>NC_079194.1:116869357-118069357 GCF_029499605.1 Hyla sarda | reverse complement strand
AGAGGAGCCGAGGAGAAGAAATGCCTCGTGCGAACAGAGTCCATATCTTGGCGGAGCTCCTGACGCCTTTCGGAAAAACGCATGTCAATGCGAGTGGCTAGGTGAATAAGTTCATGTAGATTAGCAGGAATTTCTCGTGCGGCCAGAACATCTTTAATGTTGCTGGATAGGCCTTTTTTAAAGGTCGCGCAGAGGGCCTCATTATTCCAGGACAATTCTGAAGCAAGAGTACGGAATTGTACGGCATACTCGCCAACGGAAGAATTACCCTGGACCAGGTTCAACAGGGCAGTCTCAGCAGAAGAGGCTCGGGCAGGTTCCTCAAAGACACTTCGGATTTCCGAGAAGAAGGAGTGTACAGAGGCAGTGACGGGGTCATTGCGGTCCCAGAGCGGTGTGGCCCATGACAGGGCTTTTCCGGACAGAAGGCTGACTACGAAAGCCACCTTAGACCTTTCAGTGGGAAACAGGTCCGACATCATCTCCAGATGCAGGGAACATTGGGAAAGAAAGCCACGGCAAAACTTAGAGTCCCCATCAAATTTATCCGGCAAGGATAGGCGTAGCCCAGGAGCGGCCACTCGCTGCGGAGGAGGTGCAGGAGCTGGCGGAGGAGATGACTGCTGAAGCTGTGGTAGTAACTGTTGTAGCATAACGGTCAGTTGAGACAGCTGTTGGCCTTGTTGCGCTATCTGTTGTGACTGCTGGGCGACCACCGTGGTGAGGTCAGCGACAACTGGCAGAGGAACTTCAGCGGGATCCATGGCCGGATCTACTGTCACGATGCCGGCTGGCGGGTAGTGGATCCTCTGTGCCAGAGAGGGATTGGCGTGGACCGTGCTAGTGGATCGGTTCTAAGTCACTACTGGTTTTCACCAGAGCCCGCCGCAAAGCGGGATGGTCTTGCTGCGGCGGTAGTGACCAGGTCGTATCCACTAGCAACGGCTCAACCTCTCTGGCTGCTGAAGATAGGCGCGGTACAAGGGAGTAGACAGAAGCAAGGTCGGACGTAGCAGAAGGTCGGGGCAGGCAGCAAGGATCGTAGTCAGGGGCAACGGCAGGAGGTCTGGAACACAGGCTAGGAACATACAAGGAACGCTTTCACTGGCACAATGGCAACAAGATCCGGCAGGGAAGTGCAGGGGAAGTGAGGTGATATAGGGAAGTGCACAGGTGAAGACACTAATTGGAATCACTGCGCCAATCAGCGGCGCAGTGGCCCTTTAAATCGCAAAGACCCGGCGCGCGCGCGCCCTAGGGAGCGGGGCCGCGCGCGCCGGGACAGGACCGAGGGAGAGCGAGTCAGGTACGGGAGCCGGGGTGCGCATCGCGAGCGGGCGCTACCCGCATCGCGAATCGCATCCCGGCTGGAAGCAGAATCGCAGCGCCCCGGGTCAGTGGATCTGACCGGAGCGCTGCAGCGGAGAGAGTGTAGCGAGCGCTCCGGGGAGGAGCGGGTACCCGGAGCGCTCGGCGTAACAGTCTGCTGCTAGAACTCTGTGTGGCATTGACCTGGTCTCTAATCTGAGCTGCTGTTAACCTGCGATTTCTGAGGCTGGTGACTCGGATGAACTTATCCTCCGCAGCAGAGGTGCCTCTTGGTCTTCCTTTAATGGGGCGGTCCGCATGTGAGCCAGTTTCTTTGTAGCTCTTGATGGTTTTTGTGACTGCACTTGGGGACACTTTCCACCTTGAATATGACATATTTTCAGTTGTTTCACACTTTTTTGTTATGTCTATAATTCCACATGTGTTAATTCATAGTTTTGATGCCTTTAGTGTGAATCTACAATTTTCATAGTCATGAAAATAAAGAAAACTCTTTGAATGAGAAGGTTTGTCCAAACTTTTGGTCTGTACTGTATGTCTGAGCTCTGTGTAGTAGTGCTGAGTGTGTATGGCTTTGAGATGTGTGTGTGGTATAGCTATAGAGTGTGTATATTGCTGAGCTGTGTATTTAGTAAAGCTGAGTGTGAAGGAGAGCTGAGTCTGTATATGGCTGAGATGTGTGTCTAGCGGAGCTGAGTGTATGGCTGAGATGTCTGTGTAGTAGAACTGAGTGTGTATAGGGCTGAGATATGTGTGTAGCAGATCTGAGTGTATGGCTGAGATGTCTGTGTAGTAGAACTGAATGAGTATATGGCTGAGCTGTGTATAACAGAGCTGAGTGTGTATGGCTAAGATGTGTGAGCAGTGGTGCTGAGTGTGTATAGGGCTGAGGTGTGTGTAGCAGAGATGAGCGTGTATTTGGCAGAGCTGTGCATAGCAGAGAGGAGTGTGTATATGGCTGAGCTGTGTGTAGCAGAGATGAGTGTGTATATGGCTGAGCTAGGTGTAGCAGAGATGAGTGTGTATATGGCTGAGCTGTGTGTAGCAAAGATGAGTGTGTATATGGCTGAGCTGTGTGTAGCAAAGCTGAGTGTGTATGGCTGAGGTGTGTGTGTATTGAGCTTCTATACTTCACCCCTCTCTGTAGCTACTGCCATGGCAAACAGAGAGGAGATGGTAGCTGATTGGCTGCTGTCAACCTGGCAACTAAGGGACTGAAAGTTTACAGCAGTGAGGGAAAGCATCATCACTGCATGGGAACATCCACAGAGTTCAGGAGAACAGCAGAGGCCTATACACAGGGCGGCACCATTGGTCCAAGGCAGCACTTTTCAGGGGCCACACTTTTTTTTTTGCCACCTAGGTCCATGGTGGGCGGGCCTTGCCACTGCACCACCGCTGCTCACTGTTCTAAAGTGGCCGCTGCGCCGGCGTAGCCTGAGCTGCTTAATAACACATGTCTGGCTGTCGTTGGAGAGAAGAAGCAATGCGCATGCCAGATGAGTGTGTGTGTGTCTGTGTGTTGGGGTGGGGGGGGGGGGTACTCTGCTGCCTAATGTAGGGAAACTATACTACCTAATGTGGGGAAACTGCCACCTAATATGGGGAAACTGCCACCTAATGTAGAGAAACTGCCACCTAATGTAGAGAAACTGCCACCTAATGTGGACAAACTGCCACCTAATGTGGAGAAAATGCCATCTAATGTGGGGAAACAGCTACCTAATGTGGGAAACTGCTACCTAATGTGGGGAATCTATGCTACCTAATGTGGGGAATCTATGCTACCTAATGTGGGGAATCTATGCTACCTAATGTGGGGAATCTATGCTACCTAATGTGCCCTAATGTGGGGAAACTATGCTACCTAATGTGGGTCAGCATTTCACTCTTGGACCCAGGCAACACAATGTCTTGGGCCGGCCCTGCCTATACAGAACATAATGGATGCTTAGAGCTACAGGAGACCATTACCAAGTGATGACAGGTTCGCTTTAAGGGACCTGTTAAGTTTATGCATAGAGCTATACTTTTTTCCTCTGCGTTGTAGGGAACTCTGCTTGCCTCCACTCACCAGAGACCAAGGCTTCCTCCTCTGTACAGGGCACCTTGTGAATCTTCCCAGCTTTGTACACATAGCTTCCATCCACCACCTTGAAGTCAATATATCGGGTAACTTCTGTGTACAGCAACATCTTCACCAGTTGTCCTAATAGGAGTAGACATAGGAGTTGTGCGTAACCACTTTTCAAGTACTAAGAGCGCAGACATTTGTGATGTAAATATCCTTCAGTTTACAAGAAAAACAAACATTAACTGAAATGGAACACTAAACCTTAATGTTATATTATATACTTGTACTGTACAGTGACAAACAATCTTTTGTTCACACTGATCAGCCATTACAGACTAAAGAGGTGCGGGTGCCAGATTCCAGCCTCGCTGATGAATCCCTAGACCACCACTGATGCTCCGTCCAAATTTCACAAAGGGTGCAAATGCCTACAAGCCACAGTAGCTCATACCCACTGTGAGATTTGGTGGATGAATGGTGATGATCTGGGGTGCTTCAGCATGGCTGGGATCAGGCAGATCTGCCTTTATGAAGGATACATGAATTAAAAGGGGTACTCCACTGCCTCAGCGTTCAGAATATTTTCATTTGAATGCTGAGTGCGGGCGCCGGGGCTCACGCCATCACGCCACGCCCCCTCAACACAAGTCTATGGGAGGGGGCGTGGCGGCCGCATGTGGAGGGGTGTGATGTGATGTTGAGGGGTTTGACGTGGGGGCGTGGCTGTGATGTCACGAGCCCTGGCACCCGCACTTAGCATTCGGAACAAAATGTTCCAAACACTGAGGCAGTGGAGTACCCCTTTAAGCCAAGTACACAGATATCCTGGAACAACATCCACTTCCTTCTGCTCTGACAATTTTCCCTGACTTCTGAGCAGAATTTTTTTTTCTTTTTCCAGCAGGACAATGTTCTATGTCTCACAGCCAGGTCAATCAAGGTGTGGATAGAGGACCACCAGCTCAAGACCCTGTGATACCAGCCCAATCTCCAGACCTGAATCCCCTTGAAAACTTCTGGAATTCGGTAAAGAGGAAGATGGATGGTCACAAGACATCAAACAAAGTTGAGCTAGTTCAAGTCTTGTGCCGGGGCTGACATTCAGTCACCCAACAGGAATGTGACAGACTGGTGGAAAGTATGCCAAGACACATGAACGCTGTGGTTATAAATCAGGATTATTCCACCAAATATTGACTTCTGAACTCTTCCTAAATTAAAACATTAGCATTTTTTGTGTTGAAAATATTAATAAATTTTCTTTGCATTATTTGAGGTATGAAACAATGCATCTTTTTTGCTATTTTAACCAGTTGTTATTTTCTACAAATAAATACTCTAAATGAAAATATTTTTTTAAATTTTAAACATGGAAGTAATGGTAGTAACTTATAGAATAAAACAAAACTGTTCATTTGATACATTAACACACAAAGGTGGATCCTTTGCTTTAGTTTTTCTACCGTTGGCCATAAGAAATTTTGGTACAAGATCAACGTTCCATTCTCTGCCTCTGCCCATTGGTTCTGGCGGACCAATTACATTAAACCTTCGATAAAGCTGAAAAGAAGAGACATTAGTAACATTATTTATTATAATACTACATCTAATGCATAACTTTATAGCTGCTAAAATGGTGTCCCCAAAGTACAAGAATATAACTACTGTAATACTGATCGTTTGTACATAAATATAACTACACTATACTACTGCCCCTATATCCAGGAATATAACTACTATAATAATGCTCCCTATATCCAAGAATATACCTGCTATAAATACTGACCCATGTACAAGAATATAAGTGTCAGGATCCGGAGTGGTATGCGGGTAGGCACAGGTAGTGGATCCTCTATGTCAGTGAGGTGATGGCATGGGCCGTACAAGGGGAACGGAATCTAAGGGGTTACTGGTTTTCACAAGAGCCCGCCGCAAAGCGGGATGGACTTGCAGCGGCTGGTAACCCCCAGGTCGTTCCACCCGATAGCGACTCAACCTAACTGACTGCTGAGTCAGGCGCGGTACAGAAGGACTAGGCAAAAGGCAAGGTGTCTGGTAGCAGGAGGTCAGGGCAGGCAGCAACGGTTCGTAGTCAAGGGCAACAGCAAGGGTCTGGATACACAGGCAAAGGACACACAGGAACGCTTTCACTGGCAGAAGGCAACAAGATCTGGCAGGGACAAGAAGGTGAAGTGGTTTTTTTTAGGGTTGGTAGTGCTTGGAACTAATTGGGCCAGGCACCAATTAATGGTGCACTGGCCCTTTAAATCTGAGAGACCCGGCGCGCACGCGCCCTAGAGAGCGGGGCCGCGCCCGCCGGGACTGAGCAGGAGGACAGGGCAGGTGAGAGACATGGGGCGCGATCCGAGAGCGGGCACATCCCGCCTCGGATCGCGTCCCCTCCGGTGACACGGGAGCAGCGCTCGCGGTCAGCGGTGCCGACCGGAGCGCTGCATGTAGAGGCACGCCGTGAGCGCTCCGGGTCCCGCTGCCTCCCCGGAGCGCTCACGGCGTGCCTCTACATGCAGCGCTTCGGTCGGCACTGCGTGACAGTACCCCCCCCCCTTGGGTCTCCCCCTCTTTTTAGAAACGAGGAATCTGTGGATGAGATCTTTGTCTAAAATATTGGCCTCGGGTTCCCATGATCTCTCCTCAGGGCCACAATTCTCCCAATCTACCAAAATTTTTTTTAAAGGCCCGAGGTAACGAGGACCCAACTTGTAGCTAGGGACACGAAACCAATAGTATTTGGCAGAGAGCCACACTTTGTCACCCGGGACAAAGACAGGAGGAGTTCTTCTCTTCTTATCTGCATGTTTCTTCATCCAAGAAGAGGCCAGTAAGAGCGACTTTTGAGTCTCCTTCCAGATGGCGGAGAAGTCCTGGGTTACTTCATCCATGGCAGGAACTCCAGAAGAAGTGGGAATGGAGAAGGGGGGGGGGCAGCGGGTGACGGCCGCACACCACAAAAAACGGAGATTTGGCGGAAGACTCAGAATTTTTGAAATTGTACGAGAATTCAGCCCAGGGCAGAAGGTCAACCCAATCACCTTGGCGGGAAGAAACAAAATGTCGCAAGTAGTCACCAAGAATCTGATTCACTCTTTCCACTTGTCCATTGGATTGGGGGTGATAGGAGGACGAGAAATTGAATTTGATCTTTAATTGATTACAAAGAGCTCTCCAAAATTTTGACACAGATTGAACGCCTCTATCCGAGACGATATGCGTAGGAAGACCGTGAAGACGAAAAATGTGCAGAAAAAATTGCTTCGCCAACTGTGGCGCAGAAGGAAGGTCAGGAAGCAAAATAAAGTGAGCCATTTTGGAAAAACGATCAACGACCACCCAGATGACTGTGTTGCCATGGGATAAAGAAGATCAGTGATGAAATCCATGGCTATGTGGGACCAAGGCTGTTCAGGCACCGGCAGCGGAAGGAGAAGACCTGAAGGCTTCTGGCGATGGGTCTTGTGCACACACTGTACAGGCTCTTACGAAATAGGTCACATCCTTTTCCAGGGAAGACCACCAATAGTGTCTGGCAATCAACTGTAAAGTCTTTTTGATTCCAGCGTGACCAGCCAGAAGGGAGGAATGGCCCCATTTGAGGATCCGGAGGCGAAGACGGGGAGGTACATAAGTCTTTCCTGGAGGGATAGGCACCAGAGAAGCAGGGGCAGAAGAGATGAGACACTCAGGGGGAATGATGTGCTGGGGAAGGGTCTCGGCTTCAGAGGCATCGGTGGTACGAAATAGAGCATCAGCCCTGACATTCTTGTCTGCGGGACGAAAATGGATTTAAAAGTTGAAACGGGCAAAAAAACAACGACCATCTAGCCTGGCGAGGATTTAGCCGCTGGGCGGATTGAAGATAAGACAGATTTTTGTGATCTGTATAGATGGTTATGGGATGAAGGGATCCTTCCAGAAGATGTCTCCACTCCTCAAGGGCCAACTTAATAGCCAATAGTTCACTGTCTCCAATGGCATAGTTTTTTATTGGAGGAGAAAAGGTTTTGGAGAAAAATCCGCAAGTGACATATTTTCCTTTAGCGGATTTTTGTAGGAGAACAGCTCCGGCTCCAACGGAGGAGGCGTAAACCTCGAGGAAGAAGGGCTTCAGAGGATCTGGTCTGGACAAGACTGGAGCAGAGGAGAAGGCGGCTTTGAGGTGGTTAAAGGCTTCCTCCGCCTGTGGCGGCCAGGATTTTGGATTAGCATTTTTCTTAGTCAGTGCTACGATAGGAGCAACGATGGTGGAGAAGTGGGGAATAAATTGACGATAATAATTTGCAAATCCGAGAAATCTTTGGATAGCTCGGAAGTCAGTGGGACGAGGCCAATCCATTACCGCAGATAGTTTATCAGGGTCCATTTGAAGACCTTGACCGGACACAATGTATCCCAGGAAGGGAAGACTGCTGCGTTCGAATAGACACTTCTCAATTTTGGCATAAAGTTGATTTTGGTGTAGTCGCTGGAGCACTTGACGGACATGAAGGCGATGTTCCTCTAGGTTGGAGGAAAAAATGAGGATGTCGTCAAGATAGACTACTACACAGGAGTACAGCATATCCCGAAAAATCTCATTAACAAAGTCCTGAAAGACTGCTGGGGCGCTGCATAGACCAAAAGGCATGACTAGGTATTCAAAGTGACCATCTCTGGTATTGAAGGCGGTTTTCCATTCATCACCTGCTCGAATACGGATGAGGCTATATGTGCCCCTTAGATCAAGTTTGGTGAAAATCTTAGCTCCACGCAGTCGGTCGAAGAGCTCGGAGATGAGAGGCAGAGGATAGCGATTTTTTACAGTAATTTTATTGAGACCGCGGTAGTCAATACAGGGGCGTAGAGATCCATCTTTTTTTGCAACGAAGAAAAATCCAGCTCCAGCTGGAGAAGAAGATTTCCGGATAAAACCTCTTTTGAGGTTTTCCTGTATGTACTCAGACATAGCTTGTGTTTCCGGGGCAGAAAGTGGGTAAATCCTACCACGGGGCGGTGTGGTACCAGGGAGCAGGTCGATAGGGCAGTCATAGGGTCTATGTGGAGGTAAGACCTCTCCTTGCTTTTTACAAAAGACGTCCGAAAAGTCCTGATAGGCCTCAGGAAGACCTGGCAATGGAATAGCCGTGGAGACCTTGCAGGAGGAAACTGGGTGGAGACATCGCTTGTGGCAAGAAGTTCCCCAACTCTTAATGTCCCCGATGACCCAGTTGAGGCTAGGCGAATGACGTTGGAGCCAGGGCAAGCCCAGAAGAATTTCAGAAGTGCAGTTGGGTAGCACAAAAAATTCAATATGTTCATGATGGTGAACTCCAACACTCATAAGTAGCGGTTGAGTGCGGTAACGAATGATGCAGACCAGTCTCTCTCCATTGACGGAAGAAATGAAGAGAGGTTTGACAAGACGAGTAACTGGAATATTGAATCTGTTGATTAGGGAGGCTTCAATGAAACTTCCTGCTGAACCCGAGTCCAAGAAGGCCACAGCAGGGAAGGAAGTATTAGTATTAGTGGGTATGGCAATCTGCACGGGTATAGTCAGTCGTGGAGAGGTAGAATTCACAACTAGCAACGCCTCTCCTACGTTAACTAGGTGCAAGCGTTTCCCTGACGCGGAGGACGAATAGGACAGTCTTTTAGGAAATGTTCGGTGCTTGCACAGTACAGACACAGGTTTTCGTTCCTACGGCGAATCCTCTCTTGTTGGGTCAGACGAGACCGATCCACTTGCATAGCCTCCTCGGCGGAAGGCACAGTAACAGATTGCAAAGGACGCTGGAAGAGAGGTGCCAGGGGAGGAAACCGCCTGGTGCGAACAAGATCCTTTTCCTGACGAAGCTCCTGGCGTCTTTCAGTGAAACGCATGTCGATGCGAGTGGCCAAATGGATGAGTTCAGACAGGGTTGCAGGAATCTCTCGTGCGGCCAGAACATCTTTGATGTGACTAAATAAGCCTTTTTTGAAGGTCGCGCAGAGGGCCTCATCATTCCAGGATAGCTCAGAGGCAAGGGTGCGGAACTGAATGGCATATTCGCCCACTGAAGAACTCCCTTGGACTAGATTCAATAGGGCTGTCTTGGCTGAGGAAGCCCGGGCTCGCTCCTCAAAGACACTGCGTACTTCTGAGAAGAAGGACTGGACGGTAGCAGTGGCAGGATCGTTGCGGTCCCAAAGCGGTGTGGCCCAAGACAAGGCCTTTCCAGACAGCAGGCTGACCACGAACGCCACCTTAGACCGTTCTGTAGGAAATTGGTCTGACATCATCTCCAGGTGTAGGGGACACTGGGACAGGAATCCACGGCACAGTTTAGAGTCCCCATCAAACTTGTTTGATAGAGACAGGCAGAATCTGGGAGCGGCAACTCGCTGCAGAGGAGATGCAGGAGCTGGCGGAGGAGATGGTTGCTGTTGTTGCGGCAGAAGCTGTTGCAGCATAGCGGTCAACTGAGTCAGCTGTTGTCCTTGTAGCGCTATCTACTGTGATTGCTGGGCGACCACGGAGGTTAGGTCAGCGACACTGGGCAGCGGGAACTCAGCGGGATCCATGGCCGGATCTACTGTCAGGATCCGAAGTGGTATGCGGGTAGGCACAGGTAGTGGATCCTCTATGTCAGTGAGGTGATGGCATGGGCCGTACAAGGGGAACGGAATCTAAGGGCTTACTGGTTGTCACCAGAGCCCGCTGCAAAGCGGGATGGACTTGCAGCGGCTGGTAACCCCCCAGGTCGTTTCACCCGATAGCGACTCAACCTCACTGACTGCTGAGTCAGGCGCGGTACAGAAGGACTAGGCAAAAGGCAAGGTCAGACGTAGCAGAAGGTCAGGGCAGGCAGCAACGGTTCGTAGTCAAGGGCAACGGCAAGGGTCTGGATACACAGGCAAAGGACACACGGGAATGCTTTCACTGGCACAAGACAACAAGATCCGGCAGGGACAGGAAGGGGAAGTGGGTTTTTATAGTGTTGGGAGTGCTTGGAACTAATTGGGCCAGGCACCAATTAATGGTGCACTGGCCCTTTAAATCTGAGAGACCCGGCGCGCGCACGCCCTTGAGAGCGGGGCCCCGCGCGCCGGGACTGAGCAGGAGGACGGGGTAGGTGAGAGACATGGGGTGCGATCCGAGGGCGGGCACGTCACGTGCCTCGGTTTGCGTCCCCTCCGGTGACACGGGAGCAGCGCTCGCGGTCAGTGGTGCTGACTGGAGCGCTGCATGTAGAGGCACGCCGTGAGCAATCCGGGGAGGCAGCGGGACCCGGAGCGCTCGGCGTGACAATAATCAGACCATGTTTAACTACTATAATATTTCCTACTATGTACAAGAATATAACTACTATAATACTGCCTCCTATGTACAAGAATATAACTACTATAATACTACCTCCTATGTACAAGAATATAACTACTATAATACTGCTTCCTATGTGCAATAATATAATTACTATAATACTGTCCCCTGCATACAAGAATATAACTACTATAATTATAGGCATAGAGGAAAGGCGGGGTGGCACCACTGCTAGTAACACACTGTGTTGATACCTGCCCAAGATGGGAAAAGAGTACTCTGGGTGAGAGTGCATTAAACTAAGAAAAACCAGTGTCCAAAATTGTGCAAAAAATTTGAAAAATAGTTTTAGCACTCACCATGAAAATGCTTCTTTACTGAATCATCCTTTGGAATTCACCGGCAACCGGCATGGAAGGGAGAAAAAAACGCACAGCCGAGGCTATGCGGGGGTCATGGCAACAAGCCTTGTTTCACGGTCTTCCCACTTCCTCTGGCCTCCCAGAGGAAGCAGGAAGACCGCAAAACAAGGCTTGTTGCCATCACCCCGCATAGCATCAGCTGTGCGTTTTTTTTCTCCCTTCCTTGCCGGTGAATTCCAAAGGATGATTCAGTAAAGGGGCATTTTCATGGTGAGTGCTAAAACTATTTTTCAAATTTTTTGCATAACTACTATAATACTGCTTCCTATGTGCAATAATATAATTACTATAATACTACCCCATGTATAACTACTATAGTATTGCCTCATATAAGAATATAACTACTATAATACTACTTCCCTCCCATGTATGTACAATAATAGATTGTGTAGAATGATAAATCTTAACATCGTACTAAGAAATAAAGTACCTCTTCCAGGGGTGTGATTGATGCACTTTCTCCTCCATAGTAGTCGTTTCGATCTATGTGCAAAACTTTTTTCCCATTCACAGACATTATCCCAGATAATATACATTCCTAAAGATAAGATGGCAAAAGCAAGAAACCTTGTATTATTCTAATCAGTAGGTGGCAATGCTCTATTGTACACTCGAACATTAGGTGGCAATGCTCTACTGTACACACGACCATTAGGTGGCAGCGCTCTACTGTACACTCGACCATTAGGTGGCAGCGCTCTACTGTACACTCAACCATTAGGTGACAGTGCTCTACTGTACACTCGACAATTAGGTGACAGTGCTCTACTGTACACTCGACCATTAGGTGACAGTGCTCTACTGTACACTCGACCATTAGGTGACAGTGCTCTACTGTACACTTGACCATTAGGTGGCAAAGATTTACTATAGGATTTAATATTGCAGTAAGACATTAATGTTAACACAATATTTACGTTAAAATTGTAACTCCTTAAAAGGAACCAATCAGTAGATTTTAGCATATATAATGCTCAACAACGCGTAATATATGCTAAAATCGTTATCCTCACCATCTCCTGGGGAATTTTTTCCCCCCAGGGATGGTAAAGAATTTAAGTTATAAAGTCCCCTCCCTGGGCAGGGACTTCAATTTACCAGCACCTGTCACTCCGGCCATGGTCCTGTCCCCTGGTCTTGATTGACGGCTCGTGTCACCGCTCTGCTCCGTCTGCTTAAGGAGGAAAGCGATGACGCAAGCAGTCAATCAAGCCGACGCAGCTTAGCCACGGCCGGAGCAACGGGGAGCGACGGGTACCGGTAAGTAGAAGTCCCCGCCCAAGGGACTACTTGCAGGGCGGTTGCGGGGGACTTTATAACTTAATATGTTCACCATCTCTGGTGGCAAAAACATCCCCCAGGGATGGTGAGGATACCGATTTTAGCATATATGATGCGTTGTTAAGCATTATATAGGCTAAAATCTACTGATTGGTCCCTTTAAGGGCGAAGCCCATTTTGGCCTTAAGGACCAGACGATTAGGACCAGATCTGTTTTTGCATTTTTGTTTTTCCTCCTCCCCTTTTAAAAATCATAACCCTTTTAATTTTGCACCTACAGACAGATATAAGGGCTTGTTTTTTTGCATCACAATTTGTACTTTTTAATGACTTCACTTATTTTATAACAATAATCTGCGGCAAAACAAAACAAAAACTTGAGTGAAATAAATGTTTTTATTTTTTGTAACTTTTAGGAGCTTCCGTTTCTACGCAGTGCACTTTTCGGTGAAAATTACACATTGGGCCTCATTTACTAAGAGTTTCAGGTTTTTACTAGTGGGAAAAGTTGTTTCAGACTTGCAGGATTCCTCTCTATTTACTATTGGGAAAAGTCGGGAACATTTTCTGACCAGCTTTTTCTAGGTCGATATTTCCAGCCATTTACCCACAGGATTTTCTGTGAATTCAATAGTAAATCGGTCGGGTTGTGAAACCACGCCCCTTTTTGGGCTGACCATGCCCCTTTTGCGACAGACCACTATACCATATCATAGTCTTGATCAGTGTTATTGGTGCTCTGCTGCTCCAGCCTGCAGAGGCTGGAGGCAGCAGGAGATCACCGATCGGATGGTGAGGAGGCAGGTAAGGGCCCTCCCACCATCCTCTCAGCTGATCGAGACATCGCGATTTCATTGCGATGGTCCCCTTCAGCTCGTTTTACATTCATTTTAGACACCGTGATCGGGGATGCCCGACATTGACTCTGGGTCCTGGCTCCTGATAGCAGTCGGGACCCACCGGGTTTGAAGCACACTCAGCCCATGAGCATGCTTCAAACACCGGTAATGGGGCCAGGGTTTACCCAGTTCCTGGACACAAGGGCATACCCATACGCATAACAGGTTAAATGCTGCTCACATGACATGACTTTTCACGTAAAGTGTTGTTATGTAATATTGTAATAACACCCTTAAGAGTCATGTGACTAAAAGCTGCTGTGGAGCACTATTCTACAGGAATTGTTCTCTTTCGACAGCATGAAAGGCCATTTTGAATCCATGTGGGCCCCATTTAGTGTCCCCCAACACCTAAAACATTAGCCAGAAACTAGAATTGCTCTCAATCCGGAGGGCCTGGGTTATCCATGCATTACGTGGAGAGCCTGTTTTTGCCCAGCCTTGATGGGTACTGCATAATATTGGGCTAGAAATGCACTGCTTAGGTTACCTGCTCCCCAATGCTATAGGATGATTATTCTATCACTCCTCCTCGTAATTGGGGACAATTCCTATAATTTCGTAGGGACTTGCTAGTTATGTAGTTGCCTATTATGATTGAAATGGTTCAGGGTTGTGGGCTGCATTTCATATACAGTTTCCACTCTGCTCTGCTGTTGTTGTAAAGCAAATAAGGCTAATCCCTCTTCCCTGACATATCAGATTGATATATAAGCCGTGATTGGTGACGGTGTCTGAAATCCCCCAAGCAGATTAACCATGACAGCCTCACTGATCTGCCGGCGATGTCAGCTAATGTGTGCAGGGGATGGAGCGTGAAACAGGGGCTGTAGAGGCAATAAGACAACATGTCTGATCAGAAAGCACGGTACTTGACTGCTTTGCAATGAAATTCAGGATATAGGACTGATGATAAATCTGTCCATCTCTGGTGAATCTTAAAGTGAATAGGCCTCGCAGGTACGCCGTGGCATTTTTTGCCAGTATTCCGAAACATACCAATGATGTTCTGTCTAAAACATATATCAATCCAGCTTTTGTTATCCATGTTTATATAAACGTTTATGACATATCCACAAGATATTATTAACATTGAACAGGGTGCTGTACACATTGTAAGGGGATAATACATATTGTTGCACAAACGCACAAAATTACAATAAACGTAAATCAGTAAATGACAGACTGATTTGGAGGGTGAGGGGGTCCGGCCCACGAGGGCTTACAATCTACAAGATATCCACAAGATATGCCAAGGCAGGTTATCACTAAGACCAGTGATTGGATGAGCAGGTGTTTTCTGTCTCTTGAACCATAATCAGGAAGAACTGCTCAACCAGGACCAGGCACCGATGGGACAATAGCGGTGAGGGATCGGACAGGTAAGTATAACTATATTTTTAGGGTGCATTCACACACATTGGATCTACTGCAGATTTGAAGTTACAGATTTTACAAGGCAATTATTCAGTACTTTTGATTGGCATGTCCATAAAGTAATTGTCACGATTCGGCTTCCAGGTAGTGGATCCTCTGTGTCAGCGAGGGATTGGCGTGGACCGTGCTAGTGGACCGGTTCTAAGAGGCTACTGGTTTTCACCAGAGCCCGCCGCAAAGCGGGATGGTCTTGCTGCGGCAGTAGCAACCAGGTCGTATCCACTAGCAACGGCTCTACCTCGCTGACTGCTGAGAAGGCGTGGGACAGAAGGACTAGGCAGAGGCAAGGTCAGACGTAGCAGAAGGTCGGGGGCAGGCGGCAAGGTTCGTAGTCAGGATGGGTAGCAGAAGTTCAGGTACACAGGCTTTGGACACACTAAACGCTTTCACTGGCACAAGGCAACAAGATCCGGCAAGAGAGTGCATGGGAGGAGGTCAGATAAAGGCAGGGAGCAGGTGGAAGCCAATTAAGCTAATTGGGCCAGGCACCAATCATTGGTGCACTGG
Source organism: Hyla sarda (assembly GCF_029499605.1). Classification (NCBI taxonomy): domain Eukaryota; kingdom Metazoa; phylum Chordata; class Amphibia; order Anura; family Hylidae; genus Hyla; species Hyla sarda. Next base: position 118,054,111 of record NC_079194.1, on the reverse strand, counting down.
CCCTTTAAGTCTCAGAGAGCTGGCGCGCGCGCGCCCTAGAGAGCGGAGCCGCGCGCGCCAGCACATGACAGCAGGGACCGGGACGGGTAAGTGACCTGGGATGCGATTCGCGAGCGGGCGCGTCCCGCTGTGCGAATCGCATCCCCAACGGCCAAGACAGTGCAGCGCTCCCGGTCAGCGGGACTGACCGGGGCGCTGCAGGGAGAAAGACGCCGTGAGCGCTCCGGGGAGGAGCGGGGACCCGGAGCGCTAGGCGTAACAGTACCCCCCCCCTTAGGTCTCCCCTTCTCTTTGTCCGGTAACTGCCTCCCCTGGGATGAGGACACCGGGAAAGAATGGAGGGTTTCCTCAACGGCAGGCAGTACAGCAGGAGTGGGAATGGGGAGGGAGGGCAGAGGGCGAGGCCTGGCACGGGGCAGTGTGACACCAGGACGGGGGCCATGGGGAGGCACAGAGGCTTGCCTGACGGGACTGGGAGGGGGGGAGAGGCACTTCCTGTGGCAGGCAGAGTCCCAGTTCCTGATCTCCCCGGTGGTCCAATCAATGGTGGGGGAATGAAGCCGGAGCCAAGGCAGACCGAGGAGGACCTCAGAGGTACAGTTGGGGAGAATGAAGAACTCAATCCTCTCAAGGTGGGGTCCAATAGACATGAGGAGGGGCTCTGTGCGGTAACGCACGGTGCAGTCCAATCTGGCTCCGTTGACCGCGGAAATGTAGAGCGGCTTGACGAGACGGGTCACCGGGATGCAGAATTTATTAACAAACGACTCCAAAATAAAATTTCCAGAGGCACCGGAGTCCAAGCAGGCCACGGCTGAGAGGGAGGAGTTGGCTGAAGAAGAAATCCGCACGGGTACCGTGAGACGTGGAGGAGCAGACTTGGAACCAAGAGACGCCACACCCACGTGAGCTGGGTGCGTGCGTGCGTTTCCCAGGCGTGGAGGACGGATAGGGCAATCCACCAAGAAATGCTCGGTACTGGCACAGTAAAGACAGAGATTTTCTTCCCTACGGCGATTCCTCTCTTCCTGGGTCAGGCGAGACTTATCCACTTGCATGGCCTCCTCGGCGGGAGGCCCAGGCGTAGATTGCAACGGATACTGTGGGAGAGGTGCCCAGAGATCTAAGTCTTTTTCCTGGCGGAGCTCTTGGTGTCGCTCAGAAAAACGCATGTCAATGCGGGTGGCTAGATGGATGAGTTCTTGCAGATTGGCAGGAATCTCTCGTGCGGCCAGCACATCCTTGATGCGACTGGATAGGCCTTTTTTAAAGGTCGCGCAGAGAGCCTCGTTATTCCATGATAACTCGGAGGCAAGAGTACGAAATTGGATGGCGTACTCGCCCACTGAAGAATTACCCTGGACCAGGTTCAACAGGGCAGTCTCGGCAGAAGAAGCTCGGGCTGGCTCCTCGAAGACACTCCGGAGTTCAGCGAAGAAGGCCTGGACTGTGGCTGTGGCAGGATCATTGCGGTCCCAGAGCGGTGTGGCCCAAGACAAGGCCTTTCCTGAAAGAAGGCTTACTACGAACGCCACCTTAGACCGTTCTGAAGGAAACAAGTCCGACAACATCTCCATATGCAGGGAACACTGAGACAAAAATCCACGGCAGAGTTTAGAGTCCCCATCAAATTTGTCCGGCAGGGACAAGCGGAGGTTAGGAGCGGCCACTCGCTGCGGAGGAGGTGCAGGAGCTGGCGGAGGAGATGGTTGCTGCTGTAGCAGAGGCAGAAGTTGCTGTAACATGGCGGTCAACTGCGACAGCTGCTGTCCTTGTTGGGCAATCTGCTGCGATTGCTGAGCGACCACCGTGGGAAGATCAGCGAGACTTGGCAGCGGCACCTCAGCAGGATCCATGGCCGGATCTACTGTCACGATTCGGCTTCCAGGTAGTGGATCCTCTGTGTCAGCGAGGGATTGGCGTGGACCGTGCTAGTGGACCGGTTCTAAGAGGCTACTGGTTTTCACCAGAGCCCGCCGCAAAGCGGGATGGTCTTGCTGCGGCAGTAGCAACCAGGTCGTATCCACTAGCAACGGCTCAACCTCACTGACTGCTGAGAAGGCGTGGGACAGAAGGACAAGGCAGAGGCAAGGTCAGACGTAGCAGAAGGTCGGGGGCAGGCGGCAAGGTTCGTAGTCAGGATGGATAGCAGAAGTTCAGGTACACAGGCTTTGGACACACTAAACGCTTTCACTGGCACAAGGCAACAAGATCCGGCAAGAGAGTGCATGGGAGGAGGTCAGATATAGCCAGGGAGCAGGTGGAAGCCAATTAAGCTAATTGGGCCAGGCACCAATCATTGGTGCACTGGCCCTTTAAGTCTCAGAGAGCTGGCGCGCGCGCGCCCTAGAGAGCGGAGCCGCGCGCGCCAGCACATGACAGCAGGGGACCGGGACGGGTAAGTGACCTGGGATGCGATTCGCGAGCGGGCGCGTCCCGCTGTGCGAATCGCATCCCCAACGGCCAAGACAGTGCAGCGCTCCCGGTCAGCGGGACTGACCGGGGCGCTGCAGGGAGAAAGACGCCGTGAGCGCTCCGGGGAGGAGCGGGGACCCGGAGCGCTAGGCGTAACAGTAATTACTTTATGATATCCACAGCTGCAGATTTTTCAAATACAAATCCGCAATAGCAGATCGGCACCAAATCCAGTATGTGTAAATATACCCATGTGCCAGCCGAACCTATAACTAATAATGTTGTGGAGCTAGACAACCCATTTGAGCCTTATGTTATGTTCACATGGCGGAATTTCCAGGCGGAATTTTGCAGGAATATTTTGCTGCAGCAGTCCAATTGTTTTCATTGGGACTTTTGCTGCACTGTGCAGACGTCAGAAATCCAGATTCCGTCATCCACAGAAAGATTAGACTTGTCTATTCTTTCTGCAAAATATGCTCAGAGATGCATTGGTCTCCTGCATCGGTCTCCTGTTCACCCGCACTATAACCCGGTGTATTGGGTTTAGTGTGGGTGAACGGCTAACCGTTTTCCTTTAATAAATTTAAAATATAACTTTTTACACCAATGTTTGGTTGTCATATGCAACAAGGGGATGTGGCTTAAAGCTTAAAGCGCAACTGTGTTCAGGTGGTGTGTATAGCAATATTTTTACCAAATATTTGCTGGCTTTCATGAGTGCAAAAAAATGCTTTAATTCAAAGCCACTGACGTTCGGATAGGCGTGGCGCGAGGTACACGATGCCCCGCCGCTGCCACGCCCACCCCCACGCCTACCCCGTATGTCAGCACTAGGACCGCTGTGTGATTGACACACAGGTCCCAGTGCATGCGCCCTTCAGCTAATGTAACCTGCGTGCCGCTGTGTGTAATCCAGCAAGCGCTTGCTCCCGCCGCCATCTTCCTCCTCAGTGCGCCTGCGCCGATCAGCGCGCAATCCGGTTAGTTCTCGATACTAGGTGCAGAGAGGAAGCGGGCTGTCTGCACCTAGCACTGCACAGGCGCACTGAGGAGGAAGACGGCAGCGGGAGCGAGTGCTTGCTGGATGACACACAGCGGCACGCAGGTTAGACTAGTTGAAGGGCGCATGCGCTGGGACCTGTGTGTCAATCACACACAGTGGTCCCAGCGCTGACATACGGGGTAGGCGTGGGGGTGGGCGTGTGAGTGGGCGTGGCGGTGGTGGGGCATCGCGTGCCTCGCGCCACGCCTATCCAACCGTCAGTGGCTTTGAATAAAAGCATTTTTTGCAGTCATGAAAGCCTGCAAATTTCAGGTAAAAATATTGCTATACCCACCCCCTGCACACAGTACAAAGGCTGTGTGCAGGTTATTGCACCAAGATTTCATGACAGTTGCGCTTTAAAAACATTAGTGCAGTGTGTAAAGATACACAATAAATGTGTCTAAAATAAGATGTGCCAAATTTAGCCAAATTTAATTGCATTTTACAACAAGGTCTAGGTGAAAATACCTTAACAAATTTGCCTCAATGTATCATTTTTTCCTAGAGGGGGTCCTTTAGTTCAGATCTAAGCCAAAGGGATACAAATATGTTCTATGGAAAGGGGTTGCCACTATGAGACAGCAAAGGTCCTAAATCATTCCAATTAACTTTTTGTTTGTATACTGTTCTATTTTCAAGATCTAAGCTTTCTGTCAGTGGATGAATACATTATTGTTTACAGATAGAGACTGAACCTGCAAAATTCTCACTGCTCAGTATTTGCAACAACTATACGTCGTCTCAACAATCTGCTGTAAGTCAATGGCACAAATCGCTCTTAGGTTTGCCAGAAAGTGATACAAGAGATACAATACATACTGTTACGCCGAGCGCTCCGGGTCCCCGCTCCTCCCCGGAGCGCTCGCTACACTCTCCCCGCTGCAGCGCTCCGGTCAGATCCACTGACCCGGGGCGCTGCGATTCCGCTTCCAGCCGGGATGCGATTCGCGATGCGGGTAGCGCCCGCTCGCGATGCGCACCCCGGCTCCCGTACCTGACTCGCTCTCCCTCGGTCCTGTCCCGGCGCGCGCGGCCCCGCTCCCTAGGGCGCGCGCGCGCCGGGTCTTTGCGATTTAAAGGGCCACTGCGCCGCTGATTGGCGCAGTGATTCCAATTAGTGTCTTCACCTGTGCACTTCCCTATATCACCTCACTTCCCCTGCACTTCCTTGCCGGATCTTGTTGCCATCGTGCCAGTGAAAGCGTTTCCTTGTGTGTTCCTAGCCTGTGTTCCAGACCTCCTGCCGTTGCCCCTGACTACGATCCTTGCTGCCTGCCCCGACCTTCTGCTACGTCCGACCTTGCTTCTGTCTACTCCCTTGTACCGCGCCTATCTTCAGCAGCCAGAGAGGTGAGCCGTTGCTAGTGGATACGACCTGGTCACTACCGCCGCAGCAAGACCATCCCGCTTTGCGGCGGGCTCTGGTGAAAACCAGTAGTGACTTAGAACCGATCCACTAGCACGGTCCACGCCAATCCCTCTCTGGCACAGAGGATCCACTACCTGCCAGCCGGCATCGTGACAGTAGATCCGGCCATGGATCCCGCTGAAGTTCCTCTGCCAGTTGTCGCTGACCTTACCACGGTGGTCGCCCAGCAGTCACAACAGATAGCGCAACAAGGCCAACAGCTGTCTCAACTGACCGTTATGCTACAGCAGTTACTACCACAGCTTCAGCAGTCATCTCCTCCGCCAGCTCCTGCACCTCCTCCGCACCGAGTGGCCGCTCCTGGTCTACGCCTATCCTTGCCGGATAAATTTGATGGGGACTCTAAGTTTTGCCGTGGCTTTCTTTCCCAATGTTCCCTGCATCTGGAGATGATGTCGGACCTGTTTCCCACTGAAAGGTCTAAGGTGGCTTTCGTAGTCAGCCTTCTGTCTGGAAAAGCCCTGTCTTGGGCCACACCGCTCTGGGACCGCAATGACCCCGTCACTGCCTCTGTACACTCCTTCTTCTCGGAAATCCGAAGTGTCTTTGAGGAACCTGCCCGAGCCTCTTCTGCTGAGACTGCCCTGTTGAACCTGGTCCAGGGTAATTCTTCCGTTGGCGAGTATGCCGTACAATTCCGTACTCTTGCTTCAGAATTATCCTGGAATAATGAGGCCCTCTGCGCGACCTTTAAAAAAGGCCTATCCAGCAACATTAAAGATGTTCTGGCCGCACGAGAAATTCCTGCTAATCTACATGAACTCATTCACCTAGCCACTCGCATTGACATGCGTTTTTCCGAAAGGCGTCAGGAGCTCCGCCAAGATATGGACTCTGTTCGCACGAGGCGTTTCTTCTCCTCGGCTCCTCTCTCCTCTGGTCCCCTGCAATCCGTTCCTGTGCCTCCCGCCGTGGAGGCTATGCAGGTCGACCGGTCTCGCCTGACACCTCAAGAGAGGACACGACGCCGCATGGAGAACCTCTGCCTGTACTGTGCTAGTACCGAACACTTCCTGAGGGATTGTCCTATCCGTCCTCCCCGCCTGGAAAGACGTACGCTGACTCCGCACAAAGGTGAGACAGTCCTTGATGTCTACTCTGCTTCTCCACGTCTTACTGTGCCTGTGCGGATGTCTGCCTCTGCCTTCTCCTTCTCTACTGTGGCCTTCTTGGACTCTGGATCTGCAGGAAATTTTATTTTGGCCTCCCTCGTCAACAGGTTCAACATCCCAGTGACCAGTCTCGCCAGACCCCTTTACATCAATTGTGTAAACAATGAAAGATTGGACTGTACCATACGTTTCCGCACGGAGCCCCTTCAAATGAGCATCGGATCTCATCACGAGAGGATTGAACTTTTGGTCCTCCCCAATTGCACCTCGGAAATTCTCCTTGGACTTCCCTGGCTTCAACTTCATTCCCCAACCCTGGATTGGTCCACTGGGGAGATCAAGAGTTGGGGGCCCTCTTGTTCCAAGGACTGTCTAAAACCGGTTCCCAGTAACCCTTGCCGTGACTCTGTGGTTCCTCCAGTAACCGGTCTCCCTAAGGCCTATATGGACTTCGCGGATGTTTTCTGCAAAAAACAAGCTGAGACTCTACCTCCTCACAGGCCTTATGATTGTCCTATCGACCTCCTCCCGGGCACTACTCCACCCCGGGGCAGAATTTATCCTCTCTCTGCCCCAGAGACTCTTGCCATGTCTGAATACGTCCAGGAAAATTTAAAAAAGGGCTTTATCCGTAAATCCTCCTCTCCTGCCGGAGCCGGATTTTTCTTTGTGTCCAAAAAAGATGGCTCCCTACGTCCTTGCATTGACTACCGCGGTCTTAATAAAATCACGGTTAAGAACCGCTACCCCCTACCCCTCATCTCTGAACTCTTTGATCGCCTCCAAGGTGCCCACATCTTTACTAAACTGGACCTAAGAGGTGCCTATAACCTCATCCGCATCAGAGAGGGGGATGAGTGGAAAACGGCATTTAACACCAGAGATGGACACTTTGAGTATCTGGTCATGCCCTTTGGCCTGTGCAACGCCCCTGCTGTCTTCCAAGACTTTGTTAATGAAATTTTTCGTGATCTGTTATACTCCTGTGTTGTTGTATATCTGGACGATATCCTAATTTTTTCTGCCAATCTAGAAGAACACCGCCAGCATGTCCGTATGGTTCTTCAGAGACTTCGTGACAATCAACTCTATGCCAAAATTGAGAAATGTCTGTTTGAATGCCAATCTCTTCCTTTTCTAGGATATTTGGTCTCTGGCCAGGGACTACAAATGGATCCAGACAAACTCTCTGCCGTCTTAGATTGGCCACGCCCCTCCGGACTCCGTGCTATCCAACGCTTTTTGGGGTTCGCCAATTATTACAGGCAATTTATTCCACATTTTTCTACCGTTGTGGCTCCTATCGTGGCTTTAACCAAAAAAAATGCCGATCCCAAGTCTTGGCCTCCTCAAGCGGAAGACGCCTTTAAACGACTCAAGTCTGCCTTTTCTTCGGCTCCCGTGCTCTCCAGACCTGACCCTTCCAAACCCTTCCTATTGGAGGTTGATGCCTCCTCAGTGGGAGCTGGAGCTGTTCTTCTACAAAAAAATTCTTCCGGGCATGCTGTCACTTGTGGTTTTTTTTCTAGGACCTTCTCTCCGGCGGAGAGGAACTACTCCATCGGGGATCGAGAGCTTCTAGCCATTAAATTAGCACTTGAGGAATGGAGGCATCTGCTGGAGGGATCACGATTTCCAGTTATTATTTACACCGACCACAAGAACCTCTCCTACCTCCAGTCTGCCCAACGGCTGAATCCTCGCCAGGCCCGGTGGTCTCTGTTCTTTGCCCGATTTAATTTTGAGATTCACTTTCGTCCTGCCGATAAGAACATTAGGGCCGATGCTCTCTCTCGTTCCTCGGATGCCTCAGAAGTTGAACTCTCTCCGCAACACATCATTCCACCTGACTGCCTGATCTCCACTTCTCCAGCCTCCATCAGGCAAACTCCTCCAGGAAAGACCTTTGTTTCTCCACGCCAACGCCTCGGAATCCTCAAATGGGGTCACTCCTCCCATCTCGCAGGTCATGTGGGCATCAAGAAATCTGTGCAACTCATCTCCCGCTTCTATTGGTGGCCGACTCTGGAGACGGATGTTGTGGACTTTGTGCGAGCCTGCACTATCTGTGCCCGGGATAAGACTCCTCGCCAGAAGCCCGCTGGTTTTCTTCATCCCCTGCCTGTCCCCGAACAGCCTTGGTCTCTGATTGGTATGGATTTTATTACTGATTTACCCCCTTCCCGTGGCAACACTGTTATTTGGGTGGTCGTTGATCGATTCTCCAAAATGGCACATTTCATCCCTCTTCCTGGTCTTCCTTCAGCGCCTCAGTTGGCTAAACAATTTTTTGTACACATTTTTCGTCTTCACGGGTTGCCTACGCAGATCGTCTCGGATAGAGGCGTCCAATTCGTGTCTAAATTCTGGAGGGCTATCTGTAAACAACTCAAGATTAAATTAAATTTTTCTTCTGCATATCATCCCCAGTCCAATGGACAAGTAGAAAGAATTAACCAGGTCTTGGGTGATTATTTGCGACATTTTGTTTCCTCCCGCCAGGATGACTGGGCAGATCTCCTTCCATGGGCCGAATTCTCGTATAACTTCAGAGTCTCTGAATCTTCCTCCAAATCCCCATTTTTCGTGGTGTACGGCCGTCACCCTCTTCCCCCCCTCCCTACCCCCTTGCCCTCTGGTCTGCCCGCTGTGGATGAAATTTCTCGTGACCTTTCCATCATATGGAGAGAGACCCAAAATTCTCTCTTACAGGCTTCATCACGCATGAAGAAGTTCGCGGATAAGAAAAGAAGAGCTCCCCCCGTTTTTTCCCCTGGAGACAAGGTATGGCTCTCCGCTAAATATGTCCGCTTCCGTGTCCCTAGCTACAAGTTGGGACCACGCTATCTTGGTCCTTTCAAAATTTTGTGTCAAATTAATCCTGTCTCTTACAAACTTCTTCTTCCTCCTTCTCTTCGTATCCCTAATGCCTTTCACGTTTCTCTTCTTAAACCACTCATTCTCAACCGTTTTTCTCCCAAATCTGTTCCTCCCACTCCTGTTTCCGGCTCCTCGGACATCTTCTCTGTCAAAGAGATCTTAGCTTCTAAAAAGGTCAGAGGGAAAACTTTTTTTTTAGTTGACTGGGAGGGCTGTGGTCCAGAAGAGAGATCCTGGGAACCTGAGGACAACATCCTAGACAAAAGTCTGCTCCTCAGGTTCTCAGGCTCTAAGAAGAGGGGGAGACCCAAGGGGGGGGTACTGTTACGCCGAGCGCTCCGGGTCCCCGCTCCTCCCCGGAGCGCTCGCTACACTCTCCCCGCTGCAGCGCTCCGGTCAGATCCACTGACCCGGGGCGCTGCGATTCCGCTTCCAGCCGGGATGCGATTCGCGATGCGGGTAGCGCCCGCTCGCGATGCGCACCCCGGCTCCCGTACCTGACTCGCTCTCCCTCGGTCCTGTCCCGGCGCGCGCGGCCCCGCTCCCTAGGGCGCGCGCGCGCCGGGTCTTTGCGATTTAAAGGGCCACTGCGCCGCTGATTGGCGCAGTGATTCCAATTAGTGTCTTCACCTGTGCACTTCCCTATATCACCTCACTTCCCCTGCACTTCCTTGCCGGATCTTGTTGCCATCGTGCCAGTGAAAGCGTTTCCTTGTGTGTTCCTAGCCTGTGTTCCAGACCTCCTGCCGTTGCCCCTGACTACGATCCTTGCTGCCTGCCCCGACCTTCTGCTACGTCCGACCTTGCTTCTGTCTACTCCCTTGTACCGCGCCTATCTTCAGCAGCCAGAGAGGTGAGCCGTTGCTAGTGGATACGACCTGGTCACTACCGCCGCAGCAAGACCATCCCGCTTTGCGGCGGGCTCTGGTGAAAACCAGTAGTGACTTAGAACCGATCCACTAGCACGGTCCACGCCAATCCCTCTCTGGCACAGAGGATCCACTACCTGCCAGCCGGCATCGTGACACATACACAGGGAAATTTTATCCTCTTTTAACCCCTATAACCTTTTTTTCCTCCACATATGGGGCTGTTTGATGGCTAACTTTTTGCATGGTGATCTGTAGTTTTTAACGGTACCATTTTTGTTTTTGCCATTGCATTGTGGGAACTTTTAAAATAAAAATACAGGCAGGGTGGCCAAAATACCGGCTGTGTTGGTGAAATACTGGCCAGGTGGCAACCCTAGACCCTCCCCTGGTTCGTCAGTTTTCTATTATGTATCAATGGTGCATCCCAGGTGATCTGCCCCATTATCTTTCTGTCAAAGGATTCCTTTACCGCCCCCTTGCATGGCAATAGACCCCTGATAATAGAAGCCTAAAGTGGGATGCCCTTCATTCTCGTTTCTTAGGCCCCTTTCACACTACAAAAATTCTCAGTTTTTAAACATCCGTATGAAGTTCCGTCTGAAAACGGCAAAATCCTATACATCCGTTAGAAAATCCCAAAATCCCATTATAGTCTATGGGATTTTTCTAATAGCCGTTTTAACCCGTTATAGTCCGTTATTGATAACGGACGTTATTTTGTGACAGAAAATAGTACGGAAGAAAATAGTGCATGAACTTATCAATAATGGACTAAGACAGGTTAAAACGGCTATTAGAAAAATCCCATAGACTATAATGGGATTTTCTAACGGACGTATAGGATTTTGTTACTGCCGTTTTCAGCTGGTTTTCAGACGGAACTTCATACGGATGTTTAAAAACTGAGAATTTTTGTAGTGTGAAACAAGCCTTAAATGGGCACTGTCAGATAAAAAAACTTTTGATATTTTGTAAGGCATGCAAAACCAATAGGTTTTTTCATTAGAAAATTTTCAGTATTTTATACTGAAAAGCCCAAACAACTGCTCCCCCCCCCCCCCCGCCTGCTTGGACACATACTAGTCCTGCTGTGTCCATGCATCATCACCTATGTCATGGACACACTTCCTTGATTGACAGCTGTGAGCGCAAAAATCCTCCCACTGTCAGCTTGTGTCCCGCTACTGTCAGTGAGGACAAGCTGGGAGTTGTAGTTTTGCTAATGCTAGGGGAGATGTGAGCAGACAGCATACTGAGGGAGAGGGCGGAGACCTGCACAGTGAGGCCACGCCCCCTTTTTTTGAGAGGAATTCAGACTAGTGAGCTAAATTCAAAGTGTAATAAAAAAAATAAAATAAAGGTGCTAGACACATAAAAATTTGATGTACATGGGTCAGGATTAGGTACTGAGTGATATATTAAAAAAATATTTTTTTGTTGGATCTGACGGGTATGCTTTAAACTAAATCTCCTGGTCCTACTAATTCAGCTCATCTACCTATTATGTAAACTCCATAGTGCCACCATAACAGCTCTCACCTATCAAGGCGTAAAGTCCCCAAGACCTTTAACCCCTTAATGACCAAGCCCATTTTCACCTCAAGGACCAGGCCAATTTTATTTTTGCGTTTTCGTTTTTTCCTCCTCACCTTCTGAAATCCATAACTCCTTTATATTTCCATGTACAGGCCCATATAAGGGCTTGTTTTTTGTGTGACCAATTGTACTTTGTAATGAAACCTCTCATTTTTTTTTTTTTTTTTATAAAATGTGACAAAAAAGCAGCATTTTTTACGTTTACGTCATTCACCGTGCGGGATTATTAACATTATATTTTGATAGGTCGGACATTTATGCGATACCAAATATGTTTATTTAAAAAAAATGAACGCTTTTTGGGGGTGAAATGGGAAAAAACGGCCAATTTTCATTTTTATTGGGGGAGGGGATTTTTAACTTTTTTTTAACTTTTTTTTTTTTTTTTTACATTTTTCAACTTTTTTATTTTACACTTTTTATGTTCCCATAGGGGACTATCTATAGCAATCCTTTGATTGCTAATACTGTGAAGTGCTATGCATAGGACACAGCACTGCTCAGTATTATTGGTGATCTTCTGCTCTGGTCTGCTCAATCGCAGACCAGAGCAGAAGACAGCCGGAGCTAGGTGAGGGGACCTCTGGCAGTCATGCTGGATGATCGGATCCCCGCGGCAGCGCTGCGGGCGATCCGATCATCCAATCAAAGTGCCGCAATGCCGCAGATGCCGTGATCTGTATTGATCACGACATCGGAGGGGTTAATGGCGGACATCCGTGCGATCGTGGATGTCGGCCATTACCGGCGGGTCCCCGGTTGCTGCTAGCAGCCAGAACCTGCCGTGTATGATGCGAGCACCCTTCCGATGCTCGCGGTCATACACAGGACGTAAATGTATGTCCTGGTGCGGGAAGTCCCGCCAAACCAGGACGTACATTTACGTCCGTGGTCGTTAAGGGGTTAAGGGTGTACTGTGGTATTTGGCACCAAGACATTAGCAGCAGATACCTTAAAGGGGTACTCCCGTGGAAAACTTTTTTTTTTTTTAAATCAACTGGTGCCAGAAAGTTAAACAGATTTGTAAATCACTTCTATTAAAAAAATCTTAATCCTTCCAGTACTTTTTAGGGGCTGTATACTAAAGAGAAATCGAAAAAAAAGAAATGCATTTCTTCTGATGTCATGACCACAGATCTCTCTGCTGACCTCTGCTGTCCATTTTAGGAACTGTCCAGAGCAGCATATGTCTGATGGGGATTTTTTCCTGCTCTGGACAGTTCCTAAAATGGACAGCAGAGGTCATCAGAGAGCACTGTGGTCATGACATCAGAGGAAATGCATTTCTTTTTTGGATTTCTCTTTAGTATACAGCCCCTAAAAAGTACTGGAAGGATTAACCCCTTAAGGACTGAGCCCTTTTTCACCTTAAGGAGCCATTTTTTGCAATTCTGACCACTGTCACTTTAAACATTAATAACTCTGGAATGCTTTTAGTTATCAATCTGATTCCGAGAATGTTTTTTCGTGACATATTCTACTTTAACATAGTGGTAAAATTTTGTGGTAACTTGCATCCTTTCTTGGTGAAAAATCCCAAAATTTGATGAAAAATTTGAAAATTTAGCATTTTTCTAACTTTGAAGCTCTCTGCTTGTAAGGAAAATGGATATTCAAAATAATTTTTTTTTTATTCACATATACAATGTGTCCACTTTATGTTTGCATCATAAAATTGACGTGTTTTTACTTTTGGAAGACACCAGAGGGCTTCAAAGTTCAGCAGCAATTTTCCAATTTTTCACAAAATTTTGAAACTCTCTTTTTTTCATGGACCAGTTCAGGTTTGAAGTGGATTTGAAGGGTCTTCATATTAGAAATACCCCATAAAAGACCCCATTATAAAAACTGCACCCCCCAAAGTATTCAAAATGACATTCAGTCAGCGTTTTAACCCTTTAGGTGTTTCACAGGAATAGCAGCAAAGTGAAGGAGAAAATTCAGAATCTTCATTTTTTACACTCGCATGTTTTTGTAGATCCAAAGGGGTAAAAAGGAGAAAATTTTTACTTGTATTTGAAACCCAATTTCTCTCGAGTAAGCACATACCTCATATGTCTATGTTAATTGTTCGGCGGGCGCAGTAGAGGGCTCAGAAGGGAAGGAGCGACAAATGGTTTTTGGGGGGCATGTCACATTTAGGAAGCCCCTATGGTGCCAGAACAGCAAAAAAAAAACACATGGCATACCATTTTGGAAACTAGACCCCTCGGGGAACATAACAAGGGGTAAAGTGAACCTTAATACCCCACAGGTGATTCACGACTTTTGCATACGTAAAAACAAAAAAAAAAAAAATTCCCTAAAATGCTTGGTTTCCCAAAAGTTTAACATTTTTAAAAAGGGTAATAGCAGAAAATACCCCCTAAAATTTGAAGCCTAATTTCTCCCGATTCAGAAAACACCCCATATGGGGGTGAAAAGTGCTCTGCTGGCGCACTACAGGTCTCAGAAGAGAAGGAGTCACATTTGGCTTTTTTGAAGGAAATTTTGCTCTGGGGGCATGCCGCATTTAGGAAGCCCCTATGGTGCCAGGACAGCAAAAAAAAAACACATGGCATACCATTTTGGAAACTAGACCCCTTGGGGAACGTAAAAAGGGGTAAAGTGAACCTTAATACCCCAAAGGGGTTTCACAACTTTTGCATATGTAAAAAAAAAAAAAATAATTACCTAAAATGCTTGGTTTCACAAAAAATGTACATTTTTACAAAGGGTTAAAGCAGAAAATACCCCCCAAAATTTGAAGCCCAATTTCTCCTGATTCAGAAAACACCCCATATGGGGGTGAAAAGTGCTCTGCTGGCGCACTACAGGTCTCAGAAGAGAAGGAGTCACATTTGGCTTTTTTGAAGGAAATTTTGCTCTGGGGGCATGCCGCATTTAGGAAGCCCCTATGGTGCCAGGACAGCAAAAAAAACCACATGGCATACCATTTTGGAAACTAGACCCCTTGGGGAACGTAACAAGGGGTAAAGTGAACCTTAATACCCCACAGGGGTTTCACAACTTTTGCATATGTAAAAAAAAAAAAAAAATTCCTAAAATGCTTGGTTTCCCAAAAAATTTACATTTTTACAAAGGGTTAAAGCAGAAAATACCCCCCAAAATTTGAAGCCCAATTTCTCCCGATTCAGAAAACGCCCCATATGGGAGTGAAAAGTGCTCTGCTGGCGCACTACAGGTCTCAGAAGAGAAGGAGTCACATTTGGCTTTTTGAAAGCAAATTTTGCTCTGGGGGCATGCCGCATTTAGGAAGCCCCTATGGTGCCAGGACAGCAAAAAAAAAACAAACACATGGCATACCATTTTAGAAACTAGACCCCTCGGGGAACGTAACAAGGGGTTAAGTGAACCTTAATACCCCACAGGTGTTTCACGACTTTTGCATATGTAAAAAAAAAAAAATTTTTTTTACCTAAAATGCCTCTTTTCCCAAAAATTTTACATTTTTAAAAAGGGTAAAAGCAGAAAATACCCCCCAAAATTTGTAACACAATTTCTCCCGAGTACGGCGATACCCCATATGTGACCCTAAACTGTTGCCTTGAAATACGACAGGGCTCCAAAGTGAGAGCGCCATGTGCATTTGAGGCCTAAATTAGGGACTTGCATAGGGGTGGATATAGGGGTATTCTACGCCAGTGATTCCCAAACAGGGTGCCTCCAGCTGTTGTAAAACTCCCAGCATGCCTAGACAGTCAGTGGCTATCTGGCAATACTGGGAGTAGTTGTTTTGCAACAGCTGGAGGCTCCGTTTTGGAAACAGTGGCGTACCAGACGTTTTTCATTTTTATTGGGGAGGGGAGGGGGGCTGTGTAGGGGAATGTGTATATGTAGTGATTTTTACTTTTTATTTTATTGTGTGTTAGTGTAGTGTAGTGTTTTTAGGGTACAGTCACACGGGCGGGGGTTCACAGTAGTTTCACGCTGGCAGTTTGAGCCGCAGCTCAAACTTGCAGCCGGATACTTACTGTTATCCTCCGCCAATGTGAGTGTACCCTGTACGTTCACATTGGGGGGGGGCGGGGGGGGGGACATCCAGCTGTTGCAAAACTACAACTCCCAGCATGTACGGTCTATCAGTGCATGCTGGGAGTTGTAGTTTTGCAACAGCTGGAGGCACACTGGTTGTGAAACACAGAGTTTGGTAACAAACTCAGTGTTTTGCAACCAGTGTGCCTTCAGCTGTTGCAAAAGCTACAACCCCCAGCATGTACGGACAGCGGAAGGGCATGCTGGGTCTTGTAGTTATGCAACAGCTGGAGGCATACTACTTTGGCTGGGGATGCTGGGGACTGTAGTTATGCAACAGCTGGAGACACACTGGTTTGCTACATAACTCAGTGTGCCTTCAGCTGTTGCAAAACTACAACTCCCAGCAGTCACCGACAGCCAACGGGCATGCTGGGAGTTGTAGTTATGCAACCAGCAGATGTACTACTACAACTCCCAGCATGCACTTTAGCTGTTGGTGCAAGCTGGGAGTTGTAGTTACACAACAGCTGAAGGTACACTTTTCCATAGAAATAATGTGCCTCCAGCTGTTGCAAAACTACAAGTCCCAGCATGCCCTTTTTGCATGCTGGGAGCTGTTGCTAAGCAACAGCAGGAGGCTGTCACTCACCTCCAACGATCCAGCTGCATGAGGTCAGTCCCTCGTCGTCGCCGCCGCCGCTGCCGTCGCTCCTGGGGCCCCGATCCCAACAGGGGCGCCGGGGATCGGGGTCCCCAGCACCCGGGGTGCACGTCCCGCACCCGCTCACGTCCTCCGGAAGAGGGGCGGAGCGGGTTGCGGGAGTGACACCCGCAGCAGGTGCCCTGATTGGTCGGCCGGTAATCCGGCCGACGAATCAGGGCGATCGTGAGGTGGCACCAGTGCCACCTTACCCCTGCAGGCTCTGGCTGAATAGCCTGTAATTCCGGGTCACCGGGTCACCGGAGACTCGATTGACCCGGAATCTGCCGCAGATCGCTGGACTGAATTGTCCAGCGATCTTCGGCCATCGCCGACATGGGGGGGCATAATGGCCCCCCTGGGCGATATGCCCCGATGCCTGCTGAACGATTTCAGCAGGCATCGGGCACCGGCTCCCCTCCGGCTAGCGGCGGGGGGGCGGGATTTGACAGGACGTACTCAAACGTCCTGAGTCCTTAAGGACTCGGAAAACGGGCCGTTTGAGTACGTCCTGCGTCCTTAAGGGGTTAAAGGGGTATTCCAGGCCAAAACTTTTTTTTTATATATCAACTGGCTCTGGAAAGTTAAACAGATTTGTAAATTACTCCTATTAAAAAATCTTAATCCTTCCAATAGTTATTAGCTTCTGAGGTTGAGTTGTTGTTTTCTGTCTAACTGCTCTCTGATTACTCACGTGACATCATCATTGAGCAGTTAGACAGAAAACTTCAGAAGCTAATATCTATTGGAAGGATTAAGAGCCAGTTGATATATATAAAAAAAGGTTTTGCCTGGAATACCCCTTTAAGATTTTTTAATAGAAGTGATTTACAAATCTGTTTAACTTTCTGGCACCAGTTGATTTAAAAAAAAAAAAAAAAAAAAAAAAAGTTTTCCACGGATGTACCCCTTTAAAGAAGCACTCTGGTTTTTGCCCATATCATGCACACCCAAAATCAACACTTGCACAGCTGTATCAATGCATTTTATTACTCTAACACAGTCATGTATTCACCAGTCTGTCTCTCACAAGGACCAAGCGTTTTTATGTTTTTGCACTTTAGTTTTTTCCTCCTTACCTTTTAAAAATCATAACCCTTTCAATTTTAGACCAACAAATCCATATGAGGGCTTATTTTTTGTGCCACCAATTCTACTTTGCAATGACATCAGTCATTTTACCAAAAAATCTATGGCGAAAGGGAAAAAAAAAATCATATTGCAACAATATTGAAGAAAAAACGCCATTTTGTAACTTTTGGGGGCTTCTGTTTCTACACAATACATTTTTCGGTAAAAATGACACCTTATCTTTATTCTGTAGGTCCATACGGTTAAAATGATACCCTACTTATATAGGTTTGATTTTGTCGCACTTCTGGAAAAAATCATAACTACATGCAGGAAAATGTATACGTTTAAAATTGTCATCTTCTGACCCCTATAACTTTTATTTTTCCACGTATGGGGCGGAATGAGGGCTAATTTTTTTGCGCCGTGATCTGAAGTTTTTAGCGGTACCATTTTTGTATTGATCAGACTTTTTGGTTGCTTTTTATTCATTTTTTCATGATATAAAAAGTGACCAAAAATATGCTATTTTGGGATTTTTTTGTGCCTACGCCATTGACCGTGCGGTTTAATTAACGATATATTTTTATAATGCGGATATTTCCGAACGCGGCGATATCACATATGTTTATTTTTATTTACGCATTTTTTATTTACTTTTTTTATGGGAAACGGGGGGGATTCAAACTTTTATTAGGGAAGGGGTTAAATGATCTTTATGAACTTTTTTCATTTTTTTTTTTTTTGCAGTGTTATAGCTCTCATAGGAGGCTATAACACTGCACACACTGATCTTTTACATTGATCTTTATTATGCCATAGGATAACATAGATCAATGATTTTGCTGCTTGACTGCTCATGCCTGGATCTTGGGCACTGAGCAGTCATTCGGCGATCGGACACCAGGAGGCAGGTAAGGGGACCCTCCTCGTGTCCTACAGCTGTTCGGAATGCCACAATTTTGCCGCAGCGATCCCGAACAGCCCCCTGAGCTAACCGGCAGCAGTTCAGTTTTACTTTAGACATGGCGATCAACTTTGAACGCCACGTTTAAAGGGTTAATAGCGCATGGCATCGCGATCAGTTGCGTGCCCTATTAGCCAGGGGTCCCGGCCGTTGCTAGTAGCCGGGCCCGACCTGCTATGACGCGGGGCCACGCCGTGGCCCCTGCGTTGTAGAAAGGGAGAGGACTCAGGACGTACCGGTACGTCCTTGGTTCTTAGGGGGTTAATGTGTGTCAAAGGAAGGCAGTTCTGGGTCAGCTGACTTCCTGTGAACTACATGATGACATCATCACCTACCAGATCCCCTCCTGCTAGCTCTCAGATATGTATGCTGCTGCTATCTCTAAGGCCCCCTTCACATATGTCCGTCATCCAGCGGTGTTCCCCTCCGGTGCTGTAGAAAATGCATCCTACTATGCATGGCTTCATTTAAATTGTAGGTCACCGTTTATTTGTATGACTACACACTATACTGTATTAGTGTGATGTATACATGTATGACTACACACTGCATTTATGCTTTTTGTTTTCCATTTGGCATTTTATGAGTTCCCCTGAAGATGTCCTTTAGTTATATAAATCCTCTATGCGGGCAGAAACGTACATTGGGATTAGCTTATTTGTAAAAAGTGTTTTTCTCTTTTTATGCGCAGTCAGACAGCTGTGCATGATAAAGTGTGGTTATATAGGTAGTCCCTATATGCCATATATTGCCAATTAAAGTACTCTAATAAAGCCTTCTGTGGATTGTGGATCTTATTCTAATGTCCTTGGGCCAGTTGGCCTCATCTATGGGAGTCTGTATTGTAGTCTACTGTGCAGAAACATCTGTTGGTTTGATGCTCACGCAAAGGACCAATGCATAGGTCCAAATAGCACATAGTCATATACAGTCATGGCACCCCTGAAATTTTTCTAGAGAATGAAGTATTTCTCACAGAAAAGTATTGCAGTACCACATGTTTTGCTATACACATGTTTATTCCCTTTGTGTGTATTGGAACTTAACCAAAAAAGGGAGGAAAAAAAAGCTAATTGGACATAATGTCACACCAAACTCCACAAATGGGCTGGACAAAATTATTGGCACCCTTAAGTTATATTTGGTTGCACACCCTTTGGAAAAAATAAATGAAATCAGTCGCTTCCTATAACCATCAATAAGCTTCATAAACCTCTCAGCCGGAATGTTGGACCACTCTTCCTTTGCAAACTGCTCCAGGCCTCTCTTATTGGAAGGACACCTTTTCCCAACAGCAATTTTAAGATCTCTTCACAGGTTTTCAATGGGATTTAGATCTGGACTCATTGCTGGCCACTTCAGAACTCTCCAGTGCTTTGTTGCCATCCATTTCTTGGTGCTTTTTGACATATGTTTGAGGTCATTGTCCTGCTGGAAGACCCAAGATCTCAGATGAAAACCCAGCTTTCTGACACTGGACTGTACACTGCGACCCAAAATCCCTTGGTAATCCTCAGATTTCATGACGCCTTGCACACATTCAAGGCACCCAGTGTCAGAGGCAGCAAAACAACCCCAAAACATCATTGAACCTCCACCATATTACACTGTAGATACTGTGTTCTTTTCTTTTTAGGCCTCATTCCGTTTTCGGTAAACAGTAGAATGATGTGCTTTACCAAATAGCTCTATCTTGGTCTCATCTGTCCACAAGACATTTTCCCAGAAGGATTTTGGCTTACTCAAGTTCATTTTGACAAAATGTAGTGTTGCTTTTTTATGTCTCTGTGTCAGCAGTGGGGTCCTCCTGGGTCTCCTGCCATAGCGTTTCATTTAATTTAAATGTTGACAGATACCTCACGCTGACACTGATGCTCCCTGAGCCTGCAGGACAACCCTGTGCTTCTTACATCATGGGCACGGGGTGCTGGAAGTGCTCCTATAAGGAGCAATCTCTCTTTAATTTACTGCTGGATATCGCTGTTATCTGATGTATCTTAAGGGTATGGTCCCACTAAGTTCCAGCAGTAACTCTGTTACTTACGGGTTCTTAAGCTAATGACTTGTTTTGTCTCAGTGTTACTCATGAGGATCCCAATTACCAGTCGGGTGAAACGCGTTGGGTATGAAAATAAAGGTGTTTCTTTGAGACTGTATACTTTATTTTCTGTGGAGCTGGGCTATTGTGCTAACGGTGTTGCTAGGTGGATTTAGTGGATATAACATTAAAAGTAATACCAACACCTTGCCACTGAGATATATCTATTTCTTAGTATTGAGTATCTATTGTATCAATTGGTGAACCCATCTGTACTATTTTGTTGCATACTTTGCATATTATTGTTGCATATTTTTGCATTTTATGTCCAGAGGGGCATAGTTTAGTTTGAAAACGGTTATAATTAAAAGTTATGTTTTAAATCCGGTGCTTCAGTGATTATATCAGAGGCCAGGGACCTGCCGGTAATGGCGGACATGAGTGATCACGCTGATGTCCACCATTAACCCCTCAGATGCTGTGATCAATACAGATCACGGCATCTGGGGCAATGTGGCACTTTGAATGGATGATCGGATCGCCCGCGGCACCCTCCCTCCCCTCACCTGCTTTTGCCACTCTCCCGGGTCTTCTTCTCTGGTCTAACATTGAGCAGCCCAGTGAAGAAGATTGCTGATAATACTGATCCTAAGCATAGCAATTGTAACGGCGAGCGCTCCGGGCCCCGCCTCCCCTCCAGAGCGCTCGCGGCGTTACTCTCCTGCTTGCAGCGCCCCGGTCAGCGAGTCTGACCGGGAGCGCTGCTCTGTGTCCCTCGGCGGGGATGCGATCCCCGTGACGGGATGTGCCCGCCCGCGGGTCGCATCCCGTGTCACTCACCGGCCCCGTCCTCCTGCTCAGTCCCGGTGCATTGCCGTGGAATGAGATTTGCCATAGAATGAGATGGTCCGCCTCCATCACATCCTATTGGCTCTCTCTTGTCACGTGACATATTTAAATGTCACGCATCGATGCGCACAGTAGTGTCAGTTTGGCTATCACAGGGAGAGGATCTCCTCACCCTGTGATAGCTGAAGCTGTACGGAGCTCTCATGGCCTCTGTGGCCCGACAGAAGTTCACACGTACGCAGCTCATACGGCTGCCTCATATACATTTACTCTATTATTACATCCACAGCGCTATCGGGAACACTATGCCCGATGGCGCTGTCATCAGTGTGCGTCCCCGCGAGCGCCCCACGCCCGCAGCTCCACTCCCCGTCCCCGCAGCTCCACTCCCCGTCCCCCGCAGCTCTACTCCCCGTCCCCCGCAGCTCTACTCCCCGTCCCCCGCAGCTCTACTCCCCGTCCCCCGCAGCTCTACTCCCTGTCCCCCGTAGGTCTATTCCCAGTCCCCTGTTAACGCTCAGGGAGCGATCAACAGCGCTACGGGGATTCCTATGCCCGATGCCGCTGTCATCAGTGTGCGTCCCCGCCAGCGCCCCACGCCCGCAGCTGTACTCCCCGTCCCCCGCAGCTCTACTCCCCGTCCCTCCGTAGCTGTACTCCCCGTCCCGTTAACGCTCAGGGAGCGGGGAACAGAAAGTAGAGCATCGGGCGCAGGTAAAGTAGTACTGCGCATGCACAGCACTACGCGAATAACTTAACCTGCGCCCGATGCTCTACTTTCTGTTCCCCGCTCCCTGAGCGTTAACGGGACGGGGAGTACAGCTGCGGGCGTGGGGCGCTCGCGGGGACGCACACTGATGACAGCGGCATCGGGATCCCGATAGCGCTGTGGATCAACAGTAAATGTATATGAGGCAGCCGTATGAGCTGCGTACATGTGTGAACTTCTGTCGGGCCACAGAGGCCATGAGAGCTCCGTACAGCTTCAGCTATCACAGGGTGAGGAGATCCTCTCCCTGTGATAGCCAAACTGACACTACAGTGCGCATCGATGCGTGACGTTTAAATATGTCACGTGACAAGAGAGAGCCAATAGGATGTGATGGAGGCGGACCATCTCATTCTATGGCAAATCTCATTCCACGGCAATGCACCGGCGCGCATGGCCCCGCTCTCTAGGGCGCGTGCGCACCAGGTCTCTCAGATTTAAAGGGCCAGTGCACCATTAATTGGTGCCTGGCCCAATTAGTTCCAAGCACTCCCCACACCATAAAAACCCACTTCCCCTTCCTGTCCCTGCCGGATCTTGTTGCCTTGTGCCCTGAGAAAGCGTTTCTGTGTGTTCCATTCCTGTGTATCCAGACTCTTGCCGTTGCCCCTGACTACGAACCGATGCTGCCTGCCCAGACCTTCTGCTACATCCGACCTTGCTCTTGTCTAATCCCTTGTACCGCGCCTGTCTCAGCAGTTAGTCGGGGTTGAGTCGCTATCGGATGGAACAACCTGGGGGTTACCTGCTGCTGCAAGTCCATCCCGCTTTGCGGCCGGCTCTGGTGAAAACCAGTAACCCCTTAGATTACGTTCCCCTGGTACGGCCCACGCCATCACCTCATTGACACAGAGGATCCACCACCCGTGTCCTCCCCGTATACCAGTCCGGATCCTGACAGCAATGTTCAGTATGTGCAATCTCCCCTTTTCCAACAAAAAAGCATAAAAGAAAATAATGAATAAACATATTTGGTATCACTGTGTACGTAAATGTCCATACTATCAAGATATAATATAAATGATATCGTACAGTGAATGCTGTAAACATAAATAAGAAAGTCCAAAATTGCTGTGTTTTGGTCACATCACATTCCAAAAAATAAAATGCGATCAAATGGTCACATATACACAAAAGTGGTACAAAAAAAAAACTACAGATCATGTACAGAAAAGTGAGCCCTCATATAGCCCCATATACACAAAAATGAGAAAGTTATAGGTAGTCAAAATAGGGCAATTTTAAAAATACTTATTTTGTGAAAAAAATATATAATCATTGGTATTATTTAATTGTATTGACCCACATAATAAAGAAAACATGTAATTTTTAACAAAGTGTACAGCGTAAAAACAAAACCCTCTGAAATTAGAAAAATGTCAGTTTTCTTTTCAATTTCCTTCTACAAATAATACTTTTTGGGGTTTGCAGTACATTTTATGCTGAAATGAGTGATGTCATTACAAAGTACAATTGGTCACACAAACAAAAAGCCCTCACATGGGTCTGTGGATGGAAATATAAAAGAGTTATGATTTTTAGAAAGCCAGGAGAAAAGAACTAAAACACAGAAATAAAAGTGTCCTTTCATACAAACTGGCTCCAGAAAGTTAAACAGATTTGTAAATTACTTCTATTAAAAAATCCTTATCCTTCCAGTACTTATCAGGTGCTGTATGTTCCAGAGGAAGTAGAGTTGTTCTTTTCAGTCTGACCACAGTGCTCTCTGCTGACACCTCTGTCCATGTCAGGAACTGTCCAGAGCAGGAGAGGTTTGCTATGGGGATTTGCTCCTGCTCTGGACAGTTTCTGACATGGACAGAGGTGTTAGCAAAGAGCAAACTCCACACCCTCAGCCAGAATATTCATGGGGAATGTAGACTGCATTATAGATAGGAGTGCAAATCGAACCTCTATATCATTCTTTTATAATAGCTTATGCTGCACTATAAAGGCAAAAAAAGAAAATTGCTTAGAGTGCTTCTTTAAGGCCCCTTTCACACAACCGTTGTCACCCTGTAAATTCTCCCGTTATCTTCCATTGTAAAATCCCCAAAACGGGAGTCAAAGAATCCCATTTATGTCAATTGGAATTTTTGGAGCATCCGTTGTCACCAGTTATAGCCTGTAATGAATGACTTTATTTTGAAGGGACAAAAAACAAATTTTTCTCCCATCAAAAATAACGGTAAAATAATGGATGGTAAAATTTTAACATTGAAGTCTATGGATAACACATGACCACAAATTACCATCCATTAGTAACCCTTATTTGTATATTCTGTTATGATCCCTTATTGCTACTGAGCATGCTCAGTAAACCCTCTCAACCAGGAAGTCAAAAAGGGGTTTAAATTAGCAGACAATAAAGGATCATAACGGATGGCCAATGTCTGTTATTTCAACAGAATTTTCGTTAAAATAATGGACATTAGCCATGATCTGTTGTGGTCAGTTATTTGATCCGTTAATTCTCGATCAGTTATTGATGAATAATGGGTCAAAGTCAGGCAGGATCATGAAGGCAGTGTGAAAGTGGCCTAAAGTGGTAATCCCATTTTGACATAATATCCACAGGATATGCCATAAAAGTCTGATATACACTACTCAAAAAATGAAGGGAACACTAAGATGACACATCCTAGATCTGAATGAATGAACTAATCATATGAAATACTTTCGTCTTTACATAGTTGAATGTGCGGACAACAAAATCACACAAAAATTATCAATGGAAATCAAATTTATCAACCCATGGAGGTCTGGATATGGAGTCACACTAAAAATCAAAGTGGAAAACCACACTACAGGCTGATCCAACTTCGATGTAATGTCCTTAAAACAAGTCAAAATGAGGCTCAGTAGTGTGTGTGGCCTCCACGTGCCCATATGACCTCCCTACAACACCTGCGCATGCTCCTGATGAGGTGGTCTCCTTAGGGATGTCCTCCCAGACCTGGACTAAAGCATCCGCCAACTCCTGGGCAGTCTGTGGTGCAACATGGCCTTGGTGGATGCAGTGAGACATGATGTCCCAGATGTGCTCATTCGGATTTAGGTCTGGGGAACGGGTGGGCCAGTCCATAGCATCACTGCCTTCCTCTTGCAGGAACTGCTGACACACTCCAGCCACATGAGGTCTAGCATTGTCTTGCATTAGGAGGAACCCAGGGCCAACCGCACAAGCATGTTCTCACAAGGGTTCTAAGGATCTCATCTCGGTACCTAATGGCAGTCAGGCTACCTCTGGCAAGCACATGGAGGGCTGTGCGCCCTCCCCCCCCCCTAAAGAAATGCCACCCCACACCATTACTAACCCACCACCAATCCTCCATGCTGGAGGATGTTGCTCGCTCTCCACGGTGTCTCCAGACTGTCATGTCTGTCACATGCGCTCAGTGTGAACCTGCTTTCATCTGTGAAGAGCACAGGGCACCAGTGGAGAATTTGCCAATCTTGGTGTTCTCTGGCAAATGCCAAATGTGCTGCATGGTGTTGGGCTGTAAGCACAACCCCCACTTGTGGATGTCTGGCCCTCGTATCACCCTCAGGGAGTCTGTTTCTGACTGTTTGAGTGGACACATGCACATTTGGGGCCTGCTGGTGGTAATTTTGCAGGGTTCTGGCAGTGCTCCTCCTTGAACAAAGGTGGAGGTAGAGGTCCTGCTGCTGATTTGTTGGCCTCCTACGGCCTCCTCCATGTCTCCTGATGTACTTTCCTATCTCCAGGTAGCGCCTCCATGCTCTGGACACTACGCTGACAGACACAGCAAACCTTCTTGCCACAGCTCGCATTGATGTGCCATCCTGGATGAGCTGCACTACCTGAGCCACTTGTGTGGGTTGTAGACTCCATCTCATGCTACCACTCAAGTGAAAGTTACATTGGAGTTACAATGTGTTGTTTAAGTGTTCCCTTTATTTTTTGGAGCAGTGTATGTGTATATCACCTCTAGGACCTGCACTTGTCTCAAGAACTAGGGTCCCCTTAATTAATGGTATTGTAATGAGAATTGCATGAACAGAACCGTGAGCTATGTTGTTGTCATGACAACCATTATCCTCTATGGGTGTTACATAATGTTTAGCTGTTTTTGGCTCTAGGCCGCAACGGGTAAGCCAGATTCACCCTCTTAGATTTTATGTCTATTTTGCTACTCCTACAAGCTTAAAAGGGGTACTCCACTGGAAAACTTTTTTTTTTTTTTAAATCAACTGGTGAGAGAAAAGTTAAACAGATTTGTAAAATACTTCTATTACAAAAATCTTAATCCTTCCAGTACTTATCAGCTGATGTATGATCCACAGGAAGTTATTTTCTTTAAGAATTTCCTTTCTGTCTGACCACAGTGCTCTCTGCTGACACCTCTCTTTATGTCAGGAACTGTCCAGAGCAGGATAGGTTTTCTTTGGGGATTTGCTCCTACTCTGGACAGTTCCTAAAATGGACAGAGGTGTCAGCAGAGAGCACTGTGGTAAGACAGAAAGGAAATTAAAAAAGAAAAGAACTTCTTGTTGATCAAACAGCATCAGCTAAGTACGGGAAGGAGTAAGATTTTTCAATAGAAGTAATTTACAAATCTGTTTAACTTTCTGGCACCAGTTGATTAAAATAAATAAATAAATGAAAAAAAGTTTTCCAGTGGAATACCCCTATAAATCCAAATAGCCATGTGATCAACATAGCATGCATAGTCAATACTTTTGAAGTAGGTCTCCATCAGCTTTGTACATCTACAGATGGAAATGGAAAAATAGCTGAAACGCAGTCAGATTGGATGGAGACCGTCTGTTAACGGCAAACGGCAAGTCTTGCCATAGATCCTCAGTTGGATTCAGGTCCAAAGATTAACTTTGGTCCCGGTCTCAAGTCTTCTGCACACTGCATCAATTTTTTTTAAAGACTGCTCTGTATTTCGCTCCAGTTATCATTCCATTAATTCTGACCAGCATCCCTGCAGCATGTTGCTACCACCACAATAATTCACTGTGGGCATGGTTTGCTTAGAGTAAATGATGAGATTGGACTACCCTTTAAGTCCTGTAAACTGCAAGGTGGGGCCTCTATGAATTGGACATTCAATTAGATTGAGATCCGGCAAAGTTCAAGGTCAACACCTTCAACTCTTTGCCACATTAAGGGTACATTTGCATGTGCATATTTTTGCTGCAGATCTGCTGTCCATTGACTTTAATAAGTAGCAAAATCTGCTACAGCAAATCTGCAGTAAAAAATACACGTGTGTGCGTACCCTAATAGAACTATTTCTAAAGTGTGGTAGGGTACATTATTCATTTGAGAGATACCACTGTCTTAGTGAATACAGCTGGAATGAAGGAGTGAACTTTGCCTGCAATAATGTTTAGATAGACAGGGATGTGTCAAAATAACATCTACATGAAGGCAAGGACTGAAGTTTCCCCGTACATGACTCTGCCTTCCTTACTGTGTCTTCCTCCAAAAGCACATGCTAATGCCTTCACTCTCCTATGTAAGCAATGCCCATGCACCTAGCAGACTAGTCCACATGATATAAAAGGAAATATGATTTGTCAGACCAGGAAGCCTTCTTCCACTGCTTTCTGGTCCAGTTCTGATGCTCACATACCCATAGTAGTTGGTTTTGGCAGTGGACAGAGGTTAGCATAGGTGCTCTGATTGGTCTGTAGCTCTGCTGCCCCTATATAGCAAGTTATCATGCACTGTCTGTACTGTCATCATTCCATCATAGTCAGCAGTATCTTCTTAGCAGTTTGTGCTACAGCATTTTTTTCTATCACATTGGACTAGACAGTACCAACCATTGTATACTATAGATGTAACAAAAGACCTTTCATCCTACAGATGCGCTGGCCCAGTCATCTAGCCATCACAATTTGGTCCTTGTCCGAGCCGCTCAGACTCTTACCCTTACCCATTATTCTGCTTCCAACACATCAACTTCTAGCACTGCTTGTTCTTTTGCTCCCTAATATAGCCCACTCCCAATAGGTGCCATTGTCGAATATTAATAAATATTGTTTTCTTTATTGTTATGGCTTATCAGTGTATAATAAATGCTTTAGTGTTCTCCGAAGAGCTTCTGCTGCAGCAGGGCAGTCTGCAAAGCTCAGGGGGGAATTTATATATTAACTATATGGAATAAGGAAAAGTGGGGCAACGGGTTTTGCATCATGTGACAATGACCTAATTTTGATTTCTTGTTACATAAATTGCACATGTGAAGCTTCATGCACACTGTTGTAAGGAACCTCCGTATATCACCAATACAAGTCTATGGCCTTTCTATATCTTTTCATACCTCCTAATTTCATACAAAAGGAAACATTATATTTAGTATGTTCAGTGTTCTAGAGCCCCCCCCCCCCCCTACAAGAATGGTCTATAGGGAAGAAAACCTCCATAACAAAGAGTGACAAACTGAGCACCACATGGAGGGTGCATATTTTAGGTGCACAGTGCCCCAACAATGCCGTTTGAACCTAGAGGACACGTAGTCCATCTATAGGAATGAAATGTCCCACAATCCAGCCACTTGTAACAAGAGTCCAAACAATCCCAAATGTAGTGGTTCTCCTACCTTCAGCCCTGTTCCTAGCACAATGACATCATACTCTTCCTCCATGCCAGAGAGATCGGTTTGTTCCTCACATTCGTGGCGACCTGTGTTGTTGTAGGTAACAGTCTGTTGTACTAAGCTGATCTACTAGACAGTGATAAGCTCCCAGCTTTCAGACGGTCACTAGGCCCAGTGACCCAAAGCCAGGCCACCTGCCTGTAATCCAGCTAAATAACACACCGAGGGTTCTGTTCCCTTGGCTGTGGGGGAATGAAGCCTGGTACAAAAGGTTGACAAAATGCTACTATATGTATTTATTTATAGATAGGATGTATAAGGAATAGGTGTCCCTCTCCTTTTAATAACTTATGATTGTTACAAGTCACTGAGGGGTTGTGAATGAGCTGAGGTTGCAGGCAGAATAAATGGGTAAAGGTCACAGAAAAAGAATTGTCGCTAATATTCAAATAGTTTTTTTTTTCTCCAGCATAATGAAGGCAGTCTGTGAGCAATGCTGTCATGACCGACTGGGGGACAGGGAAAGTGAGGCCAAAACTGACCCTAAAAATATTCTCCCTGCCTATTTGCCCATACACCCTAATCAGTGAATCAAAAACTTGGAGCTGGTCCCTGACTGCGCTAAAGTGCAGTGGTGTAAAAACACATAATATACATAGTCGGTCACAGACCAGAACAGAAACGGAAAAATTACTAGACAACCAGATATACCATACAGGATACAAATACTATCAGGGCAGAATATGAACAGACAAACTAATAAGGAAACATAGGAAACTGTTCATACTGGGACACAGATCAAACAAACTGAACATCCCACTCCACAAAAGGAGTAACCATAAATAATAAAGCCAAATAGACTACTGGACAGCGTCAAACTCCACTGTGTTGTCAGGATGCTGACCCAGTAGGAAACAGAAATAAAAACACAGAACTTCATAAAAATGGATACAAGAACACTAAACTCTACAAGGTAGAGGAACACTGGTCAGGATACCAGAAAGCGATTTCTCAAGATACAAGACTTGATAGACTCCAGGCCACCAAACAGGAATTATAAAATACAAAGCACGGATAATACTAGCAAGACTAACTCACAAACATAATGCTAAAACCGACTAATGTAACACAGACTAAAATACAAGGTGCATGCTATAAAACCATGGCTAAAAACCCAGATAAAATGACAATATAAATACAAGGTAAAAGCTCAAGCAGACATAGTCAGAATATAGAACAAACAAACATAGTGGCATTGAACTAAATAACCAACACTGAATGCAGGAGAAGTCTGGCTTAAAATACACACACCTGAGTTCTCATACGTTCAGAGCATTAACCATTCCCTATCCAGTGAGAATAGAAAACTGCTCTGAACATCCTAGTGTGTGAATACACACCTAAACAGAAAAATACAAAAACAAATTAACTGACATTACAAATGCTATTTCCTTCCCCTGTAGTCCGATATCCTCTTTCCTGTGGAATACAATAGGCGGGGCAAAACAGGGAGACCAATAGGGACCTGCGCCGAAGCCCACTTACCCATCTGATGCGACAGCAGGCGACGATCAGCTGCAGAAGAGGGCGGCGACGCGGCTCTCTGGACCCTAGGGAAGCCGGTGAGTTGCCTAGCAACATCTGGAGGGCTACAGTTTGAGACCACTATACAGTGGTCTCTAAACTATAGCCCTCCAGATGTTGCAAAACTACAACTACCAGCATGCCCAGACAGCTGTTTGCTGTGTGGGCATGCTGAGATTTGTAGTTTTGCAATAGCTGGAGGGCTACAGTTTGGAGATCACTGTGCAGTGGTCTCTAAAGTGTGGCCCCTTAGATCTTGCAAAACTACAACTCCCAGCATGCCCACACAGCAGTTTGCTTTCTGGGCATGCTGGGATTTGTAGTTTTGCAACATCTGGAGGGCCACAGTTTGGAGATCACTGTGCAGTGGTCTCTAAACTGTAGCCCTCCAGATGTTGCAAAACTGCAAATCCCAGCATGCCCAAACAGCAAACAGCTGTCTCGGCATGCTGGGAGTTGTAGTTGAGTACCTCCAGCTGTTGCATAACTACATCTCCCAGCATGCCCTTCGGCGATCAGTACATGCTGGGAGTTGTAGTTTTGCAACAGCTGGAGGCACACTGGTTGGTAAAATACTGGTGGTGTTAACTAACACTGTGGTACTGCAGACCACTGGTGTATATGCACTATAGAATTGAGCACTATGAGTGACAAAAGTGATATTGACAGACACACCAGCTGAGACTGTCGCTTTAGAGTTCCATATTCACCATAAATATATTTTACATGTGCTTAATAAAAGCTATGTTTTAGGGGTGGGAATAATAAGGGTACTAGTGGCTCAGGGTTTATCCCTGAGTCAAAGGTAATTAACAGCTGTTGCAAAAGTACAACTCCCAGCATGCACGGTCTGTCAATACATGCTGCGAGTTGTAGTTTTGAAACAGCTGGAGGTTTGCCCCCCCCCCCCCTCCATGTGAATGTACAGGGAACATTCACACGAGCGAGTTTAGAGTGAGGTTCAAGCTTCAAGTTTGAGCTGCGCAAATTTTTCGCCGCAGCGCAAACTCCTAGCGGGAAACTCACCTTAACCCACCAGTGTGAATGTACCCTAAAAACACTACACTACACTAACAAATAATAAAAAGTAAAACACTACATATACACCCCCTTACACCCCCTTACACCCCCTTACACCACCCCCCCCCCAAAATAAAAATGAGAAACGCATTGTACGGTAGTGTTTCCAAAACAGAGCCTCCAGATGTTGCAAAACAACAACTACCAGCATTTCCAGACAGCCACTGACTGTCCAGGCATGCTGGGAGTTTAGCATCAGCTGGAGGCACACTGTTTGGGAATCAATGGCATAGAATACCCCTATGTCCACCCCTATGCAATCCCTATGTCGTCCTCAAATGCGCATGGCGCTCTCTCACTTCAGAGCCTTGTCGTATTTCAAGGAAACAGTTTAGGGCCACATATGGGGTATCTCTGTACTCGGGAGAAAATGCACTACAAATTTTGCAGGGCTTTTTCTCCTTTTACCCCTTATGAAAAGGAAAAGTTGAAGGCTACACCAGCCTGTTAGTGTAAAACATTTTTTTTTTTTTTACATTAACATGCTGGTGTTGCCCCATACTTTTTATTTTCACAAGAGGTAAAAGGAAAAAAAAGACCTCCAAAATTTGTAATGCAATTTCTCCTGAGTATGAAAATACCCCATATGTGGCCGTAAAATGCTCTGCGGACGCACAACAAGGCTCAGGAGTGAGAGTGCACTATGTACAGTTGAGGCCTAAATTGGTGATTTGCACAGGGGTGGCTGATTTTACAGCGGTTCTGACATAAACGCAAAAAAAAAAAGACCCACATGTGAACCCCTCACGGAACGTAACAAGGGGTATAGTGAGCCTTAACACCCCACAGGTGTTTGACGAATTTTCGCTAAAGTTTGATGGGAAAATGAAAAAAAATATATTATTTTCACTAAAATGCTGGTGTTACCCTAAATTGTTCATTTTCACAAGGGAAAATAGGAATAAAGGCCCCCAAAATTTGTAACCCCATTTCTTCTGAGTAAGAACATACCCCATATGTGGATGTAAAGTGCTCTGCGGGCGAACTACAATGCTCAGAAGAGAAGGAGCGTCATTGGGCTTTTGAAGAGAAAATTTGTCCGGAATTGAAGGCCACTTGTTTACAAAGTAAATCACAGGATTCTGTAGTAAATACCCAGTTTCAAAATGTGCTTCACAGAAGGGGTATAACAACTTAAAACTTAACATTTAATGTGCTAGTTAAAAAACAGGACCCCACTGACAACAATACAACAGAAAAAGTAGTCACACCGGACCCAGAGGCCATAGATTGTGGACAGCAATCTGAGTCAGTCACAAGGCCAAGGTGATGGTCAGGGAGTGATAGGGGATAAACAATCAGAGACCAGGGAGGGTAGGGCTGTGGCCCTAGTATACCCTATCAGGGAGATGTCGTGCCACTACCCCTGCTCGCTCAGGGAACTGTCGGGGCACTCGTCCTAGAAAGGACGACCCCTGCCCCGGTCTACCCCTTTGTCAATCCCTGTAATAAGAAAAAGTCAGCCCGCCCGCCCAACGCGTTTCCCCCAAATCACTGGGTTCGTCAGGGGCTACAGAGCATCAACAGCCAATGTCACAGATATAAACTCAAACTTAGTGATACAGAGTGTAAGATACAAGCCGAGGCCAAAAAGGTGCAACAATTACAATAAAGTGCACCATATAAAGTAAACAAAATAAAACACACCGCAATTACATCCCATCCGTTTAGGCACCCCTCAAAAACAAGTAATAGTGCAGGGAGTAGCGATGTGCTAATGACCCAGAGCAGAGCCCTGCTCCTGGGTATTGACTCACGTGACCCACAGTGGCGGTCTGCGAGATGCTGGCATCTGTAGTGGCAGAATGCACAGCTATGGCGTCTGTTTTCCGCTGGTTTGATCAGCGAAAGAGGAGCCCTCTTATAGCACTTACTTAGTCAGACGCTGCTACGCTCGAATCGCGCGCCACTACCGGATGCTGACGTCACGCTGGTGAGTCTGCATCACTTCCGGGGGCGCGTCAACAATACAGAGCGGAGCGTCTGCCGTTGCCTGGCGACACCATAATGATAAGTGCAGGCGTCGTCCGCAACTATGTAAACAATGACAGAATGAGTATTTTGGGGGCTGGATCTGGGACATCAGTGGTAAGTAAAACATAGAGGTAGTACAATCCTACTAATTGGGGACATGTTAGTCAGTGTCGGGCAACTGAAAAAATATTTACCTTCAGACAGGTAGGTTCAGAGTACCGAGTGAGTAAGTCATTGTAGTAGAAATAAAACATAATAATTGCACGGGTGTGAATGGCGGAGGAACCATAGAGATAGGCCAAGTGATGGAGTAACAGGGCAAGAGGGTATAGGTTCAAAAATAACCATATACCTATCTCAGCTATAAAAAACATGCGTAACTTAATTTCTCATTTAAGCCTTTCGGGGACTGAGTCTGGAGACGAAAAATCCACTGGGCATCTTTTTGCAAAATCAATTTGTCCCAGTCCCCTCCCCTAAGGGGGGGTCTTACCAGCTCAATCCCCACAAAGGTCACCACTTTTGGGTCCCCCCCGTGGCTGTCACAAACATGTCTTGCCAAGGGTTTATCTGCTTGATTTGCGATATCCCTCAAATGCTCCCCTATCCTCCTTCTCAGTTCACGCTTGGTTTTGCCGATATACTCAAGACCACATATACAGTTGGCCTTGTATACCACCCCCTTGCTCCGACAATTTATGAAATCACGGATATTGAATATGCCCCCTGTGATGGAACTCCTGAAGGTCTTGGTCACTGCAATGTGGTTACATGCAATACACCCACTGCATCTAAAGCAGCCCTTGATTCTGCGGTCTAGCCAAGTATGTCCTTGATTGGGTCTGGAGAAATGGCTGCGAACAAGTCTGTCTCGCAGATTCCGACCCCGCCGGAATGAAATCTGTGGGCGAGTGTCCAAGACCTCCTGGAGATCTTTATCCATCAGTAGGACATGCCAATACTTTTCAATAATGGCTCTGACCTGCGGGGTGCCACTGTCAAAAGTAGCCACTATCCGTGTAATGTCTTTACCTGATGTTTTTTGTCGGGGTGCAAGGAGTGAATTGCGTTCTTTGTTCCTAGCCTCCTGATATGCTTTCTTTAACACCCAATCGGGGTACCCCCGTTCTCTGAACCTCTTCCGTAAGTCAGCAGCCTGCTTTTTGAACTCCGAATCTGTAGAGCAGTTGCGCTTGATGCTTTTTTCAGTTGCCCGACACTGACTAACATGTCCCCAATTAGTAGGATTGTACTACCTCTATGTTTTACTTACCACTGATGTCCCAGATCCAGCCCCCAAAATACTCATTCTGTCATTGTTTACATAGTTGCGGACGACGCCTGCACTTATCATTATGGTGTCGCCAGGCAACGGCAGACGCTCCGCTCTGTATTGTTGACGCGCCCCCGGAAGTGATGCAGACTCACCAGCGTGACGTCAGCATCCGGTAGTGGCGCGCGATTCGAGCGTAGCAGCGTCTGACTAAGTAAGTGCTATAAGAGGGCTCCTCTTTCGCTGATCAAACCAGCGGAAAACAGACGCCATAGCTGTGCATTCTGCCACTACAGATGCCAGCATCTCGCAGACCGCCACTGTGGGTCACGTGAGTCAATACCCAGGAGCAGGGCTCTGCTCTGGGTCATTAGCACATCGCTACTCCCTGCACTATTACTTGTTTTTGAGGGGTGCCTAAACGGATGGGATGTAATTGCGGTGTGTTTTATTTTGTTTACTTTATATGGTGCACTTTATTGTAATTGTTGCACCTTTTTGGCCTCGGCTTGTATCTTACACTCTGTATCACTAAGTTTGAGTTTATATCTGTGACATTGGCTGTTGATGCTCTGTAGCCCCTGACGAACCCAGTGATTTGGGGGAAACGCGTTGGGCGGGCGGGCTGACTTTTTCTTATTACAGGGATTGACAAAGGGGTAGACCGGGGCAGGGGTCATCCTTTCTAGGACGAGTGCCCCGACAGTTCCCTGAGCGAGCAGGGGTAGTGGCACGACATCTCCCTGATAGGGTATACTAGGGCCACAGCCCTACCCTCCCTGGTCTCTGATTGTTTATCCCCTATCACTCCCTGACCATCACCTTGGCCTTGTGACTGACTCAGATTGCTGTCCACAATCTATGGCCTCTGGGTCCGGTGTGACTACTTTTTCTGTTGTATTGTTGTCAGTGGGGTCCTGTTTTTTAACTAGCACATTAAATGTTAAGTTTTAAGTTGTTATACCCCTTCTGTGAAGCACACTTGTTTACAAAGCCCACATAGTGCCAGAACAATGAACTCCCCCCACATGTGACCCCATTTTGGAAACTACACCCCTCATGTAATATAATAAGGGGTACAGTGAGAATTTACGCCCCACAGGTGTCTGACAGATTTTTGGAACAGTGGTCCGTGAAAATGAAAAATGTAATTTTTCATTTGCTCAGCCCACTGTTCCAAAGATCTGCCAAACGCCAGTGGGGTGTAAATACTCCCCTTATTAAATTCTGTTAGGGGTGTAGTTTCCAAAATGGGGTCACATGTGGGGGGGGGGTCCACTGTTCTGGCACCACGGGGTGCTTTGTAAACGCACATGGCCCCTGACTTCCATTCCAAACAAATTCACTCTCCAAAAGCTCAATGACGCTCGATCTCTTCTGAGCATTGTAGTGTGCCAGTAGAGCACTTGATGTCCACACATGGGATATTTCCATACTCAGAAGAAATTGGGTTACAAATTTTGGGCCTAATTTACTCCTATTACTCCTTGTAAAAATGTAAAATTTGGAGAAAAAACTGCATTTTTGTAAAAAAAAAAAGTTTTTTTCATTTACACATCCAACTTTAACCCCTTAAGGACTGAGCCCTTTTTCACCTTAAGGACTCGGCCATTTTTTGCAAATCTGACCACTGTCACTTTAAACATTAATAACTCTGGAATGCTTTTAGTTATCATTCTGATTCCGAGATTGTTTTTTCGTGACATATTCTACTTTAACGTAGTGGTAAAATTTTTTGGTAACTTGCATCCTTTCTTGGTGAAAAATCCCAAAATTTGATGAAAATTTGGAAAATTTTGCATTTTTCTAACTTTGAAGCTCTCTGCTTGTAAGGAAAATGGATATTCAAAATAATTTTTTTTAATTCACATATACAATATGTCTACTTTATATTTGCATCATAAAATTGATGAGTTTTTACTTTTGGAAGACACCAGAGGGCTTCAAAGTTCCGCAGCAATTTTCCAATTTTTCACAAAATTTTGAAACTCGCTTTTTTTCAGGGACCAGTTCAGGTTTGAAGTGGATTTGAAGGGTCTTCATATTAGAAATACCCCATAAATGACCCCATTATAAAAACTGCACCCCCGAAAGTATTCAAAATGACATTCAGTAAGCGTTTTAACCCTTTACGGGTTTCACAGGAATAGCAGCAAAGTGAAAAATTCACAATCTTCATTTTTTACACTCGCATGTTCTTGTAGACCCAATTTTTGAATTTTTGCAAGGGGTAAAAAGGAGAAAATTTTTACTTGTATTTGAAACCCAATTTCTCTCGAGTAAGCACATACCTCATATGTCTATGTAAAGTGTTCGGCGGGCGCAGTAGAGGGCTCAGAAGGGAAGGAGCGTCAAATGGTTTTTGGGGGGCATGTCACCTTTAGGAAGCCCCTATGGTGCCAGAACAGCAAAAAAAAACCACATGGCATACCATTTTGGAAACTAGACCCCTCGGGGAACGTAACAAGGGGTAATGTGAACCTTAATACCCCACAGGTGATTCACGACTTTTGCATATGTAAAAAAAAATAAAAAAATTTAGCAGAAAATACCCCCCAAAATTTGAAGCCCAATTTCTCCCGATTCAGAAAACACCCCATATGGGGGTGAAAAGTGCTCTGCTGGCGCACTACAGGTCTCAGAAGAGAAGGAGTCACATTTGGCTTTTTTGAAGGAAATTTTGCTCTGGGGGTATGCCGCATTTAGGAAGCCCCTATGGTGCCAGGACAGCAAAAAAAAAAAACACATGGCATACCATTTTGGAAACTAGACCCCTCGGGGAACGTAACAAGGGGTAAAGTGAACCTTAATACCCTACAGGTGATTCACGACTTTTGCATATGTAAAAAAAAATTAAAAAATTTACCTAAAATGCTTGGTTTCCCAAAAAATTTACATTTATACAAAGGGTTAAAGCAGAAAATACCCCCCAAAATTTGAAGCCCAATTTCTCCCGATTCAGAAAACACCCCATATGGGGGTGAAAAGTGCTCTGCTGGTGCACTACAGGTCTCAGAAGAGAAGGAGTCACATTTGGCTTTTTTGAAGGAAATTTTGCTCTGGGGGCATGCCGCATTTAGGAAGCCCCTATGGTGCCAGAACAGCAAAAAAAAAAACCCACATGGCATACCATTTTGGAAACTAGAGCCCTCGGGGAATGTAACAAGGGGTTAAGTGAACCTTAATACCCCACAGGCGTTTCACGACTATTGCATATGTAAAAAAAAAAAAAATTTTTTTACCTAAAATGCTTCTTTTCCCAAAAACTTTACATTTTTAAAAAGGGTAAAAGCAGAAAATACCCCCCAAAATTTGAAGCCCAATTTTTCCCGAGTACGGCGATACCCCATATGTGACCCTTAACTGTTGCCTTGAAATACAACAGGGCTCCAAAGTGAGAGCGCCATGCGCATTTGAGGCCTAAATTAGGGATTGCATAGGGGTGGACATAGGGGTATTCTACGCCAGTGATTCCCAAACAGGGTGCCTCCAGCTGTTGCAAAACTCCCAGCAAGCCTGGACAGTCAACGGCTGTCCGACAATACTGGGAGTTGTTGTTTTGCAACAGCTGGAGGCTCCGTTTTGGAAACCGTGGCGTACCAGACATTTTTCATTTTTATTGGGGAGGGGAGGGGGGCTGTGTAGGGGTATGTGTATATGTAGTGTTTTTTCCTTTTATTTTATTTTTTGTGGTAGTGTAGTGTAGTGTTTTTAGGGTACAGTCGCACTCGCTGGCAGTTTGAGCTGTTGCAGAAAATTTGCTGCAGCTCAAACTTGCAGCCCAATACTTACTGTAAGCCTCCGCCCATGTGAGTGTACCCTGTACATTCACATTGGGGGGGACATCCAGCTGTTGCAAAACTACAACTCCCAGCATGCGCTGACAGACTGTACATGCTGAGAGTTTTAGTTTTGCAACAGCTGTAGGCACACTGGTTATGTATCACGGAGTTTGTGACCTTACTCAGTGTTTCAAAACCAGTGTGCCTCCAGCTGTTGCAAAACTACAACTCCCAGCATGTACGGTGCATGGTGTAAGGTGACTGCTGGGAGTTGTAGTTTGCAACAGCTGGAGGCACACCGGTCGTGAAACACTGAGTTAGGTTAAAAAAAAACTCTAAGTTTCACAACCAGTGTGCCTTCAGCTGTTGCAAAACTACAACTCTCAGCAGTCACCGACAGCCAACGGGCATGCTGGGAGTTGTAGTTATGCAACCAGCAGATGCACCACTACAACTCCCAGCATGCACTTTAGCTGTTTGTGCAAGCTGGGAGTTGTAGTTATACAACAGCTGAAGGTACACTTTTCCATAGAAAAAATGTGCCTCCAGCTGTTGCAAAACCATAAGTCCCAGCATGCCCATAAGGGAATGCTGGGAGTTGTGGTGGTCTGCCTCCTGCTGTTGCATAACTACAGCTCCCAGCATGCCCTTTTTGCATGCTGGGAGCTGTTGCTAAGCAACAGCAGGAGGCTGTAACTCACCTCCTGCTGCTGCTCCATCGCAGGCTGTCCCTCGCCGCCGCCGTCGCTCCTGGGGCCCCGATCCCAACATGGACGCCGGGGATCGGGGTCCCCAGCACCCGGGGTCGTCTTCCCACACCCGCTCACGCCCTCCGGAAGAGGGGCGGAGGGGGTGCGGGAGTGACACCCGCAGCAGGCGCCCTGATTGGTCGGCCGGTAATCCGGCCGACGAATCAGGGCGATCGTGAGGTGGCACCAGTGCCACCTCACCCCTGCAGGCTCTGGCTGTTCGGGACCGTCAGAGACGGCCCCGAACAGCCAGTAATTCCGGGTCACCGGGTCACTGGAGACCCGATTGACCCGGAATCGCCGCAGATCGCTGGACTGAATTGTCCAGCGATCTGCGGCGATCGCCGACATGGGGGGGCATAATGACCCCCTTGGGCGATATGCCAGGATGCCTGCTGAATGATTTCAGCAGGCATCCGGCTCCGGTCCCCAACCGGCTAGCAGTGGGGACCGGAATTCCCACGGGCGTATGGATACGCCCTGCGTCCTTAAGGACTCGGGATGCAGGGCGTATCCATACGCCCTGCGTCCTTAAGAGGTTAACAAAAAGTCGTCAAACACCTGTGAGGTGTTAACCCCTTAAGGACCCAGCCAATTTTCACTGTAGGACCCGGCCATTTTTTGCACATCTAACCACTGTCACTAAGCTTTAATAACTCTGGGATGCTTTTACCTTTCATTCTAAATCCGAGACTGTTTTTTCGTGACATATTCTACTTTATGTTAGAGGTAAGATTTTGTCAATACTTGCATCATTTTTTGGTGAAAAATTCCAAAATTTGATTAAAAAATTTAAAATTTTGCATTTTTTTTTAACTTTGAAGCTCTCTGCTAATAAGGAAAATGAATATTCTAAATAAATTATATATTGATTCACATACACAAAATTTGCATCATAAAGTTGACATGTTTTTACTTTTGGAAGACATCAGAGGGCTTCAAAGTATAGCAGCAATTTTCCAATTTAAAAAAAAAAAAATTCAAAATCGAGATTTTTCAGGGACCAGTTCAGTTTTTAAGTGGATTATAAAAACCGCACCCCTCAAAGTATTCAAAATGACATTCAAAAGGTTTGTTAACCCTTTAGGTGTTTCACAGGAATAGCAGCAAATTGAAGGAGAAAATTCAAAATCTTCATTTTTTACACTGGCATGTTCTTGTACACCCAGTTATTGAATTTTTACAAGTAGTAAAAGGAGAGAAATCATCCTAAAATGTGTAACCAAATTTCTCTCGAGTAAGAAAATGCCTCATATGTGTATGTCAAGTGTTCGGCGGGCGCAGTAGAGGGCTCAGAAGGGAAGGAGCGACAGTGGGATTTTGGAGAGTGAGTTTTTCTGAAATGGTTTTTGGGGGACATGTCACATTTAGGAAGCCCATATGGTGCCAGAACAGCAAAAAAAAAACAAAAAAACACATGGCATACTATTTTGGAAACTACACCCCCTCAAGGCACATAACAAGGGGTTCAGTGAGCCTTAACACCCCACAGGTGTTTGACGACTTTTCATTAAAGTTGGATGTGTAAATGATTATTTATTTATTTTTTCAATATTTTTTCACTAAAATTTTTACAAGGCATAATAGGACAAAATGCCCCCCAAAATTTGTAACCCCACCTCTTCTGAGTATGGAAATACCCCATGTGTGGACGTTAAGTGCTCTGCTGGCGCACTACAATGCTCAGAAGAGAAGGAGTCACATTTGGCTTTTGACAAGCAAATTTAGCTGAAATGTTTTTTTGGGGGCATGACACATTTAAGAGCCCCTATGGTGCCAGAACAGCAAAAAAAAAAAAAATAAAAAAAAAAACACATTGCATACTATTTTGGAAACTACACCCCTTAAGGCACATATCAAGGGGTCCAGTGAGCCTTAACACCCCACAGGTGTTTGATGACTTTTCGTTTAAGTTGAATGTGTAAATGATTTTTTTTCACTAAAATGCTAGGTTAATAGGACAAAATGTCCCCCAAAATTTGTAACCCCATCTCTTCTGAGTATGGAAATACCCCATGTGTGGACGTCAAGTGCTCTGCTGGCGAACTACAATGCTCAGAAGAGAAGGAGCACCATTGAGCTTTTTGAAAGATAATTTGTTTGGAATGGAAGTCGGGGGCCATGTGCATTTACAAAGCCCCCCGTGGTGCCAGAACAGTGGACCCCCCCCCCACATGTAACCCCAATTATGGAAACTACACCCCTCACAGAATTTGATAGGGGGTGCAGTGAGTATTTACACCCCACTGGCGTTTGATAGATCTTTGGAACAGTGGGCTGTGCAAATGAAAAATTTAATTTTTCATTTTCACGGAGCACTGTTCCAAAAATCTGTCAGACACCTGTGGGGCGTAAATGCTCACTGTACCCCTTATTACATTACGTGAGGGGTGTAATTTCCACATTTGGGGGGTCCATTGTTTTGGCACTATGGGGGCTTTACAAACAACAACAAAAAATGTGGTCTCAAATGGCTGGAGGTGCTCAACCCCAAATGCAGTTGTGCATATATACTGGGGAAGCAGATCCTGCCCTTGTAGTCCGTTGCTAGGGGCGATCCCCAGCATAAAAATGCATACAATGGAGGATGCCTGCAGCGGACTACAAGTGCCACAATAGAATCCTACACCAGATAAACGGTGTGGATGTGTAACAATTAGAATAATACAATACAGAAATTTAGGTGCACTACTGTGGTAGATGTATACAATGACATTGGCTAATCCCTCAACACTGATGTTAAAATTGAGACATTCGCCAGTGTATCCTTATATAAAGGACACACCAGAGCCCGCACACCAACGCCAAGATTTCTCAGATGGCACGGGACCTAACGCTAACCTACCTGTGCGTATAAAGCAAAAACCAGGGGCCAGTGGGCAATTACAGCAGCACTTGGTCGACATGCAGCCTACTCCCAGTTCCCAGTTCTCCATATGTTAATGCGCCTTGAACATTTTCCAGGCAGCATTAGGGTTGCACCTGTGAGGCCATGCACCTATATCAGCCAACTTGGGTGGGGCTTGTAGCCTCTCTCCCACCTCCCATTGTATGTGTGCCTAGTCACGCTGGAGGGAACTGGGAGTAGGCTGCATGTCGACCTAGTGCTGCTGTAATTGCCCACTGGCCCCTGGTTTTTGCTTCATACGCACAGGTAGGTTAGCGTTAGGTCCCGTGCGATCTGAGAAACCTTGGCGTTGGTGTGCGGGCTCTGGTGTGTCCTTTATATAAGGATACACTGGCGAATGTCTCAATTTTAACATCAGTGTTGAGGGATTAGCCAATGTCATTGTATACATCTATCACAGTAGTGCACCTAAATTTCTGTATTGTACTATGGGGGCTTTGTAAACACAAGTGGCCTTAAATTCACGACAAATTTTCTCTCCAAAAGCCCAATGGCACTGCTTCTCTTCTGAGCATTGTAGTTCGCCCGCAGAGCACTTTACATCCACATATGGGGTATGTTCTTACTCAGAAGTGTCACGATGCCGGCTGGCAGGTAGTGGACCCTCTGTGCCAGAGAGGGATTGGCGTGGACCGTGCTAGTGGACCGGTTCTAAGCCACTACTGGTTTTCACCAGAGCCCGCCGCAAAGCGGGATGGTCTTGCTGCGGCGGTAGTGACCAGGTCGTATCCACTAGCAACGGCTCACCTCTCTGGCTGCTGAAGATAGGCGCGGTACAAGGGAGTAGGCAGAAGCAAGGTCGGACGTAGCAGAAGGTCGGGGCAGGCAGCAAGGATCGTAGTCAGGGGCAACGGCAGAAGGTCTGGAAACACAGGCAAGGAACACACAAGGAACGCTTTCACTGGCACTAAGGCAACAAGATCCGGCAAGGGAGTGCAAGGGAAGTGAGGTAATATAGGGAAGTGCACAGGTGAAAACCCTAATTGGAACCACTGCGCCAATCAGCGGCGCAGTGGCCCTTTAAATCGCAGAGACCCGGCGCGCGCGCGCCCTAGGGAGCGGGGCCGCGCGCGCCGGGACAGAACAGACGGGGAGCGAGTCAGGTAGGGGAGCCGGGGTGCGCATCGCGAGCGGGCGCTACCCGCATCGCGAATCGCATCCCGGCTGGCAGCAGGATCGCAGCGCCCCGGGTCAGAGGACGTGACCGGAGCGCTGCAGCGGAGGGAGTGAAGCGAGCGCTCCGGGGAGGAGCGGGGACCCGGAGCGCTCGGCGTAACAGTACCCCCCCCCTTGGGTCTCCCCCTCTTCTTGGAGCCTGAGAACCTGAGGAGCAGACTTTTGTCAAGGATGTTGTCCTCAGGTTCCCAGGATCTCTCTTCAGGACCACAACCCTCCCAGTCTACTAAAAAAAAATTTTTCCCTCTGACCTTTTTGGCAGCCAAAATTTCCTTGACCGAGAAGACGTCCGAGGAGCCGGAAACAGGAGTGGGAGGAACAGATTTGGGAGAAAAACGGTTGAGGATGAGTGGTTTGAGAAGAGAGACGTGAAAGGCATTAGGGATACGAAGAGAAGGAGGAAGAAGAAGTTTATAAGAGACAGGATTAATTTGACACAAAATTTTGAAAGGACCAAGATAGCGTGGTCCCAACTTGTAGCTAGGGACACGGAAGCGGACATATTTAGCGGAGAGCCATACCTTGTCTCCAGGGGAAAAAACGGGGGGAGCTCTTCTTCTTGAGGAGGCCAGGACTTGGGATCAGCATTTTTCTTGGTTAAAGCCACGATAGGAGCCACAATGGTAGAAAAATGTGGAATAAATTGCCTGTAATAATTGGCGAACCCCAAAAAGCGTTGGATAGCACGGAGTCCGGAGGGGCGTGGCCAATTTAAGACGGCAGAGAGTTTGTCTGGATCCATCTGTAGTCCCTGGCCAGAGACCAAATATCCTAGAAAAGGAAGAGATTGGCATTCAAACAGACATTTCTCAATTTTGGCATAGAGTTGGTTGTCACGAAGTCTCTGAAGAACCATACGGACATGCTGGCGGTGTTCTTCTAGATTGGCAGAAAAAATTAGGATATCGTCCAGATATACCACAACACAG
Organism: Hyla sarda; assembly: GCF_029499605.1. Classification (NCBI taxonomy): domain Eukaryota; kingdom Metazoa; phylum Chordata; class Amphibia; order Anura; family Hylidae; genus Hyla; species Hyla sarda. Next base: position 118,010,354 of record NC_079194.1, on the reverse strand, counting down.
GAGTATAACAGATCACGAAAAATTTCATTGACAAAGTCTTGGAAGACGGCAGGGGCATTGCACAGTCCAAAGGGCATGACCAGATACTCAAAGTGTCCATCTCTGGTGTTAAATGCCGTTTTCCACTCGTCCCCCTCTCTGATGCGGATGAGGTTATAGGCGCCTCTTAAGTCCAATTTAGTGAAGATGTGGGCACCTTGGAGGCGATCAAAGAGTTCAGAGATGAGGGGTAAGGGGTAGCGGTTCTTAACCGTGATTTTATTAAGACCGCGGTAGTCAATGCAAGGACGTAGGGAGCCATCTTTTTTGGACACAAAGAAAAATCCGGCTCCGGCAGGAGAGGAGGATTTACGGATAAAGCCCTTTTTTTGATTCTCCTGGACGTATTCGGACATGGCAAGAGTCTCTGGGGCAGAGAGAGGATAAATTCTGCCCCGGGGTGGAGTAGTACCCGGGAGGAGGTCGATAGGGCAATCATAAGGCCTGTGAGGAGGTAGAGTCTCAGCTTGTTTTTTGCAGAAAACATCCGCGAAGTCCATATAGGCCTTAGGGAGACCGGTTACTGGAGGAACCACAGAGTTACGGCAAGGGTTACTGGGAACCGGTTTTAGACAGTTCTTGGAACAAGAGGACCCCCAACTCTTGATCTCCCCAGTGGACCAATCCAGGGTTGGGGAATGAAGTTGAAGCCAGGGAAGTCCAAGAAGAATCTCCGAGGTGCAATTGGGGAGGACCAAAAGTTCAATCCTCTCATGATGAGATCCGATGCTCATAAGAAGGGGCTCCGTGCGGAAACGTATGGTACAGTCCAGTCTTTCATTATTTACACAATTGATGTAGAGGGGTCTGGCGAGACTGGTCACTGGGATGTTGAACCTGTTGACGAGAGAGGCCAAAATAAAATTTCCTGCAGATCCAGAGTCCAAGAAGGCCACTGTAGAGAAGGAGAAGGCAGAGGCAGACATCCGCACAGGCACAGTAAGACGTGGAGAAGCAGAGTAGACATCAAGGACTGTCTCACCTTTGTGCGGAGTCAGCGTACGTCTTTCCAGGCGGGGAGGACGGATAGGACAATCCCTCAGGAAGTGTTCGGTACTAGCACAGTACAGGCAGAGGTTCTCCATACGGCGTCGTGTCCTCTCTTGAGGTGTCAGGCGAGACCGGTCGACCTGCATAGCCTCCACGGCGGGAGGCACAGGAACAGATTGCAGGGGACCAGAGGAGAGAGGAGCCGAGGAGACGAAACGCCTCGTGCGAACAGAGTCCATATCTTGGCGGAGTTCCTGACGCCTTTCAGAAAAACGCATGTCAATGCGAGTGGCTAGGTGAATAAGTTCATGTAGATTAGCAGGAATTTCTCGTGCGGCCAGAACATCTTTAATGTTGCTGGATAGGCCTTTTTTGAAGGTCGCGCAGAGGGCCTCATTATTCCAGGACAATTCTGAAGCAAGTGTACGGAATTGTACGGCATACTCGCCAACGGAAGAATTACCCTGGACCAGGTTCAACAGGGCAGTCTCAGCAGAAGAGGCTCGGGCAGGTTCCTCAAAGACACTTCGGATTTCCGAGAAGAAGGAGTGTACAGAGGCAGTGACGGGGTCATTGCGGTCCCAGAGCGGTGTGGCCCATGACAGGGCTTTTCCGGACAGAAGACTGACTACGAAAGCCACCTTAGACCTTTCAGTGGGAAACAGGTCCGACATCATCTCCAGATGCAGGGAACATTGGGAAAGAAAGCCACGGCAAAACTTAGAGTCCCCATCAAATTTATCCGGCAAGGATAAGCGTATCCCAGGAGCGGCCACTCGCTGCGGAGGAGGTGCAGGAGCTGGCGGAGGAGATGACTGCTGAAGCTGTGGTAGCAACTGTTGTAGCATAACGGTCAGTTGAGACAGCTGTTGGCCTTGTTGCGCTATCTGTTGTGACTGCTGGGCGACCACCGTGGTGAGGTCAGCGACAACTGGCAGAGGAACTTCAGCGGGATCCATGGCCGGATCTACTGTCACGATGCCGGCTGGCAGGTAGTGGACCCTCTGTGCCAGAGAGGGATTGGCGTGGACCGTGCTAGTGGACCGGTTCTAAGCCACTACTGGTTTTCACCAGAGCCCGCCGCAAAGCGGGATGGTCTTGCTGCGGCGGTAGTGACCAGGTCGTATCCACTAGCAACGGCTCACCTCTCTGGCTGCTGAAGATAGGCGCGGTACAAGGGAGTAGGCAGAAGCAAGGTCGGACGTAGCAGAAGGTCGGGGCAGGCAGCAAGGATCGTAGTCAGGGGCAACGGCAGAAGGTCTGGAAACACAGGCAAGGAACACACAAGGAACGCTTTCACTGGCACTAAGGCAACAAGATCCGGCAAGGGAGTGCAAGGGAAGTGAGGTAATATAGGGAAGTGCACAGGTGAAAACCCTAATTGGAACCACTGCGCCAATCAGCGGCGCAGTGGCCCTTTAAATCGCAGAGACCCGGCGCGCGCGCGCCCTAGGGAGCGGGGCCGCGCGCGCCGGGACAGAACAGACGGGGAGCGAGTCAGGTAGGGGAGCCGGGGTGCGCATCGCGAGCGGGCGCTACCCGCATCGCGAATCGCATCCCGGCTGGCAGCAGGATCGCAGCGCCCCGGGTCAGAGGACGTGACCGGAGCGCTGCAGCGGAGGGAGTGAAGCGAGCGCTCCGGGGAGGAGCGGGGACCCGGAGCGCTCGGCGTAACAAGAAGAAATGGGATTCCAAATTTTAGGGGGCTTTTTTCCTATTTTCCCTTGTGAAAATGAAAAATTTTGGTTAACACCAGCATTTTTCCCATCCAACTTAAATGAAAGTTCGTCAAACACCTGTGGGGTGTTAAGGCTCACTATATCCCTTGTTACGTTCCGTGAGGGGTGTAGTTTCCAAAATGGGGTCACATGTGGGTATTTCTTTTTTTGCGTTTATGTCAGAACCACTGTAAAATCAGCCACCCCTGTGCAAATCACCAATTTAGGCCTCAAATGTACATAGTGCACTCTCACACCTGAGCATTTTACGTCCACATATGGGGTATTTCCGTTTTCAGGAGAAATTGTGTTACACCTTTTCGAGGTCTTTTTTTTGCTTTTACAGCTTGTGAAAACAAAAAGTATGGGGCAGCACCAGCATGTTAGTGTAAAAATTCTTTTTTTTACACTAACAAGCTGGTGTAGCCGCCAACTTTTCTTTTTCATAAAGGGTAAAAGGAGAAAAAGCCCCCCAAAATTTGTAGTGCAATTTCTCCCGAGTACAGAGATACCCCATATGTGGCCCTAAACTGTTTCCTTGAAATGTGACAGGGCTCTGAAGTGAGAGATCGCCATCCGCATTTGAGGACTACATGGTGATTGCATAGGGGTGGACATAGGGGTATTCTACGCCAGTGATTCCCAAACAAGGTGCCTCCAGCTGTTGCTAAACTCCCAACATCCGTTGAGTCAGTGGCTGTCTGGAAATGCTGGGAGTTGTTGTTTTGCAACAGTTGGAGGCTCTGTTTTGGAAACGCTGCCATACAATAGGTTTTTCATTTTTATTGGGGGGGGGGGGGGAGACAGTGTAAGGGGGTGTATATGTTGTGTTTTACCCTTTATTATGTGTTAGTGTAGTGAAGTGTTTTTAGGGTACATTCGCACTGGCGGGTTATGGTTACATTCACATGTGGGGGGGGGGGGGGGAACTCCAGCTGTTTCAAAATTTCAACTCCCAGCATGTACTAACAGACCGTGCATGCTGGGAGTTGTAGTTTTGCAAAAGCTGGAGGCACACTCGTTGGAAAACCAACCAGTGTGTCTCCAGCTGTTGCAAAGCTACAACTCCCAGCATGTACTGATCGCTGAAGGGCATACTGGGAGATGTAGTTATGCAACAGCTGGAAGTACGTAACTACAACTCCCAGCATGCCGAGACAGCTGTTTGGGCATGCTGGGATATGCAGTTTTGGAACACCTGGAGGGCTAGAGTAGGAGGCCACTGGGCATGCTGGTAGTTGTAGTTTTGCAACATCTGGAGGGCTATAGTTTAGAGACCACTGTATAGTGGTCTCAGACTGTAGCCCTCCAGATGTTGCTAGGCAACTCACCGGCTTCCGTAGGATCTAGGGAGCCAGCCGCACCACATTGCCGCCCGCCGATCACGGTCGCCCGCAGCCTCCGCAGATCGGTAAGTGACCTTCGGCGCCGGTCCCTGTCGGTTTCCCCGGCCTGCCCCGCCTATTGTGGGTGGGCAGAATGAGGAAACCGAAAGTAACCCCCCGCCTCCGATCTGCTATTGGTCATCACGTCTATACGATCAATAGCAGGCATAGGAGGGGTGGCACCCCTGCCACCTCACTCCGATCCCTTCAGGGGGATCGTCGGTGTCTTGGACAACCGTGATCCTCCTTATATTCCGGGTCATCGGGTCACCATAGACCCGTAATGACCCAGAATCGCGCAATTCGCAAGTGTGAATTCACTTGTGATTTGCCGCGATCGCTGACATGGGGGGTCTGATGGGCATTTGCGCGGCGTGCCTACTGATCGATATCATAAGTCACCCCGGTCCGGTCCCCGCCTGGTGCACGGTGGGAACCTAAATTCCCACGGACGTAAATGTGCGTCCTGGGTCCTTAAGTACCAGGGTGTAAGGACATACCTTTACGCCCAGGGTCCTGAACAGGTTAAGGCTCCCTGTAGCCTTTGTTATGTTCCTTGAGGGGTATAGTTTTCCAAATATAGTATGCCATTTGTTTTTTTTGCTGTTCTGGCACCATAGGGGCTTCCTAAATGTGACATGCCCCCCAAAAACCATTTAAAAAAAAATCTGCTTTCCAAAAGCCAAATGTGACTCCTTCTCTTCTGAGCATTGTAGTTCGCCCGCAGAGCATTTTACGTCCTAACATGGGGTATTTCCATACTCAGAAGAGATGAAGTACAAATTTTCTCCCATTACCCTTTGTAAAAATGGTAAATTTGGGGAAAAAACTGCACATCCGACTTTAACGAAATGTCGTCAAACACCTGTGGGGTATTAAGGCTCACTGGACCCCTTGTTACGTGACTTGAGGGGTGTAGTTGCCAAAATGGTATGCCATGTGGGGTTTTTTCTGCTGTTCTGGCACCATAGGGGCTTCCTAAATGTGACATGCCCCCCCAAAACCATTTCAGAAAAACTCACACTCCAAAATTCCATTATCGCTCCTTCCCTTCTGAGCCCTCTACTGTGCCCGCCGAACACTTGACATACACATATGAGGTATTTCCTTACTCGAGGGAAATTGGGTTACAAATTTTGAGAGGAATTTTCTCCTTTTACCCCTTGTAAAAATTCAAAAACTGGGTCTACAAGAACATGCAAATGTAAAAAATGAAGATTTTGAATTTTCTCCTTCACTTTGCTGCTATTTCTGTGAAACACCTAAAGGGTTAACACACTTACTGAATCTAATTTTGAATACTTTGAGGGGTGCAGTTTTTATAATGGGGTCATTTATGGGGTATTTCTAATAAGAAAGCCCTTCAAATCTACTTCAAACCTGAACTAGTCCATGAAAAAATCCGATTTTGAAAATTTTGTGAAAAATTTGAAAATTGCTGCTGAACTTTGAAGCCCTCTGATGTCTTCCAAAAGTAAAAACATTTCAACTTTATGATGCAAACATAAAGTAGACATATTGTATTGGTGAATCAAAATATAATTTATTTGGAATGTCTGATTTCCTTACAAGCAGAGAGCTTCTGTTACGCCGAGCGCTCCGGGTCCCCACTCCTCCCCGGAGCGCTCGCAGCGTTCTCTCATTCGCAGCGCCCCGGTCAGACCTGCTGACCGGGTGCGCTGCGATATTACTCCCAGCCGGGATGCGATTCGCGATGCGGGACGCGCCCGCTCGCGATGCGCATCTCGGCTCCCGTACCTGACCCGTTCCCCGTCTGTGTTGTCCCGGCGCGCGCGGCCCCGCTCCTTAGGGCGCGCGCGCGCCGGGTCTCTGCCATTTAAAGGGCCGCTGCGCCACTGATTGGAGCAGCAGGCCTAATCAGTATTCTCACCTGTGCACTCCTTATTTATACCTCACTTCCCCTGCACTCCCTCGCCGGATCTTGTTGCCATTGTGCCAGTGAAAGCGTTCCTTGTGTGTTCCTAGCCTGTGTTCCAGACCTCCTGCCGTTGCCCCTGACTACGATCCTTGCTGCCTGCCCTGACCTTCTGCTACGTCCGACCTTGCTCTTGTCTACTCCCTTGTACCGCGCCTATCTTCAGCAGTCAGAGAGGTTGAGCCGTTGCTGGTGGATACGACCTGGTTGCTACCGCCGCTGCAGGACCATCCCGCTTTGCGGCGGGCTCTGGTGAATACCAGTAGCAACTTAGAACCGGTCCACCAGCACGGTCCACGCCAATCCCTCTCTGGCACAGAGGATCCACCTCCAGCCAGCCGAATCGTGACAGTAGATCCGGCCATGGATCCCGCTGAAGTCCCACTGCCAGTTGTCGCCGACCTCACCACGGTGGTCGCCCAGCAGTCGCAACAGATAGCGCAACAAGGCCACCAGCTGTCTCAACTGACCGTGATGCTACAGCAGCTATTACCGCAACTCCAGCAACAATCTCCTTCGCCAGCTCCTGCACCTCCTCCGCAGCGAGTGGCCGCTTCCGGCCTACGTTTATCCTTGCCGGATAAATTTGATGGGGACTCTAAGTTTTGCCGTGGCTTTCTTTCACAATGTTCCCTGCACTTGGAGATGATGTCGGACCAGTTTCCTACTGAAAGGTCTAAGGTGGCTTTCGTAGTCAGCCTTCTGTCTGGGAAAGCTCTGTCATGGGCCACACCGCTCTGGGACCGCAATGACCCTGTCACTGCCTCTGTACACTCCTTCTTCACGGAGATTCGAAGTGTCTTTGAGGAACCTGCCCGAGCCTCTTCTGCTGAGACTGCCCTGTTGAACCTGGTCCAGGGTAATTCTTCTGTTGGCGAGTACGCCATCCAATTCCGTACTCTTGCCTCCGAATTATCCTGGAATAATGAGGCCCTCTGCACGACCTTTAAAAAAAGGCCTATCCAGCAACATTAAAGATGTGCTGGCTGCACGAGAAATTCCTGCTAACCTGCATGAACTTATTCATCTGGCCACCCGCATTGACATACGTTTTTCAGAAAGGCGTCAGGAGCTCCGCCAGGATATGGACTTTGTTTGCACGAGGCGGTTTCTCTCCCTGGCTCCTCTCTCCTCTGGTCCTCTGCAATCCGTTCCTGTGCCTTCCGCCGTGGAGGCTATGCAAGTTGACCGGTCTCGCTTGACACCTCAAGAGAGGTCACGACGCCGCATGGAGAATCTGTGCCTGTACTGCGCCAGTACCGAACACTTCTTGAAGGATTGTCCTATCCGTCCTCCCCGCCTGGAAAGACGTACGCTGACTCCGCACAAGGGTGAGACAGTTTTTGATGTCAACTCTGCTTCTCCACGCCTTACTGTGCCTGTGCGGATATCTTCCTCTACCCTCTCCTTCTCTGCTATGGCCTTTCTGGATTCCGGATCTGCAGGAAATTTTATTTTGGCCTCTCTCATCAACAGGTTCAACATCCCAGTGACCAGTCTCGCCAGACCCCTCTACATCAATTCTGTTAACAATGAAAGATTGGACTGTACCGTGCGTTACCGCACGGAACCTCTCCTAATGTGCATCGGACCTCATCACGAAAAAATTGAATTTTTGGTCCTTTCCAACTGCACTTCTGAAATTCTTCTTGGATTACCGTGGCTTCAACGCCATTCCCCAACCCTTGATTGGTCCACAGGAGAAATCAAGAACTGGGGTACTTCTTGTCTCAAGGACTGTCTTAAACCGGTTCCCAGTACTCCCTGCCGGGACCCTGTGGTTCCCCCTGTAACCGGTCTTCCTAAGGCTTATATGGACTATGCTGACGTCTTTTGCAAGAAGTAAGCGGAGACTTTACCCCCTCACAGGCCTTATGACTGTCCTATTGACCTCCTCCCGGGTACTACTCCACCCCGGGGCAGAATCTATCCTCTGTCTGCTCCAGAGACTCTTGCCATGTCGGAGTACATCCAGGAAAATTAAAAAAAGGGGTTTATCCGCAAATCCTCCTCTCCTGCCGGAGCTGGATTTTTTTTTGTGTCCAAAAAAGATGGCTCCCTACGCCCTTGCATTGACTACCGCGGACTTAATAAAATCACGGTAAAAAAACGCTACCCCTTACCTCTTATCTCGGAACTCTTTGATCGCCTACAAGGCGCCCACATCTTTACCAAACTGGACTTAAGGGGGGCTTATAATCTCATCCGCATTAGGGAGGGGGACGAATGGAAGACTGCATTTAACACCAGAGATGGACACTTTGAGTATCTGGTCATGCCCTTTGGCCTGTGCAACGCCCCTGCCGTCTTCCAAGACTTTGTTAATGAAATTTTTCGTGATCTCTTATATTCCTGTGTTGTGGTTTATCTGGACGATATTCTGATTTTTTCTGCCAACTTAGAAGAACACCGCCAGCATGTCCGCATGGTTCTTCAGAGACTTCGGGACAATCAACTTTATGCCAAAATGGAGAAATGTCTCTTTGAATGTCAATCTCTTCCTTTCCTAGGATACTTGGTCTCTGGCCAGGGACTTCAAATGGACCCAGATAAACTCTCTGCCGTCTTAGATTGGCCACGCCCCTCCGGACTCCGTGCTATCCAACGTTTTTTGGGGTTTGCCAATTATTACAGACAATTTATTCCACACTTTTCCACTATTGTGGCTCCTATCGTGGCTTTAACCAAGAAAAATGCCAATCCCAAGTCCTGGTCCCCACAAGCGGAAGACGCATTTAAACATCTCAAGTCTGCCTTTTCTTCTGCTCCCGTGCTCTCCAGACCTGACCCATCTAAACCCTTCCTATTGGAGGTAGATGCCTCCTCAGTGGGAGCTGGAGCTGTCCTTCTACAAAAAAATTCTTCCGGGCATGCTGTGACTTGTGGGTTTTTTTCTAGGACCTTCTCCCCGGCGGAGAGAAACTATTCCATCGGGGATCGAGAATTACTGGCCATTAAATTGGCGCTTGAGGAATGGAGGCATCTGCTGGAGGGATCAAAATTTCCAGTTATCATATACACTGATCACAAGAATCTCTCCTATCTCCAGTCTGCCCAACGACTGAACCCTCGCCAGGCCAGGTGGTCGTTGTTCTTTGCCCGTTTTAACTTTGAAATTCATTTTCGCCCTGCTGACAAGAACATTAGGGCCGATGCCCTCTCTCGTTCTTCTGATGCCTCTGAAGTAGAGGTCTCTCCGCAACACATCATTCCTCCGGACTGTCTGATCTCCACTTCTCCAGCCTCCATCAGGCAAACTCCTCCAGGGAAGACCTTTGTTTCTCCACGCCAGCGTCTCGGGATTCTCAAATGGGGACACTCCTCCCACCTCGCAGGCCATGCGGGCATCAAAAAATCCTTGCAACTCATCTCTCGTTTTTATTGGTGGCCGACTCTGGAGACGGATGTTGTTGATTTTGTGCGGGCCTGTACTGTCTGTGCCCGGGATAAGACTCCTCGCCAGAAGCCTGCTGGTCTCCTTCATCCTCTGCCTGTCCCCGAACAGCCTTGGTCACTGATTGGTATGGACTTTATCACAGACTTACCCCCATCCCGTGGCAACACAGTTGTTTGGGTGGTCGTTGATCGATTTTCCAAGATGGCACATTTTATTCCTCTTCCTGGTCTTCCTTCAGCGCCTCAGTTGGCAAAACAATTTTTTGTACACATTTTTCGTCTTCACGGTTTGCCCACGCAGATCGTCTCGGATAGAGGCATCCAATTCGTGTCTAAATTCTGGAGGGCTCTCTGTAAACAGCTCAAGATTAAACTAAACTTCTCTTCTTCTTATCATCCCCAATCCAATGGGCAAGTAGAAAGAGTTAATCAGGTCCTGGGTGACTATTTACGGCATTTTGTTTCCTCCCGCCAGGATGACTGGGCAGATCTTCTACCATGGGCCGAATTCTCATACAACTTCAGAATCTCCGAGTCTTCTGCTAAGTCCCCATTTTTCGTGGTGTACGGCCGTCACCCTCTTCCCCCCCTCCCTACCCCCTTGCCCTCTGGTTTACCCGCTGTGGATAAAGTGACTCGGGATCTTTCCACCATATGGAAAGAGACCCAAAATTCTCTTTTACAGGCTTCATCCCGGATGAAAAAATTTGCTGATAAGAAAAGAAGAACTCCCCCCATTTTTGCTCCCGGAGACAAGGTATGGCTCTCCGCTAAATATGTCCGCTTTCGTGTCCCCAGTTACAAACTGGGACCACGCTATCTTGGTCCTTTCAAAGTCTTGTGCCAGATTAACCCTGTCTCTTACAAACTCCTTCTTCCTCCTTCTCTTCGTATCCCCAATGCCTTCCATGTCTCTCTCCTTAAACCACTCATCATTAACCGCTTCTCTCCCAAACTTGTTTCTCCCACTCCTGTTTCCGGTTCTTCTGACGTCTTCTCCGTGAAGGAGATTTTGGCCTCCAAGACGGTCAGAGGGAAAAAATTGTTTTTGGTGGATTGGGAGGGCTGTGGCCCAGAAGAGAGATCCTGGGAACCTGAGGACAACATCCTGGACAAAAGTCTTATCCTCAGGTTCTCAGGCTCCAAAAAGAGGGGGAGACCCAAGGGAGGGGGGTACTGTTACGCCGAGCGCTCCGGGTCCCCGCTCCTCCCCGGAGCGCTCGCAGCGTTCTCTCATTCGCAGCGCCCCGGTCAGACCTGCTGACCGGGTGCGCTGCGATATTACTCCCAGCCGGGATGCGATTCGCGATGCGGGACGCGCCCGCTCGCGATGCGCATCTCGGCTCCCGTACCTGACCCATTCCCCGTCTGTGTTGTCCCGGCGCGCGCGGCCCCGCTCCTTAGGGCGCGCGCGCGCCGGGTCTCTGCCATTTAAAGGGCCGCTGCGCCACTGATTGGAGCAGCAGGCCTAATCAATATTCTCACCTGTGCACTCCTTATTTATACCTCACTTCCCCTGCACTCCCTCGCCGGATCTTGTTGCCATTGTGCCAGTGAAAGCGTTCCTTGTGTGTTCCTAGCCTGTGTTCCAGACCTCCTGCCGTTGCCCCTGACTACGATCCTTGCTGCCTGCCCTGACCTTCTGCTACGTCCGACCTTGCTCTTGTCTACTCCCTTGTACCGCGCCTATCTTCAGCAGTCAGAGAGGTTGAGCCGTTGCTGGTGGATACGACCTGGTTGCTACCGCCGCTGCAAGACCATCCCGCTTTGCGGCGGGCTCTGGTGAATACCAGTAGCAACTTAGAACCGGTCCACCAGCACGGTCCACGCCAATCCCTCTCTGGCACAGAGGATCCACCTCCAGCCAGCCGAATCGTGACAGCTTCAAAGTTATAAAATGCAAATTTTTCATCAAATTTTTGAATTTTTCACCAAGAAATGATGCAAGTATCAATGAAATTTTACCACTAACATAAAGTAGAATATGTCACAAAAAGACAATCTTGGAATCAGAATGAAAGGTAAAAGCATCCCAGAGTTATTAATGCTTAAAGTGACAGTGGTCAGATGTGCAAAAAATGCTCTTGTCCTTAAGGCCAAAATGGGCCTAGTCCTTAAGGGGTTAATGGAAGATTAATTTGTACAGTGAGAGACAGAACAAATAAAATCAAAGAAAACACATTTCAAATTCGTTATAAATTAATTTGTATTTTACTTTGTGAATTAAATATTTCATCCCCTATCAGTAAGATTTCTGGCTCCCAGGTGTCTTTTATACAGGTAAAGAGCTAAGATTAAAAGTACTCTCAAAAAGAAGTGATCCTAATTTCCGCTTGTTACCTGTATTAAAAGGGGTTAGCCACCATAAGGTGATTTTAGTATGTGCCTGGCAGACAGTAATGGACATGCTTAGGAAGGATCTGAGCTTGTCTTTGTCTAAATGGCTTTGTCATGAGATTACCATTACACTGTGGCTAGCTTTTTGTGAACTGGTAGTTCCCGTTTGAGTTTTTTCTTTTGCCTACAAATCCCAGAATTCCGTTTTCCTCCCTCCCACACATCATCCACCCCACCCATGTAAACATAAATGAGCTGCATCCAATCAAAAGACCCGTGGTTTTCAATCAAGGTGCCTACAGCTGTTGCATTAGTTGCAGATTGATCTCTCTCCCACCAAGCGATCACTCCACCCATTGAAGCAGACAGGCTCCCTGTCATCAGCTGACTAGGGAGTCAGGTCTCGGCCGCATTGCAACCTGGGAAAAATCTGAGACAAGAGTAATTTTGTATGCTGTTAAAAAATAAATATTGGGGTGAAAATCACAGAAGAATTGTGAGAAAACCATCACACACAGATACAGACACTATATTATGAACTACACTAACTGTACAGCCACTGTAGCATAGTCAAATAAAAAAAATTCTTGGAATACCCCTTTAAATCATCTGTCCAAAGTGGGGGTTCTGACACTTAAACATAAACATTTCACCTTTATGCTGCTCTCCATACTAAGGATGCAGACGACAGGGTATCTCATCTGCAAATAGAACATGACAGCAAAACCCTTAGTATTCATAACATCTATGCACCCAATGGGAAAAATAGGCATTTTTTTTAAGGAGTTAGCAGTTGAGGTTGACGCTGACACTACCTCAAGGAAGTTACTGTGTGGGGACTTAACACTGTCTTAGATCCCTTAGTGGATAGGAAGGGCTTACTACCATCTGTGCAACTCCAAGAGCCCACGACTGTGTTCTTCCTCCCTTCTATAACCAGCTAGGCTTACAGGATGCATGGTGACTTACTCATCCGGACGACAGGGCGTTTACCCATTTCTCAAGTGCTCATCGATCGTGGTCGTGTATTGTTTTTTTTTTTTTTTTGCTAGTTCTCAGTGAGCATTGGAGACCTGTGGATTTCGGATTGTGCCCCGGAGATCCGGACTCTTCAGCTGACTTACCCAAAGTTCCCTTCCTTCTTATTTAAGGATGACTCCTTTAAAGGAAAAGCTCCAAGATTGGTGGTTGGAATTCTCGGGGAATAATGAAGAGCACCGTTCTGACTCTCTATTATACTGGGAGACGGGGAAGGCCATATTAAGGGGTCGTTTGATGGCTCACCTAGTGGCACTCAAGCGCACATCCCAGACACAATATGAGTTGGCTAGCGCATGACTTCATCCAGCTTATGCCCTTTATGTTCATTCCCCTACTGAAACCCATGGAGAAGAGTAGAAGGCTCAGAGAGCTAACTTTGAGCTCTGGCTTGAAAGCCATGAACGGTTGTACGGTTCTCATTTTGAAAACAACCTTTTTGCCACGGTAATAAAACAGGTCGTCTCATGGCTAGATTGGCCAAGGGCCGACACATGCCATTGCACGTTCTTGCCATAAAAGATGTTTCAGGTACATTACACTCGGTCCCTCATTTTGTTCACAACATTTTAGCTTGTTTTTATGAGGACCTTACAAGGATTCTCCCTGATTTATCTGCCAGCGCCACTTTCTTGCAAATTATTGTTCTTCCTAAGTTGACAGATGAACAGAGGGACACCTTAAATGCACCAGTGACAGAGAAGGAAATCCACTATGTTGTTAAGAACTTGCATAACCGTAAAGCCCTGGAGCCAAACAGTTATCCTGGGGAATTCTATAAGGACCTTTCACCACATATTGCCCCAGTACTCTCGGATGTCTTTCGGGAATTCATGACTACAGGCTCAGCTTTCAAGGAAGCCTAGCCTATATCAAGCACCTATCCAAACCAGGCAAAGACCTGCATGACCCGAGCTCTTATTGCTCCATCTCCTTGATTAAACAGGATATTAGAATTCTGTTGAAACTCTTAGCTTGTTGTTTGTCTTGTTTTATGCCTGCCTTGATCGGGAAACACCAGGTGGGGTTAATTAGAAATTGTTCGGCCACCATGAACATATGTACAGTTGTGTCAGTCCTGGACCGATTACGACACCAGCCTCATCCAGAAGATCAGCCTGTTCTTTTGGCCTTAGATGCTGAAAAAGTACCTTTGAACATGTTCGTTGGGACTGGCTGGGGCTCGTTTTGGATCGCTTTGGGATTAGTGGCCCTTTTAGAGATTACATAACCGGAGTTTACAATGAACCGATGGCTCGGGTTTATACACCTGGCATCCTTTCGTCTCTCTTCCCACTCTTTAAGGGTACCAGGCAGGGGTGCCCACTCTCACTCCTTCTCTTTGACCCAGCGATAGAACCCCTAGTCAAACATCTCCTGTACTTGGACTTGTACAAGGATGGGTGTGGAGACAGTTAAACTCACTGGGGGACATTTATCAAAGCATTTAGTAGGTTTTTTTTGCTTAAAATTGTTGCAAAAAAGTCGCACGTGCGACTACAGTCTTTTTCTGCGACTTTTTGCATGTTCATTGTCCTAAGCAAAAAATAAAAATCTTGCTTACCAAAGCAAAAAGTGATTTTTGACTTGCAGTGGTCAGAGATTTATCAAGTGCAAAAGGTGCAAAAAAGTCGCATCGCATGAAAAAACCTACTAAATTTACTCCAGCTCAGACATGGAGCAGAAAAAGCCACTACCAAAGCAAAAAAAGAAGTGCTTAAGTGAAAGAAATTTATCAACAGGCTGAAAGCAGTTGATAAATAAGTCGCACATAAGCAAAAAAATATTAAGAAAAAAATTACTAAAAAAAAGGAAAACATAAGCAAACATTGATAAATGTCCCGCACTATGTTTGCAGATGATGTCTTATTTTCTTTTTTTTTTTTTACTGTTTATTAAAGAATTCTTCTTTCAGACAGATATTTTCGACAGCAAAGATAAATATACAGTGGGGCAAAAAAGTATTTAGTCAGCCACCAATTGTGCAAGTTCTCCCACTTAAAAAGAGAGGCCTGTAATTTTAATTTTCATCATAGGTGTACCTCAATTATGTGAGACAGAATGTGAAAAAAAAAAAAAAAACATAAAATCACAGTCTGATTTTTAAAGAATTTATTTGCAAATTAAGGTGGAAAAAAGTATTTAGTCAATAACAAAAGTTCATCTCAATACTTTGTTATATTCCCTTTGTTGGCAATGGTCAAACGTTTTCTGTAAGTCTTCCCAAGGTTTTCATGCACTGTTGCTGGTATTTTGGCCCATTCCTCCACGCAGATCTCCTCTAGAGCAGTGATGTTTTGGGGCTGTCGCTGAGCAACACGGACTTTCAACTCCCTCCAAAGGTTTTCTATGGGGTTGAGATCTGGAGACTGGCTAGGCAACTCCCGGACCTTGAAATGCTTCTTACAAAGCCACTCCTTCGTTGCCCGGGAAGTGTGTTTGGGATCATTGTCATGCTGAAAGACCCAGTCACGTTTCATCTTCAATGTCCTTGCTGATGGAAGGAGGTTTTCACTCAAACTCTCACGATACATGGCCCAATTCATTCTTTCCTTTACACGGATCAGTCGTCCTGGTCCCTTAGCAGAAAAACATCCCCAAAGCATGATGTTTCCACCCCCATGCTTCACAGTAGGTATGGTGTTCTTTGGACGCAACTCAGCATTCTTTCTCCTCCAAACACGATGAGTGGAGTTTTTACCAAAAAGTTCTACTTGGGTTTCATCTAACCATGACATTCTCGAAGTACTCTTCTGGATCATCCAAATGCTCTCTGGCAAACTTCAGACGGACCCGGACATGTACTGGTTTAAGCAGAGGGACATGATTTGAGTCCCTGGTGGCATAGTGGGTTTCTGATGGTAGCCATTTTTACTTTGGTCCCAGCTCTCTGCAGGTCATTCACTAGGTCCCTGTGGTTCTGGGATTTTTGCTCACCGTTTTTGTGATCATTTTGACACCAAGGGGTGAGATCTTGCGTGGAGCCCCAGATTGAGGGAGATTATCAGTGGTCTTGTATGATTTCCATTTCCTCATAATTGCTCCCACAGTTAATTTCTTCACACCAAGCTCCTTGCCTATTGCAGATTCAGCCTTCCCAGCCTGGTGCAGATCCACAATTTTGTTTCTGGTGTCCTTTGGTCTTGGCCATAGTGGAGTTTGGAGTGTGACTGAGGTTGTGGACTGGAGTCTTTTATACTGATAAGTTCAAACAGGTGCCATTAATACAGGTAATGAGTGGAGGACAGAGGAGACTCTTAAAGGAGTACTCCGGTGGAAAACTTTTTTTTTTTTTTTTTTTTAATCAACTGGTGCAAGAAAGTTAAACAGATTTGTAAATTACTACTATTAAAAAAATCTTAATCCTTCCAGTACTTATTAGCTGCTGAATACTACAGAGGAAATTATTTTCTTTTTGGAACACAGTGCTCTCTGCTGACACCTCTGTCCATTTTAGGAACTGTCAAGAGCCGCATATGTTTTCTATGGGGATTTTCTCCTACTCTGGACAGTTCTTAAAATGGACAGAGGTGTCGGCAGAGAGACAGAAATCTTGCTTGTTGGTGAAAAAATACTTATTTTCCACCATAATTTGCAAATAAAATTATTTACAAATCAGACAAATGTGATTCTATCGATTTTTTTTTCTCATTATGTCGCTCATAATTGAGGTATACCTATGATGAAAATTACAGGCCTCTCCTCTTTTTAAGTGGGAGAACTTGCACAATTGGTGGCTGACTAAATACTTTTTTGCCCCACTGTAAGTACATAGAATAATAAACAAAGGTCATTACATATTAACAAGACCAGGTTACAATATGGTAATCTGCATAGATCCAGCTGTCAAGACGTTGGAAAGTCCAGATTTTCTCAGATAATGTCTTACTTTTCTGAATAACCCAAGCCGTACCCTTCGGAGTGTGCTAGTTTTTCTGCATTTTGGTTGTTTTTTTCCGGGTATAAAAGGTGAACGTTACTTAGTTGGAAATTCTCCCTGTGGGCACCACCCCTCAGAGATGGTTGACCTGCATTGGTGACTTGGGAATCAGACTGGCCTCCTCCTCGGTCACATATTTAGGGGTCACAATAGGGAAAACAGCTGATAGGCTGTATTACCTGAATGGACTCCCACTCACTTTTATGGGCAGATGTCATCTTATTAAAATGATTAGTTTTTATCGTCTCCTGTACCCATTCCATATACTGAATTCATATGGGTGGGTAAGAGACCAAGGATAGCGCTCCAGAAGCAAACAGGAGGGGGGGGGGGGGGGGTCTTAATTTCCCTAACATACAGGGTTGTAACTTAGCTTGTCTATTTAGATTTATAGTGGACTGGATCCACGGTTCCTCCTTCCATGCAATCACTGAGCTGGAAAGGGAGTTGGCAATGCCATTGAATCTCACAACTCTTTTACACACCTCTTATGCAAAGTTGCCCCCCTATATTAAACATTGTGTTGTTGTGGGATATTGTGATTGTGTGGAAGGAGGTCCAGACACTCTACCGCCTTCCCTTTCTGATCTCTAAGCGCATGCCCATATGTAGTCATCCTGAATTCCCCCAGGGTATCTCTCCCAATGTGTTATCTATCTGTAATGTTAAGGGACTCAGTGTAGTGGGTGACCTTATAAACAAGGCTGACAAGCACTGGATGTCCACCCTGCCACCCATGTCCTACAGGTAAACCAATTATATTCCTTCTGTAAAGACAGACTACGTAACCTGGGCAAAGAGGCAGTAACTCATTAGCTGGATGACCTTAATGGGATCTGGCCACGCAAGGTATCGATTTCAACCATATACCCTGCCCTGAGATGAGTTGTACTGAAAGTAGACCCTACCACCCTTTTCTCAGCATGGTTGACCTAGCTACCAACAATATTTCGGAAGATATTCACGGCTGGTATACTGTCCGTCATTGTGTTATTAATGAGAGATGGTGTGAAACCTATTACAAACTGGCACATAAAGCACTCTATGGGTTCAATATACTCCCCTCTCCCTACTTCCCTGACAGAATTAAAGAATGCCCCAAGTGCTCTACCCCCCTGACGAACCTGTAGCACAGTGTCTGGATGTGCCCATTTACAGAAGCTAATGGTGCTTTTCTATGGTCATGACACCTGGGGCCTTACATTAGCTTTTACACCTTAGGCAGTCCTTTTTCACAAACTCAGACTTCCAGAACAAGGTCAGCCGCAGCTTCCCAGAGTGCCTCAAATGGTTCATATTGTCCTCCTAGTAGCTCTTTTTCTGTCTTTTTGCTACTTGGTTGTCCTCCTCCACGCCTACTCTGTCTATGCTCATAGCACAGCTCAAAATATTCTGTACCAGACAAACTGGATCCTGAACGGCACAAAACCACACACACGCAGAAATTCAATCATATATGGCAGGTGTTTATTACAGCACATTACACAGCTTCAGAAATATAGGACATAGTCAAGCCCTTCCATTTGAGGCAATGGTATTGCCTGGGTGCTTTGGGGGACACTCTGGGAGCTCTGCAGCTCCTTGATTAATTGCCTTTCCATATCTCTGGTCCTTCTACATTTCTATTTATTGAGGAACTGTTATTTTGGTGCGGGCTGTTCTATAGTGAAAAGTATTTCCTTTATGCCTGGATCATCAAATTTTGGGATCGTATTACTATGGACATAGGGGGAGATTTATCAAGCTGTTCCTGTCATTATTTTTGCTTTAAAAAGGTGCATTGTTGCGCATTTTTTGTCATTTGCGCATTTATTTTGCGCCTTTTTCGTATATGCCATTTTAGCAAAAATGACTGAGAAGCCAAATTCCGTTTAGACTTAGGCCGTGGAAGATAATTACTATATGCGTCTTTTTAATTTTGGCGCATATCCTTAAAAAAAATGCGCAGATCTAGAGCTGGGTTGAGGCAACCTTTCCAAAACATCGCCAAAACCATTGGACACAGTTTAGTGCATTGATATTCTGTAATTACCCTAGGTTTGTGTGTGTGTGTGTGTTTTTTTTTTTATTTAAATTAGTTTTTTTGTTAATTTTAGATGAAAATACATTTGTTTTATCTACATTTTTTTTTCATTAAACTAATTTACATTTTTAACTAAATTTATGATGTACAGATATACATGTTAAAATTTGGAAATTAAACAAACTTACAAATGATCCCAGACTGTTCATATTTTAACTTCAATATAATGTAATTTTGTCCCATTCTTGCATTTCCTTTACTGTAATGTGAATTTTAGATTTTTTACTCTTGCTTGGTTGTTTAAACATTTAAAAAAAAAGGGGTTTATATTCTCCATAAGCAAAGTTCATTAACCCCTTTTACTCTTTAAATGTGCTAAGAATAGCCTTTAACCTTTGTAAAATACTAAGTCAATTTTTAAATTAGATACTGATTAAATTTTTGCTTACCGCATAGAAAAATTTGCTAAATAACAAAGAAAGGTTAGCTAAACAACATAGTTGATTGTGTACCCAAGTCAAATGAATATATTTTTCAATTGATTAATTTGGTTGACTTTAGCTACCCTTACTCAATTTTTAATTATCATGTAAAACTGCAAATCGAAAATCAATTTTTTTCAAATTTAAAATAGAAAATTGTTCAAAAGTTAGATTTTTTAACTTTTAAAACAAATATTGTTAAAATAAAACAACTAAATGAAGATAATAGGGATTTATAATTATAAAATAATTAATTGCTCTCTAAATCCAAAGAGGAATGTGCAAAGCTGTTACTCCGTTGAAACTCACTGTGCAAGACAAACTGGTTTTGGCGGCTTCCTGCGCGTTCTGAGGTAAAAAAAAATAAAATTGCAATATTTATCAAGTCTGTGCGCCTTTGATAAATTTTGCGCAAGGATGACAAAAACAACGCAGAAAGAAAGTGGTCAGAAAAAAAAAAGAAAAGCTTTAAATACAATGATCTATCTCCACCCAAGTCCTCCGTGCAGTTGAAAAAGTCCAACGACAAACCGCATTAAATTCACAGGTTTTCATATCTTACCTCCTCAAAACAAACTTTTATGAATTCTGTTAATTTAATACAATTATTTTTACACGCTTGCCCGAGTGGACAAGCCCTGCAGTAGTTGGTGTGTGGTTACTAAAGAGAAACAGGCAGCAGGATCACCCCCCCCTCCCCCCAACACACACACACACTATCCAGAGGATATAGGTTAATAGTGCAGGTGATGCTGTGTAAAAAATAAAAAATTAATTATAATAATAATTTGAATAAGAAAAATATCCCATCTGCTGTTTTTTTATTTTTATTTTTTTTTATGACCCATGGAGGTGGTCTCTTCCTGTTTATTAAACCAATGCTTTCGTCCGCATGCTCTAGCCCAATTATTTGCTCCGAAATTTGGTAGTGTGAACTCTTCCAGGACAAATGGCATTTGTAGTAGGCCACTTGTATTGTAAGGACAAATTGAAGTGTGTTATTAAAAACATACTAATTATTTTAAATTACTAATAAAGACTGAGACAAAAAAAAAAAAAAAAAAAACTAGGTTTAATTAACATCATGAAAAATTAACACATAAAAACGCATTATCACCTAATAATTCTCACTTTAAATATGGAAAAAAAGTAAGATTTAAAGCGGTTATCCAGGAACTTTTTTTGTTATATATATCAACCGGCTCCAGAAAGAAAGTTAAACAGATTTGTAAATTTTTTCTATTAAAAAAAATCTTAATCCTTCCAGTACTTATGAGCTGCTGAAGTTAAGTTGTTCTTTTCTGTCTAAGTGCTCTCTGATGACAGCTGTCTCAGGAACTGTCCAGAGTAGAAGCAAATCCCCATAGCAAACCTCTTCTCTGTGCAGTTCCCGAGACAAGCAGAGATGTCAGCAGAGAGCACTGTTGCCAGACAGAAAAGAACTCAACTTCAACAGCTGATAATTATTGGAAGGATTAAAGATTTTTTTTAAATAGAAGTAATTTACAAATCTGTTTAACTTTCCTGGAATACCCCTTTAATTTGTCAATCCTACTATTGAACCATAAGGCTGGGTTCACACTGAGTAAATTTCCGTGCAAATTTTATGTGCTGCAAAAATGCAACATACACTGAAATCTTTTTTTCATGAACCTAGCTTAACACTTTACATTTAGCACTTTTTTTTTTTAAAGATCGCTATACTGAAACAACTACACAAATGCGGTGCTCTTGAAATCCAATAACGTGTTATTTATGCTCTTGCAATTTATAAAAACATGAACAAATATTTATTTCAGATATCCAACACCCATTTTATTGTATACATTTCTTATGATGCATTGGTACTTCCCTTTAGGTGCCACCACTGTAGTTCTCTTCGTTCCAATTGGATCTGTATACAATTACTTGCTCACATCCAACATTTTAGTCATGACTCAGGGCAGATACTTTATTCCTGACCTTCACTGTGTCTATACCAAAATGGTATTAGTTTTGTATGGTATTCAAAAAGGAAAAAACTGTGGAGTCACAGACAATGCATAAGCAAATTGAGTGGGTAGAGCCCCGCCCCCTGCGCACGATTCACTGAATTTAGCAGAGGACCTTCTGGGGGACATATCTCAAGACCTATTGGACATATTTAAGTAAGTGACCCCTCGTAGGACTCCTGCTCACCCACAATATAACCCAGTGTATTGGGTTCAGTGTGGGTGAACAGGCTGACAGTTTACCCTTTAAGCACCAGACTACGGTCGTTTTCTAGCAAATTTCAGCATGGCAGTTGAGTAACAAGTTCCTTTATTAGTTGTTTGCTAGAAACGCTCTCTGAATGGTGGAATACCTTGTTTGAGCCACACTTTCTCTCGGTCAGCATTGCCAATAGGGTCATGACTGCATTATTTTATTTTTTAAGACAAATTTCTGTCCCACTCATGGCAGTCAACATATTTTAACACTGGCAAACAGTTCTTTTGCCAGATCTTTCTTTCTGCCGCATGTTTGTATACTCCACCAAGTTCAATCCGTTCTATCCAAAGTATTTTCACGACTAAGTTGCAAACGGCTGGCATATTATTATTATATATTTTTTTTTTATCCATTTAGAGCAATGGACTCAAACTGTGGCCCTCCAGATGTTGCAAAACTACAACTCCAAACATGCCCGGACAGCCGTTGGCAGCAGCCAACGGTTGTTCAGGCATGCTGGGAGTTGAAGTTTTGCAAAATCTGGAGGGCCACAGTTTAAGAGCACTGATTTAGAGTAATGCCACACACTGGTGAGTAATGCCACACACTAAGTTTGTGCATACTCAGTGTCCCTTTTTCGGATTCCAACAAGCATGTCAAAAGCAAATATATGTATATTATATCTGTTATCTATTAATCTTTCCATTTCAACTTTGAAACCCCACTTTTCCATTGCTGTTTACATTGGAAGCGTTACTCCACCTCAAAGTCCAATATTTAGTCAGTAACCATGTCAATTACAGTGTAAATGCAGTACTTAAGACTATAGCTCTGGCTGTCAAAATGACCATCACTGGCTTTTTTTTTTGATTGGTAATGGTAGTAGGCTCTTCCACTAATTCCGACAAGACCTAGGATGTCAAAGCATTTTTTATTTTTTTTTACCCTCATAAAAAAGAGGAAGATCTCTGGCACGCACTCCATACATTTCTATGGGAGCGCTGAAAAGACCCGAGTACAGTTGTCTGGCATCATCGGCGCTCC
This sequence comes from Hyla sarda, assembly GCF_029499605.1. NCBI lineage: Eukaryota > Metazoa > Chordata > Amphibia > Anura > Hylidae > Hyla > Hyla sarda. The sequence continues at coordinate 117,987,836 of NC_079194.1, read as the reverse complement.
TATAGAAATAAATAAAGCGCGTGCCGTCTACCGGCAGACTACACCCGCTCCTCACAGAGCAGCGGAGTCCTGTCCTGGAGATCCAAGGGGGTCCCAGTGGTCAGACACGCCCCAATCAGCTACTTTTCCCCCTATCATGTGGCTTGAGGATACGTTTATTTCAGAGTACTCCTTTAAGCTAATTAAAATGGATAACGGATGCCACCGGGATGTTGAGTTTCTAACAACAAAAATCTGTGGTAATTTTAACATAACCCTGTAATTTTACAGTAAGAGCCACAAAATGTTTTTTTGTAATTCTTTACCTTGGAATTACAATTGTCATCACCCAACTTTCAATCAGATAAGTTCTGGTGTTGACCCAGTAGTTCAATTTGCAGTCCTAACTCCCTGATCAGTCTGTAGTTTTAAGGCTGGAGTTACCTGAAATATAGCTCTTATTGTATTTTGTGTCACCTTCACGAGAGTCATCTTCCTGAAAATCAAATCACTCCGCTTGTTATCTTTTTTTATTTTTTTTGAAAAAGATGGAAAATAAAACCCCAAGCTGCTCAGAAATATCTGGTTCCATTTCTTGAAACAAAAGTTTGAACATGTGGTATTTGGCTAATGAAGAGGAAAAAAAAAAAATAAAAAATAAATCTTGTATATCCATTAGGGTTCGTTTTGCTCTTTTTTAATGATTGTTGACAAACATGGACCCATTTGGCAAAAGGATGGAGCTTCAGGGGTTATCAAATAATCACCAGGTTCCTCTTTAGGATCCAAAAAATCTACTTTAGAGTTAGTTAAGTTATATTGAGTTTGTGTTGCAATAGTACGAAATTTCGGCTCAGATATATAAGAGTCTGGAGTGTTATCAGTGTCTTGAGTTAAATTGTCAGAGGAGGAAGCAGACAATTCAACCTCCACACTGGCAATTGATGAGGACGGCATTGTTGTCGGTTTATTAGCACGATGGCGTTTTTTTTTCAAACTTTCTTCGATTATACTCTGTCCTTCCTCTATAGCAGGAAAAACAGGAATGGCATCAGGTCTTAACACTGGTCCGTTTGGAGTTTGAAGGTATGACTCCCTCAAGAAGTGGAGTGAACAAAGAAAATATTTGTTACGCTTTTGTCCCTCTTGTATTGTTTCGACTAATTCTTCTATATTAGCAAAGTTCTGCTCAGTCTGTTTGAGCCAAATTCTGATTCTTCGGGGATCATTTGGAAATTTGTGCATTTTTATGCCTCGGCTTTGTCCTTTTCTGCCAGAACTACTTTTGCATCTGTTCACCAGGCACGAAGGCATTATTTATCCTACAAAGCAAAAAATAAAGACATTTTAATCTAACAACATTCATAAAATAATAATTTAAAGTGCAAAGTAAGATCTCCATCACTACTGGGCTGGAGCCACGTGGAGCTCCCCAAATTAAACTGGGTGCAGCAGATGAAGACTACCCTCCGCTGGCACACAGTATGCACCTGCCGCTTTTGGAAAAGGGCACTTGGACATTGATGTTTCGATCATGCGAAATCTGTCATTGCAAATTGCCTTAGTAATTACAGTCATGGCTGTGAATGTTGGCACCCCTGAAATTTTTCTAGAAAATGAAGTATTTCTCACAGAAAAGGATTGCATTAACACATGTTTTGCTATATACATGTTTATTCCCTTTGTGTGTATTGGAACTAAACCAAAATAAAGGGAGGGAAAAAAGCAAATTGGACATAATATCTGTAACACTCATGTTTCAGAAGACAGGAACACCGGTGGATGTGGATCCGCTGGACCTGTTTCGCATATGACTCAGACCGTACCAGGGAGCGGAGTCTAAGGTACCAATGGTTTTCACCAGAGCCAGCCACAAAGCTGGATGGACTTGCTGCAGCAGGCAGCACCCAGGTCGCTACCCCTGGCATGGCTGAGGAATTCGAGGCACAGAAGGAATAAGGCAGCTCGTGGTCAGGATAGAAGAAGGTCAGGGCAGGCGTCACAGTAGCATAGTAAGGAACGTAGCAAATGGTCAGTAGGCAGGTGGCAAAGGAGCAAGGTCAGGTCACGGTGCAAAGGGTATAATACAAGGCAAGACAATCACAGGAATGCTTTCTCTAAGCTCTAAGGCAACAAAGATCCAGCAGGGAAGTGTGGGAGGTGGAGGAATTTATCAATGAGCCACAGGTGTTACTTCACTAATGGGCACACTGGCCCTTTAAATATTAAAGTTCCGGTGCAAGCTCATGCCCTAGGGGACGCGGACAGGTGCGCCAGAGCAGAGAGGCAGAGGCAGGGGCAGGAGAAGCACCAGGCGAGTGACAGGCTGGGATTCGCATGCGGGCACGTCCTGCGATGCGAATCCCAGCCCCGCCGGCAGCAGCAGGTTAACGGGACCATGCGCTCATGGCCAGCGTGTGCGGCCAGAGCGCATAACGCAAAAGTACCCCCCTTCCTTTGATCTCCCCATCCTTTTACAATTCAGAAAACTCCTGAAAAGGTCACGGTCCAGGATATTCTCCTCAGGCGCCCAAGATCTCTCCTCAGGACTGTAATCCTCCCAGTCAACCAGAAAAAAATTGTTTACCTCTCACGGTTTTAGTGGTTAATCTGTTTAACTTTGTAGACATCAGAAGAGCCGGAGAAAGGTGTGGGGACAAGAATCTTTTGAGAAAACCGGTTTGACAAGAGGCTTGAGGAGAGACGTGGAAGGAATTGGGAATACGTAACGTTGCAGGTAGATGGAGTTTGTAGGAGACAGGATTCATTTTTTTGGTAGAATCTAGAAGGGACCAAGCTTGTAACAGGGTATCTTGAAGCGGATGTACTTGGATGAAAGCCAGACCATGTAACCAGGAGAAGGATGGAGGAGGTCTTCTACTCTTATCAGCTTGCACCTTCATGGGAGAAAAAGCCTGGGATAACGACTGTCCGGTCTGTTGCCAGATGGTGGAGAAGTCACGGACCAGTTCATCAACAGCAGGCACACCGGAGGAAACTGGGAGAGGAAGAGGAGACCGGAGATGGAGTCTGTAGACAACAACAACAACAAAAAAGGGGAGACAACATCGTGGACTCGAAGTCCTTATATGATTATATGAGAATTCAGCCCAGGAGAGAAGGTCGACCCAATCGCCTTTGCGAGCTGAAACAAAATGCCAGAGATAAGTCTCAAGAATTTGATTAACCCTCTCCACGTTGGATTGAGGGTGGTAGGCAGAGAAGTCCAGATTGATGTCCAGACAGTTACAAAGGACTCGCCAGAACTTAGAGACAAACCGCACACCACGGAAACGATATGCTGAGGAAGTCCATGTAAAAGAAAGACATGCAACAAGAAGTACTTCGCCAGCTGTGGGGCAGAAGGAAGACCTGGTTGAGGAATGAAATGGGCCATCTTGGAAAACTGATCTACAACGATCCAAATGAAAGTGTTATAATGAGATGGTGGCAAATCGGTGATGAAATCCAAGGCGATATGGGACCAGGGAGTCTCCGGAACGGGTAAAGGATGTAAGAGTCCTGCAGGAGTTTTGTCACGGGCAGAAGTTTCACAGGAAGGAACAAGATCAGAAACATCACGTTCAAGATGGGGCCACCAGTAGTGCCGGGAGATAAGAAGTAGAGTCTTGCGTATTCCAGGATGATCTGCTGTCAAGGAGGAATTACCCCATTTCAGTACCTTGCGTCTCAATCTGGCGGGCACAAAGGATTTTCCCAGAGGAACTAGCTGAATTTCAGCAGGAGCGGCAGGAATCAAACGGTCAGGAGGAATAATATGCCTAGGCGTGGAGTCCAAACCAATGACATCAGAGGACCTGGAGAGAGAGCATCTGCCCTGATGTTCTTATCTGCCGGATGGAAGTTGATGAAGAAGTTGAACCTAGACAAGAACAGTGACCAGCTTGCCTGGTGAGGGTTTAAACGCTGAGCAGACTGAAGGTATAGAAGATTCCTATGGTCGGAGTAGATGCTGACTGGATGAGAAGAACCCTCCAATAAATGTTGCCATTCCTCCAAAGCTAGCTTGATAGCGAGGAGTTCCCGATCTGATATGGAGTAATTCCTCTCAGCAGGAGAGAAGGTCTTGGAGAAGAACCCACAAGTAACACTCTTGCCCTTGGCGTTTTTTCTGAGTAAGAACAGCACCCGCTCCAATAGATGAGGCATTAATATCCAAAGCAAAGGGCCTCTCCGGATCTGGTCTTGTAAGCACAGGAGCAGAGGCAAACGCAGACTTTAAACGGGAGAAGGCCTCTTCAGCCTCTTGAGGCCAAGACTTAGAATTAGAAGTCTTCTTAGTGAGAGCCACGATTGGAGCAACCAAGGATGAAAAATGTGGGATGAATTGACGATAATAGTTAGCGAATCACAGAAAGCGTTGAATAGCACGTAGGCCTGAAGGACGAGGCCAATCCAATACTGCAGACAATTTATCTGGATCCATCTGCAGGCCCTGATGAGAGACAATGTAGCCAAGAAACAGAAGAAGACTAGACTTCTTGAACAGGCATTTCTCCAGTTTGGCATAGAGATGATTCTTCCATAGTCGCTGAAGAACCAGACGAAAATGAGTACGATGTTCCTCTAAATTGGAAGAGAAGATCAGGATGCCATCTAAGTATCACAGGTGTAGAGAAGATCATGGAAGACATCAATGACAAACTCTTGAAAAATGGCTGAAGCATTGTAGAGATCAAAAGGCATTAAGAGATACTCAAAATGTCCATCACGAGTATTGAAGGACGTTTTCTATTCATCTCCTTTGCACATACGAATGAGGTTATACGCTCCATATAAGTCCAACTTCAAGAAAACATTGGCACCACGGAGACGGTCAAAAAGTTCTGAGATAAGAGGTAGTTCTTGACCGTGATTTTGTTAAGTCCCCTGTAGTCAATGCATGGACGGAGTGAGCCTTCTTTCCTACAAAGAAGAAATCAGCAGGAGAAGAGGACTTACGGATAAATCCCTTTTGGAGATTCTCCTGGATAAACTCAGCCGTATCTTTTGTCTCAGGAACCAATAGAGGGTAAATTCTTGAGTGGTACCAGGGAAAAGATTTATAGGGCAGTTGTAAGGACTATGTGGAGGCATAGCCTGTTTCTTGCAGAATACGTCAGACAAATCTTGGTAAGGTGGTGGAAGGCCAGGTAAAGGAGGAAGATGAGAAACAACTTTAGGCTCAACTGGTTGGAGGCAAAGATTTTGACAGGATTGTCCCCAGCAAATTATTTCTCCAGTTCTCCAATCCAGTTGCTGAGAATGGTGTTGCAGCCAAGGAATGCCTAGAAGAATCTCTGAAGTACAGTATGGCAGAACATAATTCAATGTTTTCTTTATGCAATACTCCCACTTGCATGACGAGAGATTCAGTACAGAAGTGAACCATACAGTCCAGATTTTGTCCATTAACAGATGAGATGAACAAAGGGCTTGGCAAGCAGAGTAAGGGGGAAGATGATACTTGTGGACCAAAGAAGCATCAATAAAGTCACCTGCTGATCCAGAATCCAAAAATGCTGTAGCGATAAAGGAAGACTTGGCTGAAGCGAAGACTTGTACAGAAATAGTTAAGCATGGAGAGGTAGTATTCACACCTAAGGACACCTCTCCCACGTACCCTAGGTGCGGGCTTTCCCGAACGCTATGGGCAAACTGTACAGTTATTGAGGAATTGCTCCAGGCTAGCCCAATACAAGCACAAATTCTCACTGCGTCGTCATGACCACTCCCGTTGCTTAAGATGAGAACGATCCACTTGCATAGCCTCTTTGGCAAGAGGTGCAGGAAACTGAAGAGGTGGACATTGAAACATGGGTGCCAGGTGAGGATATCTCCGTGTTAGGGCTGGTTACCTCTCTAAGCGCAGTTCCTCTTGTCTCTCAGCAAAAACGCACATCAATGCGTGTGGCCAAGTGGATAAGTTCAGTCAAAGAAGATGGAGGAACACGTGCTGCGAGGACATCTTTAATCCTGCTTGACAGTCCTTTTTTTGAATGTGGCACACAAGGCCTCATCATTCCATGCAAGTTCTGAGGCTAGAGTGCGGAATTGAACGGCGTAGTCACAAACAGAAGAATTCCCTTGACAGAGGTTCAGCAAAGCCATCTCAGCAGAAGAAGCACATGCGGGTTCCGCATTGCGAAATTCTGCCAAGAAAGCCAACAAATTGGAGGATACCTGATCACCATCCCAAAAGGGGTGTAGCCCAGGCCAGGGCTTTTTCGGACAGCAGACTAATGACAAAGGCCACCTTCGCACATTCCGTCGGAAACTGTTCAGACAAGAGCTTCAAGTGCATGGAGCACCGTGTAACGAAGCCTTTGCATAAACTTGGAATCACCATCATACTTAAAAAGGTAAAGGCAGACATAGCTGGGAGCCAGAAGGGACTGCAGGAACTGGTGTGGGAGTGGGTCAGGTTGAGTTACATGCTGCCGTTTCCCGGACGCTGTGGGCGAACTGTACAGTCCTTGAGGAAGTGCTCCAAGCTAGCACAATACAAGCACAAACTCTCACTGCGTCGTCGTGACCTCTCCTGTTGCATAAGACGAGAACGATCCACTTTTATAGCCTCTTCGGCAAGAGGCACATGTTGAAATACGGGTGCCAGACGAGGCTATCTCTGTGTTCGGGCTGGTTCCCTCTCTAAGCGCAGTTCCTCTTGTCTCTCTGCAAAACGCACATCAATGCGTGTGGCCAAGTGGATAAGTTCAGTCAAAGAAGATGGAGGATGAAGGCCAATAGCTGTTGCATCATAGCAGACAGTTGGGTAAGTTGCTGCGCCTGTCGTGCCAATTGCTGAGACTGACATACCACAACCAAGAGATGATCCACGATTTCATGCACGGATACCTCAGCAGGAGCCATGACCGGATCTTACTGTAACACTCATGTTTCAGAAGACAGGCACACCGCTTTGTGGATCCGCTACCTGTGTGGCAGATGACTCGGACCGTACTAGGGAGCGGAGTCTAAGGTGCCGCTGGTTTTCACCAGAGCCCGCCGCAAAACGGGATGGACTTGCTGGGCAGGCGGCACCCAGGTTGCTACCCCTGGCACTGCTCGACCACACAGGCGGATGAGAAATTCGAGGCACAGAAGGAATAAGGAAGCTTGTGGTCAGGATAGCAGGAGGTCAGGGCAGGCGGCAGAGTAGCATAGTCAGGAACGTAGCAAATGGTCAGTAGCAGGTGGCAAAGGAGCAAGATTAGGTCACGGAGCAAAGGGTATAATACACGGCAAGACAGTCACAGGAATGATTTCTCTCAGGCTCTAGGGCAACAAAGGCAGGGAAGTGTGGGAGGTGGAGGAATTTATCAATGAGCCAAAGGTGTTACTTTACTAATGGGCGCACTGGCTCTTTAAATCTCAAAGTTTCAGTGCGCATGCGCCCGAGCAGATGGGGACACGCGCGCGCCGGAGCAGAGAGGCAGAGGCGGGGGCAGGAGAAGCACCAGGTGAGTAATGGGCTGGGATTCGCATGCGGACGCGTCCCGCGATGAGAATCCCAGCCCCGCCAGCAGCAGCAGGTAACGGGACCATATGCTCACGGTAACAATGTCACGCCAGATTTAAAAAAATGGGTTGGACAAAATGATTGGCACCCTTTCAAAATTGTGGAAAAATAAGATTGTTTCAAGCATTTCACGCTCCTTTAAACTCAAGGGGCAAGTAACAGGTGTGGGCAATATAAAAATCACACCTGAAAGCAGATAAAGATAAGGAGAGAAGTTCACTTAGTCTTTGCATTGTGTGTCTGTGTGCCACACTAAGCATGGACAACAGAAATAGGAGAAGAGAACTGTATGAGGACTTGTGAACCAAAATTGTGGAAAAAAATCAACAATCTCAAGGTTACAAGTCCAACTCCAGAGATCTAGATTTGCCTTTGTCCACAGTGTGCAACATTATCAATAACTTTGCAACCCATGGCACTGTAGCTAATCTACCTGGGCGTGGATGGAAGAGAAAAATTGATGAAAGGTGTAAACGCAGGATAGTCCGGATGGTGGATAAGCAGCCCCAAACAAGTTCCAAAAATATTCAAGCTGTCCTGCAGGCTCAGGGAGCAGTGTTAGCGCAAACTATCCGTCGACATTTAAATGAAACAAAATGTTATGGCAGGAGACCCAGGAGGACCTACTGCTGACACAGAGCCATTAAAAAAAAAAAAAAAAAAAAAGCAAGACTACATTTTGACAAAATGAACTTTTGAAAGTTTTTTGGTATAGCACATCATTCTGCTGTTTACCGAAAATGGAATGAGGCCTACAAAGAAAAGAACACTGAACCTCCAACATATTTCACTGTAGGTACTATGATGTTTTGGGGTTGTTTTGTTGCCTCTGGCACTGGGTGCCTTGAATGTGTGCAAGGCATCATGAAATCTGAGGATTGCCAACGGACTGTACAGCCCAGTGTCAGAAAGCTGGGTTTCATCCGAGATCTTGGGTCTTCCAGCAGGACAATGACCCCAAACATACGTCAAAAAGCACCAAGAAACGGATGGCAACAAAGTGCTGGAGAGTTCTGAAGTGGCCAGCAATGAGTCCAGATCTAAATCCAATTGAACACCTGTGCAGAGATCTTAACCCCTTGGGGACGGAGCCCATTTTGACCCTAAGGACGGGAGCATTTTTTGCACAATGTCACTTTAAGCATTAATAACTCTGGGATGATTTTACTTATAAATTTGAAAATACCCCATATGTGGCCCTAAACTGTTTCCTTGAAATACGACAGGGCTCCAAAGTGAGAGAGTGCCATGCGCATTTGAGGACTAAATTAAGGATTGCATAAGGGTATTCTATTCCAGTGATTCCCAAACAGGGTGCCTCCAGCTGTTGCTAAACACCCAACAGTGTAAGGGTGTGTATATGTAGTGTTTTATCCTTTATTATGTGTTAGTGTAGTGTTTTTAGGGTACATTCCCACTGGCGGCAGTTTACGGTGAGTTTCCCGCTAGGAGTTTGAGCTGCGGCAGAAAATTTTCTGCCGCAGCTCAGACTTGAAGCAGGAAACTCACTGTAAACCTGCCTGTGTACATTCACATGGGGGATCAAACCTCTAGTTGTTTCAAAAGTACAATTCCCAGCATGTACAGACAGACCGTGCATGCTGGGAGTTGTACTTCTGCAACAGCTGGAGGCACACTGGTTGGAAAACCTTCAGTTAAGTTCTGTTACCTAACTAGTATTTTCCAACCAGTGTGCCTCCAGCTGTTGCAAAACTACAACTACCAGCATGTACTGATCGCCGATTTAGTTATGCAACAGCTGGAGGTGCACAACTACAACTCCCAGCATGCCGAGACAGCTGTTTGGGCATGCTGGGATTTGTAGTTTTGCAACTGCTGGAGGGCTACAGTTTAGAGACCACTGTATAGTGGTCTCAAACTGTAGCCCTCCAGATCTTGCTAGGCAACTTACCGGCATCCTTAGTCTGCACCAGGGAGCAAGCCACGCGTCATTGCCGCCCGCTGCCGCCGATCATCGCCCGCTGCCTCCGCCGCCGATGGTAAGTGACCTCCGGGGCCGGTCACCTACGGTTCCCCTGTTCTGCCCCCCCACCCCCGATCTGCTATTGGTTGGTCGCGCCTGACCCACCAATAGCAGGGATCGGAGGGGTGGCACCCCTGCCACCTAACTCCTATCCCTTCAGGGGGACCAGGAGTGTCTTGGACACCCCCGATCCCCCTTATTTATCGGGTCACCGGAGAACGGTGTGAAACGGAATCGCCGCAAATCACCGGTGTGATTTCACCGGTGATTTGCGGTGATCGCTGTCCCCAACAAGTTAAAATTTCTGTTGGGAAGAGGCGCCCTTCCAATAAGAGAGACCTGCAGCAGTTTTCAAAGGAAGAGTGGCCCAACATTCCGGCTGAGAGGTGCAAGAAACTTATTGATAGTTAAAGGAAGCCACTGATTTCAGTCGTCATTTTTTTCCAAAGGGTGTGCAACCAAATATTAAGTTAAGGGTGCCAATAATTTTGTCCAGCCCATTTTTGGAGTGACATTATGTCCAATTTGCTTTTTTTCCCCCTCCTTTTTTGGTTTAGTTCCAATACTCACAAAAGGGAGTAAACATGCGTATAGCAAAACATGTGTTAATGCATTCATTTTCTGTGAGAAATACTTCATTTTCAAGGCTAAGGAATAAAACGAGTACAACCAAGACATTAAATTACATTATAGCCTATTAGGGCAAATATAAGGATCAGCAGCACATACAAACATATGTAAAATAAAAAAAATAAAATAAACAAACACAAAATTTGATTTGGCTACTACAGCACTATTATCCATCTAAAAGAATATTATTATGAAAGTGACACTTGTCATTTTAGCGTTATTTATTTTAATATTACAATTACCTTGATCAGACTTTATTTTAATCCTGAAATATAGTCTGGTGTTTGAGAATTCAGGAACTTTTGCAATGTACAGCTAGTGGCAGTCTTTTCTACAATAAAAACAAACAAACAAAAGAAAAGCAAACAATTTAGATCAGATCAAATAGAAAATAAAAATAGATTAATAGAGGTATAGTGGTACAAATAACATATCCGTATTACCTTTCTAATATTTAAAATATAGTTAGATGCAGACCAAAAATAAAAGTAAAAAGGAATTATAGATATTTTTATTATAATAATCTACAGTATTGGTCAAACACAAGTTGACCAGTTGCCCATAGCAACCAATCAGATCACTTCTTTATTTTTACCCACTCAGGGACTGGGCAAATTTAAAAGTGTCCAAAAATGCGCAATTTGGGATTTTTGTTTTGTTTACGCCATTGTTTAAATAACTTTTTTTTTAGTAGTTCAGACATTAATTCCTATTTATTAACTTTTCTTAAAGTCCCCATAGGGGACTATTACATGCAATCTTTGGATCGCAAACACTAAACATTGCTGCTCCATAGAACAGAATTGATCAGTGATATCAGCGCGCCATTGCTCCAGCCTGCTACGGCTTCCTGGAGCATAGGAACACCGATCGGACGGTGAGGAGACAGGTAAGTGCCCTTCCACCGTCCTCTAAGCTGATCGGGACCTCACGATTTTGCAGCTGTCCTGATCAGCTTCACTGAACTACCCCAGATTGATGTTTTAGACACTGCGATTAACTTTGATTGCATTGTCTAAAGGGTTAATGACGGGCATCGCCCTGATTGGAGAATCTGCCATTAGCTGTGGGTCCCGGCTCCTGAGCGCGCTTTATACAGCGGGAGCCGGCAATGGACAAATTTATATCCATCGAAGTGTTAAAAAGACCTCTGAAAAATAAAAGAAGCAATCTGAGTGGCTGCTATGGGCAAGTGGTCCACTTTTTTTTTTTAATTACAGATGTAACTAAGCACATTTCATTATTTTCTTATGATCAATATGTAAAAAACAAATGTATTATTGAAACAATAGCCTTGATTTACTAAGTGTGTTTTTGTGTGTGTGTAAAATGTTGTTTCAGACTTTCATGATTTCACTCTGTTTACTATTGTCCGAAAAAGTTTGGCAATATTTTTCTCAGTGAGAATTTCCAACCATATTATATTCACGTGATTGTCGGTGGATGTAATAGTAATAAGGTTATGTGCAGGGCAACTGCCCAAGGCCCCCATACTTCAGGGGGCCCCCTGCGGCTGCTACAATATTTGGAGTTTAGCAGAGCCCATTTACATAGTGCTGGCAGGAAGATGCTGGACTTCTATAACATCCATTCCTTCCTCCAGCTGAGGAGGTAGTTTGCAGGCACCAGGGAGTTCAGAGACCTGCCTGGAACATCAAGCTGCTAAACTATTTACTCTACCCAGCAAGCTTTTAATAGAAGCAAATATAGTTATATCTAGTATGTAGATTTAATGTGTATACATGTGTAATGTGAACATTTTGTGTGTGGTACATGCAAATATGTATAGTGTGTGCTGCATTAAAATACAGAGGTATAATATTTATGTATTTGTCTGTCTATGTATGCTTGCGGTCAGCACTATGGTGTTATGTGAGCAGCAAATGTCACGTGACTGCCAAAGCCAATCTGTGGCCTCAGTGGTCACCTCTGTACTCAGGAGTACGGAGCATCATGTCATGTGGCAGTCATGTGATACCAGAATGCAATCCAAAGACATTAGATGCTGAACACCAGAGGCAGAACGGGGATCAGCATGGGAACGGAAGTAAAACAGGCATTGTTTTAAGATGAGAGGAGACACAGGGGGAGATGAGGGGACAGTAATAACTGATCATATGACATTACTTCACCCAAGATGGCCACTATGCACCTGAATTAGGCTGGGTTCACATTACATTTTTGCAATACAGTTTCCATTTCAGGTTTTTGATGAAAAATGGATTCCTCAAAACCGGACTAAACTATCAAAACTTGTGTACAAATTTTAATCCGTATACGGTTTAACAAAAAAAAAATAATAATAATAATAATAATGTCCGGTTGCATCCGTTTTTAAAGGGTACCTCTCATCAAAAAAAAAAAAATTTGATATATTATAGATTAATGTATGCAGAATAACTTTACAATTGCATGTTATTAAAAAATATGCTTCTTTCTATTTAATTTTCCACTTTGAAGAAATGACCACTAGGGGTCTCCCTACCAGTCCTGGCAGAAAGCATTTCAGACTCATGCTGGAGTCCTAAACGCTACGAGCTGCCAGTCTGCTTTGTTCACAAAGGAGAACACTCAGAGCTGCCAGCCTGCTTTGTTCACAGCCTGTTTGGCTGTGAACAAAGCAGGCTGGCAGCTCTGAGTGTTTAGGACTCCAGCATGAGTCAGAAATGCTTGCGGAAAAGACTGATCGGGAAACATACAATAGACAGAAGCATATTTTTCATTAACATGCTATTGGAAAGTTATTCAACATTCATTAATCTAAAATATATCAAAAGTTTATTTGATGAGAGGTACCCTTTAAGAAAAAAAAAAGTATAAGTTTTTAACTTTTCACTCCATTATGAATAAAGTTTTACTTGTTTGATTGAAATGCCTAGAAAAAAAAACAAACGGTGCAAAGTCAAAGACTGGATGGAACCGTACGCACATACGGATTATATTTATACATATACGTTTCAATACAGTTTTTCAACCAGACCAAAACCTGTGGTAGGCTATGGTTTTGGGTACAGAAAAAAAAAATAAACTGAGAAAACCGTACAGGATACAAAATGGACACAACTGGATGCATCTTTTGGCATACGGTTTTCATTGGAGAGTCAATGCATACGGTTTTCATTACAGTTCCGTACGGTTTTAAAATTGAAAATGTATACGGGAACAGTATTGCAAAAACGTGGTGTGAACCCAGCCTAACAGCGAGTCAGCGGAGCATGCACTCTGCTAGGTAGACAGAGCGGTGACGTGGGCAATCACTCTGACGTCATGCATGTGAGAGTAAAGTAGAGATAAATATTTATGATGGGGGAGGGGATAGGAATAGAATTGCTTACACAACTGGATACTGCAACTATTGTGCTTAACCCCTTAACGACCACGGATGTAAATGTACGTCCTGGTTTGGCGGGACTTCCCGCACCAGGACGTACATTTACAACCTGTGTATGACCGCGAGCATCGGAAGGGTGTTCGCATCATACACGGCAGGTTCCGGCTGCTAGCAGCCGGGGACCCACCTGTAATGTCCATTAACCCCTCCGATGCCGTGATCAATAGAGATCGCGGCATTGCGGCACTTTGATTGGATGATCGGATCGCCCACAGCGCAGCCGCAGGGATCTGATCATCCAGCATGACAGCCGGAGGTCCCCTTACCTAGCTCCAGCCGTCTCCCGGGTCTTCTGCTCTGCGATCGCGCAGACCAGAGCAGAAGATCACTGATAATACTGAGCAGTGCTGTGTCCTATACATAGCACTGCACAGTATTAGCAATCAAATGACTGCTATAGATAGTCCCCTATGGGGACATAAAAAGTGTAAAAAAAATGTCAAAAAAAAAAAAAAGTGAAAGTCCCCTCCCCCAATAAAAATGAAAATTGTCAGTTTTTCCCCATTTTACCCCCATAAAGCGTAAAAAGTTTTTTTAATAAACATATTTGGTATCGCCGCGTGCGTAAATGTCCGAACTATCAAAATATAATGTTAATGATCCCGTACGGTGAATGGCGTAAACGATTAAAAAAGTCCACAAATGCTGCTTTTGTCACATTTTCTTTTTTAAAAAAAATTAATAAAAAATGATCTAAAAGTTTTATATATGCAAATGTGGTATCTAAAAAAGTAAAAAGCGCAAAAAATGAGCTCTCATACCGCCCTATATACGGAAAAATGAAAAAGTTATAGGTGGTCAAAATAGGGCGATTTTAGATTACTGATTTTGTACAAAAAGTTTTAGATTTTTTTTAAGCGGTACAAAAATATAAAAGTATCTAGCCATGGGTATCATTTTAATCGTATTGACCCACAGAATAAAGAACAAGTAATTTGTACTGTAAAGTGTACAGTGTGAAAACAACCCTCCAAAATGTGCAAATTTTTGGTTTTCATTTAAATTTCCTCCCTAAAAATTTTTTTGGGGGGGGGGGGTTTGCCGTACATTTTATGGTAAAATTAGAGGTTTCATTACAAAGTACAATTGGTCACGCAAAAAACAAGCCCTTATATGGGTCTGTAGATGGAAATATAAAGGAGTTATGGATTTTAGAAGGCGAGGAGGAAAAAACAAAAGCGCATAAATAAAATTGGCCTTGTCCTTGAGGTGAAAATGGGCTTGGTCATTAAGGGGTTAAAATACATTTGCATATTAGCAACAAGAATTATTAATACAAATTATGGAATGGGAACCCCTTTACGCTAGGCAAGGTTGCCCCCTACTGACCTAAAGAAGAATTACTCCAGATTATTCTGCTGGTGGCGTCACCAAGTACATACACAAATATACATTACAGCCTGTATTTTACCACAGAGCTATAGTTACATTTCTTTGCTTCTTGAGCTCCTATCATGGTGAAGAGCATTTTGTTTTTCATGCACAGTGATATTAAGACCCTTCTTTGCAGGCACTGAACCGGCAAGAAATTCTGGTGAATTTCAGCTGTGGAGTATAATACAAACTGTTACTCAGGCTCAGTACAAGATAATGCAAGTACACAGGAACTCCATGAGCAGAATAGAGAGTGCAGCTCTGGAGTATAATACAGCATGTCAAGCCTTGGGTAGCCAGGGCAGGTGCATAGGTGCTGTTTTGACAGGATGTGGCTCATTGGGGTGTGGTTTGTTACAGGGCAGGGTTTATTGGGGTGCAGCTTGCTAAAATATCTAGGGCCAGGGCAGTATACCGGTTCATACCGAATACCGAAATTTTTGTGCTGCACGATATGAATTTTAACCCATACCGCAACACCGGTTTGGCCCCTCCCCCTCGGGAATGAATGAGTCAGTCCAGCGCTGCACTGTCCCCACATCAGGGAACTAATCCTATGTGACCTGTGAGTGCTGTTCTGCTCCCCCCCCCCAATTATTAGCCCAGCCCAGCGCTGTCCCCATCAGGGTACTACTCACATGTCACCTGCATGCGCTGCCTTCCTCGTCCTGTTTGTTGCTACCGCCGGCGCTGACATTCTATACCAGTGGTCTCCAACCTGCGAACCTCCAGATGTTGCAAAACTACAACTCCCAGCATGCCCGGACAGTCGCATGCTGGGAGTTGTAGTTTTGCAACATCTGGAGGTCCGCAGGTTGGAGACCACTGGTCTACACTATGCGCTATCCCTATGCCCGGGCTGCAAAAAAAAAAAATTAAAAAAAATTAACTAAATAAACTTTAACTTACCTCCCGTTGGTCCGGTACCGGCCTCACTTGTTTCCTGGGGACGGGAACGTCGGACAGCCGTCAGCCTATCACCAGCCGCAGCGATGTTCCGCCTCGGCCGGTGATAGGCTGAGCCCACTGTCATGTAAGAAGCCGGCTTCTTACATGACAGTGGGCTCAGCCTATCACCAGCCGAGGCGGAACTTCGCTGCAGCTGGTGATAGGCTGATAGCTCTCCGACATTCCCGTCCCCAGCGTAAGGCCGACGTAGGTAAGTTAAAGTTTATTTTGTTTACCTTTTGCAGCCCAGACATAGGGACCCAGTATAGAGTGTCAGCGCCGACGGCCGCAACAAAAAGGATGAGGAAGGCAGCGCTTGCGGGTGATATGTGAGTATTTACCCTGATGGGGATGTGGGCTGATAATTAATATGGGGGGCTAGGAAATACCGTTATATACAGTGGAACCACCAAAAGTTTAAAAAAAAAAATGTGATCCACATATTTGGCCATACCGCCCAGCCCTAAAAATATCCCTTTTTTCTAAATATTCTGTGTATTTTCCTCACTATAAGGAGTGCCCATTCACTTTTTAGCACTCATTCAGACCCCTAAGTTCACCACATCCCAAACCAGATGCTTAAAGGGGTACTCCGCTGGAAAACATTTCTTTTTTAAATCAACCGGTGCCAGAAAGTTAAAAACAGATTTGTAAATTACTTCTATTTAAAAATCGTAATCCTTCCAGTACTAATAAGCTGCTGTATACTCCACAGGAAGTTCCTTTCTTTTTGAGTTTCCTTTATGGGGATTTGCTCCTGCTCTGGACAGTTCCTAAAATGGACAGAGGTGTCAGCAGAGAGCACTGTGGTCAGACAAAGGAAATTCAAAAAGAAAAGAACTTCCTGTAAAGAAAGCTAGAAAGAGAAGACAAGGGTCAGGAAAACACCTATGGTTTGGTCCAACTAACAACATATAGTATCAGTCAGTCTACAGGGCCTGGGATGGAGCCAAGGGTTGGGCCCTTATCTGTATCCCATAGCTAAATGTCTCAAACCTTACAGTGAACCTCAAGCTACAAGTAACATCTTATAAGTCAATGGGGTCTCTGTGCCGTGGTCCCTACCATTACCCGATTACAAATGCAGAAACAAAAAAAAAAGCTGTGGTTGTTAGACCATGTAATCCATAGTAACAAGACTGTCAGACATGACTTGAGTAGAACGGGCACTGTGCTGCCAGCAAAGAACATTAGAGTTTGCAGCAGATACCCGTGAAGGAGCTTTACTGATGGTCATCCAGCTTTACCAGACCAGAGGTTGTCTTTCCTGACCTCATGAATGGTTTATTCTATTACAGAGTATAGCCAGAAGCAGCAGAAGAAGCTCTTGCCGATCATCAGCAGCTCCTGGTTCTCTACCGCAAGTGACAAGAAGTTTACACAACAGGGAACTATAAAAAATATATATATATAATAATAATTTTATAAATAAATAATAATAATAAAAAAAAAATGATGATGATCTGCCATAGCCCTGGGGCATCTGCCATAGCCCGTGGCATAGTACAATGGGGTCAGACAGCAGAAGAGGAAGCAGCCAATCACAGCAATGGGGGATGTGGGCAGCCAGGGGACAATGGGACATGGACTGTAGGCAACACCGTCCACCAGACCTACATTTGGCCTGGTCGCTGACGACTTGGTCTGCTGAGTGGTGTCTGGATGTATATATTATATACTTATTTCAGATCATCTTCAAGGTTTGTTTTCTTCTTTATTCGGTATAGAGACACCCCAAGAATGTAAATCTAACCCATACATCATTTTACTGCAATTTACTGCTAAATTCAGTTTTTGTTTCCTGTTTTCAACATACAATAACGGAATGATTTTTCTCCTATTCTAGTCTATGGAAGGTTCCCCTCTATAGACCAACCTCCCCTTTATCTGACCATTACTTTCTTTGGCAGATTTTTCAGACGGGAACCCCCTTTAAAAAGGCCACACACTGGACTTATATGCACTCTGAATCATCTGGATGCAGATCTGTACAGTGCTGCATCCTCAAACTGGAGCAAAAAGAAGTTTTTCATTGCCGGCAAATTCACACCGACAATCTGCGGCGATTCCGGTCATACGGGATGACCCGGAATTAGAAGGCGATTGGCAGTGTACTATACACCGCCAATCACCTCCTGTTGCTGGGGGACGTGGCGATCACGTCACCTCCTCAGATGAGCTGCTATTGGTCAGACCAATAGCAGCTGACAGAGGAGGGGTTAATGTCCCCTTCTCTCAGCTCTGCTAGAGAGAATGAGCCAGGGACCCCCCCCCCCCTCTGACGAGATGTGTGCCCCTCAGGACAGAAAAAGTGCCACTAGAGATGAGCAAACTTAGGACTGTATCCACCTTTTCCAGCCCACTGGAGAACCTGAAAGCTGAACTCATTTATGCAGGCTAAAGTCAGCAACTGCCGAGCCGAGAAGTTCGTGATGAATCGAATCACTGTAACTTGGCTCATCTCTACCTGCCACCTGTAGCTCAGGGTGAATTTGTGTGGAGGAACAGGTAGGAGTTTGGACAAAAAAGAAAAAGGAAAAACAAAACCTCTAATAGTTCCTCCGCACATTTTGCAGCATGCCCAGGGCTAGGGCTGGGCGGTATACCGGTTCATACCGAATACAGTTTTTTTTTCCCCCCTCACGATATGAATTTTGCCCATACCGCAATACCGGTTGGGCCCCTCCCCCCCTCGAATGAGTGAATTATCTGCCACAGCGCGCTGTCCCACATCGGGGAACTAATATTTGACCCGCAAGCGCTATCCTGCTCCCCCCCCCCACCCGAATTATGAGCGCAGATAATCTGTCCCCATAATCTGTCACCGGCGTGCGCTACTCTGCTCATCCTCATACGAGTTGTGGGCTGCTGGCGCTAGAAATCAGTACTACAAATAACGCTGCAAAAATAAACAAAACCAACTTTAACTTACCTTCCTACGTGGTCCCTCTGCTGCGGTCCTGGGGATGGGAACGTCACAGAACTGTTAGCCTATCACCGGCCGCAGCGATGTCCCGCCCCGGCCGATAGGCTGGAGGCTCTGTGACTTTCCCGTCCCAAGGAAACTGCAAGAGGACCACAACGCAGGACAGTGAAAACAGTAGCAGAGCAACGGCAGAACGTAGGCAGGTTAGTTAAAGGGGTTCTCCGGTGCTTACACATCTTTTCCCCTATCCAAAGGATAGGGGATAAGATGCCTGATCGCGGGAGTCCCGCTGCTGGGGACCCCCGGGATCATGCACGCGGCACCCCGTTTGTAATCAGTCCCCGGAGAGTGTTCGCTCCGGGACTGATTACAGGCGACCACCCGGCCGGCGGCGTGTGCCGTCACGCCTCCGCCCCTCAATGCAAGCCTACCGGAGGGGGCGTGATAGCTGTCACACCCCCTCCCATAGGCTTGCATTGAGGGGCGGAGCGCGACGTCACATGGGGCGGAGGCGTGACGTCACATGCCGCAGGCCTGGTGGTCGCCTGTAATCAGTCCCGGAGCGAACACGCTCCAGGGACTGATTACAAACGGGGTGCCGCGTGCATGTTCCCAGGGGTGCGGGACTCCCGCGATCAGGCATCTTATTCCCTATCCTATCCTTTGGATAGGGGAAAAGATGTGTTAGCACCGGAGAAGCCTTTAAAGTTTATTTTGTTTATTTTTTGCAGCCTGGGAAACGTTATTTGTAGTACAGATTTCTAGGGCTGCGGCCCGCAACTCATAGGAGGATGAGCAGAGGAGCGCACGCGGGTGACATGATGTGGGGATAGCGCAGCCGATAATTAATTGTGAGGGGGGGGGGTGTTGGGAGAGAAGCGGCGCCCAGGTCACATGGGGGGGGGGAATACCGTTAAATACCGTGAAACCGCCATCACTTAAAAAAGTACCGTGATACACGTTTTTGCTCATACCACCCAGCCCTACCCAGGGCCCTATTAGAGAGATTCAGAGCATTGCATTTGGCCACTTTTTTTTTTTTATTATTTTTTTTTTTTTTATAACGGTGTGTAATATTTTATCATACACCGTTCTATAAAGTCTTCACCAAGCACACATACATACACACTTCCCTACCCGTCCCCAAACACACACCTTCTTTTGCCTCAGACACCGAATCTGCCAGTGAAGACGAGGAAGATCTTACTTTTCTGTGTTCTTCCTCGTTCTCCTCATCATCATCATCTAGTTCTGATGATGAGCCCCCTGCACGGCCGACACACGATAGTGACCGGCCGACACTAGTACAAGCATCCATGCCGCTCGTAATAGGAGCCTGCCCCCCCAGACAAGTTTACCGGAGCTCCCTTCCAGTGAACCTGTCTGGAGACCCCCAGAGGGATATCAGCTACGGATTCCTGAGTTTGTTGGCGACTCAAGAATCCGGATTGACATGGCTGGATTCACTGAAATAGACAATTTTTTGTTATTATTTCAGTGACGACTTTGTCAATCATATGGTGGAGCAGACAAATCTGTATGCCCAACAGTTCATTGCCCACCACCCTGATTCATTTTTGACTAGGCCCAATGAATGGTATGCCATCAATGCAGCCGAAATGAAGACATTTTGGGGCCTCATGCTGCATATGGGCCTAATCCAAAAAACTCAGTGTCGGGTAGTACTGGAGTGGGGATGTCCTCTACCAGACCCCATTGTACAGTATGGCCATGATTCGGAGGCGGTTCGAGGCCATTTGGAAATGCGCGCATTATGCTGATAATGCAGCATCCCCCCCCCAGTGATCCTGCCTATGACCGGCTTTACAAAGTGAGGCAGGTCATAGATCACTTGGGGCCAAATTTTTGGAGGCCTTACATATCCCTAAGGGAGCTCTCTGTAAATGAGTCTCTTATCAGTTTTAAGGGGAGACTCCTCCAGTATATTCCCTCGAAGCGGGCACGGTATGGTGTGAAACGCTACAAACTTTGTGAGAGTACCTCAGGGTACACTTACAAGTTTAGAGTATATGAGGGACAAGATTCCCATATTGAACCCCCAGAATGTCCCCCCACTCTGGGTGTTAGCGGGAAAATCGTTTGGGAATTTGTGCACCCATTGCTGGATAAGGGTTACCACGTGTACGTGGACAACTTTTATACCAGCATCCCTCTGTTCACATCCCTTGCCGCCAGATCCACGTCCGCTTGTGGAACCAGAGGGGCCTCCCTGAAAATTTTCTCCAGGCACCTATGCCCAAGGGTGAGTCCCGTGCCCTTAACCATGAAAACCTGTTGATGGTCAGGTACAAGGATAAGAAGGATGTCCTTATGCTGACCACAATTCATGGTAACAGCAGCTCACCTGTCCCTGTGCGAGGTACCACAACAACGGTCCTCAAGCCAGATTGTATTCTGGACTACAATCAGTATACGGTGGGGGGGAGTTGAGCTCTCTGATCAAATCTTCAAGCCATATAACACCATGCGCAAGATACAGGTATGGTACAAAAAGTTGCAGTCTACTTGGTACAGGTTGCCATGTACAACTCTTTTGTAATGTCCCAGTACGCTGGCAACACAGGGACATACCTCCAGTTCCAAGAAGTCCTTAGGGCCCTGATTTTTGGCAACCGGGATAGAGCAGGCCGGAGTTCCCAGGAACTGGAAATGTAGGTGCCAGGAACACCCAGGCCAGCACTTTCCAGGTGAGGTCCCCCACACTGTAAAGAAGGGGCGATCCCAGAAAAAATGTAGAGTGTGTCACAAGAGGGGGATACGGAAGGACACCGCCACTCATGTGACATTTTTACCCTTTTCATTTTAATTTCCCATAATTTGACCCCAATGTACCAAGTCCAGAGTACTTTCCAAATTTTCCAACCCCATAAACCACTAAATTGCCGCCAAATTTTTTTTTTTTTTTTTTTTTTTTTTATGAAAAACAAACCTGATAAGACCTCTGGGGGTATTTTTTCCAAAAATGGGTCATTGAGTCTCTAGCATCGGGGTCTTTTTTATGTTGCCTCAAATGCACAGCTCTCTCTCTCCACCTGAGCGGTGTGCACATTTGAGGCAACAGGTTAGGGACGACCACACACACAAAACACACACTCACAGAACGATGATTCTTTTGACTATACTCTGGGAACATAATTGGCATATCAGTAGTAACATAGTAATTTTCATTCCCCCACCCCAAAATGGTACACTTCATCCATTCCTGGAAAATAAATTTAGGGCACATATGTCCATTCCAAATGTCCAGTTCCCCCCTATACACCTTCCCCAGGGGATGTACTGTGTGGAATGGGGGTCACATGTATATATATAACCGTCAGCTACTGATATGCATAGGCCTCAGATGCAAACAAACTCGAACTGGCAATGGTGTATAAATAAAAAAATACCACAGCCCAAAATTGTTTATTTTTGGTCACTTTGTATACCCTAAAAAAATTTAAATGTATAAAAAGTGATCAAAAAGTCCCATCAAAACAAAAATGGTACTGATAAAAACTAGAGATCACTGCTCAAAAAAGGAGACTTCATATAGCCCTGTATACAGAAAAATAAAAAGTTATTGGGGTCAGAAGAGGACATTTTAGAACATGCTAATTTTCGTACAAACGGAAGCCCCCAAAAGGTAAAACATTTTTTTTTGGTTTTCACCATAGATTTTGTGGTGAAATTATTGATGTCATTATAAACAGGTAAAGTTGGTGGCCCTCATATGGGTCTGTAGGAGGAAAATAAAAAGTGTTTTGATTTTTATAAGGTGAGGAGGAAAAAATGACAAAAAAAAAAAAAAAAGTAGATGTCCTTAAGGGGTTAAATCAGTGGTGCCACGGTTGCTAGCGCTGACGAGTAATGCCCCATACGTCATGCCACGAAACGGTATTGCGGTATGGGCAACATTGATATCGTGCAGTAAAAAAATGTGGGTATTCGGTATGAACCGGTATACCACCCAGCACTACCAAAACGTGTGACTTTTTGAAAAATACACTCCACAGTCAGTTTTGTAAGGCAGGATTCATGGCCACTGCAAGAAGTTACCCAGACTATGGCAGGACTACACAATTCTATAGTCGCAATGAAGGGTCTCTAAACTGCAACTGACACAAATTGTGAGACACAACACCACCACAAAAACATGGTAAACCCAATGATAAATTCCCTCCTAGATTACACTGAGCACTGTAGTTCCGGCCTGTAAAGGAACGGTGTGAATTTGAGGTATACTGGTCTCTAAGGGCGTATTCACACGGCAGAATTTCCACATGCAGAATTGTACACGGATTCTGCATCAAGTAAAAGCTCAATAGACTTTAATGGGATTCTGCACTTTCATTCACACTTCAGGATTCCGCATCTATTCTGCACAAGCCAGAAACCACTCAAATGAATGCGGAAATGGTGTGGATATACGGATTATAGCCTTAGCAGTAGAAGAACTAGGGATTTCTTTACCTGTAAGGTAGTGAGTGGTCCCCAACACAGTCCTCAAGGCCCACCAACATTCTGTTATTTTTTTCCCCCAGTTACCTATTGAAATAGTCAAATCCTGGACTGCCGATGGGCTTTGAGGAGGACCTCTGCTGTAAAGGACCATCCTTAGCTTGGGGTCTAAAAGTCCTGCTGCTGGATAGGAACTAGATTTCTCACTGGGAGCTGCCTAGCTCCTACCCTTGTAAGGTCAGGCTAACATGGTGGAATTTGTGCGGAATGTCCACATGGAAAACAAGTCTGGCCATTCCACACATTTGCCCCATTCGGCAGGCGCTAGGACCAATCTGAAATGTGCCATCTCATAGACTGCAATGCATTGACTTGCGGTATCTGCAGAAAAGAAGAGACGCCGTAATCAGAGTTTTTGCGGCAGAAACATCTGGTATGGACATTTTTCTGTGTGAACAGTGCAGCAGAATCCCATTGAAATCAATGGGACTCTGCTGCAGCTGAATAGCCATGCGGAAAATTCAGTACGGGCATGTTGCTGTGTGAGCATACCCTAAAGGACCACTGTTACCTGGGGTCTAAAGTGCCTTAGGGTGAAGCTGGATAGGAACTAGCTGTGGCCTGAATAATTCCAGTCCTTCAATACAGTGTTTCCCAACCAGATTGCCTCCAGCTGTTACAAAACTACAACTCCCAGCATGCCCGGACATAATCACTATGAAGCAAAAGGTCCTTTAGCAGGATAGACACTAGCTTTCTCAGAGTCGGATAGTTTCAGTCTCTATACAAGAACTGACCACTAGGGGGCAAAAAGGTCTTTTACAGGGTAGAAAACAACTCCCTAAATTGAACAAGCTATATTCTATCCTCAGGAAGGACACATATACCTCCGCAACACGTGTTCAATTTCTGTTGAACAAGGCTTCAAATGTAAACCGGGAATTACCCTATGACGTCAGCTGCAGGTCGTCCATTTTCTTCATGGTGGGAAAGCTCTTTGCCCTGAACCTTAAGTATCCAATGGCGACAGAGAACATGGAATTGTTCTACCTCTTGTGATACTAGAGATTATTAGTGTAGGTTCACTTTAAGGAGGCGGAGTTTCTAAAAACCAAAATCCGCTCGCTGATTGGTGAACCTAACTGTCATTCATCCAGTTTGGGCGGACGTCACCTTCATGGTGCTGAGGAAGGGCGGGAGATGTGAAAAATGAGCTTGATGATTGGTGGAGAGGACTGTCAGTCAGCAAGTGATGGCGGAAGTTGTTGAGGGAGAGGCAAGCCATTGGCTGGGAGCTGCTGCAGTAAGTGTTGTGATTGGTCAGTTTATCTGTATGGCAAAGTAGGGCAAAGGTCGCGCCTGTAAACCTTGGCCGAAGAGTTAGAGGCGGCTGTCACCGCTGGTGTCCCGGGCTACTCTGCAGTCATCATGTCCGAGAAGAAGCAGCAAGCGATCAGCCCCCTGAAGAACTTCTTCGCCGGTGGCTTCGGGGGAGTGTGTCTGGTATTTGCTGGCCATCCGCTGGACACTATAAAGGTGAGAGCTGCGGAGACTCTTTGGGACCCCCGGGAGGTTTCTTACCTAATTGAATAGGGCTACAAAATGGGGTGCAAAGTATGGTGCCAGTTAGTATAAGTGAGTCATTGGGGTAAAGTCAGAGTGGTGTGCTGTGTAAGGTACACTGGCTTTGGGGTGCTCTACAATAGTTGAGGGTACTCTGCAGATGGAGGGAGTGCTCAGCGAGTAAGGGGTACTCTGCAGACGGCGGGAGTGCTCAGCGAGTAAGGGGTACTCTGCAGACGGCGGGAGTGCTCAGCGAGTAAGGGGTACTCTGCAGACGGCGGGAGTGCTCAGCGAGTAAGGGGTACTCTGCAGACGGCGGGAGTGCTCAGCGAGTAAGGGGTACTCTGCAGACGGCGGGAGTGCTCAGCGAGTAAGGGGTACTCTGCAGACGGCGGGAGTGCTCAGCGAGTAAGGGGTACTCTGCAGACGGCGGGAGTGCTCAGCGAGTAAGGGGTACTCTGCAGACGGCGGGAGTGCTCAGCGAGTAAGGGGTACTCTGCAGACGGCGGGAGTGCTCAGCGAGTAAGGGGTACTCTGCAGACGGCGGGAGTGCTCAGCGAATAAGGCTAGGTTCAGACCACGGAATTTCTGCCGGAATTTTCGCTTTAAAATTTCCGGCAGAAATTCCGCTTACTATAATGTATAGTGTAGTGAATGGTTTTCCGTTCACAAATTCACACTTTGTAATTTGTGAACCGGAAAATCCGGATGAAAAATACGCTAGAAAATTTCCGCCTGAAGAAAGGGGTTGCTCTTTCTTCAGGCGGAAATCCTAGCGGAACACATAGCAGTCTATAGGAGACTGCAGTGTCCGCGCGGTCCTAGCGCCGTCTAATTCAGTCGGCGCAGGCGGAACTCGGAATCTCCGTCCAGAAATTTTCTGCCCTGAGATTCCGTAGTCTGAACCTAGCCTAAGGGGTACTCTGCAGACGGAGGGAGTGCTCAGCGGGTAAGGGGTGCTCTGCAGACGGAGGGAGTGCTCAGCGAGTGTGGGTCGCTCTGCAGACGGAAGGAGTGCTCACCGAGTGTGGGTCGCTCTGCAGACGGAGGGAGTGCTCAGCGAGTGTGGGTCGCTCTGCAGACGGAGGGAGTGCTCAGCGAGTGTGGGTCGCTCTGCAGACGGAGGGAGTGCTCAGCGAGTGTGGGTCGCTCTGCAGACGGAGGGAGTGCTCAGCGAGTGTGGGTCGCTCTGCAGACGGAGGGAGTGCTCAGCGAGTGTGGGTCGCTCTGCAGACGGAGGGAGTGCTCAGCGAGTGTGGGTCGCTCTGCAGACGGAGGGAGTGCTCAGCGAGTGTGGGTCGCTCTGCAGACGGAGGGAGTGCTCAGCGAGTGTGGGTCGCTCTGCAGACGGAGGGAGTGCTCAGCGAGTGTGGGTCGCTCTGCAGACGGAGGGAGTGCTCAGCGAGTGTGGGTCGCTCTGCAGACGGAGGGAGTGCTCAGCGAGTGTGGGTCGCTCTGCAGACGGAGGGAGTGCTCAGCGAGTGTGGGTCGCTCTGCAGACGGAGGGAGTGCTCAGCGAGTGTGGGTCGCTCTGCAGACGGAGGGAGTGCTCAGAGAGTGTGGGTCGCTCTGCAGACGGAGGGAGTGCTCAGCGAGTGTGGGTCGCTCTGCAGACGGAGGGAGTGCTCAGCGAGTGTGGGTCGCTCTGCAGACGGAGGGAGTGCTCAGCGAGTGTGGGTCGCTCTGCAGACGGAGGGAGTGCTCAGCGAGTGTGGGACGCTCTGCAGACGGGGGGGAGTGCTCAGCCAGTGTGGGATGCTCTGCTGTGAAGCTCAGCTGTTTACTTTGCCGGTTTAGGATGGGACCTGTTGGAAGTGGGCTTCACCTCAAGAATTTTAGTAGACTTTAGAGTTTTAAATAAAAAATGAGAGTGAATGTGGTTGAGGGTCCTCATGGTGACAGTGCACCCAAGTGTGGTGACAACATTTGGTCACACAGACAGCTGACTAGTCTCTGCACCGTGGCCTTGAGAGAACTTACATAAAGGTGACTCCTACATTGTGACCTGTAGGGGGAGCTCATGTTCAGTAATAGATTTTTTTTTTTTTTTTTTTTGTAGGTAAAAGGTTACAGTGGTAAAGGGCAGGGTTATAGACACTGCTGTTACATTCTATGGTGTATTATTGTTTTCATGTTATAATACTTAATTTATCTAAAACAGTTTCATATAGTAAAGCTTTTTTGTATACATGTTTTCATTCCTTGCCACTTTCAAGATATTGGTGTTGCTATTTATTCACCTTTTTGTTGGAGTTTGTAGGATCAGCAGAAAAACACTGGCTTTGCCTTCCACAGACCCCTATAGGTGGAAAAACACCATGCATATTGGCATTTTTTTCCCCAGTTTTTTTTTTTTTAACAAAAAATGCCTGTTTATAATAATTAACTGGTGAACCTTAGGCCCACTACTGTAAAATCCCGAAAATAGTGGTTGGCAAGTAACAGCATAAAGTCCACAATGGCAAGAGAGACGCAGCAGTAGCCCATTAAGCCCAAGTGTGGCAGATATAAATAAGGGGGCAGTTTTTTGTGGTGAGTTTTCTTTTGTTTTTTTCAGGCCAAACAGAAAAAAATAATACGTCAGGCAACAGTTGTCTGTTTGTCACCTTAGGGTACTTTCTCACAGGTTCTATATACAGTGATGTGTTTTTAAATCTGCAGCAAAATCCCTCCTGGTAAAAAGAGCCTCTCGGTAGGTACCTTGTGCCCCCCCCCCCCGGTTCCCCTGCAGTCACTGACACCTTCACCTTCTTCTCGTGGCCACTAGAAGCCAAAAGCTTCTCTACCTACTAAATGTGCATAATGACATCATCGTGCGTGTCCCAGAAGAAGTGACTTTTCCTGCCTCTAGTGGCCAAAGGTACCGTCACTAGAGGCTGAAAGCCCCGAAGATCTCACAGCTAGGATCCTGGTGTCAATTGTATACCACAGGGGTCCTAGTGTGTCCTGTTGTGTGTTTATTTTTTTTATTTTTTTTTATGTTAAACTATGTAAAATATCAATAAAAATGTTTACCACACAAGTTATACATCATACAAATTATTTTAATTTTATTTTATTTTTTTATTTTTTTGGGGTACGGAAAAGTTGTGCATGTGTAACTTTTCTATCCCACAAAAAAATAGTGCACAAAAACAGGTCCAAACTGACATACTTTTGGCAACTTTTACATCATGGAAGTCTATGGGTTTACCTTGGCAGACGTTGACCTCAGGTTACGATCCCTTTCATAATCTACCTCCTCATAAATATTCTTATTTATTAATTTTTTTGTGTATTCTGTATTGTAGGTTCGGATTCAAACACAAACAAAGCCAGGCCCGGGGCAGATTCCCTTTTATTCAGGAACCTTCGACTGCTTTAAGAAGACATTAGTACATGAGGTATTGTCATCCAGATACTGAGACTTTTAAGGGTACGGGGCCATGCTGTATCTTGCGGGGGCTCTTGTCGTAGATCCTAATGTTGTGTTTTCCAGCCAGGGTGCCTACAGCTGTTGCAAAACTAAACTCTCAGCATGCCCGGACAGCCAGCGGCTGTCCGGGCATGCTTGGAGTTGTAGTTTTGCAACAGCTGGAGACACACTGGTTGTAAAACACTGCTATAATGACTGACATCTTACATGAATTAAATGGACACTAGTAGATTCCCTGCTGTTACTGCTCCACTCGGGTAGCAAGGTCTTTCTATCAGTTGTTAGCGGAAGGGATCCCTGGTTTCCTTTGTCTTTACCCTATTTGTGATCACTTGACCCCCACCCCCATTTTTACTGGGCCCTTTCACTACCAATAGGGTTGAGTAGCGATACATGGAGCTGTGGCAGGCATATTTCGGACTATGTCTACACCACTATGTCTACGTCTTCTGGGGTTATATATTCCATTAAAACTCCAATAGTCTGGAAACTAAGGGTGAGTTGACATGCTGCAGATTTGCTGTCATACCTGACATTGGAGTTGTCACTGTGATATATGCTACAGAGACTGACCAGTCTTTCTTGAGCTACTAGTCTGCAGACCAGTTTTGCATTCCTCTTCCCATGCACCGGTTCACCTGCACATTCTGCTGCTGTTAGGCCTTTCTCTGAGGTTTTCACCCAGCTGTCCCAGCGCACTGAAAAAGCTGTGACACTTCCCATCACCTTACACTGTCACTTAAAGGAGTAGTCCAGTATTGGAAAACTTATCCCCTATCCTAAGGATAATTTTCCTAGGGGATAATTTTCAGATCATGGGGGGGCGCGGGGGATCTCCCATATGGGGCCAGATAGCATGTGTCGACCATTGCGCGAACTGGCGGCTGACACGCCCCCTCAATACAACGCTATGGCAAAGCCGGAGATTGCCGAAGGCAGCACTCCAGCTCTCCCATAAAGTTGTATTGAGGGGGCGTGCCGACGCCTTTCTGCGGACTACCAGGGCCCCGAACGGGTGATAGCAATTTGAAACTTATCCCTTATCCTAGGATAGGCGGGGGGGGGGGTGGGGTGGGGTGAGTAAAAACAACACTCTTTACTTTCCTCGCTTTCACACCCTGGTATAATGGAGCTCCACACCCCTCTGTCTGGTGCTTCCGGGTTCAGGGACCTAATGTCATGTCTCTTCTCACCCAGTTAGGGACAGTACAACCATGTGAATGCTGATTGGGTTAGCGGGTGTATGACATCACATCCCCAAACCCAGAAACACCATAAAGCAAGGGAGTATTTCTTTTTTTTTTTTTTTTTTTTTTGTTGTGTTTTTTTTTCTCTGACCATATATTTAATGGGCACTCTCATTAAAGTAAACTTTTTATATAATATAGATCTTTAAAAAAATTCATATCTTTCTAATATATTTCTAAAAAAAAAAAGTACTTTTACCATATTTTTTGTCCTTTGAAATCCTGGCCACTAGGTGTCACCCTACTTGGTCCAGGATGGCATTTCCCCCCCCTCATGTAATGTACGTTCGGACCACTGCTTGCCACTGCAGGAAGTCACGTCCACGCAGCTCACTTTCTGCCTGCAAATGAATCAGGCAGAGAGCAAGCGCAGTGCTACGGAGCGCATCTAATTTACATATGCCTTCCCCGTGCATCACCCCCGTTCTCCTCCTGTATTATTTGTCCCGCTGCGCGCAACCCCAGTGCAGCGCGAGCAGGCGTGGAGAGAGGACCATATAATCTGCACAGCCAGGAAGAAGGGCGGAAGCCGGCCCTGGCAGGCATCAGATGACGTCGCGCCTACTGGGCCACGCGCACTTCCTCCCTCACTGGAACACTGATGACTGAGCTTTTTTTTTTTTAACAAAAGGCAGGATTAGTGTCAGGATCAGTCGGGGACAGATGCTGAAGGGATTCAGGGACAGAGATTAGTTTATGATAGGTACTCTTTAAACAGGACATTTTGGCTAAACAATCCTTACGTAATCTAACTTTGCTTTTCCAGTGTAATAACTCCTGTAGAAGCCGGTACAGCGGACCTTTTCCAAACTTCCCCTTTTTTTTCTAACTGTAAATACTTATTGAAATGTTTTATACATTTTTGATACAATACAAAAAGGTGTGGAGGTACACCAACACATGTGGCAAACAAACACAAATATCCAAAGAAAAACACAGGTCATAATACACATTAAGTGGAACCGTGGTATACCATGGCTCAGAGCAATACATGGAATAACCCCTGCACCACTTGCCCCCTCACTAAAAGGTGGACATAATTGCTCGACACCAGGAATGGAGGGGAGGGGGAGGGAAACAGAGCAACCAATACAAAAAAAGAAGCCCAATAGGCACCACCAAAAATTAAGAGAAAAGCAAAGACACTGTCCACGACAAGACACATCACAACAAGAACAAGAGACAAGACAACACCAAACAAAAAAGAAGTTGGGGGGGGGGGAGGGTAGAGAAGGGGATGGGAAGGAAAAAGAACAGGGAGTTGAGCAAGATAAGTGGAAAAAGAGGGGTCCAGCAAATCAGGGAGGTTGTCTGTCAGAGAATCTATCCCATGGCTCACACACGGATAGGAAAAGGGGCACAGAGTTATTCAGAGAAGCAGTAAGTGACTCGAGGGACCGTATCTCCCGCACCCGGGCCAAAAGATCTGCTTCAGAAGGAGGGAGAGGGCGTTACCAATATTTAGCTACTAGGGTCTTGCCTGCAAGCAAAATATGCAGAAACAGATTAAAAGTTTTTTTTTGGAAAAGACCTTGTGAGAAAGATGCAGACGGTAAACTAAGGGATCCAAGGGGACAGAGACCCCCAAGACATTGTAAATCAGGCGGCCCACCAACCTCCACTAGTCTACAATAAGCAGACATGACCAAAAGATGTGAAAGACTGTCCGAAGACCCACTCCACAACGCCAACACTGAGGGGGGATACTAGGGTTTAGTTTATTCAACAATTCAGGTGTATGTTACCAGCCCATCAACATCTTCAATTGGATTTCCTTATATGCTGTACATAAAGAAGCCTTGGAAGCCCGTTCCCAAATGATCTTCTACTGAGGAAGGGTTATAGTGGTGTTCAAAGCCTCCTCCCAACGGCTCATATAACGATGAGAAGGGGCATCCCCATCAGGAGGAGCGTTGTCAGGAGGAAAAGTCAGAGCAAAAGTCAGGATGATAAAGAAAAGATTGTAAAGGAGAGGTTGAGGAGAAAAGCCAGAATTTCCTAGAGCAATAGTTAGACATAGTGAGAAAAAGACATGGGACCCAATAGAGGGCCATAAAGAAATATGAGAGGAAGAGGGACTCCAAAGAAAAGCGTTAGGGTGGATGGGAGCTAACCACAACTTCTCAAGCTCCATCCAGCAGCTATAAGTGTGATAGGTAGACCACGCGGCTAGATGTCTCAGATTAGCAGCCCAATAATATTTAACTACATCTGGAACAAATAACCCACCCATAGACTGACTAGCCATCATCACAGTCATAGACAAACGGTGTCTCTTGCCATCCCAAATAAAGCAAAAGAGAGTAGTTTGAAAGGAGCGGAGAGCAGACAAGGGGAGGCATACCGGCAGTGTTTTAAATAAATAAAGTATCTTAGGGAGGATTGTCATCTTCACTGCCGCAATACGGACAAAAAATGATTGATATATATTGGGATTGCCACTTCTCCAGGAGAGAACGAAGATTCCGGAAAATAGGGTAAAAATTAGCAGAATAAAGAGAGGAGTAGTGGGGAGTAAGGAGAACCCCCTAGATAGCTAATTGCAGAGGGAGACCAGTTAAAAGAGTAATTAGCATGTAAAAGAGACGACAGCAAACTTTCCCAAAGAATAATAATAAGTAAGCATAGCTGATGACTTCACCTACAGCTTCCATTTGGCACCCCCCCCCCCCCCCCGGGCAAGATTTTAAACAGAATGTTTTGGGTAGACAAGCCCTTTAAAGGAAACTGTAATAATTGCTCTGCTTATCTATGTGGGTGACTGGGAAAAACCCAACCTGCCCTGAGGCTACAAGGTGACCATGATTTATGATTCCTTATACTGGGCAATTGTCATCTTAGCCATGCATGGCTGGAGGAGAAATCCAAGGAGGTAACATTGCTTCTTGCTTTCTTTGCTGCAGGGCATCAAAGGTCTTTACAAGGGGATGGCAGCTCCCATCATTGGGGTAACCCCAATGTTTGCAGTTTGCTTCTTTGGCTTTGGTCTTGGGAAGAAACTTCAGCAGAAACATCCGGAAGATGTTCTCACGTAAGACACCAATTCCTCTATTGTTTGTGTAAGAGGGAGATAACTGTCTAGTAATGAATTTCTTCCAAAAATAAGTGATCCCATGTACACAGGAGTCCGCACTATACAGCGTCTGCTCAGGAGTCAGTCCAAAACCAGGAGTCTGTCCTAAATTATTAAACTATTGTAGTTTTTCTGTGTATATTCCTCTCCTATTTTTTTCCTACTGACCTAAATACTACATCTAATCCTAACCTAAGTCTTCATGTGCACTTTTTTCCCCCCTGTAGTAAGGCTTTGTACATGCCATGATTTGCCTGTGTATACATGCATGGACAGGCTCAAGCCTCATTGACTTCAGTAACTTGAATGTAGTTGGATAGTGAATATGTTTGGGTCATTTTCTTACCATATACATGTTTCGTCTTGGACCCACAGCTATATGTCAGGAAAATTACCTAAATGTCACTAACTGACCTTGAATTCATGGGCTGCAATGCCTATTTTGGCTGCAATTTTTATTCTTAGACTTAACATGCATTTTTTTCTGGCATCTTTCATGTCCTATTGAGATGTCTATGGAGACATGCCATACTTGGAGCATGGAGCATTAAAAAAAATAAAAATAAAATAAACGGGGGGGGGGGGGGGGGGGGGGTGTTGTACCAAAAGTGAAGGAAAAGATAAATGCTTGTACAAATAAACCTGGTTTACAGTGCATTGTATATTTCACTAGTCTTTCCGCTTGCAGCAATATTTTTTTTGAAGGGAGAGAGGAAAAAAACAGGAAAAAGTTCTAGGGGAAAACACTGCAAGAAAACCCTAAAATTATGCAGTACTTGTTGCCACAAGAACCAATCTGATTTGAGAAAGAAATAATGGGGTTACATTTTTTTTGTGGTACTGGGGGGGGGGCTGTAGGTTGAGATTTAAAGGGTCTTCTGTGTTTATGTAGAGGAAAAGCTCAGTAAGGCTGGGTTCACACTACGTTTTTCAACTACGGTTCCCCCATGTGTTTTCATTAGTGAAAACGTATGGAACGGTATTGAAAACCGTATACATAGGCAAAGCATTGCAAATCCGTATGCACCCTGATGCATACGGTTGCGTACGGTTTGCTTGCAATACGTTTATAAACAGTACTCCAAACCGTGTTTCACCACGGTTTTGACTCCAGTTTAAAAACCGTATTGCAACCGCATACCTTTTTTTTTTTAATTTTTTTTTTTTTTATTTATTTATTTTTTAACATTGACGTCAATGGGAAACGCACATGTATACGGTTCAATACAGCAAAACCGTATGCGTTTTTTCTTTGCACATGCGCATTTGCATCCTAAAGTCCCCACCCAAGACCCCTCCCATTAAAAATGGACAGAATTTTCAAAAACGTATATTTTTTTTTTTTTATATAAAAACGGACGGAACAGTATGCACTTTTAAAAACAGTATACTGTTTAAAAACCCATACGGTTTACTTTTTCCCATACTGTTCCATCTGTTTTTTTTCCATACGGTTTTTGATAGAAAACGTATGCGGGAACCGTAGTTGAAAAACGTAGTGTGAACCCAGCCTCAGTGGGGGAAGATAAAAGCTGGCTTACCAGACTTAAACCACATTGAAACAGCAATATAGACCTTATTGCACTTCATCTGACAGAGGGGTTATTAATAAGAAAGTGGGAGTGGCCTCACCAGAAAGGGGTGTGGTTTAAATGCACCATAGATTTTGCACTCTTTTTTATTTTTTTTATTTATTTATTATTATTATTTTTTTTCTACCCTTAAATTGCTGTATTTGCCTGCAGAGCTCCACATAGCTGAGCCTAACGGCAATGTAAAAGAGGCCTAAGCCCAGTATTTCCACGAGGAGATTCCGCTTGCAGCAGACCCCCCATTGATCTCAATCGGATTCTATTGCTCAATTCACACAACAAAATTCTACAGTGTGAAAAGGCTCTTAAAGGGGTACTCCGCCCCTAGCATCTTATCACCTATCCAAAGGATAGGGGATAAGATGTCAGATAAGGGATCACCGCTGCAGCAGCACCCCGCTATCATTACTGCACAGAGCAAACTCGCTCTGTGCGTAATGACCGTCGATACAGGGGGCCGGAGCATCGTGACCGTCACGGCCCCGCCCCCTCGTGACATCACGGGCCCACCCCCTTAATGCAAGTCTATGGGAGCCATGCCCCCTCCCATAGACTTGTATTGAGGGCTCCAGCCCCTGTATCGCCGTGTCATTACGCACAGAGAGAGTTTTGCTCTGTG
The DNA here is from genome assembly GCF_029499605.1 of Hyla sarda. Classification (NCBI taxonomy): domain Eukaryota; kingdom Metazoa; phylum Chordata; class Amphibia; order Anura; family Hylidae; genus Hyla; species Hyla sarda. Next base: position 117,953,112 of record NC_079194.1, on the reverse strand, counting down.
CAGTAATGATAGCGGGGGGGCTGCAGCCGAGATCCCGGGGGGTCCCGAGCGGGGGGACCCCTGCAATCAGACATTCTTATCCTTTGGATAGGGGATAAAATGCTAGGGGCACAGAAAACCTTTAATAAGACACTTTTTATTTATTTCTCCTTTTTGTGTTTAGCGCAGATGACTGTCTACACTGGATACTACTGTAGCAAACTTTGTGTTGGAAGTATTAGTTCTGCATGAGGTGTGCAAAAATTGGATATAAATAGAATGGTTTTTACGTGTCAACGTATAGAACACTACAGCAGGGATGTGGGGAAATCCTATCACCCGACGACCAGGACATGCAATTGCGGGTGCCGGGCAGGTGAATTTTTTCAGGCCTCTAGCCCTGCTTCAGGCAAGTATGTCCAGACCTGAAAGCCCCCCAACAAGTATGGCGAGACTCAGGGTGCATGTGCTGCCTCGAGCCTGCTCCATATCCGGCAGGCCCCCTAGATGGTTATATTAGCCGGGGAGCGACCGATCACCGCGGCCGGCTATTAAACCCTTTAGATCAAAGCTGACAGTCGGCATCTAGAGGGACTTGTAAATGCTCCCTGGTGGGCTAGTGGGGTGGATATCTACCCCCCCGCCTCCCCCCCCCCCCCCCCCGGAGCATGATCCGCTGTAGAGGTAGCTGGAGGCCTTGCCTTGTGTTCCCTGATGTCCGTGGCTCTGTCATTGATAGAGGCTGGCTGGGCCAACCTTAATCATTGATAAATGAAAGCGGAGCACACCGATCAATGGAGTTCAATAGAACTGCATTGATCTGTATGAGGAATCTAATGATTCCTCCTAAAAGTCTTCTGAGTGTCAAATTTTTTTTAAAAAAGTTTAAAAGGCACGAATTAACCCCTTCCATATTAAAAGTTTTTAAATCATCCCCTTTTCCTATGTAAAAAAAATGTAAACATAAAGCTATTTGGTATTGCTGTAAATGTAAGAAAAATACAAAACCCCAGAATTGCAATTTTTTTTATAACATCACAGAAAAAAAGTGAAAAGCGATTAAAAAAGTCAGGTCAATACCAAAATGGTACCAATTACAAACAGATTATAGTGAAAAAAATGAGCCCTCATACAGTCTGATATATGAAAAAATTAAAAAGCTACAGAGGTCAGAAAAATGGCAATAAAAAAAAAAAAATTGTAAAGCTCCGAATATTTATTTATTTTTTTAGTAGAAAATGTGATGAAAACTATACAATTTTGATATTGTTTGTAATCAGGCCGACCTAAAGTATCAGAAATAACATGTTAGCTTGACAAATGGCATAAAAAAGAAAACCACCAAATTTGCTAAACTGTCTTTTTTTTTTTTTTTCCTTCAATTTCCCTATATATATATATTTATATTTATTTCAACAATAGAAAATGTCCAACTGGCACTACTAGCAATTAGAGATGAGGCGAAACTTACAGTAAATTCGATTCGTCACGAACTTCTCGGCTCGGCAGTTGATGACTTCTCCCTGCGTAATTAGTTCAGCTTTCAGGTGCTCCCGTGGGCTTGGAGAAAGGTGGATACAGTCCTAGGAGACTCTTTCCTAGGACTGACTCTTTCCTAGGACTGTGTCCACCTTTTCCAGCCCACCAAAGCATCTAAAAGCTGAACTCATTTATGCAGGATAAGTCATCAACTGCTGAGCCGAGAAGTTCGTGACGAATCTAATTTACTGTAAATTCGCTCATCTCTACTAGCAATCGCTGAGAACTTATGAATAATCCCTTGTTCTGTGAATAATCCTAAACTAGTGAATAATCCCTTGTTCTGAAGCTCACAGCACAGTCACTCAGTACAGCTGCCTTGTTAGGTGGGGCTCAGTGGTAACACACATAAGTTATCCAGCAGAAAAGAAAGAAAACTGCGGCAGCTCACCGGATGGATTTCAGGCTTTTTATTCAGAGCCGGTGTGTTCATATAGGTGCAAATTCACAAGAGCGACGTCCGTTTCACACTTAGCGTGCTTCTTCTGGCTCGACTGACATTGTCTGTGCTACCCCGGGTTTTTTTCAGGTGTGTGCAGTGACTTATACCGGAGCAGAGGAGCTGGATGATGACATCATCATCCACATGTGTTTACCTGCCCTGAGCTGGGACCGCCGCCACCCCATCGCCGGGGAGAAACAGCCCCGCTATCCGGAATTTCCTTCCGCCGGCTGTGCATCTCCACGCGAGCAGGAGAACTACAGTCAGCGGATGAAAACAGCCGTGGACATAGAGTAACCCCTACCCCCAGTGTGAACAACAGCCAACACTGCGGTTTCTGGAATATACAACTAGAAAGCTTTATCTCACCATTTCACTCTGAAACCGTAATGCAGGAAGCGCAAGACATTACAAAAATCAAAAGTGCAAATACACGTGATACATTAATACAAATATTAAAAATTACAAAAAAGACACTCATATCCAGTTTATCATTAAGACCAAGTGGACCCATGGCATCCGTCTTCAGGATCCACTTTGCTTCTCGTTGCAGAAGAAACTTATCTCGATCCCCTCCATTTTTTGGGGTATTAACTACTTCTAGACTAGAACATTTTAAAACTCCTCCATCTCCTTTTCTGATATGCTCAATTAGTCGTGGACATCCTAACCCCGTAGTGACAGACCAAATAAAATCTGCCACAAGGGTATGTCAGGACGTACACAACAAATTTTGTTTTACATGAAATAGTGTCTAACCTCCCACTCTACTCCACCAATTTTAGGAAACTTAGATTCTAAATTATGGTGACAAAACGCACATTGCTTACATTTAAAATTACCCTGTATTTTAAGTTGACGTAACCAGTTAGTGGAGGGATTGGAAAATTGGCTGGTGCCAAGGAGACTGTCTAATGTCCTATTTTTCCGATAAGAGAATAATGGCTGACCTCTCGCTGTATCTCCCAAATCCTCATCGTTTACTATTAAATGCCAATGTCGTTTGATAGCAGCTTGTACGCTGGCACCTGCCACTGCGCCGGCGTCCTCCCGTTGCCGGGGAGATCCAGTCTCTTACTCACCTGCAAGTGTTAGTTTGCCATTTAGTGCACAGGTGGATGATGATGTCATCATCCAGCGCCTCTGCTCCGGTATACGTCCCTGCACACACCTGTATAAAACCTGGGGAAGCGCAGACAATGTCAGTCGAGCCAGAAGAAGCACGCTAAGTGTGAAACGGACGTCGCTCTTGTGAATTTGCACCTATATGTACACATCCGCTCTGAATAAATAGCCTGAAATCCATCCGGTGAGCTGCCGCAGTTTTCTTTCTGCTGGAGATAATAAATATATATATATATATATACATATATATATATATAAACTTTCCATATGTTATGGAAAAATAAACATTGAAAAATAAAAGGTGTCATTACAATGTGCAGTTGGTCCCACAAAAAACAAGCCCTCATATGCTTCTGTAGATGTAAAAATAAGAGTTTTGGTTATTATTGGAAGAGGAGGAAAAAAACGAGAGTTCAAAATTGTCCCGGATAAGGGGATTGTCATGAGGGACAAGTGGATTGCGCTCCGTTTTAGTCCCTTGGGCAAGTAGGGCTTTTTTTATTTATTATTTTATTTTAATTTCCACACCCCTGCTACAGCCAGCCTTTCCAGCCTTATGTGGCTGATAACAGAGAACAGTAGACTGCACTCCAGATGACAATAAAATATACTTTAGCTTTTGGGACCCTTTTATACTGTTAATAACCGTAATGCAGTTCTCTTTCGGTGGCCCCTCCATGTTAATTGCTGCTCTTTCAGGCATTGGATACTGGAGAGGGGCATGTCCCTGCCACCCCTACCTCCGTCTGGCCTGTATAAGGTATGTGTGCCTGGCCCTCGGTGTACATATTTTGTGTTGGTCTGTTTATTGTTTTGTATATTCACCAACCATTCCACCTTTGCCCAGTACAAATCCAGTCTTCTGCAGTTTAGGTGCATTGTGATACTAGTTCCTGATAGTTACCGTATATATATTTAATGTTCTTTTCTTGTTTTAAGGTATCCCCAGCTGTTTGCAGCAGGTATGTTATCTGGGGTCTTTACTACGGCGATCATGGCACCTGGTGAGAGAATAAAGTGTTTGTTACAGGTATGCTGCCCACAGGGGGAACAGAATGCAAGAGCAAAGTGTCTGCAATAAATTAAACCATAGACCAGTGTTTGCCAACTAGAGTGCCTCCGGCTGTTCGGGCATGCTGGGGGTTGTAGTTTTGCATCAGCTGGAGGCACTCCATTTGGGAAACACTGCCTTAGACGTGTCACATCTGTAGTGCATTATGGGTAGTGTAGTGTTTGAAACCATTTGTCCCTTATTTATTTATTTTTTTAATATGCCAATGTGCAATTATTGGCCAGTAGATGGTGCTGTTGCAAACAAAAATGAGAAGAAAAAGAACTTCTGCAGCCACCCGTTCATACCGTACTTGAAAGCTGTATACATACATGACATCCCTGGACCATTCCCTACATTTGGCTTGACCCCTTAAATGTCTTTTTGAGGTCTAAAATTAAAATGAAGAATGCCATGTGATTCTTTATTGATTATCAACCCTGCCACATCCCACAAGGGAGATAACAACCTGAAGGGGAAGTCCATAATCACCCCCCCCCTCCCAATGGAGTGGATCATACACTGTAGCTCATTGTTTACGGTTATCTGATCATCATGTGATTTCATTTTCTAGATCCAGGCAGCCACTGGAGGAGTGAAATATGCTGGCCCCATGGACTGCGCCAAGCAAATCTATAGTGAAGCTGGGATTAGAGGAATATACAAAGGAACGGTGCTGACTCTCATGAGAGGTATATATCGTCCCATGGAAGATGCATGGGGAATTTCACACTGTATATTTTAGTAAATGACACTAGGGGGAGATAGTACAGGGGACTCATTATTCAGGTATATAATAGGGGATATTGCAACAAAGATGAAATATACAGCGATTTAAAGGGACCCGTCTTCTAATCCTGCCTGCTTCCGTCACCGTGGGGGTACTCTAGCCCACGGCGTGTTGGTGGATCAGATAATTAAAGTCCCTCTTGTAGATAATCAGGAGCCATGTGTAATCTTTGTTGATTACATTTCACATCTTAATCAGACTCCCTGCTCAACAAGTCTGTAAAAACAGACACTGGAGACGTAAAGGAATTGACTCAAGGTCAGACCAGCCCCTTTAACCAATTGTATTCTGCATGCTGATCTAAACACCTTCCAGGACCTGACCCTTCTTTCCAGATCTATAACAATTTCTGGATAGTTACTTTTTATGGAAGCAATTATACACTGCTCAAAAAAATAAAGGGAACACTTAAACAACACAATGTAACTCCAAGTCAATGACACTTCTGTGAAATCCCACTGTCCACTCAGGAAGCAACACTGATTGACAATCAATTTCACATGCTGTTGTGCAAATGGAACAGACAACAGGTGGAAATTATAGGCAATTAGCAAGACACCCCCAATAAAGGAGTGGTTCTTCAGGTGGTGACCACAGATCACTTCTCAGTTCCTATGCTTCCTGGCTGATGTTTTGGTCACTTTTGAAAGCTGGCGGTGCTTTCACGCTAGTGGTAGCATGAGACGGAGTCTACAACCCACACAAGTGGCTCAGGTAGTGCAGCTCATCCAGGATGGCACATCAATGCGAGCTGTGGCAAGAAGGTTTGCTGTGTCTGTCAGCGTAGTGTCCAGAGCATGGAGGCTTTACCAGGAGACAGGCCAGTACATCAGGAGATGTGGAGGAGGCCGTAGGAGGGCAACAACCCAGCAGCAGGACCCGCTACCTCCGCCTTTGTGCAAGAAGGAGCACTGCCAGAGCCCTGCAAAATGACCTCCAGAAGGCCACAAATGTGCATTTGTCCACTTAAACGGTCAGAAACAGACTCCATGAGGGTGGTATGAGGGCCCGATGTCCACAGGTGGGGGTTATGCTTAGAGCCCAACACCGTGCAGGACGTTTGCCATTTGCCATAGAACGCCAAGATTGTCAAATTCGCCACGGGTGCCCTGTGCTCTTCACAGATGAAAGCAGGTTCACACTGAGCACATGTGACAGATGTGATAGAATCTGGAGACGCCGTGGAGAACATTCTGCTGCCTGCAACATCCTCCAGCATGACCGGTTTGGCGATGGGTCAGTAATGGTGTGGAGTGGCATTTCTTTGGGGGGGTGGGGGGGGCTGCACAGCCCTCAATGTGCTTGCCAGAGGTAGCCTGACTGCCATTAATACCGAGATGAGATCCTCAGACCCCTTGTGAGACCATATGCTGGTGCGGTTGGGCCTGGGTTCCTCCTAATGCAAGACAATGCTAGACCTCATGTGGCTGGAGTGTCATCAGTTCCTGCAAGAGGAAGGCATTGATGCTATGGACTGTCCCGCCCGTTCCCCAGACCTGAATCCGATTGAGCACATCTGGGACATCATGTCTCGCTCCATCCACTAACATTACGTTGCACCACAGACTGTCCAGGAGTTATTGGACAGTCTGTGTCCAGGTCTGGGAGGACATCCCTCAGGAGACCATCTACCACCTCATCAGGAGCATGCCTAGGCATTGTAGGGAGGTCATACGGGCACGTGGAGGCCACACACACACACACTACTGAGCCTCATTTTGACTTGTTTTAAGGACATTACATCAAAGTTGGATCAGCCTGTAGTGTGGTTTTTCATTTTGATTTTGAGTGTGACTCCATATCCAGATCTCCAGGGGTTGATAAATTTGATTTCCATTGATAATTTTTGTGTGATTTTGTTGTCAGCACATTCAACTATGTAAAGAGGAAAGTATTTCATACAATTAGTTCACTCATTCAGATCTAGGATGTGTTATCTTGGTGTTCCTTTTTATTTTTTTGATCAGTGTATAATTGTAAACATTTAAAAGATTAGAAAAACAGAACTGATTAGAAAATAAAAAAAACAGCATTACACCTGTCCTTAGTTGTGGTATTACAGCTCTGTTCCTTTTAAGGGGTATCCCAGAGGAAAGAGATATTATTCCAAATCAAGTGGTTTACTTCTATTTAAAAATCTTAGGAGATTTATCATGCTCCGTTGTATTTATTAATTTTTTTTTGCGTAAAAATGTTGCACGTACTTGCGCATGTGCGACTTTTCTAAACATGCTGCAGCTTTTTGATTTATGCTTATTCCAAAGCACATTTTTGAAATCTGCTCACGTAGTGATTGTTTATTTTACTTTTTTTTTGGTCATGTATTTATCAAATGAGATAGTAGCTATTTATGAAAAAAAAAAGTCACATCTCCATTTAAAAGTCACATATGTATTCCAGGTCCAACCTGGCTTATAGAAAGTGCATACGTCTGCAGAAAAGGACATTAACACCCACTTTAACAACTGTTCTGATTCTGCATCATGAAACAAAGAAAAAAATTTATTATATAACTAATAACTCTATTAATTTTAAGGTTGAAAATACACACTGCACAACTTGTTAATTTTAGGACACGTACATGCTGGCGTACCTAATACATTTCATAATTAATGTGATGTTAAAATAGAATAAGGCACAAAATAAAAAATTTTCCTTTAAAAAACCCCCCCCCCCCCCAAAAAATAACATCCATAGTAATACAGCTTCATGCACATTTTGGGTGGGTAACGTACCGGGGCTTTTTTCTTGTGGCTTCACTATTGTTTATGTGCCTGTTGGTGCTGCGCTGTCTTCCTTCCTGACGTAAACTCTGGCCTCAGCGCAGCAATGCAAGACTCCGCCCACTAACCTTACAAAATGCGGGCTCAAAATTAAACAAAAAAGCCTCCAGATGGATGTTCATGGTGCGGCATAGTGTGTTACTAATATTTTTTTTATTTCTGAGGAGGGTGAATGGGTTGTTGCAGGATAGTTGTAGTGCAGCTATTTGGTGCCAGGCAGGCCAGTCAGGGTGTCACCCGATGCGGTACGCCCCCTACCCGTCACTCTCTAGCAACGCTACTGGTAATAAGGGAAAACTTTTCTGCTTTAAAAAATGCTTTTTTAAGCGGGTTCCCTGGGTTTTTCTTACGTGTGATTTATTTATCAAGGTCGTATGACTATTTGATAAATAGGTCGCATGTAAACAAAAGTAAGTTAAAAAAGAAATTGTCATATAAAAGCCATACGTTTGAAAAGAATGATAAATCTCCTTCTTAGTCCTTCCTGTACTTATCAGCTGCTGTATGCTCCAACTTTCTGGCACCAGTTGATTGGAAAAAAAATTTTTCCTCCGAAGTAACCCTTTAATTGACTGAAACCAAGTTAAGTAATACCACACACAACAGGGTTGGTGCTGTTTTTAGAGGAAATTAGCTCAGTTTTTTATTTTCTGATTATTTCTTTTATAGATGCATTGTCACTTTAACAACCAGTGTAGGCAGCTACTCGTAAGGTGGGTCTGTGGTAGCACCCATTGGCATAATTGATGCTCTATATAATTAATGCTGTATAATAAGAATACTAAAAATCAGTGACTTCACTGAGGCATTGTATACCCTAAGGCTCTTTGACATCATCGTTGACAATGAGTGTTTAATGTGCAAACAACATTGCAGCCATTGTTGATTACTCAAAATCTTAGAAGTGCATTTCACACCACAGCTAAAATATTTGCCCTTCTTTGCAGTCAGATCTATTAAAGATTCTCTTTGCTATATCTTTGTCTGTGAAAGCTGTGTGGTTATGTTTCAGATCCTGCAACAGTTATGATCTGGATTTTCAGGACCCCTGAAGAGCAAGTGTATGTTTTTAGGAAATGAAACCTCCACTTATATTGTGTTGGTGCACAACTATGCAGATTTGTCTTTCAGGGCTATTGGAAAGCTGAGTGACAATCCCTGTGGGAGATGTACAAGCAGCCATGTTTGTGCTGCAACATGTGACTTATATTGTGTACCATAGGTTGATGATTGTAAGGTCAACTTTGTTTGTGTCTTAGATGTGCCTGCCAGTGGAATGTACTTTATGACCTATGAATGGCTGAAGACCATCCTCACACCAGAGGGTCACAGGTAATCTGCTGGGAATATCCTAGTGTATAGCAATGTCTGCAGGGGATTTCTGGCAGGATAATTTGTAATCACAAGACTGGACTGATCTGCAGTCACTTTTACAAAAATTATAAAGGGGAATTTACTTAAAGGGGTACTCCGGCGCTAAGACATCTTATCCCCTATCCAAAGGATAGGGGATAAGATGCCTGATCGCGGAGGGGTCCTGCCCCCCCCCCCCCTGTGATGTCACGCTTCGCCCCTTCCCATAGGCTTTCATTGAGGGGGTGGAGCGTGACCTCACACGGGGCGGGGGCGGACGACACAATGCTCCAGCCCCTGTGATCGCCAGTAATCAGACCCAGAGCGAACGTGCTCCGGGGACTGATTGTAATGGGGTGCTGCGTGCAAGATCACGGGGTCCCCAGCAGCGGGACCCCCCCGATCAGGCATCTTATCCCCTATCCTTTGGATAGGGGATAAGATGTCTTAGCGCCGGAGTACCCCTTTAAACCAGTGCTTTACACGTCAACAATAGGTAAAAGTCCTCTTTTGCAAGATGCACTAGATCAGGCATATTCAACGTTCGGCACTGCAGATGTTTTGGACGACATCTGCCATGATGCTTTGTTAGCATTTTGGTTGTAAGAGCATCATGGGAGATGTAGTCCAAAATATCTGCAGTGCCGAAGGTTGCCTATGCCTGCGCTAGATAATGCACTAGATACATTAAGAGGTGCACGCCTCATAATAAATCTGGCACATCAACTGCTGACCTGCCCTGCACTTTGAAATCAAGGCCAACCCTGTTCCAGTAATTATAGTTACCCATACTAGGGATGGACATTACTTATACAAGGAAGCTGTGAAAGGGGCCTGCAGAGGGGAGAGTAACCTCTAAATGAGACTACATCTAGGCATCATCATCTGCAGGAAAAGCTTGGGAGCATACAACATGTGTCTTATTCCATTGACTTTTTGGAAGAAAAACTGCTTCTTCAAGAGAAAAAAATGGGAATTGTAAGGCATCATGTTATTAAGCAGGCTGAGCAGATTGATATATAGTTTGCTTGGAAACATTCCAGGATAACTTGTCATTTATTCATGTGAATCTCTGCTTCTTCTGGGCTCAATAGTCATGTGGGCAGGCCTACTCCTCTATGTGCACTTTTTTTTTTTAAAGATGGCTGTAGTCATGTAGGACGGCCCACATGACTACTGAGCCCAAAATGACCAGAGATTTACATGAATAAATGACAAATTATCCTGGAACTTACTTTTCCCATAAAACTATATTTCCTCCTGCTCTATTTCATGTTGCCTGCAGATTGGGCTGCAGTATTAATATGACAGGTTCCCTTTAAAGGCTACTGCCACTCCACAGACTTTCCCTGCACTGACCATCCACCATGCAGAAAACGTGGATGAATCGGAAGGGTCTAGCCCAATCATTTTCTAAATTCGACCCTTTAGGGGTTTTACCAGTAAAATCTTTTATCTAGCCACAGGATAGTTGATAAATGTGTGAGCACTGGGGATCTGGCCACTTGGACCTCTACCATTTGTAAGAACAGAGGTTCCCAAGAGCCCATTGTAAATGGAGCAGCAGTGTGCTTGTGTGATTGCTGTTCTATTCACCACTGATGCAGATTGACGAGCACAGTCTCCGTCAGTCCCATAGCATTAAATGTGATCACACAAGTGCCCTGCTGCTTCATTTACAAGAAGCAATTGGCAACCTCTGTTCTTTGATGGTTGGTGAAGGGGGTCTTACCAGCTGCCCCCCCCCCCCCCCCCCCCCCCGCTGATCATTCTTATCACCTATCATGTGGTTAAAATGCCTTTTTTAAGGGGGTTATCTGGGGACCTTAAAATAAAATAAAAAAACACATAATATGAAATGTACTTTGATCCATTGGCACCATTTACTGCTCCCCGATGCGCCGTCCTCCTCTGCCCACTGCTCCATTTATTCTCTACTCCTTCCTCCTGCACACCTTAAACTACATTTCCCAACAGTCCTCACTGCCGAGACTGGTAGAAAGGTGTGTGGTAAGCTTGTATGATGTCAGAAGGAGGCGTGGCTTGATGAACTGTAATCGAGGGGTGGCTTGGTTGGACGATGTTAGAAAGAGGCGTGGCTTATCCATAGAACATCAGAAAGTGGCATGGCTTACAAGGTGTGGATGCTTAAAACGCGGGACAAAGTGTCACATGATCTCTCTGTTTTGGGGGGGAGGGACTGCCCAATACAGGTAATAGGAGTACATGACTACAGTTGGTCTAGCCATGTGGGGAAAAAATATGAATACTTTTTACTATCTGGGGTACCCCTATAAGTCCTGTTGGCCCCAGGGAGACACACGATTAGCCTATTATAGCCTATGGGTCCATTATGAGTGTACTAACAAATACAAGGGGTTGAATGCACATTGAGGCTTATCCCCTTTCATTTTGGGAGTTGTTGGGGTACAGGGTGGTAACTGACTTTCACCATTTATACAGTATTTGATCTGTCCCTGCTGCTGAGGTGACCGCATATAAACCATAGAGCCAGTTTCATGTCATCCTTCCCCGCCTCTGGGACATTGCCTACGGCAAAACGGATTGTTCTTGAATTACTGAGATTTAGTGCAGTTTGTTTCTTATCCCGTGGAGCGGATGGGCCAACCCAGAATATCTGGTCTGACAAGTACACGGCGCAGTGTGGGAAGGGACTGTCTCGGTTTGTTGTGTGCACAGATATAATTGGTGTAAATAAAGTAAATCCCTATAATCAGGCCAGTATTACAGGCAATCCATCATAGTACATAACCTCCTATGTCAATGTATAATGTTTATTTAGGAAAGGAGGGGAGGGGACAAGAGAATTGAGAACTAAGGATACAGACGCAGCAGAGCTGAGATCGTGTGGCGGGAAGGGTCATAGGATCACTATGTTCTCTGTGGGTTTACAGGATTGCAAATAATGCTTTTGGGTTACGTTAATAATGTACTAGAAACGTATAACAAATAGAGTCCTGTGTATTGGTATACACACAAGACTTGTGTATATGTGCAATACCACAAGGGGTTGGTTACCAGACCCAAGAAAATAGTCAGGAAAATCTGTTTAGTAACCACACAAGCTGTGCGGCTGCTGCGGGGATTATTTTAGATTGTCTCCCCATAACCACAACGCCCCTTCTTCTCTATGGACCAGCTGAGTAGCCAAACAAGTTTGATCAACAGAGTTTCTAGGTGACGTCCGGCACAGCTGGAGACATTCTGTTAGGGGGGATTTCCTTCTAAAAAGGGGCCATTCGTAAAAGCAGTTATTATACAGCTGACCCTGTACTGAATGTTTCAATAGGGCAGTGTTTCCCAACCAGGGTGCCTCCAGCTGTTGTAAAACTACAACTCCCAGCATGCCCGGACAGCCAAAGGCTGTCCGGGCATACTGGGAGTTGTAGTTTTGCAACAGCTGGAGGCACCCTGGTTGGGAAACACTGCAATAGGGACTGTGAATGAAAACCCTACGGCAGTGGTCTCCAAACTGCGAACCTCCCATATGTTGCAAAACAACAACTCTCAGCATGGCCGGACAGCCAACGTCAACATCTGGAGGTACACAGTCTGGAGACCACTGCCCTAACTTTATGTTCACAGGTAGCGTATTCTTCTTTCGATCATTGGACACAGTATAAAGTATATAGTTCATTAGCATAAAATCCTCTGCATCAAATCCACAGCATTGGGTGCAGGCTTTATGCGACTTGACATTACATGATGCAGATTTCAGTGCGTGAAATCTGTTGCGTATACGATGTATGAATTACGTGTAACGTTTGTGGGCTGTTATGTGCCTTAGTTTAGTGGTACAGTTCCCTTGGCGCTGGATGAGCCAGTTCAGTAGTGTTTATCTAGACTGGTCACCAGTTGCATTACGTCTATATGTCTCATTACCTATTTGCAAGTTTACTGATGGGCACTGCATAGGCCAGGCATGGATGTAAAATTTATACCCATGTCATCTACGTTATACCTGCTTAGATACATTGGAGCAAACTACTAGCCATCCCCATCCTGGTGTTACTAGAGTGACCTCCTTCTGTGTATGCCATGCTTAGCACAATCACCCATTTGCCATATTACAGGTTCACACTATAAGTTAATTAATAATTAATTTTTTCCTTTTTCTCCCCTCCTCCCCCTCTCCTGACAGTGTAAGCGAGCTGAGTGTTCCTCGAATTCTTTTCGCTGGAGGAATGGCTGGAATCTTTAACTGGGCTGTCGCAATTCCCCCAGACGTGCTAAAATCTCGTTTCCAGACAGGTGGGTGATCGGCTGGCTGTGAGGATCTGCAGGCAGGCGTGTTAATGGGAGAGTTGTATTTCATTAAATCCCTGTTATATTCTTCCTTTCTTCCTTCTCTTCCACCTCTTGAAGTGCTAATAATTTCCAAGCCTCTTGTGAATTGAATTAGACACCGCAGGGCTGCGTGCTGATCATGGCGGATGCAGCAGAGCTGGGCTGCTTCCAAAAAAAAAGTAAAGCACTCCAGATTTATATGCAGTGCGGACGATGCAGAGCTGCAGAATATGGAGTTGAACTGTTCAGGCCAAAGCTTAGTGGTGTTCATACTTTGGCTTTTCAGCGACTCCCAGCATTACAGAATGTTAATACTTTTAAATGCATTAGACTAAAAATGATGTAATTATACAACATCAACCACTTATGGTACAACTTTTTTTTTCTGGCATGCCTGTTTAAAGAGAATCTGACACCCTGTTCACCCGCACTAAACCCAGTATACTGAGTTATTGTGCATGTGAAAAGCTTTACAAACAGGGGTCACTTACTTAAATCTGTTGAGTGTATGCAGATTTCTGGCACTGTAAACTTCCTGCTGCATTGCTATCCAGTGCGCAATGGAGGCAGGGAGCTGGTTCACCCAGGTCCTCTGCCTCTTCCATATTCTTCATCTGCCCTGCCCCCTTCAATATTATGCTAATAAAGTCAGCGGATGAGCATGCAGAGAGCAAAGCGATCACCTGTGGCATTCATGAGCATATTAATGAAGGGGGCGGGGCAGAGGAAGAACATAGAGGAAGCAGGAGAGCTGGGTGAGCTGGCTCCCTGCTTCCATTGTGCAATAGTTAACAATTCAGCAGGAAGTTTACAGTGTTAGAACTCTGCATATACTCAATGGATTTGACCCTTCTTTGTAAAGCTGTTCCCCGCACCATAGCCCAGTATATTGGATTTAGTGTGGGTGAACAGGGTGTCAGATTCTCTTTAATGGGGTTCTCCGGTGAAAAACATCTTATCCCCTAATTGTAGGGGTCCTGCCAATGGGGACCTCCCCGATCTCCACCGCGGCACCCCGGGCATCCGTGCACGGAGCAAACTGTGTTCCGCGCCGGATGACTGGTGACCACACCCCCTACATTCATGTCTATGGGAGGAGGCGTGACGGCTAGACATGTCAGGAGAGCAGATATCTGATCTCTTCTTTGTCAAACAAATCAAGTTAATTGAAATGCAAACATAAATGTTGATAAAAAGAAAAAATGCGGGTGCTCCTTGCAGCACCCGCATTCTATGCGGGGTTTCTGCTCCAGTCTCTAAAACGTGTTCCAGGACTGGAGATGCCACCCCCCCTCCCATAGACCTGAATGGAGGGGGCGTGGTGTGACATCACAAAGGGGAGTGACATCATGAAGGGGCGTGGCGTGACATCATGTCTCCAATTCCGGAAACACAGAGGTCTCGGAGACTGGAGCAGCAGCCCCGCATAGAATGCGGGTGCTGCACAGAGATCACGGGGGTTCTAAGTGACAGACATCTTTGGATAGGGGATAACATGTCTGAGGCAGGAATACCACTTTAAGTATCAAGGGAGCTATAGGGCTGAGACAGCATGAAGCTTGAAGTGATCTGCTGTGGAACAAAGGGCTGCATTTTCAGCTATCCAGAAAACCCCTTTTAAAATACCTAATGTATACAATTCGTGGATATGGTGCAGATCAGGCTGTCATTGTTTCAGATAGCAACCAGCGACAAGGCAGCCTAAATTTTTCAGTTTAAAAGAAAGCATTACTGTCATTTAGCAAAAAACGTTTCACATTTCAGAGACTATTTCTGTGCCAAGTGTACGGAGCCTATTGTCTGGAATCGATACTGGGAAAAAGTGCTCTGCTGGTGCTCCTCGTGTCTCGTCTTAAAGATGGTGGGGGTCTGAACACCAATCGATCTAAACTTTTGTCTCCATGACAAGTCAAATGTTTAGTTAAATGACAGTAATGCCTTCACTCTGGTTGTTTGCTATTGGCTCTTGGTTATAGGTAAGGGCCATTGCGTTCCTGCATTGACTTGTTTAGAAAAGGTGAGATGCTAAATCTATGGCCAATTCTAGATAATATAACAAATAATAAAGGGATGTCTGAGCTCAGCAGAGGAAATGATGATGAACCACCATGGACGATCCCTTAAAGGGGTACTCCGGTGGAAAACTTATATATATAATTTTTTTTTTTTTTTTAAATCAACTGGTGCCAGAAAGTTAAACAGATTTGTAAATTACTTCTTTAAAAAAAATCTTAGAGCACTGTGTTTCAAAAAGAAAATAACTTCCTCTGTAGTATTCAGCAGCTAATAAGTACTGGTAGGATTAAGATTTTTTTAATAGAAGTAATTTACAAATCTGTTTAACTTTCTGGCACCAGTTGATTTTAAAAGAAAAAGTTTTCCACCAGAGTACCCCTTTTAAAGAAGTTAAGCTTATAACTAACAATTTAATTTATTTCTGCATCTTTCCCACAGCTCCTGCAGGAAAATATCCCAATGGGTTCCGGGATGTGTTGCGTGAATTGATCCGTGAGGAGGGAATCAGATCATTATATAAAGGCTTCACCCCAGTCATGCTCCGGGCCTTCCCAGCCAATGCTGTAAGTAGCAGCCTGCCTTTTAAAGGGACTGAAAACCCAATGTCTGTGTTGTGCTGTTTAATGCAGTTTATTGTAGGATGTAGGATCTCGGCACTGGAGGTATGTAACATAATGATGTGATCATCCTATTGATTTACAGTAAAGTCTGATTCTCCTTTTCATAAAATGGCTGATAATATGGAGATTGCTTCATTTTATCAGCCATTTCATGAATAGGAGAATCCAACTGTACTGTTATTCCAGGGGAAGATCACATATTATGTTACATATGGCCAGTGCTGAGATCCTATATACATGTGTGAGGGTTATCAGCCACTCCTGTTTATAAGATTTACATAAGCAGATGGTCAGGTCAGGTTTATCGGCCCTTTAGTATTCTAACACAGGACCTAAATATTTGATGTTTCTACCATTAATATATTTGAGTTTGAAAATCATTAGGGATTTCCAGACCAATCCCAAAAGACCATTCATAATCCTGGATTATTGGATTTCCCAGTATGACCATGCTGAAAATAATCTTTAAATCCTAGATGGTCAGTGCAGCATGAAGACTCATCTGTTAATCAATACACTGTAAATAACCAGAATGTCATGTGCTCTAATAGAAAATAATCTCTTATTTTCTATTTATTTTTGGGAAAGCTGGGTATCATAAAGTTCTACTGGCAATCTCTGTGGGAAGTTACACAGTAGTACTAGCTTCAACATAGTTGAAGTCTGGCGGCCTTGAATCTTGTTACCCAGCTTTACCAGAATCAGATAGATTTATGCAGCCACATGCAGATTTGAACAGTTTTTCAGTGTAGGACAACTTAAAGGGGTACTCCCACCCTAGACATCTTATCCCAAAGGATAGGGGATAAGATGTCTGATCGCGGGGGTCCCGCCGCTGGGGACCCCCGCAATATTGCATGCGGCACCCACCTGTTTCTTGTTCGGAAGTGCTGGAGGGTCTGGGTCGCGACCACGGGAACGGAAGTTCGTGATGTCAGGACTCCGCCCCCATGTGACATCACACCCCGTCCCCTCAATGCAAGTCTATGGGAGGGGGCGTCACGCCCCCTCCCATAGACTTGCATTGAGGGGTTAGGGGCATGATGTCACACGGGAGCGGAGTCCTGATGTCACAGATTTCCGTTCCCGTGGTCGCGACCCAGACTTTCCAGCACTTCCGGACAAGAAACACGTGGGTGCCGCATGCAATATTGCGGGGGTCCCCAGCGGCGGGACCCTGGCGATCAGACATCTTATCTCCTATCCTTTGGACAGGGGATAAGATGTCTAGGGTGGGAGTACCCCTTTAAGGGCTTATTGCTCTTCAGCTAAATGGCTGTTTCTCTCCCCATCCTTAGGCATGTTTCCTTGGATTTGAAGTCGCCATGAAGTTCCTAAACTGGATTGCTCCAAACTTGTGAAAGTTCCAAAAACCTTCATAGGAAAAACAGCTGACTTCTAGGCATCTCTAGTTGCTGCCACCTTCGGGTAGAAATGAACTGTTCTTGGAGTAACAACTTGCCTTAACTCCCACAATAACTGGCACCTGCCAGGTACCGAAGCGGAAAAACTTGAAACACAGATATTTAGAATCCTCCAAGTAATTGTAACAAGCTGCTCTGATTTTTATGGACTGCGATGAATTAGATCTTCATTTACAGGCAATTTATTTTTATCTAGTAGATCAATAAGGCAATGATCTGGCGCTGCTGACCTCTGTCTTAATCTCTACTAGTGTTGGCGCCACAGGACATGGAACACAGTATATCTCTTTCCTTATCGTAGATTGTATTGCAGGGTCCAGCAATCTGCAGCTGCCAAACCATAAGCCATAGAAAGAGAAGACTTGTACCTGTCCTGGCACCTGGCCTTAACCCACTGTTCAGCAACACCCTGTGCCCAGTGCTGCTCTCCTTCCCCATATGTGGGCACATTCTTTCCTTGCATCAATACTGTGGGTAACCTGAGCAGCGCGACCTCTAAACGTATACAGCTGCACGTATTAAATATCTGACACATGGGCCAGAGGATTGCACAGTGTTTCCTGTACATATCAACTTGGCTCCTCGTAGCCTATGAATTGTTTGCCGATCCTGACGCTGGATCCCTGCACTTGGGGGAAGGGGAAGAGATTTTATTTTCTACAGACATTTCTATCAGCAGTAAATCTTTGCCTTATCAGATATTTGTAATGTGTTCCTTCCATGTTGATGGATGATGATCATTAAAATGAGTGATTATAGGTGGAGCAATATGGTTACCAGTAGGCGGTGGAGGCGGCCATTACAATGTATGTGGATGAAGTCATCAGGCTGTGCTTTTATGCAAGGACTGATTTATAATTATTATAACATTTTTTTTTTTTTTTTTGCAAAGTTCTCAAACTTTTCAACTTTGTCATGCAACATTTTTTTTTTCCCTGTATAAAAACATGAAAAGTCAGATAAGAATTAATTGAAATGAATAAGGGTACAACTGTGTTGCATTGTGCCATAGCTGTGCAGTCCCAAATCTTAAAGGGGTTTTCTGGAAAAATTAAAAATAAGCTCTCCAGTATGATTCCCCCATTGCTGTCACCTGACTGTGCCTGGTCCATGCTTATCAGCATTTCTTGGTTATGTCTCAACACAAGGAAATGCCAGCTCAGCCTGTAACTTAATTCATGGGCATTTCCTGCATATTGAGACCTAACAAGGAAGCGTTGATCAGCAGGGACGTTATGTAGGGACATCAGCATTATGTTGGGATATTATGTAGGATTCAGTAGTAACATCAGCCCCCTTCCCAAACCGGGCCCCCCCCACCCCCAGGTCCCGTGATCTTCTGTACAGGGCCCTGGCCCCCTCCATTCCAGCATCCCCTTCTCTCCCATAGACCTGAATGGAGGGGGTGTGTCTGACCTCTTAGTGAGGTCAACGACACAAACATTAGCCGTGCAGAACTGCAGCAGTTCCGGAGCCCTGTATGGGACATTGCGGGGGGTTCCCGGCAGTCGGACCCCTGCAATCAGACACTTATCCCTTAGCTTGCGGATAGGGCATAAGTGTTCTATGGCTGCAGTACTCCTTTAAGATTGTCGACTGGTCCTCCCAAAATTGGCAGACACATGTCTAAAATGAAGGGACAGCCTAACAAAAGATTATTCCCCTCTGCCCCAAGCCTGGCATGAGGACAGGACAGAATAGAGATTTGTGTTACAGATGTATTTAGCTCACAGAACATTTTATAGGATAGATACCCTCTGCTTTGTTAATGCAGCAGCATTACTGGGGTTAATATTGTAGTCTAATTAATGAATGGTGCAGATCTGCTATCTAAGGATGCTTTCACGTGCCATTTTGCAGTTTTTGTAGCCAAAACAAGGGGTGAATTAAAAAAGATCACCCTTTAAGGCTTTTACATGCTTTATTAATTTCATTTATTTAGGATATGAATTTCCCGTTCAGAATGTCATATTGGAGCATAATTAATATGTGAGGAACTTGCTGAGAAGCAGATCGCCCCTTGCTGGTGAGAAAGGATCTGCGTAGGGTGACAGTGCAGTGAGTAATGCACAGTTCTGTAGGTGTGAGTGGGCGGCAAGGAAAGGTATTTCTAAAGTAAGATGAAATTCTACAGCACAGGACCAGAGAAACCATTCTGTCTAGCTATCTCTCTAGCTGTCTAATCTGTCAGTTTGTCTTACATCTATCTATCTCTTTCACATCTCTGTCTAATCTCTCTTTCCCTCCTTGCCCTTTACACTGTAAATCTGCACTCACCTGTAATGGTTTTCTTATCTTGCCTTTTACTGATGTGGAGCGTTAGTCGATAGCCATGTATAGATGCTGATCAGAGAACATAAGAGGGGTCTCACTGCTCCCCCATCCGTCCCTTAGCTGTTTTCTGCTGCATTATCTTGGCCACAGTGATTGTTGGTTCATGATTCATGAACCAGTCCATGGTTCATGAAGAACTATCACCACTAATGTTTACTTGTGGATTTATGAAAACACGTGTGTACATAGCGCACACAGATTCAGCCGCACTGTACAATGAAATTGCTCCCTGTCCCCATTGGGGCTCACAATCTAAATTCACAGATCGGTATGTTTTTGAGTGTGGGTGGTAACTGGAGTACCCGGAGGAAACCCATGTAAGCATGAGGAAAACCTAGTGATATTAAAGGGGTATTCCGGCCAAATAAATCTTATCCCCTATCCTATAATATGTCTGATTGCGGGGGGCCCGCCGCAGGGACCCCCCGTGATCTCTGTGCAGCACCTGCATTCTTTTCGGGGCTGCATCTCCAGTCTCAGAAACCTCGTTGTTTCCGGGACTGGAGTCATGACATCACATCACCACCCCCAAGTTTAGATCAGCAGGGGTCTGAGTGTTCAGACCTTCACTGATCAGCAGAATGAGCATCAAGTAGATCACGCTTAGCATGTGCTCTCCTGCCTCTGTGCCAATGTAAGTCTATGAACAACTCAGACCCCGCTGATAAAAACTTTACATTTGTCTCTGGGACACGTCAAAACTTTTTTCCAAATGACAGGTACTTTTAAAATTTTCGCATGGATTTTCATAAACTTAGGTGCATCTTCACAACTTCACAGTAACAACATTTCTAATGGCTGACAGCAGGCCTCTATGTAAGTCGGCTCTAGACTTGAGTCTATTTATTGTGCCCAAGCCAAAGTCTCACAATTCATAGATTTGTCCTTAGCTTCAAAGTGTCTGATGTAAGAGAGATTATTTTTCAGATACTTTCCAAAAGAGTTGTACAAAAATTTGCACCAAAATGATGCCAGAAAACGTTTTGTGGAACCTGGATTAATTTCCTCCAGAGGGTATTGTGTAAACAAAGTCTTCTGTTGTGAAACATAAGGTTTAGGAAACACACGGGGCACGCTCTCTCGGCCTCGGAAATGTTTCCCAAATATTTAAGCTGCCGAAAAGAGGATTAAAGCAATAAATGGAATCCAATGAAGTGTTTAGTGAGTTGTAGTAGATCAGGGCAGGTGACTGTAGTGCCACTCGTGTCACCCAGCAGTGATTGGAATGAACCATTTCCAAGGCCTGATTAATAATGCAGAACGCACTCCCAGACTGCAAAACAAAGGACCTTGAGGGTGGAGGACAAACTGACAGCTTGTAGCGGGATTAATGTATTACGGGATTACATAAACTGCTAAGAAGTGGCAGGTGACGTCAGAGCACTTTGTGGAGAATGAAAGGGGGGCAATTACATGACAGGGTTAATTAACCCAGCTGGATGATATCCCAATTACAATTGTTTCTCTAGGCAACAAGAATGTACGTATAAAGCGGATTCCATCCTGTGATGAATGCAGACCTGATTTAATAACAAGGCAACAGCATTGTCACAGCGACACTGCATAGGGTTGTACTTTTGTATATATGCTATAAATACATATATAGTATTCTAAAGCCATGTGCATGCTATCATAGCTGTTTAGGAATTCCAAATATTTTTAAGGTCATAAAGGGACACTGCACGGTTGATAGATCTTTAACCCCTTTAAAAATACAACAGACTTTGGCCTTGAGAACACAGCCAATTTTAATTTGTGTTTCCGTCTTTTTTTTTTCCCCCCTCACCTTCTTAGAGCTGTAACTTTTTTTTCCATACACACCGCCATATGAGGGCTTGTTGTTTTTTGCACAAATAATATGTATGGTGAAACGAGAAAAAAAGCATTATTTTCTCGGTCGCTCTTCATTGTGGGACACCTATACGGATGGGTATATACTCTTGCCACTAGGAGGTGCTGACACTAGGGGGAAAAAATGAGTCTCCTCCCTGGCAGGATATAGCCGTCCACTGGAAGTGAGGTAATTAGATTTAGCTAGTGTCAGTAGGAGGCAAGACACATGTCTGGTGCTCTCCAGACCTGGTCTTTTTATTATTTTATAGTAAGGGCTGTTTAGTTAGGTTCTTTACTCCCTTTTGTTTCCTTTTTTCAGGTGGGGGTTCAGGAGCATGGTGTTACCTGTTTCCCCATATGCGATGAAGGGGCACAGGCATAGAGTATATACTGTTAACCCCTTCTCGCCAATGCCCAGTGCCTGGAGATTGCACCCTGGGTCTGGGTCCCCCACTTGCCACAGCTCGACCCGCTATCTTAGCCTGGTATGATGCAGCGTGGCTATAAGCTGATTGAAGACTGAAGATTTCAGGGTGAGTATGTCCAGGTTGAGGTCCCTGGCATGGCTGGCACTCAGGGGTTAACCCTACCTTTTCATGGGCTATGGACTCTATTAATGAGGGGAGCAATCCCCCTCTTCTGCCCCCCCCCCCCCCCCCTTGCAGGACTTGAATCACTTGCATGTGGTACAAGGGCGCTTATTGGAAGCATTAATTTTATTGTCTGCAGGGGCCTTCTATAGATTCCCCATGTCGCATTCACTTTCATCCGCAGGATCAGACGAGCAGAGAGTGCGCTTGCTGATGGACTCTAAGGGAGCTGATCTCAGCTCCATAGCGCAGCAGCCTGCCCTTACCTTTAGCCACCGGGCAATTCATTACGCCGGAAGCGATTTTCATTGGGGTGCCCTCTGTTTCTCTGGTGCCATTATGCTCTCAGCGGAGTGGTTAGCTCTGCCCACCTTCTTCTCCTTCGCAGCGCGCCAAGCGCGGGTTAGCTTTCTGCCTCCCCCTAATCTTGGACCGTATGCTGCGGCTTCCAGGCGCTCCTATAGCGCGATGGTCTGAGCCGTTGCTGCTCCAGTGGCTACATTGTTCATATCAATGTTAGTGTCCTTGCAGTAGGAAAATGTGACCCTACCATGGCGAGCACTCAGTGGCTTGTGCGGCGCTGATACATCGCATCCCTGTGCCCCCCTTTTCCTGCCATGTTTATTACAAAAAAAAAAGCTAGTGGCGACCAACAGCTATTACAACCTTTGGTCTGTTTTCTCTGTTTTATTCTGCTTTAGATTTGCTAGGTTCCCTGTCTGGGGACCATATATTATATGTGTTTTCGTTCTGGGGGCTGCTTTGGTTGGTGTCCCCTACATGGTGCCTAGTATGACAAAATAGTTTATGCCTCTTGAGGCATGCCTACAGATTTCTCACTCTGTGAGGGAACATATGTGAACCCCCGTGGCGGGTCGTTGACAATGCTTTCTCGATCCTTTGGAAAATTCTGGGGATACATTCAGTGACTGATTTTCCCCTACCCTGGGTGCCATGCCTTGTCTGCCGCTCCTGTGGCCAAATTCCTGTTGCTCCCTCCGGATCATGATGTCAATGGGGTGCCCCTGCTGGCACATATGCATTCCTGGCGGAAGCTGGGTGCCCTTCCGGAGTGTCCCTTCTTTCATGCCTAAGCCTTCGTCTGCCCCATGCCTGAACAGTCCGCCATGCGGCCCCCTTGTTCACTGGAGGGTACTAGAAAACCTGTAGTGGTCTCTCCCACCAGTCACCCATCAAGGAGTGATCTTGAAGTGTGCATGCAATCAGCCTGACTAGTGGCTGCAGGGTTTCCTCCACCACTGGGCACCAATCACATGCCTGCCGCATCCCTGGATGTAGTTTCGGATCCCCACTTTTAGTGAGAGGCTTCCGAGGGAGTGAACCTAGGTGGACACAGAATGGACCGGGATACCAGTAAGCCAGACAGTTGTCTGCGTGGTTTCCTCTGCCGCCTGTCATTCATCACATGGCTGTCGCATCAGCGGCTGGAGTTTCAATACCCCACTGCTAGTGCAAGGTGTCTGAAGAAGTGACCCGGCGTGTCCAATGGATCATCTGCAGTGCGACGGCGATTCAATCCACGGCTTTTCAGTGTCCCCCGATCTCCTAGGAAGACAGGGATACTATCCATGGCCTCCTGGCCTCCCCATTCTCCCGCATGCGATAAAGGGTACAGTGCTCACCTATCCGTTCTGTCCCCTTATCGCTACCAGCCAGCTCCTGGAGGTGTACCCTAGCGATAGGCTAGACTATGGTCTGCACGGTTTCTGCCATGGACAGTCTTCCATTACGGGCTGTTCCGCCTATGGCTGGGGTTTCCCATACCTTGCTGCCGGTGTGCGAAATCTGGAAGAGTGTCCCCAAAATTCCAGGGACTGTATGCCAGTTGGCCAGACATTGGTTTGTAGGGTCTCCTACACCACCAGGTCCCCATCAGAGCGTCCGCACTCCAGTACCCCATTTTCAGTGGGAGGGTTTGAAAGAGTGACCCTGCATGTTCAGGGATCCTATACCAGTCAGCCAGTCTGTCTGCCTAGTTTTCTACTCAATCGGGTTCTATGGGCCCTATACAATGCACCACCTGGTGGTTCGCGGGTCCCTCACCACATGCCTTCCGCTCTCACGGCCGAAGGCTGGTAACCCTCTTTCAGTGGGTGGTTCTGATCGCAGGGACCTGGTGTGTTCCTTGGTCCCTTGGCCAATTAGCAGACCGTGTCTGCATGGTTTTCTAATCCACCAGGCCTCCTACCATGCATGTCGCTCCCCGGCTGCAGTCCGGTAATCCACTTTCGATGTGCAGTCTGGCAACAGTGTCTCGGTGGCTCATTGGACCTTTTACCAGTAAGTCCACTGTGTCTGTATGGTTTCCTGCACCACATGCATCCTTCATCTTGTGTCTGCGACACCAGTCTTGGTGTGTAGCACCAATAGCAGATAGAGTGTGGGCGTTTCCTGCGCGTTCACTAGACCTTCACAGAAACAGCAGCAGTCTCTGTTCCCCTTTCTAAGGGCGTGATGTTAGTCTGCTAGGGGCATGGTTATGGCTCACCATAGGTGCTATGCCTAATTTCCATACCGTCAGACTTCTTGCTATGTCTGTTTTTTCGTGGCCGCGGGCTTGGTACCTCACTACTATTGTGAGGTAGCAGTCTTGTGTCCCTAAATATGTTAGACTCGCTTCCTTCATTGGGGTGTACCTCGGGCCTTCCTGTGGTCCTGTTTCCACAGGTCTCCTGCGGTCTAGCACCTCTGTCCCACCATGGGGCCTAATGGGGCAACTCGGTATGTTCTGCAACCCCCCCCCCCCCCCATGCCTTCAGGTCTCCTACCTGATTTTCCTATGCAGGGTGCCTCAGTTGTCTGCTCTACTGCCTTAGACTGTGGCCAGGATGGCTCAGTTACCACAGCTTTAGGCCTTTTTATTCACAGGGTCCAGGGTTTCGCCCCAATTGGGGCGTACCTACCAAGGTTGTATGTTGATACATATGCTCCTTACTTGCATTCCTGCTCACATTTTTGTTTCTTTACCCAGCACCAGTGTCCAGGGCTCTGATCCCTCCGAGGCTACAGATAGCTCCTCCATGCTTCGTTTTGTTGTCACAGGATTCCTCGGTTGCTATGTTCACCCAGTTCTTTAACCCATGCCGCAGGGCTGTGTTTGCTTCACCACAGGCAGTGTTTTCAGGCTCCTACAGTACCTGGCGTACTTGGCAAGCCCCCTTCCTCAGGGGGTACAGTAATCAGGGGGCTTGGAACAGTCTGTGAATGTGTTTTCCATCTAGACTGCCCCTGTTTTTTCCCCCTCCAGTAGTGGGTCTATTTTGCGGAGCATTTTTTTACGACCAAGCTGGAGCCATCTCTCCCCCCCCTACATAGGTTGGGTGCTTTGGTTTGCTGAACGCAATCAGAAGAACGTTCGCCTGCTTTGCCTGTGTGCTCTGCCCACTCTTGTGGCCTGGCACTCCCCCGTTTCTTAGTTAATTTCTGCTGCTCATGCTGCCTGGGCTCTCTCCTCTGCTGGAGGAGTTTATGCATTCATGTATGACTCAGCGACAGCCAATTTGGCCACCATCTGTTGTCTTGGTACTGACATTGCTTTCCTCTTTCCTTGGCGCAGTCTCCCTGACGGGGTGTGTTCATCCTTCCCTTTGTCAAGATCAGTTGTGCTAGGCTGATGCAACAGTTTTCTGGGTAACCTTCATGTGGCCAGGATCCGGGGGACACAGCTGGATTCCCTCTTTCTCTCCCTCCGTTCCCGTCCTGTTGAGATGTTGCTTCAGAGTACTTTGCTCCATTCGGACCACTGGGTCCAAGACTGGTTAGTCTCCTTGTCTTGGGCACTCACCACATATGGTTGCGGTCTCGAGCATATGTGGTGAGCCTGCCCAGAGTTCTCGGTGATCCCTTTTGTGGGGTGGTCTTTCTGTACCACTCTTATTCTTTTCATAGACGTATGTCTCCCGGAGTGTTTAGCGGATGTTGGGGTGGCTTTTCCTACGATGTTCCCAGGTCGGCTGCTCCGTTTTGCCAGGATGATCCTTCTCGGGGCTTTCCACTCCTTTTATTTATTTTTTTTGGAGCCTACAGATTTTTGCTTCAGGTCTTCGATCTTCTGCACCATGCCTCTCCGGAGATGGTTCTCATCTCTCTTCTTTTTTTTTTTTTTCATCCTGAGGTGCTGGTCTTTACCTTGATTGTGCCCGCCTTCGACCCAGACGTCCGCAGCTCTCCCTAGTGTTTTCTCGCCTTGTTCTCTGGTTTCGGTTGGTTATATGTATGGGGTTCTCTTGTCATTCCTATTTCCTTTGTTTATCAGCAGGGCTCACCCTCTGGCTGGTTCTGTGCTTCTTGGAGTTGGTTTGCTACCTCATTCCAGGTTGTTTACGGCCCATCATGTTACGAAAGCAACACTTTCTTATCTCTCCATGTGGCATATTTGTTTGGAGGACTGTCCCTTCCTTTGGCATCCTAGTCCATCTCCATGGCTGGTGGGAACTGCCGGACCCGCAGTTCCAGGCCTCGGTTGCCTTTTGGCCCAGGGTCTCGTCTGTGAGCCTTATGGAGTCTGAGGTTCAGTCTCCGGGCTGATTCCCTTCCTCTGGTGGTGGTTCTTTCCCACCCCAGGGACTGCTTTTGTACATCCCATCAGTATAGGTGTACCTCAATGAAGAGCGATCGAGAAAAGGAGATTTTTTTTTTTGTACTCTCCGTAAAATCTCTTTCTCGTAGCCTTCATTTGGGGACACTGCACCCACCCAATTATTCATATTTTTTGTATGGATAATCTTTTCCCATTCTTGTTGTTGTTTTTATCCAGGATTCTTTTCTAGGGTCCTTCGGACATATTTCTTTGTGGGCTTCTCCTGCTGCTTTGTGTCAAAACTGGTTACCTTACTTCCAGTGGGTGGATATATCATGCCAGGGAGGAGCCGACTTTTTTTTTTTTCCCCTAATGGCAAGAGCATATACCCATCAGTATAGGTGTTCCTCAATGAAGGCTAGGAGAAAGAGTTTATGGTGAATACAAAAAAAATCTCCTTTTTGTGAAATGAGAAAAAAAAAACGCAACTTTGCCTTTTTGGGTGGGCAGGGGTTGTTATTGCACAGTGCATTTAACAGTAAAACTGACATGTTATCTATTTTCTGTGGATCAATACCTATATTTATGTAGCTTTAAAAAAAAAGTTACTGTTTTAACAAAGCAAGCATGCTTAAAATGCCCTATTCTGACTTTCTTAATACATTTTTTTTAGTATACAGGGCTATTTGAGGGCACATTTTTTTGCACTGTGATTCGTAGTTTTTATCTGTTTTCATATTTGTTTATTTGGGACTTTGATTACTTTTTATCTGATATATTTTTTACATGTATGCCATTCACTGTATGGAATCATACACATTGATCCTCATTTACTAACGGTGTTCGTTGTAGGTTTAATATTGCACATGTTGTTTTCCATTTATTTACTATTCTTTGCATTTGCGTGGGTTTCTTGGTGCAATTTTGGTGCACACTGGATTTTTAAGCACTAACTGAAAAAAACATAAATCTAAATTGAATTCCAAATGAGAAATTGTGCACAAATTTTAACTAGTACCAAGCAAAATCATTCAGAATAAAAAATAACCAAAATTTTGAAGTAAAGGGTTAGTGATGCCAGCCATAAATGTACGTTCTGGTGCTTTAAGTACCAGGGCACCAGGACGTCCAAGGTCCTTAAAGGGGTACTCCCACCCTAGACATCTTATCCCCTATCCAAAGGATAGGGGATAAGCTGTCTGATCGCGGGGGTCCCGCCGCACCCAACTCTTTTTTTACACTGGAACCGCTGGAGGCTCTGAGTCGCGAGTCCCATAGACTTGCATTGAGGGGACGGGCGTGACGTCACACGGGGGCGGAGTCCTGACGTCACGGACTTCCGTCCCGGACTCTCGACGCAGAGCCTCCAGCGGTTCCTGTGTAAAAAGAGGTGGGTGCTGCATGCAATAATGCAGGGTCCCCAGCGGCGGGACCCCCACGATCAGACATCTTATCCCCTATCATTTGGATAGGGGATAAGATGTCTAGGGTGGGAGTACCCCTTTAACCACTTAATAGCATAGAACGCAAATGTACATCCTGGTGCATTGGTACTTAACTCACCAGGACGTACATTTACATCCTGTACATGACTGCGAGCAGCGGGGGGATGCTCTCCTCATGCGCGACAGGTCCCGGCTACTATCAGCCCGGTAACGGCGCACATCGGCGATCGCGTAGATGTGTGCCATTAACCCCTCAGATGCCGTGATCAATATAGATCACGGCATCTGCGCCAGTGCGGTCACTGAAATAGATGATCGGATCACCCGCAGCGCTACCGCGAGGATCCGGTCATCCAGAAGAGCAGAAGGAGGTCCCCTCATCTGCCTCCGCTGCTTTCCTTGGGTCTTCTGGTCTGCGATCGAGCAGACCAGAGCAGATGACGACCAATAACACTGATCAGTGCTATGCCCTATGCATAGCACTGTTCAGTATCTGCAATCAAGTGATTGCAAGAAATAGTCCCCTATGGGGAAATAAAAAGTATAAAAAAATAAATAAATAAAAATAAAATATTAAAAAGAAAGTTAAAAATAAAAGGAAAAAAATTCGAAAAATCCCCTCCCCAATAAAAATGTAAATTGTCCCTTTTTCCCATTTTACCCCAAAAAGTGTCATAAATAAATTTAAAAAAATTATAATTCAAAAACCTATTTGGTATCGCCACGTGGGTAAATCAAAATATATCAAAATATAATGTTAATGATCCTGTACGGTGAATGGTGTAAATGTAAATAAAAAAAAGTCAAACATTTTTACTAAAAGTTTTATATTCGCAAATGTGGTAGCAATAAAAAGTACAGATCACGGTGCAAAAAATTAGCCCTTATATGGAAAAAAATAAAGGGATTTTAAATGTACTAATTTGGTTAAAAAGTTTGAGATTTTTTTAGATCAGTACAATAATAGAAAAGTATGTTATTATGGGTATCATTTTAATTATATTGACCCACAGAATAAAGAAAACATTTCATTTTTACCGTAAATTGTACAGTGTGAAAATGAAACCTTCCAAAATTTGCTAAAGTGCGGTTTCCTTATAAATTACCCCCAAAAAATAGTATTTTTTGGTTGTGCCATACATTTTATGGTAAAATGAGTGATGTCATTACAAAGGACAACTGGTCGTGCAAAAAACAAACACTCATACTTTGTCTGTGGATAAAAATCTTAAAAAGTTAGAAGGAGAGGAGGAAAAAAACGAAAATGCTAAAGTAAAATTATGCTTGAGGCCAAAATGGTCTGAGTCCTTAAGGGGTTAAAGGAGAACTCCCTTACTTCTCCCTTATTCACGACTTAGGGGATAAATGTTTGATCATGGGGGTTCCAACTGCTGAGACGCCCCACAATCTCCTGCCTGGCACCCTGGTGTTCTGAAGATTTATGTTTAGAACCCCAGGTATCCTTGTGCACAGATCGGCAGTGGTAGACACACTCCCTCTATGCATTGTCTATGGCAGAGCCAGAGATACGTGAGCGATCAGACACTTATCCCCTATCCTGTGAATAGGGTTTAAGAAGAAGAGTTTTGGAGCTCCTCTATTAAGGTGTTAAAGAGGATCTTTTTTACCTCTTTAGTCTAAATTCTAGGCGGGCATTTATTAAGAATGGCATCTCTGCTGCCGGTCTAAATGAATGTCCTGCAAGTGCACAAGCTCGCAGGATTAATGAAGAGGCGTGCGGCACTACATAAATCCCTGTGCCTCAGGCTGTGTGCTTTCCCTAATTTCTCTGCCAGTTCTGATCTAGTGGAGATGTCAAGCACAGTTTATGCTTATTATTGACAAAGAATGGTAACATCTACTTGTCAAGATATTTACGCATTTCCAAAAAGCAGAATACAATGCAGCATTGTACGAGAAGGTGCTCCAGTATTTATGTAATAGCGATCCAACAGACATGCTCGTAACCTGTGGAAATATTATACTATTTTCTAATATACTGGTACACTAGTTCATCAGTTCAATATGGTTTCCAAGATCTTTGTAGTCATTGAAAGGACATTTTTATTGTTTACTTCCACAGGATGAAAATTAGTGTCAGTACTAGGGATCGACCGATTATTGGTTTGGCCGATAATCGCGATTTTGGACATTATCGGTATCGGTAATTACCTTGCCGATAATGCCCCGACCATCGCCGCCGCTGCCCCATTGCCTCCCCCCATCCTCTGCCCACATACCGCCACTGCCCCATGGGCTCTCCCCATCCCCGGTGTTATAATTACCTGTTCCCGGGGGTCAGTGATCCTTCTGTCTCCTGCGCTGTTGCTGTGTGCTGCGTAATGACTAGTGACGTCCCCAACGCGACGTCACCATCAGTACACACAATGGCAGCGCAGGACGCCGACTGAGCCAGAAGGATCGCGGACCCCCGGGAACAGGTAAGGTAATTATAACAACGGGGATGGGGGGGAGGCAATGGGGCAGTGGCGGTATGTGGGCAGAGGATGGGGGGGAGGCAATGGGGCATCGGCATGTTGCCAGAGGATGGGGGGAGACAATGGGGCAGCGGTACGTGGGCAGAGGATGGGGGGGGGGGGGGGGCGGGCGATGGGGCAGCAGCATATGGGCAGAGGATCGGGGGGAGGCAATGGGGCAACTGTGGTGGTTAGATTCAGGACAGGCAGGGGGAGAGAAGCGGGCAGTGGTGGCGGTCTCTGGCACCGCAAAAGCCGCTGCAGTTCATTGATTTAAAGCGCCCGCTTTAAATCATTGATCTGCAACGGCTTCTGCCCCGCCGGGGGGGGTTGAAATAGCCGATAACTTATACCGATAAGCTATCGGCCTGAAAGGTCACAGATTATCGGTATTGGCCCTAAAAAATCGATATCGGTCGATCCCTAGTCAGGACGCTCATACAGCTGTGCAGCGATAGAGAACTGTACGATACTACAGCTATAAATGTTTATGGCTGTATAATCAGACAGGTAATGAAAGTCATTTACTTGGGGGTCATTTACCACAGTGCTCTCTGCTGACATCTCTGTCCATTTTAGGAACTATCCAGAGTAGGAAAAAAAATTCCCATAGCAAACATATGCTGCTCTGGACAGTTCCTAAAATGAAATAAAAAAGCACAAACGGATGCGCTCCGTAGTGTAACACCAATGTGTGATCGGTAACGCTAAATGTAAACTGCGCTTACCGCATGAAGTTGTACTACAGCCAAGTACAACAATGGAACATGGGATTTCATCAAGGTATTTCTGCAGCTTCTTCCCGCTGGGGTAAAGACACAATAAAAACAAACAATCTCCAGACAGCAAGGCGGGATGGATAGGAGCGCTGAGACAAGATAGAAGTTAAAATGGTTTATTTCCCATCATGCAACGCGATTTACGGTTACCCGCTTCCTCAGGCAGTAGTATTCAGCAGCTAATAAGTACTAGAAGGATTAAGATTTTTTTTTGAATAGAAGTAATTTACAAATCTGTTTAACTTTCTGGCACCAGTTGATTTAAAAAAAAAAAAAAAAGTTTTCCACCGGAGTACCCCTTTAATACTAATCTCTTCCGGGACAGAAGACCTTTGGAGTGCACACCCTATAGTTATGCCTCCAGACCTATGCTATTTGAGGGGCCAAAGGACTGAAATAAAAGGTTGTTAGTTCAGCAAATTTTCAACCACCACAATTTGGAAATAACTGTCCTATCCTAATGACAGTGTTCATTTAATGTAGTTCTTCACTGTGTAGCCTTTTTGGACTGAGGTCTGGATTACGGAGGGTAAAATACGTGGAGTAAAGGCGATTAATAGCTTAAGAGGGTGTTTGGAGCATGGGATTAGTAGGGCGAGAGTTAAAAATGGAAACCCATTGACTCAATGAGTTGTGAGTATAAAATATGATACTCAAGATGCAGATGTAGCTTTCAGGATCCTGAAAAGCAGTGACTCTGACTCCTGCCTCTCCATATGTCATGGCATGCTGGGAATTGTAGTTTTGCAGCAACTGAACCGTTATAGGCTGGAGAGCACTGCTGTAAATCAAACATAAAAAGATGAATTCATTGAATTATAATGTGTGTTGCCATATGTGTCTGGTAACCGCTTATCTCCTTCTGTAGAAATAACATGGAGAGACAGCTATGGAATGAACTCGTGACGTCACAAGTTGTGCTGTATCTCTAGGACCTTATTAGTTGCCATTATTGTCGAGGGGGAGGACAATCTATGGTCAAGATTCCTTGAATCAATATGTGTTCATTAAAGGACACAAATAGAAAACTATTTCAAGGCCAGTTTGGCTGCAAAGTTGCCAGCTGTGCACACAATGAGGTGTACCGAAAACGTCAGACCCTGACACCTACCTGACCTGCTGAATATACTCTATTGGCTTCACTAAGGAATGCATAAAGAGTAAGAATACTTTTGCTAACAGTTTTACTTCTTACTTTAATGCATGTTAATTAAAAATGTAGGAAATTTACAACTAGTTTTGATTAAAAGTGTCCAACTGTTTTCTGTACGCAGCAACAGAACTCTTTTCCTCTATGGTTACCCTGAGTGCAGTCTGATACTGCAGTCTCTTTTGTATACCCCCTGACAATACTGTCTGCAGCAGGTAGGGGATAAGATGTCTGACCGGGGGGGTCCCACTGCTGGAACCCCCGTGATCTATGTGCAGCACCCAGTGTTCGTTTAGAACCGGATTGTCAAGCCCCCTTTTCCCATAAAAAAAAATAAAACAGTGTAAATAAAAAAAAATAAAGAAACATATGTGGTATCGCCGCGTGCGTAAGTGTCCGAACTATAAAAATATATCATTAATTAAACCGCACGGTCAATGGCATACGCGCAAAAAAATTCCAAAGTCATAAAAAGCGTATTTTTGGTCACTTTTTATACCATTTAAAAAATGAATAAAAAGTGATCAAAACAAAAATCATACCGATAAAAACTTATCAAGGGAGATTATCAGTGGTCTTATGTGTCTACCATTTTCTAATAATTGCTCCCACAGTTGATTTCTTCACACCAAGCATTCAGTCTTCCCCGCCTAGTGGAGGTCTACAATTTAGTTTCTGGTGTCCTTCGACAGCTCTTTGGTCTTGGCCATAGTGGAGTTTGGAGTATGACTGTTTGAGGTTGTGGACAGGTGTCTTTTACACTAATAATAAGTTCAAACAGGTGCCATTAATACAGGTAACGAGTGGACGACAGAGGAGACTCTTAAAGAAGTTACAGGTCTGTGAGAGGCAGAAATCTTGCTTGTTTGTAGGTGACCAAATACTTATTTTCCACCATAATTTGCTAATACATTCTTTAAAAATCAGACAATGTGATTTTATGGATTTTTTTTTCTCATTATGTCTCTCATAGTTGAGGTATAACTATGATGAAAATTACAGGCTTCTCCTCTTTTTAAGTGGGAGAACTTGCACAATTGGTGGCTGAGGATAACCCCTTTAAGATAGTAAGGTTGCATTCTTGCCTGACTGTGGGTCTGATGACCCAGTGGCTGTCAGTAGGCTTGGACTTGTGGCCCTACTACAAATGCAGAATATGACCTTATTATTATAGTGTGAACCAAGCCATAGGATAGTTTTACTCAGATGTAATTGGTTTGGATTTCTGCATCAGGCTGGGTTCACATCACGTTTTCTCCCATACGGGAGCGCATACGGCTGGGGGGAGCTAAAACCTCGAAACCTACCGAAAATTTGCCAGGGAAAGCCCATCCCCATTTAACCTCGCAATGGGAAACATGCCATCTTAATAGTCAGCAATGCATTTTCCAATCAGAATCCATGATACATTGACCTTGTTCCCTCCTGTGCACAATGGGACTCTGCTGCATCAGAATTTCAGAGCTGAATTTTTCCGGCGGTTTTTCTCATAAATTCCTTCATAGCCTAAAGGGTACATTTACACATCATGATCTTCTGTGAGTTTCCCCTCTGCAGATTTAAGCTGCGGCAAGTTTTCAGCAGCAGACCCTATTGAAGTCAATGTAATCTAGTGCGGATATTCAGATGGGGAAAATCCACCATGGCCTAAACCTGCAGCCGGAAACTCGCACAGCCTCTTACAGCATTATATTGCCCCCTACACCTGACTCCTCTTTACGCCTGTATTCATACTACAGTTTTGTTCTCAACCTGTGTGCTGTATACTTTATGGGGAAAAAAAATGATCAAACACCATCAGCAAGACAACCTTTTCATGGTTTTCTCTCATGGGAACTATTATGTGATACAGAATATACAGCACTCAGTTAATGTTCATCCAACCAT
This sequence comes from Hyla sarda, assembly GCF_029499605.1. Taxonomy (NCBI): domain Eukaryota; kingdom Metazoa; phylum Chordata; class Amphibia; order Anura; family Hylidae; genus Hyla; species Hyla sarda. The sequence continues at coordinate 117,918,647 of NC_079194.1, read as the reverse complement.
GTGAATACAGCCTAATGCCCCAATGATGAGAAATGCATCTAAGGCCATAACACAAAAGGGTACAAATTTAGAGTGGTTCTTAGGCAATTGCTGAATACATGACTATTGCATCCGATGACTGACAAGGAGCGTCTTGTAGATGTTCTCTTCTCTTCTCCACGTGGCCCAGACCAATATGACAATGTCTTCTGATAATTTTAGACTATACCAAGACATCTGTGGCCCCTCACTTCTGCAACCATCCCCAAACTCTATAGCAACCAACCCCCATCCTTTACATTGCCATTCTGCTGCCACTTATACAGTACCTATTACCACTAATATTGTGCCTGCTGCCGCCCCATGTGCCCCCATTTCCATGCTTACATCATGCCTAGGTGAAGATGAAAATATCTGAATAGTGGAAGCCAACCACTAGGACTCCACCGATCATAAGAATGGAGGCCCCTTGTTCACAAGGTGAATTGAGCAGCAGATCACGTCTCCAAAAATTCTCCATGGGATCTCCTTACATTTATGAGTTCAGTGTCCATAGGTCCCATATAGAATGAAGGGAGCATTCACCTTGTTGACGACACAAGACCTGTTCTAATGATACTTATCATCTGTGCCATGTGAAGAGGATGAGTTTGAATCTTGGTGTAGAGTCCACAGATCAGATCAAAAGACCACCACCTCTTCTCCACCCACTGGTCTCTATGGCCCCCTATCTCCCATATACTGGTCTCTATGGCCCCCTATCTCCCATATACTGGTCTCTATGGCCCCCTATCTCACATATACTGGTCTCTATGGCCCCCTATCTCACATATACTGTTCCCTATGGCCACCTATCTCACATATACTGGTCTCTATGGCCCCCTATCTCACATATACTGGTCTCTATGGCCCCCTATCTCACATATACTGGTCTCTATGGCCCCCTATCTCACATATACTGTTCCCTATGGCCACCTATCTCACATATACTGGTCTCTATGGCCCCCTATCTCACATATACTGGTCTCTATGGCCCCCTATCTCACATATACTGGTCTCTATGGCCCCCTATCTCACATATACTGGTCTCTATGGCCCCCTATCTCACATATACTGATCCCTATGGCCCCCTATCTCACATATACTGTTCCCTATGGCCCAATATCTCACATATACTGTTCTCTATGGCCCCCTATCTCATTTACTGATACTAAGCACCCCAACCCCTCACATACCCTGGTCTCTTCACCTTCCTTACAGCCCTCCTTCCCATGCTTTTCCCTATTACCTCCTCTGTACACTGTGGCCCTCATTTACTATTGTAAACCCGACTGCTTTTCTGGGGGTTTTGTGGCGCATGTGCGACAGTCTGCAACATTTTTTCGCTAATAACCCGACTCGGCTTTCCAGAAACCCGAAAAGGGGCGTAACCCGACAAAATGGTCTTTTCCCCATGATTTAACAGGTTTCCCGACCCGAAAAATTGGGTTTTCAGTGTCTATTTTCCCTACAGCTTGCAGCAGTAGGATATTTTTTATTTATTTATTTTTATTTTTTTTTTATTTTTATTTTTTTCACAATGTAGGCTCTTATATAGAAGACAGAACCAAATTTATGCTGTTTTCACATTTTTTTTACTGTAAATTAAAATAACAATGACTTCAAAATGTAATTGCAAATTAACATTTTGAAATTAATTAAACTACATTTACAACTTTGTCACATTCACAAATTTCTGAAATATCAAACAAACTACTTAATGACATCCAAAAAATTGATTGGTGAGCTGTTGCCTCAAAAGCTGACCTGCATTGTCAGCTGCAAAGTTCTGTTCCAAATTAATCTGGATTTCGTCACGAAGATTTCATCACTAATGGACAACCAAATCACCTCACAAACTTTAACACAAAATTTAACCCCTAGGCTGCCGAAACGCACCTGCGACATTATTACGCTCGTGCGACAAAAAAATGCACATGCGACATTGAAATGCGACACATTCATAAATAACTAGGGAAGTAAAAAATCGGGTTATTCCAGGCAAAACCTTTTTTAATATATATCAACTGGCTCCGGAAAGTTAAACAGATTTGTAAATTACTTCTATTAAAAAATCTTAATCCTTCCAATAGTTATTAGCTTCTGAGGTTTTCTCTCTAACTGCTCAATGATGATGTCACGTCCCGGGAGCTGTGCATGATGGGAGAATATCCCCATAGTAACTGCACAGCTACCGGAACGTGAGTCATCAGAGAGCACTTAGACAGAAAACAACAACTCAACTTCAGAAGCTAATAACTATTGGAAGGATTAAGATTTTTTAATAGAAGTAATTTACAAATCTGTTTAACTTTCCGGAGCCAGTTGATATATAAAAAAAGTTTTGGCCTGGAATACTCCTTTAAGATGTGAGTGTGTGCACTGCTCTATGGGTCTCTCTGCAGCCTGGACAACCACATGACCACACTCGCATTGCTGCAGACGCATTTACCAAAGCAGACAAATATTCCATGCTGTGGACATCTTTCATACATAAATAGAAATCTGCAGGAATATATTGCTTCCAATGGTAAGCAATGAACATCTGTAAGAAGTTGCAAAAGCAGTTTTAAAATTTTGTGTCCCAAGCGATCCTCAGAGACGTCAAGAGGTCAAGAGGACGTATATATTGGACTGTCCCATTCCCTAGAAAGAAGCGATTGGGCAAAACTATAAAGTATGTGGGGGAGTCTCTTCCTCAGTACAAAAAAAATATTTAGCTGTCAAACCAGGATTAAAGGGGTACTCCGGGGGAAAAAATATTTTTCCAATCAACTGGTTCCAGAAAGTTAAACAGATTTGTAAATTACTTCTATAAAAAAATCTTAATCCTTCCAGTACTTATCAGCTGCTGTATACTCCACAGGAAGTTTAGTTATTCTTTTCTGTCTGACCACAGTGCTCTCTGCTGACACCTTTAGGTCCGTGACCAGTAAGTTATAGGAGAAAACCTGGACGACATGGGGAATTTTTTAAAGTAAATTTGCCATACATCCCTAGTAAAGGGAATGAGTCCCTGGGGGACAAATTCTAATTCTATCTAGTATGTTGGCCACAAGAGGGAGTTCGGATAGACAGATGCAAGCCACAATTTTTCCACCTTCATCCATTTTGATAGGCAGGTAGCATGGACAAAGCAGGTATATGCTGTAAATGAGCAGCCCAGTAGTACTTTAGGACATCCGGCAGTGCCATTCCACAGGCGGTAGTCTCCAGTAGAACAAGCCTGCACTAGGACCACTTGGAAATGCGTCATCTCCATAGGCGGCAATGCTTTTCCAAGCGGATTCCGCGGAAATAATTGACATGTTTATTCTTTCTATGGAGCCCAGGATTTTTATTTTCGCACCAGATGTTTGCGCAGTGTCTGCTGTGTGCACAGTGCAGCAGAATCCCTTTGGAAACAATGGTACTCTGTTGGAACAACATTTCCAAGCAGAGGTTTTCTGCCGATTCCACTCAGAAATTCTTCCGTGTGAATAGGGCCATAGGGGCCAGCATAATTTATTTAGTTATCCTTTGTCGTTTGCTAGTCCATACAAAATGCTAAATGGATGCCGAAACTGCTTTAAATAAGCACCAACATAATAGTTTTTTTACATTCCCATCATTTTGGTGGTTTGCTGATAGTTTGGTCTACAATTTTCATTACTACAGAACTCTAGATCCTCCACATTACTTCAGACTTCTTATCAGAACTGGTAAGTACCTTCTTCTCTCCACTCTCAGCTTCTCTGTAGATAAAGGGGTTATTCACGGATAGAAACACTAGAGCTAATTTCTTCCAAAAACAGCATCATGTCTGTCCTCAGGCTGTGTATGTGGTATTACAACTTTGCTCTTTTCACCTCAATAGAACGAAGCTGCAATACCACACACTACCTGAGGACAAAGGTGGTGCTGTTTTTTTAAAGAAGTTAGCTCTGTGTTTCTATCCCTGGGTAACCCTATTAACGGGAACCTGTCACCTGTTTTAAGTTGCTCAAACCACAGGCAGCATAAAACTGATGCAGGCAGCACAATCCCGACACACTTTGATTCACTCTTAAAGGCTCATGCTTTTAAGGGAAATCATAGTAAAATAATAGTGCTGGGATCCAGTAGCTAGTCATTGTGGAGGGTCCCAGCGACTGCGCTCTCTGTCCTGCAATCGCTGAGTGACATTTCTTTCTCTATAAAAGACAGGTAGAGATGCGTCACCCCCACGCTTGCAGAATGGAGAGAAGCTTCTTTAAACTATGATTTCTCTGAAACGCTCTAGTGTTCCAGAGTTGATCAAAGTGTGTCGGGATCACCCTGCCTGCACCAGTTTTATGCTGCCCATGGTTTGGGCAGAATAACGGTGACAAGTTCCGTTTAAATGGGTACTCCGGTGGAAAAAATTTTTTTTAAATCAACTGGTGCCAGACAGTTATACAGATTTGTAAATTACTTTTATTAAATAATTTTAATACTTCCAGTACTTATCAGCTGCTGTATGCTCCAGAGGAAGTTGTGTAGTTCTTTACTGCCTGACCACAGTGCTCTCTGCTGACATCTCTGTCCGTATCAGGAACTGTCCAGAGCAGGAGATGTTTGCTATGGGAATTTGCACCTAACAAATCACTGATATATGGAACATGAATCCAATTTAGCTAATTACTAACTCAAAACCAACCAAAATAGCTAAAATTTAACAACTTTTATTTAATCCAGTTAAAACCTATATTGACTATAAAATGGATACAGAGTCATCGGTCTACAGTATATAAAGACTCAAAACAGGGTAAATTCCCTCCAGGGTCAATCCCCTATTTAACACCCTTGTCAAAACCCAACGCGTTTCCCCGTGGATTAGATAAGTCCACGGTTCATCAGGGGTTATACTTAAACCCCGGATACACAGTGGAGAAATATATCTTATTCTATTCAATGTGTAACAGACAGGATAGGCACATAAAACATATAGCATATAGCAAGCAGGGTTAGTTAGTGTGCAATATAGTTTCTGTGGGATTCCTCTTCGTATCTAGTCTCCAAAGATGTATTTGATAAACAATAGAGCCAAGGTCCTTGATATGACCTCCAGATTTAGTTCCACTTCCTGAATATCAAAATACAGCAAGGAATACCCATATGATATGAAGTGGGCTAATAAATACAATTATCTTCTTCCTCAACGATGGCCCCTTTTAACTCCGTGTGTATACATTGATGATAGCCATGGTACTGTTATGGTTCCCACAAAATCCACACTTTAAAGATAGGTTTCCTCCATGTGAGGGACTAAATAGCCCATAATAATTCTCACACTTCCTATCCTTCACTGCAGAAAGGCTCAATATATCCCGGACTGCCACAAATCCACACAGGTCAAACTCCTCTGCTTACTTGGGGTCTACCCTGTCTCCACTATGATCCGGGTGCAGATAATGACCATACCAGACTCCGATCCAGGCTGGCGGCCTGGATCGGAGTCTGGTATGGTCATTATCTGCACCCGGATCATAGTGGAGACAGGGTAGACCCCAAGTAAGCAGAGGAGTTTGACCTGTGTGGATTTGTGGCAGTCAGGGATATATTGAGCCTTTCTGCAGTGAAGGATAGGAAGTGTGAGAATTATTATGGGCTATTTAGTCCCTCACATGGAGGAAACCTATCTTTAAAGTGTGGATTTTGTGGGAACCATAACAGTACCATGGCTATCATCAATGTATACACACGGAGTTAAAAGGGGCCATCGTTGAGGAAGAAGATAATTGTATTTATTAGCCCACTTCATATCATATGGGTATTCCTTGCTGTATTTTGATATTCAGGAAGTGGAACTAAATCTGGAGGTCATATCAAGGACCTTGGCTCTATTGTTTATCAAATACATCTTTGGAGACTAGATACGAAGAGGAATCCCACAGAAACTATATTGCACACTAACTAACCCTGCTTGCTATATGCTATATGTTTTATGTGCCTATCCTGTCTGTTACACATTGAATAGAATAAGATATATTTCTCCACTGTGTATCCGGGGTTTAAGTATAACCCCTGATGAACCGTGGACTTATCTAACCCACGGGGAAACGCGTTGGGTTTTGACAAGGGTGTTAAATAGGGGATTGACCCTGGAGGGAATTTACCCTGTTTTGAGTCTTTATATACTGTAGACCGATGACTCTGTATCCATTTTATAGTCAATATAGGTTTTAACTGGATTAAATAAAAGTTGTTAAATTTTAGCTATTTTGGTTGGTTTTGAATTTGCACCTACTCTGGACAGTTCCTGACCCAAACAGAGGTGTCAGCGGAGAGCACTGGTGTCAGACAGAAAAAGAACAATTCAACTTTCTCTGTAGTATACAGCAGCTACTTTTAATAGAAGTAATTTACAAATCTGTTTAACTTTATAGAGCCTGTTGATTTTTTTCCCCACCGGAGTACCCCTTTAAAGTAAACTGGGTCCAGATGCTAGGACTGTATGTGCTGACACTGTTGTCTATCAGTAGATGATTTTATCGCCCTCCCCACACCCACACCAGAGTTCTCTGAATGACTGGAAAGTGGAATCATTTCTTTTAGTAGGCCCTTGCTACACAGCTTTTCAGGACTCTGGAAAAGTTGGGTGACCTATCATATAGCAGCACAGAAATAGTCGTATGACTTGTCACGCAGCTTTACCAAAGACTGAGATGACTGAGTAACAGCTAATTAGAATTTTCCTGATTTTTTAAATGTGTAAATTACATAAGGATTACTAATAATGTACAACTAAAAGAATATCAAATCAGTTTATGTCGCCTTTATACATTATTGAGCAATATACTAAGACCCCTGAAATGGCTCTGCAAAGTTAGCCTTGCACTTTGCATAGCCCATCCCCCTTTGCCGTTGAGGAAGTGGGGGGCAGCCCTGCCTGTTAGTAATATATCCCTCTTTGGTTATGTTTTATGTCATGCTCAGTCCTGGGGAGACAGCTGACAATGGTGGTTTGCTTTCATGACAGCAAATATTTGTCTCCAGTGTATGAATTGTGAAAGCCACGTGCTGTCTGCTAAGAATGGCGCCTTGTAAGGAAACGTCCCCCAGTGATTAACCCCTTCAAGGTTGCCACATATGACCCACATCTTATCTAAGCCCGCAGTTTTATTCATTTCAACATCTTCTGCTATTTTATGTTTTACCACCTTTTCCATGTTTGTAAGTAACTGTCCATCCAGATCTACCTAGTTCATGAATATAAGGGAAATGCTGTGACAGATAGGCAGAGAAAGGGTGGTTGGGAATGTGGAGTAATGGAGGTCACTTCCAGGAACTATCTCACACAATGACTAAAGGGTCAGGCCACATTTTGCTAACCCGTTCATCTCCTTACCCTACAATAGGGTTTTGTTTTTTTTACCTAAATTATTCCAGCAGACACTATATTTGTATACCGTATATGCCGGCGTATAAGACGACTTGGCGGAAAGGACGACCCCCAACTTTTACAGTTAAAATATAGAGTTTGGGATATACTCGCCATATAAGACTACCCCTCCTACCGCGATGTACGGTACCTTGTAGTTCCCCCCCACATTAGGTAGGCATCATGTTCCCCCACATTAGGTAGGCAGTATAGTTCCCCCACAATAGTAGGCAGCTCCCCCACATTAGGTCGGGAGTTCCCCACATTAGGTCAGCAGTTACCCCACATTAGTAGGCAGCTCCTCCACATTAGTAGCAGTTCCCCCACATTTGTAGGCAGCTCCCCCCACATTAGGTCAGCAGTTCCCCCACAATAGTAGGCAGCTCCCCCACATTTGTAGGCAATTCCCCCACAATAGTAGGCAGCTCCCCCCACATTTGTAGGCAGCTCCCCCCACATTTGTAGGCAGCTCCCCCCACATTAGGTCAGCAGTTCCCCCACAATAGTAGGCAGCTCCCCCCACATTTGTAGGCAATTCCCCCACATTAGGTCAGCATTTCCCCCACAATAGTAGGCAGTTCCCCCACAATAGTAGGCAGCTCCCCCCACATTTGTAGGCAGCTCCCCCCACATTTGTAGGCAGCTCCCCCCACATTAGGTCAGCAGTTCCCCCACAATAGTAGGCAGCTCCCCCCACATTTGTAGGCAATTCCCCCACATTAGGTCAGCATTTCCCCCACAATAGTAGGCAGTTCCCCCACAATAGTAGGCAGCTCCCCCCACATTTGTAGGCAGCTCCCCCCACATTAGGTCAGCAGTTCCCCCACAATAGTAGGCAGCTCTCCCACATTAGATTGGTAGCTCCCCCCAACAGACATACAGCTTCCAGTCATATAAAGTGTATGGCTGCAGGCTGCATGTCTGTACTGGTCTGCCCCCACAGTGTTCCGATCACCACTCCTCTGGCCCGGGTCACCATCTACTGCTATGGCCTATGGACCATAGCAGTAGGTGTCGGGACCGGGGAGCGGTGACCGGATCACTTAAGATAGCACGGCCGGTCACTCACCAGGCCCCGGCCGGCGTGTCCTCCTGCGGTCCTCCTGGTCCTGCGCTCCTCTGCCTCTATGGTTGTAGGCACGTGACGTCACTAACGTCCCGTGCGTACAACCATAGAGACGGAGGACCGGACCACAGGAGGACCGAAGGAGGATCGCAGGAGGACGCCGGGGAATGGTAAGTGACCGGCGGACATCCTTATGTCCCGAAAAGATTTTTCGGGACACAGGGATGTCCGGCATAGGAATACCTATGATTATCTGCCTGGGCCGGCTCCCGTGTGTGGCTGCAGGTGGGGGCCGGCCAGAGCAAGTAAAAACTAATATTGTATACTTAAAACCAGGGGGCCTCCAGCTGTTGTAAAACCACAACTCCCAGCATGCCCGGACAGCCTTTGCCGTGCTGGGAGTTGTAGTTTCACAACAGCTGAAGGCACCCTAGTTTTTAGTATACAGTATTAGTTTTTACTTGCTCTGGCCGGCCCCCGCCTGCAGCCGTACACAGGAGCCGGCCCGGGCAGATAATCAGAAGTTTTTCTATCCCGGACCTCAATACCCGGCACATATATTTTGCATGTATGTACCACCTCACCATCACCCTGTGTGACCCCAGCCTCATTCTATGTGCTATATGGGGCCGATATCATGGTTTACAATTCCAGCCTTCACACATCAACCTCCTATTAAAGGACATTTTCTGAATGAGCGTCACTTATTTGTCCGCCATGCAGCGCATAAGAGGCTCCAGTGTGTGAAGTGCCTGGAATGCGATCTATCACCCCATCTACACCTTTGTTCTTCATTCAATTTAGTTAAGAGCCCCTGTTCCTTTCCGGGGTCTCCATGGAAACCTTACTCCTATAGCGTAAGCTCATTGCCAGATGAAATACAATTCATTCAAAGAGAGGAAAAATACGAAAGAGAAAGAAAAAAAATTACATACATTAAGCCTGTGAGTCTGGGCTGAATTAGGTGCAGGAAGATGAATCCGCACATTGTTCTCGCTTACAGTTTAAATTCAACAGACGTCATAGGAAAAATAGACAGTAAAAAATATGCAAGAGTAAAATAAATCTTCATGAAAGGTTAAAGCGTACTTGTCAGTTCAGATGACTTTTCAGGATAAGCTGCCCTGTGTGTACACACAAGGAGCAGCACTATTTATGGCCGTTATATAACTAGTATATGGTATTTTTCAACAGATTTCTGATTCCGCAGGCTTCATCTCCAATTTGCAGTTCTTCCAGAGCTGGTGGGAAGAGCACCCCCTCCATAGACTTGTATTGGCCTGTCTTGTAGACACAGAACAAAGCTGAGCTGATTTTCAAAGAAGATTTAAGCAGGAAGTTGGGGGAGGTAGGAAACTTGATAACAGGAGAAAGAACATTTTTTGTCTAGTAAGATATATTACAATGTTTCTTATATGCAATTGTACTATTGATTTATGAAATGTTTGTTCAAATAACAGTGCCTATTTAAGGCTTTTGTGGTAGATCCAGGTAATATGGATTTGTATTCAGAACAGACTTGTTATCTGTCATCAGTATAGGGCAGTGGTCTCCAAACTGTGGACCTCCAAATGTGGCAGAACAACAGCTTCCTGCATGCCCAGCAATAGATGCTGGATTATAGAGGTATTCACCCTTAAAAAACATTACCCATGCCGGTATTAAACGGGTTATCCAATTCATTAAAATTAATGTTTTTTCTTAGGATAGACCATCAGTGTAACGGGTCACTGCAGGTGGTGGATCCTCTGGGCCTGTGTGGATGATGACGTGAGCCGTGCCAGGGAGCGGAGTCTAAGGTGCCACTGGTTTTCACCAGAGCCCGCCGCAAAGCGGGATGGTCTTGCTGTGGCAGGCAGCACCCAGGTCGCTACCCCTGGCACGACTCGTCCACACAGGTAGCTGGGAGGTGGCATGGCACAGAAGGAGACTGGCAGGACGTGGCAAGATGGCAGTAGGTCAGGGCAGGTAATACAGGTGCAGGGGAGGAACAGGTAAACAGTAACAGGGACACAGGAATTTCACTATGGCACATGGTAACCAAACAAGGGAGGAGGGAGGGGAAAAAAGGGAGGAGCTGATATTTAAGGACAGGGGACAGGTGTAAGAGCTACGGCGTGCGCGCCCTTGGAGGTGGGGGCATGCGCGCTGGGGCTGCAAGGACACGGAGAGGCAGAAGATGAGGGAGGTGAGTGACAGGCTGTTATTCGCATGCAGGGGCGTCCCGCGATGCGAATCCCAGCCCTGCCGGCAGCGAGGACATAAGCAGAGAGCGCTCACGGCCGGCAGGTGTTACAGTACTCTCCCCCCTTTGGTCTCCCCTTCTTTGGAAGTCAGAGAGTTCCTCACTACATGAGACCAAGGGATTTCTGGAATGGGCAAAGGCTGTAAGGAATTTGCAGGCTTCTGTTGTAGAGTCTTCCGTCTTCTAAGGTGACCAACTGACAAGGAAGAATGTTCCCAATTCAAGACTTTACATCTGAGTTTAACAGGCACAGAATATATCACAGGGAGAACAAGACAGTGATCTTGGCAATATTCTCCCCAACAAGTGATTTCACCAGATTTCCAGTCAAGTTGTGGAGAATGACGTTGAAGCCAAGAAGAACAAGAAGAACATAGAACAAAATGTTTTCCTTATGCAAATTTCCTACTTGCATAATGAGGGGTTCCGTGCGAAATTGCACCTTACAGTTCAGATTTTGTCAATTAACAAAAGAGATGTAGAAGGACTTGGCAAGACAAGACACTGGAAGACTGTGTTTATGGACCTGGGAGACACCAATGAAGTTACCAGCGGAACTGGAGTCCAAAAGAGCAGAAGCGATAAAAGCTTGAATCGGGGAAATACTTGAATCGGGGTGGTCAAGCGAGGAGAGGTAATATTAACATCTAGGGAAGCCACTCCTACTTGTCCAAGTTGAGAGCATTCTCCTGGACACGGAGGATGTATAGAACAGTCTTTGAGAAAGTGCTCTGGACTGGCACAATATAGGCACAAATTCTCATTGCGTCGACGGGATTTTTCCTGCTGCGTTAAATGAAAACAGCCCACTTCCATAGCATCTTCAGCAATAGGCAAAGTAGACAGTAGAGGTGGATGTTGGAACACGGGGGCCAGACGAGGAAGGAAGTTCCTCCTGCCTCTCGGCAAAGCGCACATCAATTCGAGTGGCTAAATGGATAAGTTCGCTTAGGTTAGCAGGAGAATCTCATGCAGCGAGAGCATCCTTGATTCGAGGGGAAAGTCCTTCAAGAAAGTTCAGAGGCAAGAGTGCGGAACTGAACCGCGTAGTCGCAAACGGAGGAGTTCCCTTGGCAGAGGTTCAGTAGAGCTATCTTGGCAGAGGCACGGGTTCTTGAAATGCATTGCGGAATTCTGCAAGGAAGGCCGACAGGTTCAAGGAGACCGGATCTCTATGATCCCATAGAGGAGTAGCCCAGGCCAAAGCTTTTCCAGACATTAGACTGAACACAAACGCCACTTTAGCACGCTCCGTCGGGAAAAGATCTGCCATGAGTTCAAGATGGATAGAACACTGTGTCACAAAGCCTCAACACAGCTTGGGATCTCCATCATACTTAGAAGGCAAGGACAATGGAGCTTGGTCCCGGGAGAAGCTGCAAACTAAGGAGGAGGCTCAGGAACAGGTGGCTGCTGCTGTTTTTTTGTTGCTGCTGAGCGTTAAGAAGCTGTTGCACCATGACTGAGAGTTGGTTCAGTTGTTGCGCCTGACGGACTAACTGCTGCGACTGTTAAGCCACGATGGTGGGAAGATCCAAGACATCTGGCAAAGGCACCCCAGCGGGATCCATGGCCTGATCTTACTGTAACTGATCACAGCAGGTGGTGGATCCTCTGGGCCTGTGTGGATGATGACGTTAGAGGTCGCTACCCCTGGCACAACTCGTCCACACAGGTAGCTGGGAGGTGGCGTGACACAGAAGGAGACTGGCAGGATGTGGCAAGATGGCAGTAGGTCAGGGCAGGTAACACAGGTGCAGGGGAGGTAAGGTAGCAAAGAACAGCTACACGGTAACAGGGACACAGGACTTTCACTATGGCACAAGGTAACCAAAGATCCGGCAGGGAAACAAGGGAGGAGCTGATATTTAAGGACAGGGGACAGGTGTAGACCATTGATTACCAGAGCACTGGCCCTTTAAGTGAAAGAGCTCCGGCGTGCGCGCACCCTAGGAGGCGAGGCACGCGCGACGGGGTTGCGAGGACATGGAGAGGCGGAAGATGAGGGAGATAAGTGATGGACTGGGATTCGCATGCGGGCGCGTCCCGCGATGTGAATCCCAGCCCCGCTGGCAGCGGGGACATAAGCAGAGAGCGCTCACGGCTGGCATGTCCGGCCGGAGCACAGGTGTTACAATCAGTATTAAATCAGTAAGAATCTAACACCCGGCACCCATGTACATAAATTTTTGAAGGGGTTGGCATGCCACGTGTCCTGGCTGTGCCTGGTATTGCAGCTCAGTCCTTTTCATTTAAATAGGACAAAGGTGTAGTTAACTTCAATAACAAGCATAACTGGTACTTCAGTAATCTACTGGATTAATTCTTTCTGCTCCTCTGCCTCTTGCATTGTTTATCACAAGGCAGCATTGTAAAAACGAACCTTAATCTTCTCTTTTACATTTCCCAATAAAGATATACACTGCTCAAAATAATAAAGGGAACACTTGAACAACACAATGTAACTCCAAGTCAATCACACTTCTGTGAAATCACACTGTCCACTCAGGAAGCAACACTGATTGACAATCAATTTCACATGCTGTTGTGCAAATGGAACAGACAACAGGTGGAAATTATAGGCAATTAGCAAGACACCCTGAATAAAGGAGTGGTTCTGCAGGTAGTGACCACAGACCACTTTTAAGTTCCTATGCTTCCTGGCTGATGTTTTGGTCACTTTTGAATGCTGGCGGGGGTTTCACTCTAGTGGTAGCACTAGACGGAGTCTACAACCCACACAAGTGGCTCAGGTAGTGCAGCTCATCCAGGATGGCACATCAATGCCAGCTGTGGCAAGAAGGTTTGCTGTTTCTGTCAACGTAGTGTCCAGAGCATGGAGGTGCTACCAGGAGACGTGGAGGAGGCCGTAGGAGGACAACAACCCAGCAGCAGGACCACTACCTCCACCTTTGTGCAAGGAGGAGCAGGAGGAGCACTGCCAGAGCCCTGCAAAATGACCTCCAGCAGGCAACAATTGTGCATGTGTCCACTCAAAAAGTCAGAAACAGAGTCCATGAGGGTGGTATGAGCGCGCGATGTCCACAGGTGGGGGTTGTGCTTACAGCCCAACACCGTGCAGGACATTTTGCATTTGCCAGAGAACCCCAAGATTGGAAAATTCACCACTGGTGCCTGTGCACTTCACAGATGAAAGCAGGTTCACACTGAGCACATGTGACAAACGTGACAGAGTCTGGATATACCGTGGAGAACGTTCTGCTGCCTGCAACATCCTCCAGCATGACAGGTTTGATGGTGGGTCAATAATGGTGTGGGGTGGCATTTCTTTGGGGGGGCCGCACAGTCCTCCATGTGCTTGCCAGAGGTAGCCTGACTGCCATTAGGTACCGAGATGAGATCCTCATGTAACGACTGGAGGTGGAGAAGTGGATCCGCTGGACCTGTGTGGATGATGGCGTGGGCTGTACCAGGGAGCGGAGTCTAAGGTGCTGCTGGTATTCACCAGAGCCCGCCGCGAAGCGGGATGGACTTGCTGCGGCAGGCGGCACCCAGGTCGCTACCCCTGATATGACTCGTCCACACAGGCTGCCGAGATGTAACGTGACGCAGGAAGGATGAGACATCTCGTAGTCAGGACAGGCAAAGGTCAGGGCAGGCGGCACAGGAGCATGGTCTGGAACTTAACAAGGAAGTCAGAGGGCAGGTGGCACAGGAGCAAGGTCAGGTCACACAGCAAGAGGTCAGGTACACGGCATGACTAAACACTAGGGAACGCTTTCTCTCAGGCTAAGGAGCGCAAATTCCGGCAAGGTAAAAGAGGAAGTGCTGACCCTTATAAGGTCAGCGAGCAGCATAAACCAATTAAGGGCATACTGGCCCTTTAAATCTCAGAGAGCCGGAACGCGGCGCCCTAGGATGCGGCCATGCGCGTGCCAGCAGACAGAGGGAGCAGGAACGTGGAGAGGTAAGGTTACGATCCATCGGATGCCTGCGACTGCATCCCGACATGCGAACAGTGGCTCCGCCAGCATCAGGGGACAAAACAAGGGTGCGCTCTCGGCCAGCATGGCCGCAGCGCAACCCCTAACACCTCAGACCCCTTGTGAGAACATATGCTGGTGCAGTTGGCCCTGGGTTCCTCCTAATGCAAGACAATGCTAGACCTCGTGTGGCTGGAGTGTGTCAGCAGTTCCTGCAAGAGGAAGGCATTGATGCTATGGACTGGCCCGCCTGTTCCCCAGACCTGAATCCGAGCACATCTAGGACATCATGTCTCTCTCCATACACCAACACCACATTGCACCACAGACTGTCCAGGAGTTGACGGATGCTTTAGTCCAGGTCTGGGAGGACATCCCTCAGGAGACCATCCCCCACCACATCAGGAGCATGCCTAGGCATTGTATGGAGGTCATACGGGCACGTGGAGGCCACACACACTACTGAGCCTCATTTTGACTTGTTTTAAGGACATTACCTCAAAGTTGGATCAGCCTGTAGTGTGGTTTTCAACTTTGATTTTGAGTGTGACTCCATATCCAGACCTCCATGAGTTGATACATTTGATTTCCATTGATAATTTTTGTGTGATGTTATTGTCAGCACATTCAACTAGGTAAAGACGAAAGTATTTAATACGATTAGTTCATTCATTCAGATCTAGGATGTGTTATCTTAGTGTTCTCTTTATTTTTTTTGAGCAGTGTATATGTATCTGTGTATATGACCGGGAGACAGTGATGTAGGAGCTGGTCACAGATGGTGACATCACTTAGGAGGCGGGGCTTCAGATCAGAGACATGATCCAGCCACAACTCCTGCGACAGCAGAGGATGCGTCATCATGGAATAGAGCAATGTTTCCCAAGCAGGGTGCTTCCAGCTTTTGTAAAACTACAACTCCCGGCATGCCGGGAGTTGTAGTCCTGATGGCTGTCCGGGCATGCTGGGAGTTGTAGTCCTGCAACCGCTGGAGTCACCCTGCTTGGGAAACATTGGGATAGAGGGAGGAGTCAAGGAGCTGCTGAGAAAACACCACACTGACAATGAAAAAACTACACAACTTCTTGTCAGGGGTTTTTCAAGCAATCATATGCTGCAGCATATATCTTGGGGGTGATAATTTTAAAATGAAATATGCATTTATAATTGTTGGAGTATAAATTTCATATCTTAGATCACAAAATGTGTCTTCTGGTGCCATCTTAATATCTATTTAACATTTTTTATTGTTATTTATGGTATCTTATAGTTCACGTATGACACTGCCTGCATGCCACAGTCATTCTGACATCCAGCCTGGAGCAGCTGCCTTTAGACACGACATTTTCTCATGTAGCGTCCATGCATACATCTTATACATCTGCCTTGTCTTATTCATATTGTTATCCTGTTGTATTCTTTATGTTCTGCTGAAGCTGAGAGTATATCATGAGCCCATATTAAGACATGATGACACGGAGTTGCTATGGCAACCAGGAAAATGTCACTGCACATGAAGTCTTAATAATTAGGCCTAGATTTTCTACTAGGGTATCCCAATAAAATGTAGAGAGGTAGGAAGACAAGACTGGGGATATTTCAAGGGAATTTTTTTTTTTTTTTTTATAAATAAAAGTATTCGAAAAAATATATTTTTTACATTCTGTAGTAAATTTTAAAAAAAAATAGTCTTTTTTTTTAAACTCCGCTAGAACAGCTCTGTTCATGCATGGCATACAATAGCGTGTACATACAGTATACCTTGACCAGGCACACGTCATGGTCATTGACATTCTCTCACTATGAATGTAACAACCCTGTGGCCTAGTGTATATGGGTGCACGTGACCAGAGAAAAATCTGAGCAGGAAGGGTATGTTCACACCAGCATAAAGCCATCTGGAAAAGAAAACACCTCAATATCAACGTGGAATTTGGTGATGATTTTGATGTGTTTTTTTTTTCATGTGTATTTTTCAATTCACCACTCCTACACACAAAATAAACTACATTTTATATATAAGAAACACTTTAACGTAGGTAAAATAATTTTCCATGACCATAGAAACATAGAATGTGTCGGCAGATAAGAACCATTTGGCCCATCTAGTCTGCCCAATAATCTGAATACTATCAATAGTCCCTGATCCCATCTTATATGAAGGATAGCCTTATGCTTATCCCATGCATGTTTAAACTCCTTCACTGTATTTGCAGCTACCACTTCTGCAGGAAGGCTATTCCATGCATCCACTACTCTCTCAGTAAAGTAATACTTCCTGATATTACTGCATAAACCTTTGCCCCTCTAATATAAAACTATGCCCTCTTGTGGTAGTTTTTCTTCTTTTAAATATGCTCTCCCCCTTTACCGTGTTGATTCCCTTTATGTATTTAAAAGTCTCTATCATATCCCCTCTGTCACTTCTTTCTTCCAAGCTATACATGTTAAGGTCCTTTAACCTTTCCTGGTACGTTTTATCCTGCAATCCATGTACTAGTTTAGTAGCTCTTCTTTGAACCCTCTCTAGAGCATCTATATCCTTTTGGAGATACGGCCTCCAGTACTGTGCACAATACTCCAAGTGAGGTCTCACCAGTGTTCTGTACAGCGGCATGAGCACTTCTCTCTTTCTACTGCTTATACCTCTCCCTATACATCCAAGCATTCTGCTAGCGTTTCCTGACCAATAATACCAGTATACAATGAGTAAATATATATATATACCACCACACAATAACTGGATAATACCACAAAACTATTCTAAATAAAACCACTATACACAGACCAGTATACTATACAGGGTCTGTATACTATATAAGTGATTGCATACATAGTGGTGGATACCAGCTGTACAGAGATCTGTATACAATATAAGTGATTATATACAGGACCGTATGGCAGTAGATACCAGCTGTACACAGGATCTGTATACCATATAAGTGATTACAGTTACATAAAGGAACTCACAATTACGTCTTTTCTGATTGGCGGCGTCCTCTTTCCTTTTCTTCTCCGTCTGGATCAGACCACCATGTCGATTTCATCTGCAGGACAAACATTTAAGACTCTGCATTTTTCAGTGCCCTCCTCTACACAATCTCCCCATCTATAGGCCCACAAACTGTAATAATGCCCTCCTTGGTGTACTGCACAGTAAAAGGGCAGGTAGGTAGGTAGCCAGGTAGGTAAGAAACTAGGTAGGTAGATCAGAAAGCCAGATATGTAGGTAGGTGACTTGCTAGGCAGCTATGTATGAAGGCCAGGTATGTACATAGTTAGGTAGCCAGGTATGTAGGTAGGTAGTAAGATATGTAGGTAGGTAGTTAGGCAGCCAGGTACATAGGTAGTTAGATAGCCAGATATGTAGGTCAGTAGTTTGGCATCCAGGTATAAAGTTTGGTAGCCAGGTAGTTAATCAAGTATGTAGACAGCACCCCCTCCACCCAGTGGCGAATCCAGAGTCTAGTCTCGAGACGGAAACTATCAGAGTATTTTGTGTTAGCAGACAGGAAATAAGGTGTTGCTTACAGAAGTTACAGGTAGGTAATGTAGGTAGCTATTGTCCCCCAGGTAGGTAGTTATGCCCCCTGTTGGTAAGTCCCCAAGATAGCTGCCCCTGTATGAAAACCCCCTATATAGTTAGTAGGTAGCCCTCCTATTAGTTTGGTAGTTTGTCCCCATATTAGGTAGTCCCTCACATTAGGTGTAGGTAGCAGATTTCCCCCACAGTAGGTGTAGGCAGCAGAGTTCCCTCACATTAGGTGTAGGCAGTAGAGTTCCCCCATAGTGGGTGTAGGCAGCAGAGTTCCCCTGCAGTGGGTGTAGGCAGCAGAGTTCCCCCCACAGTGGGTGTAGGCAGCGAGGTCCCACCACAGTAGATGTGGGCAGCGGCGAGGTCCCCCCTCAGTATGTGTAGGCAGCGGCGAGGTCCCTCCCTCCACAGTAGGTGTAGGCAGCGAGGTCCCCCCCACAGTAGGTGTAGGCAGCGGGATCCCCCCACAGTAGGTGTAGGCAGCAGGGTTCCCCCCTAAGTAGGTGTAGGCAGCGTGGTCCCCCCACAGTGGGTGTAGACAGCAGGGTCCCCCTCCACAGTAGATGTAGGCAGCGGGGTCCCCCCTCAGTAGGTGTAGGTAGCGGGGGGTCCCCCCACACAGTAGGTGTAGGCAGCAGGGGTCCCCCCACAGTAGATGTAGGCAGCAGGGTCCCCCCACAGTAGGTGTAGGAAGCGGGGTCCCCCCACAGTAGATGTAAGCAGCAGCATCCCCCCACAGTAGGTGTCGGCAGCAGAGTTATAACCCCACGCCCCCTCCTCCCCCCCCAATCCCAGGTAAAAAAAAAATTATGCTAACCTGATGTCCCATGCAGCTATCTTCTCCTCCGGAGCCCAGCAGGGGCCCGCATCTTCGTTCCTCCAAAGTGCAGGCGCAGGTGAGTGACGTCATCGGTGCCTGCACTGTGCAGTGGGGGCAGAGGTCACGTCTCCTCTGTTTGGGGGCAGATGTGGCTCACACAGAGGGGACGCCTTCTCCTGTATGTGTGTACTGCACATACAGGAGAAGGCAGCGCTGTCTGCCGGGGGCAGTGGCGGGCCCTGTACCCGGCCGGGCCCCGGGACAACGTCCGATCCGACAGGCCGGTCAGTCCGCCCCTGCGTGGGGCCCCCTCCTATGTCAACCTTTAGCAGCATGTTCAGAGAAGCCTATAGTGATCTGCTTAAGGCTAAGTTTCCACTTGTTTTTTTTTCTGTCAGTTTTTGGAAAACTGTTACTGCAGTTTTTGAGCCAAAGTCAGAAGTGTATTCAAAAGGAATAGGACATATAAAGGAAGGACTTATACTTCTCCTCCCTTATGTATCCACTTCTGACTTTGGCTCAAAAGCTGCAGTAACAGTTTTCCAAACTTAGCCTTAAAGGGGTACTCCGCACCCCTAGACATCTTATCCCCTATCCAAAGTATAGGGGATAAGATGTCAGATCGCCAGGGTCCCGCAGCTGTGGGCCCCCGGGATCTCGGCTTCTGCACCCACCTGTACGGCTGCCACCTCACAGCGGGAATGCTGGATGCTTCGGAGACCGACCACAATGGCGGACGAGCGTGACGTCACGACTCTGCCCAGTGTGATGTCACGCCCCGCTCCCTCAATGCAAGTCTATGGGAGGTCGGTCACGCCCCCTCCCATAGACTTGCATTGAGGGGGCGGGGCGCGGCATCACAAGGGGCGGAGTCGTGACGTCACGCTCGTCCGCCATTGTGGTCGGTCTCCGAAGCCTCCAGCGTTCCCGGTGTGAGGTGGCAACCGTACAGGTGGGTGCAGAAGCCGAGATCCCGGGGGCCCACAGCTGCGGGACCCCGGCGATCTGACATCTTATCCCCTATACTTTGGATAGGGGATAAGATGTCTAGGGGTGCGGAGTACCCCTTTAAGAGGGCCTGTGCTCATTTCTAAAAACACAATGTAGCGGTATGTATAAGCTCCTGATCAAATACCTATATACAGTTAAAAAATTCCCAAAGTCCCCCTTCCCTCTGTTCTAGAGTTATGGGGTGTTTTATTTCCATTTGTCAGGTTCCTGAATCCATAAGATGGCCATGCATAACTATTAAGCAATGTGGTGCTAGCAGGTATGGGTGAGCTTAACTAAGCCAGGTCGAGAATAACTTACATCTGTGCAGTACGTGCTCCCATTGCTTTCTTCTGATGTAGTCATCAGGATTTTGCGATACTGACAATGTCAGACGAAAGCGATGGGAACATGTACTGCAGGGATGTAAGGTATTCACAACCCCCAAGCCCGATAAGCCCGCCCATACCTTCTAGCACCACAGTGTATCATAATTAAACACGCCCATTTGACCGATTCTGGAATCTGTCAGTTGGAAATTAAACATCTTATAACTCCAGACCGGGGAACGAGGGGAGTTAATGGGGGTGAATTGACAAACTGTAAAAAGGTATGTAATCACCCCCCTCCCCCCAATAGTGGCATGGTGTGCACAGTAACATGTTCTGCCCACAAGGATAGTGCAGACAGTCAAGTCACAGTCTACTGGCAAAATGCACACAGTAATATTGCAGTACAAGTAGTATAATCTACAAAGTTTTGTCACAGTACAGAGATAATAAACACAATGATATAAGCATAGCAGTATAAGCATAAGCAGCTGGGTGATGTTACTACACAGGAAAGATATACACAGTGATGCCATATGCTTAAAGAGTACCTGCCACCAAATAAAACTTTTAATATAGTGTTCCTTGTGTAATTAGCAGACACTTTCCCATTCACTTGCTTTTAAAATTATCAACATAGATGTGTTTAAAATGTAATAGAAAAAATGGCCACTAGGTGGCTCTGTTCTATTCCCTGCTGCAATTAATACAGTGAGTTTGGTCTCCTCCCGGCCTGGCAGGAGTCCAAACTCAGGAAGTGTTTCTCTGCTCTGAGCTTGATTGACAACTGCACATAGCCTCACTTAAAGCTGCAAAGAGCCTCACTGAATCATGAATAGAGCATCACTGAAAGATGCACAGAGCTTGAGGTCTTCTATTCATCACAGCACTGCAACAATGTGAGGGCGGAAGTAGTCCCCCAGCAGGCTTCAGTGATGTCATGCCTGCTGAGAAACGCCCACTTTCTCCTGCTGGGAAATTGCACTATGTGAGCAAGAATGAAGGTATTATACAGAGCTTTTTAAAACTCTGAAATTTTAAGCGTGGGAGGGGTGTTAAGAGTAGTTAGGGAACATAGCCTGAATTAGTTAACAAAAGTTTATTTGGTGACAGGTACTTTTTAAATAATGCAAACATGATGTCATAGTACAAGAATAATGTGATAATGTCACAACACAGCATTAGTGGCCAAAGTAATGCCACAGACATACATATATACAGCACTGGTAACCCCAGGCTTTATAGTAAGGCCGCATATCCTCCATGTTATTTTATATCTGTTACGCCGAGCGCTCCGGGTCCCCGCTCCTCCCCGGAGCGCTCGCTACACTCTCTCCGCTGCAGCGCTCCGGTCAGATCCACTGACCCGGGGCGCTGCGATTCTGCTGCCAGCCGGGATGCGATTCGCGATGCGGGTAGCGCCCGCTCGCGATGCGCACCCCGGCTCCCGTACCTGACTCGCTCTCCCTCGGTCCTGTCCCGGCGCGCGCGGCCCCGCTCCCTAGGGCGCGCGCGCGCCGGGTCTTTGCGATTTAAAGGGCCACTGCGCCGCTGATTGGCGCAGTGATTCCAATTAGTGTCTTCACCTGTGCACTTCCCTATATCACCTCACTTCCCCTGCACTTCCCTGCCGGATCTTGTTGCCATTGTGCCAGTGAAAGCGTTCCTTGTATGTTCCTAGCCTGTGTTCCAGACCTCCTGCCGTTGCCCCTGACTACGATCCTTGCTGCCTGCCCCGACCTTCTGCTACGTCCGACCTTGCTTCTGTCTACTCCCTTGTACCGCGCCTATCTTCAGCAGCCAGAGAGGTTGAGCCGTTGCTAGTGGATACGACCTGGTCACTACCGCCGCAGCAAGACCATCCCGCTTTGCGGCGGGCTCTGGTGAAAACCAGTAGTGACTTAGAACCGATCCACTAGCACGGTCCACGCCAATCCCTCTCTGGCACAGAGGATCCACTACCTGCCAGCCGGCATCGTGACAATATCCCTTTCCTGGTGGTGCGGTTTCTGGATGAAAGCAGCTAGGTTTTTCCTCATCCTCGATAACCTCTCAAACTAGAAAGCCTAGCATAGAATGAACAGGTTATGAGAGCAAATGTTTAAAACTTTGTAGTCTTACATAGGTTTGGGAGGGACACAACTTGTCCAATTTGAACACTTTTTTTTAAATGATGTAAACATTTTGTGCCAAATCTGAAATCTTAAATCATACCTGTCATTAGCAAAAACATTTTATATAATGTAGATAATACCATTGGGGGGGCATTTATCATTATATATACATCGTTTTCACTGTCTATATTGTGCAATCTTTTTTGTGCAATTCTGATTTTTGCATGTTTTTTGCGTAATTTTGTATAGAACTTTATAAGTGGAATTCGAAATCACGGTGTACAGTAGAACTGATTATGTGGTGGACATCGTTTTATCAACTGCGTCTTTTCTCTTTACACGCAAGTCCTGATTTTATTGCTCAAATATACACCATCAAGGAGGACACTCAAAATGTTATAAGAATAAGTCCAGCAATATGTAATACATCTTTAGATTAGACTCTGATCTGTACAGACTGTAGATCTGTAGAACTGTGTTAAATTCAAACTTGCAATGTTCTTGATGAATGCAGGAGATTGCACCATGGTGACCGTACAGCTAAGAATAGCACTGTATGGGCAGGGAGGGAGAAGAAGGTAGGGCTGTTAGGTCTATGTATATGTGTGATCATGTGTATGCAGCAGAGCTGAGTGTGTGACTGGGAATGCAGCAGAGCTGAGTGTGTGACTGTGTGTATGCAGCAGAGCTGAGTGTGTGGTCATGTGTAAGCTGCAGAGCTGAGTATATGATCATGTATATGCAGCAGAGGTGAGTGTGTGATTGTGTGTATACAGCAGAGCTGAGTGTGTGACTATGTGTATGCAGCAGAGCTGAGTGTATGACTGTGTATGCAGCAGAGCTGAGTGTGTGATTGTGTGTATGCAGCAGAGCTGAGTGTGTGCATGGTCATTCATACACATAATCACACATTTAGCTCTGCTCCATACACATGCCGCACACTTATTTCTGCTACATGTACATGATCACACACTCAGCTCTAGTACATATACACAGTATTTACAAACAAGGGTGCCTCCAGCTGTTGCAAAAGTGCAACTCACAGCATACCAAGTTTTGCAACACTTGGAGGCATTCTCGTTGGTAAACACTGATATAGAGGTAAGGGGACAGATTGTTTAGCAAAATTACATATTTTTTTTAAACCCAGATATTCTGTGTACTTTATAAAGATTAAAGATATTACTATAGTGCAGAGTTTTGTTCGGAACACACAGCTGCTCCAGCACTTCTAGCTATGTGAGCAGTGTACCGCGGAAAAATGCCACAGCTTTATGAAGTGTGAGGTAGAGAAGGAGCGCACGGTAGAGCGAGGGGGGGGGGGGCGTTTCTATATTTGCACAAAATTTATCAAAGGACATGCGCAACTTTTGTAAATTTTGAGCAAGAGTGTAAATTAGACAAGCAGTGTGAAGGGGTAGATCTGTGTCTACAATAGACACATAATGATAAATGTCCCCCATTATATGTAAATACATTGGTTAAAAATTTGTATATTTTTGGGAGAAAAAAATGTCTCTGCAGCTATTGCCTGTGTGTCTCTGTGGGGAGATGAAGTACAGGAAGTGAGGGCAGGACAAGCAGGGCTCTGTGCAGGCTCCTGGCTTGTCAATCATCCTGATGTGTGAGCCAGGAACATGTCAAAGAGCCCTGCTTGTCCCCAGTACACAGAGCCCTGCTTGTCCTCAGTGTAGAGAGCCCTACTTGTCCTCAGTGTACAGAGCCCTGCTTGTCCTCAGTGCACATAGCCCTGCTTGTTCTCAGTGTACAGAGCCCTGCTTGTCCTTAGTGAACAGAGCCCTGCTTGTCCTCAGTGCACAGAGCCCTGCTTGTCCTCAGTGCACAGAGCCCTGCTTGTCCTCAGTGTATAGAGCCCTGCTTGTCCTCAGTGTACAGAGCCCTGCTTGTCCTCAGTGTACAGAGCCCTGCTTGTCCTCAGTGTACAGAGCCCTGCTTGTCCTCAGTGTACAGAGCCCTGCTTGTCCTCAGTGTACAGAGCCCTGCTTGTCCTCAGTGTACAGAGCCCTGCTTGTCCTCAGTGTACAGAGCCCTGCTTGTCCTCAGTGTAAAGAGCCCTGCTTGTCCTCAGTGTACAGAGCCCTGCTTGTCCTCAGTGTACAGAGCCCTGCTTGTCCTCAGTGTACAGAGCTCTGCTTGTCCTCAGTGTACAGAGCTCTGCTTGTCCTCAGTGTACAGAGCCCTGCTTGTCCTCAGTGAACGGAGCCCTGCTTGTCCTCAGTGTACGGAGTCCTGTTTTTCCTCAGTGGACGGAGCCCTGCTTGTCCTCAGTGTACAGAGCCCTGCTTGTCCTCAGAAAAATTAGGCATGTACACCTGGCTGGAAAATTTGGTATTGTCGCAGCTGTAGCAGCGGCCATAAAAATTGCAGCACCATAACAATTGCAGCAGCAGAGGCCATAAAAATTAGGCATGTACACATGGATGAAAAATTGGGTATTGTCGCAGCCGCAGCTGTAGCAGCGGCCATAAAAATTGCAGCACCATAACAAGTGCAGCAGCAGAGGCCAGAAAAATTAGGCATGTACACCTGTCTGGAAAATTTGGTATTGTCGCAGCCGCTGTAGCAGCAGCCTGAAAAATTTCTGTTTGTTTTGCCAGGCAGAAAGTGCCCTAAAACATTGCGGCTTGAACCCTAGTTGGTGGCGGATAAGTCACGCAAGTCATCCGGCATTCAGAGTTCAAATACAGCAGCGTGTGGACCATTTTTAGGCCAAGGCAGCTCATCTGATCAGGCCTTGTTCAGTCAAATGTATCGCCCAGTGTCAGTCCCTTCGGGATCTATCCCTCATTCATCTTAAGAAAGGTGAGGTAATCCAGACTTTTTTGACCAAGGCGACTCCTCTTCTCAGTGACAATACCTCCTGCTGCACTGAAGGTCCTTTCTGACAGGACACTTGAAGCGGGACAGGCCAGAAGTTTGAGTGCAAATTGGGATAGCACAGGTCAAGCCGGCACACCCAGTAGTCAAGGGGTTCATCGCTCCTCAGAGTGTCGATATCTACGGTTAAGGCCAGGTAGTCTGCTACCTGTCGGTCAAGTCGTTCTCTGATGGTGGACACCGAAGGACTTAAAAAGCTCTGCATGTCCTCCATCAACAGCATGTCTGTACAGCTTCCTGTCCTTGCCGGCGTGTTCGTGGGAGGAGGAGGATTACTTTCACCTCTTCCCCTGTTAGATCCCTGTTGTGCTGTGACATGACCCTTATACGCTGTGTAGAGCATACTTCTTAATTTATTTTGGACCTGCTGAATCCTTTCCGCCTTGCTGCAATGCGGTAACATGTCAGGCACTTTATGCTTATACCGGGGGTCTATTAGCGTGGACACCCAGTACAGGTCGTTCTCCTTCATCCTTTTTATACGAGGGTCCTTCAACAGGCACGACAGCATGAAAGACCCCATTTGCACAAGGACGGATGCCGAGCTACTCATGTCCCTTTCCTCGTCCTCGGTGATGTCAGGGAAGGTATAATCTTCTTCCCCCCAGCCACGTACAACACCACGGGAACCAGATAGGTGACAAGGAGCACCCTGGGATGCCTGCTGTGGTTGGTCTTCCTCCTCATCTTCAAAGCCACATTCCTCCTCTGACTCCTCTTCCTCACAATCCTCTTCCAGCGTTGCCGCAGGTCCAGCAAGCGATGCTGATAAGGCTGTTTCTGGTGGTGATGGTGTCCACAACTCTTCCTCTTCACACTCATCTACTGCCTCATCCAGCACTCTTCGCAGGGCACGCTCCAGGAAGAAAACAAACGGTATGATGTCGCTGATGATGCCTTCGGTGCGACTGACCAGGTTTGTCACCTCCTCAAAAGGACGCATGAGCCTACAGGCATTGCGCGTGAGCCTCCAGTAACGTGGCAAAAAAATTCCCAGCTCCGCAGATGATGTCCTAGCACCCCGGTCATACAAATATTCGTTGATGGCTTTTTCTTGTTGGAGCAGAGGGTCGAACATTAGGAGTGTTGAATTCCAATGTGTCGGACTGTCGCAAATCAAGCGCCTCACTGGCATGTTGTTTCCCCGCTGGATATCTGACAAGTGCGCCATGGCCGTGTAGGAATACTTGAAATGGCCACACACCTTCCTGGACTGCTTCAGGACATCCTGTAAGCCTGGGTACTTGAGCACAAAGCGTTGTACAATCAGATTACACACATGTGCCATGCACCGCACATGTGTCAGCTTGCCCAACCTCAATGCCGCCAACAAATTTGTTTCATTGTCACAAACCACCTTGCCGATCTCCAGTTGGTGCGGAGTCAGCCACTGGTCCACCTGTGCGTTCAGAGCGGACAGGAGCGCTGGTGCGGTGTGACTCTCTGCTTTGAGGCAAGTCATCCCCAAGATGGCGTGACACTGCCGTATCCGGATTGTGGAATAGCACCTGGGGAGCTGGGGGGGTGCCGGTGATGTGGAGCAAGACGCAGCAGTGGAAGAGGACTCGGCCGAGGATGTTATGGAAGAGGATGGAGTAGGAGGAGTAGAGGAGGTGGCAGTAGACCTGCCTGCAAGTCGTGGTGGTGTCACCAACTCCTCTGCAGAGCCACGCATTCCATGCTTGACAGCCGTCACCAGGTTTACCCAATGAGCAGTATAGGTTATATACCTGCCCTGACCATGCTTTGCAGACCAGTTATCAGTCTTCAGATGGACCCTTGCCCCTACACTGTGTGCCAGACATGCCATCATTTCCTTTTGCACAATGGAGTAAAGGTTGGGGATTGCCTTTTTGTGCAAAAAAATTTCGTCCGGGTACCTTCCACCGCGGTGTCCCAATGGCTACAAATTTTTTAAAGGCCTCAGATTCCACCAGCTTGTATGGTAAAAGCTGGTGGGCTAGCAGTTACGACAAGCCAGCTGTCAGACGCCGGGCTAGGGGGTGACTTTGAGACATTTTCTTCTTGCGCTCAAACATCTCCTTGACAGACACCTGACTGTGGGCAGATGAGCAGGAACTGCTCAAGGCGAGAGACGGAGAGGCGGATGGTTGAGAGGGGGCAAGAAGGGCAGCAGTGGTTGACCTGGCTGAAGATGCTGGACCAGGAGGAGGATGGCGGCTTTGACTTTTGTGTGCTGCTTGTACTGTCGTGTTGATTCCATAGGCGTTTGTGATGTGACATCATGTGCCTTCGCAAAGCAGTTGTGCCTAGGTGGGTGTTGGACTTCCCACGACTCAGTTTCTTCTGGCACAGATTGCACATGGCCTCGCTGTTGTCAGAGGCAGACACACAAAAAAATGCCACACTGCTGAGCTCTGCGATGACGGCATTCTGGTGGTGGCAACAGCATGCATTGATTGGCGTCCCGTCTGGCTGACCCCGGGTGCCGATGCATGCTGTCTGACTGTGCCACTAGCTCCTTGCGACGACCTCCCCCTGCTTCCAACTCGTCTCCTCCTCCTCTCTGTCTCCCCATCTAAACTTTCCCCCTCTTCTTCTCTTCTAGTGGGCACCCACGTGGCATCCACGGACACATCATCATCATCAACACCTTCACCGCTATCTGACACCTCAAGAAAGGAAGCAGCAGCAGGTACAACATCATCATCACACCATACGTCCATGTGTGTAATGCTGCCTGACTGAGACATATCCCTCTTAACTACATCCTCTGGCAATAATGGTTGTGCATCACTCATGTCTTCAAACTGATGTGTAAATAACTTCTCTGACGGATCAAGTAAAGCTGCTGTGGTGCTAGTGTTGGTGGTGGCGGCAGGCGGGCAAGTGGTAACATGAGAGGTGCCCGAAGCAAAGCTAGAGGAGGAGAAGGACGGTGTGTCAAGGTTCCGAGCGGAAGCTTTAGTAGTAGATTGGGTGTCTTGTGATAGCCAGTCAACTAAGTCCTCAGAACTTTGGGGGTTCAGGGTACGTGGCCTCTGAACACTGGCCATTCTAGGGCCAAAGGGAATCCCAGCACCACGATGGCCCCTGCGGGGTGGCCTTCCTCTGCCTGTCATTTTTTTGGTTAAATTTGCACAAGTGTCACACCTAATGTGATTTGCACTAGGGTGACACAATTTGCCCTGCAGGCAAGAAAAATGGAAACTGTGACGTGAACTAACAGTGACGACTGATTTTATTTAACAGCCAAAAAAGGTATTTTTTTTTAATTTGCACAACTGTCACACCTAATGTGATTTGCACTAGGGTGACACAATTTGCTCTGCAGGCAAGAAAAATGGCAACTGTGACGTGAACTAAGAGTGACGACTGATTTTATTTAACAGCCAAAAAAGTTTTTTTTTTAAATTTGCACAACTGTCACACCTAATGTGATTTGCACTAGGGTGACACAATTTGCCCTGCAGGCAGGAAAAATGGCAACTGTGACGTGAACTAACAGTGACGTCTGATTTTATTTAACAGCCAAAAAAGGTATTTTTTTTTAATTTGCACAACTGTCACACCTAATGTGATTTGCACTAGGATGACACAATTTGCCCTGCAGGCAAGAAAAATGGCAACTGTGACATGAACTAACAGTGACGACTGATTTTATTTAACAGACAAAAAAGGTCTTTTTTTTTATTTGCACAACTGTCACACCTAATGTGATTTGCACTAGTGTGACAATGAGCAAAAAAACTTGCCAGCGGAGTTCCCCTTTTATGCAGTGGTCCCCAACCAGGGTGCCTCCAGCTGTTGCAAAACACACGGACTGATATATTTCAGCACTTTGAATACTGTAGTAGTTAGTTGCTTTAAAGAAAAAAAGCTTGCTAGCGGAGTTCCCCTTTTAAGCAGTGGTCCCCAACCAGGGTACCTACAGCTGTTGCAAAACACACGGACTGATATCTTTCAGCCCTTTGACTACTGTAGTAGTTAGTTGCTTGAAGGAACTTAAGTTTGATTCTGGAGTACCCTTTTTAACCAGCGGTTCCCTCCCAACCAGAGTGCCTCCAGCTGTTGCATGACTCACGGACTGATATCTTTCAGCCCTTTGAATACTGTAGTAGATAGTTGCTTGAAGGAACTTAAGTTTGATTCTGGAGTACCCCTTTTAACCAGCGGTTCCCTCCCAACCAGGACTGACATCTTTCAGCCCTAAAAAGGGCTTTTTTGGGTGCTGTCCTTAAAGCAGATGTTACACTAGTGCTTTAGGAGTAAACTGGGCCCTGAATACACCACCTAGCAGCAACCTAGCTATCGCTTTCCCTATACTGCAGGAGCAGCATCTCTAACCCTCCACTTCCTAAGCCTGCAGCATGCTGAATGAGGCTAAAATGGCATCCGTGCAAGAGGTAGGAGGGTCTGGAAGGGAGGGACGGCTGCTGATTGGCTGTAATGTGTCTGCTGACTCTGACTCACAGGGTCAAAGTTTACTGCAATGTTAAAGTATAGGGGGCAGATCGAACTTCACATATGTTCGCCCGGCGATGTGAATGCAAACATGCGAAATTCGCCGGGAACTGTTCGCCGGCGAACAATTCGCGACATCTCTATTAATGAGCTCTTGTATAGTGAAAGTTGAGCTGTGAGTGGATGCTATGGTAAAAACAGACAATTAGGGTTTCAGGCTAATTGATAAATATGGACCATACATTATATAAAAAGTTTCCAACTAAAGGTGCACTTTAATTCTGTTAGATCAAGAGGTAATAGTTTTACTGCTTGTCTTAATCCTGTAAAGATTTTAGCTTCTTCAAAGAGTCTTAAAAACATTTCCAAGAATTTGTTAATATTTTACCATGACTAATAGATAATAACCCTCATGCTGGGGCTTTCTGACCAATTCAAAACTTCGAATTATACAATTCAAAAAGGAAGAATTACATTTACTATAGTAAAATGTTCTTATTCCAGCATCAAAAAATCCTGATAGGTGCGAGATTATCTAATATTCTGGATTATTAGTCATTAAAAAGTAAAAAAAAAAAAATAGGCGTGTAAGGGTAGGACACCAAAATGGCAACATAAAGGAAGTTATTATTCATTTTCTTCTTAGTTTTTTTTGCTCTGTCCCATGTTTTTAGTCTATTTAGCAGGAATCCAACACCAAATGCTCATACTTTCTGGATTATTGGATGACATGCTGTCATACTATACTCTTCCTTTAGCTGCAAGGGTGTTCCTTTGATAAGATGTAGACAAGGAAGGAACTTCATAATTTATGGCAAAGTGTATTCCTGAGCTGGCTTGTTATCTAAAGAGGAACACACAGCTCGCCTGACATGTCTACTATAGCAAATACTGTCCCACTGTTATTCCTCCTGGAAATGTATGAACTTGTATAAACATGACAACTTCTTTATATGGTGTTACCATATTGTCACACGCTGTGCTCCGGCCGTGACCGCTGTGTCCCGGGGTCCCCGAATCCCTGCGAATCCCAGCCTGTCTTGAAACGGGGTCATTCCTCTCTTTTGGCCGGCCATGCCGTTATATGTAAGTCCTTGCAACTCATCTCCCGACATTATTGGTGGCCAACTCTGAGAAAAGATGTTGTTGACTTTGTCCGCTCTTGTTTAGTCTGTGCCTGGGACAAGACCCCTTGTGCCAACGCTTGGTCTACTATAAACTTTGCCAGTTCCTGAGTTGCCCTGGACCAACATAACAATGGACTTCATCACGACCTTCCATCTTCCAGTGGCAACACGGTCATCTGGGTTGTGATTGACCAGTTTTCTAAAATGGCCCATTTTGTGCCCTTGCCAGGTTTGCCATCTGCACCGCAGCTTGCCAAGCTATTCTTCGCTCACATCTTCTGTCTCCATGGATTACCAACCCATATTGTCTCTGATCGGGGGGTCCAATTCATCTCCAAGTTCTGGAGGGCCCTCTGTTCCCGTCTCCAAGTAAAATTGGACTTCTCCTCGGCTTACCACTCTCAATCCAATGGTGAAGTCGAAAGGGGGAATCAGGTCCTGGGGGACTGTCTTCGCCATTTTGTCTCCGTCCGTCAAGACGACTGGACCAATTTACTACCCTGGGCCGAATTTTCTTATAACCATAGGAATTCTGAATCCACTGGAACTTCCCCTTCTTTGTGGTCTTCGCCCTTCATCCTCGTCCACCTCTTCCCTTGTCTTCCTCTTCCTCCGGAGTACCTATGGCTGGCGATCTGGTTCGGAATTTTGCCTCCATCTGGCAGAAGACCCGTTACTCCCTTCTTCTTGCTACGAATCGTATGAAGTCGCAAGCGGACAGAAAAAGACGTCCTTCTCCCGAGTTCTCTGCTGGGGACA
Organism: Hyla sarda; assembly: GCF_029499605.1. Classification (NCBI taxonomy): domain Eukaryota; kingdom Metazoa; phylum Chordata; class Amphibia; order Anura; family Hylidae; genus Hyla; species Hyla sarda. Next base: position 117,886,996 of record NC_079194.1, on the reverse strand, counting down.
AGGTGTGGTTGTCCTCCAAGTACATCTGTTTTCAGGTAACCTCTTATAAACTAGGTCCGCGTTTTCTGGGTCCCTCTAAAGCAGACCTGGGCATTGTACGGCCCGCGGGCCACATACGGCCCTTTGATTGGCTCTGACCGGCTCGCGCTGAATGTCGGCCGTACAATGCCCAGGTCTACACCAGCCTGTGCACTGAGCTCCCGTGCTCTAAAGTAAAAAAAACGTATTCCCTCCATCTTCCCGCCTCTCTCCGGATCCCAAATTCCTTCCATGTCTCCCTATTGAAACCTGTCATTCACAACCGTTTTTCTCAAAAAGACATCACACCTTCCTCCATCTCTGGTACCTCTGATGTCTTTGCTGTAAAGGAAATTCTTGGCTCCAAGCTGGTCAGAGGGAAATGCTACTTCCTTGTGGATTGGGAAGGATTCGGTCCTGAGGAGAGGTCTTGGGAGCCTCAAGACAATATTCTGGACCAAGATCTTCTTAAAAGGTTTCTGAGCCCTAAGAAGAGGGGAGACCAAAAAGGGGGGGGGGGGGTACTGTCACGCGCTGCGCTCCGGCCGGCCATGAGCGCAGTGTCCCGGGGTCCCCGTCTGTCGGCGGGGATTCGCATCGCGGGATGCGCCTGCATGCGAATCCCAGCCCGTCACTTACCCCGCTCTGCTGCCACTGTAACACAGCTCCGCCACGCTTGTCCCCGTCTCCTAGGGCACGCGCGCGGTGGAGCTCTGAAATTTAAAGGGCCAGTGCGCCCATAATTAGTCTTGCACCTGAACACCACATTATAAGTTCCTGCACCTCCCACACCCCCCTGCCAGATCTTCAGAGCTTATTGTCTGAAAGAAAGCATACCCTATTGCCTGTTTGCCATACCCGTGTACCCAGACCTTCCCGCTACGTTTTTGACTACGAACCTTTGCCACCTGCCTTGACCTTCTGCTACGTTGACTATGCCTCTGCCTCATCCTCCTGTACCTCGCCTTGCCCAGTTACCTGTGTGGTCGAGCCGTATTGGGGGTAGCGACCTGGGTGTCGCCTGCCGCAGCAAATCCATCCTGTTTTGCGGCGGTCTCTGGTGAAGACCAGCGGCCCCTTAGACTCCGCTCCCCCGATACGGTCCGAGTCATCAGCCACACAGGTAGAGGATTCACATCCTGTTCCAGACCGCCCGCATCCAGGTGCGTGACACATATGCAGTCTGAAACACTGATTGATCAGTATTCTAATGTGTGGGGAGATTCTTTTTGGCAAGGAGAATGATAAAACCCAGTTGCTACAACAGACACGTCAGAAGAGATTATAGATGCCCTTTAAATAATTCCCTGTTATAGTATTTAAAGGGGCGTACTGCTTTGTACCGGTCCCAAGGGGGCGAAGTATGAAACAATAAAATGAATAACAGAGTTAATCCCCTCCCCTTAGGCCATGCACTGTCAGGGTATGTTCACATTGCATAATGTGAACGGAATCTCCACTCGCAGAATTTTGTGAGCAGAGATTCCATCTGGCGGCTGTGGCCAAATTACTTTGGCGGTAGGACCGCACAGCACTGCGCCATCACCACTGATGGCTATGCAGCACTGGCAGATGTCCACGCAAAGAGTGAACATGTTCTTTCTTCGTGCACTTCAATTTCAGTGGTGGAATGGTCCGCTGCTGAAATTCTGCAGTGTGAAGGGGTCTGCGGAAGACCCATTCACACTAATGTTAGGAGTTCACACCGCGGAATTCCGACGAGCAATTCAGCATTAATTACGTAATGTGAACATACCCTTACAGTGACGTGCATAAGTATTCAGTATATATAGTGCCTAAATACTCTTTGCCCGTTTTGCTACTGTTACTACTGTTACAAACTTGTCAAATACTACACCTACAAACTGTTACCAACCTTTTAATTGTGTCACAAATAATAATGAGAACAAAAAAGTTGACATCTGTTGGATTGATAAATATTCACCCCCTTAGTCAATACTTGGTAGAAGCACCTTTGCAATTACAGCTGCAAGGTTTTTGGAGTATGCCTCTACCAGCACTTGTTCATTCTTCTTTGCAAAAAAGCGGACGCTCATTCAGATTGGATGAAGACCATTTGTAAATAGCAATACTTGCCAAAGATTCTAAATTGGATTCCAGTCTGGCCTTTACTGGGCCATTTAAGACATTAAAGGGGTACTCTAACTTTCCATTCTGATCTCCTGCAGAAAGAAAAATAACAAACTTTACCTCACCTTCTGTCGCTTTCTTGGTGCTCAGCTATCACTCTTATGACTTCTGGGCCCTGGTCTTCTTCCGCATTTTGGGGCCCAACATGTCAGACTGCGCTGAGCTTTTTGCCGACCACAGCAATGTCCCCCCTCGGCCAGTGATACCCTGAACAGTAGTGTCATGCCACTGGCCCGGGCACCAGGGAGAAGTCTGGACCAAGCAGGACATTACTGTGGCCAGCAATAAGCTCAGCGCAGTATGATGCACCGAGTCCCAGAATGCGGAAGGAGACCACACCCAGAAGATGGGAGAGCAATATCTGCACACGAGGAAGCAATGGAAGGTGATATAACGTTTGTTATTTTTCTTTCTGCAGCCTGGGTTAAATGGAGAGATAAAGATTGGGTTATTTTTTTATAACCTAACCTTGCTTTGTACTTCTTGACAACTTTACCCCTGACCTGTTTGGTGAGCTCCTTGTTCTTCATGCTGCTGTTTGTTTAGTTATGCCTCTGCACAAAACAGTTGTATTAAATTGCAGACAGGCGGTCCATGCAATTTGGTTGCACCCAATCTTTGTTAGGGTTTAATATTTTTAAATAATTTTGAAAGTGCAAGGCCTGAGGAGCTGTGATACGACAGGAATAACATAAAAAGCATTTTTTATTTTTATCAGAAACAGGGATTTAAATCATAAGATGGTAACATTTTTCACCGACTGGGGCACAGCAAACCAAGAGTGAGGAACACTTGAAAAGTGCACCCTATTAAATCCAGTTTTTAAGAACAGCCAGGGAAAAAATCAAGCAAACCTGGAAGACACATCAGAGAGAGAAATCATCAAAGTAAGGAGGCAATTCATTTCCAAGCTGAAACGGCACCAAATGCAGCAACTCCTCCACAGCCGAGTCCTATATAGAAGAGGGCGAGTTCACAGGTCTTCCTGATCTAAGACATGACAAACTGAATCTTCAGGGTCACGGATGAAACGGTTTGATGCAGAATCTGAGAGATGACACTACCAGCAATATTCAAACATTCTTACCAACTGTTTCATAGTAATATCTGTTCCTGTGATAGCTAAGTGACAACCAGTAGGCAGACTTGCCACGCTTTGAGAAATAAGAAATTACAAGAGGGAAGAGGAGCATTTTGTAACACACGCCCTGCCCAGTTATATAGAGCATGACCCCAGATCAGACCCAAAAATAATTACATACACAAGTATGGACCCCTTAATACAGACCCTGTAGCGAAATTTACAGAAAATCATCACTTTGCTCCTGTAGTTTGCTCTTCCAGGTGGTCTCCTCTTTTCTGTGATAGCTATCTGGACATTCCAGGAGGGTTGGCAGGTATGCCAATATCACTGATATTACAACTGGGTGGCAACCTGTTTGGGACCTGTAAAGGCAGTTCTAATACTTGTTATAGGTATTTTTTTTTATTGGGGGAGGGTAGTCACAATTAGATGGCTCCAATGATGCAAATATTTATGTGCATACACCTTTCATCTCTGCTCTTGTTTCTTGTGTGAGTTGGCATCCTTTCTTGGCACATGTGTTACAGTTTAGCTGCGGGGGAAGGTGTGTTCCTTAATTGTGAAACATTTGAAAAGGTAATTGGAAATTGTCTGAAGACGCTGTAGCTTGGTCTGTAGTGCCACCAATTCCAACCTGTACTTTTACACTTGTATCAGTGAACCCTATGACTAGGGTAACACTTAGACAATCGTTTTCTTTGTGCATTTTTCCAACAACAACAACAACAAAAAACACCAAAACGGCCCCCATGGCGTTTTTTCATTGAAAAAACGCTGCGGCCAGATGTTAGCTGTAAATCATTTGAGAAATCGAAAAAATTATTTTTCCACTTTGCGTTTTTCAGTTTGGTGTTTTTTCAATCCTTTTGGTGTTTTTTCACTCTTTTTTAGATTCTTGGCGGTTTTGCAGAGTCACAGCATGTTAAGCCAATGGTGTTTTTTTCACTGAAATCGTGGCGTTTTTCTTCCATAGAAGTCTATGGGAGTAAAAAAACGCCAAGAAAAATTACATGTGGGTTTAAACTTTGGCATTTTTGCAGGCGATTTTTTTTTTTTTTTTGGACTTTAGCGATCCAAAAAAGTGATGGAGATACATTTAATTAATGATACATTAATGTATCTTTTTTATAAAGAAATTTTTATAAATTTTTAAAACAGGGATCAATTAATGTGGGTGGGCAGGGACCAAAAAATGTAGCCGACAATAATAAAAAAAGTGTGTGGGTGTTTTTCACTTCTTTCCCCCGATTTTTTAAGTAGTACTACTACTCCCAGCATGGAACACACTGTTCCTTGATGGGAGTAGTAGTACATGTACTTCTGACACCCGTTGCAATTCTCCTGTATAATGTATAGATGTGGCTGGCCACTCTTCTATGGTCCCCTCCACTGCCAAATATATACACCTATTCATATTTCCCGCAGAGAGCTGTGATTGGCCAGATGGTTCCAGCCAATCACAACTCTCTGTGGGAAATATGAATAGGTGTATATATATGTCAGTACAGGGGAACATAGAAGAGCGGCCGCATCTATACATTATACTGGAGGATCACAGCGGGTGCCAGGAGTGACACTTGCTGCGATCTATCTATTAATGCAGGTACTACAGCTCCCAGCATTGAGCAGAGTGTGCTCCATGTAGGGAGCAGTAGTACCTGCAGTTAAGGACAGATCACAGCGGGTGTCACTCCTGACACCTGCTGCGATCGTCCTTTATCCCTGAGATGTGGAGCGACTTTCTCCTGCGCTTGCATCTTTGCTCTGTACTCTGGCCGGCCACTCAACATTCATATTTCCCGCTGAGAGCGGGGATTGGCTACCACCATCCGGCCAATCCCCACTCTGGGCGGAAAATATGAATAAGTGATGTTCTATTCACATGACTGGCCGGAGTATAGAACAGAGATGCGAGCGCTGTATAGAGCCTCTCCGCATGTCAGCTATATTATGGACGATCACATCGGGTGTCAGGAGTAACAACCGGGGTGATATGTCTATTAGAACAGGAGCTACTCCTCCCATCATGGAACAGTGTGTTCCATGCTGGGAGTAGTAGTACTACCTAAAAAAAAAAAGGGAAAAACACACACACACACACACACTACATTTTTATTATTGTCAGCTACAATTTTAGTGCCCGCCCACATCAATTGATCCTTGTTTAAAAATTTATAAAAATTTCATTATAAAAAATATGAATTTCGTTAAATACATTTTTTTTTCCATCACTACTGCTTCCTTTTTTTTATTTTTTAGGTACCCAACAAATTTTTTAAAAAATAGCAAATTTTGGAAAATGCAATTTTCACTCAAAGGCAAAAAACGCCAGTAGAAACTTAGCCTGAGACTGGGTTCACAATACATGTTTGTCGTCATTTCACAGCACATTTCATTTTGCTGTAGTCAACAACACTATTGTGTTTGGAAAAAAAAAAACATATACATTGCAATCTGTTGCTTCCTATAATGTAACTCAATGGAAAAAAGATTCCGTTGTCTGGCATACAGCAGATTCCACTGTCTGGCAAAAACATACATATGTTTTTTTTTTTACTTTTTTTTAGTGTATAAAATTTATATGTTAGGGTCTATTGACGCGTATCAATGCCAAGAGCTGTAAAATTACTCTTTATTGAGGCTAATTTTATCTGTTCCTGTATGTGCTTATATATAGCAACGATTCAAAATAGGCAACTCTGCACTGTAAAGCATGGGCACAGAGCAACAGGAAGTAGATTTCACCAACCACAGGCTCCAGTAGAAAATGCAACTAAGCCGGAGCCATTGATCATAGCAAAGACCCAATGTAGCAGATAAGTATTCACTCATAGAAAAGTACTGTATTGTTCATTAGTCTGTATACTGCACATGATTGTATTGCATTGTATAACATGACATTGCATTGTACTGCTTTAAATGTTTTACATCACAGAGTGTGAAGAAGAAGTTAGCTGCAAAGGTTTCACCATTCCATGTGTTTGTTGTTGATACCAGAAGAAATGTCATTCTTGCGGGAGAAGTAGAATCTGGTCAACAAAGGACCATTGTTTAGTCTCTCAATACTGATATGACAGTGGATGTGTGGCACCAGAAGTGTTAAATCACAATACCCATAGAGGCTGGTGAGTCTGAGGCAGAATGTAGTCCATGGCTACCAGTGATTGTGTATTTCTACTGGAACATCTTATGACTGAACTGTACTTATGACTGGATGCTTCACGACTTGACGGTGAAAGGCCAAAGAGTCCTTAGACTATAAGATAAAGATTGTTCTGAGACTGAAGGAAACTGGTGATGAATCTACAGGTGGCCATATCTTGGGACCCACTCATTAGTTTGAAATGCTTCTCCTCCTGCACGTGGCACCCAGTGCTACATGTGACTATAAAGTGTGTTTAGTGGATGGTTTACCCATGGGTTGCCTGTTGACCTTGATGTTCCAGTCTTATAGCGTGTGACAATTGGCAAACTTGACTATTCTATGGCTGTTTGTCCTGTTTTTGTTAGTTTTGCATATGGTTATATATTGTTGTTTTTTTATTATTTTAATTAGTAGAACAAGTAAACAGTAAACATTAAGGGGGAGACTTATCAAAACCTGTCCAGAGAAAAAGTTGCCCTTAGCAACCAATCAGATCGCTTCTTTCATGTTGCAGAGGCCTTGTTAGAAATGAAAGAAGTAATCTGATTGGTTGCTATGGGCAACTCAGCAACTTTTCCTCACAACAGGTTTTAATAAATCTCCCCCTAAATGCACAACAGAACAACCATGTTGTCAGCGGTTAAAAGATGTACAACTGTACAATTTGAAAACATATAATGAATCTTGATATTGTTTTTATATGGTGGTGGCTCCTGTATCGGCTGGTGTGGTGTATGCTTCTTGAAGGCCACTATGTTAGCTATAACCAGTGAAAAAAGGTCAGAATGCTTAAGAGTGGTAGAACAGATCAGCTTGCTTATGTGTGAGGCTGGCAATAATCTTTTTTTGGGGGTGTAGGAATGGACACCCATTGTAGTGAGACCCACACAATCAAAATAGTACAGTTGCTATGGAGAGGATGAATGAAGCTGTTGTACCTATATGTCCTGGTTTGGAGGAGAAGGCATGGGGGTACAGTGTACCAGCCAAATGAGATGAAGAATAGAGACCACTGTCACGATTCGGCTGGCAGGAGGTGGATCCTCTGTGCCAGAGAGGGATTGGCGTGGACCGTGCTAGTGGACCGGTTCTAAGCTGCTACTGGTTTTCACCAGAGCCCGCCGTAAAGCGGGATGGTCTTGCAGCGGCGGTAGCAACCAGGTCGTATCCACTAGCAACGGCTCAACCTCTCTGACTGCTGAAGATAGGCGCGGTACAAGGGAGTAGACAAGAGCAAGGTCGGACGTAGCAAAAGGTCGGGGCAGGCAGCAAGGATCGTAGTCAGGGGCAACGGCAGGAGGTCTGGAACACAGGCTAGGAACACACTGGGAAACGCTTTCACTGGCACGATGGCAACAAGATCCGGCGAGGGAGGGAGTGCAGGGGAAGTGAGGTATACATAGGGAGTGCACAGGTGAACACACTAATTAGACCAACTGCGCCAATCAGTGGCGCAGTGGCCCTTTAAATCGCAGAGACCCGGCGCGCGCGCGCACTAGGGAGCGGGGCCGCGCGCGCCGGGACAGGACCGACGGAGAGCGAGTCAGGTACGGGAGCCGGGGTGCGCATCGCGAGCGGGCGCCACCCGCATCGCGAATCGCATCCCGGCTAGGGGCGGTATCGCAGCGCACCCGGTCAGTAGATCTGACCGGGGCGCTGCAGTAGCGAGGATGTTGCGAGCGCTCCGGGGAGGAGCGGGGACCCGGAGCGCTCGGCGTAACAGTACCCCCCCCCCTTGGGTCTCCCCCTCTTCTTGGAGCCTGAGAACCTGAGGACCAGACTTTTGTCTAGGATGTTGTCCTCAGGTTCCCAGGATCTCTCTTCAGGACCACAGCCCTCCCAATCAACCCAAAAAAATTTTTTCCCTCTGACCGTCTTGGAGGCCAGTATCTCCTTCACGGAGAAGATGTCAGAAGAACCGGAAACAGGAGTGGGAGAAACAAGTTTGGGAGAGAAACGGTTGATGATGAGTGGTTTAAGGAGAGAGACATGAAAGGCATTGGGAATACGAAGAGAAGGAGGAAGAAGAAGTTTGTAAGAGACAGGATTAATTTGGCACAAGATTTTGAAAGGACCCAGATAGCGTGGTCCCAGTTTGTAACTGGGGACACGGAAGCGGACATATTTAGCGGAGAGCCATACCTTGTCTCGGGGAGCAAAAATGGGAGAAGCTCTTCTTTTCTTATCGGCAAACTTTTTCATGCGAGATGAAGCCTGTAAAAGAGAATTTTGGGTCTCTTTCCATATGGTGGAAAGATCACGAGTCACTTCATCCACAGCGGGCAAACCAGAGGGCAAGGGAGTAGGGAGGGGGGGAAGAGGGTGACGGCCGTACACCACGAAAAATGGGGATTTAGCAGAAGATTCAGAGACTCTGAAGTTGTACGAGAATTCGGCCCATGGTAGAAGATCTGCCCAGTCATCCTGGCGGGAGGAAACAAAATGCCGTAAATAGTCACCCAGGACCTGGTTAATTCTTTCTACTTGCCCATTGGATTGAGGATGATAAGCAGAAGAGAAGTTTAATTTAATCTTGAGTTGTTTACAGAGAGCCCTCCAGAATTTTGACACGAATTGGACGCCTCTATCCGAGACGATCTGCGTGGGCAAACCGTGAAGACGAAAAATGTGTACAAAAAATTGTTTTGCCAACTGAGGCGCTGAAGGAAGACCAGGAAGAGGAATAAAATGTGCCATCTTGGAAAATCGATCAACGACCACCCAAACAACAGTGTTGCCACGGGATGGGGGTAAGTCTGTAATAAAGTCCATACCAATCAGAGACCAAGGCTGTTCGGGGACAGGCAGAGGATGAAGGAGACCAGCAGGCTTCTGGCGAGGAGTCTTATCCCGGGCACAGACAGTACAGGCCCGCACAAAATCAACAACATCCGTCTCCAGAGTCGGCCACCAATAGGAACGAGAGATGAGTTGCAAGGACTTTTTGATGCCCGCATGGCCTGCGAGGTGGGAGGAGTGACCCCATTTGAGAATCCCGAGACGTTGGCGTGGAGAAACGAAGGTCTTCCCTGGAGGAGTTTGTCTGATGGAGACTGGAGAAGTGGAGATCAGACAGTCAGGAGGAATGATGTGTTGCGGAGAGACCTCTACTTCCGAGGCATCCGAGGAACGAGAGAGAGCATCGGCCCTAATGTTCTTGTCGGCAGGGCGAAAATGAATTTCAAAGTTAAAACGGGCAAAGAACAACGACCACCTGGCCTGGCGAGGATTCAGCCGTTGGGCAGACTGGAGATAGGAGAGATTCTTGTGATCGGTGTAAATGATAACTGGAAATTTTGATCCCTCCAGCAGATGCCTCCATTCCTCAAGTGCCAATTTAATGGCCAGTAGTTCTCGATCCCCGATGGAGTAGTTCCCCTCCGCCGGAGAGAAGGTCCTAGAAAAAAACCCACAAGTAACAGCATGCCCAGAAGAATTTTTTTGTAGAAGGACCGCTCCAGCTCCCACTGAGGAGGCATCAACCTCCAATAGGAAGGGTTTAGATGGGTCAGGTCTGGAGAGCACGGGAGCAGAAGAAAAGCCAGACTTGAGCCGTTTAAATGCGTCTTCCGCTTGGGGAGACCAGGACTTAGGATTGGCATTCTTCTTGGTTAAAGCCACGATAGGAGCCACAATAGTGGAAAAATGTGGAATGAATTGTCTGTAATAATTGGCGAACCCCAAAAAACGTTGGATAGCACGGAGTCCGGAGGGGCGTGGCCAATCTAAGATGGCAGAGAGTTTATCTGGGTCCATTTGTAGTCCCTGGCCAGAGACCAAGTATCCTAGGAAAGGAAGAGATTGACATTCAAACAGACATTTCTCCATTTTGGCATAAAGTTGATTGTCTCGAAGTCTCTGAAGAACCATGCGGACATGCTGGCGATGTTCTTCTAAGTTGGCAGAAAAAATCAGAATATCGTCCAGATACACAACAACACAGGAATATAAGAGATCACGAAAAATTTCATTAACAAAGTCTTGGAAGACGGCAGGGGCGTTGCACAGGCCAAAGGGCATGACCAGATACTCAAAGTGTCCATCTCTGGTGTTAAATGCAGTTTTCCATTCGTCCCCCTCCCTGATGCGGATGAGATTATATGCACCTCTTAAGTCCAGTTTGGTAAAGATGTGGGCACCTTGAAGGCGATCAAAGAGTTCAGAGATAAGAGGTAGGGGGTAGCGGTTCTTTACCGTGATTTTATTAAGTCCGCGGTAATCAATGCAAGGACGTAGGGAGCCATCTTTTTTGGACACAAAGAAAAATCCAGCTCCGGCAGGAGAGGAGGATTTGCGGATAAACCCCTTTTTTAAATTTTCCTGGATGTATTCAGACATAGCAAGAGTCTCTGGGGCGGACAGAGGATAAATTCTGCCCCGGGGTGGAGTAGTGCCCGGGAGGAGGTCAATAGGACAGTCAAAAGGCCTGTGAGGGGGTAAAGTCTCAGCTTGCTTTTTGCAAAATACGTCAGCATAGTCCATATAAGCCTTAGGGAGACCGGTTACAGGGGGAACCACAGGGTCACGGCAGGGAGTACTGGGAACCGGTTTAAGACAGTCCTTGAAACAAGAAGTACCCCAGCTCTTGATCTCTCCTGTGGACCAATCAAGGGTTGGGGAATGGCGTTGAAGCCACGGTAGTCCAAGGAGAATTTCGGAAGTGCAATTGGAGAGGACCAAAAACTCAATTTTTTCGTGATGAGGTCCGATGCACATTAGGAGGGGTTCCGTGCGGTAACGCACGGCACAGTCCAATCTTTCATTGTTAACACAATTGATGTAGAGGGGTCTGGCGAGACTGGTCACTGGGATGTTGAACCTGTTGATGAGAGAGGCCAAAATAAAATTTCCTGCAGATCCGGAATCCAAGAAGGCCTTAGTAGAGAAGGAGAAGGTAGAGGCAGATATCCGCACAGGCACAGTAAGGCGTGGAGAAGCAGAGTTGACATCAAGAACTGTCTCACCTTTGTGCGGAGTCAGCGTACGTCTTTCCAGGCGGGGAGGACGGATAGGACAATCCTTCAGGAAGTGTTCGGTACCGGCACAGTACAGGCAAAGATTCTCCATGCGGCGTCGTGTCCTCTCTTGAGGTGTCAAGCGAGACCGGTCAACTTGCATAGCCTCCACGGCGGGAGGCACAGGAACGGATTGCAGAGGACCAGAGGAGAGAGGAGCCGGGGAGAAAAAACGCCTCGTGCGAACAAAGTCCATATCCTGGCGGAGCTCCTGACGCCTTTCGGAAAAACGCATGTCAATGCGAGTGGCAAGATGAATGAGTTCATGCAGGTTAGCAGGAATTTCTCGTGCGGCCAGAACATCTTTAATGTTGCTGGATAGGCCTTTTTTAAAGGTCGCGCAGAGGGCCTCATTATTCCAGGATAATTAGGAAGCAAGAGTACGGAATTGGATGGCGTACTCGCCAACGGAAGAATTACCCTGGACCAGGTTCAGCAGGGCAGTCTCAGCAGAAGAGGCTCGGGCAGGTTCCTCAAAGACAGTTCGAATTTCCGAGAAGAAGGAGTGTACAGAGGCAGTGACGGGGTCATTGCGGTCCCAGAGCGGTGTGGCCCATGACAGAGCTTTCCCAGACAGAAGGCTGACTACGAAAGCCACCTTAGACCTTTCAGTAGGAAACTGGTCCGACATCATCTCCAAGTGCAGGGAACATTGTGAAAGAAAGCCACGGCAAAAGTTAGAGTCCCCATCAAATTTATCCGGCAAGGAAAGTCGTAGGCCGGAAGCGGCCACTCGCTGCGGAGGAGGTGCAGGAGCTGGCGGAGGAGATGATTGCTGAAGCTGTGGTAGTAGCTGCTGTAGCATCACGGTCAGTTGAGACAGCTGGTGGCCTTTTTGCGCTATCTGTTGCGACTGCTGGGCGACCACAGTGGTGAGGTCGGCGACAACTGGCAGTGGAACTTCAGCGGGATCCATGGCCGGATCTACTGTCACGATTCGGCTGGCAGGAGGTGGATCCTCTGTGCCAGAGAGGGATTGGCGTGGACCGTGCTAGTGGACCGGTTCTAAGCTGCTACTGGTTTTCACCAGAGCCCTCCGCAAAGCGGGATGGTCTTGCAGCGGCGGTAGCAACCAGGTCGTATCCACTAGCAACGGCTCAACCTCTCTGACTGCTGAAGATAGGCGCGGTACAAGGGAGTAGACAAGAGCAAGGTCGGACGTAGCAAAAGGTCGGGGCAGGCAGCAAGGATCGTAGTCAGGGGCAACGGCAGGAGGTCTGGAACACAGGCTAGGAACACACTGGGAAACGCTTTCACTGGCACGATGGCAACAAGATCCGGCGAGGGAGTGCAGGGGAAGTGAGGTATACATAGGGAGTGCACAGGTGAACACACTAATTAGACCAACTGCGCCAATCAGTGGCGCAGTGGCCCTTTAAATCGCAGAGACCCGGCGCGCGCGCGCCCTAGTGAACGGGGCCGCGCGCGCCGGGACAGGACCGACGGAGAGCGAGTCAGGTACGGGAGCCGGGGTGCACATCACGAGCGGGCGCCACCCGCATCGCGAATCGCATCCCGGCTAGGGGCGGTATCGCAGCGCACCCGGTCAGTAGATCTGACCGGGGCGCTGCAGTAGCGAGGATGTTGCGAGCGCTCCGGGGAGGAGCGGGGACCCGGAGCGCTCGGCGTAACAACCACCTCTATGCCTAGGTAACTGTTGTGTTCAAGTTTTGTGCTTCTGCCTTTCAAAAGTGTACTCCATTAGGAGAAGCCGAGTCGAGGAGCAGTACAGGGTACATCCCACATGTTATACTGTGGTATATGCTGAAGAGCTCCAAAGGCGACCATCATTAAGGGTGGACCTAAAGAGAGAAAAGGACACTAACAATCTACCTCACTCTCTCCACTCCTGTGTACTACACTCCTAAAGACGAGGGAACTGTTCTCTTTTTGAAACGCCTGTGTTGGCAATGTACGCTCCATATGTAAACAGCTGAGGATAGTTATAGGAAATTTCTGAGTCCCCTCAGGTGACGGGGCACCCAAGCCCTCAAATAACGCCTTAGTAAGGAAAGCAGTGGTAGGTGGTAGCCTCCCTTAGTCCCAAAGTAGCAGCAGGAACAGGCAAGAGCTGTAAGTCATCTGGGGTATAACATATCCATCTGGAGGATTTGAAATATGGCCCCACCACAGACCTTCAGGGCCCAGCAAGGGTCTGTCTTGATTCCTGCAACTGTTCTAATTAGTTTTTTTTGCTGTTTAACATTATTTCCCTACCAAGTAAAAGAAAAAACTGTCAAGCCTACTGCACCACTTAGATTGTCTGTAATTAAGGTTTGTTCTGCCTCTGCATAAAAAAATAAATCCTGTTGTTCTTGTACTAGATGTATGCAACATTTCAGCAGGGCATAGGTCCCTGACACTTAGCCGACCTAGGATAACACTTGTGGACACACATAGTAATGCAAGAGTTAATTTCAGTTGATCTCATTACTAAAAACTACCTGGCTAACTCAGACAAATGTTTGTTCCCATGGTATGCCCCAATTCTACAGATATGTATATTCTGATATGTCTTTGACACCAACTGACTCCCTGCTCATGTATTCCACTGTCTTCAACACATGGGTGACCCTGTGTTCCACCTGGACACTTTCTAATGATGGAAATCTCCAATCAATGGCAAAAGTTTGAAATATAGGAAGCAACAGTTCTCTATGATGGAAATCTCCAAGCAGGGATGAAGAGGTGGAAGCATTCTATAGATTGCTAGAGAAGTTAAAGTATTCTAGAGAAGTCTAATGGGTTTGGGGAATGGTTAAGGAACATAGCTCACGGTCATCTTCTGACATGTCTATATTGCAATGGTAGGCAAAACATTCTATAGCGAAGGATCTACCTTCTATAGCCCTTGTGACATAAAGGGCTCTTTGTGTTTTGCTGGTGGTATAATTTAGACAACGCATTTAATCATATGGGGTCGGCCTCACTAAGAACACAACTGACTATTGTGCAGCATAAGGTACGAGGCCACCTTTATTGGATAATTCAGAGGTCTGTGAAGCTGAGTGTGACAGGTGATTTCTCTGCCCTAATTTTTCCCACCAGATAAAGGTAGATGTCGTTGGCTTTACAACTGTTGACAAGTGACTTGACAGATTTGTTGAGCAGGTACTGACAAAGTGAGTCGAGTCACTTGCGTGAAATGCTGTGTTTGATGTCATAGTTCAAAGGTTAATGGTAGATGAAAAAGCTTTCTGCCTCCAACTAAAAATTCTTGTATTCTGCTTTTTCTATAAGTGGCCTGACTTTCCTGAAGAGCTGCTTAACAAGGACATTTTAAAAGGAAAATCTTAAATCTTTCCAGTACTTATTATCTGCTGAATACTACAGAGGAAACGTGTTTCTTTTTGGAACAGAGTGCTCTCTGCCGAATCATGACCACAGTGCTCTCTGCTGACATCTCTGTCCATTTTAACTGTCCAGAGTAGGAGAAATCCCCATAGCAAACATATGCTGCTCTGGACAGTTCCTAAAATGGACAAAGGTGTCAGCAGAGAGCACTGTGCTCGTGATGCCAGCAGAGAGCACTGTGTTCCAAAAAGAAAATAACTTTCTGGCACCAGTTGATTAAAAAAAAAAAAAGTTTTTCCACTGGAGTACCCCTTTAAGTCACAGTCACATCATAATATGGGTAAATGGGACAGAATCAATTCAACCGTATAATGCCCAGAAAATAGTGATGTATAGTGAACAACTTATACTTCATTGCAGTGTCTTAATAACATTGCCATACAGTGCTCAAATAATTCCATAATATCATATTTAACAGCACTGACAAATGATACTGTGTAAAGCTATCCAACAACACTACCATATGGTGCCCAAATAATACTACTATGAAGGAGCCAAAGATCATCACTATGTTGCCCAAATCTACTTATGCTACATGGTGCACAAATAACAAAATGCTATGTTGCCATAATAGAGCACCTAGATAACAGAACTAAATGAAAAATGCTATAAAGAGTCCTAATACCATAAACTACCACAATAGTGTCACACAGTACCTAAATAAAACTGCCATACAGTGCCCAAATAATAAAGATCAGTCAATGCTGATAGAATGGGCAAGTATCCTGAGAAGTTAGTGGAGGCCTAGAGAAATGTTCTCTTTATTTTGTAGTCTGAACATATGAGTAGATATCTAAATATTTTTAAGAGTTTGAGAAGCTATATTTGAGTGATACATAAACCAGATTTTAGAATTAGTATAAAGAACAAAGTATGGCCTAGAGGCTGAACGCCGACATCTTTTTACATTTCCCTTGGCTCCTATCCCTGTGTATTGTCACAATGGTTCCTCTTAACAAATGCCCATTGATGAGATCTGCACATCCGCAATAAGGCTCAGGCCATGGAGTCGCCGTTGATATGCTTTTTTTTTTTATTTAATTTTTTTTAGTAAAGTTCTGTCCTCAGCCAAATTTGCTGCTCATGTGTTATTCTTTCTGTCACTGCCAAGGGATCTTTGGAAACAGTCTGAGAGATAATCAGTTCCTTCTTTGTTTTATGAACACAAATGATGATATTTATACTCCATGTGCTGGCTTACCGTGGGCCTGTGTTGTTCTCTCTCTGTACAGTCTGGCATGCCTCCATGCCTCCATGCCTCCATGCCTCCATGCCTCCATGGCTTGAAAGTAAGAGGAAGTCCAGGTCAGAGTCAAAATAAAAGTGGATAATGCAAGTCAGTTCCTATGTGCAGTTCGTCAGCTTGTGTCTTTTGGGCAGAGAATAGCAATATCCTTAAATAAAATTAAAGAGAACATGTACCTTTAAATGTAAAGCAACACTAAAGCAAATGCCTATCTTATACTTATAATATATGGCACAGTTGAATATAATACCTTGTAACCTGGTATCATACATTGTATTCTTCTGCATTTTTCTAATGGAATGAATGATAAGAGGAGACTCTGAAAAACCTCTGTCCTCGTTATACTTACTGTATCTTACCTATATCCTATTATATATCAGAATTAGATGAGAGACTCCTTTATAAAGCTATCTAAACAAAGTTGGTCAGATAAACAGGGGTGGAAATAAGCCGATGGCTAGATAGAGCTAATCACCAGGATACCTTTTTTATTTTCATAGTCTTCTTCATCTGTAATTTTGTTAATATGCAAATGACAAGAGCCCAGACAATTCCAGCCCATATCCTTTTTATCACCACCCCACAGCCTGCATGCACCCACTGTTGTTATTTGACTGACAACCACTAGATAAAAAGGACATGGGCTGGATTTACCTGGGCACTTGCCATGCTTGGGAACGTCCCCCATGGCACTTCATCTTCCTTTGTGTGGTGTTCCAGCACCAATAGCTGTCCTGTGGCTTTGGACTGTCTCGGGCAGCTTAGCAGTACAAGGTGTTGGGCCCACTGAAGGACTTACTGTTGTATTCATTATGATTGTATTCTATTGCAGAATAATATATATTTTTCTAAATCAATTATATTCTTGTTATGTGTATGTGGTGGCCCTGTACAGGAGTTGTACCCCTTGTACCCTGTCAGGCAGCCTCCTGCAGTGTACCCTGGGCCCCTTCACCTGTTCCCTTTCTATAATTTCTATATATGTTATCCAGTGTATTATACTTGTAAAGTGTTATGTCTTTAAAAACAGTTGTCATGTGATTGAACAGTTGTCAGGTGATTGTAAACCATTGAGGTATCAGTGACCATGTGACCTAAGAGTGACCTATGGGACCCCTCCTAGTCTCCCCCATATAAGCCCTGGTTGGGGCTAGCTCTCTCTCTCTTCCTGCTTATGCTGAGTTGCAGCAAGGTCAAGTTCAAAGATTGTGTCTGGAGTCCATAGGAGGCCTCAAGTCAGTCACTCAGCCACAAGTCTACAAGTAAGTTACAATCGGGTAAAGTCAGTCCCAGTCAAGTCAGTCAAAGTCATCTTATATCAAGTCAGAGTGGCCTGCACCAAAATTGTCCAAGTCCCCTCCGTGGGCCTGGCTAAGCTGTATAGACTATTTCACCTGTCTAAACCAGTAAAGCTACCGTTGTTCCATAACTTGGCGTCAGAGTCATTATTGCCCCCGTGCCTAGCCCAGGATCCAGCAGTATACCTTTGGGTGGTATTGAGGATAAACCACGTCCTGTGTCATGAATACAAGGGGTTAAAGCCATCTGCCCCAAGGGTAATTCCACCTTCCCTGCATCACACCCTCTACCACATGTATATATGTTTTTATGTGTTACTGTACCCATGAAAGCAGTGACATGTACCCTGCCTTCCAATGGGGACCCCTAAAGTCTCCCCTCTATAGTGTAGTGGGGGGAGGACTTTTTTTGTATTTTTACTGCTGAGCCACAGTCTGGTTCAGGTGTGTGTTGTGTGCTCTTAGGATAGGCCTAGCTCAAGTCTAATCTCTCTGGTCATCCTGCAATGATTACTCGCATGGTGGAAGTTCATACCCCGGCAGAGAAGGCTTCAGTACCTTGACAGGACCCTACCTGCCAGGATTCATCTTTCCGTCTCACAAGTCAGTATTAATCGGTTTGAGGTAGCAAGGCAACAGGGCTCACAAGGAGTTACGCTGCACTCTCTCACCTAAAGCCAGCTGTACGTGTATTACCATCTGCACCCAGCTCAGAAAAGACAGTTATCCGTAACCTGACGTCGGTGTGTTCATTTACTCCCCGTGTCTGGCCCAGGACGAGCTTTCCCCAACCTTGGACCATGTACAGAATAACGGTGCTCTGACGTCACAAAGGGGGAGATTTATCAAAACCTGTGCAAAGTAAAAGTTGCCCAGTTGCCCATAGCAACCAATAAGATTTCTTCTTTCATTTTGCAGAGGCCTTTTTAAAAATGAAAGAAGCGATCTGATTGGTTGCTATGGGCAACTGGGCAACTTTTCCTCTGCACTTGTTTTGATAAATCTCCCCCAAAGTGATCAGGTATTCTTACTAACACCCAGTGGCTTTCACATTTGCATATTAACAAAAAAATCAGGGTGGATAGGACTATTAAAATTAAAAAAGGCATACCTGCAATCATGCTGACTAGCCCTATCTTGCCGTGGGCTTATTCACTCCCCAGTGTTCTTGATAATAGGTCTGCTTTAGGCTCTTTAGGTCTTGACCCTTAGAGGAGGAGCTAGGTTGAGTGACAACTTTCCTGGACACCATTTTGTGGATCCCATATGGTTGGTACTCCTCTAAAAAAAGAGGCTTAATATGAAAATCTTCTGCCCTTAGGATAAAGACCCCACACAGACATGTTGGAAGGCAGTTCTATTATAGAAATGTAATCTAAGTCCCTACTTCCAAACTTTGGGACCATCTCACTTTTATTTTTTAACAAATTTCATTATAAAGAGAAATGATAGTGAAAATAATTCCCGTACGTTGTAGGGAAGGGGATGTCATAGCAACTATTGCGATGGGCCCCCTTTATGGTGCCGGGTTTTGTCACCCAGGTAAAAAAGAGCCTGGTGTTTATTTCCCCTTCACACCCTTTCCGCACCCTTCTAAGTGTCCTGTTTCCTTTTGGCCAATTGCCCACCTGTTTGTTTGCCAACAATGCAGTTCCTACGAAGAGAGATGCCCTGCACAGGCTCCACACCAATAGCTAAAGTTAGAGGAGCACCCAGTGTTGCCCCCCTGTCTATAAGGTGTCATAGCAGCTACACAGTCTGTCTTTGTTGTACATATGGCAATATTGGAGCATAGCTATAGGGGGTGCTGAGGTAGCAGTCATACCTGACCCTTGTGCCTGAAGGGCTGAAATGCCTCTCTGCCATATTATAAATGCTACATAGTACAGTGATCCCTCAACCTACAATGGCCTCAACATACAATAGTTTCAACATACAATGGTCCTTTCTGGACCATTGTAAGTTGAAACCAGACTCAACATACAATGTACAGACAGTCCAGATCTGTGAAACATGTCAATGGCCGGAAGAACCGACCAATCAGAAAGGGCAATTTACTGGTAAAACACCTGTATTACTGAAGTGCATGCACTGACCGGTGTCTGATAGCGCCCCCTACAGTACAGGGAGGTATTACATGTTCTGTACACTTTACCTGTACCAGGGTTACCTGCTCCTTTGGACACCAGGTGAGGGTGACTCCATTTTACTTTTTTAGGACACTGTGTGTTCTGTACAGGACCCTGAAGAAGCTCCTGTCCTCTACATAGACCAGTGTTTCCCAAGCAGGCTGCCCCCAACTGTTGCAAAACTACAACTCTCAGCATGCCCGGACAGCCTTTGGCTGTCCGGGCATACTGGGAGTTGTAGTTTTGCAACAGCTGGAGGCTCCCTGCTTGGGAAACACTGGCATAGACAGTGATTCACAGCTCCCAGCAGATTTTTCTTACTTTTATATGTAAGGATTTGCTTTATCTGTATTAGTTATTTACTTATTTTTCTTTAATCCTCACTTTTTCCTATTTTTGGATGACATTTTGGTGGCTTCAGAACCAATTACCAGGTTTCCATAGAGTTCTGGTATCAACATACAATGGTTTCAACATACAATGGTCGTCCTGGAACCAATTAATATTGTAACTTGAGGGACCACTGTAGTTTGAGGAGCAGGGCCTTCAAGGTCGTCAAGTTTCCCATTGAAATTTTTTTTATTTATTTATCCATATCTACTGTGTTATCTAGGTCTCCTATGTGGATAACAGATTCTGGGTAACAATCACTAATGTTCACCACAATATCCAATAGTTTGTTACAAAACATTTTTCAGATGCTGAACAACATCCAACCACAGGCACATTCAGCCCAGTTTCTCCGGTTGCTTCTGCTGTGACAGTGTCAGTTTTCACTGCTATACTGGCATTGTTGTCATTTATCAGGCAGCTCAGAGTAAGTAGCACTTCGGAAACTTGTCAGGGAACAGATAGAATTCAACCAGAATGTTTTTAAAGCAATTATCGTCATTTGTAAGAAATGCTGCATCTGTGGCTGCAATCTGTGTTTGCTTCTTGGAATAGCATTTTTTTTTTTATAAAGATGACAACAACAAGAAAATCCACAACATTTTGTTGCTTTAATAAGATTTCTAGATTTGTGGTTTCTGAATATTAGGTTTCCAGACAGGTTTTTTTGGGGTGTTTTTTTTTTAACCAAAGCCAGAAGTGGATCCAGTAGGAAGGAGAAGTAGAAATCCATTTTTTATATGTCCTATTCCTTTTGAATATATACTTCTGGCTTTGGCTCAAAAACTGCAGTGATAGTTTAAAAAACAAAACAAAAAAAAAAACTAGAAAAAAACATGTGTGGAAACCTAGCCTTATAGTAAAAAGAAAAATAATAGTGTGAACAAAATTTGTATTTATTATAATACTCTGTGAAATATTCTTTACTAGTGGAGTACCCAGCATTGCCTTGTCTTCCTACCTAAACCTTGTGGAAGAGGAAAAGCAACAATAATACTCTCGTCCTCATACACCATCATCATATCGCATCCTTAAATCCTGACCTCATATCCTGTCCTCATATCTTGTCTTCATAAAACGCCCCCATATCCTGTTCTTATAATCTGTCCTCATATCCCAACCTCATATTCTGTCCTCATACCCTGACCTCATATTTTATTCTGATATCCCAACTTCATATCTAATCCTCATATCCCCTCCTCATATCCCCTCCTCATATCCCCTCCTCATATCCCCTCCTCATACCACACTAGCTATTCTCTGCACTTGCCTGCTGGACAGTCAGCAGGATGTAGCCCGAGAGTACAGCAATCAGGAGGTGTACCGGAAGTCCTTGCATAAGGGGGTGGTTTAGGGTTAATTTAACTCGATTTTATTTCTAGTTAGCATATAAGTAACAAGTGTACCAAGTTTCATCAAAATATCTCCAGCCATTTGGAAGTTATGCTGGAACATACATACACGTTGAGTTTTATATAGCTAATATTTTTATAAAAGACATCTAGTCAAACTTGGAGGCCATTTTTCATAGTGGATTATTCCAACCTTCTACACTAGATGAATGGTGGTAAATGTATAACATAATAGGGGCCTCAGACACCATCCAAGACTATATCCAAGGGCTCCATGTCACGATTCGGCTGGCTGGAGGTGGATCCTCTGTGCCAGAGAGCGATTGGCGTGGACCGTGTCGGTGGACCGCTTCTAAGTTGCTACTGGTTTTCACCAGAGCCCGCCGCAAAGCGGGATGGACTTGCAGCGGCGGTAGCAACCAGGTCGTATCCACCGGCAACGGCTCAACCTCTCTGACTGTTGAGATAAGCGCGGTACAAGGGAGTAGACAAGAGCAAGGTCGGACGTAGCAGAAGGTCAGGGCAGGCAGCAAGGATCGTAGTCAGGGTCAACGGCAGGAGGTCTGGGACACAGGCTAGGAACACACAAGGAAACGCTTTCACTGGCACAATGGCAACAAGATCCGGCAAGGGAGTGCAGGGGAAGTGAGGTAAAAATAGGGAAGTGCACAGATGAAGGTACTGATTAAAACCCATGCGCCAATCAGTGGCACCGGCCCTTTAAATTGCAAAGACCCGGTGCGCGCGCTCGCCCAAGGGAGCGGGGCCACGCGCGCCGGGACAGCACAGACGGGGAACGAGTCTGGTAAGCGGGTCGGGATGCGCATCGCGAGCGGGTGCGTCCCGCGTCGCGAATCGCATCCTGGCTGGGAACATTATCGCAGCGCACCCGGTCAGCAGGTCTGACAGGGGCGCTGCGAATGGGAGAACGCTGTGAGCGCTCCGGGGAGGAGCGGGGACCCGGAGCGCTCGACGTAACAGTACCCCCCCCCATGGGTCTCCCCCTCTTTTTGGTACCTGAGAATTTGAGGATAAGGTTCTTGTCAAGGATGTTGTCCTCGGGTTCCCATGACCTCTCCTCTGGGCCGCAATTCTCCCAATCAACAAGAAATTTTTTTTTACCTGTGACCGTCTTGGATGCCAGAATTTCTTTCACCGAAAAGATGTCAGAGGACCCGGAAACAGGAGTGGGAGCAACAACCTTGGGAGAGAAGCGGTTAAGGATGAGTGGTTTAAGGAGAGAGACATGGAAAGCATTGGGAATACGGAGAGAAGGAGGAAGAAGGAGTTTGTAAGAGACAGAGTTGATTTGGCACTTGATTTTGAAAGGACCAAGATAACGTGGTCCCAGTTTATAACTGGGGACACGAAAGCGGACATACTTGGCGGAGAGCCATACTTTGTCTCCGGGAGAAAAAATGGGGGGAATTCTTCTTTTTCTATCGGCATGTTTCTTCATCCGGGATGAGGCCTGTAGGAGAGATTCTTGAGTCTCTTTCCAGATGGTGGAGAAGTCCCGAGTCACCTCATCAACAGCGGGCAAACCAGAAGGCATGGGAGTGGGAAGGGGGGGAAGAGGATGACGGCCGTACACCACAAAAAATGGGGATTTAGCGGAAGACTCAGAGATTCTGAAATTGTACGAGAATTCGGCCCATGGTAGAAGATCGGCCCAGTCATCCTGGCGGGAGGAAACAAAATGTCGCAAATAGTCACCCAGAACCTGATTAATTCTTTCCACTTGCCCATTGGATTGGGGATGATAAGAAGACAAGAAGTTTAATTTGATTTTAAGTTGATTACAGAGGGCCCTCCAGAATTTTGACACAAATTGAACGCCTCTATCCGAGACGATATGCGTAGGAAGCCCGTGAAGGCGAAAAATGTGTATAAAAAATAGTTTCGCCAACTGAGGCGCAGAAGGAAGACCTGGAAAAGGGATAAAATGTGCCATCTTGGAGAATCGATCAACGACCACCCAAATAACTGTGTTGCCATGGGATAAAGGTAAGTCAGTAATAAAGTCCATACCAATCTGAGACCATGGTCGCTCAGGAACAGGCAGAGGATGAATGTTACGCCTAGCGCTCCGGGTCCCCGCTCCTCCCCGGAGCGCTTACGGCGTCCCTCTCTCCGCAGCGCCCCGGTCGGTCCCGCTGACCGGGAGCGCTGCACTGTCATGGCCGTCGGGGATGCGATTCGCACAGCGGGACGCGCCCGCTCGCGAATCGCATCCCAGGTCACTTACCCGTTCCCGTCCCCTGCTGTCATGTGCTGGCGCGCGCGGCTCCGCTCTCTAGCGCGCGCGCGCGCCAGCTCCCTGAGACTTAAAGGGCCAGTGCACCAATGATTGGTGCCTGGCCCAATTAGCTTGATTGGCTTCCACCTGCTCCCAGACTATATCTGTTCTCTGTCCCTGCACTTCCCTGCCGGATCTTGTTGCCTTAGAGCCTAGTGAAAGCGTTACTGTGTTTGTCCATACCGTGTACTTGACCTCCTGCTATTACCTTATTGACTACGATCCTTGCTGCCTGCCCCGACCTTCTGCTACGTCCGACCTTGCTTCTGCCTACTCCCTTGTACCGTGCCTATCTTCAGCAGTCAGAGAGGTTGAGCCGTTGCTAGTGGATACGACCTGGTCACTACCGCCGCAGCAAGACCATCCCGCTTTGCGGCGGGCTCTGGTGAACACCAGTAGTAACTTAGAACCGGTCCACTAGCACGGTCCACGCCAATCCCTCTCTGGCACAGAGGATCCACCTCCTGCCAGCCGGCATCGTGACAATGAAGGAGACCAGCAGGCTTCTGGCGAGGGGTCTTGTCCCGGGCACAGACTGTACAAGCCCGCACGAAATCAACAACATCAGCCTCCAGGGTAGGCCACCAATAAAATCGAGAGATGAGCTGGATGGATTTTTTGATGCCAACATGGCCTGCGAGGTGTGAGGGGTGTCCCCACTTGAGAATCCTGAGGCGCTGGCGTGGAGAGACAAAGGTCTTCCCTGGAGGAGTTTGTCTGATGGAGGCTGGAGAAGTGGAGATCAGACAGTCCGGAGGAATAATGTGTTGCGGGGAAGCTTCCACTTCAGAGGCATCCGATGAACGAGAGAGAAGGTCCGCCGGAGAGAAGGTCCTAGAAAAGAAACCACAAGTAACAGCATGTCCGGAAGAATTTTTCTGTAGGAGTACTGCTCCAGCTCCCACCGAGGAGGCGTCTACCTCCAGCGAGAAGGGCCTAGATGGATCAGGTCTGGAGAGTACGGGAGCAGAAGAAAAGGCAGTTTTGAGATGATTGAATGCATCTTCCGCTTGAGGAGGCCAGGACTTAGGGTTGGCGTTTTTCTTGGTTAGGGCCACGATAGGGGCCACAATAGTTGAAAAATGCGGAATAAATTGTCTGTAATAATTGGCAAACCCCAAAAAACGTTGGATAGCACAGAGTCCGGAGGGGCGTGGCCAATCCAATACGGCTGATAGTTTGTCTGGGTCCATTTGGAGTCCCTGGCCAGAGACTAAGTATCCTAGGAAGGGAAGAGATTGACATTCAAAGAGACATTTTTCCATTTTGGCATATAATTGATTGTCCCGAAGTCTCTGAAGAACCATGCGGACATGCCGGCGGTGTTCTTCTAGGTTAGCAGAAAAAAATCAAAATATCGTCTAGGTAGACCACAACACAGGTATATAGAAGATCACTAAAAATTGAATTTACAAAGTCTTGGAAGACGGCAGGGGCGTTGCAAAGCCCAAAGGGCATAACCAGATATTCAAAGTGTCCATCTCTGGTGTTAAACGCGGTCTTCCACTCGTCCCCCTCCCTGATGCGGATGAGATTATATGCACCTCTTAAGTCCAGCTTGGTAAAGATGTGGGCGCCTCGTAGGTGGTCAAAGAGTTCCGAGATAAGAGGTAGGGGATAGCGTTTTTTTTACAGTGATTTTATTAAGTTCGCGGTAATCAATGCAAGGACGTAAAGAGACGTCTTTTTTGGAAACGAAGAAAAATCCAGCTCCGGCAGGGGAGGAAGACTTGCGGATAAACCCCTTTTTTAAATTCTCTTGGATGTACTCAGACATGGCTTGTGTTTCCGGAACAGACAGAGGATAGATTCTGCCCCGGGGTGGAGTAGTACCAGGGAGGAGGTCAATAAGACAGTCATAAGGCCTGTGAGGAGGCAAAGTCTCTGCTTGTTTTTTGCAAAAAACATCAGCATAGTCCAGATAGGCCTTGGGGAGACCAGGTATCGGAGGAGCCACAGGGTCTTGACTGACAGTACAGGGAGCAGACTTAAGACAGTTCTTGTGGCAAGTAGTACCCCAGTGGTCCAATCAAGGGTTGGGGAATGGCGTTGAAGCCACGGTAGTCCAAGAAGAATTTCCGAAGTGCAGTTAGAGAGGACCAGAAATTCAATCTTTTCGTGATGGGGTCCAATGCACATTAAGAGGGGTTCCGTGCGGTAACGCACAGTACAGTCCAATCTTTCATTATTAACAGAGGCGATGTAGAGGGGTCTGGCGAGACTGGTCACCGGGATGTTGAACCTGTTGATGAAAGAGGCCAAAATAAAATTTCCTGCAGATCCGGAATCCAGGAAGGCCACAGCTGAGAAGGAGAAGGTAGAAGAAGAAATCCGCACAGGCACAGTAAGACGTGGAGAAGCAGAGTTCACATCAAGAGCTGTCTCCCCTTTGTGCGGAGTCGGAGTGCGTCTTTCCTGACGTGGAGGTCGGATGGGACAATCCTTCAAGAAATGTTCGGTACTGGCACAATACAGGCAAAGGTTCTCCATGCGGCATCGTGTCCTCTCTTGAGGTGTCAAGCGAGACCGGTCAACTTGCATAGCCTCCACAGCGGAAGGCACAGGAACGGATTGCAGTGGACCAGAGGAGAGAGGAGCCGGGGAGAGAAACCGCCTCGTGCGAACAAAGTCCATATCCTGGCGGAGCTCCTGACGCCTTTCGGAAAAACGCATGTCAATGCGAGTGGCAAGATGAATAAGTTCATGCAGGGATTTCTCGTGCGGCCAGCACATCTTTGATGTTACTGGATAGGCCTTTTTTAAAGGTCGCGCAGAGGGCCTCGTTATTCCAGGACAATTCGGAGGCGAGAGTATGGAATTGGATGGCGTACTCGCCAACAGAAGAATTACTCTGGACCAGGTTCAGCAGGGCAGTCTCGGCAGAAGAGGCTCGGGCAGGTTCCTCGAAGACACTTCGAATCTCCGTGAAGAAAGAGTGTACAGAGGCAGTGACAGGATCATTGCGGTCCCAGAGCGGTGTGGCCCATGACAGGGCTTTCCCAGACAGAAGGCTGACTACGAAAGCCACCTTTGACCTTTCAGTTGGAAATTGGTCCGACATAATTTCCAAATGCAGGGAACATT
This sequence comes from Hyla sarda, assembly GCF_029499605.1. Lineage (NCBI taxonomy): Eukaryota > Metazoa > Chordata > Amphibia > Anura > Hylidae > Hyla > Hyla sarda. The sequence goes on along the minus strand of NC_079194.1, from coordinate 117,860,431 downwards.
GTGAAAGAAAACCACGGCAAAATTTGGAGTCCCCATCAAATTTGTCCGGCAATGGGAGCGGGGCCGCGCGCCGGGACAGCACAGACGGGGAACGAGTCTGGTAAGCGGTTCGGGATGCACATCGCGAGCGGGCGCGTCCCGCATCGCGAATCGCATCCCGGCTGGGAACATTATCGCAGCGCACCCGTTCAGCAGGTCTGACCGGGGCGCTGCGAATGGGAGAATGCTGTGAGTGCTCCGGGGAGGAGCGGGGACCCGGAGCGCTCGGCGTAACACTCCACATAACATTCTATATCCTATTCTATATTTACAATTGCATTTGAGACTCTGGCCCTCATTTACTTGGAAAATTGGGTTGTAAATCTATCTTGCTTTCTTACCCGACTGCTTTTTTCCCCTGGTATTTATTATTATTATGTTGCATCCCGTTTGTCGCACGTGGGTTTTGTAGTTTTTGGTTTCCAACTCCTCTGAGTTGTCGGGAAAAAATCCACAACAATTCAACAAATTCGGGTTGGAAACCTTTATAAATACATGGGAAAGCTCAGAAATGTCAGGTTACGCCCCTTTTTCGGGTTTGGGAAAATCCACATCGGGTCCGTCGGGTCGGGAAAAAATGTTGCATCGTGTCGCAGACTGGCGCACAATGTTTGTGACATGTCGCAGACCAAGATGCGCCAAAAAAAACCAACAAAACAAGTCGGGTTTAGAATAGTAAATGAGGGCCTCTGTGTAAAATCCCATTAGATTAGACAGGAAGACCACTGCTGCTTGTAGCATTATTCTTCTTGTTAATATTGCGATGGTTATTTTGACTATGTAGGGGGTGGGAAATCAGTATCAGAAAAATGTAACTCTCTTCCCTGGCTATAAAGAAGGGGTTCCTTTCCACTATGGCAGTGGTTCTTAACCTGGGTTCGATCGAACCCCATGGGTTCGGTGAGTCAGTCCCGGGCGTTCGGCAGGGGAGGTAGCAACAGGACAGACAAACCAAGCAATTGCTTGGGGCCCCGTGCTGGCCCGGGGTCCCGAGCAGAGCCGGTGTTTGCCCGCCCCTGCGGCCCCGCATTAAGTTTAAAAATGCAGGGCCGCCGGGACATAGCGCACGCCGGTACATCACTGATGTCCCGTGCGTGCGCCCCTGGAAACGAAGGTGCTGAGGACCGGAGGATAGAGAAGGAGGAAGACGCGCGCTGGCCAGCTTGGTAAGTGACCAGCGGCACGTCCTCTTTGGTGCTCTGACCACAGGTCCCGAGTCCTACTGCTATAGCCGGAGCGGTGGTCGGAGCACTGAAGTGGGCAATACACAGGCATACAGCCTTCAGCCATACACTGTATATGGCTGGAGGCTGTATGTCTGTGGGGGAACACTGCCTACATCAGTGGTCTTCAACCTGTGGACCTCCAGATGTTGCAAAACTACAACTCCGGGCATGCTGGGAGTTGTAGTTTTGCAACATCTGGAGGTCCGCAGGTTGAAGACCACTGGCCTACATAATGTGGGGGAACACTGCTTGCGTCTAATGTGTGGGGGAACACTGCCTGCCTAATGTGTGGGGGAACACTGCCTACGCCTAATGTATGGGGGAACACTGCCTGCGCCTAATGTGTCTTAATGGTTTTGTTCTTTAATGGTTTTGTCATTTTGTGCACCTATGTATAAATATATACTTAAATATATACCTCCTATGTTTTGAATTTGAAAAAAATCATATTTAATTTTTCCAATTAAGAGGGGTCCGGTGAATGCGCATATGAAGCTGGTGGGGTTCAGTACCTCCAACAAGGTTAAGAACCACTGCACTATGGTGTCTGTTATTGTAACTTAAAATAACAATTTTAATCTAGACATCATTTTGGAAGCTTATGATGGAAACTCACAGAGTCAAATGCCAAACATCTCTCATAGTTTATCATTTTCTAAATAAATCTGGTGGTCAGATCAGATTACTCGCTCTTTTTTGTCACTTGGACATAATTGAAGCAATTTACTCCTCATTTGTTTGATTTCAATTGGATTAGACAAGTGAATTAAAGCATATGGTTCCAGAACTAATCCATTCGCTATAAAGCATCTTGCTTCCACATCAAACATGTATGATGCTCTTTTTATTAATAATACATAGAAATTAAATTTTTATGCTTTCTAAAGTCCTCCCATAATCTTTAGCAGTTTTAAGTCAGATGTCAAAAATGCTAGGTTATGGTGGTGGGCACTGTAAATGGAAGAGGACAGGACCAAGGATGACTTAAAATAAACATGAGGGTCTTTCTTCATGATTGGGGTGCGGCTGCTTTATCTAATGCTCGGGACTGCTCAGGATGATACAATTGTCAGCTCTGTGTTACAATGTTGATGTCTTCAATATATTGCTATTTACTGTGAAGAATCCCTGTTATCACTTATTATTTATATTTAATTTGATAAGATCTGTGATCTGCATAAATTGCATGAGTGTATGGTTTGTTAAAAGGGATATTAAAGGGGTACTCCGGTGAAAACCTTTTTTCTTTTAAATCAACTGGTGGCAGAAAGTTAAACATATTTGCAAATTACTTCTATTTAAAATTTCTTAATCCTTCCTGTACTTATTAGCTGCTGAATACTACAGAGGAAATTCTGTTCTTTTTGGAATGCTCTCTGATGACATCACGAGCACAGTTCTCTCTGCTGACTTTATTATAATAATAATAATGCTTTATTTATTGTTGTCCTTAGTGAGATTTGAACCCAAGTCCCCAGCACTGCAAGGCAGCAGTGCTAACCACTGAGCCACCATGCTGCCCTTAGCATACATCTGCTATGCATGGTTGCTAAAATGGACAGAGATGTCAGCAGAGAGCACTGTGCTCGTGATGTCATCAGTGTACCAAAAAGAAAGGAATTTTCTCTGTAGCATTCAGCAGCTAATAAGTACTGGAAGGATTAAGGTTTTTTAATAGAAGTAATTTACAAATATCTTTAACTTTCTGCCACCAGTTGATTTAAAAGAAAAAAGGTTTTCACCGGAGTACCCCTTTAAGAAACACTGTAACGAGCCTTGCACCTGTGTCTGCAGTTACTGCATGTATGGATATAGAACGTCTGGTTTAGAAAGCCATTATCAACTATCCTATTTGGGAATTTTGAACTAATAGAGGAGCCATCCTCTATGGGTCAAAGTGGAGAACAGCCACATAGGGTATTCCTCACCCTGGAGGACCCCACATGTTCATTCAAGAGCAGCTCATTGATTTTAATGGCTATAGATAGTGTCATGCCTTATTTTACCTGTGGTGGTGCTGCAGGGAAAGTAAACACTAGCTGCACACATTACAGCTGATTGCTGCAATCACGTATTTTTTTGGGGTGACTCTTCAAAGGAAAAAAAAAACACTTTCCCAAATTGGACAACCCCTTTTATTCAGCAGATGGACTTTGATATAGGGCTTGTTCACATTAGCGTCTGTTTCCATTATTTCATGCCCGTTCTTAAATTCGTTCAAGCCTTTCACAAAACGACTTGCAAACAGTTGTAAATGGATCCCTTTGATGTCAATGTGATTTTTTTACAATCCTTTGTCATCCGTGTGCAGCCGTTTGGTTTTTTAATTATGTTTTTTGACAGGAAAAAGGAATAAATTTAAGATTGAAGTCAATGGGAAACGGATGAACCTTTAATGTCATCTGCTTGCATCCATTTGCATCCATTTTTTCCAATCCGTTTTTGATCCGTTATTACTTCTGAGCATGCTCAGAAGAGGTGTGAGCAACCAGGAAGTAGCCAGACAAAAGAAAAACGGACAAAAGGATACAAACGGATTAAAAACTGATGCAAAAGGATGTCACTTAAATGGCAACCCTTTGCATCAGTTTGCATCCACTTGCATTTGTTAGTATGGTATGTTTAGCAGCAATGACGGGAGAATAGCGGGACGGCCATGTGAACCTAGCCTAAGCAGTATTTATAGATTAGAGGCCGCAGGAATGCACGCTACAAACATCAAGGACAGGTGGAGTTACAGCATAAATCATGGATTCTTATCTTTATTGCTTAGGGAAAAACACAGGATGGTGCAACAGGTAATAAGTGTTTTGAAGTAAATAATAATGTTTGTGTTCTATGGAGAGGCAGTTTTTTTGGTGACTACGGACATTGGGAAATCAAGTTTTTCTTCTTTATAGAAGTAGAGGAGTCCTAGCACAATGAGGAGTTGTATTATTATACTATCATTACTGTCCTAAATGAGGAGAGATAAAATCTACAGGATACCGGGCCGGCAGATGACATGCCAGAGTAATTATGTTGGTCTATGTGTGATAGATTTAGTACATCTGGCTAGGTGTGTTAAGGCACCAGTTTATGCAGGACCAGCTAAATATTTATCATGCATGGGGTCTCCTGACCATGGTCCATGGTGAAAAAGATCAGGTATGTTGAATTTCCCAACTGCCCCATCCTTTTGTTCTCAGGGAGATAAACCACTACCAGAGAAGTCTGGCATCTGCTTACCCTTTCCACTCTGAATATTTATACACTCAGCCCAGCCTAGTGTCCACGTGTATGGAGAGACTAGAGGAGATAGCTGTTGGCCAAAAGAGCATTTGACTGATAGAATCTTATGAGTATGGCTACCTATTTTGGTCAGTAAAATGTCCCACCAAGCCACTATAGTCTCGGCTTTGACATACTGGCCATACTTTACGCAACCGATAAAGTTTTGCAACTTTGTAAAATGTGAAAATGGGAACATTTTATTTTAATTTATTTATTAACATAACTTTATAGCAGCTGGAGCTATGTCTTTCTGATACAGAGCTCCAAACCCCAGAATATATAAACTGGCACTGTGAACTAAGGGTATGTGCACATAGTGTATATTTCCGCATAGTATGCAAAGAAAAATATGTCAGAAATTTGGTGGGTAACATGTATATTCAATCTTTTCAATGTGTATTTTGTCATGGTTTTGGACACAGATTAGCCCCATACAATGGGACTAATGTACGTCCTTGATCTCCGGCTCATTTTCAGACCTGGAAAACGTGTCGTATTTTGTTAGCACTTTGTGACCTACGATGCATATTACTGTTAAAGGGGTACTCTACTGTAAGCATCTTATCCCCTATCCAAAGGATCGGGGATAAGATGTTAGATCGCTGGGGATCCCCATGATCTCCAGGCCGGCAGCTTGCAGCTTCCGTGTTGATGACGTCACGCCCCTCCATTCATACCTATGGGAGGGAGTATGACGGCTAGGTGAATGGAGGGGGCGTGGCGACCGGCTTCGCCAGTCATCGGGTACAGAACGGAGTTCGCTCCATGCACCGATTGACTGGGGTGTTGCAGCGGAGATCGGATAGGGGGTAGGCCATGTTCACATGACAGAAATTTAGTGGAATGTCCGCCTGGAAAAAATCGGCGGACATTCCGTAAATAACGGGCACTGGCTGGACCACTTGAAATTGTCCCATTTTCATAGACAGCAAATAGACAGCAATGCATTTCCAAGTGGATTCCACCAAAAGAACTGATTTGTCAATTCTTTTGGCAGAGGCCGGAATTAGGATTTCCACGGCAGATGTTTCCGGCACAGAACTTCCCCTGTGTGCATTGTGCGGCAGAATCCCATTGAAAGCAATAGAATTCTGCTGTAAAGAATGTTTGTGTGAATAGGCCTAAGGGTACACTGACAGAGTGGTCAGGAACATGGTGGACCATGGGGATGAAAATGAGGATGTGTACTAGGAGTTAGGGGGCCATTAGGATGTCAGCTCTCCTCTATTCCTCTGCATATGCTCCCATTATCGAGTGGAAAATATCACATTGTTCCTTACTACTCTGCTCCAAGAACGAACAGTATCTCTTGGAGCCAGGACTCCTGTGCTGTGACAATCTGCAGTTCATTAGCTGTCTGTAGTCATATTTCTAAAGTATTTAGCCTGTACGAATAAAAGGAATTTTACATGGCGCTCAGCTATTTTAAAACCCCTTAGAGGAATGTCAAGTTTTTCCTTTATATGAAGCTGTAACCAAAACATCACACAAACTGATGGAGGATTAGAGATGTTCCCACAACAAATAGGCAACTTAACCCCTTAAAGGGGTACTACCGTGCTGACAACATATCCCCTATCTAAAGGATAGGGGATAAGTTTCCTGATCGCGCGGGGTCCCGCCACTGGACACCCCCACAATCTCGCACGCAGCACCCCGCTCTCATCAGGCCCCAGAGCGAACATCCGCTCCGGGTCTGATGACGGGGCCGGTGATCGTGACATCACAGCTCTTCCCCCGTGTGACCTCACGCTCCGCCCCTCAATGCAAGTCTATGGCAGGGGGCGAGACAGCTGTCTCGCCCCCTGCCATAGACTTACATTGAGGGGCGAAGCGTGGTGTCACATGGGGGCGGAGCCATGACGTCACGATACTCCGGCCCTGTGATCGGCAGTCATCAGACCCGGATCGATGTTCGCTCCGGGGCCTGATGAGAGCGGAGTGTTGCGTGCATGATTGCGGGGGTCCCCAGCAGCGTGACCCCGCGCGATCAGGCAACTTATCCCCTATCCTTTAGATAGGGGATAAGTTGTCAGCATGGTAGAACCCCTTTAAGGACCAAGCGTTTTTCTGTTTTTGCCCTTTCGTTTTTTCCTCCTTACCTTTTAAAAATCATAACCCTTTCAATTTTGCACCTAAAAATCCATATGAGGGTTTATTTTTTGCACCACCAATTCTACTTTGTAATGACATCAGTCATTTTACCCAAAAATCTATGGCGAAACAGGAAAAAAAAATCATTGTGCGACAAAATTGAATAAAAAAACACCATTTTGTAAATTTTGGGGGCTTACATTTCTTTATTCTGTAGGTCCATATGGTTAAAATGATACCCTACTTATATAGGTTTGATTTTGTCATCCTTTTGGAAAAAATCATTACTACATGCATGAAAATTAATACATTTAAAATTGTCATCTTCTGACCCCTATAACTTTTTTATTTTTCTGCGTACAGGATGGCATGAAGGCTCATTTTTTGCGCAGTGATCTGAAGTTTTAATTGATACCATTTTGGTTTTGGTCTGACTTCTTGGAATTTTTTTGCACGTACGTCATTGACCGTGTGGTTTAATTTACAATATATTTTTATAGTTCTGACATCTACGCACACGGCGATACCACATATGTTTATTTTGATTATGTTTATATATTTTTTACATGGAATTTGGGAAAAGGGGGGTGATTTAAACTTTTAATCAGGAATGGTGTCTGTTTTTAAACTTTTTTTTTTTTACACTTTTAGTCCCCTTAGGGGACTTTTAGGAGGAATCATTAGATTCCTCATACAGATCATTATGGTTCCATAGAACCATATTGATCTGTGTGCTCTATGCTCGACTGATAAAGCCTGGCCCTTCCCTCAGGCTACCTCAGTAGTGGATCGCCCCCCCCCCCCGCGCAATTGCGCTGCGGGGGGGGGGGGCGATCCACCCAACTGGACCACCAGGGACAGGATAAAGGCCCTTTAGATGCCGCTGTCAACTTTGACAGCGGCAATCTAAAGGGTTAATAGCCGGCCGCGGCGATCACCGCATGTCGGTTATTAACGCCAGCCCCCAGCTACAGGAGGAGTGAGCTGGGGGCCGGCCGGTTAGACATGGGCTCGAGTCGGGAGCCCGCGCCATACCCCGTTAACGGCCATTGGATGAGCATAGACGTCCATGGTCGTTAACGGGTTAAAGCAACATTATATTATATAACACTTTACATGGTAAAACATATTTACAATGGGGAAACAAGTGCCTTGGGGACACTGAAGGAGGCTGGACACTGAAGGAGGCTGCCTGACAGGACAGCAGGAGCACGGGGTAACACCTCCTGTACTGGGCCACCACAAACTCCCCCTCATAATTAAAATCATCCTCAATGCCCAGTCCTGGAGGGTGGAGGAATGAAGTGGCCACTGAGGCCTAATGACAGTTCCTGGGGCATTTTATGTCCTTCTCAGGTCTGGATTACGAAACAAGATAAGGATGAGTCCATGTGGCATAGTGAATGTCCATACATGCTCTTTTAACATATGAGATAAATTTGACTTTGCAACTGCGTTCTGAAGACACTCAAGACAACAATATACATAGATTCACAGATTGGGCTGCCGGAGGCTATCTACCCAATGCCTTGGCTGCTGGGGCCCCTCGGTTCTCAACTCTTCTCCCCAGAACTCAATATACGTTGTTACACTATACAACAGTGTTAACATTACATTTAGCAATTCTGTCGCTCTATGTGCATTATCAAGATATCATGTGAACCCTCTGGCCAGTAGAGTACCCTGTACACATGGACAGGAGAGAAAACATTAGACACATAACTGTATATATTTAGAACTTGTGAACTGGGACGACGAATAATGTTATCTTAACTATTTGCATATGTGTCGACTACTTTTATCATATGTGAACTGACTGTGGTACATAACTCTACATTATGAGTTAATCTTTGTACCTGGCAGGAATTTGTTATGGCGGTGAGGTAGTGGTTACGCTTTTCCTGACCGGGTCAGGATACCTCCTATATAAATTGTCATGAACAACAGACACTGTACATCTTGACATTTTGTACAAACACATTATATACATTTTATTACAATACACAATAACCATTATAGTACACAATATAAGAATTTACTTGTGAAAAGGTAATGAGCAAAGATATATTACCCTAACGGTATATACATATTTTCATTGTACCTCTCCACAGTCCTGGTACATTTTAGAGTTCTTAGAAAAGAATCACAGCTAGAAGCCTGGCATATACACTTACGCAATTGGTTACAAATAAACTTCTTGACAAGTTTGTCAGGCACTCTTCTTAAACGTTGCAAAACCTGTGGAGAACAAAAGTACTTCACAAAGAAAGTTAATGATATATATCAGAATTATGACGGGTAGACTTCCCTAACTTGGGAACTTGCCACCCCAGCCTCGCCTCAGACTGCTTCAGAGGCTGGGACCTGTAACAGCATCCACGAGACGGTGTCCCCTCCATGGGGCTCACGCGGGTGTTCCAGTTCACCTGTGACAAGGTGGACTCTGTAATGGTGGGGGTGATTGTAACCATCATGTGAACCGCAGCAGCTTGCGCCACTGGGGGAACAACGGTTGGTGCCTGTTGGGCCGGCCAAACCTCCTCTGCGGGAGTAGGCCGAGGCACTTCAGTTGGTGCCTGCTGGTTAGGCCAAACCTCCTCGACCACAGAAGTAGGCCTGGGCACATTCACAGATGACTGTGGTAGATACTTTGATGCCATGACAGGCACTTCGGGTATGTAGACCTCCTCCATCATCCTCGAGCAGCCGAATGTGGTAGCAGGCCTCTTTGGCCCGGATGGAGATGCACTGTAGAAGTTCTGCCAGCTCATGAAACATTTGCGCCGCACCAACTCTCAAAGCCTCCGGCGCCATCTTGGGGATCTCTGCACATGTGCTTGCCTGTTCCGCCATGCTGTTCCTCTTACTGACTTACGGCAAACTGAGAGGTTCCGGCTGCTCCTTTTATGCAGGGCTATTGTAAAATGGCCACCAGCCAGTAGTGCGTCAGTGGTGCAGGGCTGATTTCCACTCCCCCGGGAACAAGGGGTGGATCTTCAAAGTTCGTTCCACTCGGCATCGATACAACAACATGGGTGGGACGCTGAACAGCGCGGGAAATTTTCGCGTGCTTCTCCGGCACATCTTTAACCCTTGCAGGTACAGGCAATACTTGGCAATGTAACAGTTTCTGATCTGATCTTGCACATAGTTTTCACGACTTCCATACTGTTCCAAATAGCAAACAACAAACTTTTCTTCACCTCCCCCTCTATTTCACAAGCGCCTCGGGTAAAACACATTTCATAGACACTTTTTGGCGCAGACTTAAATCGCATCGGCATGCGGTATTTGCAAACAATATTAGACACAGTTCAGACTAGGGGGGAGGACTTGTGGCATAAGGCGCACACCCGTATCCTGTACGTGACACCAAAAGTTGTGGTGGCGGGGTGTGTGGTGCAGGGCAGATGTTACCCTAGGGGCAAATGGCATTAACCCCTTGTATTTGTGATGCCAGGGCGTGGTTTAGCCTAAAACCACACAAAGGTATAACGCTGGATCCTGGGCTAGGCACGGGGGCAATAAAGAATCTGACGCCAAGTTACAGACAACGGTAGCTTTACTGAGGATAGACAGTTGGTAAAGTCTATGCAGTTCAGCCAGGGCCCAAGGGGGTGACCAGTGATGCAGAGACCTTAAGGGATTGCTGGGACTTGTAGTAGGACTGGACAATTGAATGCAGACCACGCTGACTTGACAGATGACAGGGACTGACTTGACTTGACTCATAAAGCTGTGACTTTAGCTTACTTGACTTGACTGACTGAGCGGCTGCAGGACTGGACTTTGAGGTCTCCAACACTCTGGACACACAAACTAGGCACGACTGCACTGGACCTCAACTTAGCAGAAGAGCAGAGCTCAAAGAGGGCGAAGCTAGCTCCACCCAGGGCTTATATGGGGGAGAATAGCAGGGGGCCCATGGGTCACCTGGTCACTGGTATCTCCTGGGTAACAAGGCAATTATTACTCCAGAATAACAGACTTAAAATTCACAGGATTCATCATAGTTTGATAAATCTGGTGCACCTGTTATTGACTGTCTCAGCAAGAGATTGGCTGAGTGGACCATCACTTCTGCTTGTCTACGAGGGTGGGGACTGAAGCACTAACAAGTTTGGTAAGTTAAGCACCAGAGCAGGGACTCCATACAGGAGATTGTGGGGAGTCCCGGCAGTCGAACTACCAGCAATGCGACACTTATCCACAGAATAGTTTAGGTTACCCAAACAACCCCTTTAAGGGCCTTTTCCATGAGGCGATTGTTGGCCAAACAGGCCAATTATTGTCCCCTGTAAGAGACCTAGGCGGACAGACTTAAAATGCCATAGATTCATCACAGTGGTTGTTTGATAAATCTGGTGCATCTGTAGACTGCCTAGAGTGTTTGCTCTGTCTTGATGCTAACTTTTAGTTGGCTTACTTTAAGTAAAGGTAATGTGCCAAAATTCTTCTTCATTTTTTGGCACGTGGCATAACATTTTAGGCTGTACTACTTTTTCAATAAGCCACACCACCTTGTCAGGAGAGGCTAATTTTACTGTTCTGGCATACACACAAGGCATAACAAATGTGCCTCAATTGCTGTGTAGCACAATTTTGGCGCATATGGTGCCAAAAATTCTGGGCCAGCGGGCATAGTAAACATTGGCTAATGTGTTAATGTATTATACAAACAACCCATTGATATGGGTCGCTGCAGAACAACTAACATATTTTCGGGGGACCATCCTTCCCAAAAAAAAAAAAGATCGCCCAATGTGGACTGATCATAAAAGGTCCACATATCAAAGCAGAAAAACATGGATAGTCATACTCTTCTATTTATTTATCAAAGGGAAAAATGTTTGAAACATACACAGCAATTCTAGAGTAACAGGCCTTGATCCTTTAACCCGATAACGACCACCGACGAGTATAGACGTCCAGGTTGGCGGCCGTTCCCGCACCTGGACGTCTATACTCGTCCATTATTCTCGTGGGTGCTGCCCAGTGCACCCACGAGATCGCGGCAGGGACTCAGCTGTATCACACAGCCGGGACCCTGCTGCACTGCCAGGACCGAAGTAAACTTCGGTCCCGGCAGTTTTAACCCTTACAGCCGCGGTCGGAAGTGACCGCGGGCTGTAAGTGTTATGACAGAGGGAGCTCCCTCTGTCTCCTCTGCAGCACCCCGCATCGCGATCGCGGGGTGCTGTGTGTAATACGCGGCTGGCCGGGGCCTGCCGCACTGCCGGGAGTGAAGTTCACTTCACTCCCGGTAGTTTAACCCTTACAGCCACGGTCAGAAGTGACCGCGCGCTGTAAGGAGTTCTGACAGAGGGAGGGGGCTCCCTCTGTCTCCTCTGCAGCACCCCGGAGCGCGATCGCGGGGTGCTGCTGCATACCTGGGCAGCCGGGGGTCCTACAAAGACCCCCAGGTCTGCCCTGGGTATTGCCTGAAAGGACGTGCCAGAGGCACGTCCTAATATGCTGCCTGCTAGTGAAAACTGGCAGGCAGCATATAACTGCAATGCTTTGGAATACGAAGTATTCCAAAGCATTAAAAAGTGTAAAAACAAAAAAATAAATAAAATTAAAGTGTAAAAATAAATAAAAATGTAATAAAAGTGTTAAAAAAAATAAAAAAATATATAAAAAAAAAAAAAATATATATATATATATATATATATATAAAAATAAATTTATTAAATGAATCTAATTTAAAAAAAATGCATAATGTGTAGGATCGCATTGGCGGACATCCGCAGCATTTAATATGCTACGGATGTCCACCATGTGATCCTACACATTATGCAGCAGTCACGGAAATGAGCTCCCTGCTGCGGCTGGGTAGCTTTGTGTGTCCATTCATAGCGGCGGATTTCCCGCCAGCAGTCATGAGCGGACACACTGAGCTACCCAGCCGCAGCAGTGATGGATATATTCGCCATGAGCGGGTGCTTATTCCCACAACATGGCGGATATATCCATCAGGAGCCTTAACTGTCACAGACAGATGCATTATACTGCCAGCCGACCAAGGACCAATCAGAGTGGTCCCTGGTGCAGCCAATAACTTGTAGGGGTGCGGTATATAAATGGGGTCACTTGTGGGGGTGGGGGTACTGTTCTGCCCTGAAAGCCAAATGGCGCTCCTCTCCTTCTGAGTCCTACCACGCGGCCAAGGAACCATATATGGCCAAAGCGGGGGTATTTCCGAACATGGGACAAGCAGCTAAATAAAATATAGGGTGCATTTCTTTCAATATCAGAAGTGATGTACAAAAAATATGCCCCCCAAATGATGCATTTGTGAAAAATTGCAAATTTCGAATTTTTAACACTTTGTCCTGCCAAAAAACTATGGTGTTAAAATACTCACTGTACCCCCTAGCGAATACCTTGAGGGGTCTAGTTTTTAAAATGGGGTCATTTGGGGGGGGGGGGGGGTTGTTCCTATGTTCTACTACCTTTTAATTTCTGCAAACCTTGCATAGCACACAAAAAAAGATTTTCAAAATTTCAAGTTAAATTGTTAGGCTTCTAACTAATTTAAAATGTTAATTAAAAACAAAAAAATGATATCAAAATAAAGTAGACTTCTGAAAGTATAAGTTTCATAAACTATTTGGTCAGTATGTATAAATATATGCAACCTATTAGTGTTAAAATAGCAAAAAATCGTAATTTTTTGTAAAAATTTCATGATTTTATTGCATTGTAAAAAAAAAACTACAAATGATATCAGCTTACTTTTACTATGTACATGATGGACAACGTGTGACAAAAAAACAATGTCAGAATTATCGTGATTGGCAAAACGTTACTAGAGTTATTCTCTAATAAAGACAGACATCCCCGATTTGAAAAAACAGGCCTGGTCTTTCAGGGGCGTACAGGTTTATTTGCATTGGTCCTTAAGGGGTTAAAGTCCACAAATAAGATGTGCTGACAAGCAACACTCTGCATTCACTTCCTAAAAGCAGACGGTGCTTCTGTAAATGTTGTGTAGGGCAGTATCCACTCTTTAATTAATGTGGCTATTGATAAAAGTACTTATCGGTATAGTACAGACACCATGGTATGACAGCCTCGACAGTAAACATTACTTGCCACTGATAATTCCAGTTTTGTTGCAAGTGCAAAGTTTGGGGAATGAACAGCAAAAATCCAAACAACTGTAATATTTGTTCCCAACATTCCCAGACTTAGCGGTACGGACATGGATATATTTACATGCAGTAGATTTGTTGCAGAAATTTCTGTGTCTGTGTCATTCATCAGAATTAGAGATGTGCAAATCAAAGCTGACAAACCCGAATTTGTTACGAATTTCATGAAATATTCGATTCGCAGCACATGCGAATATCACCACAATTCTATTGCGCGAATCGCTTCATTAAACTCCATTTACTGTGGTCCAGGCTCCAGGGCATTTAAAATGGCGGATTCACATGTCAGTACATGGGGCAAGAAACACTGGGAAGGCGGGAAGGGAAGTAGGTGGGATGACCCTGAATCACATGCAGGATGCAGCCTATCAGCAGCCAGTCACCCGTGAGGTCACAGCCCTATATATTCGGCAGCCATTTTGTGGCTCGTCATAGAATTCATTACACTGCATAGAGATAGGACGGATATCGCTGTGTGTGAAAAGCTTGTTGCAGCAGCGTTTCACCTCTTAGTCACCTCAGCCTTCTGTAGGACACAGAGCACAGCGTATTTGCACAGAAATTAATTCTTACTGCAGCGATTAACCCCTCAGTCAGTGTGAACAGCATTGTATTACAGAAAGGGGAAGAGACCTGTGTGTTACCTCAGCTGCAGAAACATTTTCACAGGAGGGAGAAAAATTTTTTTAGTCTGTAGATGGTATAATCCATACCCAGCAGGCCATTCCTAATAGTATTTGAGAGAGAGTCTTTTTGCAATTTTGGGTTTAGTACACAGCGACTGTGTGCTCCAGCATTGTTGTGTACTGCTGGTGCTGTGGGCAATTTTTTTGCATACTTTAACGCATTTTTCTGCCCTCATAAGTGCATACCACATACCTACATCTAAGTGATGTACTGTTTTGTACCTGTTAATCTGTCAAGGGCCTACATACTGTGAAAGGACAGACAAAAGTAATCACCGGCTGGTGTTTTACTCCAATACATTTATTTAGCGTACTGTGGACCATTTTTCTGCCCTCATAAGTGCATACGACATACCTACATCTAGGTAGTGTATTATTTTGTACCTGTTAATCTGTCAAGGGCCTGGATAATGTGAAAGTCTAGGCAAAAGTACTCACCGGCTGGTGTTTTTACTCAGATACCTTTTTAGGTGTACTGTTGCGCATTTTTCTGCCCTCATAAGTGCATACCACATACCTACATCTAAGTAGTGTACTATTTTGTACGTGTTAATCTGTCAAGGGCCTATATACTGTGAAAGTACAGCCAATAGTACACACCTGCTGTTGTTCTAGACAAATACTGTTTTAAGCGTAGTGAAGCGTATTGTACTCCCCTCATATACACAATAAGTATGTCAGGCAGAGTAGTGCCAGGACGTGTACAGTGGAGTGGCAGATGCCTAAATTCATCAGGCACGGGCAGAGTTAGCAGCAGAGTAGGGGCGTGTGGCAGCCAGAGTCGCAGCGAGAGGTCTGAGCTTCCGGGGTCAGCTAGCAGTCATGTCTCGACCAGCAACCCAGAAGCCGTGATTGATTGGTTCACTCGGTCATCCACTTCATCCCAAGTGACATCCGACACCCCCAGTCAACAGTCGGTGGGTTCCTCAGACTCAACCCTCAGTTGGCATGGCCTTGTCATTGTGCTGCTCTATGGTCTCCTCATGCTAATGCTAACACCTCCAGGCTCTGTCATTGTGCTGCCATATGGTCTCCTCATGCTGATGCTGCCACCTCCAGGCTCTCTCATTGTGCTGCTCTATGGTCTCCACATGCTAATGCTACAACCTCCAGGCTCTGTCATTGTGCCGCCATATGGTCTCCTCATGATGATACAACCTCCAAGCTCTCTAATTGTGCTGCTCTATGGTTTGCTCATGCTGATGCTACCACCTCCAGGCTCTCTCATTTTGCTGCCATGGATACTACAAAACATAATTAAGGTGCTGGTCCCTGGTTTCAGAAATCCCTCTGCAGGGTCACTTTCAGGACTCCTGATGCGGCTACTGCCACCTCCAGGCTGTCTCATTCAGCCACTATATGGTCTCCTCAGTCTTCAGCCAACTCCAGGCTGTGCAATTCAGCCACTATATAATCTCCTCATGCTGCTACAAACTCCAGGCTGTGCCATTCAGCCACTATATGGACTCTTCATGCCTCCACAAACTCCAGGCTGTGCCATTCAGCCACTATATGGTCTCCTCATGCTTCAGCTAACTCAATGCTATGCCATTCAGACACTATATGGTCTCCCCGTGCTGCCACAAACTTCAGGCAGTCAATCAGCCACTAAATGGTCTCCTCATACTGATGCCACCTCCAGGCTCTGTCATTGTGCTGCCGTGTGACATGTGACTCTTTGTTAAATTTGGTCCTTTGTACCCACACGCTGGGGCACAGGACACTAAAACTTGGGAGTTAAAATTTCAATTTCAAAATCCTCAATTTCAATTTCAAAATCTTAAATTTCTATTTATAAATCTTAACTTTCAATGGTCTCTTCATGCTTCTGCCAACTCCAGGCTGTGCCATTCAGACACTATATGGTCTCCTCATGCTTCAGCCAACTCCAGACTGTGTCATTCAGCCACTATATGATCTCCTCATGCTTCAGCCAACTCCAGGCTGTGTCATTCAGCCACTATATGGTCTCCTCATGCTTCAGCAACCTCCAGGCTGCGTCATTCAGCCAATATATGGTTTAATGATGCTGGGCCTGAAAATGTTTATGGTAGCACTAGCTACCATAAATCTTCAATTTAAATTTCAAAATTCATCTTTTTAGGGATTGTGAAGCCCTAGTGTATATTCATTCTGCTGCCAGCTCCAGGCTGTGTCATTCAGCAACTATATGGTCTCCTCATACTGATGCCACCTCCAGGCTGTGTCATTCAGCCACTATATAATCTCCTCATGCTGCCAACACCTCCACGCTGTGTCATTCAGTCACTATATGGTCTTCTCATGCTTCCAACACCTCCACGCTGTGTCATTCAGCCACTATATGGTCTCATTATGCTGCCAACACCTTCATTCTGTGTCATTCAGCCACTATATGCTGTCCTCATGCTTCAGCCAACTCCAGGCTGTGTCCTATATAGCCTCCTCATATTGGCTCCTCATGCTTCAGCCATGCTTTAGCCAACTCCAGGCTGTGTTATTCAGTCACTACATGGTCTCCTCATGCTGCCAACACCTCCACGCTGTGTCATTCAGCCACTATATGGTCTCCTCATACTGATGCCACCTCCAGGCTCTGCCATTTTGCTGCTCTGCAACAGTGATTCTAAAAGCAATGCTGGTAATCTGCATGTCATTCTGAATAACAGTATTATTTCACTACCCCAGCACACTCCATATGCGTGTTAGAACAAAGCAAAGTGTTCTACACCCCTATTGAGGCTCTCTGTAGGCCAGAAATAGCCCTTTTTAATATAGATTCACCATGAATCTCTAATCACAATGTAAATGGTATGCAGTATATGTGAGAAAATGCATAACATATGTTCTTCACAATGACATCCAGTATTTTAGCAGCAATGGGGGACATTTATCATTAGGTGTCTATTGTAGACACAGATCTACCCCTTTACACTGCTGTCTAATTTACACTCTTGCTCAAGATTTACAATAGTTGTACACTCCTTTGATAAATTTTGTGCAAATATAGAAATGCCCCCCCCCCCCCCTCGCTCTGCCGTGCACTCCTTCTCTACCTCACACTTCACAGAACTGAGGCATTTTCCCACTGCTCACATAGCTAGAAGTGCTGGAGCAGCAGTGTGTGCCGAACACAACTCTGCACAATAGTAAAATCATAAATCTTTATAAAGTACACAGAGGGGGAGATTCTCAAAGAATTTTGCGCCAAAAAAAATATTTTGGCACGAAAAGTATCGACCACATTTTCACAGAGCTTTGTGCCGCGGTTTACACTGTTCATGTCAGTTTTGTAAAAGTGTTTAGTACAAAAAAAGGGGGGCTCACCAAATCATACAATGGGTGCTACTGCTCAGTAAGCAAAAAACTTGCTATAAAAGGGTAAGGATTACATGTCCCTATATATATCTATTCACTTTTCTTTATTTATCCACTTATTATCCATAATAAACAATATATATTTTCTATCCTTTATTTTTTATTATTTATGTATTTATTCTTTATTATTTATATTATATATTTTTTTACTTATTCGTTTTTCATTTTTAATTTTAATTTAATTTCATTTAATTTTATACTTATTAATTTTTTTCTATTATTTTTCATATTATTTTATGTATACATATAGGTATATATATTGTGCATTCATTTATTACTTACGTAATACTTTTCATATATTATTTATATACATATATATATTGCTTATTCCCAATTATCTATTCTATATATAATGTCTATATCATGTGACGGGTCCGTTCATTGACCATCATCATGCATGTATATTACAGTTTTTATTATTGAGTCTAAATTGTGTTAATTACATTGTTATGTACTTACCTGGTGTCCTGATATACGGGGTGCGCATGCGCTAAGGTACAATAAAGTTTCTAACAACATGTGATCACATGACGCCTCACGTGACCAGCCGGTCACGTGGGACGCACCTACTTCCGGGTGCGGCATTATCGCGCATGACAGCCAACATTAAGGAGAAGAGATCATGTGACCACTAGGTGGTCACATGATTTGTACTTCTCGTGATGCACGCATAGCGGAAGTGGGTGGCGGAGGCGGAAGTTCACGCCGGCTCCACTACACACAGCGTGACTGACCCTTGATGTACTCACCTGACAGGTATTACTTAGTTTATTATGCTGATATATAAGACCCTAAGGGCAGGTGGACTACAACACCCCTGAGGAAGTCAAACGGTGACGGAACGCGTGGGGCTTAGGGGTCCCGTCCCGCCATTTACTATTCGGCTCCTTTGTTCATAATCCACAGCTCTCATAATTCATAATCCCCGCCACCAGGAGACAGGAGCTCTGATTGGTGAATAGGTTTTCACCAATCAGCGCTCCCGTCTCCCGGTGGCAGGGATTATGAATGATGACAACGTATACAGTATTCCCCGCCGGGAGTGCAGTGTAGCCGCATGTGCCACCGGCTTTTACAGTTAATAAATGCGAATTGAAGCGGGTCTCTTGAGAATGACCTGGTGCAAGCTGCCCCTAAGCCCATGGACTATAACTCCCATCATGGGCAGAGTCTGTCCATATTGGGAGTAGTAGTCCTAACTGTCCCAAAATAGTTAATATATTATGTTTCCAAAATCCTAGGGGGAACACAAGTTTCACATTCTCAGATGCTTTCTGACACTTTGGTATGTGTCCTCCGATGTGGTGAAAATTTGCGCAAGAAAAGTGCTTTTGCACATTTTTTTGCATTAAAAAAAAACATGCAGTTAATGAATTTGATTCTACAGTAGAAAGTGCTGTATGGTAAACTTAACCGTAGACATGGCTATAAAGAATTCCTTAAATTTTGCGCAAAAAAACGTATAAAAACTCTTGCACAAATTTTTGCGTTAAAAAATACAAAAAAATAAAAATACAAAAATGCTGTAAATACCATGATAAATTCCCCTCAATATGAATAAACTTTTCTGAAAGGACTGAGGGCTGTGTAAAAGGAAATGCAGAGTGGTCAGCAGTTGTTGGACAGTGAGGTCATGATGAAGGGCAGGAAGCAGCCTTAGGAACCATCTTTTTACACTTTGTTTAAAGGGGAACTCCGGTGGAAACAATAGAAAACAAATGTTTTCAAATTAAGTGGTGAAGGTTACACAGATTTGTAAATGACTTCTATTAAAAAATCTTAATCCTTCCAGTACTTATAAGCTGTTGTATAAAACAGAGAAATTTGTGAATTTCTTTTCTGTCTGACTACAGTGCTCTCTGCTGACACCTCTGTTCGTGTCAGGAACTGCCCAGATTTGAATCATATCCCCATAGAAAACCTCTCTTACTCTGGACAGTTCCTGACACGGACAGAGGTGGCAGCAGAGAGCACTGTTGTCAGGCTGGAAAGAACTTCACAAATTTCTCTGTAGTATATCTGTAGTATACATCAGCTGATAAGTACTTGAACGGTTAAGATTTTTAACCCCTTAAGGACTCAGGGTTTTTCCATTTTTGCACTTTCGTTTTTTCCTCCTTACCTTTTAAAAATCATAACCCTTTCAATTTTCCACCTAAAAATCCATATTATGGCTTATTTTTTGCGTCGCCAATTCTACTTTGCAGTGACATTAGTTTCTACGTAGTGCATATTTCGGTAAAAATTACACCTTATCTTTATTCTGTAGGTCCATACGGTTAAAATGATACCCTACTTATATAGGTTTGATTTTGTTGCACTTCTGGAAAAAATCATAACTACATGCAGGAAAATGTATACGTTTAAAAATGTCATCTTCTGACCCCTATAACTTTTTTATTTTTCCACGTACAGGCCGGTATGAGGACTGATCTGAAGTTTTTATCGGTATGATTTTTGTTTTGATCGGACTTTTTGATCACTTTTTATTCATTTTTTTTAATGGTATAAAAAGTGACCAAAATACGCTTTTTTGGACTTTGGAATTTTTTTGCGCGTACGCCATTGACCGTGCGGTTTAATTAATGATATATTTTTATAGTTCGGACATTTACGTACGCGGCGATACCACATATGTTTATTTTTTTTATTTTACACTGTTTTATTTTTTTTATGGGAAAAGGGGGGTGATTCCAACTTTTATTAGGGAAGGGGTTAAATGACCTTTATTAACACTTTTTTTTTACTTTTTTTTTGCAGTGTTATAGGTCCCATAGGGACCTATAACACTGCACACACTGATCTCCTATGCTGATCACTGGTGTGTTAACACGCCTGTGATCAGCATTATCGGCGCTTGACTGCTCCTGCCTGGATCTCAGGCACGGAGCAGTCATTCGTCGATCGGACACCGAGGAGGCAGGTAAGGGCCCTCCCTGTGTCCGATCAGCTGTTCAGGACGCCGCGATTTCACCGCGGCGGTCCCGAACAGCCCGACTGAGCAGCCGGGTCACTTTCAGTTTCACTTTAGAAGCGGCGGTCAGCTTTGACCGCCGCTTCTAAAGGGTTAATACCGCACATCGCCGCGATCGGCGATGTGTGGTATTAGCCGCGGGTCCTGGCCGTTGATTAGCGCCAGGACCAACGCGATATGATGCATATCGCGGGAGCCGGCGCAGGACGTAAATATACGCCCTGCGTCGTTAAGGGGTTAAATAGAAGTGATTTACAAATCTGTTTAATTTTCTTGCACCAGTTGCTTTGAAAAATTTTTTTTTCCCACCGGAGTTCCCCTTTAAAGGGGTACTCCGGTGGAAAACTTTTTTTTTTTTTATTAAATCAACTGGTGCCAGAAAGTTAAACAGATTTGTAAATTACTTCTATAAAACAAATCTTAATCCTTCCAGTACTTATTAGCTGCTGAATACTACAGAGGAAATTATTTTCTTTTTGGAACACAGTGCTCTCTGCTGACATCATGACCACAGTGCTCTCTGCTGACATCTCTGTCCATTTTAGGAACTGTTCAGAGCCGCATGTGTTTTCTATGGGGATTTTCTCCTTCTCTGGACAGTTCTTAAAATGGACAGATATGTCAGCAGAGAGCACTGTGGTCATGATGTAAGCAGAGAGCTCTGTGTTCCAAAAAGAAATGAATTTCCTCTGTAGTATTCAGCAGCTAATAAGTACTGGAAGCATTGAGATTTTTTAATAGAAGTAATTTACAAATCTGTTTAACTTTCTGGCAGCAGTTGATTAAAAAAGAAAGTTTTCCATCGGAGTACCCCTCAAGTCTGGTCCTCTTCCTATCTAAAACCGTTTTTCTTCTTTAATGGTTGCATGTTTACCAAGTTGCCTCTGTTGTGTAGAGATAAGGCTGCTTTTACACTGTGAAAGTTGTTCTGTTATAAACGGGCGTTAAGGGCTTTTTTTTCTTAATTTTTTTTTCACTTTGACCGCCCTTAACGTCCGTTATTGTAACAGACGGGAGTCATAACGGTCAAAGAGGATCCCATTTACTTTAATGGGATTCCCCTAATGTCCGTTATAACTCCCATTATTGTGGCCGAAGATAGCGGGAGAAAAAGACGTGTCATGCACAAAATTTTCTCCCGCTATCTTCCTAACGGACGTCAACTACCGGGTGAAAACGGAACCTAATTCTTCTCTCAAGTCTCCAGCTCTGGAATGATCTGTAGACTGGCAATAAAGGGGTTCTCTATTACATACACTATGTGCAGGGAGCTCCATTACAGAAGCTGATAACAGAGCTGGACTGAGGGGGAAATTGATCAAAACCTGTGTAGAGGAAGCAGAGGCCCTGTTAAAAATGAAAGAAGCAATCTGGTTGGTTGCTATGGATAACTGCACCACTCTTCTCCTACAAATGTTTTAATAGATCTCCCCCAGAGTGTGTCATACCGGACACCAACGGATCCAGACAGGTCCCATTGACTTTAAATGGAATCCATCAGGTTTCTGTTTGATGTCCTTTATTTTGAAGGATTTTAGCGAAGAAAAAATTTGATCTAACAGAGCTCCTAACGCTCATGTGAATGAGGCCTAATATTGTCATGTATTACATTAGCACTCATGATGTCCTCTATAATGTACGACTGGAGAAGGCTAATTCGGACTAGAACAGAAAACATCAAGACTCAATCCAAGGTACATAAAGTACAGAATTAGCAATATCTCATAAAGACATCCCCTGTTAGGGTGTATGCATACACTTTTTCACTGTACGGGTGCCGGATCTGGCTGGGGAGGGGAAAACCGTGCGCTCCCGTACCTCAGCCGGACCTGCGCTGAAATCCATTTACTTTAATTAGCTGACCGGAGTCACCGTTTAACTCCATTCAGCTCATTTTTGACCCGTATCCGGTTTAATGACCGGACCTCAAAATGTAGTATACTAAGTTTTGAGGTCCGATCAGAAAACCGGATACGGGTCAAAAGTGACCCCACCGGCGTAAAACGGTGACTCCGGTCAGCTCATTAAAGTCAATGGATTTCAGCGCCGGTCCGGCTGGGATATGGAAGCGCACGATTTTCCCTTCCCGGATCCGGCACCCGTACAGTGAAAACGTGGTGTGCATGCACCCTTAGAGCATATGGAAGTCATAGGGAGAGAAGTCCCCTTTATAGGCCAGGCCAGATAACCATTCTGTAAGTGTACCTCACATACTAGTGGACCTCAGCAGTACACGTATTACACTGACAGTCATTGATCTGAATGGTTACCATATAAAACTGCATAAACACGTCATTGTCATATTTGGTATTTGCAAAGATTCAAAATTTTATGAAGATATACAGTGAAATATTGTTGCTACAATATAATGCTACAATATAAAGGATCCTTCTGCCTTAAAAGGGTTCTCTCACGAAGACCACCCCTATTAGGGCATATGTATTTCATACAGGGAGACCCTCCACTCTGACCTACTTTTCCAAGCTATAACATCCAGAGCACACTCCAGCTTAAGTAGATTTGCACTGCCATCACATGGTCGGCCGTTCATCCAAATGACCGCCATGTAAGGCTAAGTTCACATATGGATCTAAGCTCTGCCGCAGAGTCCGTTCCAGAAACAAACAACGGCATTGAACAGTCCACTTCACAATGGACACCGTTGGTTTCCTTTGACATTGAATAGGGTCCAACAGGTTTTCTTATGGTGTCCGTTTTTTGCAGAAGCTGAGGGGAGTTTCTGCAAAACAGAGCTCCAACGAGCATGTGAACAAGCCCTCTGTAGTTGCTCCTGCAGGAAAGGTGTCTGACTGACCAGGCTACTCATGGCAATACCAGTTGTTTTCCAGAGGGGACATGGGCCGCATTGCTACAGCAGCTTTAGTCTGAAAGGTTGTTTGCGATGAGAGAACCCTTTTATACTTGAGTCATGACACTGGTATCTTGCACAGAAAATAGTCCACAAAATGTTAGCTTCCATTGATGGTGTACTCTTTTAAACAAACAGATTCATTTTGTTCTATAAACTGTCAGCCTCTAAAAATATACCAGGCTGTTGTCCAAAAGGTGAAACTTCCTGGAAATTTTGAAGAGCCAGTAAAACAAAGAGATTGTAAAAATGCATTAGAAAGAATTCTACAAATTATAAAAAGACAATACTGAGCAGCAATAGCCTGCAGCCTGTGACTCTTAAGCTATTGTGAAATAGTAAATGCATACATTTCATTTACATACATTTACATTTTTACTTATTTTTCAGTTCAGTGTAGGAAATAATAAAAATGTATTATAGCTAATTGGAGGCTGTCAACACCTGTTTGCAGCTCTGATGTTCTTATTATGCGTCTTTACTGAGTGTCTTGTAAGGAGTATTCCGGTTTGACCCTTTTTTTAAATAAATGTTCCCTAGATGCAAATCCCAATTTTAGGACCCACACCTAACTCTAGAATGAGTGTCCCATTGTCCTCTGTTGGCCTGCTTGTGGCCTCTATAGTGGTTCAACATGTAACGCAAATTTCAATGGGAGTTAAATAGGCATTGTTAAAATCAAAAACTATTTTAACATGCGCCGTTTTTACAAATATGATACATGCGCTGTGTAGTATATAGATGATAGGAACTACACCATTGTATTGTGTTATAAATTGTGTTAATTCCATTGATGCATCTGTGGTTTACTGATATATACACTGCTCAAAAAAATAATAAAGGGAACACTAAGCTAACACATCCTAGATCTGAATGAATGAACTAATCATATGAAATACTTTTGTCTTTACATAGTTGAATGTGCTGACAATAAAATCACACAAAAATTATCAATGGAAATCAAATTTATCAACCCATGGAGGTCTGGATATGGAGTCACACTCAAAATCAAAGTGGAAAACCACACTACAGGCTGATCCAACTTTGATGTACCGTATATACTCGAGTATAAGCCGACCCGAGTATAAGCCGAGACCCCTAATTTCAACCCAAAATCCCAGGAAAAGTTATTTACTCGAGTATAAGCCTAGGGCGGGAAATACATCATCCCCCCCTGTCATCATCCAGACCCCCGTCATCATCCAGACCCGTCATTAACATCCTCATCATCATCACCGCCTGTCATCATCCAGACCCTCATCATCATCACCTGTCATCATCCCCTTGTCATCATCCCACACATCCTCCCTTCATCATCCCCTTGTCATCATCCCACACATCCCCCCTTCATCATCCCCTTGTCATCATCCCACACATCCCCCCTTCATCATCCCCTTGTCATCATCCCACACATCCCCCCTTCATCATCCCCTTGTCATCATCCCACACATCCCCCCTTCATCATCCCCTTGTCATCATCCCACACATCCCCCCTTCATCATCCCCTTGTCATCATCCCCACCCCCCTTCATCATCCCCTTGTAATCATCCCACACACCCCCCTTCATCATCCCACACCCCCCCTTCATCATCCTCTTCTCATCATCCGCCCTCAGTGGTCTTCAACCTGCGGACCTCCAGAGGTTTCAAAACTACAACTCCCAGCAAGCCCGGGCAGCCATCGGCTGTCCGGGCTTGCTGGGAGTTGTAGTTTTGAAACCTCCGGAGGTCCGCAGGTTGAAGACCACTGCGGCCTTCGACATCATCCAGCCCCCTCTCACCCCCTTTAGTTCTGTACAGTACTCACCTCCGCTCGGCGTTGGTCCGGTCCTGCAGGGCTGTCCGGAGAGGAGGTGGTCCGGTGGGATAGTGGTTCATGGCTGCTATCTTCACCGGGGGCGCCTCTTCTCCGCGCTTCCGGCCCGGAATAGAGGCGTTGCCTTGACAATGACGCAGAACTACGTTGGCAATGAACGCACCTCTGCGTCGTTGTCAAGGCAACGTGACTATTCTGAGGCCGGGCCCGAAGTGCTTAGAAGAGGCCTCCCCGGTGAAGATAGCAGCCCGGAACCACTATCCCACCGGACCACCTCCTCTCCGGACAGCCCTGCAGCACCGGACCAGCGCCGAGCGGAGGTGAGTACTGTACAGAACTAAAGGGGGGTGAGAGGGGGCTGGATGATGTCGAAGGCCGCAGTGGTCTTCAACCTGCGGACCTCCGGAGGTTTCAAAACTACAACTCCCAGCAAGCCCGGACAGCCGATGGCTGCCCGGGCTTGCTGGGAGTTGTAGTTTTGAAACCTCTGGAGGTCCGCAGGTTGAAGACCACTGCGGGTGGAGAGTTCACTCGAATATAAGCCGAGGGGGGGTGTTTTCAGCACGAAAAATCGTGCTGAAAAACTTGGCTTATACTCGAGTATATACGGTAATGTCCTTAAAACAAGTCAAAATGAGGCTCAGAAGTGTGTGTGGCCTCCACGTGCCGTATGACCTCCCTACAACACCTGGGCATGCTCCGGATGAGGTGGCAGATGGTCTCCTGAGGGATGTCCTCCCAGACCTGGACTAAAGCATCTGCCAACTCCAACGTGGTGTTGGTGGATGGAGCGAGACATGATCTCCAAGATGTGCTCAATCGGATTCAGGTCTGGGGTACAGGCGGGCCAGTCCATAGCACCCATGCCTCTTGCAGGAACTGCTGGCACACTCCAGTCACATGAGGTCTTGCATTAGGAGGAACCCAGGGCCAACCGCACCAGCAAATGGTCTCACAAGGGGTCTGAGGATCTCATCTTGGTACCTAATGGCAGTCAGGCTACCTCAGGCAAGCACATGGAGGGCTGTGCGGCCCCTCAAAGAAATGCCACCCCACCACCAAACCGGTCATGCTGGAGGATGTTGCAGGCAGCAGAACGTTCTCCACGGCATCTCCAGACTCTGTCATGTCTGTCACATATGCTCAGTGTGAACCTGCTTTCATCTGTGAAGAGCACAGGGCACCTGTGGCGAATTTGCCAATCTTGGTGTTCTCTGCCAAATGCCAAACGTCCTGCATAGTGTTGGGCTGTAAGCACAACCCCCACCTGTGGACGTCGGGCCCTCATACCACCCTTATGGAGTCTGTTTCTGACTGTTTGAGTGGACACGAGCACATTTGTGGCCTGCTGGAGGTCATTTTGAAGATTTCTGGCAGTGCTCCTTCTTGCACAAAGGTGGAGGTAGCGGTCCTGCTGCTGGGTTGTTGCCCTCCTACGGCCTCCTCCATGTCTCCTGATGTACTGGCCTGTCTCCTGGTAGCGTCTCCATGCTCTGGACACTACACTGGCAGATACAGCAAACCTTTTGCCACAGCTCGCATTGATGTACCATCCTGGATGAGCTGCACTACCAGAGCCACTTGTGTGGGTTGTAGATTTCGTCTTATGCTACCTCTAGTGTGAAAGCACCACCAGCATTCAAAAGTGACCAAAACATCAGCCAGGAAGCATAGGAACTGAGAAGTGGTCTATGGTCACCACCTGCAGAACCACTCCACTTTATTGGGGGTGGTTTGTTCATTGCCTTTAATTTCCACCTGTTGTCTGTTCCATTTGCACAAGAGCATGTGAAATTGATTGTCAATCAGTGTTGCTTCCTGAGTAAACAGTGTGATTGACTTGGAGTTCCATTGTGTTGTTTAAGTGTTCCCTTTACTTTTTTGAGCAGTGTATATTTATAAATTCTCACTGTATATATATATATATATATATATATATATAGATAGATAGATAGATAGATAGATAGATAGATAGATAGATAGATAGATATGTATATACAGTACAGACCAAAAGTTTGGACACACCTTCTCATTCAAAGAGTTTTCTTTATTTTCATGACTATGAAAATTGTAGATTCACACTGAATGCATCAAAACTATGAATTAACACATGTGGAATTATAGACATAACAAAAAAGTGTGAAACAACTGAAAACATTTCATATTCTAGGTTCTTCAAAGTAGCCACCTTTTGCTTTGATTACTGCTTTGCACACTCTTGGCATTCTCTTGATGAGCTTCAAGAGGTAGTCACCTGAAATGGTCTTCCAACAGTCTTGAAGGAGTTCCCAGAGATGCTTAGCACTTGTTGGCCTTCATTGGGTTCAGGTCTGGTGACTGTGGCGGCCAGGTCATCTGGCGCAGCACCCCATCCCTCTCCTTCTTGGTCAAATAGCCCTTACACAGCCTGGAGGTGTGTTTGGGGTCATTGTCCTGTTGAAAAATAAATTATGGTCCAACTAAACGCAAACTGGATGGAATAGCATGCTGCTGCAAGATGCTGTGGTAGCCATGCTGGTTCAGTATGCCTTCAATTTTGAATAAATCCCCAACAGTGTCACCAGCAAAGCACCCCCACACCATCACACCTCCTCCTCCATGCTTCATGGTGGGAACCAGGCATGTAGAGTCCATCCGTTCACCTTTTCTGCGTTGCACAAAGACACGGTGGTTGGAACCAAAGATCTCAAATTTGGACTCATCAGACCAAAGCACAGATTTCCACAGGTCTAATGGCCATTCATTGTTTTCTTTAGCCCAAACAAGTCTCTTCTGCTTGTTGCCTGTCCTTAGCAGTGGTTTCCTAGCAGATATTCTACCATGAAGGCCTGATTCACACAGTCTCCTCTTAACAGTTGTTCTAGAGATGTGTATGCTGCTAGAACTCTGTGTGGCATTGACCTGGTCTCTAATCTGAGCTGCTGTTAACCTGCGATTTCTGAGACTGGTGACTCGGATGAACTTATCCTCCGCAGCAGAGGTGCCTCTTGGTCTTCCTTTCCTGGGGCGGTCCACATGTGAGCCAGTTTCTTTGTAGCTCTTGATAGTTTTTGTGACTGCACTTGGGGACACTTTCCACCTAGAATATGAAATATTTTCAGTTGTTTCACACTTTTTTGTTATGTCTATGATTCCACATGTGTTAATTCATAGTTTTGATGTAGTGTGAATCTAAAATTTTCATAGTCATGAAAATAAAGAAAACTCTTTAAATGAGGTGTGTCCAAACTTTTGGTCTGTACTGTATATACTGTGTGTGTATACATATATATATATATATATATATATATATATATATATATATATAGATATACATATATATATATATATTTCTTACCCTTATAATAGCGCTGTAGTACTATTATTATAATTTGCTGGTTGCCATTAAAGGGTTAAAATGAGTCACCTTGAGATCATGCTATTTCTCCCATCCAGTGCGTACCTCATAAATGGTAGCTGTTGACTGATATTATCTATTGTCCAGTGAATTTAACCATCATGTGGTATATTTGCACTATATATACACTGCAATTGCTTTATCATGCTTCTTTTGTACATCGGTCTGAACATGCTGGCATAATTAGCATCGTATTATGCCGGACTTATATAACCTCCTGCTTCTATGCTGGAGGATTGGCGAGGTCTAAGTCTTGTTCCGGGACGCGCTGATCGCCCCCATGGTAACATATCTTGATACTCCCCTTCCGCATCACATACATTGACAATGCAGGGAGTAGGCGTGGCCTCAGCTCCGGAGGGTGTTTTAGATATGACGCTACATATGGGGAGGCGCAGGAAGTTGTGGCCGCAACAGCATGTGACAGCATCCGCCGGAGGAGGAGCACACTGTTTCATTATACCTGTGCAAAGGCGCTGGACTCGTCAAGTTAGTGGTGCGCTGGCCCTTTAAATCTAGAGAAGGTGCCGCGCGCACCATAGGAGGCGGGGGCGTGTGCGCGGGGAAGCAGAGAGCCGGGCAGCAGGAGGTAATCAATGGGCCACAATGCGCATGCGGTCGTGTGCCACCATGCGAATTGCGGTCCCAGCGGGAGTGGGAGACAGCGGGCGTTCACGGTCGGGGTGCGGGACCGGATCGCTCGCCATGACAGTACCCCCCCTTTTGGTCTCCTACTTTTTTTGAAGAAAAAAATTTGTGAATAGGGTCACAATCTAAAATATTGTCCTGTGGCCCCCAAGACCTTTCCTCCGGGCCAAATCCTTCCCAATCCACTAGGAAAAAGCATTTACCTCTGATAAACTTAGAGTCCAAAATTTCTTGGACATAAACATCAGAGGTACCTGAGATGGGAGTAGGTGATTTGTTTTTATTTGAAAAGCGGTTGTGGATGACAGGTTGCAAGAGGGAGACATGGAAATAATTTGTGATCCGGAGTGAGGACGGCAGATGGAGAGAATAGGCCACAGGGTTTAGACATTTCTTGATCTTATAGGGATCCAAATAGCGAGGACCCAGTTCATACGTGAAGTGGCATAAAATAGAGATTGACGAGTCTTCCGCCAGATGGTAGAGAAACTCCGCACTTGCTCAGCAACCACAGGAACTCCGTAGGAGGAGGACAAGGGAAGAGGAGGACGAGGATGAAGCCCATAAACCACAAAGAATGTGGCATATGCGGTCGGAGCTCAGGCTGTAACAAGCTGTAAGGATTTATGTATTCCGGCATGACCAGCTAGAAGAGAGGAATGACCCCATTTCAGGACTCGGAGTCTTAAACGAGGAGGTACGCAAGTCTTTCCAGAAGGCAAGTGCTGAAGACTAGAGATGAGACGATCAGGAGGAATAATATGTTGAAAATGGGACTCCTGGTCTTGTACATCTGAGGATCTGGACAGAGCGTCAGCACGAAGATTCTTCTCAGCAGGGCGAGAGTGGATAAAGAAATCAAATCTGGAGAAGAACAGAGACCAATGAGCCTGTTGGGGGTTGAGACGATGGGCTGACTGGAGATAGAGCAAGTTCTTGTGGTCTGAATAGATAGTTAGCAGATGTAAAGAGCCTTCCAAGAGGTGACACCATTTTTCTAAGGCCAACTTTATGGCCAAGAGCTCATGATCTCTGATAGTATCATTTCTCTCCGCAGGGGAGAAGGTCTTCGAGAAGAATCTGCAGGTTACAGTTACAGTAGAAGATTTTTGCGTTAAGACTGCACCTGCTCCAACCGAAGAAGCATCTACTTCTAAGATAAATGGCTTGCTGGGATCGAGTCTAGATAAAAATAGGAGCAGAAGTGAAGGCAGACTTTAACTGTTTGAAAGCTTCTTCAGCCTCTGGAGTCCAGACCCTAGGATTAGCATTCTTATTGGTAAGCGAGTTGATGGGAGCAACCGAAGTAGAGTAGTGAGGAATAAACTGTTGATAATAATTAGTAAAGCCTAGGAACGCTGAATAGCTTTCAAACCAGTGGGCGTGGCCAATTCAGCACAACGGAAAACTTGTTGGGGTCCATTTGAAGACCTTGACTGATGACAATATACCCCAGGAATGGAAGGCTGGTTTTTTCAAAGGTACACTTCTCAAGTTTAGCATAGAGATGATTTTCTCAGAGACGCTGTAATACTTGGTGGAGATGAAGGCGATGAGACTGGACATTGGATGAGTAGATGAGTATGTCGTCCAAGTAGACCATGACACAGGAGTAAAGAAGGTCACGAAAAATGTCATTGATGAACTCCGGGAAGACTGCTGGAGCATTACACAACCCGAATGGCATGACAAGATACTTGAAATGTCCATCACGAGTATTGAACACAGTGTTCCATTCATCCCCTTCATGGATGCGAATCAAATTATAGGCCCTTCGTAGGTCGAGTTTGGAGAAGATCCTAGCACCACGTAGACGATCAAATAACTCAGAGATTAATGGAAGTGGATAGTGTTTTTTTACAGTAATTTTATTCAGGCCGTGGTAGTCGATGCAAGGTCGCAAGGATTTGTCTTTTTTCTCCACGAAGAAGAATCCGGCTCCAGCAGGAGAGGATGACTTTCTAATAAAACCTTTCTTTAGATTTTCTTGTATATAGTTAGACATGGCCTGAGTTTCTGGAACAGACCAGGGTAAATTATGCACCGAGGAGGTGTGGTTCCGGGCAATAAGTCGATAGGACAATCGTAAGGATGATGTGGAGGTAAAACTTCAGCTTGTTTCTCGCTGAAGACGTCAGCAAAATCCTGAAGAAAAGACGGCAGACCGGGCAGAGGGGTGGAAGGAGACATCAACTTGGACGGAAGGGTATGGAAACAGTTGTTATAGCAGTAAGTTCCCCAACTAAGTATTTCTCCAGTCTTCCAGTCAAGATGCGGGGCATGTAGTTGTAACTAGGGAAGGCCAAGTAGAAGAGTGGAGGTGCAATATGAAAGTACATAGGACAATTTTTCCTTATGCAGAACTCCAACTTGCATAGACAAGGGTACTGTGCAGAATAAGATAGTACAGTCCAGATTTTCTCTGTTGACCGGGGAGATGTACAAAGGCTTCAGAAGGCGGGTTACTGGTAGACGATACCTATGCACTAATGAGGCATCGATAAAGTTCCCTGCATAACCAGAGTCCACGAAGGCCAGAACGGAGATAGCCTCTTTGGAGGGTAGAGACAGCTGGACCATCAAATTCAAGCATGGAGAGGAGATATTCACACCTAGAAAAGAGGTACTACAAACTCTAGGTGCAAGCGTTTCCCTGTGACTGTGGACGCAGAGGACAATCTGCACTGGCGCAGTATAGGCAGAGGTTCTCAGCTCGTCGGCGGGTTCTTTCCTGCAGGGTCAAGCAAGACCGATCCACCTCCATAGCGGGAGGCATCGTAGAAGGTTGCGGTGGTTGCTAGAAGTCGGGTGCCAGATGAGGAAAGCACCGAGGTTGTGCAGACACCCTTTCTTGGCGAAGTTCCTCACATTGTTCAGAGAAACAGATATCTATCCGAGACACCAACTGTATGAGTTCATTCAGGGTAGCAGGCAATTCTCGGGCGGCAAGGACATCCTTGACTAGAAAGTCCTCTCTTGAAAGTGCAGACACCCTTTCTTGGCGAAGTTCCTCACATTGTTCAGAGAAACAGATATCTATCCGAGACACCAACTGTATGAGTTCATTCAGGGTAGCAGGCAATTCTCGGGCGGCAAGGACATCCTTGACTAGAAAGTCCTCTCTTGAAAGTGGCACATTGAGCTTCATAGTTCCAAGATAATTCACAGGTGCCACTGGTCTTCACCAGAGCCTGCCACAAGGCAGGATGGGCTTGCTGCGGCAGGTGACACCCAGGTTGCTACCCCCGATATGGCTTGACCACACAGGTAGCTGGGCAAGACGAGGTACCAGAGGATGAGGCAGAAGCGTAGTCAAACTTAGCAGGAGGTCAGGGCAGGCGGGAAAGGTGCATAGTCAAACAACGTAGCAGGAAGGTCTGGATACACAGGAAGAGGCAAACAGGCAAAAGGAATGCTTAATCTCAGACTAGAGGCACTGAAGATCTGGCAGGGAAGTGGGGGAGGGGCTGGCATAAATAACATATGGGATGAACCAGACACCAATTAGTGGTGCGCTGGCCCTTTAAATCTAGAGAAGGGCCGTGTGCGCGCCCTAGTAGACGGGGGCGTGCGTGCGGGGAAGCAGAGAGCTGGGCAGCAGGAGGTAAGCAACGGGCCGCGATTCACATGCGGCCGCGTGCCGCGATGCGAATTGCTGTCCCAGCAGGAGCGGGAGACGGCAGGCGCTCACGGTCGGGGTGTGGGACCGGAGAGCTCGCCGTCACATCCATGATATATACAGTGGCATATTTGGAATACTGAGCAATAATCTAGTTATGTAGGTGGAGCTTTATCTTCCACCTTTGATACCGGACACTTGCGGTTTATAGACGTATATGAATGCAGATCATCTACTACTCTAAGTATCTTGTTTGTCAGGGTTATATGTTTTTATCAGAAAATGTTGTTATTAAAAGTTATGTTTCATCCTTGTTATTCATACCTTAGTCATTTGATTTTTTGTTGAATTTATCAGGTGGGGATCTGTATAGCCTTCATAATACTTAATTGTATTAAGCTAATAAGTTTTGATCAGAAACTTTTTATATGTTGTACATCTTGGGTAAATCATAAATCTTTCTAATATCCTTCATTTAAAAAAAAAAATATATATATATATATATATATATATATATATATATATTTTTTTTTTTTTTTTTTGGGAAATTATGGCTGATTAAAAAGACCACTAGGAGTCCCGTCACTCCTGTCCTGTCTATCAGACTGCAGTATGAAAACAGAGAGGAGGGGGTTACAGAGCAGCCTGCAGTGATTGGATGACGAGACACAGGACACTCAGGGAGGAAGTGAATGCATTTTGAATGAGGACAGGACTTAATGCTTGCCTCAGACACACCCCTTCTAGAGAAGTGGATGTCAGAATAAGTAAGCAGCAGAACAGAGGGATTTGTGAGCTAAATACAGAATCTAGACACAAAAAAGACTTGTAATAAATCTGCATTACCTACTAAGTAACATATATAAGCATTTTTTAATCTAGACACATAAAAAAGACTTGTAATGAATTTGCATGACCTACTAAGTAACACATATAAGCATTTTTTAATCTGCGATATGACATTGTTTAAGTAAACAATCTAGCAGTATTAGCCATGTTCTCTCTCTGTAACTCTTGCCATTTCAGTTGTTATACAAATAGAGTAAAACAGCCAGCCCAGCTGTTTTCATCTCTCCAACCATTTTTGCCAGCTTCAAGCAGGCTGGAGGCGGTCGAGAAGCCCTGAATTTCAACTGAAATCAACCAGAATACCCCTTTGGGTGCAGAGGTTGAGGCCATACCCTGGTCCCTGGAACATAAGTGGTTTAAATGGTCTCTATGTTCCATATTTTATTTTACCTGCCACCACCTCATCACTGCCCAACTTCACTTCAATGCTGCAGAAGACAAGAGACAGCAAGGCACACTGTGATGTCATTTAGCCCGGAGAGTCTATTCCCAGTAGCTTGCTAAACTGGCATGCTGATGGTGAATGGCCATTTCCTGTGTGGATAGTGAAAGGTTCTGTCTACTCAGTACCCCTGGTACCAGGTCCAATTTGGCTTAAGGCTTGTACTGGCGCCAGGAGAGCGTCTTGTCGGGTGTTGAAAGAATACAAGCACACAGGATACCGTCAAAGATCGCTCTGTTTTACTATTACCAATTCTCATTTATATATCGTGAGGAAACATCAAAATTGTACAATAGTTACACGTCAGCAGTCAAGCGAAGCAGAATAACAGGACATATGTGACTTAAGGTCTGTACCCTTATATGGATTGGTGTAACTTATGCCTTGCGGTTACTAGAAAGCAAAACTATTATATGTCATACAGGAATAAAAGATCTGTATAATAATAATACAAATTTATCAGGATCCTTGTATCCTTCAATCCCCTCTTAAAACCAGTTGTCACTTAGACAACTTGGTTTTTCTTGTTTTCCATTTTCTTTTGAAAAGTCTTTATGTAGGCAGTATAGCCTTCTGCTGAGTGACGGTGAAGTAGATGGACTTGTGTGTCTCTCTAATTCATTATGCAGAGTCACCATGGGGTGAATCAAAGTCAATAAAGTCATTAATGCAAACATCATGAGAATTAGTTTCTTTGACCATCTGCCAGAACAAGGCCAGGGCATCAGCGGGTACATCTTTCGGTAGGCTTTCAAGATCAGGGCTGTCTGCCCCCGTTATTACCTTCTTTGGTGGATGTTGGACGAGTTTGATCCGAGAGGCGTGGATCAAAGAAGGGCTGTCTTCCGTGAGGACCGCCGTCCTCGTCACGGCAACAACTGTGGTTGGGGGTCCAAAGGTGAAGTCTCCGGGCTTCTTTCCTTTCGACAGAGTCTTAACCAGGACAGTGTCGCCTTCCTGGAACTGGTGTGTTGGTTCCTGTGGGAGAGAAGGAGAATTACAGACAACTTTTTGTTCTACTTTATCAAGGGTTTGGATGAGGTCTGTGACATATTGTTCCCTTATCTGGTCGAGGTCCCCTTCTTCTGTTATAAGTGGTCGTTGGGCCCATGGAGTCGGGAAAGGCCTACCCATGAGAATCTCAAAAGGGGAGAGTTTTAAAGTCTTATGGGGGGTCATTCTAATTTCTGCGAGTATGATGGGAAGGGCTTGTTTCCACTTCTCAATGGTGCCCCCTGTGGCCTTTCTTATTTTGTCCTTGACTGTTCTATTCATTCTTTCTACTATCTCTGAGGATTGTGGATGATATGGGACATGGAACTTCCAGTCTATTCTCAATAACTTCGAGGTTTCCCTAATTAGTTTGTAGGTGAAACCTTGACCCTGATCAGACTCAATTACAAGTGAAAATCCCCATCGGGGAATGATGTGTTGTATGAGTATGTGTGTAGTGGTTTTTGCATCTTCTCTCTTGGTAGGGAATACTTCAGGCCATTTGGAGAACATGTCTATGATGACCAGGGCATTTTCTTGTTTCCCTTTTGGTATGTGAGTGTAGTCAATTTGTAGGTGAATGAAAGGTGTTGTGGGGTACTGCAGGTGTTGGTGTTGTGCCCGGTGGTGTGTATTGGGGATCTTCCTGAGACGTACGAGGCAACGTTTGATGTAGTCATCTACCAGTTGTTTTGAATTCATGATGTAAAAATGTTGGGAGAGGAGGGTGTGTGTGGTGGAGATGCTGTTGTGGCCTACTCCATGGAAATGAGCAATAAAGACTGGGGCACTGTGTTGGGGTATGTATGGTTTCCCCTCTTTGTAGATCAATCCTGTTACAGGATTTTTCTGCAATACCGGATAACACCAATCATATTCCTCTTGTTTGGGAACAGAGGACTGGAGAGAGAGAAGAAATTTTTTGTGTCTTTGAGGGAAGGAGGTGTAAGAACTGGTAACATCAGTTAGGCAGGTTGTTGTGTAGCAGCCAGATTGGCGGTGTGGTCTGCTAGAGCATTGCCCTTTGAAATGTGATCAGTCCCACGTGTGTGTGTTCTGCAGTGAATGATGACTAATTGTGATGGTAGGGTAAGTGCATGTAAATGGTGACAGGTTTATTAGCAAAAAGTGTACAGGCTCTTGTGAGGGCGATGAGTTCTGCAGCTTGTGCGGACTTATAGGGGATGGACTGGGCCTTCAGGACAATGTCAGGTAATTGGACAATAGCATAACCAGCATGGTAAACATTGTCATTGGGGCAGGTGCATGACCCATCTACAAAGACTTCTGGAGCATCAGGTATGGGCACTGAAGAGAGGTCGGGTCTGGGTGAGGCGTCAGTGTGGATGACTTGCAAGCAGTCATGTATGTCCGGCATTACATCATCATGAATTTTCAGGCCAACTAGTGCGTTGAGTATTGGAGCAGGGCCAGATGTAGGGGAGGCATACACCATTTTCAAGGATGGATTACTGAGGAGAATTGCCTCATATCCAGAGAGCCGTTGTGCTGACATGTGTTGTGTATGTAGGCCTTTAAGGAGAGAGATAACATCATGAGAAATGTACAAGGTAGTGTCATGTCCTAAAGTGAGGATGGTAGCTTGTTCAACAATCACAGCACAGGCAGCAAGAGCTCGCAGACATGCCGGCATCCCCTGTATGGAGACGGGCATCACCTTTTGAGAAAAAAGGCACAAGGACGTAGTTTACCTCCGTGAAACTGTGTCAGCACACCCGCCATGGTTTTACAATTGTCTCGTGCATACATGTGGAAAGGCAAATTGTAATCTAGGAGGCCTAGCCCTGGACTTGTCATTAAAAGCTTTGCACATTTATGAGGACCATTTGATTAGATCTGGTTTGTCCGACAGGGTAGCATCTCTCAAGATTTTGTCATAATATGAGCAGTCGAGAATCCACTGCCTGCAGTAGTTTATCATACCCAAGAAAGATTGCATTTCCTTCTGGGCGTGCGGGGTGACCAGGTCCGCTACAGACTGAACTTTAGACATGCTCAACTCCCTTTTCCCTTTTGGCAGAACAAAACCCAGATATTCAACCTGTTCACAACACCATCCTCAAGGCAGGCCTCCTCAGAGAAACTACACAGTAACAAATCATCAACATATTGGAGGAGAACAGAACCCTGGGGGGCGTGCCATGATTTTAAAAAGTCTTGGAGGACAATGCTGAACACAACTGGTGAATCAGCATACCCCTGGGGCATTCTTCACCAGGTTAACTGTAGTCCCTCAAAGGAAAAAGCAAAAAGGAGTCTGGTCTCTTTGTCCACTGGGATCGAGAAGAAAGCATTCTTCCGATCGAGGACAGAAAAATTAGTTGCCTGTGCTGGGATTGATGACAACAGTTGGGTGACATCAGGAACTATAGGGGCAATAGGCACAATTAGTCTGTTGATGGCTCTCAGGTCTTGTACAAAACAGACAGTACCATCGGGTTTGGGGACCCGATTAATTGGAGTGCAGTAGGGAGAGACAGTATGTTCTAAAACTCAAGTATGTAAGAAATGTTTGATCATAGGGCGGATACCTTTGATTTTTTCCGGTGACAAGGGGTACTGTTTTTGGTAGACCGGGAGAATGTCTGGTTTGAGTCTTGCCTTGTATGGTGTACAGTCAATGTGTCCCACATCATGGTCTCCATGTGATCAGACAATGGGGTCTACCTCAGGTGGGACCTGGGCCAGGGATATAACAGGATATTGTCCAGCAGGACAGTACCCTGCAGGTGTGACTATGGGTGTGAGGTCAGACGTGACATGTAACTTGGACAGGGATGGAGTGATATGTATTTTGAGTTTACATGTGAGGTCTCTTCCCAGGAGGTTTACAGGGCATTCAGGTATGATACGAAAGGAATAGAAGGTTAAATGGTCACCCTCGGGGCATTGTATATACAGGTACTATGAATATACTCAATTTCAAACAGTAGACATATATATACACACACATATATATATATATATATATATATATACACACATACATATATATCCCCTGAAAAACAAAATCACACCAGATCCGAAGAAGAAGAGACTGTCATGCTCCCTATAAACCCCGCCTTACTCCTCCCAAACCTCTATGTCACCAGTCACCGCCCCTTTGAGTCTGGCTTCTTGTCTTTCCCCAGTTCTGGTCAGTCACCATGAAACGTCTAGTATCACATGTGTTACTGACGGTGTTACTTTACATCAAGAGACATACAAGAAACCTGTAACATGTAACAATACTGACATTTACAAATACTGAACGTACAACACACAGGGCCCACATTCTCACCAACAATGTAAAAAATAAAAGTGTACATAGCTCTCTCCAAAATTTGAAAAATAATTGTCTCCAATGCACATTGTTTATAATCCAGTAAACCATTAGCTTGATTTTAAATGCCTAAAGTAATATTTATCAATTAAATAGCGATCACTTTTAAAAATTTATTTTATATCTTATTTTATTCTTCTTGGCCAAATTTCTTCTCTTATTACTCCTGTAATATAATCAGACAATTAATCGCATTTCCTGATACATTTAATTTTTTGGCATCAACCCTGTGTTACTGTGAAGACAAGAAATTAATGATATATCATCAAATAGTTCAATTTAATACCACGTGAATATTTTTTTCTTTTAACACCATTTACATTACAACACAAACAGCTTCACAGGGAAAACATTCACTGGCCATATTCTATACACTCCTGATTTATTAATACACCTCACACATATACAACATACTTTATATCATAAGAACCATCCTATAAACGCTATCATATGACTACATACACAGGGCTTTCCTAGCGATTTACCACATCACTGCATTCCATAGCACTGAACACTCATCTTCACTTCACTTATTCAAAGTTTCAGCTCTGCTAACCCTACAGTCCTCACGCTGCTTCACATGCTTTTCCCTTCACAAATCACCTGCTTTTCCACCAAAACGTTGAGTCTCTATTTCTGACAACAATCTCTAATCCTATCAAACAATTTACACAGCCCTGCATCATAACGCTAACATTCTGTGAACCTTTTCCAAAATTCAGTAACAGTTTCACCTGGTTTTTGTTTGCATGCCACAGCAATGGGCAGTGATGATTTTTGTTTGAAAACTCGGTTAAGTTCCTCTTCTAATTCTCTCCATATACGCTCTCTACCCTTCTCGAGATTACAAATGTAGTTGTTAGCATGGGGGTCAGGTGGTATTTATCATTGGCCCCCTCCCTTGGGAATGGGCTGGAGTCCTCCATGAATTCTGACCAACCAGCTATATCATCTACCCACGGATTCACTAAGTTCCATCCTGTAAGGCTAACTCGGGCCACATAATCCTTACATGTTTCACCGGGAAGGGGAGGAGGATATGACTTAGATGATTTGGAACCCATGTTCTGTAATTGGTGCAAAACCACAGTCACTGGAGTGGCTGTACTGAACCGTGAAGGCTCCGACAATTCCTCTCAACAGGATTTTCTAATTTAATTGCACCAATCACTGAGCATGCGTGGTATCTCTGAACAAACTGTCACTTGCTTTCACCACATCCCGGGTCAACAAGTTACCTCTAGCCGGGAGGGTGGGGCATCTTACAGATGTTGTGAGAACCAGCAGATTATTATTATAACAGTTATATGCACCTTATACTCTATACATTGAGGCAATGGTTAGTATACTCACGTTTCTTCTTAAGCTTAAGGGGAAGAAAAGGAAGTTACAAGAGAATATCTTAAAACACTAAACAGAGGTGCAAGAAGTTTCTTAAGCATTAAGCAAAATTAAGACATAACAATCTCCCTGGATTGTCAGATTAGTCTTAGTTCCTCATTTCGCCTGTTCCCTGAACAGAAGTCAATACTGTGTCCCAGACACGATATGAAAGTAAGTAACTGTTATACTTACTGGGATCGAGACGTGGCCAGTGCCCTCCGGGTCGACAATACCACACAAGGATATGGTTCTTACCGGTCCGGAGGATGACCCTCTCGATCCCGGAAGAGCCCCCAGCTGAAAGGCTCTGTCTACTCAGTACCCCTGGTACCAGGTCAAATTTGGCTTAAGGCTTGTACTGGCGCCAGGAGAGCGTCTTGTCGGGTGTGGAAAGAATACAAGCACACAGGATACCGTCTAAGATCGCTCTGTTTTACTATTACCAATTCTCATTTATATATCGTGAGGAAACATCAAAATTGTACAACAGTTACACGTCAGCAGTCAAGCGAAGCAGAATAACAGGACATATGTGACTTAAGGTCTGTACCCTTATATGGATTGGTGTAACATATGCCTTGCGGTTACTAGAAAGCAGAACTATTATATGTAATACAGGAATAAAAGATCTGTATAATAATAATACGAATTTATCAGGATCCTTGCATCCTTCAGACAGCTTGCATGCCTTTTATCAAAAACAGCTAGATCCTGCTATGTCCTAGTCTTTGTACGCTCTTAGGAGAATTACATAGTGTGTGAAGGAAGGTGCTCTAATTCACGTACACAATATAAAGAAATCTGCAGCAGATTCTAGGCATGCTGTAAATATCTAAGCTGCAGCATGCCCTATAGTTGCAAAAATAACATGGATGTTGTGAGGATCAGTGTAGATTTTTAGTTCTGTTTCACAGCCTGTTTTTTACATCCTTACAATACAAGAATTAAATCCGAGGTGAAAATCTGGAGCATTTTTAGCATAAGCAATGGATGCTGTGGATTACGGTATATTTATAATCCTCAGAAAATGTTTTACACTGAAAGTAAATAGAGTTTGTAAAACTCCACTCACTAGTAATGTACTGTATAAGGTTGTCAGAGAGAGTTCTCTCTCCAAGTATCTAAACTTCCATCTATCCAATGAAAAGTAGAAGAATGGACACTGTGCTGGGACTTACAGTATATTTCTTTGGTGGTGCTCTGCTTCCCAAGGTTTGACCCTGAACTTGAATCAATCCATTATGAAAATGTATTCACCCATGAGTGTTACAAAAAAAACATAACATTTCAAAACCCAGGGTGTTTTTGTTTTTTTAAAGCCTTAAAGGGATTGAAAAAGAACTATTGTGGGTTGCAGATCTTTAACTCCTCTTCACCTCTTTAACTTTTGGATTATTAAACTTCTATCTGAGTATTGTGGGTAACCTGTAGAGCTTGTAATTTTTTGTTACACAGCTGCCTCTGCATAAACTGTAGTATTATTGAAGTTCAAGGGTTACCATTCTGCTCTTTACTGCCACCACTAGTGAATTACACATGTAAGGATGCATGGAACTTTGGTCACATTACTTACTGGTACACTGGTTTCTATGTAGAAACTGCTAGAAGGTTCAGTGGGAGGAGACTCTCGAGTTCAACCTCTTCTTCCCAAAGGGCAGAATCCAAACTAGTTCAGTCTAGTCTAGTTAAAGCTAGAGAGTACAAACATACTGTCTGCCTATTGCTAAGCCATGTGATGAGAAGAGATATAGGCCTAATTCAGTATCCCTGTTTCCAGCTAAAGCCTGCTATATAGCAAAAGTAACCAAGCCCTGGCCTTGCCAGCGTATCTACATCCAGTTCCAGTTGCTAAAGTTCACCTGAGTTATCTATGTGTGGATCACGGTGATCACAGCACCCATAGATGTTCAGGAGGTTTTACCTATGACTGTCTCAATGCCACGCTGAGAGGGCAATTTTTCTCATTTATTATGTTTCTGCTCC
The DNA here is from genome assembly GCF_029499605.1 of Hyla sarda. Classification (NCBI taxonomy): domain Eukaryota; kingdom Metazoa; phylum Chordata; class Amphibia; order Anura; family Hylidae; genus Hyla; species Hyla sarda. The sequence continues at coordinate 117,818,283 of NC_079194.1, read as the reverse complement.
GAGAAGGGGAATCATTTAGCCAGAAGATGGAATAGCTGAGCAAGTACTCTTCTCCAAAGACTTAGCTCTTTGTGGGCTTTAATACAGAGTTAGTGCTGCATGGCTTACACGTCATGCTCATCTATATCATATGCCCTGCGATCGTAATACCTGCAACCGTGAGGCCAAGTCTTCACAAGTATGTCTTCACTACTTTCAGCCAATCAGTGTAGGCCCTTCATGATATCGAATTATCTTATTGGACTGCATTCTTGTCAGTATTATTGCTAACAAAGCAACTACAAGGTAACTGTAACCCAGGGACAGCTCTAGACTTTGTGAGGACTTTTGTTAGGCGAACTAACTATTCTACAAATATTCATCAAATTCATAATTCAGAAATAAATATATAATTGATATGGAGCCGAATATTTAAAAGGAGAAGTTTATTTATGGCTAGTTTTTTAGTAGTATATCTTCTCAGCTATAATTTAAAGCATCCCTTTCATGATTTTCTAAAAACAGGAAGTGCAGCACTCTGCATAATAGTCACCTTTTAAAATTACATTATAAAATACCATCTAAATGCCAGAATGGAGTGCCGTTCTCCCCATTCCTTGCTGCATACAACTATGCAATAGGAGACAAAGCTTCCCGCTCCACAGCACCCATCTCCAGCATGAGATCCATTTGTAATGTGATTCTATAGTACTGGGTCTTGTGCTGGAGTCAGAGCAGGAAACTATGGGGGAGATTTATCAAATCCTGTGCAGAGGAAAATATGACCAGTTGCCCATAGCAACCAATCAGATCACTTCTTTTATTTTTGAAAAGGCCTTTGAGAAATTAAAGAAGAAATCTCATTGGTTGCTATGGACAACTGGGCAACTGTTCCTCTGCACAGGTGTTACGGAGCTGGATGTGGATCCTCTAACCTGTGTGGCTATTGACTCGGACCGTATCGGGGAGCAGAGTCTAAGGTGCCGCTGGTCTTCACCAGAGCCCGCCGCAAGACAGGATAGGAGACACCCACGGCTCGACCACACATGTAGCTGGGCAAGGCGAGGTACAGAAGGATAAGGCAGTAGCAGAAGTTGAAGGCAGGCGGCAAAGGTCAAGTAACGTAGCGGGAAGGTCTGGATACACGGATAAGGCAAACAGGCAACATGGAATGCTAAATCTCAGGCTAGGGGCACTGAAGATCCAGCAGGGAAGTGGGAGAGGTGCAGGAACTTTGTAATGTAGTGACAGGTGTGACAGTAATTATGGGCATACTGGCCCTTTAAATTTCCGCGCCCCGGCGCGCGCGCACCCAAGGAGACGGGGACGCATGCGACGGAGCTGAGACACAGAGAAGGAGGCGACATCGGAGCATGGTGAGTGACAGATCGGGATTTGCATGCGGGCGCGTCCCGCAATGCAAACCCCGGCCTCCACGGCAGACGGGGACACAGGGACTCTGCGCTCACGGACGGTGCTTGGACGGAACGTATAGTGTAACAACCGGTTTTGATAAATCTCCCAATATGTCTCCTATAGCATATGTGGTGTCCAGGTACCGTATCCTATCCTGTACCTTTTAGTGTGGGTCCCCATAGCCAGAGTCCCTAGGATGTCGGGGTCCCAATTGTCTAGTTCACCCCTAGTCACCTCTCATCCAGTTGGTAATTGTACAGTAACCACTTAGGATTTGGATGTATAGGATTGTATAAATGTAAATAAATAGTTAATTACCTGGCCATAGCGTAGCAGGACCTACGGGTCACGTGGTCAGGTGAACTCTATGGTATTTCTGCTTGAGGACCTTTGGAGATCCCTGTGACGTAGTCAATCCCATCACACTGTGTAACAGTGAGTGACAGATGTTCAGACCAATCAGATTAGCCCTGCCCCTGCCCATATAAGGGAGTGGCGGCCATGTTCTCGCTCTTGTTCCTGTGCAAGCAAGCAAGAAGCATCTGCGCTGCTGAGATCAGTGAGTCTGGGCCTGAACCTTGCGGCGACGGCCGATAACTTCTAATTTCTGAGTGTATCAATCCCCACGCACTCTGCAGGATCACCGGACCTTATCTATCCCCATAAATCCGGACAGATCTGCAATAACTACCCTAAATTCAGAGACTTTTAATATCATTCAAGGTCCGCAACAATTGTCAGTCATTGAGGTATATAGAGACTGTTTTCCTGAGACTGTCATTGTTCATTGGATGCACTGCAAGCACTTAAGTAAAGTTTGTTCAAGTTCAAGTACCTTGTGGACCTTCAGTAATTTTATTACATGCACCTATCATTTCTGGGAAGGGCGGCGATAGGCCGGAGAATTACCTCAGCATACTAGCCCTCAGCCTGGCATCACAAACTATAGGGTTAACATTAACCCCTCATCTACTACAACATCCCAACTACCCTACACCCCCCAAAGCATACCACAAAGCCTTTTTGGCGTTGCACGAACAGGATATGGGTGTGCGCCTACTACAGTCGCCATTAGTGAAAGTGTACTCCCCCCCAGAAAAATAACTTTATTCATGTGCTGTAAACCGTGTTGCTGTGTACAGGAAGGGTGCTTGTGGTGCACCATACAAGGGGGCCAAGAGAAAAGTAAAAGGGAAGGCGAAAATTCTGTTACAGATGTGTAAACAGCGCAATGAGTTCATGCTGCGGATCGCAGGGGCACAGGCGGAGCCGAACTGCTGCCGGAAAAGCGCGCAAAGAAAGCCGGCGCTGCGCCCCGCCCCGCCCCGCCCCTGGGCGTGGCCACAAAGTTGCTGTGTCGCAGCCAAAAGGGAACTCAGAGATACAGGAGTCGTTTCTGGAGGGACCGGAAGTCGGGGCTGCACCGACAGTGTCCTTCCTGCCCAGCGCCATTTTGAAGAAGCCCACTATAAAAGACACCACGCAGAGCAACCTCTTCAGTCTGCACGGAGAGCCGGAGAGTACAGACATGGCGGATAGCAGCGTTCCACGTGGTGAAGTTGGCAAAAAGGCGCCGGAAACACGGAAAGTTGTGGCAGTCACAGCCCAACTTTTTCAAGAGCTTGCTGACCGTTTTCAGCGGTTGTCATTAGACGAAGAGGGGGCCTGCAATCTTCCCCCACTGCCTGATGGTGACGACGATTGGCCAGAAACACCTCCAGCGCAAAGCGCAGGGACACCTGGAGGTGCATCACCGGTGAGATTGTCCCCTCACCACAGAACCTGGGGCTCGTGGGCCGAGATCCCGTCGGAGGAGTCTGCTGTGAGTACCCCACCAGAGGCGGCCTATTCTTCCTCCTCCAGCCCTGAGGTCATTCCTCGATCAAGCTTGCAAAGTGCACGACCATGCTCACCAAAATTGCCGCAATGGGTGTTTGGAGATGAGCCGGAGCTGATCGAGTACATGCACAGAGTACTTCAACCTTTACCTGGGAAGCCACTCCCACCAATCCCAGCTGCAGAAAGGGAAAGGGCCCATCAAGAAGCCAAGCTGGCCAAATTGATGGAAAAGCTAAAGGCCCGATACAAAGAACTCTATGCTCCCAAGCACGTGCATTTACCTTATGAAGAAAGAGTGCGGTATCAAGAAAATACCAAAGAAATGGAGGCATTGTACATCCGTAAATGGGATCACCCCCGATAAGGGGAAGAGCCATTAGAAAGAAGAAGAGCAACTGTGGCCAAGTTCGACAAGGTCAGAGGTTATGGGACACTCCTTGACTGCCACACTGGGCAGACCATCCTCGTAAACCGGCAAGCAGTGCAAAGGCCATATCTCCATAAGAAGTTCTACACTTTGGAGGTGGGTGAAATTGTGGATTACACCCCCGTCCAGAGCCTCTGTGGAGAATGGGCTGCCGCGGTCACCAGACCAACAGCCCCAACACAGCTTCCTTTCAAATATTTCCCGTCAACGGATTGGGAGTCCGATCCCTTCGACTTGAGACCGACAAGGTCTGCTCCTAAAGCCTCCACCAGCGCACCCAAGGAGGAGGAGCTTCAACAGTCAAGTTCATCATCTTCTATGTACAGCAAAGAGTCAAGTTCTTCATCTTCTTCATACCGTCGAGAGTCAAGTTCTGCACAGGGTGAAGAAAGTAGGCCAAAGTTGCGGCCACCCAATTCAGTACCTAGACCCTCTCGGAGCAATGAGAGTTTGTCTAACCCTGGGGTACCAACCTATGTACCTAGGCCCTCTCGGAGCCATGAGAGTTCGCCTGTTCCTGAGGTACCAACGAAAAGGGACATCGGTCGCTCCTAATTTGGAGATGGTACTCAAGCCCTATTGCCCCACTTTGATCCCGGCTAGTAAGCCTATAACCCCTTCTCAAGCTGCCATCCACAACTCTATCCTCACCAATGTGGTGTGGCAAAGCTATGTCAATTCTAATCCTGCCCCTGATGTTGGCAGATATAGAGGAACCAAGAGAGGCACTACAAGAGTAAAGAAGAACATCTTCTAAAGAGACTCTAAAGTAATGTCATATTGTTTTCCTGTCTAACCATTTTTGTTTCACAGCAACCAAGTTCAAGAATAGTGCCTAGCAGGACTGTGCTAAGTTGTTCCAGTTCAAAGTTCAGCAACGTAACCACTAAGCTTGTGCCTGACTATTAAGTCAAGAGACTCTTAGCCTGTAGGAGATTCACTAAGGACTGTACCCGGCTGAGTTGTAGTTAAAGCAGTGTTTACCTTTCCCTTCCTATGAACTCTTAGTGTAGGTGGACTGCTGATCCTTACACGTCAATTTGTATATTTGCCTTGGACTCTTAGTGTAGGTGGACTGCTGATCCTTACACATCTGCTTTATGTATATATCAGCAGCTTCATAAGAACTTTTATGCTAAATGTTGCACTTATCGGGTGAATGCACCTGAAACATGTTGGAGTGTTGATAAATGTATAGTAAATATGTATAAGGTTCTGTACACAGGAAGGTGTTTTCATGTCTGTGTACATAAAAAATAGGTAAGGTTTGTACATAGAAAAAATTGTCTAATGTCTATGTACATAAAAAGTAAGTTAGAGCTGTACTGCACGTGTACACTCAACACTAAAAATATATATAATTCTTGTACATACAAATGTATAAAATGCTAAAGGTGTTTAGTAGGTAGCTCAACAGGGGACATCTCGGCTCCTCCGAGGGTAGTATTATTGCTGTCGCCCATCGCTAGCACCTGTCTCAACAAAAATAGTAGGGAGGATTCCCCTTAAAATAGTACTTGCACACATAGTACCCTAGATTACTAACTTAAATGTACTACCTCAAGTTTCTCTAGTACATACATAAAAATAAATATATCACGTAAGAAAACATTTAGGAATTGTAGCATATTGATACCCAATTCCTGCCACTGTTAGGTACACTTCTTCTTCTCCTTCATTGCGTGTGTGAGATGCTCTGCCTGGCCAGTAGGTGCTCTTGCTAATACAGAATTAAACTCCAGACGGCACTTCCTGTGTTCGGACTTTGGTCCAAAGTCTGTGTATGAGTTGGGGGAAAATGTGCTCTTGAGCTTTTTTAAGCACAAATAAAACATAGAAAACTTCATTTTTTTTTAAACAAAGTATATTAGAAATATTTTTCATTTACCATAAGGAGTGCAATAGCAAAAATTAGTTTTAATGAGAGTGACCCTTTAAGTAAAGTTTGTTCAAGTTCAAGTACCTTGTGGACCTTCAGTCATTTTATTACATGCACCTATTGTTTCTGGGAAGGGCGGCAATAGGCCGGAGAATTACCTCAGCATACTAGCCCTCAGCCTGGCGTCACGAACTATAGGGTTAATATTAACCCCTCATCTACTACAACATCCCAACTACCCTACACCCCCCAAGGCATACTACACATAGTTATAAGTGTCAGGTAACTTAAAAGAGTGAAGCAGTTGCCCGAAGCAACCAGTCAGATTCCTTCTTTTATTTTTCAGACATAATCTGATTGGTTGCTATGCACCACTTTCTTTTGTCTGGTTGTGCATAGTGAACTTCAGAAAAGTAAAACCCTGTTTTGAACGTTACCTGCATTTCTGGATTGTTTTTGTTGCACACACCCTCACACTTCACAGGTACAAAGGGGCATAGCTAGAAACCACAGGGCCCCGATGCGAAAAATTATCCTAGGCCCCCCCTACCCCCACACTTTTCCCATTTTTTTAATTGGTTAACGACCAAGGACGTGTATACCTTGTGCCTGTAACTGCTCTTGACTCAAGCCCGCGCCATACCGGCTGGCCCCCAGCTGATTATTGTAGCTAAAGGCCACCGTTAATAGCTGACATATGACGATCGCCGTGGGCGACTATTAACCCTTTAGATTGCCGCTGCCAAAGCTGACAGCACCATATAAAGGAACATTTAAACAGTCCCTGGTGGTCCAGTGGAGTTGATCCACTGCTGAGGTAGCCGGAGGGCTTACCTCTCCTGTAGTGCGGTCTGTGGCTCTGTGATTGATAGAGCCTGGCTTGACCAGGCTTTATCAGTCGAGTACAGAGCCCACAGATCAATAGAGTTCTATGGAACTACATTGACCTGCATGAGCAATCTAATGATTCCTCCTAAAAGTCCACTAAGGGACTAATAAAGTGTAAAAGAAAAGTTTAATACAAGTTTAATAAGCACTCATTCACCCCTTCCATAGTAAAATCACCCCCCTTTTCCCAAATTCCATATAAAAATATGTAAACATAAAAATAAACATATGTGGTATCGCCGTGTGTAAATGTCCTATAAAAATGTAATGTTAATTAAACTTTACACGTATGTGTAAAAAAAAGACCAAAGTCCAAAATAGCGTATTTTTGGTCAATTTATATACCCTAAAAAATGTATAAAAACCGATCAAAAGGTCACATGAAAACAAGCATGGTACCGATAAGAACTACAGACCATGCGCAAAAAATTAGCCCTTAAATATCCCTGTATACGAAAAAATATACAAAGTTATAGGGGTTAGGGGAGGACATTTTTAAACCTACTTATTTTTGTACATAAAGTTATAATTTTTGAACAGAAGTAAAACAAAATCAAAATTATGTAAGTTGGATATAATTTTAATGGACCTACAGAATAAAGATAAGGTGTAATTTTTACCAGGAAGTGCTCTGCGTAGAATCAGAAGCCCCCAAAATTACAAAATGATGCAAAATGCCATTTTTTTTTTATTTAAAATTTAGCAACACAAATATTTTTTTTCTGGTTTCGGCATAGATTTTGGTGAAATTATGGATGTTATTACAAAGTAAAATTGGTGGCCCAAAAAACAAGCCAAGTCTGTAGGTGGAAAGTTGAAAGCGTTACCATTATTAGAAGGTGAAGAGGGAAAAACGAAAGTTCAAAAATAAAAAAACCTGTGGTCCTTAAGGGGTTAAATACAATTATATAAAAAATAATAAACAGGAACATATGTAGTGTTGCCGCATGCATTAATGTTCAAACTATTAAAATATACTGTTAGGGTAGGGTCACACATAACGGATCAGCAGCGTATGTTATGCTGTGGATCCACCGATGACCCAACCGTATAGTGTGCCTCCAGCTGTCTTCCCAGGTATCCTGCTTGCAGCAGTAATCTGTGTGGCTGCTCGTAGCGGTGTATTGCTGCTGTGAGCAGTACACAGGGGGAAAACAGCTGGAGGCACACTATAGGGTCGGGTCATCGGCAGAGCCGCAGCATAAAATATGCTGTGGATCCATTATGTGTGACCCTACCCTAATGTTAATCTGTACAAGATGATTTATGGTAATAAGTGGTTTCCACAATATATATTTTTTTCTATAAGTTAAGACATTTACTGTAAGGCTGGGTCCACACTACGTTTTGTCCCATACGGGAGCGCATACGGCAGGAGGGAGCTAAAAGCTCGCGCTCCCGTATGTGACCGTATGCGCTCCCGTATGCCATTCACTTCAATGAGCCGACCGGAGTGAAACGTTCGTTCCGGTCGGCTCATTTTTGTGCCGTATGCGCTTTTACAACCGGACCTAAAACCGTGGTTGACCACAATTTTAGGTCCGGTTGTAAAAGCGCATACGGCGCAAAAATGAGCCGACCGGACCGAACGTTTCACTCCGGTCGGCTCATTGAAGTGAATGGCATACGGGAGCGCATACGGTCACATACGGGAGCGCGAGCTTTTAGCTCCCTCCTGCCGTATGCGCTCCCGTATGGGACAAAAGGTAGTGTGGACCCAGCCTAAGTCAGTGTTTTCCCCAACCATGGAGCCGCCAGCTTTTGCAAAACTACAACTCCCAGGATGCCCAGACAACCTTTGGCTGTCCGGACATGCTCGGAGTTATAGTTTTGTGTCTCCTGCTGTTGCAAAACTACAACTCCCAGCATGCCCAAATAACCTTTGGCTGTCCGGGCATGCTGGGAATTGTAGTTTTACAACAGCTGAAGGTACCATGGTTAGAAAACACTGACTCCTGATATCAGAGGATGTCACTTTGCAAAACTACTATGAAGTAAGCTCAGGAGCTCCTGCGCTCACTTCATATTATGTGCATTTTTTAAATCTTACCGGGCGAGATAGCAGGGTCAGCGGGCAGATAGGCGGATGGGTGGGCGGGGAGGCAGATGGGCGGGCGGGCTGAGCAGATGGGCGGGCAGCCGATCAGGTGGATAAGTGGGGGGTCAGTCTGGCGGGCAGACCTGCTAAACTGCGGAAGAAGAAGGGCAGGGCTTCCTGGACTTGGCGCCGTATTGCCCTGCCCCTCCTTCTCCACTCAATGCGGTGGCAAGGCAGGGGTGGGACAGTCATGGCGTTATGATGCCGCCGTGCTGTCACCGCCTATCCCAGGTCCTGATGCAGACTCCGCTGTTGCCGGTCTGGTAGCAGCGGCTGTCATACTGATTTATTAACATGATGGTGGTGCCGGCCATCATGTGAATGTGGCAAGAGGGGCCCCCCTGGCTAAGGGGCCTGGTTGCAATGGCGACCGTTGCGACCTCTATAGCTACGCCACTGCAGGTATACCTGTCAACCAAGTGTACCCCAGGGTCAAGGATTAGCTATACTTGTGCAGACCCCCAGTTAAAAAAGTTGCATGGGCTCACAGGGGGATATGCTGGGTATGTCAGCCACAAAGCCATCCATGGCTACATTAGAGGCTACTACCCTCAACTTCCCTGAACTACTCCACCCATCCTTCTCGTGGGCAACACAAGTACATGATGTGTGAATCCACCCCAATGCCCCAGCAGCCCAGCTCATTAACATGTAAATATTACAGCAATTGTTAGGTATTTGGCTGCATATGCTAGCATTGTGCAATCACTTAGGTAGGGAGGTAATTTAATAAACTTTTCTATGATGGCCCGATAATCCAGGATATAAAATAATCCAGAAACTCATCCTCCCCTTTACTCTCCATGTTATTTTGGTTTAAAAGTTTCCATGTTGAAATTCTTATTACTCAGCCGAGGCTCAAACTGTAATTTTGCTATAAGTAATTATTATTGTATGATGAAATGGCAGACATGGGAGCTGAACATGAAGAGCGGGTGATAAAAACACAGGCTTCCGGTTGAGCAAAGAAAATGTAATTTAGCCCGGAGAGTCTATTCCCAGTGGCTTGCTAAACTGGCACACTGATAGTGAATGGCCATTTCCTGTGTGGATAGCTTGCATGCCTTTTATCAAATACAGCTAGATCCTGTTATGTCCTAGCACAGTCTTCAGAGAATTACAAAATGTGTGAGGGAAGATACTCTGCACTGCACTTAAGATTAAAGGCTATCTCCACATAAAATCTGATTAAATAGAAAAATATTAGTTTCCTTCTCTTCCCTCATCTTTAGTCTGAGTCTATACAGAGAAATGGGTGGATATCTTGGCCAACAGGGGAGAGCAGTACAATGCCGCCCGCTTCCCTGGCTAATAACTCACAATCGCAGCCGATGCGATCAACAACTTTTGACATGTCTGATCAATATGTCAAAAGTTATTTTTAATGGCAGAAACGCTTTTTACTTTTTTTTCACAATTCATTTTTTAGTCCCCACCCCATAGGCCTTTCAGAAGCAATCATTTGATTGCTTATATAGATCAATGTACCGTATTTATCAGCGTATAACACGCACTTTTTAGGCTAAAATGTTTAGCCTAAAGTCTATCTGCGTGTTATACGCCGATAAGCCGCTGCAGTTCAATGATTTAAAACGGGCGCTTTAAATCAATGAACTGCAGCGGCTTTGCAGGTGCAGAGACCTGCCGTCTCTGTCCCTGCCTGTCCTGGGGTCTAGAGCCCTGCTGCCGGTCCTTCTCTCCCCCTGGCTATCGGTGCCGCTGCCCGTTCTCTCCCCCTGGCTATCGGTGCCGCTGCCCGTTCTCTCCCCCTGTCTATCGGTGCCGCTGCCCCATTGCCGGCACCGATAGGCAGGGGGAGAGAAGCGGCGCCGGCAATGGGGCAGCGGCACCGACAGACAGGTGGAGAGAAGGGGCAGCGGCACCCATTGCCGGCGCCGCTGCCCCGTTGCTTCCCCCATCCCCGGTTGTATAATTACCTGTTGCCGGGGTCGGGTCCGCGCTGCTTCAGGCCTCGGGTGTGCGTCCCCTGCGTCGTTGCTATGCGCTGCGAGACGTAATGACGTCACTCGTCATTGTGCCGCGCTGTGCAGTGCATAGCAACGACGCAGGGGACGCACACCGGAGGCCTGAAGCAGCGCGGACCCGACCCCGGCAACAGGTACACACGCACCCTCATTTTACCAAGGATATTTGGGTAAAAAACTTTTTTCACCCAAATATCCTTGGTAAAATGAGGGTGCGTGTTATAGGCCGATGCGTGGTATACCCCGATAAATATGGTAATGTATATGCACTATAGGCAGGCTGTATCAATAGCTGAGTCACGGCAGGCACCAAAGCCTAGCATAGGCCTCAGCTGCCCTGACAACCAATCGGCAGGGGTACCGGTTGGGCCACTAGACACCAGGGATGCACTCAAAAACAGTTTAAATGCTGAGATTACTACAGGTCCAGACTGGGGATGAAAACAAGCCCTGGAAATAATTGCAGACCAGCCCCACAGCATTGCGTCAGCCATTGGTAGCCACGCCTAGATTTATCACTTTACAGTATATATTATCACTTTACAGTACACTTTTCTAAATATATATATATATCAGCACTTAAGTTGATACCAAACTATTATATGGACCTAGCCTACAGGTGCACGCTACTAGGCTAGATATACAGCAAAAGAAGAATGCAGCAGCACACTGCCAGCACAAAGATATAGGTGAAACATGAAAATGCAGTTAAAACATGGAGAGCTATACAGCTATGGTGTAATAGATGCAAATGTGAAACTATGAAATAGTTTGCGAGCTAAGTGCCTCACTATTTCATAGTTTCACATTTGCATCTATTACACCATAGCTGTATAGCTCTCCATGTTTTAACTGCATTTTCATGTTTCACCTATATCTTTGTGCTGGCAGCGTGCTGCTGCATTCTTCTGTTGCTGTATATCTAGCCTAGTAGCGTGCACCTGTAGGCCAGGTCCATATAATAGTTTGGTATCAACTAAAGTGCTGGCTGACTTATTCTTTGTCTGTATTGCACATACGGGGGAGTGGCTACCTCCATGTTGGCCTTGCACCCCACCCACCTCTATCAGGTGTGTATATAAGGTGTCTTGGATGTTCCAGACCCTGCCATGCTTACTGAACTGTTCACACAGAGGCATATTCACAGTGTAGGGTCCGTCCCAATGAGGCCACCTTATCGCGGTGGGACGGTCCAAGCTATTTGACCGCCGGCGAAGACAAATTTGCGAGCTAAGTGCCTCACTATTTCATAGTTTCACATTTGCATCTATTACACCATAGCTGTATAACTCTCCATGTTTTAACTGCATTTTCATGGTTCACCTATATCTTTGTGCTGGCAGTGTGCTGCTGCATTCTTCTTTTGCTGTATATCTAGCCTAGTAGCGTGCACCTGTAGGCCAGGTCCATATAATAGTTTGGTATCAACTAAAGTGCTGGCTGACTTATTCTTTGTCTATATATATATATATATATATATATATATATATATATATATATATATATGAATTCTGGTAGAAAAACAGACATGGTGCACATCTACAATCTTGTATAATGATCTGATTGCTTCTCAGCATATTATCAAAAACTAACAGGTTTTTAGTATACATTTTTGATCAAAAAGTACAAGCCCACTCGCCACGTCAAGGCCACCTATTTAGAGTGGGTCCCTAACGTCCCTAGCATAAAATGGCGCAGCACCGGGCGGCGACCACCACCGCCGCGACACCAATGCCCACAGGGGGGAACGACCCACCGGCAGAGCAGCCCCAATGCCACTCAAACCAGTCTATGGGCCGCACCCCCCCGCAGACACGGCGCCACGGCAGCAACGGACACCGCACAGCACCACACCAGTGTGAACAAGGTGTAATGGCTCACTTACCATGCTCTCCCAGTCAGACTGGGAGGCTGCTAGGAAAGAAATGACCCATGTGTAGCTAACTACTGCTTATATAGGGTTGGGCTGAGGGGGTGGGGAAGAGTTCAGACAACATGTTAAAAAAAAAAAAAGAGGGGATAGAAATCACAGTGTGAATTCTGGTAGAAAAACAGACATGGTGCACATCTACAATCTTGTATAATGATCTGATTGCTTCTCAGTATATTATCAAAAACTAACAGGTTGTTAGTATGCATTTTTGATCACAAAGTACAAGCCCACTCGCCACGTCAAGGCCACCTATTTAGAGTGGGTCCCTAACGTCCCTAGCATAAAATGGCGCAGAACCGGGCGGCGACCACCACCGCCGCGACACCAATGCCCACAGGGGGGAACGACCTACCGGCAGAGCAGCCCCAATGCCACTCAAACCAGTCTATGGGCCGCATAGTTTTTGATATTATGCTGAGAAGCAATCAGATCATTATACAAGATTGTAGATGTGCACCATGTCTGTTTTTCTACCCGAATTCACACTGTGATTTCTATCCCCTCCTTTTTCTTTGTTTTAACATGTGCTGCACTCTTCCCCACCCCCTCAGTCCAACCCTATATAAGCAGTAGTTAGCTGCACATGGGCCATTCCTTTCCTAGCTGCCTCCCAGTCTGACTGGGAGAGTATGGTAAGTGAGCTATTACATCCCTGTTCACACTGGTGTGGTGCTGTGCGGTGTCCGTTCGCTGCCGTGTCTGCGGGAGGGTGCGGCCCATAGACTGGTTTGAGTGGCATTGGGGCTGCTCTGCCAGTGGGTCGTTCCCCCCCTGTGGGCATTGGCGTCGCGGCGGTGGTGGTCGCCGCCCGATGCTGCGCCATTTTATGCTAGGGACGTTAGGGACCCACTCTGGATAGGTGGCCTTGACGTGGCGAGTGGGCTTGTACTTTTTGATCAAAAATGTATACTAACAACCTGTTAGTTTTTGATATTATGCTGAGAAGCAATCAGATCATTATACAAGATTGTAGATGTGCACCATGTCTGTTTTTCTACCCGAATTCATATATATATATATATATTTAGTTTTTTCCTCAATATATATTTAAAAGAAATAAATTGCTACTGTATTTCACTATGCTGGAGCAATTTATATATGTGTCAATTTTCCATGCATTACAATACTGTATATGTCTTTATAAGTCATACATTTACCAAGTAACAATAGAATGGGAGGAAAGGAAATATTACTATCACACTGTAACTGACCAAGTCCTCTATACTTAAACTGATATTAACAATAATGGCACTATAAAAGGAGGAATATTATCACCATACATAGTACCATCATACGGTTACTGGCCAAATCCTGTATACTGACCAATACTACCAATAATACCAGTAAACAAGGAGGACTATTATCACCATACATATTACCATCATACTGTTACTGACCAAATCCTGTATACCAGTGCTTCCCAACTGTATACCAGTGCTTCGGAGGGGGGGCACCCCTCCGGAAAAAAAATTTCACGGGCCACCCAGACCGAAGTTGACGAGCAAAAAATAATTAAAAAATAAAAGCTGCAATGCACACAAATTCCAATATCTATTTATCAGTGGTTATGTAGTTTAAAGTGCTGCTTTATACAGCAACTCACATGTGACATCTTCTCTGATCAGCGGCGTTCGTCTGGTCTGGACCATCCTGACAATTTCTTCCAGCCACAGCCTCACCGTTAAACCTGCAAAACAAATCTATTAGGCTCCGTACTTTACCAGCATTAGCCTCCAGATTCCCCTTTTACAAGTGAAGAGGAATACAGGGGCATATAGGTGTAAAGGGGTAACAGAGGGGTGTACATGGGAGATAGAGTGTAGACAGGTGTGTAGAGGAGTATACGGGGTGACAGAGGGGTGTAGGGGGTGATAGAGGGTTTTACAGTGGTGGCAGAGGGGTGTAGAGGAGTGTACACAGGTGGCAGAGGGGTGTAGAGGAGTGTACATGGGTGGCAGAGGGGTGTAGAGGAGTGTACATGGGTGACAGAGGGGTGTAAAGGGGTGTACATGGGTAACAGAGGAGTGTACATGGGTGACAGAGGGGTGTAGAGGAGTGACAGAGGGGTGTAGAGGAGTGGCAGAGGGATTTAGAGGAGTGTACATCGGTGGCAGAGGGGGTACAAAGGGATGTACATGGGTTGCAAAGGGGTGTACATGGGTGGCAGAGGGGTGTAGAGCAGTGTACATGGGTTGCAGAGGGGTGTACATGGGTGGCATAGGGGTGTACATGGTTGGCAGAGGGGTGTAATGGGGTGTACATGGGTGGCAGAGGGGTGTAAAAGACTGTACATGGGTGACGGGGGCATCAGGGGTAACAGGGGTGGACAGGAGGGACAAGGTGGTAACAGGGGTGTACATGGGTGGCAGAGGGGTGTAAAGGGGTGTACATGGGTGGCAGAGGGGTGTAGAAGACTGTACATGGGTGGCAGAGGGGTGTAAAGGGGTGTACATGGGTGACAGAGGAGTGTACATGGGTGGCAGAGGGGTGTAGAGGAGTGTACATGGCTGGCAGAGGGGTGTAGAGGAGTGTACATGGGTGACAGGGGTGTAGAGGAGTGGACATGTTTGACAAAGGGCTGTAGAAGAGTGTACATGGGTGGCAGAGGGGTGTAGAGGAGTGTACATGGGTGGCAGAGGGGTGTACATGGGTGGCAGAGGGGTGTAAAGGGGTGTACATGGGTGGCAGAGGGGTGTAGAAGACTGTACATGGGTGGCAGAGGGGTGTAAAGGGGTGTACATGGGTGACAGAGGAGTGTACATGGGTGGCAGAGGGGTGTAGAGGAGTGTACATGGCTGGCAGAGGGGTGTAGAGGAGTGTACATGGGTGACAGGGGTGTAGAGGAGTGGACATGTTTGACAAAGGGCTGTAGAAGAGTGTACATGGGTGGCAGAGGGGTGTAGAGGAGTGTACATGGGTGGCAGAGGGGTGTACATGGGTGGCAGAGGGGTGTAAAGGGGTGTACATGGGTGACAGAGGGGTGTAAATTGGTGTACATGGTGACAGAGGGGTGTAAAGGGGTGTACATGGGTGACAGAGGGGTGAAAAGGGGTGTACATGGGTGACAGAGGGGTGTAGAAGACTGTACATGGGTGACAAGGGGGTGTCGGGGGTGGACAGGAGTGACAAAGTGGTAACAGGGGTGACAAATGGACAGAGGGGTGTACATGGGTAACAAGTATGTGGTCAGAGGGGTGGACAATGGGGGGTGAACATGGGTGACACAGGGATGGACAGGGATGACAGAGGGGTGGACAAGGGTGACAAGCGGTTAAAAGAGGGGTGGACAGGAGTGACAGAGGGGTGAATGGGGGGGTGGAAATAGGTGACAGGTGTAGACTGGGGGGTGGTCAGGGGGGGTGAACATGGGTGACAGGGGGATGGACAGGGGTGACAGAGGGGTGGCCAAGGTGGACATGGATGACAGGAGGGTGGACACGGGCGATATGGGGTAAACAGGGATGACAGAAGGGTGGACACGGATGACAAGGGGGACAAAAGAGGGGGGACAGAAGGGTGAATAGGGGGGTGGACATGGGTGACAGGGGGTAGACTGGGGGGGGGTGAACATGGGTGACAGGGATGACAGAGGGGTGGACAAGGGTGACAAGCGGTTAAAAGAGGGGTGGACAGGAGTGACAAAGAAGGGTGGACTGGGGTGACAGAGGGGTGAATGGGGGGGTGGAAATAGGTGACAGGTGTAGACTGGGGGGTGGACAAGGTGGACATGGATGACAGGAGGATAAATACGGGTGAGAGGGGAGGATGGACATGGGGGACAGGGTGGGGATGGACATGGGTGAGGGGGGATGGACATGGGTGAGGGGGGGATGGACATGGATGAGGGGGGGATGGACATGGGTGAGGGGGGGATGGACATGGGTAAGGGGGGCATTGACATGGGTGAGGGAGGGGGGATGGACATGGGTGAGGGAGGGGGGTTTCAGGATCCGGACTGTATGCGGGGAGGTCACGGGAGGTGGATCCCCTGTGCCAGAGAGGCGATGGCGCGGGCCGTACCAGGGGAACGGAATCTAAGAGGTTACTGGTTTTCACCAGAACCCGCCGCAAAGCGGGATGGACTTGCTGCGGCAGGTAACCCCCAGGTCGTTCCACCCAGTAGCGACTCGACCTCTCTGCCAGCTGAGACAGGCTCGCGAACACAAGGACAAGGCAAAAGCAAGGTTGGACGTAGCAGAAGGTCAGACAGGTGGCAACGGTTCGTAGTCAGGGGCAACAGCAAGGGTCTGGATACACAGGCAATGGGCTCACAAATAACACTTTCACTGGCACAAGGCAACAAGATCCGGCGAGGACAGGAAGGGGAAGTGGGTTTATAAGTGTTTTGGGAGTAATTACACTGATTGGGCCAGGCACCAATTAGTGGTGCACTGGCCCTTTAAATTTTAGAGATCCGGCGCGCGCGCGCGCCGGGACGAAGCTGAAGGAGGACGGGGCAGGTGAGAAGATCGGGATGCGACCCGTGGGCGGGCGTGTCACGGCAGCCGGATCGCATCCCCGCCGGGGACAATAGAGCAGCGCTCCCGGTCAGTGGGTCTGACCGGGGCGCTGCACACCGAAGAACAAGGAGGGACAGGGACCCGGAGCGCTCGGCGTTACAGGGGGGATGGACATGGGTGAGCGAGGGGGGGATGGACATGGGTGAGGGAGAGGGGATGGACATGGGTGAGGGAGGGGGAGATGGACATGAGTGAGGGAGGGGGGGATGGACATGGGTGAGGGGGGGGATGGACATGGATGAGGGGGGATGGACATTGGTGAGGGAGGGGGGAATGGACATGGGGGAGGGGAGGGGGGAATGCACATGGGGGAGGGGAGGGGGGATGGACATGGGCGAGGGGGGGATGGACATGGGTGAGGGGGGGATGGACATGGGCGAGGGGGGGTGGACATGGGCGAGGGGGGGATGGACATGGGCGAGGGGGGGTGGACATGGGCGAGGGGGGGAAGGACATGGGCGAGGGGGGGGAAGGACATGGGTGAGGGGGGTGGACATGGGTGAGGGGGGGATGGATATGGTACAGTACCTTAAGCAAGCCATTTTTCTTCCCCTCTCCGGCAGGGCACCGACTCAGGGCTCCGGCAGGGCAATCATTCACTGCCCCGCAGGGGGGAGGTGACACTGGGGCACGGGGCACTACACCGGCCCGATGCAGCTTCCGCATACTTCCCCTCTCTGGGCCGCAGGGGCGAGGGGGAAGCTAAGGGACGCTGGGGAGCGTAGCGGTACGCTGAGGCCTAGAACAGATGCCCCTGATCATGTGACTCCTCCTTCATGTGACTGATCACATGATGGTGACATCATCGCAGGTCCTGTTACAGCCTGTGGCGCCGGGGAGGGAGAATCACTGTTGGGAATCACTGCGCTACATGCTGCCTCTGGATGCGCAGGGACTGGGTTGAGTGGCGGGGCTGGGAGCCTACAGCTCATAGCTCCGCCTCTCTGTGGCCGATTCACACAAGGTCCTGACTTAGTGTCAGCACCTTGTGTGAATGAGCAGCCACTGGGTGGCCGCACACGGGCCGACCCCTGCCGGCCCACTGTGCGGTCGGCCTACAGGGAATTTTCCTGGTAGGCCAGTCCGGCCCTGGATTACTGTTGATCTCCTGCCTGGACAACCCCTTTTTAATAATTAATTTTGTTACAGGAGCGTGTTAATTTACAATGTGAAACTGACCAATTAGTAGTTACAGTATTGGACAGTGAAAGGATACATCCTATTGACAAGAGTAATGGTACCACCCAGTTGTCAATTCATTCATACATTTCCAGGAAGAATAACAGATGCTCCAGAATTGTTATTATGTAGGGAATGTATGCATTTGTTAAAATAAAAGGGGTATTCCAGGATTTATTTTTATTTGACTATGCTACAGGGGCTGTAAAGTTAGTGTAGTTCATAATATAGGCCGACAATTATCATTGTCTTTAGCCTGTTTTTTGTGTCTATAGAAGGCGCAAAAAAGGCGCAAGCAGGGTTAATGTGCTCCTTTTTTGTGCCTTTGGGTTTACACATTTCTGCTGATTTTGAGTTGCAATCCACTGATTTTGTCAGTACACATAATATGGAAGGGTTTATGAACTGTGCCTTTTTTTGTGCAAAGGCGCAAAAAAGGCTCAAAGCCACTGAAAAGTCTCTAAAATTACAACAGCCCAGACTTAGCTTAGCTTTTTGCTGTATGTGAAGAGAGAAATTTCAGAAAATGTGACTTGCACAAAATTTATCAAATGCTCTGCAACCATTTAATAAATTTGGTGCTCCTACACATTACCAGCACACAAAAAAAGGTGTAGAAAAATGCTTCACTTACACCTACAATGATAAATGCCGGCCATAGTGTCTGTACCTGTGTGATCTTTGCCTTGATGTTTATTTTTAACAACATACAAAATGACTATTGTCTCAGGTTTTTCCAGGTTGCAGTGAGGCCCTGGACATTACATAACTAGCCAGGTGTTCAGAGGGAGCCTGTCTTTGTTTCAATGGGTGAAGCGACCACTGGGTGGGAAAGAGATCATTCTACAAGGAATTGTAGTTTTGCAACTGCTGGAGGCAACTGTATTAGGTAACACTGATCTATTGCATGGAAGGGAGCACAGGTGTGTTTCCATGGTTGGGGTGGCTGATGTGTGGGAGGGAGAAAAGTGACCTCACACTTACAAACAAGGGATCATCGGGCTTGTAGTTGGAGGGGGGCTCCAACAGGAAATATACATTTCACAAAAAGATAGCCACAGCATTATGGTTGATTCAGAACACAGCCGTTTAGTTCTGAGACAAGCAAGGATCCTTCCTAAACATGTCCATTACTGTCTGGCAGGTACGTAGTAATGGACATGTTTAGGATCACCTTATGGTGGATAACCCCTTTAAGCCCCTGAGTTGAATGCCAATGCGCCATAAGAAATTGAACAACACATCAATCTAAAAAACTGTGGGTAGTTTAAAGTGACAGCCCCTCAGGTCGTATGCAACTGGATAAAGGTTATTTCAAAGCAACAGTGAAAGGATTTCTCATTCTAGGAGATGGTGCCGATTCTTACCAGGGAACTAAGCTTCACATACTGTAGCTCTTAAATCCAGTGCAGGTGATCCTTATCTGTGGGAATAGTTTTCTTAGGGTCTTTTTATGCGGTCAGATAACTGTCTGATATGGGTGCTGATCTCATTGAAAAGACAGACCAATTATTACAAGTGAACGGCAACACGAATGATGGCTGGATACTTTATGCTGCCATCCATGCCCATTACTGTCAGAAGCACATCCCTTGCTTACAAGTAAAAATCTGCTGTCCACACCCTTTTAAAGGTCCTTTACTTATGATACAATAATGAATCCTGCTACTTTCGTATTGGTCCCCTCATTCTTAGTAACATGCATTTAGTAGAAGAAGCGAGGAAGCAGAAGTATGGAACAGATTGATTTTTCAATTTTCAAAAATGCCAATCTGTTTGGTTCCTATGTTTGGAACACACTGTGAAGCGCACCTTCGGTGAAGTGCACCGATGACGACACGCACGCCGCATCCAGCGTGCGCAGCGTACCAGAAGTCTCATCAGCTACAGCGGCATATTTAACAGACTCCGGAGGGTGAATTAAATGTCGCTCGTACTATGGACCATGGGGTCATCTGTCATATGATAATTACACACCCACCATCATCATAGCCTGGGTACCCATTGTTGGCAGTAGATAAGTAGCAGGGATGGAGTGTGCCATTACACACTCCTCCATTCCTATGGCTTCTGAATTATTGTTGATTATTTCGCTGGTTTCTGTTGGGCTGCCTCCAAGAAGGGTAGTCTATTTGTGCAGCTTCTAGTGGTTGGCACAATCGGACATTTATACTACCATACGTGAAGTCATGCCTGTTTCGGCAGCCTTTTATTCCTTCACTAGTCTGTATAGGGCTGAGAGTTTAGTAATATAGGCATCAGTACATAGGAGTGTGCAGCCTATTGCATTAGAGTTTACAGCCTTTTGCATTAGAGTGTGCACCCTAAAGCACAAACTCACGCCGCGCGCGTGCAATCGTATATATACAGTACAGACCAAAAGTTTGGACACACCTTCTCATTCAAAGAGTTTTCTTTATTTTCATGACTATGAAAATTGTAGATTCACACTGAAGGCATCAAAATTATATATTAACACATGTGGAATTATTGACATAACAAAAAAGTGTGAAACAACTGAAAATATGTTGTATTCTAGGTTGAAAGTGTCCCAAGTCACAAAAACCATGAAGAGCTACAAAGAAACTGGCTGACATGCGGACCGCCCCAGGAAAGGAAGACCAAGAGTCACCTCTGCGGAGGATAAGTTCATCCGAGTCACCAGCCTCAGAAATCGCAGGTTAACAGCAGCTCAGATTAGAGACCAGGTCAATGCCACAACTGTTAAGAGGAGACTGTGTGAATCAGGCCTTCATGGTAGAATATCTGCTAGGAAACCACTGCTAAGGACAGGCAACAAGCAGAAGAGACTTGTTTGGGCTAAAGGACACAAGGAATGGACATTAGACCAGTGGAAATCTGTGCTTTGGTCTGATGAGTCCAAATGTGAGATCTTTGGTTCCAACCACCGTGTGTGTATTTGTGCGACGCAGAAAAGGTGAACAGATGGACTCAACATGCCTGGTTCCCACCGTGAAGCATGGAGGAGGAGGTGTGATGGTGTGGAGGTGCTTTGCTGGTGACACTGTTGGGAATTTATTCAAAATTGAAGGCATACTGAACCAGCATGGCTACCACAGCATCTTGCAGCGGCATGCTTTTCCATCCGGTGCATTTAATTGGACCATAATTTATTTTTCAACAGGACAATGACCCCAAACACACCTCCAGGCTGTGTAAGGGCTATTTGACCAAGAAGGAGAGTGATGGGGTGCTGCGCCAGATGACCTGGCCTCCACAGTCACCAGACCTGAACCCAATGAAGGCAAAAGTGCCAACAAGTGCTAAGCATCTCTGGGAACTCCTTCAAGACTGTTGGAAGATCATTTCAGGTGACTACCTATTGAAGCTCATCACGAGAATACCAAGAGTGTGCAAAGCAGGAATCAAAGCAAAGGGTGGCTACTTTGAAGAACCTAGAATATGACATATTTTCAATTGTTTCACACTTTTTTGTTATGTCTATAATTCCACATGTGTTAATTCATAGTTTTGATGCCTTCAGTGTGAATCTACAATTTTCATAGTCATGAAAATAAAGAAAACTCTTTGAACTGTACTGTACTGTATATATATATATACAGATTGAAGAAAAAAAATATATATATACACACACACACACACACACACACACACAAATACACTCTTGCTTGCATGCACACATACATAAACAGACCTGCACATTTTGCTCATGATCTCTATGTGAATTGCACTCAGTAAAGCAGCCCAGGTCAGGTGCTCTGTGTGAACAATATGTAGTATCATAGTATCAAGTTTTAAACAATAAATCAGCCATTTGCCCCTTTAATATGTGACACAGATGGGTCTGACTGAGGCTGAACGAATGAGTAAATGAAATAAAAATGCAGCATGAAGGAAGAAGAAATAAACTCTTAGGGGGACATGTATCATTATTTGTGTATGGTAGAAGCAGTTTACCCCTTTTCCCGAATTCTAAATTATGCGCAGAAGCGCTAAATTTATCAATCACGCGCAATGAGCTTCATAAATTGCGGGCAAATATAGTAATCTCCTCAATCCACTCTTTGGAAAATAGAATCAATGATTTAGAGAATCTTGCTACGTTAAGTCCAAGATGGCTTATATTTGCGCCAAAAAAACAGCTCTTGCGGCAAAATTTTTGGTGTAAAGGAAAAGTATGCAGTTAATAAATCCATGCGTACTATAGATGTCACTCCAAGGTACCCCGATTCGGCCACATCTGGAGGACATGCTCTACCAAAACATGCGCAAAAAAAGGGCTTGCGCAAAATTTTGCGCTAAAAAATACACACAAAACAGGGGTAAAATCTTTGATACATGTCCCTCTTAGTGTACATGGCTGAGGAAAAACAAATAAAGTCTGAAAAATATATATAAAATAAATAAACAATAGCTAATATCATTAAAGCTGTTAAACTAAAACATTAGGGTGACTAACTAACTAAAGAATCCATAGAAAGATGGTAGTGCTAGCGTACACTATCATAATAATAATAATTATATAACCAATAAATTGCACAATTTATTACAAATTGATGATTTAAAAATGAAAAAATCACCTCCAGCAGATATTGGCTGCCGTAAGCCGTTCTGGGAGAGTGGGATACCGAGAGTAATGCCGCTGGTATTGCGCAGTAACCACATGGCCGTGCCTCACCCTTGCGTTGCCTTGACTCCGCCTCTGCATGACATGACGGAACGCGCTGCGCATGCTACACGCGAGATCTGGAGGAGGAACATGTCCATCCTACACTGTGTGGAAATATCGCTCGCATAGTGTAGGAGGATTGGATTGGCAGGGAAACAAATGCAGGGCCGTTTGAAGGAATTTGGGGGTCCCAAGCAAAATAGACATGGAGGCCCCCCCCTCCACACCTTACCTATACAGGACCATATAGAGTTATATACCCCCTCCCCCCAGTAGGCAGGTAGTATCCCCAGATTAGATCCCCCCCCCCCCCAGAAGACCGGTAGTACCCCCAGATTAACCCACTCCCCCCAGTAGGCAGGTAGTACCCCCAGATTAACCCCCTTCCCCTCAAGTAGGCATGTAGTACCCCCAGAATAAACTCCTCCCCCAGTAGGCAGGTAGTACCCCCAGATTAACCCCCTCCCCCCAGTAGGCAGGTATTACCCTCAGATTAACCCCTCCAGTAAGCAGGAAGTATCCCCATATTAACCCCCTCCCCCCCAGTAGGCAGGTAGTACCCCCAGATTAACCCCTCCACCAGTAGGCAGGTAGTACCCCCCAGTACTCCAGAAGGGGTTAGTCTGGGGGTACTACCTGCCTACTGGTGGGGAGGGGGTTATCTGGGGGTACTACCTTCCTACTGGTTATGCATAGGTAGCATAAGTAGAGAGCATGTACAGACTGTGGAGGATGAACAGTGAGTGACAGCAACCATCAGTGAGATGATGTCCCTGTGATGAAAGTTATGCAAAATAACACCTAATGGTTTGCTAACACTCTGTTGGCCTGTCTGCTCCCATTTTGACACCCTCAGCCCCCCCCCCCCCCCCCTTACAATATTAGGTCACTGATAGATTTTTTTTCCCACAGCCACTTTAAATTTCCAATCTGTCCCTGATGCAGTCAGTTTTCAGGTCATTAGACCCCTATTAGGATGGAACTTTTTGCCATAACTCTTGTGACCGTAACTAGACTTGTGTAAATTTGGCCTTACGATGTTGATGGCTGATCGCCCAACACGGGACTGTGACGTTGCAGGACTTTTTACAGCCAAGCTGTCAATCACAGGGCACAGAAGCCTCCTAAACATCCTTTATTTCTTAAGAGGTCTTGTAGATCTTTCGAATCTAGATGGTAAACATCTGCATAACATCAATAGCTATAATGATCAGTGCATTGTTTTTCTTAATAATGTGACTTTATCTTGACATTGTGCTTCATTATATTCAGGGCTCTGAGACTGATATTTAGGATGTAGACTAAATCCGATGATTTTATGAAATAAACAGCTGCTTGACATGCAAGGCCTCCTCAGCTCTGTATATCACTTAGCTCTTGGTGATAGATTTTCACTAAAGCATCATTTTTTTTCTGCATGATGTCACAGCATGGATAACACTTAGTGTAATAGGCAATTTGAATTCACTCTCAACCTGATAATTGCTTATGGTAACCAGCTGCTCATTGCTGCTCATCTTTCACACTTAATTCCATCTTGCTGCACAATATTGGAATAGATGGGAAAATTTGTTACCCACGGCCTGCTGGTCAGCGACATTATGCAGCATACTATGTGTTTTATGAGATCAGTATCTACTGCTCTAGTGTGATTGCCTGTAAGAAAAAATGCATTTGGCTGAGTTCACATGGGGTCAGTGAGCGGCACGCACATCAAAAAAAGACATTGAACCATCAGTTAAGTGAAAAAATCCTGCATCCGAGCATTATGCATTAATCTCTCTTTTACTTGCTCCAGCAGCAAAATGGTTAAAATAATACAGAAAGAAAAAACTTTAACACGGTATACAGGTATAAATAGGTGCACTCAAACATGGTACGTGTCCCTTAACAGCCAATCACAAAGCAGGACAGGTAATACAAGGTGCTGTAACTGGAAATTCATCCTCTTTCTTGATGTGAAGTAGTCGTAGGATAAAACATGAATGTAGTCATCAACAGGAAGCTGGTAGATTCAAATATGAACTGGAATTGGAAATTAGAACTTCGAAATTCAGAAGGAAGATCATGCGATCAGTAAGCTGAAAATAGAAGCATAAATATATGTAAAAGAGTTGGGTATATGAATGGGAGGGATAATGCTCGCCTCCTGTCTTTCATAAAATCTATATTTTCCATCACCAAGGTTAGGAAAATCTTCAATTTTATATCAAGACAGGAGGCATTCGCATTATGCAATTTTAAAGCTTAACAGTATTAATAAACTTATGTAATATAAAAAAAACTTTAAGAATTAAAAAGAGACATAGAGACATGAGAGTCAGGTCTGAAATAGAAGGTTTTGAAAGTAGAGTTTGAGGACCAATGGGCCGCCTTAGGAATATCCGAAAGAGAACCTCCTGATTGGACAAGTTTAGTAGAAACTGCACCTCTGGTAGAATGGGCACCAAAGGTAGAAATATTGATGCCGCCAAAAGCCATGGATTGTCTAATCCATCTGGCTAAAGTTGTTGAAGAAACTTGTAAATGGGGTTTGCAATAAGAAATTAACAATTGGGGGTTGGAAGGACACCGGAGAGAAGCAGTTTTTGCTTCATAAACTTGAAGACATCTGACTACACACAATTTATGTTGAGAAGGAAAAGAAGGATAGAATACAGGGTGTAAATTCGTTTTAGTATGTCTAGAAATTGTCACGATGCCGGCTGGCAGGTGGTGGATCCTCTGTGCCAGAGAGGGATTGGCGTGGACCGTGCTAGAGGATCGGTTCTAAGTCACTACTGGTTTTCACCAGAGCCCGCCGCAAAGCGGGATGGTCTTGCTGCGGCGGTAGTGACCAGGTCGTATCCCCTAGCAACGGCTCAACCTCTCTGGCTGCTGAAGATAGGCGCGGTACAAGGGAGTAGACAGAAGCAAGGTCGGACGTAGCAGAAGGTCGGGGCAGGCAGCAAGGATCGTAGTCAGGGGCAACGGCAGAAGGTCTGGAATCACAGGCAAGGAACACACAAGGAACGCTTTCACTGGCACTAGGGCAACAAGATCCGGCGAGGGAGTGAAGGGGAAGTGAGGTGATATAGGGAAGTGCACAGGTGTAAACACTAATTGGAACCACTGCACCAATCAGCGGTGCAGTGGCCCTTTAAATCGCAAAGACCCGGCGCGCGCGCGCCCTAGGGAGCGGGGCCGCGCGCGCCGGGACAGAACTGACGGGGAGCGAGTCAGGTACGGGAGCCGGGGTGCGCATCGCGAGCGGGCGCTACCCGCATCGCGAATCGCATCCCGGCCGGAGGTGGTAACGCAGCGCCCCGGGTCCGTGGAACCGACCGGGGCGCTGCAGTGAGGGAAGTGTAGCGAGCGCTCCGGGGAGGAGCGGGGACCCGGAGCGCTCGGCGTAACAGTACCCCCCCCCTTGGGTCTCCCCCTCTTCTTGGGGCCTGAGAACCTGAGGATCAGACTTTTGTCCAGGATATTGTCCTCAGGTTCCCAGGACCTCTCTTCTGGACCACAACCCTCCCAATCCACTAAAAAAAAAGTTTTTCCTCTGACTTTTTTAGAGGCCAAGATTTCTTGGACAGAGAAGATGTCCGAGGAGCCGGAAACAGGAGTGGGAGGAACAGATTTAGGAGAAAAACTGTTGAGGATGAGAGGTTTAAGAAGAGAGACGTGAAAGGCATTAGGGATACGAAGAGAAGGAGGAAGAAGAAGTTTGTAAGAGACAGGATTAATTTGAGACAAAACTTTAAAAGGACCAAGATAGCGTGGTCCCAACTTATAGCTCGGGACACGGAAACGGACATATTTAGCGGAGAGCCATACCTTGTCTCCAGGGGAAAAAATGGGAGGAGCTCTTCTTTTCTTATCTGCGAATCTCTTCATGCGAGAAGAAGCCTGTAAGAGAGAATTTTGGGTCTCTTTCCATATGGTGGAAAGATCACGAGAAATTTCATCCACAGCGGGCAGACCAGAGGGCAAGGGGGTAGGGAGGGGGGGAAGAGGGTGACGGCCGTACACCACGAAAAACGGAGATTTGGAGGAAGATTCAGAGATTCTGAAATTATACGAGAATTCGGCCCAAGGTAGAAGATCTGCCCAGTCATCCTGGCGGGAGGAAACAAAATGTCGTAAATAGTCACCCAAGATCTGGTTAATTCTCTCTACTTGTCCATTGGATTGAGGATGGTATGCAGAAGAAAAATTTAATTTAATCTTGAGTTGTTTACAGAGAGCCCTCCAGAATTTAGACACAAATTGGACGCCTCTATCCGAGACGATCTGTGTAGGCAACCCGTGAAGACGAAAAATGTGTACAAAAAATTGTTTAGCCAACTGAGGCGCTGAAGGAAGACCAGGAAGAGGGATGAAATGTGCCATTTTGGAGAATCGATCAACGACCACCCAAATAACAGTGTTGCCATGGGATGGGGGTAAGTCAGTAATAAAATCCATACCAATCAGAGACCAAGGTTGTTCGGGGACAGGTAGAGGATGAAGAAAACCAGCGGGCTTCTGGCGAGGAGTCTTATCCCGGGCACAGATAGTGCAGGCTCGCACAAAGTCCACCACATCAGTCTCTAGAGTCGGCCACCAATAGAAGCGAGAGATGAGTTGCACAGATTTCTTAATGCCCGCATGACCTGCGAGATGGGAGGAGTGACCCCATTTGAGGATCCCAAGGCGTTGGCGTGGAGAAACAAAGGTCTTTCCTGGAGGAGTTTGTCTGATGGAGGCTGGAGAAGTGGAAATCAGGCAGTCAGGAGGAATGATGTGTTGAGGAGAGAGTTCAATTTCAGAGGCATCTGAGGAACGAGAGAGAGCATCGGCCCTAATGTTCTTATCAGCAGGCCGAAAGTGAATTTCAAAATTAAATCGGGCAAAGAACAGAGACCACCTGGCCTGACGAGGATTCAGCCGTTGGGCAGACTGGAGGTAGGAGAGGTTCTTGTGATCGGTGTAAATAATAACTGGAAATCTTGATCCCTCCAGCAGATGCCTCCATTCCTCAAGTGCTAATTTAATGGCTAGAAGCTCTCGATCCCCGATGGAGTAGTTCCTCTCCGCCGGAGAGAAGGTCCTGGAAAAAAAACCACAAGTAACAGCATGCCCGGAAGAGTTTTTTTGTAGAAGGACAGCTCCAGCTCCCACTGAGGAGGCATCAACCTCCAATAGGAAGGGTTTAGATGGGTCAGGTCTGGAGAGCACGGGAGCCGAAGAAAAGGCAGACTTGAGTCGTTTAAAGGCGTCTTCCGCTTGAGGAGGCCAAGACTTGGGATCGGCATTTTTTTTTGTTAAAGCCACAATAGGAGCCACAATGGTAGAAAAATGTGGAATAAATTGCCTGTAATAATTGGCGAACCCCAAAAAACGTTGGATGGCACGGAGTCCGGAGGGGCGTGGCCAATCTAAGACGGCAGAGAGTTTATCTGGGTCCATTTGTAGTCCCTGGCCAGAGACCAAGTATCCTAGAAAAGGAAGAGATTGGCATTCAAACAGACATTTCTCTATTTTGGCATAGAGTTGATTATCACGAAGTCTCTGAAGAACCATACGGACATGCTGGCGGTGTTCTTCAAGATTGGCAGAAAAAATCAGGATATCGTCCAGATATACAACAACACAGGAGTATAGGAGATCACGAAAAATTTCATTAACAAAGTCTTGGAAGACGGCAGGGGCGTTGCATAGACCAAAGGGCATGACCAGATACTCAAAGTGACCATCTCTGGTGTTAAATGCCGTTTTCCATTCATCCCCCTCTCTGATGCGGATGAGATTATAAGCACCTCTTAAGTCCAGTTTGGTAAAAATATGGGCACCTTGGAGACGATCAAAGAGTTCAGAGATGAGGGGTAGGGGGTAGCGGTTCTTAACCGTGATTTTATTAAGACCGCGGTAGTCAATGCAAGGACGTAGAGAGCCATCTTTTTTGGACACAAAGAAAAATCCGGCTCCGGCAGGAGAGGAGGATTTACGGATAAAGCCCTTTTTTAAATTTTCTTGGACGTATTCAGACATGGCAAGAGTCTCTGGGACGGACAGAGGATAGATTCTGCCCCGGGGTGGAGTAGTGCCCGGGAGGAGGTCAATGGGACAATCATAAGGCCTGTGAGGAGGTAGAGTCTCAGCTTGTTTTTTGCAAAAAACGTCCGCAAAGTCCATATAGGCCTTAGGGAGACCGGTTACATGAGGAAGCACAGGGACACGGCAAGGTTTACTGGGAACCGGTTTTAAGCAGTCCTTGGAACAAGAGGGCCCCCAACTCTTGATCTCCCCAGTGGACCAATCCAGGATTGGGGAATGGAGTTGAAGCCAGGGAAGTCCAAGAAGGATTTCAGAAGTGCAATTGGGGAGGACCAACAGTTCAATCCTCTCGTGATGAGATCCGATGCGCATTAGAAGGGGCTCCGTGCGGAAACGTATAGTACAGTCCAATCTTTCATTGTTTACACAATTGATGTAGAGGGGTCTGGCGAGACTGGTCACCGGGATGTTGAACCTGTTGACGAGAGAGGCCAAGATAAAATTTCCTGCAGATCCAGAGTCCAAGAAGGCCACAGCAGAGAAGGAGAAGGCAGAGGCAGACATCCGCACAGGCACAGTAAGACGTGGAGAAGCAGAGTAGACATCAAGGACTGTCTCACCTTTGTGCGGAGTCAGCGGACGTCTTTCCAGGCGGGGAGGACGGATAGGACAATCCTTCAGGAAGTGTTCGGTACTAGCACAGTACAGGCAGAGATTCTCCATGCGGCGTCGTGTCCTCTCTTGGGGTGTCAGGCGAGACCGGTCGACCTGCATAGCCTCCACGGCGGGAGGCACAGGAACAGGTTGCAGGGGACCAGAGGAGAGAGGAGCCGGGGAGAAGAAACGCCTCGTGCGAACAGAGTCCATATCCTGGCGGAGCTCCTGACGCCGTTCGGAAAAACGCATGTCAATGCGAGTGGCAAGATGGATGAGTTCATGTAGGTTAGCAGGGATTTCTCGTGCGGCCAGAACATCTTTAATGTTGCTGGATAGGCCTTTTTTAAAGGTCGCGCAGAGTGCCTCATTATTCCAGGATAATTCTGAAGCAAGGGTACGGAACTGTACGGCATACTCGCCAACGGTAGAATTACCCTGGACCAGGTTCAACAGGGCAGTCTCAGCAGAAGAGGCTCGGGCAGGTTCCTCAAAGACACTTCGAATTTCCGAGAAGAAGGAGTGTACAGAGGCAGTGACGGGGTCATTGCGGTCCCAGAGCGGTGTGGCCCAAGCCAGGGCTTTTCCAGACAGCAGGCTGACTACGAAAGCCACCTTAGACCTTTCAGTGGGGAACTGGTCCGACATCATCTCCAAGTGTAATGAACATTGGGAAAGAAAGCCACGGCAAAACTTAGAGTCCCCATCAAATTTATCCGGCAAGGATAGTCGTATTCCAGAAGCGGCCACTCGCTGCGGAGGAGGTACAGGAGCTGGCGGAGGAGATGATTGCTGGAGCTGTGGTAGTAACTGTTGTAGCATAACAGTCAGTTGAGACAGCTGTTGGCCTTGTTGCGCAATCTGTTGTGACTGCTGGGCGACCACCGTGGTGAGGTCAGCGACAACTGGCAGAGGAACTTCAGCGGGATCCATGGCCGGATCTACTGTCACGATGCCGGCTGGCAGGTGGTGGATCCTCTGTGCCAGAGAGGGATTGGCGTGGACCGTGCTAGAGGATCGGTTCTAAGTCACTACTGGTTTTCACCAGAGCCCGCCGCAAAGCGGGATGGTCTTGCTGCGGCGGTAGTGACCAGGTCGTATCCCCTAGCAACGGCTCAACCTCTCTGGCTGCTGAAGATAGGCGCGGTACAAGGGAGTAGACAGAAGCAAGGTCGGACGTAGCAGAAGGTCGGGGCAGGCAGCAAGGATCGTAGTCAGGGGCAACGGCAGAAGGTCTGGAATCACAGGCAAGGAACACACAAGGAACGCTTTCACTGGCACTAGGGCAACAAGATCCGGCGAGGGAGTGAAGGGGAAGTGAGGTGATATAGGGAAGTGCACAGGTGTAAACACTAATTGGAACCACTGCACCAATCAGCGGTGCAGTGGCCCTTTAAATCGCAAAGACCCGGCGCGCGCGCGCCCTAGGGAGCGGGGCCGCGCGCGCCGGGACAGAACTGACGGGGAGCGAGTCAGGTACGGGAGCCGGGGTGCGCATCGCGAGCGGGCGCTACCCGCATCGCGAATCGCATCCCGGCCGGAGGTGGTAACGCAGCGCCCCGGGTCCGTGGAACCGACCGGGGCGCTGCAGTGAGGGAAGTGTAGCGAGCGCTCCGGGGAGGAGCGGGGACCCGGAGCGCTCGGCGTAACAGAAATTGACAATAAAACACCTTGAGGGGTAAATTGCCTGCGAGAGATGTCTAGAGCTCGGACATCGGAGACTCTTTTGATAGAAATTAGGCATAAGAGAGAAGTTAACTTGAAAGATGAAAGTTTCAAAGACAAAGGGGGAGATTTATCAAAGGATTTCGACTGGTTTTTCCTGTCTAAATTTGTCGCACAGAAAGTTGCAGTCTAAATATGTGCGACTTTTCTGCGACTTTTGCTGTAGAGGATTTTTAGAACATGATGCATGCAAGTCTATTTTAGACAGAAATGCATTGGAAAATGCATTGGTGCGGAATTTATCAAGTGCAACTTTTGTGCGACAAGTCGCATCTGCCCAAAATATGCTGAAATGTCAGACCATGTTGGAGCAAGTCTAAATGCAGTTTAAGCTGTAGACCCTGAAGTCTGAGCACAGAATTTATCAAGGGCTGTGAGACCTTTGATAAATTAGGAGCACAATAGACAGGAGACTACCACATACGCTGGTCTATAAGCATACCCAGAATAGACTAGATTAGTAAATGTCCCCCAAAGAGTGGTTATCATCAAAAGATGAAAACAAAGATAAGAGAAGATTAACATCCCAAGTTGATTGATATTTGGGTAAAGGAGGACGTTAAAAACGTATTCCTTTAAGAAGTTTGCAAACCAAATGATTTTTTTCTATAGGGAGAAAATCTACAGGGGCATGATAGAAAGATATAGCTGACCTATATAAGTTTATGGTTGGATAAGCTTTACCTTGATCAAAGGAAGCAGAAAGGTAATTTAGGATATGTGGGATAGATGTAAGAACGGGATCCAAATTCCGTTCAGAGCACCATTGAACCCAAAGTTTCCAGGCTGATCTGTAAGCAGATCTGGTACCTGGAGCCCAGGCTTCAGAGAGTATGTCATAAGTCGATTGAGAAAATTCTGAGTGAGGGACGGTTGACCCGAAATCAACCATGTGACTAGTGGAAGCTGATTCGATAGGATTAAGGGATGAGGGTTCCCGATTTGGTCCAGAAGCAGTGTCGGAAAAGAAGGAATCAATCTTGGGAAATCTATTAACATCTCTAGTAGTTGGGGGAACCTAGATTGGGCTGGCCACCAGGGGTAATCAGCACCATAGTTGCCTCTCGAATCTTAGCCTGAAGAAGTCTGGGAATCAAAGAAAAGGGAGGAAAGGCATAAAGAACCCTTTGAGGCCAGGTTTGAAGTAGAGCATCTGAGCCCAGAGCTTCTGGGTCCGGACGCCAGCTGAAGAAAAGAGGAAGCTGATGATTTAGACAAGATGCACATAGGTCTAAATAAAGGGGACCCCAAAGAAGATTGATGTTGTGAAAAATGGAGGGGTCCAATCTCCAATCGCTGAAATTGGAAAGGTAATGAGAGTTCCAATCTGCAACATGATTGGAAAGATCCGGAAGGTATTCCTCCTTTAAAATAATATGTCTGTCTAGACAAAAATGCCATATTTCCTTGGTGATATTGGCTAACATTTTGGTTTTCGTGCCACCTAGACGGTTGATATAATGGACAACAGATATGTTGTCCATACTAAGAAGTATGCAAGAATGATGTATGTCTTTGATGAAACTCTTCAAAGCGAAGAAATCCGCCATCATTTCCAGCCAATTGATGTGAAGGGATTCCGAAAGGGACCATTTTCCTCCTGTGGACAGAGATCCACATCGAGCACCCCAACCGATCATACTGGCATCTGATTCTAAAATCAGATCTGGTTTGGTATTGAAAATTGTTTCGCCATTCCATTCTTGGGTATGATGAGCCACCAAAGAAGCTCTTCTCTGGCCTCTGAATAGAGAGGGATTATGTCTGAGTAACCCAATCCTTCTCTTAAATGTTGGATCTTTAAGCGCTGAAGAGCCCTGTAATGTAAAGGAGCAGGGAAGATGGCTTGAATGGATGCTGAGAGTAAACCTACTATTCAGGCTATAGCACAAAGGGAGATTTGAACAAATCTCCCTCCGAATTACCTTGAGTATCTTGGAAGGAAGACTCAAGAGAGCAGTGTGTACGTTGACTAGAAAGCCCAAGAATTCTATTTCTCGTGAGATAGTGAGGACATATTTGTCGTAGTTGATGATAAAACCAAGAAAATTGAGAATGGAGAGAGTCCATTCCATATGGAGATGGATAAGATGAATAGAGTTGGCCATAATGAG
Organism: Hyla sarda; assembly: GCF_029499605.1. Classification (NCBI taxonomy): domain Eukaryota; kingdom Metazoa; phylum Chordata; class Amphibia; order Anura; family Hylidae; genus Hyla; species Hyla sarda. Next base: position 117,784,978 of record NC_079194.1, on the reverse strand, counting down.
AATGTCGTCCAGATATATGATGAGACGGCTTCCTCAAGAGCGAAGATTCGCTATGATTGGCTTCATTAGTTTGGTAAAGCACCATGGTGCTGAAGATAGGCCAAATGGGAGGCAAGTAAACTGCCACTTTTGATTTTTCCATATGAATTGGAGAAAAGGTTGAGAATCTGGATGGATGGGAAACGTAAGATAAACATCTTTTAGATCGATTTTTACCAACCAGTCTCCTTGACATAGAAGATCTCTAAAGAGATGGATGCCTTCCATCTTGAAATGTTGATAAATAGCAAAGTTGTTGAGTATTTTTAGGTTCATTACAGGTCGGGTAGCTCCATCCTGCTTTTTGACTAAAAAGAGGTTGCTGGTAAAACCTGGTGAATGGAGAGGAACCGAGGTGATGGCGTTTTTTTGAATATAATTCTTGAATCTCTGAATCTATTAAAAAATGGTCTTCCCTTGAAAAATGTATGGAGTTAGGTAAGTGAGTTTGGATAGGAATTGAAAAGAATTCTATGTGATAACCCATCACTGTGTTGAGAATCCATTGGTCGGAAGATATCATGTTCATTTTGGAAAAAATTAATGAGTCTTCCGCCCACTGGAAGAGGGAAAGAAGGAAGATTGAAGAGACTTACCTGGAGCGGGTCTGGAACAAGGAGCTTTACATTGTTCCCTGGTCCGCCAGGGGCATTCGCAGTAGGGGAAGAAGGGAGTATTATGGGTGACTGTAGGGGTATATTGTGGTCTATCAGGTTGATACTGAGATCTTGGTTGGGGTCTGTGTTGGAATGAGCGGCTGGGAAACCGACCCCGGCCTTTCCCAGCCCTGGAGAAAACCTTGCCCAAGAAGACTTTCTTTAAGGAAGTCTGGGCTTTGTCCAGGGACAAAAAAAGTCCCACAAATTTACTGATTTCCTTAATAAAAGGTTCCCCAAATAGTAAGCCATCTGTTGGAACTGATGGTTCTGATGTTGCTAAATGTGTAAGTTGTGGGTCCATTTTTAGGAGGATGGACCTTCTGTGTTCAGCGAAGATGCAGCATTCGTGTTGCCATAAAAACACATGGCTCTTTGAGCCCAGCCCCTCAAAACTTGAACATCTATAGGTTCACCAGTAATAATAGCCTGTTCGGATAGATCAAGGATTTTTGTTAGAGGACCAAGTATGTCCAGAAACTTATCCTGAACAGCTTTGATGGATCTATCCAGTCCTTTTTTGGGATTCTTTCCCAATTAAAGTAAATATTTTGTTAGAATTTGGGTCAATCTCGGGGGTCTGGGTCATGTTAGAGGGAATAGATGGTCGTGGGCATTCAGTTCGTAGTTTATTTCTGTCTGAACAGTCTAAAGGTTTTTTAAGCCAATGACCAATATATTGCACCACCTGGGGTTGGGGTATCCATTCTCCAGAGCAGGGGTGTCTAATATGGATAGGATCAAAAAATGGAGTACCAGATGAGTCTAAGACCACATTATCCTTGTGGACATCTTCAGTAGGATTATCATCACTTCCCTCAGAAATCTCATGAGAATAAGAGGGGTCATCAATGTCTGAATAATCCGTAGAATTGTCTGATATTTCTTGAAATGAATCAGGTTTAGCCCAAGAGGAGGATTTCTTAGCCCGATTATTAGATACTTCCTCACAGGATGAGGGTTTGTGGTGTAAAAATTGATCACCAGTATGATGGCTGCTAGATGGTTGCAGACCTGATGAGGGATCCTGACCTATTTCTTTAGAGGCCAATTTCTTTTGTTTGGCAGAGAAAAGGTCATCAATTCTATCAAAATGTCTCTTAAAAGCCGCTTTTATGAATAACAGACCTTTGGAAAGTTGGGTTACGGAGTCTACAGTGGACAAAATAGTGTCCGAAGGGGTAGTAGGAGGGGGTTGGGTGGCTTTTTGGGTACCAACTTCAGATATTGCTAAGGTGATATATTTATTAATGTTCTCCTGGATAGAAGCCATTGCAGTGTGAACTGCGGTCTGCACCGTTTTAGAAACGGATTGGTCAACAATAAGTTGAATTTGATCCCCAGAAATGTATTCTGGAGTCTAAATTTGAGATTGTTTCTAAGACATTTTAATAAAAAGAGGGTATGGAAATATTTATGAGGTAAGATATATAATAGGCAATACAATAGCAGGTAATGGGAGCTAAAATATATAAATTAAGTACATTTATATAAATTCAAATAATTATTATTAATAATAATGATAAAATTTCAAAACTTTTGTTATGAAGATTCTGAGGAGAATAAATATAGAGTATCGCTGGGGTGAGCTGCGCTGCCTATGAGGGAAGAAGCAGGAAGCCGGGACTGATCACCAGTCGGCGGTCTCGCGAGAATACAGAGAAAAGAACTGCGTCATGAACGAGTAATGGGGTTGGACGTGTGCACTACAGGGGATGAAGGTAGAAGGACCAGAGAAAAGAGGAGAGGAGAACAGCGATTATAGGTAAGAATGTGACCGTAAAGTAAAAACAAGATGAAGGAATAAATATTATTGAAATGGATACGGTAATAAGTGGTACAGCGCGGTGAATTGAAAAATATATTATTGTGGAAATAGATGAAATATTGATTTAGAATAGTAATGAGATGTAAGAGATGAAAGAAAAATAAGATAGTAATAAAGAATACAAATTATGAAAAAATCATGAAGATGAAATTTAAAAAAAAATTTGAATTAAATCAATGAATAATATGAGAGATAGCACATAAGAAATAATATATATATATATATATATATTTATTATAATATTATGTATAAAATACATATAATATAAGATTAAATGAATTAAAACTAGATGAACTTATCTCAACTGTGGAGCAGCAAGAAAGAAGAGGAATTTCCAGTTACAGCACCTTGTATTACCTGTCCTGCTTTGTGATTGTCTGTTAAGGGACACATAGCATGTTTGAGTGCACCTATTTATACCTGTATACCTTATTAAAGTTTTTTCTGTATTATTTTAACCATTTTGCTGCTGGAGCAAGTAAAAGAGAGATTAATGCATAATGCGAATGCCTCCTGTCTTGATATAAAATTAGATTTTTTTTTCTGATTAGACCCAGATACTTCAACATAGTCTTTTTTCTTATCTGCCTCTATTATCTGACTGTATTTTTATTTTTTATTTAAGTTTTGATAAATTATTATGGAAAAAGCCATCTCGCCTGAGCTGTTATTTAACAGCATAAAGGCTAAGTTTCCACTTGGTTTTTTTCTGTCAGTTTTTGGATATCTGCCACTGCAGTTTTTGAGCCAAAGTCAGAAGTGGATCCATAAGGGAGGAGAAGTATAAGTCCTTCCCTTATATGTCCTATTCCTTTTGACTACATTTCTGGCTTTGGCTCAAAAACTGCTGTGGCAATATTCCAAAAACTGCCAGAAAAAAAAAACAAGTGGAAACTTAGCCTTAGAGATATGTTTTACAGCAGGACCCATGAGCATAGGAGACAATAGACAGGAGCTGTCCCATTTACATGATTGGTATCAGCAATGCCTGTCAACAGTACCCAATATGGATGATTCTAGAGCAGCATTCCCCAAGCTGTGGCTGTCCCGCTGTGACAAAACTACAACTTCCATTGTGTATTAACAGCCAGCTGCACAGCAATGGGGAATGCTGTCCCAGAACTTACAAATTAAAGGTGTACTCTTATCCACAAGATATGCCATGTAAGATAAATGCAGGTTTAATTTCTTGGACCCTTACCTATTTTGAGATCCACAGGTGCCAGGGGAGTGGAAAAAGAAGGGGTGCTCCTTCTTCCAGGATCTGGCACACTCCGAGCAAGAGCAGCATTTAACTCTGTGTGTGCCTTTAAGACACACACAGGGTTAAACTTTGCCACATTTTGGGACTGCTGGGACTTCCCGTCAGGGAGCGTCTGTATCCCGCGCTGTCTGCACAGGATAATGATAGAGAGTAGAGGAACGGTGGAGGACATGAACCATCAGGAAGACACAAGGAAGCTACATGGGAGCAGTGTGACAATTGAGTATTGTGGTTTTCTTTTTTTATCCTGCATGTTACCACTTTTAAATTATGAAAAAATCTGGGGTATGACTTACAAATTAAAATTGAAATTTCTTGGGTATGTACTAATAAAACACACATATAACCCCTATGACAATACAAATAATTCTGTGACCACAAAGGGAAGAATATAATCACAGAGAATAGATGACCTACATTAAATCCACCACCTTAAATTATTGCACATGAATTTGTCACTTCAGTAGTTTCCTATTGCACAAATATAATCAATTACCACCTCTTAGTCATTTAAGGTGGCTCATATTATTGCACATATTCAGGGCTCATTTATTACACAGGATCATAGGAGAGAACACTTTAACATTGGGGAAGACTGATGTATGCTATCCCTGCACTCCCTATTAGTCCCTATAGTGTAGTGCAATTGAACCCCTATTCACACCTTCCCCTCACTGTGTGGCATGCAGGGGTCAAGTCCTGTGAAAAAAGTGTGGGAACTCACCCAAGCATTCCCCTCAAAGACAGGTCCTGCAGGACACCTTCTAATGGAAACAGTGTTCCTGCTATGGAAAAAGTGCACAAACTCCGTTCCTATGCGTTCCTGCAGGACTTGAGCCCTGGTGGCATGTAACTGGGGCACTCATCCTAATAAGGACCCTGCCTTAGGACCCTGTCCCTACACTGATTCATTCTTATCATTGTGATATACACAGTTACCACTTTTGTTGACAGAACGGGGGAGAAGGTAACTATTACATGGGGGTACTGAGAGGAAGCCTAACCACTTTATGGAGACTCAGAGGGGGGGGGTCTAACTGCTATAAGGGAGAAAGAAGGCTAACTACTATATAAGGGTACAGAGGGGGACTCAATTACTATATAGGGGCACAGAGGGGGGAGCCTTACTACTATATGGGGGCAGAGAGGGGGGGCCTAACTGCTAAATGTGGGGGAGGCTAATTACCATATTGGAGACTAACTACTATATGGAGTGGGGGGAGGATAATTACTATTTGGGAGCACAGAGGGGGGCCTAACTACTATATGGGGAGTACAAACGGGTGGCCTAACTACTATTTGAGGGTACAGAGGGTGGCCTTACTACTGTATGGGGGTAGGGTAGGCTAATTACCATATTGGAGCACAGAGGGGGGCCTACTATATAGGGGAACAGAAGTGTAGCCATAAGACTATATGGGGCAAAGGGGGGGGGGACCTTACTACTATATGGGGCCATAAAGGGGGAGCCTAACTACTTTATAGGGGCAGAGAGGGGGAGCCTAACTACTAAATGAGGAACAAAGAGGGGAGCCAAACTACTATAAAGGGGCCTGGGGGGGAGGGGGTGAGGGGCCTAATACTATATGGGGATAGAATGGGAGACATACCTACTATATAGGGGCAATGTGGGGGGCCTTACTACTAAATGGAGACTTTGTGGGGCACCTAACTACTATAGGAGGGCAGTGTGTTGGCCTAATACTATAAAGGGACAGTGTGCGGAGCCTTACTACTATATGGGGACACTGTGTAGGGCCTTACAACTATATGCAGACTGTGTGTGGAACACAACTACTATATGGGGGCAGTGTAATAGAGATGGGGGGATTGTATAGAAATGAGGATTGTGTTGGAGCGAAGAGCCTAAAATATTTGTCTGGAAGATTCTGTGGAGACAAGCCATGGCTAGGAAAAGTCTTCATGATGCCCAGGCCAGAAGGAGAAGAAAAGTAAAAGCGAAAAACTCTGATCAGGGAAGATGTCACCTGAAAGTCACTTGATTTAACTGCACTGTAATCACTTATGTAGTCTGCAGCGCCTGTGGAGTGCATGAACCTACCTCTATATGGTCACTGTATGTGGGGATTACTGGTCTGCATGAAGTGGATTTTATTTAATAACAGTATAGCAGTATTATTCAGTCACTATGTGGCGCAATTTTAGTGGTCATCGTGTGGCAGTTTTATGTGTCCCTTGTATAGGGGTATTATTGGTAATATTGGTCACTGTATACTGGTATTATTAATAATATTGGTCTTTGGTTGCTATGGGCAACTGCACCACTCTTCCTCTACACAGGTTTTGATAAATCTCCCCACATGACCCTAGGATGTATGAAGTCTGTGCAATTCCAATTGACATTACTAAGCAGCACCTCATGCTAACAGCTTACACTAAATACGCAACTCCCACTGAAGTCAACAGGAAATATGCAAACTGTGTGAAACAGCCAGCTCAGTTGTTTTTGGCTTTTTAACCTGTACTGGTGGCCACATGCAAGCTGGAGGGGGTCCAAGAAATTTGACCTGCATCCAGGGGCATTGAAAGGTCTCAAAGAAAAGCCACAACCCTAACCACCCCCTTCATTCACACCCAAACACACACAGTCTTTCAGCAATCACTCCTATCACCCTCAGATCTTAGCATGTACACAATGGCCCTCATTTACTATTGCAAACCTGACATGTTTTGTCGGGTTGTGCGCCAGATTCTAGCGCATTCGGCCAGAAATTCTGTCTGCGCCAGAATGTGCACCTGAATTTGCACCATATTTGGAAAAAAAAACTGACTAACTCTCAATTTTACTTAGAAAACCCCAAAAAAGGGGCACGTCCGCAGTGAAAAGGGGCGTGTTCCCGACATTTTCACAAAAACCCTACATATTTACTAAGGTTTCCACAGAAAATGTGGTGGATTTGAGCTGAGAAAAACCCTACAGATCAGAGCATGTGTAAAAAGAAGCAAAGTGTAGAGAAAAGTGCAAAATGTAGGGAAACCTTAGTAAATACTGTGGAAAAAAATTTGTAGGGAAAGAAACCAACACTCCATTCTTAGTAAATCAGGGCTAATGTCTGACAGTGATAGGAGTAAGATTGTTGCAACCACACTATCTCCCTCCAAAAGCTGTACATACTCAGGTAGTCTGTACATGCAAAGATCTCACACATGTGCGGCTCACACTGACAGGCAGCGGGTGTGCCCATACGGGAGAAAGCGGCACTCGCTCGCCTGGAGATCCAGAACAAGTGTCCTGGATCCCCATTAGCCAGCAAGCGCCTGTACCAGACCCAAGGCTATGGACATCAGAGGACTTGAGAAAGGAGGTGTGGCCTCCGAAACGTCGGAAGTGTCTGGCGCTCATTTGCGGCTTCTCCTTCGTTTCATTTCTATCCCCCCCAATCACATTCTCCCCATTTCATTTCTATCCCCCCCATGTCACATTCTCCCCTTCCCATCCCTACCCTGTCTCATCTTCCCCCATGCGACATTCTCCCCCATGTTAACACCCCCCCGTCCCAGTAGACAGGTAGTACCCCCAAATTAGATCCCCAGTAGGTAGGTAGTACCCCCAGTTTGACCCCCTCCCCCCAGTAGGCAGTTAGTACCCCCAGATTAACCCCCAGTAGGCAGGTAGTAGCCCCATATTAGACCCCACCCTAGGGCTGGGCGGTATGACCAAATCTGCGTATCACGGTATTTTTGTAACTTTCGGCGGTTCCACGTATATAACGGTATATAACGGTATTTCTTCCCCCCCCCCCCCCCCCAACAAAAATTAATTATCAGCCCGGCGCTGCGCTATTCTGCCCCCCCCCCCCCAACAAAAATTAATTATCAGCCCAGCGCTGCCCCCTTTGGGGTAAATACTCACATGTCACCCGCTGCCCTCCTCGTGCTGTTTGTTGCCGGCGCAGACACAAGGTAAACAAAATAAACTCACGCATGTTCCGACGTCGGCCTTACGCTAGGAACGGGAACGTCGGACAACCATCAGCCTATCACCGGCCGCAGCGATGTTCCGCCTCGGCCGCTGATAGTCCACTGTCATGTAAAAAGCTCTGGGCGGCTTCTTACATGACAGTGGGCGGCTCAGCTAATCAGCAGCCAAGGTGGAACATCGCTGTGGCCAGTGATAGGCTGACGGCTGTCGGACGTTCCATTCACTAGGAAGCAGATGAGGCCGGTACCGGACCAACGGGAGGTGAGTTAAAGTTTATTTTGTTTATTTTTTTGCAGCCCGGGCATAGGGATACCACACAATATAGAGCAGTGGTCTTCAACCTGCCAACCTCCAGATGTTGCAAAACTACAACTCCCAGCATGCTGAGAGTTGTAGTTTTGCAACATCTGGAGGTCGGCAGGTTGAAGACCACTGGTATAGAGTGTCAGCGCCGGCGGCCGCAACAAACATGAGGATGAGGAGGGCAGCGCATGCGGGTGACATATCAGTATTTACCCCGATGGGGACAGCGCTGGGCTGATAATTAATTGGGGGGCAGAACAGCGCTCGCAGGTGACTTGTGATTAGTTCCCCGATGTGGGGACAGCGAAGCGCTGGGCTCATTCATTCATTCCCGAAGGGGAGGGGCCCAACCGGTATTGTGGTATGGGTTAAAACTCATATCGTGCAGCACAAAAATGTCGGTATTCGGTATGAACCTGTATACCGCTCAGCCCTACCCCACCCCCCTGGTAGGCAGGTAGTGCCCCCAGATTAACCCCTCTCCCCCAGTAGGCATGAAGCACCCCCAGATGAACCCGCTTCCCCCAGTAGGCAGGTAGTACCCCAGATTAACCCCCTCCGCCCAGTAGGCAGGTAGTACCCCCAGATTAACACCCTCCCCCCTGTAGGCAGTACCCCAAGAAGAGGGGGTTAATCTGGGGGTACTACCTTCCTACTGGGGGGAAGAGGAAGTTAATCTGGGGGTACTACCTGCCTACTGGGGGGGGCAGATTAACCCCCTCCCCCAGTAGGCAGGTAGTACCCCCAGATTAACCCCCTCCCCCAGTAGGCATGTAGTACCCCCAGATTAACCCCCTCCCCCCCAGTAGGCAGTACCCCAAGAAGAGGGGGTTAATCTGGGGGTACTACCTTCCTACTGGGGGAAGAGGGGGTTAATCTGGGGGTACTACCTGCCTACTGGGGGGGGGGGGGGCCCAGATTAACCCCCTCCCCCCCAGTAGGCAGTACCCCAAGAAGAGGGGGTTAATCTGGGGGTACTACCTTCCTACTGGGGGAAGAGGGGGTTAATCTGGGGGTACTACCTGCCTACTGGGGGGGGGGCCCAGATTAACCCCCTCTCCCCCCCAGTAGGAAGGTAGTACCCTCAGATTAACCCCCTCCCCCCAGACCCAGTAGGCAGGTAGATAGTAGTACTAGTACCCCTAGGAATTGAGTGCAGAACCTTCACATTCACTCACTGTCAGAGAAGTTGCACTTGCTTGCACAACTAACGGCGCGCGGAAATGTCGGCAGTTCGCGCACTGGCCACTGTCTCGTCACGCTCTAGGGCTGGCGTCAGGACGCCGGCCCCTGAATTCTAGGACTCAGAGTGACGTCATGTGACATGGTGAGCCGCGGGCACATAGGAGGCCGGGGCCGACGGATGGTGAGCCGAAGCGGGGCACAAAAAGGAGTCGGAGGCAGCGGCTTCAGTCTCTGCCTCCCTCTCCAGGCAGGCTCTCGTACTGCTGGCCCAGCAGGCCGAGCTGCCTGCCGAATGGGATAGCGCAAGAGGACAGGCAAACACCAGCTCTGCTCGGGGGCCCTGGGCCAGCTCAGGGCCCCAAGCAATTGCTACCTATCACCTCTGTGCACTGAACTTTACAGTGTGTCAGCTCTGCCCAGCAGCGGCAAAAGGAGCTGAAATATTCAGCACACTATTGAGCACTATGAACTGAAGACATCATGACTCTACAGCAGTGTTTCCCAACCAGGGTGCCTCCAGCTGCTGCAAGACATCTGATATCTCCTGTTGGCAGTTCTATCAAGTTTGGCGGAGAAAAAAAATAGTGCTTGCACTATTTTTTTCTCCACTAAACTCCTGTAAAATTACCAGATCACTGATGGATCCCATGCAAGTGAATAGGGTCCGTCAGCACCCAGCATTAGCCGTTTGCATCCGACTCATTTCAGAGTCCATTCGTCTATAAAAAAAATAAAAAATAAAGGCAAAAAAAAGGCAAAAAAATAAAAAAAAGGCAAAAAAAAAACCTGATCAGACCCTAAACGGGTCGGATGCAAACGGCAATGTGAACCTAGCCTAAGAAGTATATTAGAAAAGTAATTAAAATAGGCTTTTCTATGATATATTAACATTTATTAATGGTGATAGGTACCATTTAATAGTTAGGCTCTAGAACAGTGCGGCTCTTATCACACTACAATGTTGAGTTGGAGGGCAAGAGTTTCGGAAATACGGCTCTAGAATCATCTATATAGGGCACCACTGACCGGTACAGTGGTCCCTCAAGTTACAATATTAATTGGTTCCAGGACGACCATTGTATGTTGAAACCATTGTATGTTGAGACCATAACTCTATGGAAACCTGATAATTGGTTCTGAAGCCACTAAAATGTCATCCAAAAATAGGAAAAAGTGAGGATTAAAGAAAAATAAGTAGCTAACTAATATAGATAAAGCAAATCCTTACATATGAAAGAAAAAGCTGCTGGGATCTGTAATCACTGTCTATGTAGAGGACAGGAGCTTCTTCAGGGTCCTAAAAAAGTAATGAAGCCGGCCTGACCTGCTGTCCAAAGCAGCAGCTACCCCTGGTACAGGTAAAGAGTACAGAACATGTAATACCTCCCTGTACTGTAGGAGGCGCTACCAGACACCAGTAAGTGCATGCACTTCAGTACTACAGGGGTTTTACCAGTGAATACCCATTCTGATTGGTCAGTTCCTCCAGCCATTGACACGTTTCACAGATCTGGACTGTCCGTAGGATTGTATGTTGAGTCTGGTTTCAAGTTACAATGGTCCAGAAAAAAACATTGTATGTTGAAACTATAGTATGTTGAGGCCATTGTAAGTTGAGGGACCACTGTATTGCCGATACCAGCGCATTACAATGCCCTTGCCCTATGTTAGTGTTTCCCAACCAGTGTGCCTCCAGCTGTTGCAAAACTATAACTCCCAGCATACCCGGACAGCCTTTGGCTGTCCGGGTATGCTGGGAGTTATAGTTTTGCAACAGCTGGAGGCACACTGGTTGGGAAACACTGCCCTATGTTCTAGAGCAGTGGTCTCCAAACTGCGGTCCTCCAGCTGTTGCAAAATTACAACTCCCAGCATGCCCGGACAGCTTTAGGGCCTGTTTGAAGACCACTGTTCTATGGTTGGGAGGTAACCATACTTTCATATTTAGTTTTCTAGCAATAATACCATATTGGAGCATGTTGTCACGTGCAGTAACCCATTACTCTCCTTTGTGAAAATGAGGGTTCAAATGTACAGCAAGGCATGCTGCGAGTTGTAGTCCTCAGTCACCCATCCTCCCCCTGCCAGCTCACTGCCTGGCTCTGCCAACCTCCGCGAGCCTTCAAACATAAACCACCACTGACCACACACACATCCTTCAAGGCCACAAGCTCGTTCTGACGTCAAAGGGGCGTGGTTACACCGCAAAGGTCTCATTGGATTGGGTTTGCGTGAGTAGGCGGGTATTTTCATGCAAATATATAATACCGCCACGCCCCTTAGCGACACGCCTCTTCTCGAAGCTCTAAGTAAAAAAAATAAATAAAAATAAAAAAAAAAGTCCAAGCGGAAGAAATGTTTGTGACGTCAGTGATGCGTCCCGCCCTCTCCGCCAATAGGCCAGCCCCTTTTTCCCGCCCTCCCGTTGTGCGCACACCCGGACTCTTTCCACCTCCCCTCCTTCTGTTTGGCAGGATCAGTGCGCGTTGCGCTTGCCGGTCCTATTAGGTTGTGTGTGTGTGTGAGGTGAAGCTAACAGCCGCTGCCGCCTCAGCCCCCCCCAGCGGCCGCTGTGCGTGTGTGACAGGGGGGAGGGAGGGGGGTTCTGTACTGAAGGGAGGGGACGGCTCCTCTGGTCCGGTGAGGTGACGGCTCCTCTGGTTCGGTGAGGTGACGGTGTGTGTCTATACGGTGTGCCGGCGACGGAGCAGCCCCCCGGGGGACGATGAGCATCGAGATCCCGCCCGGCCTGACGGAGTTGCTGCAGGGTTATACGGTGGAGGTTCTACGCCAGAGACCGCACGATCTGGTCGATTTCGCCGTACACTACTTCACCCGGCTCCAGGAGAAGCGGCTGCAGGATGGCGCCGGGGCTGCCGCAGATCAACGGCCTCGTTGCCGCGGGGTCAACTTTGACGGGGAGCCCATGCAGACCGAGTCCAACGGGGACGAAGAGGAGGAGGAGGAGGACGACGAGGAGGACGATGACTCTGACTTTGAACGTAAGAGGCCACGGTCTGGAACACCTCTCAACCCCTAGATAGAGGAACCTAGGCCCCTAAGCTGCTGCAGAACCTCACAGCTGTCACTCAGAGCTGTCATATCTTAACCTGTAGCTTCCCAGCATGCCTCTTATTACTATATTCTTAAAGGGAAATGCAGCTCTCATAGGTTATGACAGGTCAGGATTGAAGATATGTATACCCTTTAAAGGGGCACCAGCCCTAACATCCTCTGCCCCCTTCATTGTACCACCCCCTTTAATCTGCACCATGTCAGAAACTGAAAGAGCTTGCATTCCCCTTTAAGACTTTTGACCAGGATCACAATCTGATCTACCTCATGCCAGGTTGTCACAGCATTGGGGGGGCTGTACTGATCCTAATGTGTTACTGGGAACCCCAACATCTATTAGTATTTGCTTACATACGACTGTCAACCTTAAAGGGATTGTCTGCTTTACAAAGGAATGTTTCCTATTCAGGGTGTTCTTGGAGAGAAGTTACAAGGGGGGCTTCTTTCTCTGGAGGACCTATTCTGGCAGCATTCTACATAAAATCCTTATTGCTTTTAATAGGAACAGTGTAATGCTCAGTCTTTTTCTGTGGTGGCGCTGCAGGGTAACTGGTCGCTTCCTTCCTGATTTATCCCACAAATTACCACTAAGCATTGATGATGACAGTAATAGGGCCCTTATGATGTGTATCATGGGGGACCTTTTTAAGCAAAAAAGCATTGTCAAATATGCTCATTGTATAAGGGGGGGGGGGGTGACTCTATTGTCTGTTTTGTTAGCAGATGTATAGAAGATGTTGTTCTCATCTGACATTTGTGGCATCTACAGGAGGTGTCATATGTCTGGTTGATCAGTACCCACATCGCTCTCAAGAATTAGGGCCCCCAGCTCCATCCAATTTTCTTTTCGTCATGCAGTTTTTGTGGGATTTATTTTATAAAATAGTGTGTATTAGAAGTTTCCACCCCCCAGCATTTTAGCCTCTAGGTTTTTCACATTACCAGTCATGTGATTCTTTTGTCATGTGATTAAGGGTTTCTATTGAAGAATTGGGGGGGAAAAAAACACCATACATGCACTTATGGCATTTTTTCTTTTATTTTTTAACCACATACAGTGGTCCCTCAACATACGATGGTAATCCGTTCCAAACGGACCATCGTTTGTTGAAACCATCGCATGTTGAGGGATCTGTGCAATGTAAAGTATAGGACAGTTGTCTACAAACTGCGGACCTCCAGATGTTGCAAAACTACAACACCCAGCATGCCCGGACAGCCGTTGGCTGTCCGGGCATGCTGGGTGTTGTAGTTTTGCAACATCTGGAGGTCTGCAGGTTGTAGACCACTGTTAGAGGAAATTGTACTCATCTGTCCCCGCCGCTCCGGACCGTCACCGCTGCCCGGGATGTCGCCTTCCATCGCTGTCGCCGCGTCCCCGCCGCTCCAGCAAGACCTCTGCTTCCCCAGCATCCTCGCTCTCCGTCGCCACCATCATGTTGCTACGCACGCCGCTCCTATTGGATGACGGGACGGCGTGCGCAGCGACGTGATGACGTCGAAGGAGAGCGCCGACGATGCAGGGGATCCCAAAGAGGATGCGCCGGAGCCCCGAGGACAGGTAAGTGATCGTCAGCGGACCACACGGGGCACCGTAAAGGGCTATCTGGTGGCAGTTGAAGCAGTCTGCGCTGCCGGATAGCCGTTTATGCGATGGCCCCAACATACAAAAGCATCGTATGTTGATGCTGCCTTCAACATGCGATGGCCTCTGAGAGGCAGTCGCATGTTGAAATTATTGTATGTCAGGGCCATCGTAGGTCGAGGGGTCACTGTATAGGCCGGGTTCACACAGCATAATTTCTGCACTGAATTCTGCATGAATTTATTGCCAATTTACTTCAATAGAATTCCTGCTATGGAAATTCTGCTGTGTGAATGGGACAGCAGAATCCCATTAATGTCTATTGGTTATAAATTCATGCAGAATTTTCATGAAGAATTCCATGCGGCCTAATAGAAGTCTATGGGAGGAAAAAAATTTCTTGAACAAGAAAAAAAACCAAAACGCCATACCTAGAGCATGCTGTGATTTTTAAAGAGTCTAAAAACACCCCTAAAGGTAAAAAAAAAAAAAAAAATTGGAAATAGTGTTATGTAATTTTCCATTTACTGATAGCTAACATCTGGATGGTTTTATTATTATTATTATTATTTTTTTTTTTTTGGGCCCCCAAAATTGCCATGCAGTGAGTATGGTGTGTCATTGGTGGGTTTATTTGTATTGGTGCTTTTTTTTATTTTTCAAAAACGGTCAGTTTTTTTTTGTAATTTCAGCTGTGACTATTTTTCCCACAGAGAATTTGCTTAGTGCCTGTACAATGGAATACACCATTGTTTTGGTGCTTGCACCACTCAGGTTATCAGTCAACACAATGAGATTAATTGTTGCCTTCCTGATATTTTATTGGCTGAAATTTGTGCAATTTCAAAATAGACAACTTTGGCAAAAGTGACAGTGAAAGGCAGTGCTTCGTTCTTGACAAATGCAGTGGATAACATTTATTAACTGTGTCTTTTTGAAAAGATGCAAACATAAAGAACAAAAAATGCAAATTCGTACCACCTATGCCTTGCCTTAGAAAAATGACCGCCTACAGCAAGTTCTGAGGTGATTTTTCATTTGTGCTAAATTTATCAAAGTATGCAGTGTTATAAATTGGTAACTTTGGTACACATAAGCCAAAAACACAGCTAAGAAAAAAAGCCATGAAGTGGCTGCACACACACTAATAAATCTCCCCCCTATGTCTGACCAATGACCGTCTGTTCTGTACATTGTGGAGTACTTGTGCTGCATTACCTGTTTCATTGGTAAATGCTCATCTGGTTTTGGTGAAATTATTGCGTGTATTGTTGACATCAGACTGGGACTGTGCCAGGTAGTTGAAGTCTGACACCATTATAGGCTGCAGGTTCCCATACTGTATGATATAATAATCCTCTTCTGTATGTCATCAATGACTGTCATCCTGTCAGTGATAGTTTTCAATAAGCGACGATGTGAAAACCATAGAATGTCTGTATATGTTAAATGGGTTATGAAAAGTAGAAAAACAGAGCGAAGTTCCTCAGGTTGTGTGTGATACTACAACTTGGATACTACCTATCTGCAATACCACACACAGCCTGAGGACAGAGGTGGTGATGTGTTTTTTATTTAGCTCTGTTTTTCTCTCCCTGAATAACCTCTGTCAGCTGCTAATGCTGATTATCTGTGTATGGGAATAAAATAGACAATTAAAAAGGAAGAAATTTTCTCCAAAGCCAGGCGCTTCTCCCAATAAAAAGTTATCTTTATTCTGTCAGGAAAGAAATAAAAAGTTGGTATAAAAAGTACTTTCAACGCGTTTCTAGCTCGGACTGAGCTCTTTATCAAGATGTGCATGCATGTCTCGATAAAGAGCTCAGTCCGAGCTAGAAATGCGTTGAAAGTGCTTTTTATACCACCTTTTTATGTCTTTCCTGACGGAATAAAGATAACTTTTTATTGGGAGAAGCGCCTGGTTTTGGAGAAAATTTCTTCCTTTTTAATTGTCTATTTTACTACTGCCTGCCGACCTCCTTGGATGATCAGGTTCTCCAGGGCTGCTGACCCACTATTGATGCGCTGTTGTAGATGTTATGCTCTGAGCATAACCAACTCTGGTGAGCACATATGTGTTGAAAACTCTGCTTTTAATGTTTTTGATAATACACTAGGATCGCGCTCCTCTGTTCTTTTTGTCTCTTCAGTACATGATCTGTGTATGGGAGCCTTCTTGACAGTAGATGTTGAGAGGGATTGGACAGACACATTTTAACATAAGTATTTGGCAGAAGCTTCCTCTCTTCATTGATAAGACATGCATGATCTGTCATGCTGACCATGCATGTGTATGAGGCAAGTCAAAAGAAAGAGTTGTCCACCAAACAAGCCATCAACTATCTGAAGTATTTGGCTGTAGATACAAATGTAATGTGTTGTGTGTGAATGGATTATAACATTGACACTGCTTTAACTCGTGATCATTTTGTATCAGCAGATTCTATATCAAGAATGGACTCATGGAATGTTGCTGTCCCACAATGTATATCATATAATATAAACTGTACTGGTTCTACATAAAGAATACTGTACGTGTTTTACATTGTAATTCATGAAGCTGGGGGATCTGGAGATAGGTTGTTTGCATTTGCATCATTCCTGTAGTTGATATGCTGGCGCTTGATACTTGTAGGGCAACTTTCAGTGACATTTAAGTCATGATAAAATCACTGGACTACTTCCATCCAATTACAGGGGCTTCCTATGGCACTGTCAAAATGAAATCAGCATTGTTGGGAATCAATTGCTTGACATTACTGCTTTTGCACTAAATAAAAACTGGGCATAGGAAAGCTTTTTGCTGTTATAGTTTTTGCCATACAGATGAAATGCTGAATGCATAGTGACATCTGAGAAGTGACCATGTTATTATTTTGTCTGCTGAGTTAGCTGTGTATTCAATCTATTAGGGAAGGTTTTGCATTTACTGCATTTTTACAACGTCCTAATCTTCTTTTATATGCCCTTTTCTCTGGAGTCATGTAGCAGTTGTGCGGCCTTGGGGTGAAGCTGGATTACATCTCTAGAACTGCTTGTTTCCCAAAGGAACAAGAGATTACCCAAAGTGGTTGTCTCATGACTGGCGATGAGAAGACCTCACTACCAGCCAGAATAGCATGCGGCTTGGCACAGTCATGTGTAATACTACAATGCTCAAACAGGAAACATGTGGCAAGCCCCAACTTTCCTTGGTATTACTAGTTGATCTATGAGGGTTTTAGGATCTAGACCCACAGCAGTCAACTGTGCCCATAAACTTTACGTTTTTGCTGGGTGCTGTCAGTTAGGCTCAATTTACTGTTTAAGTTTACTGTTTGCTATGTGCGCGCAAAGCTTCCAGTACCTATGTTCAGAGTATCCATAGGCCCTCATTCACCAGGGCAGAGTCAAAAAAGTGTCATTTTGGCTTCCTGAGGCATCCAGTAAAAATAACATAAGTTTAATTATTATTAAAAATTTTTTTTCTGTTTCTTGATATTGCCATAGTATAGCTAAACAAGAGTATATGTTGAGGCACGCAGCTTTGGAAACCCTGCAGTGCAGGGGAAAATAGTGAGCGGGCTACAGCAAAGAATCAGTGCTGTGACCCTTTTCGTTCTCTGATTCGGACCTTGTTGGATTCCTGCTGATTTATAAAGTGATGGCTTAACCTAGCGATACTCTATCACTTATTGAAAACATCTCTAAGACTGTAGGAGCAGGCTTCGGATTTTGCCATTCTAATCTCCTAGTCAGCGCTATGTAGCAGTATTGTTTTTTTCCCAGAGAAAGATTGGATAATAGCAGTTCACTAATATTCCCTTATATTGCTATTCAGGCAGTCCCTTTTTTTATATCGTGAAAGGTCACTATGAGGGGGTGATATTCTTTGTGGTCCTCCTGCCCTTTGCTCATCGCTCATTGTGATATGTAACCTCAGTCTCCCAGCCTGATGTGACTCTTCTGGCATGTTAATAATTGAAGGGCTTGGCAGCGTAGTGGCATATGGTAATCGGTAATTATATTATTTTCCTTCTTCGTAATTCCTGTAGATGAAGCAGAATGTGACTCTTAAGCCCTTACAGGGCCTTAAAGGGGTACTCCGGCGCTAAACATCTTATCCCCCGTCAAAAGGATAGGGGACAAGATGTTAAATCGCGGGGATCGCACCATTGGCGACCCCCCCCCCCCCATGATCTCTCCTGCTGCACCCCCGTTTTTCAGCTGCAACGAGTGAGGATCGCTGTGGCTGATGACGGGCGGTGCAGGGGACAGAGTATCGTGATGTCCCGCCCCCTCAATGCAAGTCTATGGGAGGGGGCATGATGATTCCTCCCCCCCCCCTTTGCTATTGTATTCCCCCTGTATTACCCTCTGTGCAAATTCTTAACCCCTCTTTAACACCCAATGTGCCATTTCATTCCCCCTTTATCTTCCTGTGCCATTTCAGGGTAATAAAAGGGAAGATGTGGCACAGGGGGATAATTTGGCACAATGCACAGGGGAATAAGGTGGCACAGGGTAAGAAGGGGGGATAAAATGTTACGGGGGAGGTATAAGGGGAGATTAACTCCTTAAGGACACATGACGTACCGGTACGTCATGTGTCCGCTTCCGATCTATAGCGCGTGGCATTGATCGCGGTGCCGCGTGCTATTAACCCTTTAGACGCGGCGTTCAAAGTTGAACGCCGCGTCTAAAGTGAAAGCTAAAGCATGCCGATTAGCTCAGGGATCTGTTCGGGATAGCCGCGGCGAAATCGCGGCATCCCGAACAGTTTACAGGACAGCTGGAGGATCCCTACCTGCCTCCTCGCTGTCCGATCGCCGAATGACTACTCAGTGCCAGAGATCCAGGCATGAGCAGTCAAGCGGCAGAATCATCAATCACTGGTTTCCTATGAGAAACCAGTGATCAATGTAAAAGATCAGTGTGTGCAGGGTTATAGGTCCCTATGGGGGCTATAACACTGCAAAAAAAAAAGGGGAAAAAAAAGTGAATAAAGATCATTTAACCCCTTCCCTATTAAAAGTTTGAATCAACCCCCCTTTTCCCATTAAAAAAAGTGTAAATAAAAATAAACATAGTGTATCGCGGCGTGCGGAAATGTCCGAATTATAGAATTATATCATTAATTAAACCGCACGGTCAATGGCGTACGCGCAAAAAAATTCCAAAGTCCAAAATAGTGCATTTTTGGTCACTTTTTTTATATCATGAAAAAATTAATAAAAAGCAATCAATAAGTCCTATCAATGCAATAATGTTACCACTAAAAACTTCAGATCACGGCGCAAAAAATGAGCCCTCATGCTGCCCCATACGTGGAAAAATAAAAAAGTTATAGGGGTCAGAAGATGACAATTTTAAACGTATTAATTTTCCTGCATGATTTTTTCCAGAAGTACGACAAAATCAAACCTATATAAGTAGGGTATCATTTTAATCGTATGGACCTACAGAATAAAGATAAGGTGTAATTTTTTACCAAAAAATTTATATTGCGTAGAAACTGAAGCCCCCAAAAGTTTCAAAACAGCGTTTTTTTTTTCAATTGTCTCACAATGATTTTTTTTTTCCATTTCGCCGTAGATTTTTGGGCAAAATGACTGACGTCAATACAAAGTAGAATTGGTGGCGCAAAAAAATTAGCCATTATATGGATTTTTAGGTGCAAAATTGAAAGAGTTATGATTTTTTAAAGGCAAGGAGGAAAAAACGAAAATGCAAAAATGGAAAAACCCTCGGTCCTTAAGGGGTTAAATAGCACTGGGAGATTCTACTGTAATATTGCTTTTTATCTTTTTTTATAGGTAATCCCCTCTGGAGTGAGTACAGAACAGTATTTGGTCATTTAGAAAGATTTTTGAGCCTTTTTTCCCAATAGGGGACATCTCTCAATAGCAGTGAACTCTCCGCCCTCATTGGTCTTCAACCTGCGGACCTCCAGAGGTTTCAAAACTACAACTCCCAGCAAGCCCGGGCAGCCATCGGCTGTCCGGGCTTGCTGGGAGTTGTAGTTTTGAAATCTCTGGAGGTCCACAGGTTGAAGACCACTGCGGCCTTCGACATCATCCAGCCCCCTCTTACCCCCTTTAGTTCTGTACTTACCTCCGCTCGGCGCTGGTCCGGTGCTGCAGGACTGTCCGGTGGGGAGGTCATCTGGTGGGATAGTGGTTCCGGGCTGCCATATTCACTGGGGGGGCCTCTTCGCGCCCCAGATTAGTCACGTTGCCTTGACGAAGACGCAGAGGTACGTTCATTACCAACGTCCCTCTGCGTCATCGTCAAGGCAACGCCTCTATTCCTGCGCGGAGAAGAGGCCCCCCGGTGAAGATGGCAGCCCGGAACCACTATCCCACCGGACGACCTCCCCACCGGACAGTCCTGCAGCACCGGACCAGCGCCGAGCGGAGGTGAGTACAGAACTAAAGGGGGTGTGAGGGGGCTGGATGATGTCGAAGGCCGCAGTGGTCTTCAACCTGCGGACCTCCAGAGGTTTCAAAACTACAACTCCCAGCAAGCTCGGACAGCCGATGGCTGTCCGGGCATGTTGGGAGTTGTAGTTTTGAAACATCTGGAGGTCCGCAGGTTGAAGACCACTGTATCAGACATTGACAAGCGGTGATGATGATGACATGTGATGATGGGGGGGGGGGGGGGATTATGACAAGGGGATGATGAAGGGGGGGGGATTATGACAAGGGGATGATGAAGGAGGGGGGGATTATGACAAGGGGATGATGAAGGAGGGGGGGATTATGACAAGGGGATGATGAAGGGGGGGGGGGGATTATGACAAGGGGATGATGAAGGGGGGGGGGGATTATGACAAGGGGATGATGAAGGGGGGGGGGGATTATGACAAGGGGATGATGAAGGGGGGGGGATTATGACAAGGGGATGATGAAGGGGGGGGGATTATGACAAGGGGATGATGAAGGGGGGGGGATTATGACAAGGGGATGATGGAGGGGGGGGATTATGACAAGGGGATGATGAAGGGGGGGGGGGGGATTATGACAAGGGGATGATGAAGGGGGGGGGGGATTATGACAAGGGGATGATGAAGGGGGGGGGGATTATGACAAGGGGATGATGAAGGGGGGGGGGATTATGACAAGGGGATGATGAAGGGGGGGGGGATTATGACAAGGGGATGATGAAGGGGGGGGGATTATGACAAGGGGATGATGAAGGGGGGGGGGATTATGACAAGGGGATGATGAAGGGGGGGGGGATTATGACAAGGGGATGATGAAGGGGGGGGGGATTATGACAAGGGGATGATGAAGGGGGGGGGATTATGACAAGGGGATGATGAAGGGGGGGGGATTATGACAAGGGGATGATGAAGGGGGGGTTGGGATAATGACAGGGATGATGAAGGGGGGGTGTGTGATGACGACGAGGGGATGACGATGATGACAGGCGGTGATGATGATGATGACAGGGGGGATGATGTATTTCCCACCCTAGGCTTATACTCGAGTCAATAACATTTCCTGGGATTTTGGGGTGAAATTAGGGGCCTCGGCTTATATTTGGGTCGGCTTATACTCGAGTATATACGGTAATCATGGGCGCTAATTAGGGATTGACCGATTATCGGTTTGGCCGATATTATCGGCCGATAATCATGATTTTGGACGTTATCGGTATCAACAATTACCTTGTGTATTTCTGTTGGGGGAAGGACAGGCTTTACTTATAAATATTTAGGTCTCTTCTGTACATTGTGTAAACACTGGAAGACTTAGAATCAGGCTGGGTTCACACCACGTTTTTGAAAAAGTATAAGGGAACTGTATTGCAATTTGTAAACCGAATGGAACCGTACTGAAAACCGTATGCATTGACTCTCCATTGAAAACCATATGCCAAAAGATGCATCTGGTGGTGTCCGTTTTGCATCTTGTACGGTTTTGTCAGTTTTTTTTTTTTTTTTTTTTACCATACCCAAAACCACAGCCTGCCACGATTTTTGGTCCGAGTGAAAAACCGTATTTAACATGGGAGTCAATGGGAACCATACAGAACCGTATGTGCGTACGGTTCCATACGGTTTTTAACTTTGCACAGTTTTTTTTTCTTGTAACTTCAATGAAACAAGTGAAACTTTATTCATAATGGAATGAAAAGTTAAAAACGTATACATTTTTTTCTTAAATGGATGCAACCGTACATCATTTAACCGTACACAGTGTAACATTTGTACACACGTTTTGATACAGTTGAGTCAGGTTTTGAGGAATACATTTTTTTTTATTTTTTTTAAATCAAAAACCTGATACGGGAACTGTATTGCAAAAATGTGGTGTGAACCCAGCCTCAGATGGGTTCATGTTTTAGGGTGCGTTCACACGGAGTAATTCAAGAGAAATTTACTCGAGTAATTCCTCTTGAATTCTCCGCTACAAATTAATGCACATCTCCTCTGCCCATTGACTTTAATGTTATTTCTGCTGCTCACACTGCGGAAATTCTGCTAGCAGAATTCCGACGCTGAATTCCGTTCCGCTTGAAGAAAGAAAATGTTCATTCTTCAAGCTTAATCCGCTAGCAGAAATAAATTGAAGTCAATGGTAAAAAAAAATTCCGCCTGACATCGTTTTCGCGCAGGAAATGGCTGAAAAACCCTTCACTTCTTTCTCCCCCATGACAGAACAGAACAGGAATCTTGCTTACAAGGCATCAGAGCTTTATAAGGGTGCGTTCACACGGAGTAAATGAAGAGTAATTCACGCTGAAAAATTTACGGCCCGAAAAAAATAATCTTTTTTCCGCCCGTAAATTTTTCAGCGTGAATTACTCTTCATTTACTCCGTGTGAACGCACCCTTATGAAGCTACGATGCTTTGTGTCTGGCTTGTAAGCAAGATTCCTGTTCTGTTCTTTCTGCCTTGACTCCTGTGTACAATCTACAATGTAAAGAATAGTGTTTGGGAAAAATTACTGACTTGAGACTAGATGTCCTTTAGTCTCAGTGCTGCACCCCATCTCTGTAGCTTGGTGTCCAGAAGCAAACATTTGTGTTCAATTCAAACTTTTATCCCCTGAATAAATAGGGCTAATTAGGACCCACTTTTTTTTGGACTGTATACACAGCTTGAGTAGTTATGAAGGAGAGGAGTAAATTGTGGTCCTTGATGTTGGGTGCTTGTTTATGGTATGGGTCATTTGCACAGCTGTTCTTATTCTTTCCCTTCCCTGTAAGTGACTGGTGAAACTCTTAACGCATTCCTTTTGGGTGTAGTTTGACGTCAGTAGTCCAGTATAGGTCTTATGTTGTTGAACTTGTGCATTGTAGGCATATTGACACTTTATCAATCAGGCCAATGTAAACAAACCAGAGTTTGGTGTACGAAACTATAAACCTCACATGCATTAACTTGTATCCCATTTCTCTGGGAACCCTGGGAGTTTGGAAATTTCATTGTTTATAAATTCTAGCAAACCAGTACTCATCCAGAAGAACGAAAACGCTGTTAAACTAGCCAAACTAGAGTCCATTGTCCTTACAGAGCAGGGTACTGTTGGTTAGAGAGGTTTGACCCCCTGAGCTAAATCTAAGGCATCTCTCTAGACAACCAGTACACTGCACTGCGTGCCTCTTCCCATGAGGCATTGCCTACAAAAAGTTTCCATATACCACTGGGCATCTACATCTAAAGAATCAATAACCCTCCTTGTAACTTTGTTACTGCACGTGGCAGGCAAGTCACTACAAAGAAAGTGGATCAGCCCACTGTTGGCAGGAACCACCAAAATATATAAAATGTATGGGCACATCTGTTGGTCTAGATCCTTAAATTGGCACTATCAGATACATAAACTTTTTATATGTTGTGACTAGAGATGAGCGAACTTACAGTACATTCGATTCGTCACGAACGTCTCGGCTCGGCAGTTGATGACTTATCCTGCGTAAATTAGTTCAGCCTTCAGGTGCTCCCCCGGTGGGCTGGAAAAGGTGGATACAGTCCTAGTAAAGAGTCTCCTAGGACTGTATCCACCTTTTCCAGCCCACCGGAGCACCTGAAAGCTGAACTAATTTATGCAGGAAAAGACATCAACTGCCGAGCCGAGAAGTTCGTGACGAATCGAATTTACTGTAAGTTCGTTCATTTCTAGTTGTGACTCTTGGCAAAACATTTAACCTTTCTAATATACTTCATAAGAAAATTTAAATTTTTTTATAGAAATCATGGCTTTGTCCAAGCTGAAACACAGGCATGGACAAAATCCAGTAAGTGAGGGAATTTTAGCACTCCTCTGTGCTCTCTCCTGTCTGATAGGACAGGAGAGAGAACAGAGGAGTAGTATCGCATAGGAGAAAGCACAGAGGAGTGCTAGCCTACCCTCACTTACTGGACTTTGTTCATGCCTGTGCTTCAGCTTGGACAAAGCCATGATTTCTATAAAAAGAAATAACATTTTCATTATGAAGTTTTGTTTTTTTCTTAGGTTAATGTTTTGCCAAGATGTACAACATATAAAATGTTGATGAATCAGACAGTGCCCATTTAACCCCTTAAGGACCAAGGACGTACCGGTACGTCCTTGGTCCTGCTCTTCTGATATAACGCGGGGTTACACAGTAACCCCGCGTCATATCACGGCGGGCCCGACGTCATAGTGAAGCCGGGACCCGCCTCTAATAGCGCGCAACGCCGCACGCTATTAACCCTTTAGCCGCGCGCTCAGAGCTGAGCCGCGCGGCTAAAAGTGAAAGTGAAAGTTCCCGGCTAGCTCAGTCGGGCTGTTCAGGATAGCCGCTGCTAATCGCGGCATCCCGAACAGCTGACAGGACAGCGGGTGGGCCCCTTCCTGCCTCCTCGCTGTCCGATCGCCGAATGACTGCTCAGTGCCTGAGATCCAGGCATGAGCAGTCATGCGGCAGAATCGTTGATCACTGGTTTCTTATGAGAAACCAGTGATCAACATAGAAGATCCGTGTGTGCAGTGTTATAGGTCCCTATGGGACCTATAACACTGCAAAAAAAAGTGGAGAAAAAAAAAATGAATAAAGATCATTTAACTCCTCCCCTATTAAAAGTTTGTAATCACCCCCCTTTTCCAATAAAAAAAAAACCAGTGTAAATAAAAATAAAAATAAACATATATGGTATCACCGCGTGCGGAAATGTCCAAATTATAAAAATATATCATTAATTAAACCGCTCGGTCAATGGCGTGCGCGCAAATAAATTCCAAAGTCCAAAATAGTGCATTTTTGGTCACTTTTTATATCATTTAAAAATGAATAAAAAGATCAATAAGTCCTATCAATGCAAAAATGGTACCGTTAAAAACTTCAGATCACGGCGCAAAAAATGAGCCCTCATACCGCCCCATACACGGAAAAATAAAAAAGTTATAGGGGTCAGAAGATGACAATTTTAAACGTATTAATTTTCCTGCATGTAGTTATGCAGGGTATCAATTTAATCGTATGGACCTACAGAATAAATATCAGGTGTCATTTTTACCGAAAAATGTACTACGTAGAAACGGAAGCCCCCAAAAGTTACAAAACAGCGTTTTTTTTTCAATTTTGTCGCACAATGATTTTTTTTCCCACTTCACCGTAGATTTTTGGGCAAAATGACTGTCGTCATTACAAAGTAGAATTGGTGGCGCAAAAAATAAGCCATCATATGGATTTTTAGGTACAAATTTGAAAGGGTTATGATTTTTTAAAGGCAAGGAGCAAAAAACGAAAATGCAAAAACGGAAAACCCCCCGGTCCTCTAGGGGTTAAACCCTTATGTTACTTTGTTGTGATATCTTACTAAGACATCATGTACTTCAAGAAAAGGAAGTATGTCTCACAGAAAAGGATTAACACATGTTTTGCTATACACATGTTTATTCCCTTTGTGTGTATTGGAACTAAACCAAAAAAGGGAGGTAAGAAAGCAAATTGGACATAATGTGACACCAAACTCCAAAAATGGGCTGGACAAAATTATTGGCACCCTTACCTTTGAAAAAAATTACTGAAATCTGTGGCTTCCTATAACCATCAATAAGCTTCTTACACCTCTCAGCCGGAATGTTGGACCACTCTTCCTTTCCAAACTGCTCCAGGTCTCTCTTTTCCCAACAGCAATTTTAAGATCTCTCCATAGATGTTCAATGGGATTTAGGTCTGGACTCATTGCTGGCCACTTCAGAACTCTCCAGCGCTTTGTTGCTATCCATTTCTGGGTGCTTTTTGACGTATGTTTGGGGTCATTGTCTTGCTGGAAGATCCAAGATCTCGGATGCAAATCCAGCTTTCTGATACTGGGCTGTACAGCGCGACCCAAAAACCATTGGTAATCCTCAGATTTCATGATGCTTTGCACACATTCAAGGCACCCAGAGGCAGCAAAATAACCCCAAAATGTCATTGAACCTCCACCATATTTCACTGTAGGTACGGTGTTCTTTTCTTTTGTAGGCCTCATTCCGTTTTCGCTAAACAGTAGAATGATGTGCTTTACCAAAAAGCTCTATCTTGGTCTCATCTGTCCACAAGACATTTTCCCAGAAGGATTTTGGCTTACTCAAGTTCATTTTGGCAAAATGTAGTCTTGCTGTCAGCAGTGGGGTCCTAATGGGTCTCCTGCCATAGCGTTTAATTTAATTTAATTTAATTTAAATGTGGACGGATAGTTTGTGTTGACACTGATGCTCCCTGAGCCTGCAGGACAGCTTGTATATCTTTGGAACTTGTTTGGGGCTGCTTATCCACCATCCGGACTATCCTGCGTTCACATGGGCCCCAGGTGAGTTTAAAGGAGCATCACATGCTTGAAACAATCTTATTTTTCCACAATTTTGAAAGGGTGCCAATAATTTTGTCCAGTCTATTTTTGGTTGTTGGTGTGACTTTATGGCAAATTTAGCTTTTTTTTTTTTCCCCCTCCCTTTTTTGATTTAGTTCCAATACACACAAGGGGAATAAACATGTGTATAGCAAAAGATGTGTTACTGCAATCCTGTGAGAAACACTTAATTTTCATGAAAAATTTCAGGGGATCCAACATTTATGGCCATGACTGTATGTATTACGGCTCAACACATGCTCTTCACACAGCATCCTTAGCAGTCAGTGGGGTTAAGCTGTACCATGTTGTGCCTCCACTGACATTTTTGCTCTGCTGGATTCATATCTGCGATATGATTCATTGAATGCTGTATTACCAAGATGTACCGTATTTGTTTTAAGGGGAAATGTAATATTGTGACATATGAAGGATGTACAACTCAGCAGTATGAAGCTTTAGGAACTGTATCCTGCTGGGGAGGCTATTTGCCTACAGCTCCATAAGCCTTAAAGTTATTGGCCACTTTTTTTTTTCTTTTTTTTTTTTACCGCTGCAGGGATAATATAGATGTTGCTTACACACAGAAGCTTCCCTGCAGCCTATTTTCTTGCATCACCTGGCTACTCCTGCTTGGTCTTCGGTTCCCTGCATGCATGCATAAAGGAGCATGTTACAATACATGTCACACTGCCTCCTCCATAGCAGTGCGGCATAATGACGTGTATCGTCACGAGCTCTTCTATAGGCAGCCATGTGTGGATAAGCTGTCCGGCTGCATGCAGGATCCGAATATCGAGCAGGAGCAGAGCTGGGTAATGTAAAAGAATGAGGCTGCAGGGAAGCCTTACAGTCTGTGTGTAAGTAACATCTTCATAATCAGCTGTGACTTATGAAAAACTGTAATAAAGGTGGCCGATCACCTTTAAATGGGTTGTCCGTTTGTAATCAGTCCCCGGAGCGTGTTCGCTCCGGGACTGATTACAGGCGACCACCAGGCAGGCGGCGTGTGACGTCACGCCCCGCCCCTCAATGCAAGCCTACGGGAGGGGGCGTGACAGCTATCACGCCCCCTCCCGTAGGCTTGCATTGAGGGGCGGAGCGTGATGTCACACGGGGGCGGAGGCGTGACGTCACACGCCGCCGGCCTGGTGGTCGTCTGCAATCAGTCCCGGAGCGAACACTCTCCGGGGACTGATTACGAACGGGGTGCCGCGTGCATGATCCCGGGGGACCCCAGCGACGGGACTCCCGCGATCAGGCATCTTATCCCCTATCCTTTGGATAGGGGATAAGATGTGTAAGCACCGGAGAACCCCTTTAAGGACCAAGCCCATTTTCACCTTAAGGACCAGGCCAATTTTATTTATGCGTTTTTTCGTTTTTTCCTCCTCTCCTAAAATCCATAACTTATATTTTCATCTACTGACCCATATAAGAGCTTGTTTTTTGCGTGACCAATTGTACTTTGTAATGAAACCCCTCATTTTACCATTAAATGTACGGTGAACTCAAATATTTTTTTAGGGAGGAAATTTTAATGAAAACCACAATTTTGCACATTTTGGAGGGTTTCGTTTTCACGCTGTACAATTTACGGTAAAAATGACGTGTTCTTTATTCTGTGGGTTAGTACAATTTAAAATGATACCCATGGCTAGATACTTTTATATTTTTGTACTGCTTAAAAAAGTAATCTGTAGTCTAAAATCGCCCTATTTTGACCAGCTATAACTTTAAAATTTTTTCGTATATAGGGCGGTATGAGGGCTCATTTTTGCGCCGTCATCTGTACTTTTTATCGATACCACATTTGGTTATATAAAACTTTTATATCTATTTTTTTTAAATAAATTTTTTGGGAATAAAATGTGACAAGCTGCATTTTTGGACTTTTTTATTTTTTACGTTTACTACGTTCACCATACGGGATCATTAACATTATATTTTTAGAGTTCGGACATTTACGCACACGGCGATACCAAATATGTTTATTAAAAAAAATTACGCTTTTTGGGGGTAAAAGGGAAAAACTGACAATTTTCATTTGTTATTGGGGGAGGGGATTTTTAACTTTTTTTTTTTTTAACACTTTATGTCCTCATAGGGGACTATCTATAGCAATCATTTGATTGCTAATACTGTTCAGTGCTATGCATAGGACATAGCACTGATCACTATTATCGGCTATCTACTCCTCTGGTCTGGTTGATCTCAGAGCAGAGCAGGAGATGGACGGAGGCAGGTGAGGGGACCTCTGTCCGCCATTACAGATGATCGGATCGCCGCGGCAGCGCTGTGGGCGATCGTCATCTATTTTCACATGCGCATTGCCGCAGATGCTGTGATCTGTACTGATCACGGCATCTGAGGGGTTAATGGCGGACATCCGCGCGATTGTGGATGTCTGCCATCACCGTCGGGTCCCCGGAACCTGCCGTGTATGACGGTAGCACCGCTCCGATGCTCATGGTCATATACTGGACGTAAATGTACGTCCTGCTGCGCAAAGTACCGCCAAACCAGCACGTACATTTATGTCCGTGATCGTTAAGGGGTTAAAGGGGAAAAACAATTTTCATATGAACTGGTGCCATAAAGTTAAACAGATTTGTAAATTAAATGGAGATAAAAGGGGATTCAGCTCACCTGTTCCACACGTTCACGGACAGCCTCAAAGTTCGAAGGAGTTGGCAAAGGAGAAGGTGGAGCCAGCACTATGTAAAACCATTCCTTTATTGAAATCCAGGTTAAAAGACCATAGACAAGCAGAGGAAAAAATGAGCACTAGGACAAAAGTGCATATGTGCAAGGTTGGAGCACCTCTGGATGCCGACACTTTTCAGGCCATTTGGCCCTTAGTCATGGCATGGTGGAGTCATGGTGCTCCAACCTTGCACATATGCACTTTTGTCCTAGTGCTCATTTTTTCCTCTGCTTGTCTATGGTCTTTTAACCTGGATTTCAATAAAGGAATGGTTTTACATAGTGCTGGCTCCACTTTCTCCTTTGCTAACAGATTTGTAAATTACTTCTATTCAAAAAAATCTTAACCCTTCTAGTACTTATCAGCTGCTGTATACTACAAATATACTTGAGAAATTTGTTAAGCTATTTCCAGTCTGACCACAGTGCTCTCTACTGACACCTCTGTACGTGTCAGGAACTGTCCAGAGCAGGAAAGGTTTTTTGTGGGGATTTGCTTCTAATCTGGACAGTTCCTGACAAACAGGTGCCAGCAGAGAGCACTGTGGTGAGAGTGGAAACAACTTCACAAATTTCTCAGTAGTATACAGCGGCTGATAAGTACTGGAAGGCTTCAGATTTGGAAATAGAAGTCATTTACAAATCTGTTTAGCTTTCTGGCACCAGTTGATTTGAAAACATTTGTTTTCCACTTGTTTCCACCGGAGTTCCCCTTTAAGGATTTTGAGTTTTACTAGTGTCCAGACATAAGCTTTTTATGGACTTTAATAGTAAACTTCCCAAAAGTTAGGCAAGGGAAGTGGATTTCGTGGCCCACTGGCTGCTGGGCTCCCTGGTGCAGTAAAATCATAGGAGCTAAAAATTGGATTGGAGATTACAGCGAGTGTTTTTGCATGTTTCAGAATTCATTCAGCAGCTATAGGGAGAATGTGTAGGAGAAACAGCAGGGCAAGCCTTGTACAAGGGAGACACCTGAAGTGCTCCTGTTGTGGGATAGAAATGGAGTCTATTGATTTAATGGGTTATATTAGTATAGATTATTTAACATAAGGAAAAGGGATCGAATTGTGCTGAAAGACTTGTCTCCAGCCTTGTATTTGAGTCTTTTAGTTGTTAAACTGTATCTTTGTTTAGGATCTTTTGACTCTATGGCTCAGTATATGTTCGATTTAGTAGATTTTCTGCTGTGGATGGTTAGGCCAGGATTGTGGTCTGGATTGGATACAAAATACTGCTGTTTAGCCATCTATGTGCCACATTCACATGCAGTTTTTTGGTAGCCCCCTTTTTTATTTTATTAATAAACGTTATTTACTTTAATATATTATACCACCAACAAAATAATGGCCACAATCAAGTAACCAAAATTGGTCCACTTAACCAATGCTCACGACCAAAAAGAACCAGTTGTGTAAAATCACAGTATTTATTGAACCGATATAAAAAAGACATACTTTAAAAAAAATAGAGAACATTAAAATATGGGCAC
Organism: Hyla sarda; assembly: GCF_029499605.1. Classification (NCBI taxonomy): domain Eukaryota; kingdom Metazoa; phylum Chordata; class Amphibia; order Anura; family Hylidae; genus Hyla; species Hyla sarda. Next base: position 117,754,108 of record NC_079194.1, on the reverse strand, counting down.
ATAGGTGACAAAAACAGAAAAATGGAGCTAGTAAGGAATACAGCAATACATGGAATACGGGACAAAGGCAGATACAATGAAAATATCTCTCTGGATGATCACCACAGGATATGGCATGTAGAAAAAGTACCATAAGCTTTAACATAAGATAAATACTATACATATAAGGCTGGAAGGAAACTGAGACCAGCTAAGGGTGCATTCACACCACGTTTTTGCAATACAGTTCCCGTATCAGTTTTTTTTGATGAAAAACGGATTCCTCAAAACCTTCCTAAACTGTATCAAAACGTGTGTACGAATTTCAACCCTTATACAGTTAAAAAATTTATACGGTTTGAAAAATGTCCGGTTGCATCCGCTTTTTAAGAAAAAACGTATACGTTTTTAACTTTTCACTCCATTTTGAATAAAGTTTCACTTGTTTGATTGAAATTCCAAGAAAAAAAACTGTGCAAAGTCAAAAACGTATGGTGAAAACTGGATGGAACCGTACGCACATACGGTTCTGTACGTAAATTGGGAGTCAATGGGAACCTTACAGAACCGTTTTTTTCCTGTGTGGATGTGATATGTTAATCTTATCCACTATGCTGGTCCATAATAAGCAATGGATTTTCCTGCAAAATCTAGACAGAAAATATTCGTGTGAACTTGTCCTAGATGTTCAGTGCAAATCAGCTGGGTAGTCCTAAAATGTAATTGCTTTGTTTGTGGAATAACAGAGGCCACAGACCTGATCATTGCATTTCAAGGAAACTCATTATATCACAGCACAAGACACAAGGGGGACAGAAGGGCAAGTAAATCTGGCAATATATAGAAACATTTATTTTTTTAGGTTGGGAGAGAAAATGATAAATTTGTCAACTTTTTTAATTCATGTACGGCTCTATACATACACATTTTTTGGGGAATTAAAGGGGTACTCCGCTTTTCAGCATTTGGAACAAAATGTTCGGAACACTTAGAGCCGGCGCCGGGGGCTTGTGACGTCACAGTCCGCCCCCTCGTGACATCACACCCTGCCCCCTCAATGCAAGTCTTAAGGAAGGCGTGGGAGTACTCCTTTTAAGCCTCCCATACTTTTTAGAAGTTGGCAAAAATTACATATTTGGATGTTTTAACAGATCAGTTAAAATAGACACTTTAACCTGTCTAATATACTTCATGGAAAATTATCTTTTACCATCCAGGAGATGGTCCTGTCTGGCTGCTGCATCCTCTTTGTTCCAGCTTAATCACACGCTGGAACAAGGTCCAGTAAGTGAGGCAGGAGAAGCACTTCTCTGCTCACTCCTGTCCCATCTGAGACTACTGTCTGAAAACAAAGAGCAGGGGTTACAGAGCAGCCTGCAGTGATTGGATGAAGAGACAGCACAGCAGGCTCAGGGAGGAAGTGAATGCATGGTGGGTGAGGGCAGGCTTTAGTGTTTGCCTCAGACACACCCCTTGAGCAGTGGATGTCAGAATGTGTGAGCAGCAGAACAGGCTCATAAAAATACATCTAAAGAATCTGCATGACCTAGTAACATATACAGTATAAGCATTATTTTTTTCTGTGATGAAAGCTGTTATTTTTTTAAACAAAAAATACTTTTTGAGCAATGATCAGCCAAACATAGGCTCTGTTTGGAGCATGGAGGAGCGCCTCCTATCAAAACCCACCACAATGGAACCGATTATAATTAGAGGCAATCTTTTGGGCACAATTGTAACTGCGGTCATGGTTTCCATTGTGATAAAAGCTATGCAGCGGGACCCCAGCGATCTGACATCTTATCCCCTATCCTTTTGGATAGGGGATAAGATGTCTAGGGGCGGAGTACCCCTTTAAACTTTAAACATGACTGTGGGATTCTACTAGGGAAATCATGTTTTATAATGCCCCTTCCTGGATCCTCCCACTGCCCTATCTTCAGCAGCAGATCAGCACACAAACTGTTCAATACAGTATACTGTTGGCTTCCCAGCCAGTAGCCCTGTGATAATGACATGTATGTTGCCTTTCTTTCCTTCAAGGAATGTATAAAATACATTTGCATATTAATAGAGGAGTCGGAAGTACAAAAAACTGCAGTCGGAACATTTATCTACAGCCTCCACAGCCCAGGTGTGAACAGAGCCCTAGTCTGGCAGTGTTGCAGGTGGAAATGTTTGTATGAACAATCACACAAGTGATCTTCAGCTTTCTGGATGATCAAAATCTTGTTTTGCATGCTCAGCTGTGTAGATTCATGGTAATGTGCTTATAGCCCCTTTAGCCTTTTAAAATCACTAGTATTTTTTTATAAAGTGGTGTTCTCAGTTAGTGGATTTCAGTTGGGTTCTACATTCAGCCATCAGATGCATAAAAAAACCATATGAAGAGCAGTTATCCAGCTCGCAAGTTACCAAGCCCCTAAAAACAGTACACCAACGCGTTTCGAGCTGCAGGCGAGCTCTTAATCATGGCCATGATACAGCCATGATTAAGAGCTCATCTGCAGCTCGAAAAGCGTTGGTGTACTGTTTTTAGGGGCTTGGGGCCCCCCCTTTTGTATTTTGGTTTGTACCTGATTTTGATCATTTTAAGATGAGCCAGTAAAAGCTATGTTTTATTCTTTCTCTACCTTGTGAGCTGGATCCCTGTTCTTGATATGGTTCTCTATCACGGGAAGCGGCCCGGCTTCATAAGAGCTCCAGGTGCTCCTACCTAGCCCGAGTCTCTGCAATTTACTACGAGTGGATGGTGAGCTGAGCATTTGCCTTTTTTCTTATTGATGTTCATCAGATAACTGAACTTGTAGCCAATGGTTGCAAAAACACAGCCTTGATTGCCAGATACAGGGGGAAAAAATCTATTTCTCGGTCACCTTATTGGGAAACAGAGACCATGAGGCTGACACTAGGCAAATAAAGAAGTCTACTCCTCCCAGCAGGATATACCTGCCTACAGGCACTGAGCTAATCCATTTTAGCTTAGTGTCAGTAGGAGTCAGAAACCAGTCTGGAGCTCTCTTCTTACCTTGTCATTCCTTTTTTTGATTATTTTCTAGCTAGGGATGTTGAGTTAAGGTTTTTCCCTTTGTTACTTTTCTAAATTGGCTAACAGGCGCATGGCATTACCTGATCTTCCACCTGCGATGAAGGCTGGAGGCAGGTTGCAGGTGTCCCTGGCAAGGGATGAAACCCCAAAATCCGACTTCTTCTTTAGCGCTTCACCGGGGTGACAGACAAGTTTCGCAGATGTGCTGTAATAACTTATTTTCCAATGTGCAAGGTAGGGCTGGGTGGTATACCGGTTTATACCGAATACCGAAATATGAATTTTTCCTCATAACGCAATACCGGTTTGGCTCCTCCCCCTCGGGAATGAATTATCAGCCCAGCGCTGCGTTGTTCCCACATCGGAACTAATCGTATGTGAACAGCGCTTGCGGGTCACATGATTTAAGGGGGGGAGGAGAAATACCGTTATATACCGTGGAACCGCCATAAGTTACAAAAATACTGTGATACACATATTTGGTCATACTGCCCAGCCCAAGTACAAAGTATACATGGACAATATCGGTTATACAGTTTTTTGGTACACAAGACAACGTGTTTCCAGAGGGGATGCCTCTCTTAATCAGGTCCATTATATTGCTGTATGGTGGGTGTGTGTATTTATACAGTGGAGGGGCTTCAAATTTTCAAAGATGGTGGGTAACTGAGGTCACTGGGGGCTGGTCTATGATGTCAGTTCTTGTGACCTCGGGAAGCGATTTGCTGGAGGCTTAAATGGGGTTTACCTATAACATAGAGGAATTTTTCCCGTAGAAATCAATAGGGCCATTTGGGTCTATGAAAAGTTGCACTGAGCTTTACTTTAAGCTAAGCAGCTCTGGGTATGGCAGAGAGCTGGATGGGAGACAGAAGGTGAGCAGCGATTGAAAAAAGCTGCGAGTGGCACCTTTAACTCTAGTTGCTTGAAACTGCCAGTAGCGTACTGGAGATTGGCGGCTGAGTTGAGGATACTTTGGTGAATGTTTTTTTTATTTTTTATTGTGGGGGTGTTAAAGCTGGTGGGGGTGTTTAAGGTTGGGGGGGGGGGGAGAGGTAGGGGAGCTGGTGCCTCTACATGTTCATAAAGGTCACATTGCATTATCACATTGGTAGGTAAGAAAGAGTATTGGTATATTGATAAAAGAAAATGCTTCGAAGCTGCATTATGTGATTCTGTGGCATCATTTAAAGGGGTACTCTGCTGGAAATCAATTTTTCTTTAAATCAACTGGTGCCAGAAAGTTAAACAAATTTGTAAATTACTTCTATTAAAAAATCTTAATCCTTCCAGTATTTATCAGCTGCTATTTGCTCCACAGGAAGTTTTCTTCTCTTTGAATTTCCTTTATGTCTGACCACAGTGCTCTCTGCTGACACCTCTGTCCATATAAGGAACTGTCCAGAGTACAAGCAAATCCCCATAGCAAACCTCTCCTGCTCTGGACAGTTCCTGATATGGACAAAGGTGTCAGCAAAGAGCACTGTGCTCAGACTGAAAAGAACTCCAGAGCACTGTCGTCAGACAGGTAATTTAAAAACAAAATCACTTCCTGTGGAGCAAATTCCAGCTGATAAGTACTGGAAGGATTAAGATTTTTAAATAGAAGTAATTTACAAATCTGTTTAATTTTCTGGCACCAATTGATAAAATAATAAAAGAAAATTCCAGCAGAGTACCCCTATAACCCATGAGGTTGGAGTGTTCCCAGACGGTAGATCCAGTACATCTCTTGGTTTTTAGTAGGGATCGACAGATTATCGGTATGGCCGATATTATCGGCCGATAATCACGATTTTGGGCATTATCGGTATCGGCAATTACCTTGCTGATAAGCCGATAATGCCCCGCACCGCTGCATAGACGCCGCTACGCCGTGACGTCAGGTGCGTCGCTGCGCACGTTCGTCACTGCGCAGTGGCGTCTATGCAGCGTACTAGGCCGGAACCTGCCCGGAGTGGAGAAGATGACCGCCGGAGAAGGACAGCCCGGACCGGTTCACCCTTCACCCGGAACGCCCCCGGACACTACAGGAAGGATAGGGGGACAGGTAGGGGCAGAGAAGCGGGTGGCGGCGGCGGCCTATGGCACCGCAAAAGCCACTGCAGTGCATAGATTTATAGCGCCCGTTTTAAATCCATGCACTGCAGCGGTGTCGAGGGGGGATAAATAGCCGATAACTTATACCGAAATATCGGTATAAGTTATTGGCTATCATCCCTACCCTCCACCGATTATCGGTATCGGCCCTAAAAAACGATATCGGTCGATCCCTATTTTTTAGTGCTGAAAAATCTGTCGCTTCTGTGTACTGTAATGTGGTCAATGGGACATATGGTGATGGGGTTGATTGTGTCGGGGTGTTTTTTTGATCAATGTTTGGAGAGGCTGTGGAGGGCGAGTTTGCGTTTGTTGTTTCTGTGTTGATTGACGGAGGTGTAGTTCTTGGGTTGTTCTACCAATGTACTGTTGGTTGCAGATGCATGTGATTAGGTAGATAACATAGCTGGATTTACAGTTGAGGGGGAATTTGATGTTGAACATTTCATTTGTTGATTTGTTGGAGAATGTTTTCTGTTTGTGATTTATTGTGGTGCAGCATAGGCATCTTTGTTTCACATCTGTATGATACTTTTGTTTTTTGATTTTTTTTGGTGGTGGTGTGACTGGTTGTGTGGCTTCTTAGCTTCTTAGTATGTTTTTTAATTTAATTTAATTTTTTTTAGTGTGGGTGCTCACCTGAATGTGATGCCTGATTTGTTTGGGAGTGCGTTTATTAGGATTGGATCAGATTGGAGTATGTGCCAGTGTTTCTGGATGACGGATCGGATTGAGTTGTGGTAGGAATTATAGGTTGTGAAAACCCAATCTCCAGTACGCTACTGGCCATTTCAAGCAAGAATTAAAGGTTACACTTGCAGCTTGTTTCAATTGCTGCACACCTCCTGTCTCCCATCCAGCTCTCTGCCATACCCAGAGCTATTTAGCTTAAAGTAAAGCTCAGTGCAACTTTCCATAGACCCAAACGGGTCTATTCATTTCTACGGGGAAAATTCCTCTGTTATAGGTAAACTCTATTTAAGCCTCCAGCAAATCCCTACCCGAGGTCACAGGAACTGACATCCTAGACCAGCCCCTAGTGAGGCTGGGTTCACATCACGTTTTTGCCATACTGTTTTTAATCAGTTTTTCTAAAGAAAACCGTATGGGAAAAAAAAATGGATGGAACAGTATGTGAAAAAAGTAAACCGTATACTGTTTGGCGTATACTGTCATGGCACCCTGGGCTTTAAGGACACATTACGTCCCAGGACGTCATGGACTTTTCCGGTCCCTGCCGAGCAGAGATCAGAAGCGGATCCCTGCTGAAATCCTTCAGCAGGGATCCAGGGCAAACGCCGAGGGGGGCCATGTCGCGCTATCGATTTGCGGCGATACTGGGCTGATCGGGTCTCTGGGACCCGACCGCCCGGTAATTTTGCATGATCCCGGTTGTCACTGACAGCCAGGACCATGCTGGTGGCTAGGAGCAAGGTGGCAAGCCTGCCACCTCCTCCTATCCCCTGTGATCCGTCGGTTAGCTAACCGACCAATCGCAGGGGGGGGGGGGGGCGTTACTTCCTCCCGCCCTGCCCGGCCCCTGGAAGTCCGGAGAGGACGGGAAGAAGACCGGAGGACGCGGCAGGAGACGGGGGAGTGCTGGGGACCGGCCCCGGTACTTACCTCATCCCTGAAGACCCGGATCCCGGCGATGAAGACGGCGACAGGTGAGTTCCTCTTCAGCCGTGGTCGGGCCCTTTACAGCAATGCACGTCGCCTTAAAGCGACATGCATTGCTGTATTGGGACCCTGTATACTACAACTCCCAGCATGCCCAGACAGGCCTTGGTGTTTGAGCATGCTGGGAATTGCAGTTTTGCAACATCTGGAGGTCCACAGTTTTGGGACCACTGTGCCCTTCCAGATGTTGCAAAACTACAACTCCCATCTTGCCAAGACTGTCCAGGCATGCTGCGAGTTGTAGTTCTGTAACATCTGGCCCTTCAGATGTTGCAGTACTACAACTCCCAGCTTGTCTGGACATTCTTGGCTTGCTGGGAGTTGTAGTTTTGCAACAGCTGGAGGCACACTGGTTGCATATCACTGAGTTAAGTAACAAACGCTCAGTGTTTTGCAACCAGTGGGGCTCCAGCTTTGCATCACTACAACCCCCAGCATGCACGGACAGCCAAAGGGCATGCTGGAAGTTGTACAGGGTACATTCACATGGGCAGGGGTTAGTTACAGTATCCTGCTGTAAGTTTTTTAGTTGCAGCAAATTTTGCGCGGCAGCTCAAACTCCAGTGGGAAACTCGCTGTGATCTCCCGCCCGTGTGATTGTACCCTAAAAACACTACACTACACTAACACAAAATAAAATAAAAAGTAAAAAACACTACATATACACATACCCCTACACAGCCCCCCTCCCCAATAAAAATGAAAAACATCTGGTACGCCACTATTTCCAAAACGGAGCCTCCAGCTGTTGCAAAACAACAACTCCCAGTATTGTCAGACAGCCGTTGACTGTCCAGGCATGCTGGGAGTTTTGCAACAGCTGGAGGCACCCCGTTATGGGTATTCTACGCCAGTGATTCCCAATGTCCACCCCTATGCAAATCCCTAATTTAGGCCTCAAATGCACATGGCGCTCTCACTTCGGAGCCCTGTCGTATTTCAAGGCAACAGTTTAGGGCCACATATGGGGTATCGCCGTACTCAGAAGAGATGGGGTTACAAATTTTGGTCTTTTCTTCTATTAACCCTTGCAAAATGTGAAATTTGGGGGGAAATACACATTTTGCATTTTTTTACATATGCAAAAGTCGTGAAACCCCTGTGGGGTATTATGGCTCGCTTAATTCCTTGTTACGTTCCTCAAGGGGTCTAGTTTCCAAAATGGTATGCCATGTGTTTTTTTTTTTTTTTTTTGCTGTCCTGGCACCATAGGGGCTTCCTAAATGCGACATGCCCCCCTAGCAAAATTTGCTCTCAAGCCAAATATTACTCCTTCTCTTCTGAGCATTGTAGTTCGCACCCAGTGCACTTCAGGTCAACTTATGGGGTACCTCCATACTCAGAAGAGATGGCGTTACAACTTTTGTGGGGTCTTTTCTGCTATTAACCCTTGTAAAAATGTGAAATTTGGGTGGAAATACACATTTTAGTGGAATTTTTTTTTTTTTTACATATGCAAAAGTCGTGAAACACCCGTGGGGTATTAAGGCTCACTTAATTCCTTGTTACGTTCCTCAAGGGGTCTAGTTTCCAAAATGGTATGCCATTTATTTATTTATTTATTTATTTTTTCTGCTGTTCTGGCACCATAGGGGCTTCCTAAATGCAACATGCCAACCAAAAATCATTTGGGCTACAAATATAAGTATACATTTTCTCCTTTTACCCCTTGTAAAAATTCAAAAATTGTGTCTACAAGAACATGCGAGTGTAAAAAATGAAGATTGTGAATTTTCTGCTTCACTTTGCTGCTATTCCTGTGAAACACCTAAAGGGTTAAAACACTGACTGAATTTCCAAATTTTGTGGAAAATTGCTGCTGAACTTTGAAGCCCTCTGGTGTCTTCCAAAAGTAAAAACTCGTCAATTTTATGATGTAATCATAAAGTAGACATATTGTATAGGTGAATAAAAAAAATATATTTTGGAATGTCTATTTTCCTTACAAGCAGAGAGCTTCAAAGTTAGAAAAATGCAAAATTTTTACATTTTTCATCAAATTTTGGGATTTTTCACCAAGAAAGGATGCAAGTTACCACAAAATGTTACCACTATGTTAAAGTAGAATATGTCACGAAAAAACTATCTCGGAATCAGAATGATAAGTAAAAGCATCCCAGAGTTCCGGTCCTAAGGTGTAAAATGGTCTGGTCCTTAAGGGGTTAAAAACAGTACTGCAACCGTATACGTTTTGTTTTTTTTAACATGGACGTCAATGGGAAATGCACATGTATATGGTTCCATACGGGAAAAAGTATACGGTTTTTATAAAAATGAACGGAACCATATGCATGTTTAAAAGCAGTATACGGTTTAAAAACGCATACTGTTTACTTTTTCCCATACTGTTCCATCCGTTGTCTTTGCCATACGGTTTTCTTTTGAAAAACTGATTGAAAACAGTATGGCAAAAATGTGATGTGAACCCAGCCTGACCTCAGTTACCCACCATCTTTGAAAATCTGAAGCCCCTCCACTGTATAAATACACACACCATTCAGCAATATAATGGACCTGATGAAGAGGGGAATCCCCTCTGGAAACACCAAAAAACTGAATAACTGATTATTGTCCATGTATACCTTGTACATTGGAAAATAAGTTATTACAGCACATCTGTGAAACTTGTCTGTCACCCCGGTGAAGTGCTAAAGAAGAAGTCGGATTTTGGGGTTTCATCCCTTGCCAGGGACACCCACAACCTGCCTCCAGCTTGCATATCTGACCGCTGCCAGCGGTACCAACAAACAGCAGCTCCTGGAACCTTGTCTCAAGGCACCCAAAGCGCATCTCAAAGTGGTGCCTGAATTCGCACAACTCTAAAAGGTGAGCATTTTCTCTTATTTTTCGAGATATACATGCAATTGTAAAAAGGGAACGGCACAATCAGGGCGACGTCTCTGTTCCCTCTTTTTTTCACATACTCCCTGCACATGCGTTGAAGGGGCACGGTCATAGAGTATGGGCCGATAACCCCTCCTCGCCATCGGCCAGTGCCTGGCGGTAGTACCCTGGGTCTAGGTCCCCCACTTCAGGGTAAGTATAGGAAGATGAGGTCTGCTGGTGAGTATGTACTACATTCCCCCCTCCCTTCCTCCTCTACCTTCTTGGGGTCCTATACACTGTGCCCAGCTCCTGGTGGCTGGTCTGTGCAAGACCCCTCATGGCCCCAGCACCATACCTGTAGGGGTCAGTCCAGTGGCCTGTCTCTCCCTCAACTCAGCTATGGAATTTATTTTTTTTATTTTTTATTTTTTTACCCCTGCTCCTCTCAGCTATGGACATTTTTCCCTCAGCTCCATTCCCCTCCTCTCCCCCCACGGGGCTGCCGCGATCCATTTCAGCTAGCTGGCTGCCAGGTGTCTTAACACTCCGGTCTCCTCCCCCACCTTGGTACCTGTATTGCGGCCAGGCTTAGTGCCTGGCAGCGTTTCATGGCAGTGCAGCAGTGATTGGAGCGGGTCTCTGGTCTGGGGCTAAGCATTGCAGCAGTGAGGACGGGGCTGCCGACACCAGGCATTCAGTCTCCGGCCTGGTCTGTTGGATGGCTGTTGGGGAGATGTGTTTTTGCAGTGCTCCTTCTCTTGGCGGCGCCCAGATCATGCGCTGAGACCCCGTTCGGTTCCTGGCCTGGTTTCTGGCATGGCTGCTGGCGGCCCGAGGGTGCTCCCAAAATTTAGCCCCCGGCTTCTTCCTTACTGTAGGCCTTCTTTGGCATCACCTGGTGGCGTGTCTTCACCAGTGCGCCCTTTATCTGATGGCTGCGTGGTCTCATGGGTGCTCTGCGCCCTCCAGTGGCTGAACATTGTACACACTGTTTTGTCTACTGTGAGGCCCCCACCCCCCCTCCTCTAGTGGCCACACATGGTTATTACAGTTGCATTTTTTTTTTCATGGCCCTTCTCCTACTCCTATCGCTTTAGCTGTTTGGAGTATCTCCCTCAGACCCCCTGTTCAGTTCTGTGGCCTGGGATTACCTAGGACTCGCATCCCCCCCTGCCTTGAGGGCATTTTGATCACTTCTCAGCTTTTCGGCTAAGATCAGGTGTCGTATCTGTTCTAATCAGTTTAATATCTGATACGTCTGCTTTCCTAGCCCCTGTTTTTACGAGTGTATTCGGTTGTTTTCGGTCCCTGGCCTGTTTTCCATGGTGACCTGATTTATTTTCCTGGGGTATGAGATTCGGTACCCCACTATGTATGAGTGGACCGATGTAGAATGGGACCCTCTACGAAGCCCATGGACAGCGCGATGTATACCATATCCGGCACTCCACTGTGAGTAACTTGACTGATGTGCAATGGACACTCTACAACTCCTAGGGAGTACGTGACGCCTGCCGCATCCGTGGCTCCATTCCCGGTACCCCACTATGTGTGAGTGGACCAATGTAAAATGGACCTTCTACGAAGCCCATGAACATCATGTTGTATACCACATCCATGTTGCAGTTCTGGCACTCTACTGTAAGAGTTGACCGATGTGCAATAGAACCTCTACGACTTCTAGAGGCTGCAGTTCCGGTGCCACACTATATGTGTGAGTGGCCAATGTAGGATGGACACTCTGCGAAGCCCATGGACGGCGTGATGTTTACCACATCCGCGTTCACAGTTACGGCACTCCACTGTGAATGTGAGTTGCGACGTACAATGGACCCTCTACGGCTCCTAGGGAATACTTGATGCCTGCCGCGGTTCCGGTTCCCCACTATACGATTGAGTGGACTGATGCAGATGGACCCTCTGCGATGCCCATGGACAGCGCGAGGTCTGTCACATCCGCACTGGCAGTTCTGGTTCCCCACTCCACGTGGGAGTTGCTGATGGGGATGGTCCTGCGTGTGCTGAGCACTCTCAATCACGTCCGGGGGAGCGTGCGGTCTGCCACACTGCAGCTGAGATTCCGGTCCCCCACTACCTGTGGGAGGTGTCCATTAACTGTCCCTCCTGGTGCAATGTACCACCTTTGCCAGCAGCAGCAGCAACCACTTTATTGCTGCCATGTGTGATTTCCCATGGGTGTACAGTGGTGGCTGCTCTTGTCCTGGCCGTAAGCCTATGCCGTGATTGCCTCTTCCGCGGCGGTTCTAGTATCCTGCTACTGGTTTGAGTGGTTCTGTAGAGTGTTCCTGCGTATTCTCCGGGCTCTGGACAGTCATGGCGTCCTTTCCCCCCCTTCCTTTTATGAAGTATCAGTGGTTTTCTAGGGGCAGTATTTTGTAAACTATCTGCTGTGACTCTCACAACCAGCATACTCCCCCTTTTTATAGAAAGGGCAGGTTTGTAGAGTACCTGCATGGGTCACTGCAGCCTTTTCTCTTCCACGGGGGAGTCGTTCGCAGTCATTAGTGGCGTGACAGTGTATCCAGGTCGGGGCTTAGTGGATTCAGACTCTGGCTAGTTCAGGGTTCACATTTCCCTTCCCAGAAAAGGCATCATGGTGAGATTGGCTACTCTACTACTCTGGCTGGTTCATCCATCATCTCCATGGCATTAGTGGTCTTGCTTACTAATTCTATTGCCTACTGTGTTTTCTTGAAAATACACCCTACCCCGAAAATAAGCCCTAGCTGGATTATCGGGGTGGGCTGCAATATAAGCCCTACCCCGAAAATAAGATCTAGGCAATCTATGTGAAAAAACTTTTTAAATGATTGCTATTGTTTCCCTTTTGCTACCGTATATGTAAGAAAAACGTGCTTGCTCCCACCGCTTCCCACGCCGGATGTCCTCTTCTCTCTGCCCACCAGATGTCTTCAGCACACTGGCTCTTCTTTTTCCTCCTCTCCTCCCACGGACATCTGCGCCCCCTCACTCTTTAGTGCACGGAGCGGGCTGACCTCCTTCTTCTACCGGTACGGTAATCATCATACTGTACCATACCGTATATTTCTGTAAATGAGAGATTAGGACCAATGGTTCAAAGGAAAATGAAGATGACTGTACCGGTATTTGAAGAAATGTTGTTTAAATGTTGTTCAATGTACATACCGTAAATAAATAAGCCCTACCCTAGCCCTAGTGTGTTTTGTGTGACTAAAATTAATATAAGACCCGGTCTTATTTTCGGAGAAACATGGTACTATACGATGCCTGCTATTCATCATGCAGTCATTGTTCGCACCCTTGCTTATGGGCAGGTTTCATAGGTGGCCTACTTTTTCTCCTGTGGTCGTTGCATTTCTTCTCTTCTGGGCGATCTTCTATATCCCTCCTATGGCATGTCCAGCCATCTCGTTGACCCCTTCAGTCACCAGCCTCAGGGTGGCTGCCGGCTATCCAGAATTCAGCTGTTCCGCTTCTCCTTCCTACAGGGAGTTTTGCAGGCATGGCACTTTTCCTGTTTTTGTTCTTTCAGTCGTCGTCTTCCAGCCTCCTTGTATTGGATGGTTTATTTTGTTGGTGGCGGAGCATTGGTACATCAGTAGTACATTTCTTTCCTGCCATGTGGGAGGTCTGGGTTCGCCTTGCGGCCTTGGCAGCTCTGCTCTTCTCCTATTCTTCCTAACCCTGCCATCATCCTCCCACCTCCTGCGGGGTGCTGCTGGATTGGCTTAGTTGCAGCTGTTGCTCTCCTGGTGTTAACTTTGCCTTCCACGCTGCTGGGATGGTTTCTGTATGTTAGAAGTGGTATGAAAGTCAGTGTGAATGATGCCATAGTGTGTGATGATTCTGAGGGTGTGGAATCACTGTGGGTAGAATTACAAAAGTTAGGAAACACTGAAAAAATAATTTTTGGTGTAATCTATAGTCCCCCTAACACCACTGAGGAGAGAGGTCGGCTGCATACACAAATAGAGGGCTGCCCGGGCAGGTACAGTGGTAGCAATGGGAGATTTTAACTATCCAGATATTTATTGGGGTCGGGGGGTTAGCTAAAACTACGAAGGAGAAACCATTTCTAAATTTATTGCAGGATTATTTTATGGGCCAGTTTGTGGAAGCCCCAATAAGAAGTGATGCTCTGTTGGATCTGGTCATTTCCAACAATGCAGAACCAGTTGGGAATGTAACTGTGTGTAAAAACTAGGGATCGACCGATTATCGGTTGGCGGTCGCGGTGATAGGACTCAGGACCCCCGGACAGGCAGGGGAGTGAAGCGGCGGTCTATGGCTCCGCAAAAGCCGCTGCAGTTCATTGATTTAAAGCGCCCGCTTTAAATCAATGATCTGCAGCGCTGTCGCGGGGGGATAAATAGCCGATAACTTATAGCGAAATATCGGTATAAGTTATCTACTATCAGCCCTAACCTGCACCGATTATCGGTATCTGCCCTAAAAAACCGATATCGGTCGATCCCTAGTAAAAACCTTGGTAATAGCGACCACAATATAGTTACTTTTGACTTAAAGTGTAGAAAACAGACAGGCTGGGAGGGCAGAAACTTAAAAAAGGCAAACTTCCGTGGGCTGAGGGCTGCACTACAGGATGTAGACTGGGGGGAGGTGTTCTCAAATACTGATACAGGCGGTGAATGGGAAATTTTCAAATAAACTCTGAATAACTATACAGCTAAAGTTATTCCTAAGGGGAACAAATATAAACTATTAAAACTAAATCCTACATGGCTGACAAATTATGTCAAAAGAGCAATAAACAACAAAAAAATTGCCTTAAAAAAATACAAATCTGATGGGTCAGCTATAGCATTTAAACAGTACAAGGAGCTTAATAAAATCTGTAAAAATGTAATTAAAACAGCAAAAATTCAAAATTAGACATGTAGCCAAAGAATGCAAAACAAATCCTAAATATTTTTTTTTTATATAAATGCTAAAAAAAGACAGCATTTAGGACCCATTAATAATAATGGGGAGGTTGGTCACTGGCGATCAAGAGAAGCTACTAAATGGGTTACTATGGTTCTGTATATACCAAGGAAGAGGGAGGAGCTGATGTAGGCTGGGCCAGTACTGGTAACACCAAGTAATGTACTGAAACTGGCTTAATGTAGATATGGTCCAAGGTAAATTAAGTAAAGCAAATGTAAGCAAATCTCCAGGAACAGATGTATTGCACCCAAGAGTTCTTAGAGAACAGAATTCAGTCATTTCTGTACCCTTGTTCATGATATTTAGAGATTCTCTGGTATCTGGCATTGTGCAGAGAGGATGGCGCAAGGCGAATGTGGTATCAATCTTCAAAAAGGCTCTAGGTCTTTCCCAGGTAATTAGACTGGTAAGCATAAAGGGGTACTCAGGTGAAACTTTTTTTTTTTTTTTTTTAAATCAACTGGTGCCAGAAAGTTAAACAGATTTGTAAATTACTACTATTAAAAAATCTTAATCCTTCCTGTACTTATTAGCTGCTGAATACTACAGCGGAAATTCTTTTCTTTTTGAAACACAGAGCTCTTTGCTGACATCATGAGCACAGTGCTCTCTGCTGACATCGCTGTCCATTTTAGGAACTGTCCAGAACAGCATATGTTTGCTATGGGGATTTTCTCCTACTCTGGACAGTTCCTAAAATGGACAGAGATGTCAGCAGAGAGCACTGTGCTCGTGATGTCAGCAGACAGTTCTGTGTTTCAAACTGAAAATAATTTCCACTGTAGTATTCAGCAGCTAATAAGTACAGGAAGGATTAAGATTTATTAATAGAAGTGATTTACAAATCTGTTTAACTTTCTGGCACCAGTTGATAAAAAAAAAAAAAAAAAAAAAAGTTTTTCACCGGAGTACCCCTTTAACGTGCATCGTGGGAAAATAGTTTGAAGGACTTATAAGGTACTACATACTGGAATACATGGGGATAATTGTATTATAAGTGATAGCCAGCATGGGTTTACTAAGGATAGAAGTTGTCAAATTTGTCTAATTTTGCTTTTATGAAGATGTGAGTAGAAGCCTTGACAGAGGAATGGCTGTGGATATAGTGTTTTTAGATTTTGATACTGTCCCTCATACAGTCATGGCTGTAAATGTTGGCACCTATGAAATTTTTCTAGAAAATGAAGAATTTCTCACAGAAAAGGATTGCAGTAACACATGTTTTGCTATACACATGTTTATTCCCTTTGTATGTATTGGAACTAAACCAAAAAAGGAGGAAAAAAGCAAATTGGACATAATGTCACACCAAACTCCAAAAATGGGCTGGACAAAATTGTCAGCCTTAACTTAATATTTGGTTGCACACCCTTTGGGGAAAAAAAAAAAACTGAAATCAGTGGCTTCCTATAACTATCAATAAGCTTCTTACACCACATGTATGTTTGGGGTCATTGTCCTGACACTGGGCTGTACAGGGCGACCCAAAATCCATTGATAATCCTCAGATTTCATGATGCACACATGCTTTCACACATTCAAGGCACCCAGTGCCAGAAGCAGCAAAACAACCCCAAAACATCATTGAACCTCCACCATATTTCACTGTAGATACTGGCCCTCATTTACTTAGAAAATTGGGTTGTAAGTCTATGTTGCTTTCTTACCCGACTGCTTTTTCCCCTGGTATTTATGTCGCATCCTGTTTGTCGCACTGGGTTTTGTTGGTTTTGGTTTCCAACTCCTCTGAGCTGTCGGGGAAAAAATCCACAACAATTCAACAAATTCGGGTTGGAAACCTTTATAAATACGTGGGAAAGCTCAGAAATGTCGGGTTACGCCCCTTTTTCGGGTTTGGGAGAATCAACATTGGGTCCGTCAGGAAAAAATGTTGCATAGTGTCGCAGACTGGCGCACAATGTCTGCGACATGGCGCAGACAAAGATGCGCCAAAAAAACCCGACAAAAGAAGTCGGGTTTAGAATAGTAAATGAGGGCCACTGTGTTCTTTTCTTTTTAGGCCTCATTCCGTTTTCGGTAAACAGTAGAATGATGAGCTTTACCAAATAGCTCTATCTTGGTCTCATCTGTCCACAAGACATTTTCCCAGAAGGATTTTGGCTCACTCAAGTTCGTTTTGGCAAAATGTAGTCTTGCATTTTTATGGCTGTGTCAGCAGTGGGGTCCTCCTGGGTCTCCTGCCATAGCGTTTAATATCATTTAAATGTCGACAGCCCACCAGGGAGCTTTCACATATCCCTTTAGACGCACCTGTCAGCTTTGACAGCTGCGATCTAAAGGGTTAATAGCCAGCCGCGGCGATTTCCGCATGCTGGCTATTAGCGGTGGCCCCTGGCTACTGAGAACAGCTGGAGGCTGCAGAGTATGGTGCGGGCACAAGTCGGGAGCCCGCTCCATACAGACTGCTGAGCGCCTCCGTGCTTGTCAGGTCCGGCCCTGCTTGCCCGAAGCCGAGCTAAGGGCCGGAAAAATGCACCTGCCCGGTGCCCGGAACTGCATGTCCCGGGCATCGGGCGAGAAGAATGCCACATCCCTGATGTATTAGGCTATGTTCACACAGCAGATGTTCTGCACTGAATTCTGCTGTGTGAACATAGACTAACAGTTTGTAAGGCTAAGAAAGGAGAGAAGTCCATCTAGTTCAGCCTTTTACCCTGTAGTTTTGATCATTTGTGGGTGGCTTCAGGTCCATTTTCTTATGAAATCTGTTTGTGTCATCCACCTGGAGCCTTCTAAGGTCTGTGCGGTGTGAAGTGATGAAGTAACAGGCATTGTGTGCGTATTTTCTTGGCCCCAGCAGCAATAATAATACACTAGTGGTTTGCATACACCTCCTCTCTGACTGTGTGAAATGACCTAAACTTCAGCAATAAACCTTACTGTTCATATCTGTGCAAAGATAGGTCCCGGGGGGGCCAAATGACTGCTCCACCCACCCTCAAACATGTCTTGTTTTAAAACCGGTCTTGAACTGCAGGTTAGATACCACTACTCCAGTTGGGTTTTTGTAATGTAGGAAAATATTATTGCGATTTAACTAATCCTAAAAAAGTAGAAATGCACAGCAGTTTTGCCTTGTTCACCTTGTGCACTTTGGCTGTGCTCCATTGATAAAATGTATACAACGCGAGCGGTTTTGTTTTGACTGACTGGTTGGTTTTATATTTCACTTCAGTGTGTGAGCACTATTCTGTAAGATCTCTGCACAGTTGCAGCTTAAGTTACAAGAGAGAATCTGCACAATTGAGGAGTGGTCCATTGGAGTAGCGTTTCTGCCTCTCTCCATGACAACCAAATGATAGGTATTTGTTCAGCCCAGGACGGAAGTTGGAATCTATAAAGACAAATATTGACCTTATAATGAGAAGGATGGGCACACCTCTCTTCTTTACGAACTCTACCTTGTTTTTGTATCTCTATAAGCTTTACTCGTTACCGGACCACACAGTAATAAAATAGTTAGAACATGTGGTGGTGTTCCTTAGGCTGCTCTCACACTGCCGTCGGCCATTAGGCTCTTTTTTTTTTTTTTTAAATGGTGGAAATATGTCACAATTACAGGTACAGACAGGTAGGGCAGGTGACACTGATGACAACGGTACTTACCTTGTAATGTTCTATAATCTTTTCTGGTATCTTCAGCTCCGGGCCTGGCTTGAAGCATTAGCGGAGATTAGTGACGTCACTGCTACTGTTCTCTGCTGGGTCCCGCTTTTAGAGAACAGCAGCGGTGACATCACTAAGCTCTGCCCATGCACAAAGCTGGTGCCCGGAGCTGAAGATGCCGGGGAGAGGATAACTGAAGAATGACTGCATGGAACGGGACAAGGTAAGTACCATTGTCATCAGTGTCGCTTGCACTACCTGTCGGTACCGACAGGTTAGTGCAGGTGACACTGGTGACAAATTTCCTTTAACGGCCGTTATCAGGACTGGGCACAACGAGCAATAACGGGTCCCGATGGATCCAATTTACTATAATGGGGTCAATTGGGCGCTGTTATTTTGTAGCAGGAGAAAGACTGCACATGCAGTAATTTTTCTCCCGTTATTCTCCCCGGCTCCCCCGACGGGCTCGTAAGTAGTCTCCTGGGTGGGGACCAATATTCTCCTAGTCCAGACTGCTCCTGCAATAATCATGCCCCCTGAGCATGATTGACACCCTGCATCACCCCTCTGCTTCCTGAGCAGACAGTGGTGACGCTGGCCATCCCTGGGCTGTCTCACGCTGAGAGGGTGTGATTACAGCCGGAGCTGATGGGACTAGGTCGATATAACCTCCCAGCCCTGGTGATTACTTACAGGGCAGGGAGATGTTCAAACATATCTTTACCATCCCTGCAGGCAGGAATGTCTTTCAGGGATAGTGAGGAAGATGATTTTACAATATAGAATGTATTGCCACGCGTTGTGTGGTAAAATCTGATGTCCGGTTCCCTTTCAAGAGGTAATAGTAATTCCAATTGCTAGATTGTGCTATTACACTGTCATTGCTGTATGTAACACTTATTCCTTGCTTCCTGGCATCCAGTTTTGCATGAAAGTGCTACATAGATCCTCTCATCCTCCTTTCACTGTGTTTGACAACTGTGGCGCCCTAACTTGTGCTGCAACCCTTTTATTGTGTGGATCAGGTGAGGGCCCCCCTACTAGGGATCGACCGATATCGATTTTTTTAGGGCAGATACCGATAATCTATGGAGGTTAGGGCCGATAGCCGATAATTTATACCTATATTCCGGTATAGGTTTTCGGCTATTTATCCCCTAGGGTGACACCGCTGTAGATCATTGATTTAAAGTGGGCACTTTAAGTCAATGAACTGCAGCGGCTTTGCGGTGCCAGTGCCTGTCCTGGGGTTCTCCTGAGTCCTACCACCGCCAACTAAACCCCCCCCACCGCCCCGGCCAGAAACCGCCGCTGCACCATTGCCTCCCCCATCCCCGGTTTTATAATTACCTGTTCCAGGGGCCCAGGGTCCGCTCTACTTCTGGTGGCGTCCTCCTGAGCTGTCACTGTGCGCACTGACTGTGATGTCGCGTCACTCGTCATTGCGCTGCACAGCGTAACACAGGATGCCGCAGGAGCCAGAAGTAGCACGGGCCCCGGGAACAGGTAATTATGAAACTGGGGATGGGGGAGGCAATGGGGCAGCGGCAGCGGTCTCTGGCAGGGGCGGTGAGGTGGGGGGGGGCGGGGCATTATCAGATTATCGGCAACGTAATTGGCGATACCAATAACATCCAAAATCGGGAATATCGGCCAAACCTATAATCAGTCGATCCCTACCCCCTACCCAAAAGTAATGGCATATGCTGGTGACATGCATTTACTTCCTATTAAAAAAATGAATTAATAACTAACTAAAAATGGAAAAGTTTCTAAAGCTGGGCGGATTGTGACTTACAGAAGGATGATACGTTTACATGGGCAGGTTACCCACGAGTTTCCCAATGCAGGTTTTCGTAAAATCCGTGGCAGTAAAATTGCTGGGTCTCTTAGGCTGTTTTCCCATGTTTTGGTACTGCAGATAATGAATCCTTAGCATTATCATGTAAAAAAATAAATACATTTTTCAACCATTTGCAGCAAAAATTTATGTGGTAGTTAGTTGCGGTGCCCACTTTCATGTTTGGTGGATAATCTCCATGTGTAAGAGGCCCTTAAGCATAGTGACGCTGATGTAATGGTCAAACTTATGTAAATCAGATATGATGTGTGGAATTATACAGGCAGCACATTGGGTGTGATACTTTATGGGTGTTGTATGATTGTCTCAGTAACAGTGCCACCTAGTGTGCTACCTTTGTCTTAACATCTGGTGAATTATCGAGCTTGAGATCCCAAATAAAGTGACACTTTATGTTGACATATAAATCTAATCGGCCTGCATAATTTTGTGCATACATTACTTATCTTGCTGAGCCAGAGTATTTTCGGATTATAGTCCAGAGCTACATTCGCTGTTCTTCTGATTGTTATGGAAATGGCAAGTTTGACAACTACAGAGATTGATTGCTTGATAATGGCAGATCCTTCCCCCTTTATTACAATGTTTTTTACATTCCTTGTTCTTGAAGTTCTTTTTCTCATGTTGCCCTGGTAACTCTTTTGTTATAGATAAGGATATTGCCAAATATTACAAAAGCATATAAGTGTGGATTATATTCCTTCAGTTTATGTTGTATTTCTCTTTAATTGGTATATATGAAAGAATCACTAAATCAAAAGGAATTTTTCTTATACTTTGCTGTTAAATATTAAAGAGGACCTCCGGCCAAATAAAAAATAATTTGATTTTATGGTCATTAAATAGCTTAATCAAATGCCTTTTTTTTTTTTTTTTTTTTTAGTTTCTTGATATGCGCTTCCATTCCCAAAACAGTTTATCTGACAATTCAGGGAACTCTTCAGATAGGTGTGAACTTAATTAGGGCTGCAACTAACGATTATTTTAATAATCGATTAGTTGTCGATTATTTTATCGATTAATCTGAAAAAAATGTCAAAATGCCCAAAAAAGGGGTTCAGCTGATTCTACTTGAAAAACTATGTACAATGGCAATATTAAGTTTCTAGCATGTGATGTGACCAAACAGCAATTTTTTTTTATTTATTTTTTTACGTTTACGCCGGTTGCAGTCATTATTAATGATCCTGTACAGAAACCAGTGTAAATTTGATACTGCCGCATGGGTAACTGTCTGAACTATAAAAAAAAAAGTTAATGATTCACTAATATTTTAATAGTTCAGACAGTTAACCATGCGGCAGTATCAAATATGTAAAAGAAAAAATTATTTTACTTTTTTTGTATAGCAATAGGAAAAAAAGGGGGGGGGATTTTTATTGGGGAGCAGTAAATTTACATTTTTTTTACTTTAAATATAGCACTCCTATACACGTGTATGTGCAGACTGCAGACCATTGCTTTTACAGACCCCTTTTAGACAGCAGGGCCCCCCCTTTAGACCGCAGCCCCCACCCTTATAGACAGCAGGGCCCCCCTTTAGAGAGCATGGCCTTCCTTTAGACCGCAGCCCACACCCCTTGTAGACAGCTCACTTACAGCTGTCCTCTGTCGGGGCTGCCGTTCCGCTGCACAGTTCTAGCGTCCGCATCGTGTAGTCCTATGGAGGAGCATGTGACATACACGTCACTCTGCTTCCTCCGTAACGTTACGCCGGGCATAGGGGAGGAGGAGTGGAGTAACGCGTATGTCACATGCTCGTCCATAGGACTACATAATGCGGACGCTAGAACTGTGCAGCAGAACGGCAGCCCCGACAGAGGACAGCTGTAAGTAAGCTGTCTACAAGGGTGGGGGCTGCGGTCTAAAGGAAGGCCCTGCTCTCTAAGGGGGGCCCTGCTGTCTATAAGGGTGGGGGCTGCGGTCTAAAGGGGCCCTGCTGCCGCCCCACATGTCCCCGCCGCTGCCTTGCTTCTAGCGCCCTGCCATGCCTATTTTCTGCTGCTCATCTCTGTACCTGACGGAGATGAGCAGCACGTCCCGGCGCTGCACTGATTGCACTAGGAGCAGGGCGGCGGTGAATAAACGAATGAATGTAGCCTATATGCGGGACATTCACTTCTGCCACTGACGGCAGACAACAAATCGGGCGATTATTCGATAACGGGATTCGTCGCCAACGAATCCCGTTATCGATTTTAATCGATTACATCAATTAATCGTTGCAACCCTAAACTTAAAATGAGTGATCAGGTGATGGGCGATGTTTGATGTCATTGGTGTACAATTTAGCTCTAGATCCACAGGCTGAGAAACCAAAAAGGTGCAGAATCACCCCAGAAAGTAAAGAAGTGTGTTCCTGCTGCAACAGCAAGTTTGCGTAGTTGTCAGAAGTATCTTACAACAACATCACCATTGTTAATGTACAGTAAGCCAAGGCTTGACAAAGAATTCCATCCCTTGTTTTTGTCAGCCCTTTCAATGAGTGTCCATTTAAAAAAATAAAAATCGAAACAAACTGTTTTCCCTACCTCTGCTTATGTTTCTGCACTGATCCCCTGTTCTTCCTGCGGTCGGGGTTCCACTCTTACGGTAGCAGCAGACATCAGGTTACTACTGGAGCCAATAAGCAACTTTGGCTGTGACTCCTGTAGTACTGGGACCCCGACCGCAGGCAGAAAGAGGGATCAGAGCAGACCAATGACATCTGATACGGATTACCGGAGGCAGATTGAGCGATCAGTGTGAGAACAGAATAGAAATGAAGGTAGGTAAAACAGTTTTTAAGGAATGAGGACACTTATAACTGACACACTGGAGATATTAGGGGGACTTATTAAAGGAAATCTGTCACCTGCACTAACCTGTTGTTAACGACAGGTAGTGCAGGTGACAATGATGACAACGGTACTTACCTTGTCCCGTTCCGTGCAGGGGATCTCCGGTAATTTACGTTAGCTTTTAGCTCCGGCCCGACTTGGGGCATGGGCGGAGCTTAGTGACATCACCGCTGCTGTTCTCTAGCAGCTGGACCCAGCAGAGATTAGCAGCTGCTTGGGGCATGGGCGGAGCTGAGTGTCACCGTTGCTGGGTCCCATTGTTAGAGAACAGCAGCGATGACATCTCTAAGCTCTACACATGCCCCAAGCTGGACCGGACTAGAATACCGGAGAGCCCCTGCACGGAACGGGACAAGGTACGTACAGTTGTCATCAGTGTCACCTGCACCACCTGTTGGTACTGACACAAAGGGAGGAGATGAGGGGACACTAAAGACTGACATGGGAAATGAGGGGACAGTAATAACGGACACATGGGAGAGATGAGTGGACATTACTAACTTGCAGGAGATGAGGGGACAAGAATGACAGTGACACGGGGAGATGAGGGGACATTAATAACATCATATGACAGGGCGTGTGGCATGCTGGCTCCTAGATTCGGAACACATTTGTCAAGCCCCGCAGTAAGCCATCCACAGTGATCTGCACTGTAAAACTAGTGCATGGCCCCTTGATCAGTATATATGGGAAGGTTCATGGCTGCAGTTATGCTGGCCTTAGATGGTCTGTTCCCCTTCACTTGGAGGGCAGATACATTCATCCCTTGTAGCTGTGTGCTTATTCTGTACAAGGGGAAACCCCTCATACCTCACGTGTCAGCCATACGAGGATGTCTGGCTGTCAACTTGAACTTCTGAAACTGAACTGTTCTCTCTGAAGATGGAATACCAAGATTCAGAAGTGTTTGTGCAGAAGTGAATTACATTCCAGTACCAGTCACAGCCTGTGAAATATGTGTAGAATAGTTTTTCATGTGATTTGGCTGCAAACAATTGCGCAGCAAGTTTTACCTGTAATCTAATTAGAGGGACCTTTTGTGCTTTTTTATTCGTTGTTTTGCTATGTAGTTTACTTTTCTCGTCTCTTATTTTCTTTGTTCTTGTTTTGCAGCTCCAGTCATCAATCGATACAGCAGAAGAGTATCAGGTGAGCAACTGCTGTGTTAACCCATCTATTACTATGTAATAGTGGGCACTTCATTTAGTGTTATGTTTTTACTTATTTGATGCAATAGAATTGGATCTGGGTCCCTGAACCATCCGGAGGAAAAGTTGCTGAGTTGACCATAGCAACCAATCAGATCACTTCTTTCATTTTCAAGAGGACTTCAAAAATGAAATAAGCGATCTGGCAACTCAGCAACTTTTCCTTTAGACAGGTTTTGATAAATCTTCCCCCCCACAGTGTCCATTTAGTCATTACCATCCATTGTAGTAAAAATAAAGAAAATAGGGACTATTAGAGATATTTTTTTTTATCAAACTTTGTGTAAAGGAACAGCTGAGTAATCACCCATATCAACCAATCAGGTTCCAGTGTTTAACGGTCAGGCCTTTTTAACCCATTATGTCACTTGCTGAGGAGCTGACCGCGTGTCATAGCGGGATGGTCGCCAGGACATGTGGCTAATGCCGGACCTCACCAATCACGATGATGCCCGGCATTAACCCTTTTGACGCTGTAATCAACTTTGATGTTTAATATATTTTTTCCAATTTTGTCCCACAAATAATTTTATTTTGGTTTCTTTAGATTTTGGTGTAACATGATTGATGTCATTACAAAGTAAAATTGGTGCCGCAAAAAAACAAGCCCTCATATGGGTCTGTAGGTGAAAAAGTGAAAGTGTAAAAAACCTTAAGGGGTTAAAAAGGAAAATGTGGAATCTGATTGCTATTTACAAAAAGTTTGATAAATCTTCCCCTAAGTGTATGAATTGCAAACCGTGACTCCATTCATTGGTGGCTGCCGTACATGATCTTGCATTGTGATGATCTCAGGGGTTAGGCGCCAGCAATGTTAGTTTTCCCCTATCCACACAGGATAATGCATTTTTACTGTTCAGTAAAAGGTCTTTTGACATATAAAGTCCAAAAGGACACTTTGTTTGTCCAGTAAAACTCTTAAACAGATTAGACTTGAATGATGTAAGCACTTTCTGGTTGTATATGCAAATTCTAAAGCACAAAGGTGTAAACAGAGCTAAAGAAATGGATAATTTTATAACTTGATCTGTTTTAAAAGTGAGTATTATGTATAGTAATATAGTATAGTCCCTTATTTTCTTGCCTTTTCCTAATATGCGTCTATTTTATAAAAAAAAATGTCTATAAAATGAAACTTGGCAACTTGTAGCTCTATTTTGACCTTGCTAAAGAAAGTTTCTTGGCTCTCAAGGCTGATACAAAAGAAAAATATCAATTTGTTCTGTAGCTGCAGAATCCTGAGGTTGTGATAACAGCAGGGGTGACCTTCCATTCCTGCAAGGCCTCTGATAAAGAAAAATGCATCAAAAGTCTGTTACAAAGATGGAGGAGCTTTCAGTGTTCATTAAAATAGAGAGGCTTCTAGCAGTGCCTTGTTAGTGTGACCCAATGCGTTTCATTGAGCATTTGCTTTACCATCCCATCCTGGCACACTTACAATTACATGCACAGCTGAAGTTTTCTAATGAAGTTATACTAATAAATAGTGGATGACAGAGTTTATTTTGTGCAGCCAGACCCAACGTGATTAAATAGCAGGCACTGGCATCCTAACATCTGGCGCTCCAAAGCTTATGGAATATTTCTCAGTACAGTTTTGTTTTTGTTATATTTTGCTGTCAAGTGGACCAGTATCTTCCATGTGGTAGATGGACACAGAGGGTATATATGCAACAAGTCGTCCATTAACATTCAAAATTATTTTACAATCTAACATTGGCAATCCACATGCCCACTGTAAGCAAATGTGAGATGGTATTTGGCAGCCCCCACTCCTGTATTGGAATATTGGCTGATACAAATGAAAGCTGCAGGTAGCCAGTGTGCATCTACTGCTGAGTGAGAAAAGCACCAACATACTATATTTATATGTACAATCTCCAGCAAAAGGTGTGCATGAGACCTAGGAATTATTATTTTTTCTTCTCTTACTAGTTTGTGCTGAAGCCTTTAACCCAGATGAAGACGAGGAGGACACAGAACCCCGGGTAAATCTCATTTTGCATGTCCTGTAAACTAGACTTTGTAGATTAATAATGTCTTTCTTCTTGCATTTAACAATTCATATATTTTCATTTTTAGGTAGTTCATCCGAAAACGGATGAGCAGAGATGTAGATTACAGGAAGCTTGTAAGGATATTCTTCTCTTTAAAAATCTTGACCAGGTAAGATCTTAAAATAAAATGAAAGACAAAGAAATAATAAACATAGATAAATCTGTGATTCAACAATTCTCTTTGATGTGCTTGTTCCTTGTTTATTGAATATTGCTAAATGTGGACTTTGGCAAAAAGTTTCTTATTCACAATCTTGTATATTACTCAAATAAGCAGGATGGGAATGATGGTACCTGCTATTAGGTTCAAGTGGTTAAAGTTTGATAAAATAACTGGGGTAATATTGGCACATGGTGTGTATTTTGTATCACTAGTCAAATTAAAGGGATTAACGACATAACATGATTGTTAAATTGGATTGTGCTTTGTCAGCACATCATGTACATATACAATGTCTATACTTGAGAATATGTATGAAAGAAGCAGGACAGTCTCCACCTCCATGAATGGGGGGGACTTATTTACTTTGTCAAAAATGTGTGATTTTTCGCCAATGTCACTTAGTGTCACTGAGTGGGCAGTACTGGGGGAATATCATGGCATCCTGCCTGTAGCACAACAGGTTTATTATAACTAATTCTAGTATTTTGGCAGAAGTTTTATGTTAGAAATCTACTCCAGCCTGTAACAGATGATTTCTAAGTTTGGTACAAAGGCAGTGGGAAAAGTGCCAAATGTATTAAGAAGCCTCTTTATAAATTTGACATTAAATTAAGACTGTCACTTGAGTCGCAGGTCTTAATAAATTCAATCCTTGTGTCTTGTTTAGGGCCCCGCAGATGGGTCACATGTAACAAGCCTGTGCCTTACAGAGTTTGATGTCTCTCTTTAGGAACAGCTCTCTCAGGTTCTTGATGCAATGTTTGAACGGAGAGTAGAACCTCAGGAACATGTTATCGACCAGGGGGATGATGGAGATAACTTCTATGTCATTGAACGGTAAGTATTTCTATAACCCAATGTAATGCACTTTCTGGAACATTTGTGCTGGCCATGCACAAGGGGTGATATCCCAGATTGCTGAGCCTTTTCATGCAGCATCATTACTGCAAGATATTTTGATACAGTTTTGTAGATCTGTGCCTTACATTGAAACTTTATAGTTCATCAATCTAGGAAAGTTGAAGTAGCAGCCATATTTAGCTATAATCTAAATTTCCCAGGCACTTATCTACTGGCAGTAGTAGGTAAATGTTTTAGCAGTTTGATAGACGATCCTTTATAATAGTTAATTGCCACATTTTTCTCATTTTCCATGTAGTTGGTTTCCGGATATAATTTGTCTGTAAAATTTTATGAATAATTGTTTTGCTTTTATTGTTAGGGGGCAGTATGACATTTTCGTTTCTAGAGATGGACAGTCCCGCTGTGTGGGCAGCTATGATAATCATGGCAGTTTCGGTGAGCTGGCCTTGATGTACAACACTCCTAGGGCTGCAACTATTGCAGCCACATCTGATGGAGCACTGTGGGGACTGGTAAGTAAAGGATGATTGTGGCTGCCAAGCTGCACCCACTGGCTTGTGATTATATATAAATCTGGTAGTCTTATCTTATGTACTGACCACATGTCTTGTCTTTATGACTGTATTCTGGAGCAACTGATGTTATCCTAAAAACAATGACAGCTACTTGGTCTTCACAGAGGAAATTGCTATACAGATGTTTTAAAAGAGACATTTTTTTTTGACACAAACAAAAGCACAATAGGGCCCATGTAGTTTGTCATATGCTTTTTTATTTTATATTTCTCTATCGGCTCCATTGGGGGACACAGACCATGGGTATATTCTGACAAGTGTATAGAAAAAAGCAAACCAGCACTGAATAGCTAAAAAGAATTAATGGATGCCAATGCATAAAAAGTTTTGTGGTAATGAAAAAATGTAGAACAATTGTTAGAAAAAAAAGGGGAAGGAAAGTCTTTTAAATCCAGCTGAATCAAGTTGCTGGAATACGCAGCGGTGCCCACGAGGGAAATGAGAGATAGGTCCATGCAAAAATAAAGTGGAAAGAAATCGTTGCACTCACCACGTTTTAAGTGGAGGGTTTATTCAAGCGTGCTGTTACATACAGGTAGAACGGAAGGGAGGAGGGAGCGGACATCAGCTCCGTAGAGCTGAACAGGAGTGACGAATTGTTTCGCAGGAGATCTGCTTCACGCTGCTCCACTTCGTCCAGACCTTCTCTCTCAAGGTCCTCTTTGCCACCCCAATTTACAGCCGCCGCATGTGATGTCGTGGCGGTTGAGACTGCGGTTCTGAGAGCCAGGGGATCCTCTCCCCAAGTAGTTTGCACTATGATCAGGGCGCATAAGCCCTCTTCTGCAAAGATTTACCACTGTACTTGGCAGTCTTATTTTTGTTGGTGTGAATATCACTCCCTTTCTCCAGTTACCTTTTTCTCTCCCTCAACTTTTTACCTTTTTACAGTCGGGGCTGGAACAACGTTTGGCTCTCAGTTCCCTTAAAGGGGTACTCCGCCCCTAGACATCCTATCCCCTATCCAAAGGATAGGGGATAAGATTTCAGATTGCCGCGGTCCCGCGTTCACTCTGTCCATAATGACGGGCGATACAGGGGACGGAGCAGCGTGACGTCATGGCTTCGCCCCTCGTGACATCACGGCCCGCCCCCTTAATGCAAGTCTAAGGCAGGGGGCGTGGCGGTACGCCCCCACCCATAGACTTGTATTGAGGGGGCGGGCCGTGACGTCACGAGGGGCGGAGACGTCACTTAACGAAGCTCCGGCCTCTGTATTTCCCGTCATTACGTGCAGAGCAAACTCTCTCTGTGCAGTGATGAGAGCGCGGTGCCACAGCGGCGATCCCGGGGGTCCCGAGCAGTGGGACCGCGACGATCTGACATCTTATCCCCTATCCTTTGCATAGGGGATAAGATGTCTAGGGGTGGAGTACCCCTTTTAAGGGACAAGTTTCTGCCTTTTCCATCCTCTTTCAACGTCCCCTGGCGTCCGATCCCCATATCCAGACTTTTCTACAAGGTGTGGCTCATGCTGCTCTGCTTTCCAGATCTCCTATTCTCCCTTGGGATCTGAACCAGGTTCTTGGTGCCCTTCAGGGTCCTCCCTCTCAGGGACGTTCCTCTGTCTCCTTGGTGTGAATATCACTCCCTTTGTTGGTGGGAATATCTTCTGTATGTCATCGCTAGGACTGCTGTGTGATTGGTCCTAGCACATAGGTCCCTTTTATTTTCCTTATCTGTGGCGGCGAACATACAAATGTATAAGTAAAACAAGTGCCCATTCTCCTATTAGGTTACAGTGCCGTCACAGGGGGTTAGTTTGCACAGCAAGTGACAGAGCATTACGCTGCGCACTGCGGCCGGGAGCGAGCGCTTGCTATCAAAACTAGCCACCCGCAGCGCTGGTGATGTGAAGAAAACTGTCTCCTGGTGCTGCATCCCGCAAGCACTCTCTCCTGATGGCCCCAGTATGCTGTAATTACATCGTTGGTGCTGCGGGTGGCTAGTTTTCATAGCAAGTGCTCGCTCCCGGCCCCAGTGCGTAGCGTAATGCTCTTCCGCTTGCTCTGCAAACTAACCCCCCTGTGATGGCACTGTAACCTAATAGGAGAACGGGCACTTGTTTTACTTATACATTTGTATGTTCGCCACCACAGATGAGGAAAATAAAAGGGACCTATGTGCTGGGACCAATCACACAGCAGTCCTAGCAGTGACATACAGGAGATTAGGCGTGGCGGCTGCGGGTCATAGCCACGCCTATGCGACTGTTGCTGGCTGTCTTTATAAAGCATTTTTTAGCCTGATAAAGAGAAAAGCTGCTAGAAAGCAGAAAAAAAGTATACCTGGAGAGTAATTCTTAAGAACTTTCTTACCCTGCGATTAGTTTATGGGGGTACAAATTTGTGACAGTTGCGCTTTTAAATATGCTAATTTTATTCAGTAAAGTTTGAGCAAAATTAGAAAAACTACATACATTGGGTATCATTTTCATTGCATTGACCTACAGAATATAGAGAACCTATCATTTTAACCATAAAGTGCAGTATGTTAAAACAAAACCCCCCAAAAGTTGCAAAATTGCAGTTTTCTCCAACTTTCCCCCACAAATAATTATTTTTGTTATGCTGTACATTTTATGGTGAAATTAAAGGTGCCATTACAATGTACAATTGGTCATGCATAAAATAAGCCCTCATGGGTCTGTAAAAAAGTTATAGCTCTTTGAAAGTGAGGAGGAAAAAGTGAAAATGCTAAATTGGAATTTTCCTTTGTCCTAAAGGCCAAAATGGGCTGTGTCCTTAAAGCGCAACTGTCATGGATATTGTACCCCCAGACTATTAACATGATATAGATGATGACACTTTTAATGCAAATATACTTTTGGCTGCTCTTTATCACACTTCATCAGCAGGAAAATAGTTTTATTGTGCGGTCAGCAACAGTCAGATAGGCATGGCCGGGGATCGTAATGCCCCACCTCCGCCACCCCTATCCCCTGTAAGTGAGCGCTGGGACCACTGTGTGATTGACACACAAGTCCCCACCCATGATGTGCGGGCCGGCGTTACTCCATTGAGCCTATTCATAGTATGTGCACCTTTTATGATAGATGATATACAGTGTCCGTACTCCTCTTCTTTCTTCTCCTGGTGCCGGAGATGCGCTGCTTCTGCATTCACTAGAGGCAGAGAGAAAGTGCTCACTCCCGTTGCCTGCCACCAGCTCAGTGCGCCTGTGCAGTGCTAGAGGCAGGGAGCGAACTCTGTGACTCTAGTAAAAGCAGAAGCAGCGCGTCTCCGGCACCAGGAGAAGAGGAGAACGGGCACTGTATATCATAAGGGTGCGCATAATATGTATAGGCTCAGTGGAGTCACGCCGGACCGCACATCATGAACATTGGGGGCTGGGGGGGACCTGTGTGTAAATCACACAGTGATCCCTGTGCTCACTTACAGGGGATAGCCGTGGCCGAGGTGGGGCATTATGATCCCCAGCCACGCCGATTCGACTGTTGTTGACCGCACAGTAAAACTATTTTCCTGCTGATAAAGTGTGATGTAATGCAGCTATACCTTTGGCTGCTCTTTAAGTGTCATCTATGCTATCATGGTATTAGTCTGGGGGGCATAATATCAATGACAGCTTTAAGGGGTTAAAGTAGGGGCATGGCTTGAAACTTAGGCAAGTCTGGCAGAAGAAGCAAAGTCCCAGAAGGATCGGCACATCTGAAGCAGGGCCAGTATGTAATGCTTGCTGCATTTTTCCCACATTGGCCCACAGTTTATAAGGGGGCCGGTTTAGTGTACAGGGCGTCATGTTTATTTTATTATTACCGTATATACTCGAGTATAAGCCGAGTTTTTCAGCACGATTTTTCGTGCTGAAAACACCCCCCTCGGCTTATACTCGAGTGAACTCCCCCACCCGCAGTGGTCTTCAACATGCGGACCTCCAGAGGTTTCAAAACTACAACTCCCAGCAAGCCAGGGCAGCCATCGGCTGTCCGGGCTTGCTGGGAGTTGTAGTTTTGAAACCTCCGGAGGTCCGCAGGTTGAAGACCACTGCGGCCTTCAACATCATCCAGCCCCTCTCACCCCCTTTAGTTCTGAGTACTCACCTCCGCTCGGCGCTGGTCCGGTCCTGCAGGGCTGTCCGGTAAGGAGGTGGTCCGGTGAGGAGGTGGTCCGGGCTGCTATCTTCACCGGGGAGGCCTCTTCTAAGCGCTTCGGGCCCGGCCTCAGAATAGTCACGTTGCCTTGACAACGACGCAGATGCGTCGTTGTCTAGGCAACGGCTCTATTCTGGGCCGGAAGCGCAGAGAAGAGGCGCCCCCGGTGAAGATAGCAGCCCGGACCACCTCCTCACCGGACCACCTCCTTACCGGACAGCCCTGCAGGACCGGACCAGCGCCGAGCGGAGGTGAGTACTCAGAACTAAAGGGGGTGAGAGGGGGCTGGATGATGTTGAAGGCCGCAGTGGTCTTCAACCTGCGGACCTCCGGAGGTTTCAAAACTACAACTCCCAGCAAGCCCGGACAGCCGATGGCTGCCCGGGCTTGCTGGGAGTTGTAGTTTTGAAACCTCTGGAGGTCCGCAGGTTGAAGACCACTGAGGGCGAATGATGAGAAGAGGATGATGAAGGGGGGGGGGGGTGTGGGGATGATGAAGGGGGGTGGGGATGATGAAGGGGGGGGGGTGTGGGATGATTACAAGGGGATGATGAAGGGGGGATGTGTGGGATGATAAGGGGATGTGTGGGATGATGACAAGGGGATGTGTGGGATGATGACAAGGGGATGATGAAGGGGGGGATGTGTGGGATAAGGGGATGTGTGGGATGATGACAAGGGGATGATGAAGGGGGGATGTGTGGGATGATGACAAGGGGATGATGAAGGGGGGATGTGTGGGATGATAAGGGGATGTGTGGGATGATGACAAGGGGATGATGAAGGGGGGATGTGTGGGATGATGACAAGGGGATGATGAGGATGTTAATGACGGGTCTGGATGATGACAGGGGGGGATGAGGTATTTCCCACCCTAGGCTTATACTCGAGTCAATAACTTTTCCTGGGATTTTGGGTTGAAATTAGGGGTCTCGGCTTATACTCGGGTCGGCTTATACTCGAGTATATACGGTAGTATGGAGTTTTTAAATTACTTCACAAATTTATTTAACGGAAAAAAAAATTCTTATAATACAATTTAACAAAAACTATATTAACCCCTTAAGGACGGACCTATTTTTTACTTTAATGACCAGGCTTTTTTTTTTTTTTTTGAATATAATTTGACATGTCTATTTAAACGGTAATAACTTTAGAACGCTTTTTCTGAGCGGAGCAATTCTGAGATTTTTGGGTGACATATTGTACTTTATAAATAAGTGGTGCATTTTTGCTGACATATGCAGCATTTTTGGTGAAGAACGCCTCCAAAATTAAAAATTTTATATAGTGTTTTAACCTTTTCTGAGCAAAAATTCTTTTTTTCCCTTTTCTGTCTTATATTTTTTTGCGTAACAAACTGTACTTTATTGGTATAATTTTTACAATACATGCTACCTTTTTGATCTTTTTTTTATTCCTCTATTTGTACCAAAACTGGTGAATTTTGGGCTTTTTTTTATTTTTTACACGGCGTTCACTTTGCAGGATACATAATAAATTACATAATAGCTTTTTATTACACGTCATTACGGACATGGCAATTCCTAGTATGTATATGATTTGTTTATATATACATATACATATTTATATATATATATATATATATATATATATATATATATATAATATATATAAAATTTACCAATTTTTTTTTTAACTTATTGAAAACCCTTTTTATTTTATTTTTCACTTTTTTTATTTTTTACAGATTATACAATGCTGCAATTAGGACTGCACGATATATCGCAAAAGCAATTGAATCACGATTTTTGCTTTTTTGCGATATGGCGATACACTCCCCCCGAGACAACATGCGATTATCTGCTCGGGCTGGCTCCCATGGCGGGGGCCGTTCAGAGCAGGTAAAAACTAATTTAAATACTAAAGTCAGTGTTTCCCAACCAGGGGGCCTCCAGTTGTTGCAAAACTACAACTCTTAGCAGGCCTGGACCGGCAAAGGCTGTCCGGGCATGCTGGGAGTATGTAGTTTCACAACAGCTGGAGGCACCCTGCTAGAAAAACACTGAGCTAAGGGCGCAGGGAAAAAAATAAAAAAAACCTTCTGCTCACCAAGTCCCGGTCCCTGCAGATTCGTCTCCGTGCGCTCCGAAGTTTCCTCTCTTCTTAGTACAGTAGGACCTTTCCCTTTTCAGCCAATCACTGGCCGCAGTGGTGTCACGTGTCAAGCCAGTGATTGGCTGATGGGGAAAGGTCTTGTACTACAGCAATACACTAGGTTTCCCGGGTCCCGCGGAAGATTTGATATCCGCCCGGGAAACCCAGTGTATTGCTGCAGTACAAGAATAAAAGAAAGTGATAGGAGGGGGATGTGACAGAAGGGATGTGATACGGGGGTTGAATGTGACGGGGGGATGAATGTGACAGCGGGGGGGGGGGGGGGGGGGTTGGAATGTGACAGCGGGGGGGTGAATGTGACAAGGGGGAGATGTGAAATAGGCGGTGGGCATAAAATGGGTGGCTAGATGTGAAATGGAGGTGATTGGACATGAATTGGTGGGATTTCAACATTTTTTTTTTTATTATATCGCATATCGTAATCGCAGTATTTATGCCCAAAATCACAATCGCACATTTTCCCCATATCGTGCAGCCATAGCTGCAATACATTTGTACTGCACCACAGTATATCATAGGCTATCGTAGCTGGCAGACAGGAGGCCATCAGCTGGTCTCCTGCTGCCATAGCAACGCTGCTTGTATCGCAGCGCCGCCGTTGGTGAACAGGGGTTGCACCCTCCCCCTTTGGACACCATAGATGCCATGATCAGGATTGATCACAGCATCTATGGAGTTAATGCTGCCGGGAGCAGCGCGATCACTGCTCCGGCAGCTGCGGCAGGACCCCGGCTGTGATTTACAGCCGGGTCCCGCCGCCAATCTCCTGAGCTGTGCACGGAAGAGCAGGATATCAGCAGGACATAGGCATACGTCACAGCGCGCAAACATGTCGGGTGCTGGGACGTATGCATACGTCCTATAGCGGTAATGGTAAAGAAAAGAAAAAATAAGTGGGCGGGGCAGTTTTTGCCTTTTTTCGGCCAAGCACAACCTAAATTTCTGGTTTCGGGCCAAACATTCCACCTACAGACCCATAGGAGGGTTTGTTTTTATGCCACCAATTGTTATTTGAGGTACAATTAGTGATGTCATTACAATCTACAAAATTGAAAAATAAAATATAATTTTGCCATTTTTAGGGGGTTTTGTTTCTATGCAGTACGTTTTTTGGTAAAAATGACACATTATCTTAATTCTGTAGCTCCATACGGTGAACATGATACTCAATTGGTATAGGTTTAGTTTTTTTTTTACAACTTTTAATCTCTTAAGGACTTGTTTTTTTATTTAAATTTTTTTTAATTTTTTTTTTACATACCTACACAATTCCCTACAAGAGTATTACCGCTGTATTTTCTAATGTTTTCCTAAGCTTTGCACTTTTTCCTACATTTTACTTTTTTTACAATTGCTCTGATCTGTGGGGTGTTCCAGAGCTCAAATCCACCACATTTTCCTGGACATCACAACCCTGGGTTTTTACATTTTGTGTCTGAGCCAGAATTTGCACCAAAATTTGTGTTGCCGCAATGCGCCAAATTCTGGCTCACACCCCAACCAAACAGGTCAGGTTTACAATAATAAATCAAAGCCATTATCTACAGTATGTCCATACGGTTACAAGGATAGCCAGATTTAATAGGTTTTATTTTGTTTTACTTCTTTTAAAAAGGATTTATAACTTTTTGTACGAAAATTTGCATGCTTAAAATTGTCCCCTTCTGGTCATGAATTTATCAACCTTTTATTTTTGACATACCTACACAATCATAAGAAAACTGTCTACTTTTAAAAGTCGCAAAAAAGTAACCAACAAATTTAGTCTACGTGGAATGATACAGTTCCCCAACATCATTCTTAATGCGTGTTCGTGTGTCCCAAGCTACCATCTTCCTTTATTTGTTTAAATTTAGACCTTCCCTCACTGCTTTTTGACAAGTGGAACGGTTTGTGTTTTATGCCTAAACAGTTGAGCCATTGTCTTGTTTCTTTACCACCCTGTGCTGAACCACACTAAATCTACTGTGTAGTTCTCTGACTGTATTATCATTCTCTACAATTGCTTAAAACGGCAGTCTGAATCTCCTCTTGCCTCCAATAGTAAAAGCCTTTATCGAAGGGAAGAATTATAATGGGAACAATTTCTATAGGACAGATGTGATTGAAAATGATTTCTTACTTTGTTTCAGAGGAGTTCTTAGAGCGGTGTCTAGGGTTATGTTCACTTCTGTAAGAGAGAGGCTAAACAATCAATATAGCAAGAACAGAGAATTCAGCAAACCGGGTCCACCTTAACCCCTTAAGGACATGCGCCGCAAATGTACGGCGCTGCTAAGAAGTACTTAGCGCACAGTGCCGTACATTTACGACTCCGCTTTCCTTGATCACTGCGTCTCCGGACACAGTGATCGGAACAGGATGACTGCTGATATCTATCAGCAGCCATCCCGGCATATTGCCCCATGTCGGTGATCGCGGCAAATCGCAGATCAATTCAGATGTGCGATTTGTCGCTATTCCGGGCTGATCGGGTGTCTGAGACAGCCCCATTCACCCATACCCATCAGGAGTGAGGTGGCACGGGTGCCGCCTCACGATCACGTGATTTATCGTTCGGAACGACCGAACAATCACGGACCTGCTGGGTGCTGATCGGGACGGCGTTTGGAGCGGAGATCGGCGCCGGCGGGGGTCTCCTACCTTGCACTGGTCCGGCGGGGGTCCCCTCGTGTGCGTTGGTGGCGACAGGATACAGTGCGCCGTCCCGGCAGCAGGATACAGTAGGAGGTGAGGCTTGTTCAGTTGTAGTTTTGCAACAGCTGGAGTTCCAACTACATCTCCCAGCATGCCCTCTGGTAGTCTGTGCATCATGCTGGGGGTTGTCGTCCCCCCCCAATGTGAATGAACAGGGTACATTCACACGGGTGGGTTTACAGCAAGTTTTCTGCTGCAAGTTTGAGATGCGGCAAATTTTCCGCCACAGCTCAAACTCACTGTAAACCCAACCGTGTGAATGTATCCTAAAAACACTACACTACACAAAATAAAAAGTAAAACACTACATATACACATACCCATACAAAGTCCCCCCCCCACCCCCAAATAAAAATAAAATACGTCTTGTACGGTACTGTTTCCAAAAGAGCCTCCAGCTGTTGAAAAACAACAACTCCCAGTATTGCCGGACAGCCACTAACTGTCCAGGCATGCTGGGAGTTTTGCAACAGCTGGAGACACCCTGTTTGGGAAACACTGCCGTGGGGTATTTTTGTGGCGGATTCAAATCCCCAATTTAGACCTCAAATGCGCATGGCGCTCTCACTTCGGAGCCCTAGCGTATTTCAAGGAAATCGTTTAGGGCCACATATGGGGTATCTCCGTACTCGAGAGAAATTGCGTTACAAATTTTGGGGGGATTTTTCTCCTTTTACCCCTTATGAAAAGGTAAAGTTGGGGTCTGTACCAGCATGTTAGTGTGAAAAAAATAAAATAAATTTTTACACTAACATGCTGGTGTTGCCCCATTTTAATTTTCACAATTGGTAAAAGGGAAAAAAAAGACCCCCAAAATTTGTAACGCAATTTCTCCTGAATACGGAAATACCCCATATGTGGGCATAAAATGCTCTGTGGACGCACAACAAGGCTCAGGAGTGAGTGCACTATGTACATTTGAGTCCTAAATTGATTTGCACAGGGGTGGCTGATTTTACAGCGGTTCTGACCTAAACGTAAAAAAAATACCCACGTGTGACCCCATTTAGGAAACTACACCCCTCACGGAATGTAACAACGGGTATAGTGAGCCTTAACACCCCACAGGTGTTTGACAAATTTACGTTAAATTTGGATGTGAAAATGAGAAAAAAAAGTTTTCACTAAAATGCTGGTGTTACCCTACATTTTTCATTTTCACTAGGGAGAATAGGAAAAAGCCCCCCAAAATTTGTAACCCCATTTCTTCTGAGTAAGAACATACCCCATATGTGGATGTTTAGTGCCCTGCAGGTGCACTACAATGCTCAGAAGAGAAGGAGCACCATTGGGATTTTGGAGAAAGAATGTGTCCGAAATTGAAGGCCATGTGTGTTTACAAAGCCACTATAGTGCCAGAACAGTGGACCCCCCCCGCCACATGTGACACCATTTTGGAAACTACACCCCTCACGTAATGTAATTAGGGGTACAGTGAGCATTTACACCCCACAGGTGTCTGACAGATTTTTGGAACAGTGGTGCGTGAAAATGAAAAATTTAATATTTCATTTGCACAGCCCACTGTTCCAAAGATCTGTTAAACGCCAGTGGGGTGTAAATGTTCACTGCACCCCTTATTAAATTCTGTGAGGGGTGTAGTTTCCAAAATGAGGTCACATGTGGGGGGGGGGGTCCACTGTGCTGGCACCACGGGGGGCTTTGTAAACTATCATGGCCCCCGACTTCTATTCCAACCAATTCTCTCACCAAACGCTCAATGGCGCTCCTTCTCTTCTGAGCATTGTAGTTCACCCGCAGAGCATTTTACATGCACATATGGGGTATTTCCATACTCAGAGGAAATGGGGTTACACATTTTGGGAGGCTTTTTCTTCAATTACCCTTTGTGAAAATGAAAAATTTGGGGTAACATCAGCATTTTAGTGAGAAAAATAACATTTTTAATTTTCCTTTCCAACTTTAGCGGAAATTTGTCAAACACCTGTGGGGTGTTAAGGCTCCTTGTACCTCTTGTTGCGTTCCTTGAGGGGTGTAGTTTCCAAAATAGTATGCCAAGTGTTTTTCTTCTCGCTGTTCTGGCACCATAGGGGCTTCCTAAATGGGACATGCCCCCCAAAAAACATTTCAGAAATACTTACTCTCCAAAATCCGATTGTCGCTCCTTCCCTTCTGAGCCTTGTAGTGCACCCACAGAGCACATGACCTCCACCTATGAGGCATTTCCTTACTCGAGAGAAATTGGGCTACAATTCTCCTTTTACCCCTTGTAAAATTTCAAAAACTGGGTCTACAAGAACATGAGTGTAAAAAAATTAAGATTTTGAATTCTCTCCTTCATTTTGCTGCTATTCCTATGAAACGCCTAAAGGGTTAACACACTTTCTGAATGTAATTTTGAATACTTTGGGGGGTGCAGTTTTTATAATGGGGTCATTTATGGGGTATTTCTAATATGAAGACCCCTCAAATTCACTTCAAAACTGAATTGATTCCTGAAAAATTCAGATTTGGAAACTTTTGTGAAAAATTGGAAAATTGCTGCTATACTTTGAAGCCCTCTGATGTCTTTCAAAAGTAAAAACATGTCAACTTTATGATGCAAATATAAAGTAGACATTGTATTTGTGAATCAATATATAATTTATTTGGAATATCCATTTTCCTTACAAGCAGAGTGTTTCAAAGTTAGAAAAATACTAAATTTTCTAAATTTTCATGACATTTTGGGATTTTTCACCAAGAAAGGATACAAGTAACAACGAAAATTTACCACTATGTTAAAGTAGAATGTCACGAAAAAATCTCTGAATCAGAATAATTTGTAAAAGCATCCCAAAGTTGTTAATGCATAAAGTGATAGTGGTAAGCTGCGTCCTTAAGGTGAAAAAGGGCTCAGTCCTTAAGGGGTTAAACAGCTTAAAACATAATCAACATTATGTGGAGATGTGTGTGACAGGTCTGATGGACCTATATATCCCTAACAAATAGCATTTAGATCTTGCTCACTTGCTTTGTTTTCTTGCCTTGTGGAGTGAGTCCGTCTCTCTTCCTCACTGTGATGACTCATCTGCTCGGAGTCTGGGAGCAGCCTGGCAGTATGCAAATCACTGCACAGTAGTTTTTATGCATACATTTTCTATCTGTTCCTAGTAAAGCTGGATACTTATCAACATAGATGTCACTATGTATGTCATTCAGCTTTCACAGACTCCTGAATGTCTGATCAGCTGTCAGAGAAAGCTTTGGCTGTTCAAGCATGCTGAGAGTTGTAGTTTTGCAACAGCTGGCGCTGCAATGTTTGTAAAACACTTTTATAGCAGTGTTGCCTTTAGCTGTTGCAAAACTAAAACTCCCAGCATGCCCCCCACATCCATTTGTTTTAGAGAAGTGTATTCTCCAGCTGTGTGCCTCTAGCTCTTGCAAAACTACAGGCAGAGTTTTACAAAGATTGTACCCCCAGCTGTTGCAAAGCTACAACTCCTATCATGGGAGTTGTAGTTTAGGAACAGCTGAAGGCTATAGTGGTGTAATGGTGATGTCATATACTGGATACTAACACACTTTATGGCCAGTTTTCAGTATGTTGCAAAACACAGAGTAGTCTGTCTATAGTGGTGGCTATTATCACTTTTTTTTATTTTTTAGTACATTTTTTTTCAAATTTTTTTTATGTATATTTAAAAGTCCTCTTATCAGTAGTACTTCTAAATATAAAAAGTTTTTCATAATGACAGTGCTT
The DNA here is from genome assembly GCF_029499605.1 of Hyla sarda. Taxonomy (NCBI): domain Eukaryota; kingdom Metazoa; phylum Chordata; class Amphibia; order Anura; family Hylidae; genus Hyla; species Hyla sarda. The sequence goes on along the minus strand of NC_079194.1, from coordinate 117,713,673 downwards.
CTATAATTATAGTCTCTGAGCACCTGTTTTAGGTGCCACATTAAATACATTCCGTAGATCAAGTGACTAGTGACTTATGTGACCATCAGACTTAGGTAAAATTGTTAGCTTTACAAATAAAATAATATAGTGGAGACACCAACCAATAATATATACAATGTACCAGTAGTATAACATAAACAAATTAGTAATTATATACAACATATGCGCCCAAAGAACAATAACCAGAATCATAAAATTACTGTCAGTACACCACGTAAGGCTAAACAGGGTTATGTTAACTTCTGTGATATACAAGATAAACAGGGTTAGGTTTACTTTTGTAGTATGTTGGGTTGTGTATACTTTTGTAGTATAATAGGGTAAGTAGGGTTGTGTTTTATTAGGGAGCATGGTCTTCATGGAAGGGCTCCCCACTTAGACTACTGAGCAGGGCTGCAGGACATTAAGTCTTGGAATATCCCTTCCTTTAGTTAGTTGGTTTACATGTAAACAGTCTGTCAGAAGTAGAGCTTCACTTGAAGGCAATAAAATAAAATGTGGAAAAATGTTAATTTCTCTGTCATGCAGTATGTCAGCCCCTTACAGTGGTGAATCACAAATACAAACGCAATTAAATTGATCAGATAACTGTCCTGTCTGTTCCACATCTGGGGAGTATGTTAATGACATTTTAATACACATGTACACTTAAAATGTAATATCTTCAAACTGTCACTTGCTCTATTTTTGTTGATATATGTATGTACATTATTACTACCTTCTGTGATTAAATAGTGACACCTAGTGGGAAAGTAACAGATTGATTTAAAAGGTTGTGTTTATTTATGTCCATGTGTTAGTGTTCACATAGACTTTAGTGGAGAGCTAGGTATAGTAATTTAACTTTACTTTTAAGGCAAAAATTCTGCATCTTTCTTCATCTTTATTTTTCTTGTAACCAGGACCGAGTCACTTTCAGAAGAATAATTCTGAAAAACAATGCCAAAAAAAGGAAGATGTTTGAGATCTTTGTAGAATCTGTACCTATTCTAAAGTCATTAGAGGTAAGGCCTGGCTGTCTCCTGTGTACATTACCATGAATCCTTTTTGGCATGGTCTACAATAATATTTATATTTATTTTTAGCCTTCTGAGCGAATGAAAATTGTTGATGTAATAGGTGAAAAGATTTATAAGGATGGAGACCGCATTATTGCACAGGTGAGCCCTGCCCATCTTGATATGTTTATGGATGGATGACAGACTGTGTGTGTTTTTTATTTTTTATTTTTTTACAAATTTGCTTTATATTTTTAGGGCGACAAAGCAGACTGCTTCTATATTGTTGGATCAGGCGAAGTAAAAATAATGATGAAAAGCAAGGTAAGCTGAGGTTGTGTTTCATATCTTCTGTCATAATTACATTGTTAGAACATTTACTTAGAAGTAATAAAAAAAATAGAATAACTCTTTGCAGACATTTTATAAAGCGCATGTTCACACATCTCATGTAAATTCCACATGATGAATCTGCATTAAAATTTAGCACATTCATTTTTAAGCTTTACTGTCATGTTAAAACTTTTGTCAAGTTGTCCAGTCATGGTAAAAGTTTAGATTGCACTGGTTCTCTGTGTGAGAGCGGAAATCAGGCTCCGTTATAAGTATGATACACCAAAAAACTAGCACAAGCAGAATTTGTTTTCATAATCTTTCACTTTTAGTCCAAATCCAGATAAAATTATATATTTCCAAAAAATTTGGAGATGAAGACTCTCCTGCTTTCAATCAGATCAGGCTTCTGGTCAGGTAGTGAAGTGCACAGCCGCATACCTCACCTGGTTAGAACTCAGTTGCACCATATCTCAGATTGGGCAGCCAGCATAGGAGTGCTGCCTTCATAACTAACTGGTAGCAGGATAGTGGCTCAATTATAATTCAATGAAACAAAAAAAAAAAAAAGCACAATGCAAATCAACTGCACATCCCTGTCTATATCTGGAATTGTTTGGAGCAGGAGAGGTTTGCTATGTGAATTTGATTATGCTCTTGACAGTTCCTGACAGGTGTGAGCAGAGAGCACTGTGGTCAGACATGAAAGAACTACACAAGTTTATCTTGGGCATGCAGCAGGTGATAAAGTACTAGAAGGCTTAAAGGGGTGCTCCGGGGAAGTTAAAAAAAAAATAAAAAAAAATGCCCCAAAGCCACCACAATACCTGTTCTGTGTCCCCTGTAGTTATCCATGTGATTTTGTCAGCTCTTGTGGCCCCTGTAGTCTCTTTAATATTCTTTTTCCTTGCTTACAGCCCAGACTTCATCTCCCAGAAGTCAGTGCAGCTCTGTTTAATGGAGGGCTGTGGAGTCGGTAGATAAATGTTCCGGCTCCGACTTCAGTTTTTTGTACTTCAGACTCCCCGACTCCTCTGTATTAATATGCAAATATATTTTATGCATTTCTTGAAGGAAAGAAAGGCAACATACATGTCATTACCACAGGGCTACTGGCTGGGAAGCCAACAGTCTACTGTATTGAACAGTTTGTGTGCTGATCTGCTGCTGAAGATAGGGCAGTGGGAGGATCCAGGAAGGGGCATTTATTATAAAACATGATTTCCCTAGTAGAATCCCATAGCCATGTTTAACGTTTAAAGGGGTACTCCGCCCCTAGACATCTTATCCCCTATCCAAATAATAGGGGATAAGATGTCAGATCACCGGGGTCCCGCTGCTGGGGACCCCCGGGATCACCGCTGCGGCACGCGCTTTCATTACTACACAGAGCGAGTTCGCTCTGTGCGTAATGACGGGTAATACAAGGGACGGAGCAGCGTGAGGTCATGGCTCCGCCCCTCGTGATATCACGGCCCGCCCCCTTAATGCAAGTCTATGGCAGGGGGCGTGACGACCGCCACACCCCTCCCAGACTTGTATTGAGGGGGCGGGCCGTGACATCATGAGGGGTGGGGTCATGATGTAACTATGCTCCGGCCCATGTATTGCCCGTCATTACGCACAGAGCTAACTCGCTCTGTGCAGTAATGATAGTGCGGTGCCGCAGCAGCGATCCTGGGGGTCCCCAGCAGCGGGACCCCGGTGATCTGACATCTTATCTCCTATTATTTGGATAGTGGATAAGATGTCTAGGGGCGGAGTACCCCTTTAAGCTAACAATTGAGTTTACAAGTTTTTATAGCCTTAGCTGAATGGCAGCAGTTTTTCCAATGGTTTACAGCTTCAGTCTTGAACTATTGACCCTCCATTCCCTTCACTTATAAGGGTACATTCCCACACGGCGTATTTGCTGCTGCTTGTTTTATTTTCGTCGTTGTGCCGTTGTGCCGCGCGCTGTTAACCCTTCAGACGCAGCGATCAAAGTTGACCGACGCGTCTGAAAACAAAAGTAAATGCTTCCCGGCATTTCAGTCGGGTTGATCGGGACATGGCGATAAAATTGCGATGTTCCGATCAGCTGGGACGCAGGCGTCCGCGGCGTCCGATCGTCGATTGATTGCTCCAAGCCTGAGCTACAGGCTTGGAGCAATCAAGCCCCTCTGACTGATCCGTGCAAATCTATGGCTTTGCAGGGATCAGCATAGATCAGTGTGTGCAGTACTATAGCTCCCTATGAAAAAAAAAGTTAACAAAAGTCATTTAACCCCTTCCCTAATAAAAGTTTGAATCACCCATAAAAAAAAACTGTAAATAAATATAAACATATGTGCTATTGCGGCGTGCGGAAATGTCCGAACTATAAAATTATATAATTAATTAAACCGCACGTTCAATGGCGTACGCGCAAAAAAATTCCAAAGTCCGAAATTGCGTATTTTTGGTCACTTTTTGGTCGCTTTTTATAAATTTTGTTAGGATATAAAAAGTCCGATCAACACAAAAATGGTACCAATAAAAACTTCAGAACACGGCGCAAAAATAGAGCCCTCATATCGGCCCGTACGCGGAAAAATAAAAGATACAGGGGTCAGAAAATGACAATTTTAAACGTATACATTTTCCTGCATGTAGTTATGATTTTTTTCAGAAGTGCGACAAAATCCAACCTATATAAATAGGGTATCATTTTAACCGTATGGACCTACAGAATAAAGATAAGGTGTAATTTTGACCAAAAAATGCACTGCGTAGAAACGGAAGCCCCCAAAATTTACAAAATGAAATTTTTTTTCTTCAATTTTGTTGCACAATTATTTTTTTGTTTCCGTTTCGCCGTGGATTTTTTGGTAAAATGACTGTCACTGCAAAGTAGAATTGGGGGCGCAAAAAATAAGCCATCATATGGATTTTTAGGTGCAAAATTTAAAGCGTTATGATTTTTAGAAGGTGATGAGGAAAAAATGAAAATGCAAAAACGGAAAAACGCTGAGTCCTTAAGAGGTTAAGGACTGAGCCCTTTTTCACAATTCTGACCACGTCACTTTACGCATTAATAACTCTAAAACGCTTTTACCGAATATTCTGATTCTGAGAAAGTTTTTTCGTGACATATTCTACTTTATTTTGGTGGTAAATTTTCGTCGGTACTCCTTTTTTGGTGAAAAATCCCAAAATTGCATGAAAATTTAGAAAATTTTGCATTTTTCGAACTTTGAAGCTCTCTTCTTGTAAGGAAAATGGATATTCCAAATACATTTTATTTTTATTCACAAATACAATATGTCTACTTTATGTTGGCATTAGAGAAGAGCGAACTTACAGTAAATTTGACTCGTCACGAACTTCTCGGCTCGGCAGTTGATGACTTATCCTGCATAAGTTAGTTCAGCTTTCAGGTGCACCGGTGGGCTGAAAAAGGTGGATACAGTCCTAGGAGACTTTCCTAGGACTGTATCCACCTTTTCCAGGCCACCGGAGCACCTGAAAGCTGAACTAATTTATGCAGGATAAGTCATCAACTGCCCAGCCGAGAAGTATGTGACGATAATTTACTGTAAGTTCGCTCATCTCTAGTTGGCATCATAAAATGGACATATTTTTACTTTTTAGAAAAAATTAGAGGGCTTCAAAGTAGAGCAGCAATTTTCAAAAATTTCATGAAAATTGCAAAATCTGAAGGGACAGATGTTACAGAACTACGACTCCCAGCATGCCTGGACAGTCTAGGCATGCTGAGAGTTGTAGTTTGGCAACGTCTGGAGGGCTACCGTTTGGGCACCACTGTAACAGTGGTCTCCAAACTGTTCTGGTCAGGTACCGGCCTCCATCTTCTCCCCCCCCGTTCTGCCCGACATCCAGGGGTGGGTAGAACGGGGGGGTTGGCAGGGGATAGGAGGAGATCGCAGCACTGCGACCTCGCTCCTATCCCTCAGGATGATCGGGGCTGTCACTGACAGCTCCGATCATCCCTATTTTCCGGGTGATCGGGTCACCAGAGACCCGATCAGCCCGGAATAGCAGAAAATCGCATGTCTGAATTGACATGCGATTTTCTGCGATCACCGATATGGGGGGGGGGGGGGGGTGGTGCTCAAATTTTGGCCGTCTCAGACTCCTTGACTCCACAGCCCTGGTTTAATGGCTGCCAGCCAATTTCTTTCACTACCTGTGTGCATGCTGTGTTGTTGTCTGCAGCACAGTCTTTCTTTCAAATTATCCTAATTTTTCAGGCCCTTTGCCCTACTTCGGGCAAGCAGGGCCTGACATGAAAGCTCCAAACAAGCATGGCGGCGCTTAGAGGGGTGTATGGAGCGATCCACTATAGAGGTAGCCAGAGGGCTTACCTCTGATTCCCTGCTGTCTGTTGCTCTGTCATTGATAGAGCCTAGTCCAGCCAGGCTCTATCAATGTAAAAATAAATAATGTTTTAATAAAAGTTTTAAGAGACACACAGCCCATTTTCACCTTAAGGACATAGCCAATTTTATTTTAGCGTTTTTGGTTTTTCCTGCTCGCTTTCTAAAATTCATAACTCTCTTTTATATTTCCATTCCCAGACCCATATGAGGGCTTGTTTTTTTGCGTGACCAGTTGTACTTAGCAATTACATAACTCATTTTACCCTAAAATGTATAGAAAACCCCCAAAAATGTATTTTATTTCCCTATTTCTCTATCAAATCCATTGGGGGACACAGACCATGGGTATATGCTGCTGTCTCTAGGAGGCTTGACACTATGGCAACAGAAAAGTTGGCTCCTCCCAGCAGGGTATACCCGCCCACAGACATCTGAGCTAATCAGTTTTAGCTTAGTGTCTTAAGGAGGTAGACGCTGGTCTGGGTTCTCCCCCAGACCAGGTCATGCATGTCGGTATGGGCAGGTGTTTTCAGGGACCGGACGGTTCAGGGTCTTTGGTCCCTCCGAGAAGCCCTTCTCCCCATCAACATATTGGAACTGAGGGCAATCTATCTTTGCCTGCTTCATTGGGAGCTCCTTCTTCAGGACCACCCTGTTCGTGTCCAGTCGGACAACTCCACTGCTATGGCGTACATCAATCGCCAGGGCGGCACTCGCAGCTCAGCGGCGATGGCCAAGGTATCCAAAATTCTCCTCTCGGTGGAACTCAGGGTTCCGGCCATCTCAGCAATTTACATTCCAGGAGTGCACAACTGGGAAGCGGATTTTCTTAGCCAACCCCGGCGAGTGGTCCCTGCATCCGGAGGTGTTTGCAGCGCTGCAACCTCTGGGGCACTCCAGACGTGGACCTCTCCCTGTCCCGCCACAACCAAAAAGTTCCTCTCTTTGTGTCAAAGTCCCAGGACCCCTTGGCACTAGCCGTGGATGCCCTGGTGATCCCTTGGTCGGGCTTTGCCCTACCCTATCTGTTCCCTCTCCTTCCCAGGGTCCTAAGGAAACTCAAAGCAGAGGGCGTTCCCGCCATTCTCGTGGCTCCAGACTGGCCCCGGAGGGCGTGGTATGCCGACATGGTCAGGCTCCTGGACGACATACCACTGCGCCTCCCACCTCGTCCGGACCGCCTATCTCAAGATCCCCTGTGCCACCCCAATTTAGTTGCTGCATTTGACGGCGTGGCAGTTAAGACCACGGTTCTAAGGGCCCGCAGTTTCTCTTCCCAAGTAATTTGCACCATGCTCAAGGCTCGCAAGCCCTCCTCTGCGTAGATTTACCACCGTACCTGGCTGTCTTATTTTAGTTGGTGTGAAGCGCAGTCTTTTTCTCCAGTCGTGTTTTCCTTTCTCCGGCTCCTTTCCTTTTTACGGTCGGGGCTGGAACAAGGGTTGGCTCTCAGCTCCCTTAAGGGTTAAGTTTCGGCCCTTTCCATTCTTTTTCGACGTTCTCTGGCATCCAATTCTCATGTCCGGACCTTTCTTCAGGGAGTGGCACATGCTGCCCCTCCTTATCGGTCCCCTTCTCCCCCTTGGGACCTAAATTTGGTCTTAGGTCCCCTGCAAGGTGCTCCTTTTTTTTTTTTATATTCAAAAGTAAGGTGCTCCTTTTGAACCTCTCAGGGACATTCCTCTTTGCCTCCTTTCCTGGAAGGTGGCGTTCCTTATTGGTATTACCTCTATAAGGATAGTATCAGTGCTGGCAGCTCTCTCCTGCCGTTCTCCCTTCCTGGTTGTACACCAGGACAAAGTGGTTTTTCGTCCAGGTCCGTCCTTCTTATCTAAGGTGGTTTCGGCCTTTCACCTCAATGAGGACATTGTCCTGCCGTCCTTTTGTCCGGCTCCTTCTCATCCCAGGGAACGTTTGCTCCACAAACTTGATGTGGTGAGGGCTGATCTGACCTATCTCTGTTACTTCTTCCTTTCAGCAGTGTGACTCCTTTTTTGTTCTTACGAACGGTTGTAGTCAAGGACAACCTGCTTCTAAGGCCACCATTTCTTGGTGGATCCGATCTGCTATTTCAGAAGCTTACTACTGCAAGAGGAGGATCCCACCCTTCAGGGTTTTGGTTCATTCCACCCGTCCTGTCGGGGCATCCTGGGCAACAAGGCTTCGGCCTCGCAGATCTGTAAAGCGGCCACATGGTCGTCTTTGCACACTTTTGCTAGATCCTACCAGATTCATACCTTTGCATCAGCTGATGCTAGTCTGAGCCGTAAGGTGTTGCAGGCAGTGGTGGTCCAGCCGTCCACCTAACTTATTTCCTTGCCCACCCAAGGGACGGCTTTGGTATGTCCCATGGTCTGTGTCCCCCAATTGAGCCGATAGAGAAGGAGATTTTTATGGTTACCGTAAAATCTTTCTCTAACGATCCATTGGGGGACACAGCTCCCACCCTTTTTCTGGTGTTTCTTTTTCAGTAATCTGTCCGAGGGTGTGTTAATTTACTTTTTCTTCTGGTTTCTCGGACAGTTCGTAGTTTTTCTCTTGACCGGTCGGTCTCCTATTGCTCTGGGACTAAAACTGATTAGCTCAGATGCCTGTGGGCGGGTATACCTTGCTGGGAGGAGCTGACTTTTTTTTCTTTTGCCATAGTGTCAAGCCTCCTAGAGAAAGCAGCATATACCCATGGTCTGTGTCCCCCAATGGAAAGATTTTACGGTAAGCATAAAAATCTTTTTGTGTAAGGACATTTGGGGGGTTTCGTTTTCGCACTGTACTGTACACCTTACGGGAAAAATGACCTCTTTTCTTCTGTGGGTCAATACGATTAAAATGATACCCATGATTATTACATACATTTCTATTACTGTACTGCTTTAAAAAAAAAAAAAAATCTCACTTTTTTCCCCCACAAAATCAGTATGTTTAAAATTGCCCTATTTTGACCACCTCTAATGTTCTTATTTTTCCGTATTGAGGGATGTGTGATGGCTAATTTTTTGCACCATGATCTGCAGTTTGTACTGGTACCACGTTTGCGTATGTGACTTTTTGATTGCTTTGTATTTAAAAAAATTTGCAGTTCGATGTGACAAAAGGCAGAAATTTTTTAACTTTTTTTTATAATTTTTTTTAACGTTTGCCGTTCGCCGTAGGGGATCATTAACATTATATTTTTATAGTTCGGACACTTATGCACGCAAAGATACCAAATATGTTTGTTTTTTTTTACGCTTTTTTATATTAATATGGGGAAAAGGGGTGATTTAAAACTATTGGAGGAGGGGCTTTTTCACGTTCATATTTTTTTCAACTTTTTTTTTTTTTTTTTACATTTACTTTACACTTTCTTAGTCCCCATAGGGGACTATTTATAGCAATCATTACATTGGTAATACTGATCAGTTTTATGCCCTATGCATAGCACTGATCAGTATTATCGGCGTTCTTCTGGTCTGCTGGAAGGCAGATCAGTGCAGAAGACCCCGGGAGACGGATGGAGGCAGGTGAGGGGAACTCCGTCCACCATCTTGGCTGATCTGATCCCCGCAGCAGTGCTGCGGGCGATCAGATCCGCCATTATAAGTGCCACACTGCTGCAGATGCCGTGATCTGTATTGATCATGGCACCTGAAGCATTAATGGCAGACATCAGCACGATCGCTGATGTCTACCATTACCGGCAGATCCGCGGCTGCTGACAGACTCCAGGATCTGCTGGGAATGAAGCGAGCGCAGCTCCTCTCCTCGTGTCACAGCCACGCCCTAAATGTACGGCGCTGTGCGCTAAGTGATGCTATGCAGCGCCGTACATTTACGCCGCATGTCCTTAAGGGGTTAAAAGTTCAAATCACCACCTTTTCCTATATAAAAACATGTAAACGTAATCAAAAAATATATTTGGTATCGCTGCGTGTGCAATTGTATGAAATATTAAAATATAACATTATTTATCCCGTATGGAAAATGACGTAAATGTAAAAAAAATTAAAAAAAAATAAATAAAAATTGCAATTTATAATATCCCAGAAAAAAAGTTAAAATCTATTAAAGTCAGATCAATTCCAAAATGGTACCAATACAAAGACAGATTATGACCCTCATACAGCCTTGTATGCGTGAAAAAAAAAAACATAAACACAAATGTAAAATTGTGTAAAAATGTAAAATTTGGGGGAAAACCAGCATTTTAGTGAAAAATAAAATTACTTTACACATCCGAATTTAACGAAAAGTCGTGAAACACCTGTGAGGTGTTAAGGCTCACTGTACCCCCTTATGTTCCTTGAGGGGTGTAGTTTTCAAAATAGTATTCCATGTTTTTTTTTTTTTTTTTTTCGCTGTTCTAGCACCATAGGGGCTTCCTAAATGTGACATGTCCCCTAAAAACCATTTCAGAAAAACTCTCTATCCAAAATCCTGCAGAGCACTTGACATCCACATATGAGGTATTTCCTTACTCGAGGGAAATTGGGTTACAAATTTTGGGGGCTTTTTCTCCTTTTACCCCCTGTAAAATTTCAAAAACTGGGTCTACAAGAACATGCGAGTATAGAATATGAAGATTTTGAATTTTCTCCTTCACCTTGCTGCTATTCCTGTGAAACACCTAAAGGGTTAACACACTTTCTGAATGTCATTTTTAATAATTTGGGAAGTGCAGTTTTTATAATGGGATCATTTATGGGGTATTTCTAATATGAAGACCCCTCAAATCCACTTCAAAACTGAACTGGTCCCTGAAAAATTCTGATTTAGAAAATTTTGTGGAAAATTGCTGCCGAACTTTGAAGCCCTCTGATGTCTTCCAAAAGTAAAAACAAGTCAACTTTATGATGCAAACTTAAAGTAGACATATTAGCCCTCATTTACTATTGCAAACCCTATATGTTTTCTTGGGTTGTGCTCCAGCAATTCTGTCTGCGCCAGATTTTGCGCCAGAATTGAAAAACCCTGACTAACTCTCAATTTTGCTAAGAAAACCCGAAAAAGAGTTGTGGCTGTCGGGAAAAGGGGGCGTGTCTCCCTAAAGGGGCGTGTTCCCGACATTTTCGCAAAAACCCAACATATTTACTAAGGTTTCCACATAAAATGTTGTGGATTTGAGCTGAGGAAAACCAGACAGATCAGGGCATGTGTAAAAAAAATAAATAAAAAAAGCAAAGTGTAGGGAAAGTGGAAAATGTAGGGAAACCTTAGTAAATACCGTGGAAAATAAATTGTAGAGAATTAAAACCCACAAAGAAACATACACTCCACTTTTAGTAAATAAGGGCCATTGTATATGTGAATCAATATGTAATTTATTTGATGTCTAATTTCCTTATAAGCAGAGAGTTTCAAATTTTTCACCAAGAAAGGATGCAAGTAACGCCGAAAATTCACCACTATGTTAAAGTAAAATATGTCACGGAAAAACAATCTCTGAATCAGAATGAAAAGTAAAAGCATCCCAGAGGTATTAATGCTTAAAGCATACCCGTCAGATCCAACAAAAAATATTTTCTTTATATCACTCAGTACCTAATCCTGACCACGTACATCAAATTTTTGTGTCTAGTACCTTTATTTTTTTATTACACTTTTAGTTTAGCTCACTAGTCTAAATTCCTCTCAAAGGGAGGGGGCATGGCCTCACTGTGCAGGTCTCCGCCCCCTCCCTCAGTATGCTGTCTGCTCACATCTCCCCTAGCATTAGCAAAACTACAACTCCCAGCTTGTCCTCACTGACAGTAGCGGGACACAAGCTGACAGTAGGAGGATTTTTCCTCCAGCTGTGAACCCTGCACTCACAGCTGTCAATCAAGGAAGTGTGTCCATGACATAGGTGATAATGCATGGACACAGCACGACTAGTACGTGTCCAAGCAGACGGGGGGGGGGGCTTTTTCAGTATGAAATACTGAAAATTTTCTAATGAAAGCAATGGTAAAACCTATTGGTTTTGCATGCTTTACAACATATCGAAAGTGTTTGTATCTGTCTGCCCATTTAAGGTGAAAATGGGATTGGTCCTTAACCTCTTCAGGACATAGGGCGTATGGATACGCCCTGAATCCCCCGAGTCCTTAAGGACTGAGGGCGTATCCATACGCCCGTGGGAATTCCGGCCCCCACCGCTAGCCGGTTGGGGACCGGAGCCGGATGCCTGCTGAAATCGTTCAGCAGGCATCCCGGCATATTGCCCAGGGGGGTCATTATGCCCCCCCATGTCGGCGATCGCCGCAGATCGCTGGACAATTCAGTCCAGCGATCTGCGGCGATTCCGGGTCAATCGGGTCTCCAGTGACCCGGTGACCCGGAATTACTGGCTGTTCGGGGCCGTCTCTGACGGCCCCGAACAGCCAGAGCCTGCAGGGGTGAGGTGGCACTGGTGCCACCTCACGATCGCCGTGATTCGTCGGCCGGATTACCGGCTGACCAATCAGGGCGCCTGCTGCGGGTGTCACTCCCGCACCCGCTCCGCCCCTCTTCTGGAGGACGTGAGCGGGTGCGGGACGTGCACCCCGGGTGCTGGGGACCCCGATCCCCGGCGCCCCTGTTGGGATCGGGGCCCCAGGAGCAGCTGCGGCGGCGGGACTGACCTGCAGCGTCTGGATCGTTGGAGGTGAGTGACAGCCTCCTGCTGTTGCTTAGCAACAGCTCCCAGCATGCAAAAAGGGCATGCTGGGAGCTGTAGTTATGCAACAGCAGGAGGCAGACCACCACAACTCCCAGCATTCCCTTATGGGCATGCTGGGACTTATGGTTTTGCAACAGCTGGAGGCACATTCTTTCTATGGAAAAGTGTACCTTCAGCTGTTGTCTAACTACAACTCCCAGCTTGCACAAACAGCTAAAGTGCATGCTGGGAGTTGTAGTGGTGCATCTGCTGGTTGCATAACTACAACTCCCAGCATGCCCGTTGGCTGTCGGTGACTGCTGAGAGTTGTAGTTTTGCAACAGCTGAAGGCACACTGGTTGTGAAACACTGAGTTAGGTCACAAACTCAGTGATACATAACCAGTGTGCCTACAGTTGTTGCAAAACTGCAACTCTCAGCAGTCACCGACAGCCAACGGGCATGCTGGGAGTTGTAGTTATGCAACAGCTGGATGTCCCCCCCCCCAATGTGAACGTACAGGGTACACTCACATGGGCGGAGGATTACAGTAAGTATCTGGCTGCAAATTTGAGCTGCCGCAAACTTTCTGCTGCAGCTCAAATTGCCAGCGAGAAACTACTGTGAACCCCCGCCCGTGCGACTGTACCCTAAAAACACTACACTACACTACCACAAAAAATAAAATAAAAAGTAAAAAACACTACGTATACACATACCCCTACACAGCCCCCCTCCCCTCCCCAATAAAAATGAAAAACGTCTGGTACGCCACTGTTTCCAGAACGGAGCCTCCAGCTGTTGCAAAACAACTCCCAGTATTGTCGGACAGCCGTTGACTGTCCAGGCATGCTGGGAGTTTTGCAACAGCTGGAGGCACCCTGTTTGGGAATCACTGGCGTAGAATACCCCTATGTCCACCCCTATGCAAGTCCCTAACTTAGGCCTCAAATGCGCATGGCGCTCTCACTTTGGAGCCCTGTCGTATTTCAAGGCAACAGTTTAGGGTCACATATGGGGTATCGCCGAGAAATTGTGTTACAAATTTTGGGGGGTATTTTCTGCTTTTACCCTTTTTAAAAATGTAAAATTTTTGGGAAACCAAGCATTTTAGGTAAAAAAAAAAATTTTTTTTTTTACATATGCAAAAGTCGTGAAACACCTGTGGGGTATAAAGGTTCACTTAACCCCTTGTTACGTTCCCCGAGGGGTCTAGTTTCCAAAATGGTATGCCATGTGGGTTTTTTTTTGCGGTCCTGGCACCATAGGGGCTTCCTAAATGCGGCATGCCCCCAGAGCAAAATTTGCTTTCAAAAAGCCAAATGTGACTCCTTCTCTTCCGAGACCTGTAGTGCGCCAGCAGAGCACTTTTCACCCCCATATGGGGTGTTTTCTGAATCGGGAGAAATTGGGCTTCAAATTTTTAGGGGTATTTTCTGCTATTACCCTTTTTAAAAATAAATTTTTTGGGGGAAAACAAGCATTTTAGGTAAAATTTTTTTTTTTTTTTTACATTTGCAAAAGTCGTGAAACACCTGTGGGGTATTAAGGTTCACTTTATCCCATGTTACATTCCCCGAGGGGTCTAGTTTCCAAAATGGTATGCCATGTGGTTTTTTTTTTGCTGTTCTGGCACCATAAGGGCTTCCTAAAGGTAACATGCCCCCCAAAAACCATTTCAGAAAAACGTACTCTCCAAAATCCCCTTGTCGCTCCTTCCCTTCTGAGCCCTCTACTGCGCCCGCCGAACACTTTACATAGACATAGGAGGTATGTGCTTACTCGAGAGAAATTGGGCTACAAATACAAGTAAAAATTTTGTCCTTTTATCCCTTGTAAAAATTCAAAAATTGGGTCTACAAGAACATGTGAGTATAAAAAATGAAGATTGTGAATTTTCTCCTTCACTTTGCTGCTATTCGTGTGAAACACCTAAAGGGTTAAAACGCTGACTGAATGTCATTTTGAATACTTTGGGGGGGGGTGTAGTTTTTATAATGGGGTCATTTATGGGGTATTTCTAATATGAAGACCCTTCAAATCCACTTCAAACCTGAACTGGTCCCTGGAAAATACTGAGTTTGAAAATTTTGTGAAAAATCGGAAAATTGCTGCTGACCGTTGAAGCCCTCTGGGGTCTTCCAAAAGTAAAAACACGTCAATTTTATGATGCAAACATAAAGTAGACATATTGTATATGTGAACCAAAAAAAATGTATTCGTAATATAGTAGAGAGCTTCAAAGTTAGAAAAATGCAAAATTTTCAAATTTTTCATCAAATTTACGGATTTTTCACCAAGAAAGGATGCAAGTATCGACAAAAATTTACCACTATGTTAAAGTAGAATATGTCACGAAAAAACAATCTCGGAATCAGAATGATAACTAAAAGCATTCCAGAGTTATTAATGTTTAAAGTGACAGTGGTCAGATGTGCAAAAAACGCTCCGGTCCTTAAGGCCAAAATGGGCTCCGTCCTGAAGGGGTTAAGGGGTTAAGCATTAATAACTCTGGGATGCTTTTACTTATGAATTTGATTCAGAGTTTGTTTTTTCGTGACATTCTCCTTTAACATAGTGGTAAATTTTTGCCTATACTTCATCATTTCTTGGTGAAAAATTCCAAAATTTCATGAAAAATTAGAAAATTTTGCATTTTTCTAACTTTGAAGCTCTCTGCTTGTAAGAAAAATACATACACAATAAAGTATATATTTATTCACATATACAATATGTTCACTTTATATTTGCATCATAAAGTTTACATGCTTTTACATTTGGAAGACACCAGAGGGCTTCAAAGTTCAGCAGCAATTTTCCAAGTTTTCACAATTTTCAAAATTGGAATTTTTCAGGGACCAGTTCAGTTTTGAAGTGGATTTGAGGGGCCTTGATATTAGAAATACCCCATAAATGACCCCATTCTAAAAATTGCACCCCTCACAGTATTCAAAATGACATTCAGAAAGTGTGTTAATCCTTTAGGTGTTTCACAGGAATAGCAACAAAGTGAAGGAGAAAATTTAAAATCTTTATTTTTTACACCCTCATGTTCTTGTAGATCCAGTTTTTGAATTTTTACAAGGGGTAAAAGGAGAGAAATCCCCCCCTCCCCCCCAAAACTTGTAACCCAATTTCTCTTGTGTAAGGAAATGCCTCATATATGGATGTAAAGTGTTGAGCGGACGCAGTAGAGGGCTCAGAAGAGAAGGAGCGACAATGGGGTTTTGGAAAGTGAGTTTTTCTGAAATGGTTTTTGGGGGCATGTCGCATTTAGAAAGCCCCTATGGTGCCAGAACAGCAAAAAAAAAAAAAAAAAACACATGGCACACTATTTTGGAAACTACACCCCTCAAGGAATGTAACAAGGGGTACAGTGAACCTTAACACACCCCTGGTGTTTGATTACTTTTCATTAAATTCGGAAGTGTAAATGATTATTTTTTTTTCACTAAAATGCTGGTTTCCCCACAAATTTTACATTTTTACAAGGGGTAATAGGAGAAAATGCCCCCAAAAAATTGTAACCCTATTTTTAACACCATTTTCTGAATATGGAAATATATTATATGGGCGCACTACAATGCTCAGAAGGGAAGGAGTCACATTTGGCTTTTCAAAAGCAAATTTTTCTGAAATGGTTTTTGGGGGGCATGTGTACATGAAAAAAAAAATTCACTAAAATTGGGTTTTCCCCCCAAATGTATCATTTTTACATGAGGTAATGGGAGAAAATGCCCCCCAAAATTTGTATCCCCATTTCTTCTGAGTTTGGAAAAATCCTATTTGTGGATGTAAAGTGCTCTGCAGGCACACTACAATGCTCAGAAGAGAAGCAGCGCCATTGGGCTGTTGGGAGAGAGAATTTGGCTGGAATTCAAGTCAGGGCATGCATTTACAAGGCCCCCATGGTGCCAGAACAGTGGACCCCCCCACATGTGGCCCTATTTCGGAAACTACACCCCTCACAGAATGAAACAATGGGTGCAGTGAGCATTTACACCTCACTGGCGTTGGACAGATCTTTGGAACAGTGAACTGTGCAAATAAAAAATTACATTTTTCATTTTCATGGACCACTGTTCCACAAATCTGTCAGACACCTGTGGGGTGTAAAGGCTCACTGCACCTCTTATTAAAGTGTCTGAGGGGTGTAGTTTCTAAAAGGGGGTCACATGTGGGGGGGGGGGTTCCACTGTTCTGGCACCATGGGGGTTTTGTAAACGCACATGGCCTTCAATTCCAGCCAAATTCCAGCCAAAAGCCCAATGGCGCACCTTCTCTTCTGAGCCCTGTAGTGCGCCCGCAGAGTACGTTACATCAACATGTGGGGTATGTTCTTACTCAGAAGAAATGGTGTTACAAATTGGGGGGTGGGGAGGCTTTTTTCCTATTACCCCTTGTGAAAATGAAAATTTTTGGATAACACCAGCATTTCAGTGAAAAAAAAAATAATTTTTTTTCATTTTCACGTCCAACTTTAACAAATTCTTCAAACACCTGTGGGGTGTTGAGGCTCGCTATACCCCTTCTTACGTTCCGTGAGGGGTGTAGTTTCCAAAATGGGGTCACATGTGGGTGTTTTTTTTTTTTTGTCAGCCACTGTAACGATCAGCCATCCCTGTGCAAATCACCTCAAATGTACATGGCGCTTTCATTCCTGAGCTTTGTTGTGTGCTCGCAGAGCATTTTACGCCCACATATGGGGTATTTCTGTAGTCAGGAGAAATTGCGTTACAAATTTCGGGGGTTACAAACAGCTGGAGGCACACTGGTTGGAAAATACTGAGTCAGGTAATAGAACCTAACTGAAGGTTTTCCAACCAGTGTGCCTCCAGCTTTTGCAAAAGTACAACTCCCAGCATGCATGGTCTGTCAGTACATGCTGGGAGTTGTAGTTTTGAAACAGCTGGAGGTTGTCCCCCCATGTGAATGTACAGGGTACATTAACACAGGCGAGTTTACAGTGAGTTTTCTGCTTCAAGTTTGAGCTTCGGCAAATTTTTCGATGCAGCGCAAACTCCTAGCGGGAAACTTACCGTAACCTGCCAGTGCGAATGTACACTAAAAACACTACACTAACACAAAATAAAGGGTAAAACACAACACATACACCCCTTACACTGTAAACCCCGCCCCCCCCCCCCCCCCCCCCCCCCAATAAAAATGAAAAACGTATTGTACGGTAGTGTTTACAAAACGGAGCCTCCAGCTGTTGCAAAACAACAACTCCCAGCATTTCCGGACAGTCACTGACTGTCCAGGCATGCTGGGAGTTTAGCAACAGCTGGAGGCACGCTGTTCGGGAATCACTGGCGTAGAATAGCCCTATGTCCACCCCTATGCAATCCCTAATGTAGTCCTCAAATGCGCATGATGCTCTCTCACTTCGGAGCCCTGTCGTATTTCAAGGAAACAGTTTAGGGCCACATATGGGGTATTTCTGTACTCGTGAGAAATTGCACTACAAATTTTGGGGGGCTTTTTCTCCTTTTACCCCTTATGAAAAGGAAAATTTGGGGCTACACAAGCCTGTTAGTGTAAAAAAATTAAACATTTTACACTAACATGCTGGTGTTGCCCCATACTGTTTATTTTCACAAGTGGCAAAAGTAAAAAAAAGACCCCCAAAAGTTGTAACACAATTTCTCCTGAGTACGGAAATACCCCATATGTGGGCGTAAAATGCTCTGCGGGCGCACAACATGGCTCAGGAGTGAGTGCACCATGTACATTTGAGGCCTAAATTGGTGATTTGCACAGGGGTGGCTGATTTTACAGCGGTTCTGACATAAACGCAAAAAAAATAAATACCCACATGGGACCCCATTTTGGAAACTACACCCCTCGCGGAACGTAACAAGGGGTATAGTGAGCCTTAATACCCCATAGGTGTTTGACGAATTTTCATTAAAGTTGGATGGGAAAATGAAAAAAATAATTTTTTCACAAAAATGCTGGTGTTGCCCTAAATTTTTCATTTTCACAAGGAAAAAGAGGAAAAAAGCCCCCCAAAATTTGTAACCCCTTTTCTTCTGAGTAAGAAAATACCCCATATGTGCATATGTGGATGTAAAGGGCTCTGCGGGTGCACTACAATGCTCAGAAGAGAAGGAGCGCCATTGGGATTTTGAAGAGAAAATGTGTCCGGAATTAAAGGTCATGTGTGTTTACAAAGCCCCCATAGTGCCAGAACAATGGACCCCCCCCCCCCCCCCCCCCCACATGTGACCCCATTTTGGAAACTACACCCCTCACGTAATGTAATAAAGGGTGCAGTGAGCATTTTTTTTGCTTTTTTTCCTAAATCCTTTGTAAAAATTGTAAATTTGGGGGAAAAAACTGAACTTTAGTGAAAACTTTTTTTTTTTCATTTACACATCCGATTTTAACGAAAAGTCGTCAAACACCTGTGGGGCGTTAAGGCTCACTGGACCCCTTGATACGTGCCTTGAGGGGTGTAGTTTCCAAAATAGTATGCTATGTGTTTTTTTTTTTTTTTTTTTTTTTGCTGTTCTGGCACCATAAGGGCTTCCTAAATGAGACATGACCCCCAAAAAAACATTTCAGAAAATTCACTCTCCAAAATCCCATTGTTGCTCCTTCCCTTCTGAGCCCTCTACTGCGCCCACCGAACACTTGACATATACATATGAGGTATTTCCTTACTCAAGAGAAATTGGGTTATAAATTTTGGTGGACTTTTTCTTCTATTACCCCTTGCAAAAATTCAAAAACTAGGTCTATAAGAACATGCGAGTGTAAAAAATGAAGATTTAGAATTTTCCCCTTTACTTTGCTGCTATTCCTGTGAAACACCTAAAGGGTTTACACACTTACTGAATGTCATTTTGGATACTTTGAGGGGTGCAGTTTTTATAATGGGGTCATTTGTGGGGTATTTCTAATATGAAGTCCCTTCAAATCCACTTCAAAACTGAACTGGTCCCTGAAAAATTTCCGATTTTGAAAATTTTGTGAAAAATTTGAAAATTGCTGCTGAACTTTAAAGCCCTCTGGTGTCTTCCAAAAGTAAAAACATGTCAACTTTATGATGAAAATATAAAGTAGACATATTGTATTTGTGAATCAATATATCATTTATTTGGAATGTCTTTTTTCCTTACAAGCAATTTTTTCATCAAATTGGAAGTATCGACAAATTTACCACCAACATAAAGTAGAATATGTCACGAAAAAACAATCTCTGAATCAGAATGAAAAGTAAAAGCATCCCAGAGTTATTGATGCTAAAAGTGACAGTGGTCAGATGTGCAAAAAATGGCCGGGTCCTTAAAGGGGTACTCCGCCCCTAGACATCTTATCCCCTATCCAAAGGATAGGGGATAAGATGTCAGATCGCCGGGTCCCGCTGCTGGGGACCCCGGGTATCGCTGCTGCAGCACCCTGCTATCATTACTGCGCAGAGCGAGAACGCTCTGCACGTAATGACGGGCAATACAGGGGCCGGAGCATCGTTATGTCACGGCGCCGCCCCTTGTGACGTCACGGCCCCGCCCCCGTGACGTCACGGCCCGCCCCGTCAATACAAGTCTATGGGAGGGGGCGTGGCGGTCGTCACGCCCCCTGCCATAGAATTGCATTAAGGGGACAGGCCGTGATGTCATGAGGGGCGGAGCCATGACGTCACGCTGCTCCGGCCCCTGTATCGCCCGTCATTACGCACAGAGCGAACTCGCTCTGTGCAGTAATGATGGCGGGGTGCCGCAGCGGCGATCCCCGGGGTCCCCAGCAGCGGGACCGCGGTGATCTAACATCTTATACAAAGGATAGGGGATAAGATGCCAGCGGCGGAGTACCCCTTTAAGGTGAAAATGGTCTGGGTCCTTAAGGGGTTAAGGACTCAGGGTGTACATGTTCGCCCTGCTATGATGCGGGGTAACGAGCTGACCCCACATCATAGCGGGGTGCTTCCGGCAGCGATCAACGGCCAGGACCAGTGTCTAATGCCGGACATCAGTGATCGTGGTGATACCTGGCATTAACACATTAGATGCCGTGATCAAAGTTGCTAGCGGCATCTAAAATTTTGAAAAAAACAAAACATTATCCACAGCTCAGCGGTGTCCCGATCAGCCGAGAGGACAGCAGGAGGGCCCTTGCCTGCCTCCTCGCTGTCTGATCTTTTCCTCGATGCTCCAGCCAGACTCTGCAGGCTTGAGCAATCTAGCACAGATAACACTGATTAATGCTATGCTATGGCATAGTATTGAACAGTGTATGCAAACAAAGGATTGCATCTAATAGTCCCCTATGGGGACTAAAAAAAGCTGTTAAAAAGCTAATGTGGGTTAACCCCTTCCATACTAAGTTTAAATCGCCCCCCCCCCCCCCCCTTTTCCCAAATTCCATATAAAAAAATGTAAACATAATAAAAATAAACGTATGTGGTATCGGCGCGTGCGTAAATGTCCAAACCATAAAAATAACATAAATTTTGGTAATTTTGTATACACTAAAAAAAATAGAGTAAAAAGCAATCAAAAAGTCCCATCAAAATAAAAATGGTACCGATAAAAACTACTGACCACTTTGCAAAAAATTATCCCTCATAGCCCCATATACGGAAAAATAAGTTATAGGAGTCAGAAGATGACAACTTTAAACATACAAATTTTGTTGCATGTAGTTATTATTTATTTTTATTTTTTTTGTAAAATAAAACCTACATAAATTGGGTATCATTTATCCTACAGAATAAAGATAAGGTCATTTTTACCAAAAAGTGCACTGCGTAGAAACAGAAGCTGCTAAAAATTACAAAATGGCGTTTAAAAAAAAAAACATTTTCACAAATATGTGTCTTTTTTAGGTTTCACCGTAGATTTTGTGGTGAAATGACTGTCGTTACAAAGTAAAATTGGTAGCGCATAAAACATGCCCTTATATGGGTCTGTAGGTGGAAAACTGAAAGCGTTATGATTTTTAGAAAGTGAGAAGGAAAACACGATAGTGCAAAAAAATGGAAAAACCATGAGTCCTTAAGGGGTGAAAGATGCATGCTGATTGGTTGCTTTGGGCAGCTGGTCAACTTTTACTGTGCACAGGTCTTGATAAATCTGTCTCATTTATACAGAAAAATGCACTGCGCAGAAGCCCCCAAAAAGTTGCAAAATGGCTTTTTTTTTTCTCTCTCAATATTGCCCCGCAAATAATTGATTTTGCCAGAGTTATGATTTTTTAGGAGTGGTGGAAAAATCGAAAATGCAAAAATGAAAAAACCTGACTTCCTTAAAGGGAGGGGTACTCCGCCCCTAGACATCTTTTCCCCTATCCAAAGGATAAGATGTCTGATCGCGGGGGTCCTGCAGCTGAGACCCCCGCGATCTCTGTGCAGCACCCGGCATTAAACCATTTAAATGATAGACATTGGAGCAATCTCCAATGTCCATCATTACTGCCAGATGTCAGCTGTTGATAGCAGCAGGCACCTGCTGGTTATGACATAGACAAGGCCTGCACCATATTTCCCACACTCGAACCCATGATGTACCCAGTACATCATGGGTCGGAAAGGGGTTAAAATATAAAGCTATTGAAACCGTGAGGTGAATAATGTAAAGGTAAAAATAAATAAAAAATCAGCTAAGACTGCAGTGCCAATACAAATAACATTTTATTCTTTTCTTGTAGACAAAGGCTGGCCAAGAAAGCAACCAAGAGGTGGAGATCACTCGGTGTAAGAAAGGACAGTATTTTGGTGAACTTGCACTTGTTACCAATAAGCCCCGAGCTGCCTCTGCGTATGCTGTAGACGACGTCAAGTGTTTAGGTAATTACAAAATGCTAAATCCACACAGAATTATGGTATATCCTACTACTAGAATTACACAGACTAACCACATGATATGCAGGTCCTTTGTGTATTAAGAACGGGGAATCCAATGTCTTCAGACAGATGTTTCCTATGACGACACCTCCTGCTTGTGTTCCTTCCTTGCCATAGAGTTTATGGATCCAGATCACATTAATACCCACATATAACTTGTTTTTCAAGCCATTGATAAATGTGATGTGCTTGGTCACATACATGGATAGAAATGTCTCTGGATAGCACTAGTAGGGATGGGCGGTATACCGGTTCATACCGAATTGTTTTTCTCTGCACGATATGAATTTTTCCCATACCGCAATACCGGTCGGGCCCCTCCCCTTCAAATGAATGAATTATCAGCCACAGTGGCTGTCCCCACATCGGGGAAATAATCATCATCATCATAATCCTGTGAGCAGCCCGCGCTTTAAATTAATGAGATGCCGGCCGCATGCGCTATAAATGGTTAAAATGCCAGCTGCAGTGCTATAAATGGTTATGATGCCTGCGCCTTGCCGCCTGCGCTATCAATGAAAAAGTTGCGGCCGCAGCGCTTTAAATAAATAAGATGCAGCCGCGGCAAGCTGTCACCTCCCCCTGCAAGCGCTAAAAGCCTGGCTTTTAGTGGTTGCAGGGGGAGCTGACAGCTTTCCGTTCACAACTTAAAGGAAAACTGTCAGATATTTTCTTCCGCACTATCCACAGGTACTGATAGTGCAGGATACGCTGATTAAAACGAGCCCTACCTTGCCCGGATCCGCCCGGCCGTTCTCCCGCAATTGTAGTTTTATTCTATGTGTAGGTCTTGCTGTAACTGGCACGAGCGGGGCTTCTGCAGGATAACTGGCACTGACGTCAGCGCCGCTTATGAATATTCATCCCGCCTCCCTCCAGTTCTCCCTTTCTTCGCTGCTCCTAACTGGAGGGAGGGGAGATGAATATTCATAAGCGGCACTGACGTCAGTGCCAGTTAACCTGCAGAAGCCCCGCCCGTGCCAGTTACAGCAAGATATACACAAAGAATTAAACTACAATTGCGGGCGAACGGCCGGGCGGATCCGGGTAAGGTAGGACTAGTTTTAATCAGCGTCTCCCGCACTATCCACCAGGATAGTGTGGGAGAAAATATCTGACAGTTTTCCTTTAATCGTTTCCAGCGCCGCGGCCGCATCTTATTCAGTTAAAGCGAATGCGGCCGGCATCTTAACCATTTATAGCACATGCGCCCGGCATCTTAACCATTTATAGCGCATGCGGCTAGAATCTCAGAGCAGAGCTAGAGTCACACATGATTAGTTCCCCAGGAAGGGGGGGGGGAGAGAAATACCATTAAGTACAGTGGAACCATCATAACTAAAATACTGTGATATGCATTTTTGGTCATACCGCCCTGCACTAAGCACTAGGTATATGTGAAAATTTTTCATCATGGAGGGCAATGAGATTTCTGTTCATTATATTTAGATTTTTATTCTTATTGAAGAGTAATACTTTGGCCTTTCCCCAGGCTGGTATGGCTGATATCAGGGAACAGTAGATTGTCCTTAACAGGAATCTTTAATCCGAAAATGACCTATTGTTTAAAGAGTACCTGTCTCCAAATAAACTTTTCTAAACTAAATCAGGCTATGTCCCTATCTACTCCTAACACCACTCCCGCTGTTAAGAATACACAGCTTTTTAAATCTCTGAAAATTCTTTTAACTGTTCTTCTTGCTCACATAATGCAGGAGAAAGTGGGCGTTTTGCAGCAGGCATGACATCACTGAAGCCTGCTGGAGACCACTTCCACCCTCACATGTTTTTTTTATTTTTTATTCGTTTTATTGAAAAGTTTACAACTATTGGCCATGTGGCCTCACAAGGAACATAACAACAAGTGCATTGCAAAAGGTGCCGAGGCACGTATTAGCAAAGGTAATATTACAGCATAAAGACAACTGGTTCATAGTCTTCTGACCACAGGGGCCTACACAATGTCAAACTTACAAACCAAATAAATAGCATAAACACAACAGCAATGGGTAATTAAGTCACCTATTATCAAGCATCAGCAGGTTCTAAAATCTTAACATACACCACCCTGAATGATAGTTACAAAGTGAAAAGGAAGCACACAAGACTAACGACGGACAGGCACTGACATGTGGGGGGATGAAAAATGAGAAGAGAAAAGGAGCCAAATGAAAAATTACCAATAAATATCTCTATTAGGGAACACGAGGAGTGGCCATAGAATAAGTGCATTGAGTGAGAGGAGAGGATCACCAAGTACCCCACACTGAATGGAATTTACCTGGGCATTTCCTGTTTTTGTATACATGAGGAGAAAAGGAAATCACCGCATTAACAAGCACTCGCCATTGGTGGGTTGTCGTGGGTCCATCCATTTGAGAGCAACGACCTTTCTGGCCAAGAACAGAGTTTCTCACAGAAATGTGCGAACATGATGTGTCCACACTTCCTCATTCAATACACCAAAAAGGCATATTAGAGGGTCAATTGGAAGAGTGGGTTGTACAAGAGTGTCGGAGGACTTCAGTCCAAAAGGCCGCAATTTGAGGGCACGCCCAAAGATTATGCCAAAAATCAGCTCTAGCAGGACCACAACGGTGACATGCATCTGAGTCAGAGCGACCCATTCTAAATAATCTCATAGAAGTGACATAACTGTAGTGAATGATGTTCAATTAAATAAGCTTATTATTGGCAGCCGGGGATACTAGCATATGGGAAGATAGGATCTCCTCCCAGTCATCCCCAGTAAGGTTGGGAATATATGGCTGCCCATATTATATAGCCGGCAATTGTGAATGGGAGTTCTTGGCCTGAATAAGATGCGTGTAAAGGATTGACACCATACCACTAGGTCCCTGTGACTTAATAAGCGGGAATGTAGATATAGGTGGGCCTCCCACTGGGAATTGAACATTTAGGGCATGGCGCAGTTGTAGGTATCTAAAGAAACTGTGTCTGGGTAATGCATGACTGGATTTCAATTGGTCAAATGAACCAATTCTAAGGTATATACCCCTGCATTTTGCCAAAATATCAGATCAAGTTTCCCGCCAAGATGTGTGAAGCTCTGGATGTTCCACAGTGGAGTATCTGAGGGTATATCTGTATAGCCATAAACCATTTTGGCAGCACGCCAGACACGTATGGACAATTTATGGAGGGGCAAGAGGGTACGGCCTCCCAGGGTAGGGCTCTCCAGAAGAAGTCTTGGCGTCAAGTGTGGGACAAACCTAGCCAGGGATTGTTCCACACATGGCATTGTCTCATCTTTAACTCATGACCGAATATACCTTCATTGACCCACCAAATAATATAAGAAACAAATCGTAGTGATAGACCAGCCTCCAATTTAGGGCGCTGTAGGGTAGCGAGACTTAATTTAAGCTGATTAGGACCCCAGATAAATGGGGATAGGAGGGAATGAATCGTGTTGAAAAAGGACTTGGGGATCGGGACCGAGGCATGTTCCACTGCATATAAACACTTGGGGAGAATAAGTTTAATGAGATTAATACGGCCAGTAACTGAGAGCGGCAAGGTCGCCCAAATCCGAAATTTAGTTTTGATATATCTGATAAGGGCAAGGTCAGATCAACCAATGGGTCCCTATTGATATATACCCCCAGATACTTAAACCTGGCAACAACCGGGAGACCACACAACAGAGTGCCAATCACGTTGTAAGAGCGGCATTACTGACAACTTTGTCCAATTGTTAACTAGACCAGAAAAGTAACCAAATCTATCCATGAGGTCAATAACATAAGGCAGCATGTTGGTTGGGTCGGAGAGAAAGAGCACCATGTCATCTGGGTACAATCTTTTACGTTCCTCTCTACTGCCCATAGACATGCCAAGGAATTCAGGGTCCTGCTGAAAACGCAGAGCAAGAGGCTCCACTGCCACGCGAACAGGAGCGGGGACAAGGGCACCCCTGTCTGGTGCCTAGGGCAAACTGGAGAGAACAAATACCTTTCACAAGAACCTGAGCCCGGGGATGCCTATAGAGTATAGAAATCCACTTCTGGAAGTTAGGGCCAAAACCAAATCTATGGAGGACCTCCAGAAGATAACCTCATTCTACCAAGTCAAATGTCTTGGCGGCATCTAAGGGCGCCAAGGCCCAATCCCCCTCCAGAGCCCCTCCAACCTGGACGGCCCTTTGGACACGATGCACCCTCACATCTTTGCAGTGCTTTGGTGAATAGAAGACCTCAAGCTCTGTGCAGCTTTTGCATTCAGTCTATGCAGCTTTCAATGAGGCTCTGTGCAGCTTTCAGTGAGGCTCTGTGCATCCAGAAGCACTTCCTCAGTTTTATCTCCTGCCAGGCTGGGAGGAGACCAAACTCGCTGTATTAATTGCAGCAGGGAACAAAACAGAGCCACCTAGTGGCCGATTTTTCTGTTACATTTTAAACATATTTATGTTGATCATTTTAAAATCAAGTGAATGGGAAAGTGTCTGCTAATTACACAGGGAACACTATAGTAAATGTTTTATTTAGTGACAGATACTCTTTAAAGGGGTACTTCAGTGGAAAACGTTTCTTTTTAAATCAACTGGTGCCATAAAGTTACAGATTTGTAAATTATTTCTTTAAAAAAAAAATCTTAATCCTTCCAGTACTTTTTAGGGGCTATAAAATACAGAAGAAATGCTTTTCCTTTTGTATTTCTCTGATGTCACAACCACAGTGCTCTCTGCTGACCTCTGCTGTCCATTTTTGGAACTGTCCAGAGCAGGAGAAAATTCCAATAGCAAACATATGCTGCTCTGGACAGTTCCTAAAATGGACAGCAGAGGTCAGTAGAGAGCACTGTGGTCGTGACATCATAGAAATCCAAAAAGAAAACCATTTCCTCTATAGTATACAGCCCATAAAATGTATTGGAAGGATTAAGATTTTTTTTATAGAAGTAATTTACAAATCAGTTTAACTTTCTAGTAGCAGTTGATTTAAAAAAAAAAATTTCCACAGGAGTACCCCTTTAAAAATATGGTTAACAAACAAACCTGATTTAAAGAAATCTTTCTAAAATCTTGCAGTTTCCATTCTGGTAACTAAGTCTAAAACTAAGCGGAGACTTCCTGTTCTGTTCAGATAATTTCCCAGTAATTAGAGTTGAGCGAACGTACAGTAAATTGGCTTGTAGCAAACCTTGTAGCTTGGGTGTTGATAACTTTAGTCTGCATAAATTCAGTTTTCCAAGGGCTCAAGGATGACAGTGTTAGGTCTCCTAGGGCTGTATTTACCTTTTCCAGGTAACCGGAGCACTTGGAAAGCTTAAATATTTTATGCAGACTAAAGTGATCAGCGGCCGAGCAGTAAGGTATGCGTCAAGCCAATTTACTGTAAGTTCGCTCAACGCTACAAGTAATGCTTCTCAGCACAGGCAGGATTACAATGAAAGGTTACACCAGTATGTAGAAAACAGAGGTACACACAATGGGCCACATTTATCATTGTCTTGTCTAAAAAGGGTAGAAAAAAAGGAGCAAGCAGGGTTTTTTGCGCCTTTTTGTTTACCCATTTCTGCTGATTTTGAGTTGCAATCCTCTGATTTTGGCAATAAACATGATATGGAAGGGTTTTATCAACTGCGCCTTTTTGTGAAAATGAGCAAAAAAGGCGCTAAAGCCACTGAAGTCTCTAAAATTACAGCAGCCCAGACATGGTGTAGCCTTTTGGTGTATGTGAAGACAGAAATTTCAGAAAATGTGACCTGCACAAAATTTATCAAATGCTCTTTGACCATTAAATAAATTTGGTGCTCCTACACATTACCGACACACACAAAAAAGGTGTAAAAAAATGCTTCACTTACACCTACAATGATAAACGTGGGCCATTAGTTGTTGCTTAAAGAACAGCCTCCCTCCCACTCTGTGGAATGACCTCTGAAAAGTTCAGAGAATGCTCAGTAACATCTGCAATTCATGTGAATGGAACAGCTCCTGTCCATGGGTCCTGCCATAAAGCATCTCACTAAATGCTGTTGAAAACAGATCAGGCAATATGGCAGCCCCTATAATGCACATAAAGCAAACGGAAAACACATAAGTATATATATATATATATATATATATATATATATATATATATATATATATATATATATATATATATATATAATTACTATTATTATTTTTTTTTGTATATGCTAATTTTGATTAATTCTGTTTTCAGTTATGGATGTGCAAGCCTTTGAGCGATTGCTGGGCCCATGCATGGACATTATGAAGAGAAACATCACACATTACGAGGAGCAGCTGGTGGCTTTATTTGGTTCTAGTATGGACCTTAGAGATCCAGGAAAGTAGGCACCTTGTTACCTTAGTGCCTTCTCTGTTCAAGACACAGACGCGAGCCTCCTGTCAGCTATACAACACACAAGGGACGAAGAGTGCCACAATGGAGCAGTCACTGCTGCTGTTGTCTTGGGCAATTTTTTTTTTTTTTCTCCTTTTTTTTTTTTTAATTTTAGGAAAAAAAATTACAAATGGAAGAATTCAGCACCAGAGGCCGGGCTAAAAATCCAAATTGCGCAATCATTTTGCTGCTGAGATCCCACTATTAGACCATCTATAAACGTGCCTTTTATTATAAGAAATACTGCCCTCCAGATTGGCAGATTAGAATCCCAGACTAGCAAACACCCTGTAAATCCCCCACTCTGCTTCTCGGCGTCCCTGTATGGCTGTTAGGTTTATTTATGCTTGGCTTTGTGGTTTTCTAAGTTTTATGAGTCCCCCTTCCCAGCCAGCTTGATACGAATATGTCCAGTTCTAATGGGTAACTTCGCTATGGCTCTCTACCAGCCCTGTGTATTAATGGCTCTTTATGATAAATGCTGAAATAATCATCTCTGAGCGCTTTTTTTTTCTTTTGAAATTTTAAGTCAGCATTTTAGTAAACTCCCAAAGGGCCAGAAACGTTCACATAAGAGAACTGGCTTTTTTTAAAATAAAATGTGAATAGTGATCTTGTCGGCTGTGTATATGTAAACTAGCTGCTTGGACATTGTCCTACAGCCACAACTGACGTGAACTTTGGGTGGCCATTTGAGTTTGTGTTACTTGGTGGGGTTCCTGCATTCCAGTAGAGCGTACTGATGTCTCTGTTCATCTTTCAGAGGTTGCTGTACATGTTTTAGAACACTTTTTTAACTTGAAAATATTTATTTAAATGAGATTAATAGTCCCCTCCTCGCACTTTGTTTTCTTCCCGGTTTTCATACGGTACTCATTTTATCTGGCAGGATTTGTTACTAGGCCTCCACAGCATTCCTTTTTGTTCCCTTTGGGGTAAATATTATAGTTTTTTCTTACAAATAATTGCCATCACACTGTTCAGTATTTCTAAAAAAGCTTATTTCCTCCTTTCAACACCTGTTGCTCAGTGTGGGTCTGCTTGTTCTTGTTTTCCTAAGGAGATTATCACTGGTTACTTGTGGATTGTGTTTTTACGTTCTGCTATAGATCTTCAGTAAGACTTGAATAACACAGGTACTGAATAGTCACTGTTTTATTCACAACTAAAATCAAGGTGGAAAAGGTTTCTACTGGCTCCTAGAGATGATTTTTGTTCCACTCATTTGACAATTAGACATTGTGGGTGAATTACATGACCGTCTACATGTGGTAGGTTCATGTATATTTCTAAAGCTGATTCAATAATAGGGAAAAGTAGGGAGACATTTCCCTGTTTTCCTACTCTCCTCTGTCAGGATCACTCCCTCCTCATGTTTCTGAGCTGCCTGACTGCATTTTACAATTTCCCCCTAGTGCCTTATGCAGACTCTTATGAGCCTTTTCATTCATATGTTAGGCTTCTTCAGGATTTAACCTAGGTAGCAACTAAGAGCCAGCCACCTAGTGCATGTAGTACTGAAAATGCAGTCCTGGAGCTTAGGACTCCTGCATACTGTTTGTAAGAACCCATGACAATACGTTACATGGGGCTCCTGGGCTACAACACACTGTCTAATAGTGAAAACTGTGAATTCAGACAGGAATAATGCCATGTAACACTTATTGTCATCTATAGATAAAACAAAACAGAATATCTATCTGTGGACACATTAGACTAGGATTTACCAGCAACCTCATGAGGAGGGCCTCTCCCGCGCAGTGTAGCTTTTCACTGATCCAATACCTATAAATGTGAAACTCGCTAGCTGTGACTGTCTGTAGCCAGCTTACCTCTGTTTTTAGAAACCCTCCAGGCTAAACTAGTGCTATGTGTAGAGCAGGGTCTGAGGAATGGAGCATAATGCAGTCCTCCTCTCTCCTGCTTCTACCCCAGTGTCATGCTCCACTTTCTCAGGTGTGCATTAGGCATAACACAAATCCATTGGCTGGACAGCTCCCTTAAAGAAGAACTTTGGCAAAAATAAACGTATCCCTTATCCACAGAATAGGGTACAAGTAGCTGATCATGGGGGGTCCAACCGCTGGGACCCCCCACGATCTCTGGGATGGCACACAGCTCTGTGAGGAGCGTGTGCTGCAGGCGGCACGCGCTCCATTCTTTTCTATGGGAGTGCTAAAAAGACAAGTCCAGCACTCGGGCATCATCGGCGCTCCCATAGAAGTGAATGGACCGCATGCAGTCTACCATTAGACGACTTGCGCTCCTCACAATGGTTGAACCCCCGCGATAGGGGATAAGTTAACTTTTGCTGAAGTTCTCCTTTAATAATTATAAACATTCCCTTTTGAAAATATGCTTCAAAAGCAAAGTGTCCCTACAAGAAACCCTGAAGGATTTAGCCAGCACTCCTCCATGATGATTCTGCATCACTTTGTCTTTTCCCTCTTTCCCCTTCTTTGCAGATGTGTTATTAAATAAGGGGACATGATGGCTACAAAAACACCAGAGGGGGTCAATAGGGAGAACTCAGCAGCAAAGTGTGTGTGGGGGAAGTTTAGGCCGTTCCTATTCTTGCTTGTAGTCATGCTGTCGGTAAAAGGAGCTTTTTTTCCCCCCTCTTTCCTCCAATTCCTTTTTAAGGGTCACAAGTGTCCTGGCCGACAGTCCTGTTTTATGTCACAGCACAGATTTCACTTTTTAACTATTTAATATATAAAGTTTGCTCTTGTTGAAACACAAACTGTTCTGCACAGTTAAAACTTACAAAAAAAAAAAAAAATACAACTCTGAATGTCACCGTTTATTCTTTTTCTGTTTCCAGATGAACTTGTGATTTTGATTTATCGACATGTGTATGTAAACTAGTTTTGCCAAAATAGCTTTTTTTTTTTATTTTTTTTTTTATTTAGCTCCATGGGGCCCTGCAGCATTGTTTTGCTGTTTTCTGCCACAGGATGTTCTTTTGTTGTCACATTCATGTTTCTTTCTCCTTGAGGCCTTCCTTCTGGTTTATAGTAATAGTTTTAGTTAATGCTACAGGGCTATATTGAGGAATGCCTGGGATGGCCCAAGCCTCACGCATTCCGTAATCTAGTGTGCGTTTTAAGAAGAAAAAAAATGCACTATTCGATTTTTACCCCCGTTTGCTTATACCAACACACAACTGACTTTCTGCCTAAGAGAAGCTACCTCAAGGTGTTAAGTGCTTTGCAAATTTTTTTCACCTGTGAATGCGCCCCACGTGTTCACCCTACTGGTCGTTTTTGTCTTGCATTGAAATTTACCTGTCATTAGAGCACAAAAGGAGGTGGCGCTTTTGTTTAATGCGCAATTATTCAGCTCATGAGTTGTTAGAATGGTCCGGTCACCAGGCAGGCTCCTTTTTGGTGCTTAATCTAAGCTGAGTTGGTGGTTGTTCTCCAGCTGCCCTAATGGAGTTTTACATGGCTAGAAAAACATGTTTGCTTTTTTTTTTTTCTTTTCTTAAAGGGGTACTCCAGTGAAAATCTTTTTCTTTTAAATCAACTGGTGGCAGAAAGTTTAACATATTTGTAAATTACTTCTATTAAAAAATCTTAATCCTTCCAGTACTTATTAGCTGCTGAATGCTACAGAGGAAATGCCTTTCTTTTTGTAACACTGATGACATCACGAGCACAGTGCTCTCTGCTTACATCTGTCCATTTTAGCAACCATGCATAGCAGATGTATGCAAATGGCAGCATTGTGGCTCCGTGGTTAGCACTGCTGCCTTGGGGACTTGGGTTCAAATCCCACTAAGGACAACAATAAATAAAGTGTTATTATTATAATAACGCCAGCAGAGAGAACTGTGCTCGTGATGTCATCAGAGAGCATTCCAAAAAGAAAATAATTTCCTCTGTAGTATTCAGCAGCTAATAAGTACAGGAAGGATTAAGATTTTTTAATAGAAGTAATTTACAAATATGTTAAACTTTCTGCCACCAGTTGATTTAAAAGAAAAAAGGTTTTCTCCGGTGTACCCCTTTAAACACAGTGCTACATGTCCATAGGTTGTGCCTGGTACTGCAGCTTAGCCACATTCACTTCTATGAAGCCAAGCTGCTATAGCAGTCGCAACCAACACAATGGTTGGCACTATTTTTGAAATCCTGTACAACCCTTTAAAGCGGTGCTCTCCAACTGTTACAAAGTGACAACACTGAGCATAAGGGTGCGTTCACACGGAGTAAATGAAGAGTAATTTACGGGCGGAATTTTTTTTATTTTCGCGCAAAATTCGCGGGAAATTCGCAATGGGAAATGGGGGAGAAAGTTTTTGCGCGGAATTCTATGTCGGACGGAATTTTTTTTTTTTTTTTACCATTGACTTCAATAGATTTTTGCTAGCAGATTCCGCTTGAAGAATGAACATGCTCATTCTTCAAGCAGAACGGAATTCAGCGTCTGAATTCTGCTAGTAGAATGTCCGCAGTGTGAACAGGACAGCGGAAATAACATTAAAGTCAATGGGCAGAGGAGATGTGAATTAATTTGAAGCGGAGAATTAAAAAGGAATTACTCGAGTACATTCCTCTTGAATTACTCCGTGTGAACGCACCCTGTCAGGCCATTGTAGAAGAGATACAGGTTGGAGACCCCTGCTTTATACAGTCTATGATAAAGGCAGGAGATACTGTAATGCACTTTCTGGCATTTAGAGAACTGTAAGAGCATGTGACTACTTTTTGCCATTTCACTTGCTCTTTGTTACTGTTAAGTGGGTAATATAAAAGCAGTTGTCTGAAACTTTTCAGTATACTCCTGTATAAAATCCTCTACCAGTTGCCCCCACCACTTTGTTTCATGTTAATGCGATATCAGGTGATCGTAGACATAATATAACAGCATGGAGCAGTGAGAACCCATGATGCCTGTTTAGTTGACAAGGTTTTGGTGGGGCAGTTTAAAATTTCAATGACAATTGCATAACCCCTTTTAAGTCACCTCTCCTAGTTTAAATGGAACCTGTCTTGGTGTAAGTTCTAACAGACGGCAGACATTTTTCACTCCTACAAATTTGCTGCCTGTGTCGTGCTGGTGACAGACTTAAAAAGAAGAAAAAAAGTGGTTCTGTCTGTTCTGGGATTTCCTTGTCTTTTTCACTCCAACAGTATTTACAGACGAAAGGAGAGACGTTATCTAGAACAATCAGTATTGAACTTTCTGTGCCGTCATCTGACCCACTCCTCTCAATGGGATTTCTGCAATTTACGTTTTATTAATAAATGGCGAAAATTCTTATCTAAAGGTCTTGTACATAGTCTTATTCGTCCCCACTAATTTTTTTTCTATTCACAGCTGCAATCTGGATACACTGCTCTGTATGACACTTTTTTTTTTTTGGTTATATTGGATATGGTGAGATTGCTCAGCTCCATGTACAGCTGTCTGCCTTTTCACACATTTTGAGTATGCAGTGTTTGATTATTAAAATAAAGCAAGATGAAAATTTAAAGTTTTGTGCTTTATCCCTCTGCCTCTTAAAAGGAACGTGTCATCCGAATATGACCTGTTGTTTAAAGCAAGTTTTTACGTTAAATATATTTTTAAAGGGAACATGCCCTTAGTTTTATGTCAGACAAACCATGGGTAGCTTTAAGGGGTACGCCGTTGGAAACTTATCTCCTATCCAAAGGATATCGAATAATATGTTAGATCGCAGGAGTTCCGCCGCTGGGAACCCCCGCAATCTCCAGGCTAGCACCCCTGTCATTTGGTGCACGGAGTGAACGCCGCTCCATGCCCAATGACTGACGATGCCAGCCGCCACACACACCCTCCGTACACTTCTATGGGAGGAGGATGGACATGAATGGAGGGGACGTGGTGTGACATCACAAACACAGACGCTGCAAGCGGGACCCCTGCGATCTAACATGTTATCCCCAATCCTTTGGATAGGGGATAAGATATTCCCAACAGAGTACCCCTTTAAAACACTGACAGGCTTCCCTATGAAAACAAATTGACTCACTCTGGCTGCACTGTTTCAGAGTATCTTTGGCCAGGAACAGGGCCTAGAGTCATAAGGGCAGTCGCTGCCCCTGAATGACAGATCTCCCCTATACACAATTAGGATGAGATCTGTCAATGTAGGAATACTTTCAAAAGACGTGGCCTTTCAGAGCAATACCTACCAGGGTCATGAAACTAGTAACAGGCTCTTTTTAAAGAGGACCTGTGGTCACACTGAATAAAATAAGTGGTGGTAACCCCTAGTTAACTTGGGGGGCTGATCACATACCTGTTTATAGCATGATGATCGGCCCACCCCTTTGCTAAGTTATAGGGCGCTGTTGTCCCATCTTTCAGATGGGCTCGACTTTTTCATATTGGCTAAGTTCTGTGCAATGACTATTCGAGGATGTGTATATTTAATGAAGGGGTGTGGCCTTGTGGGTAGCAAATCTGTGTAAGACCATGCCCCTTCATTAAATATGCGCATCCCTGTACAGTCAGAGGCTATATGCCCAGCAGAGGGGAGTAGAGTGAGCGTTAGGGTCCCATCTAAAGTTAGGCCACCTCCGGGTGTTGGATGGGGGGACACGTTTTGATCTGCTGCTACGTTCTATTTGTATACAGAGAAACTTTTCTTCACTGTGCCTCCTAAAAGTTGAAAGAATCAGCAGCTGGGAAAGATGCACTATACCAAACAGGGGGCTTCAGTCTTCTTAACCTTTAGACAACACAGGGCTCAGAGCTGAGCTCACATACAAACTGGTATGTAACAGTTGCTATCAGCAGATAGGACTCGCTAATAATTCTGGACATCTGCAATCACGCTGATTACTGGCATGTAACCCTTTCGATCAATGCTGATTATGGCATCTAAAACCGGAAAATACTGTTGCCGAAGGTACTTATTGGACACCCTGCAGTGCGATTGCAGGAGTCCAATGAGTGAAGATGGTGGCCCGAAGTTCTATTATCTACCTCTATGCTGCTCACTGTGGCAGCTCTTGTACAGTTTGCCTTAGGCAGTTAGTGCAAGTAGATCGCCAATATAACTGATCAGTGCTATGCTATGGCATGGCACAGAACAGTAATAGCAATTCTAAAATTGCCATTAATAGTTCCTTTTTGGGACCTGAAAAATGAAAAGGGAATAATAAAATTGTTTAATTTATTTTTAAATATAAATAAGCTCCTCCCCCTAGTAAAAATTTAAATCACTCCCCCATTTTCCCAATTATTAAAATATGTTTATGATCACACGGTAAACACAGTAAATGTAAAAAGACACAGAATGCCAGAATTTACAAATTTTGGTCACTTTATATACCAGAAAAAAAGTATAAAAAGCTATCTTAATCCTATATTAACAAAAATGGTACCAATAAAAACTACAGATCACAGCTCAAAACTGGAGCCCCTCATACAGCCCCATAAATGGGGAAAAGGTTATAAGGGTTAGAATATGACAATTTTTGGCATACTTATTTTCTTACAAAAGTTAAGATTGTTTAACCTCTTAAGGACCATGGACGTACGCATATGTCTAAGCAGCCTGGTAGTTAAGGACCAAGGACGTACGTGTACGTCCGTGGGAATTTCGGTCCCTGCCGGGCGGAGACCGGAACGGGGTGACCGGGCGCCGACGTCCACTTACCCTGCGGACGACGATCTGTGACGGAGATAGGCGGGCGGCGATGACGTGCAGCTGGCTCCCTGGATCCGACGGAAGTCGGTAAGTTGCCTAGAAACATCTGGAGGGCTACAGTTCGAGACCACTATACAGTGGTCTCTATACTGTAGCACTCCAGATGTTGCAAAACTACAACTCCCAGCATGCCCAGACAGCTGTTTGGGCATGCTGGGATTTGTAGTTTTGCAACAGCTGGAGGGCTACAGTATAGAGACCACTGTATAGTGGTCTCGAACTGTAGCCAACCTGATCTGGCAAAACTACAACTCCTAGCATGCCCACACAACTGTTTGCTGTCTGGGCATGCTGGGATTTGTCGTTTTGCAACATCTGGAGGGTCACAGTTTGCAGTGGTCTCTATTCTGTAGCTCTCCAGATGTTGCAAAACTGCAAATCCCAGCATGCTGGGAATTGTAGTTGCGATCCCTCCAGCTGTTGCATAACTACATCTCCCAGCATGCCCTTCGGCGATCAGCACATGCTCGGAGTTGTAGTTTTGCAACAGCTGGAGGCACACTGGTTGGAAAATATTGAGTTAGATAACAGAACCTAACTGAAGGTTTTCCTACCAGTGTGCCTCCAGCTGTTGCAAAAGTACAACTC
Source organism: Hyla sarda (assembly GCF_029499605.1). Taxonomy (NCBI): domain Eukaryota; kingdom Metazoa; phylum Chordata; class Amphibia; order Anura; family Hylidae; genus Hyla; species Hyla sarda. The sequence goes on along the minus strand of NC_079194.1, from coordinate 117,676,845 downwards.
CCAGCATGCAGTCTGTCCGTACATGCTGGGAGTTGTAGTTCCCCCCACCCCCCCATGTGAATGTACAGGGTACATTCACACGGGCAGGTTTACAGTAAGTTTTCTGCTTCAAATATGAGCTGCGGCAAATTTTTCGCCGCAGGGAACTCCCTGTAAACCTCCGCCAGTGCGAATGTACCCTAAAAACACCACTACACTAACACAAAATAAAGGGTAAACACTACATATACACCCCTTACACTGTGTCCCCCTACCCCCCCATATGCAATCACTAATTTAGTCCTCAAATGCGCATGGAGTTCTTTCACTTCAGAGCCCTGCCGTATTTCAAGGAAGGAGTTTAGGGCCACATATGGGGTATTTCCGTACTCGGGAGAAATTACACTACAAATTTTGGGGGCTTTTTCTCATTTTACCCCTTATGAAAAGGAAAAGTTGGGGTCTAGTGTAAAACATATTTTTTTTTACACTAACAGGCTGGTGTAGACCCCAACTTTTTATTTTCACAAGAGGTAAAAGGTAAAAAAGACCCCCAAAATTTGTAACGCAATTTCTCCTGAGTACGGAAATACCCCATATGTGGGTGTAAAATGATCTGCGGATGCATAACAAGGCTCAGGAGTGAGAGCGCACTATGTACATTTGAGGCCTAAATTGGTGATTTGCACAGGGGTGGCTAATTTTACAGCAGTTCTGACATAAACGCAAAAAAATGAATACCGACATGTTACCCTATTTTGGAAACAACACCCCTCACGGAATGTAACAAGGGGTATAGTGAACCTTAACACCCCACAGGTGTTTGACAATTTTTTGTTTAAGTTGGATGGGAAAATGAAAAAAAAAAAAAATTCCACTAAAATGCTGGTGTTACCCTAAATTTTTCTTTTTCACAAGGGAAAATAGGAAAAAAGGCCCCCCAAAATTTGTAACCCCATGTCTTCTGAGTAAGAACATACCCCATATGTGGATGTAAAGTGCTCTGCGGGCAAACTACAGTGCTCAGAAGAGAAGGAGCGCCAATGGGATTTTGAAGAGAAAATGTTTCCGGAATTGAAGGCCACATGTGTTTACAAAGCCCCATAGTGCCAGAACAATGGACCCCCCCCAACATGTGACCCCATTTTATAAACTACACCCCGCACGTAATGTAATAAGGGGTACAGTGAGCATTTACGCCCCACAGGTGTCTGACAGATTTTTGGAACAGTGGTCTGTGAAAATGAAAAATTTTATTTTTCATTTGCTCAGCCCACTGTTCCAAAGATCTGTCAAATGCCAGTGGGGTGTAAATGCTCACTGCACCCCTTATTAAATTCTGTGAGGGGTGTCGTTTCCAAAATGGGGTCACATGTGGGGAGGTCCACTGTTCTGGCACCACGAGGGGCTTTGTAAATGCACATGGCCCCTGACTTCCATTCCAAACAAATTCACTATTCAAAAGCTCAATGGCGCTCCTCCTCTTCTGAGCATTGAAGTTCGACCACAGAGCACTTGATGTCCATACATGGGGTATTTCCATACTCAGAAGAAATGGGGTTACAAATTTTGGGGGTAATTTTCTCCTATTACCCCTCGTAAAAATGTAAAATTTTTGGAAAAATCAGCATTTTAGTGAAAATTTTTTTTTCATTTACACATCCAGTTTTAAAAAAAAAAGTCATGAAATAACTGTGAGGTGTTAAGGCTCACTGTACCCCTTGTTATGTTCCTTGAGGGGTTTAGCTTCCAAAATAGTATGCCTTGTGGGTATTTTTGCTGTCCTGGCACCATAGGGGCTTCCTAAATGTGACATGCCCCCAAAAAATAATTTCAGCAAAATTTGCTTTCCAAAAGCCAAATGTGACTCATCTTCTGAGCATCGTAGTTCGCCCGCAGAGCATTTTACGTCCTAACATGGGGTATTTCCATACTCAGAAGAGATGGGGTTACAAATTTTGGGGGGCATTTTCTCCCATTACCCTTTATGAAAATGGTAAATTTGGGGGAAAAACTGCACAATTTTTTTTATTTTATTTACACATCCAACTTTAACGAAAAGTCGACAAACACCTGTGAGGTATTAAGGCTCACTGGACCCCTTGTTACATGCTGTTACCCCTTGAGTGATGAAGTTTCCAAAATGGTATGCCATGTGGGGGATTTTCTGCTGTTCTGGCACCATAGGGGCTTCCTAAATGTGACATGCCCCCCAAAAACCATTTCAGAAAAACTCACTCTCCAAAATCCCACTGTCACTCCTTCCCTTCTGAGCCCTCTACTGCGCCCGCCGAACACTTGACATACACATATGAGGTATTTCCTTACTCGAGAGAAATTGGGTTACACATTTTGAGAGGATTTGTCTCCTTTTACTTCTTGTAAAAATTCAAAAACTGGGTCTACAAGAACATGATAGAGTATAAAATGAAGATTTTGAATTTTCTCCTTCATTCCTGTGAAAAACCTAAAGGGTTAACACACTTACTGAATGTCATTTTGAATACTTTGAGGGTGCAGTTTTTATAATGGGGTCATTTGTGGGGTATTTCTAATAAGAAGACCCTTCAAATCCACTTCAAACCTGAACTGGTCCATGAAAAATTCAGATTTAGAAAATTTTGTGAAAAATTGGAAAATTGCTGCTGAACTTTGAAGCCCTCTGATGTCTTCCAAAAGTAAAAACATGTCAACTTTATGATGCAAACATAAAGTAGACATATTGGGGGGGATTCATCAACATCAGTGTATGGTAGAGCTTTCTTTACCCCTTTCTGCTGCGTGTATTTGTCATTTACCTGTGCAAAATTTACTAAACTTGCGCACGGGTCTCTGTGAATCATGTGCAGTAATAGAATCCAGCCCATCTCAGCTCTTGAAAAAAAAATATAAGGCAGATTTGTACGTGTGCTCGGAGCTGGTGTATATTTGCGCAAGAAAATGACACTTGCGTCCTTTTTTTGCGCAAAGAAAAAAGACGCAGTTAATAAATTCATGTCTACCAGAAAAAACGGCTCTACGGTACACCTTTAGAAAAAGTTCCACCAAAAAAGAACGCACAGAAAGAACGCAGGAAATATCTTTGCGCAAGATTTTGCGCAGGAAAATACACCTAAAATGACTCTATATAGATTGATGAATCCCCCCCCCCCCTCCATTGTATATGTGAATCAGTATATAATTTATTTGGAATGTCTATTTCCTTACAAGCAGAGAGCTTCAAATTTAGAAAAATGCTAAATTTTCAATTTTTTCATCAAATTTTGGAATTTTCCACCAAGAAATGATGGAAGTATCGACAAAATTTTACCACTTACATAAAGTAGAATATGCCACGAAAAAACTGTCTCGGAATCAGAATGAAAGGTAAAAGCATCCCAGAGTTATTAATGTTTAAAGTGACAGTGGTCAGATGTTAATAAAACGCTCTGGTCCTACAGTGAAAAATGGCCTGGTCCTTAAGGGGTTAAAAATGTAATAAAACCTTTATAAATTAGGTTGTTGTAATGGAATTGACCTATAGAATAGTGTCCTTTGTACTGTAAAGTGCACTGCTAAATTGTTAAATAGCTAAATTAAAAAATATATATATGGCTATTAAAAAGAGACAAAAATTAAACAGCCAAATGAAAAAAATGCTGCATCCTTAATGGTTTAATAGTATTGTCCGGGGAGAAGAGAAAGATCTACCCTCTAGGTCCATGTTCACACGGCGGAATGTCCGCATGATTCCAGTATTGCAGATTCTCCTTGGAAATGCATTACAGTCTGTAGAGATGGCTCATTTCCGAGCAGTCCTAGTTCTGGCATGTTCTGCCAGAGCCCGCGGTCTACAGAATATCCGCCTGGAATTTTTCTGGTTGGGCATTCCGCCTTATTCTCACCTGTGCTTACTCCAAGATAAATTTAAGATAGATCTGAAACCCAGCACTTTGACGGTTCAGATTTCAACCTGTCTGTAAGTTGGCTAACAACCAGCTGATAAAATCTGCAGCATGAAATCTTTATGAATCTATTAGAGTTACCAGCATGAAATCCCCTGCAACTATAGTACGTGCAAACACACACTTGAAGCCTTTTTAATAGCCGTATCGTCTACCTGTGGAGTAAGTGACTTAAAAGTCAGTACTTAAATGGGCACTGTCAGATTCAAAAGCTTTTTATATGTTCTACAGCTTGGCAAAACATTAACTTTTCTAATATACTTTGTAATATTTTTTTTATTTTCTTTTTATAGAAATCATGGCTTATAAAATCATGGCTTTGTCCGAACTGAAGCACAGGCATAGACGAGGTCCAGTAAGTGAGGGTAGACTAGCACTCCTCTGTGCTGTCTCCTGTCCTATCATTTACTGGACTTTGTCTATGCCTGTGCTTCAGCTTGGACAAAGCCATGATTTTATAAGCCATGATTTCTATAACAAGTGAAATAACATTTTCTTATGAACTATCTTACAAAAACTTTTTGTATCTGACAGTTTTCTATCTGACCGTGCCTATTTAACAATAAGAGAACCTTAGCTCACTATACTGAAAGATCAGATCATCCTAAAGAACGATCCATCCTTACTATCCAACGTGGTCACCAGTTTTCACAGGTTACAAGACCTCCTTTTGTGATAAACTTAAAAATGAAGAGGGCAGAATCATCCCACACTTTAGATGCCAAAAGAGCAGTGTTGGAATAATCTCATTCTTGTTTTATTGTTGACAATCTGTTTTCAGTGGAATAAAGCAAGAAAAGTATCTAAAATACCCTCTGCAATATTTAAAATATACAAAGTTGAAGGGAATCTGCTCTTTTAAAACTTGGATGATTTCACTAGGACAATTTCCACTACGTGGGCAGAGAGAGCTTGCAATTATTGCTGAGTACCAGTATGTTTTCTAAACATTACCGTCATCATTAGTCTAACCAGAATTTATCCTTCAGCCAGAAGGTGCTTAAAGGGGTATTCCAGGAAAAACTTTTTATATATCAACTGGCTCCAGAAAGTTAAACAGATTTGTAAATGACGTCTATTAAATCTCAATCCTTCCAATAATTATCAGCTGCTGAAGTTGAATTATTCTTTTCTGTCTGGCAACAGTGCTCTATGCTGACATCTCTGCCTGTCTCGGGAACTGCACAGAGTAGAAGAGGTTTGCTATGGGGATTTGCTTCTACTCTGGGCAGTTCCCGAGACAGGTGTCATCAGAGAGCACTTAGAAAAGAACAACTCAACTTTAGCAGCTCATAAGTACTGAAAGGATTAAGATTTTTTATTAGAAGTAATTTACAAATCTCAATCCAAAAGAGAAGGAGTGAACCCTGCAACCTTCTGTGCAGAACCTGGCTAATGCAGCGCTATGACAGCGTTCACACCACAGCTATATAGTGACACTATCCCGGTGAAGTAGCGCTCGACGTAAAAAGTACATTGCAGTACACAAGCGGGCATGTGCTTCTTCAGACCTAGGTGTGCACGTCCGGGGGTGTGCTTTTAAAATCGGCTTGCTGTGGTCATGACAACCATAACAGCGTCCGAACTACATACAGGTGAGTGGGGAAGATACATTAGGGGCACAAACCATCATAAAGTGTAACGAACAATTGCATACAAAGAAACATGAGGATATAATTAGGTTAAAAGCAATCCCTTTAGTATGTGGATCCGTAGTAACCGTATCAGTATTTATAGTAGTACATTCCTTTCGTTATGGTCATTAAGACCTAAAATACGTGTAGCTTCTGTACGTAAGATCCAACGTGCCTCCTTCATCAATAATGTCTTATTCATATCATCTGCATGTTCCACACGTTCCAGGGCAGCAAACTGTAACGCTCCTGGATCACCATCGTGTGTGTCATGCATATGATCTATAAAACGCATGGAGCCTTTTTTGGTTTTTAGTGATCGCCAATGTTCTCTTATTCTACGAAAAAGAGGTCTAATGGTTTTGCCGATATAAAAATATCCGCAAGTACACTTTAAACAATAAACCACAAGTTATAAATTGTTTAACATTAACAAGAAAGCCTCCCAATCTTATCTCCTTCGCCTGTGAATTATAGGTGCAGAACGAACACGAACCGCATCTATAATTACCTATTGGTCTATTATCAGAGTGCCATGATCACTTCTGTTTAGTCTGTGCGTTTTTTTTAATGTTTTTTTTAGGAAATCTGAAATGGTGGAATTTTTTCTATAAGTTATCAGCGGTTTAGATTCTGATATCATTTTCAAATCCTCATCCCTTTGGATCATGTACCAGTTGTTATTGATAGCCTTCCTAATGTGATGATTTAAAGGGGTATTCTGAAAAGCAAAACAGCATCTACTTGGTTGGTCATTTGTTTTTTTCTGTGTGAGCAATGTGCTCCTTGGTGTTTGATCAATTTGGCCTACGGGCCTTATTGATGACTTTTTTTACAAATCTACAAATCTGTTTAACTTTCTGCCACCAGTTGATTAAAAAAAAAAAAAAAAAAAAAATTCCCTGGATAACCCCTTTAAGTTTATATAGTCCCCCCCCCCCCCCCCCCCCCTACATTTTCAGATCTGGCATTACTCCTGTGGTGCTGTTATGAACACATGACGGCAGTGCATTTCCTTGCGAAATCTGTAGGAAGATTCATGCGGAATTCCCCATGGACATGCTGCCGTGTGAACCCAGCCTAACATGGCTCCTATGAATACTCCATGGCAGCACCAACTTAATCCCCCTTCTTTCTAGTAGGTTGGTTATAATTCAGATTGCTGTTAATCCTCTAGCTTGCTTGTTTATTCCTGCCAGTAACAGGTCAGTAGAGACAACTAGTGCTAGCATGAAGGATTCATAGAAACTGAATCACCAGTAAGACCAAGCCTCAGCTATTGTTTGAAACTGTGGCATACAGGGTTACAGTGCAGCACCAAAAAAGTATGTTTAAGATCAATGATGGGTCTCTTCAGGACCACACCAATCTGTAAAATGAGTTTGGTTATGTGGTTATGTATTTACTTTATGTATTTACTTCCCAGCCCGGTGTGACCTTCATCTCACTGCAAGAGACAACAAAAAAATGAAGTGAAGCGCTTAACCCCTTGGGGACAGAGCCCATTTTGACCCTAAGGACCAGAGCATTTTTTTTGCACATCTGACCACTGTCACTTTAACCCCTTAACCTCTTCAGGACATAGGGCGTATGGATACGCCCTGCATTCCGAGTCCTTAAGGACCGAGGGCGTATCCATACGCCCGTGGGAATTCCGGTCCCCACCGCTAGCCGGTTGGGGACCGGAGCCGGATGCCTGCTGAAATCGTTCAGCAGGCATCCTGGCATATCGCCCAGGGGGGTCATTATGCCCCCCCATGTCGGCGATCGCCGCAGATCGCTGGACAATTCAGTCCAGCGATCTGTGGCGATTCCGGGTCAATCGGGTCTCCAGTGACCCGGTGACCCGGAATTACTGGCTGTTTGGGGCCGTCTCTGACGGCCCCGAACAGCCAGAGCCTGCAGGGGTGAGGTGGCACTGGTGCCACCTCACGATCGCCCTGATTTGTCGGCCGGATTACCGGCCGATCAATCAGGGCGCCTGCTGCGGGTCTCACTCCCGCACCCTCTCCGCCCCTCTTCCGGAGGACGTGAGCGGGTGCGGGACGTGCACCCCGGGTGCTGGGGACCCCGATCCCCGGCGTCAATGTTGGGATCGGTGCCCCAGGAGCAGCGGCGGCGGCGGGACTGACCTCATGCGGCTGGATCGTTGGAGGTGAGTGACAGCCTCCTGCTGTTGCTTAGCAACAGCTCCCAGCATGCAAAAAGGGCATGCTGGGAGCTGTAGTTATGCAACAGCAGGAGGCAGACCACCACAACTCCCAGCATTCCCTTATGGGCATGCTGGGACTTATGGTTTTGCAACAGCTGGAGGCACATTTTTTCTATGGAAAAGTGTACCTTCAGCTGTTGTATAACTACAACTCCCAGCTTGCACAAACAGCTAAAGTGCATGCTGGGAGTTGTAGTGGTGCATCTGCTGGTTGCATAACTACAACTCCCAGCATGCCCGTTGGCTGTCGGTGACTGCTGAGAGTTGTAGTTTTGCAACAGCTGAAGGCACACTGGTTGTGAAACTTAGAGTTTTTTTTTTTTACCTAACTCAGTGTTTCACGACCGGTGTGCCTCCAGCTGTTGCAAACTACAACTCTCAGCAGTCACCGTACACCATGCACCGTACATGCTGGGAGTTGTAGTTTTGCAACAGCTGGAGGCACACTGGTTGTGAAACACTGAGTTAGGTCACAAACTCAGTGATACATAACCAGTGTGCCTACATTTGTTGCAAAACTACAACTCTCAGCAGTCACCGACAGCCAACGGGCATGCTGGGAGTTGTAGTTATGCAACAGCTGGATGTCCCCCCCGCCCCAATGTGAACGTACAGGGTACACTCACATGGGCGGAGGATTAGAGTAAGTATCTGGCTGCACGTTTGAGCTGCCGCAAACTTTCTGCTGCAGCTCAAACTGCCAGCGAGAAACTACTGTGAACCCCCCGCCCGTGTGACTGTACCCTAAAAACACTACACTACACTAACACAAAATAAAATAAAAAGTAAAAACACTACATATACACATACCCCTACACAGCCCCCCTCCCCTCCCCAATAAAAATGAAAGCGTCTGGTACGCCACTGTTTCCAAAACGGAGCCTCCAGCTGTTGCAAAACAACAACTCCCAGTATTGTCGGACATCCGTTGACTGTCCAGGCATGCTGGGAGTTTTGCAACAGCTGGAGGCACCCTGTTTGGGAATCACTGGCGTAGAATACCCCTATGTCCACCCCTATGCAAGTCCCCAATTTAGGCCTCAAATGCGCATGGCGCTCTCACTTTGGAGCCCTGTCGTATTTCAAAGCAACAGTTTAGGGTCACATATGGGGTATCGCCGTACTCGGGAGAAATTGTGTTACAAATTATGGGGGGTATTTTCAGCTTTTACCCTTTTTAAAAATGTAAATTTTTTGGGAAAACAAGCATTTTAGGTAAAAAAAATTTTTTTTTTAACATATGCAAAAGTCGTGAAACACCTGTGGGGTATAAAGGTTCACTTAACCCCTTGTTACGTTCCCCGAGGGGTCTAGTTTCCAAAATGGTATGCCATGTGGTTTTTTTTTTTTGCTGTCCTGGCACCATAGGGGCTTCCTAAATGCGGCATGCCCCCAGAGCAAAATTTGCTTTCAAAAAGCCAAATGTGACTCCTTCTCTTCCGAGACCTGTAGTGCGCCAGCAGAGCACTTTTCACCCCCCATATGGGGTGTTTTCTGAATCGGGAGAGATTGGGCTTCAAATTTTTAGGGGTATTTTCTGCTATTACCCTTTTTAAAAATAAAATTTTTTTGGGAAAACAAGCATTTTAGGTAAAAAATTTTTTTTTTTTTTTACATTTGCAAAAGTCGTGAAACACCTGTGGGGTATTAAGGTTCACTTTATCCCATGTTACATTCCCCGAGGGGTCTAGTTTCCAAAATGGTATGCCATGTGTTTTTTTTTTTTGCTGTTCTGGCACCATAAGGGCTTCCTAAATGCAACATGCCCCCCAAAAACCATTTCAGAAAAACGTACTCTCCAAAATCCCCTTGTCGCTCCTTCTATTCTGAGCCCTCTACTGCGCCCGCCGAACACTTTACATAGACATATGAGGTATGTGCTTACTCGAGAAAAATTGGGCTACAAATACAAGTAAAAATGTTGTCCTTTTACCCCTTGTAAAAATGCAAAAATTGGGTCTACAAGAACATGCGAGTGTAAAAAATGAAGATTGTGAATTTTCTCCTTCACTTTGCTGCTATTCGTGTGAAACACCTAAAGGGTTAAAACGCTGACTGAATGTCATTTTGAATACTTTGGGGGTGTAGTTTTTATAATGGGGTCATTTATGGGGTATTTCTAATATGAAGACCCTTCAAATCCACTTCAAACCTGAACTGGTCCCTGAAAAATACTGAGTTTGAAAATTTTGTGAAAAATCGGAAAATTGCTGCTGACCGTTGAAGCCCTCTGGTGTCTTCCAAAAGTAAAAACATGTCAATTTTATGATGCAAACATAAAGTAGACATATTGTATATGTGAACCAAAAAAAATTAATTCGTAATATCCATTTTCCTTACAAGCAGAAAGCTTCAAAGTTAGAAAAATGCAAAATTTTCAAATTTTTCATCAAATTTATGGATTTTTCACCAAGAAAGGATGCAAGTATCGACAAAAATTTTCCACTATGTTAAAGTAGAATATGTCACGAAAAAACAGTCTCGGAATCAGAATGATAACTAAAAGCATTCCAGAGTTATTAATGTTTAAAGTGACAGTGGTCAGATGTGCAAAAAACGCTCCGGTCCTTAAGGCCAAAATGGGCTCCGGCCTGAAGGGGTTAAGGACTGAGCCCTTTTTCACCTTAAGGACTCGGACATTTTTTCCAATTCTGACCACTGTCACTTTAAACATTAATAACTCTGGAATGCTTTTAGTTATCATTCTGATTCCGAGATTGCTTTTTCATGACATATTCTACTTTAACATAGTGGTAAAATTTTGTGGTAACTTGCATCCTTTCTTGGTGAAAAATCCCAAAATTTGATGAAAAATTTGAAGGATTGTAAGGAAAATGGATATTCCAAATAAAAAATTTTTTATTCACATATACAATATGTCTACTTTATGTTTGCATCATAAAATTGACGTGTTTTTACTTTTGGAAGACACCAGAGGGCTTCAAAGTTCAGCAGCAATTTTCCTTTTTTTCAGGGACCAGTTCAGGTTTGAAGTGGATTTGAAGGGTCTTCATATTAGAAATACCCCATAAATTACCCCCATTATAAAAACTGCACCCCCCAAAGTATTCAAAATGACATTCAGTCAGCGTTTTAACCCTTTAGGTGTTTCACAGGAATAGCAGCAAAGTGAAGGAGAAAATTCAACAATCTTCATTTTTTACACTCGCATGTTCTTGTAGACCCAATTTTTGAATTTTTGCAAGGGGTAAAAAGGAAAAAAATTTTACTTGTATTTGAAACCCAATTTTTATCGAGTAAGCACATATGTCATATGTCTATGTTAATTGTTCGGCGGGCGCAGTAGAAGGCTCAGAAGGGAAGGAGCGACAAATGGTTTTTGGGGGGCATGTCACCTTTAGGAAGCCCCTATGGTGCCAGAACAGCAAAAAAAAAACACATGGCATACTATTTTGGAAACTAGACCCCTTGGGGAACATAACATGGGGTAAAGTGAACCTTAATACCCCACAGGTGATTCACGACTTTTGCATATGTAAAAAAAAAAAAATAATACTTTTCCCTAAAATGCTTGGTTTCCCAAAAGTTTTACATTTTTAAAAAGGGTAATAACAGAAAATACCCCCAACAATTTGAAGCCCAATTTCTCCCGATTCAGAAAATACCCCATATGGGGGTGAAAAGTGCTCTGCTGGCGCACTACAGGTCTCAGAAGAGAAGAAGTCACATTTGGCTTTTTTGAAGGAAATTTTGCTCTGGGGGCATGCCGCATTTAGGAAGCCCCTATGGTGCCAGAACATCAAAAAAACAAACAAACACATGGCATTCCATTTTGGAAACTAGACCCCTTGGGGAACGTAACAAGGGGTAAAGTGAACCTTAATACCCCACTGGGGTTTCACGACTTTTGCATATGTTAAAAAAATTTTTTTTTACCTAAAATGCTTCTTTTCTCAAAAATTTTACATTTTTTAAAAGGGTAAAAGCATTCACACAGGCGAGGTTACAGTGAGTTTCCTGCTTCAAGTTTGAGCTGCGACAAATTTTTCGATGCACCGCAAACTCCTAGCGCAGGGGTTTCAAACTCCCGGGCGATTTGCGGCCTGCGGAACTAAAGTTTGTGGCCCGCACCAGTTGTATGTAATTTGTATTGCCCGATGCCCGGGACATACTGTTCCGGGTGCCGGGCAGGTAACTTCTTCAGGCATTTAGCCCTGCTTCGGGCAAGCAGCGCTAAATGCCAGAAGGCTTCACTTACCCCGCCCTCCTCCCTCCGGTCTCCGGTTGGCCAGCCGGTCCGAGTCTGGGGGGGGAACGACAATGCTACCTAATGTGGGGAACCTGCTGCCTACCTAATGTGGGGAATCCCCGGAAGTAGCACCCCCATCGTCCGTCAGCTCATGCTATTACCACACGGGGGTAGGGGGAATGGGGTGGGGTTGCTAGGGGATGATGAGGGGCACATGAGGGTGGCATTATATGTAAGGGGCGCATGCGGTCCAGCCTCACCCTCACTGCTACCTCCACTGGCCCCCAGATAATTTATGTTTGAGACCCCTGTCCTAGTGGGAAACTCACCGTAACCCGCCAGTGCGAATGTACCCTAAAAACACTACATTACACTACCACATAATAAAGGGTAAAACACTATATATACACCTCCTTACACTGTCCCCCCCCCCCCCCCAATAAAAATGTAAAACGTATTGTACGGCAGCATTTGCAAAACGGAGCCTCCAGCTGTTGCAAAACAACTGCCAGCATTTCCGGACAGCCACTGACTGTCTAGGCATGCTGGGAGTTTAGCAACAGCTGGAGGCAGTCCACCCCTATGCAATCCCTAATCTAGTCCTCAAATACGCATGGCGCTCTCTCACTTCGGAGCCCTGTCGTATTTCAAAGAAACAGTTTAGGGTCACATATGGGGTATTTCCGTACTCGGGAGAAATTGCACTACAAATTTTGGGGGGCTTTTTCTTCTTTTACCCCTTATAAAAAGGAAAAGTTTGGGGCTACACCAGCTTGTTAGTGTAAAAAAAAAATTTACACTAACACGCTGGCGTTGCCCCATACTTTTAATTTTCACAAGCGATAAAAGAAAAATAGACCCCCAAAATTTGGAGTACGGAAATACCCCATATGTGGGTGTAAAATACTCTGCGGGCACACCACAAGGCTCAGGAGTGAGAGCGCACTATGTACATTTGAGGCCTAAATTGGTGATTTGCACAGGGGTGGCTGATTTTACAATGGTTCTGACATAAACGCAAAAAAATAAATACCCACATGTGACCTCATTTTGGAAACTACACCCCACACGGAATGTAACAAGGGGTATAGTGAGTCTTAACACCCCATAGGTGTTTGACGAATTTTCATTAAAGTTGGATGGGAAAATGAAGAAAAAATTTTTTTCACTAAAATGCTGGTGTTACCCTTAATTTTTCATTAATTTAGTCAGCACATAGGAGAACAATATCTCAAATCATGCCTAATTGTGACATGCTGGCGGCTTCCCAGTGATGATCCTGCAACCTCGACACGTGTTTCGGATGATTCCTTTCTCAAGAGGCGCCTCTTGAGAAAGGAATCATCCGAAACACGTGTCGAGGTTGCAGGATCATCACTGGGAAGCCGCCAGCATGTCCCAATTAGGTATGATTTGAGATATTGTTCTCCTATGTGCTGACTAAATTAATACTGCAAGACTGTATATTGGCATTACTGTGATTTCTGTATATATCCCAGTGATATCCTGCTTAGCTTTGTGTTGGGTTTTTTTTAAGGGTGGGTTATTTTATGGGTGTTTTTTCTACCTGTTTTGTATACATTAATAAAGATGGAATTTTGATTATATCTTTGGGCTAATTTTGTAGGTTTTGTTGATTAAATCATTAGCCGTGTTGGGCTTGTAGGTAATATAGGTTAAAGGGGTACTCCGTCCCTAGCCATCTTACCCCCTATCCAAGGGGAGTGCAGGGGGTCCGATGCCTGGAAAAAAAACCCAACCCGATCTCCAAGCAGTCACGCCCTGCTCCCATAAACATGAATGGAAAGACATAGAGTGACCTCATGGCCGCCTGAAACCAGTGTTCTGAACATAAGGGCAGACCTGACATCCTCTCAAGTCCTGCAGGGAAGAACCTTCTCCCTTACTCTGCTATGCTGCTCTGAACACACAGCCTAGAACAGTTCAGTGTGAGATAAGCTGTGATTGGCGGAGACCGCACAATGGGGCTGAAATATCCTGCACAATGTTTAGCGCACCTCTTTTTCTTGCTGAATTATTTCACTTTTGTGATAGGAACATTATCCTGAGAGTGGTTTGAGAGAGAGGGGATGTGCTCTTCAACGATTCCAAGTTTCCTTCTCCCCTGATTTCACTATTGAGCTCTGCAAGCATTGCACTCAATTTACTGAAGTTCGGGCCAAGTTGTGAGGCAAAGGCTACAAGTATTCAATATTCTATGTGGCTCGGCTTGGAGGCCGCCACAAAGTTGTTCACCTCTCCATCTGAAGCCTTGCAATAGGCGGATGCTGTTCCTCAAGTACCTCCTGAGAACTGATTATGGGGCTGGGGTTCTTTGCCATTAGTTGCAACTTGTTGATTAGGTGTTCCTTATGTTTAGATTTCCTCCTCCCTTTTCGTCTTTCTTTAGTAGTATCTGAGAGTGCCTGTCAGATTAAGACCCAGTGATTGTCACCTAATTGAGCAAGGGTAGTGGAAGGGGTGAGTACATTGAGTTAGTGTAAAGTTCTCTCTCTCTCTCTGGGGCCTGCTGGTAGGCCCTACAGAAGTAGTTAGTTTTGGGTAAATGTCTGTACTTTGGTTTCAGTTTAGTGTTATTGGGAATGTGTTTTCTTGCCTATGCTTTAGTCTGTGTTTTGTTTGTTTGTAAGCCTGCGGTTTGTGTCTGTCTTTATGTACTCTCTCGTCCTGGTTCTGTGCCATGGATGACCTCCACTCATATTGGGTATTTTTAAACTTATCAGTTTGAATGTTAGTTTCCCCCCTGTATGTAGTAATCCCACTAACTGTCCATTACCCTTGCAGATGGTATTCTCTTGCAGGTAGCCTTATCCCATATGTAGTTTCGCCCCTTGTAGGCAGGATCCTCCATTCAGGTAGTTTCTCCCTGTATGTTGTATCCCCCCTGCAAATAATATGCCCCTGAAGGTAATCCCCCTGTAAGTAGTTTCCTCCTGTATGTAGTATTACCCCTGCAGGTAGCCCCCATCCCATAGTATCCCCCCCTTGCAAGTAGCCTCGCCCTGCAGGGGAGGGGAACTAGTGCAGTGCCCCCTTCCACCTGATTTAGTGATGTGCCCTGTGCAATCACACAGGTCCCACACCCAAAGTCCTGCCCTGTAACTAGCAGTCCCATAGACATTGAATAGAATGGCATGCGTGTAAATGCTCCACCACTCTGGACAAAGGGCCCCTATTCTCTTGAACAGTAAAGGTCCCAGGGGTTGGACAGCCCTCCCCACGATCAGATACGTATCATATATGATGACATTATTGTGTCCGACAGTATCCATCAATAAACACTAGAGGGCAGTATATGCACATCCTAATTCATTGCTCTCATGATTTTCATTGTCTGTTATTAGGTTGATTTCAGACTTGAGTTGCTTTTTAACTTTTTTATGTACATAATATATAATTTTGCACTTTTGTCATTCTGCTTTGGTTGTATACCTGCATGAGATCCTAAATGAACAAATACAAATCTGTGCAGTCAGATTCATTTTACATCTAACAGAAATGAAAATGGAATTGCAATCCCCTCTCATGACCAAAAAATACTCCTGTATACAAAGGATGTAAGTATCCTGTTCAGATGATTTTGAGGGGTCACCTGCTCAGATCCACACCAGCTAAAAGACCTGTGGTCTCTTTGTAAAAAAAAAATATATATATGAAAGAGTGGTATCTATGGACAAGTGAGGGGGGCTGATCATATACCGGTTTATAGTAAGGTGATCACCCCCCATAACGGAGTTATAGGGCTCATTAGCCCACCTGACAGTCAGCCTAGCCAATCTGTCAGATGGGCAGGGATAGAGTAGCTAGACTGTAAGATGGCCCAATGAGCCCTATATCTCTGGAATGGAGAAGGGGGGGGGGGGGGATTCCCATCCTTTAAACAGGCATGTGCTTACCCCTCCTCACCTGTCTATAGATGCCACTATCTTGTTTTGTTTTTTCTTTACAAAGAGACCACATGTCCTTTTTAAAGCTTGTGTCGCACATGACAGTTTTTGGAACAATGCCAGAAGTGGATCCATGAGGAAGGAGAAGCTTGGACGGACTGGACTTTGGGCAAACAAGGCATTTGACATAAACTTTTTGGAGCCGTGCTGTACCGCACAGACACATTTTCCTACACATGCTCCTTATGTCAGTCATGGAAAATAGAAACTGAGGGGAGGATGAACAAAGTCATCGCTGGTAATCTGCAGCATGCTGCCTGTCTACTGGGGGTATAGGGGCCTGGAAGAGGAGGACAGAGGGGTCTGTAGGAATACAGAGTGGTCTGGAGGGGGGGGGGGCATAGAAGTCTGAAGGAGGAGGACAAAAGGGTTTGAGAAGGGCATATGGGTCTGGAAGAGTAAAGGGAAGCATAGGGGTCTGGGGAAAAAGAGTGGACAATGACAACAGAGGTGTATGCAGGAGAACCGTACAGGGGTACCAGTATTATTTTCAAGGCACAGTGTATGGCAGGCTTATATTCAGGGGCATTGGGTGTGGCAGTACTATTTTCAGGGTGCAGTGTCTGGCAGGCTTATTATGATTATAGTCTTCATATAGAGCCAATGATGTACGGACGTCAAACTCTGCAGAGGGAAGATGTATGTGGAAGTGATTGTGTCTGGACAATATAAAGACTACAGAGAAGATGTCACCTGTGAGTATCTAACATCATTGTGCTTTCTGTCTGACTGTCCCATCACTGCTATAGTCACTTGTTAGTTCTGCAGGGATGATGGGTGAAAATGCAACAACTGAAGAACCACTTGAGCCAAGGTGATCGGTGGAGGACCCCCACATAAAAAATGGTCTGCTTAGTCTAAAATGCCCAGGTTTGTGGATGTCTGTTCATGCTGGGAAATGTAGTTTTGCAACAACTGGAGACACTCTGTTCGGAAAACACTGTCATAAGGAATGGGAAACAAGGACAAATACTGGGCCCTAATAAATTAGATGATGTGTGCCATAAAACAGCACCAACATTTTTTTTTATCTTTGCCCCTTCAAAAACCAATTTGTCATGTGGATGTGCAGGTGCAAAACAGTCAGCACTTCACCTAATATGGAACCTAAAACAAATTTACAGAGTGCATTCATTAACCCACACTCCCATCACATAACACTAGTGTTTTTCAGACTCCCAGATACTGTGCAAACATCTACGGGTTTTTATTTGCTTTAACCCTTCAACCCCTGTCCTGATGGGTAGCAGCCTTGCAGTGACAGGCACCAGAGATAGCAGTGAGGTCTGGGAGCTTGTTAATATGTTATTTGTTTCATTGAGTGGTTATGGTGATGAGATTATTGGCCTTCAACACTGTAGAAAGGGAGGGGTAATTTATTAACCTGCAACAATGGAGAACAAATAACCTGTGTGCAATGTCTTTGGGTAGATTACATGCAATGGAAAGATTCCCCAATCTTGCCAGGGAAGCCATAGAGCAATGTTTCCCAAGCAGGGTGCCTCCGGCTGTTGCAAAACTACAACTCCCAGCATGGCCTTGACAGCCACAGACTGTCCGGGCATGCTGGGAGTTCTAGTTTTGCAACAGCTGGAGGCACCTTGGTTGGGAAAAACTGGTCTGGAGCATTATTCTCTATGGCAAGCACCTCTGTCTGATAAATGGGTTGCTCATCTATTCCACTGCAGCTGATTTTAATGGAATTCTGCTGCACTGTGCACCCGGCGAAATTTCTGTGGTGACATCTGCCGCGGAAATCCCGATTTCGGTGTCCGCAAAAAGAATAGACACGTCTATTCTTTCTGCGGATTCCGCTCATAAATGCATTGCTGTCTATGAGATGGCACATTTTCAAACAATCCTAGCGCTGCCGGAACATTCAAATGAGCGGAATGTCCATCTGTGTCTTCCATGTGGACATTCTGCATGGAATCGACTGTGTGAACACAGCCTATAAGGAAACTGCCAGATCATACAATAGTCTCAATTATCAGATGGTCCCAGCATATGAAATGACCTCTAATGGCAAAAACCTCCACAAAGACAGCCCATACATTATTATTTCTGTTTTCTGGGTCAACATGCATCTGTATGGAAGAGCCAGAGATACACGAGCAATCTCCGGCTCTACCGAGTCGACCACCGCTTTGTGCACTGAATGGTGTCCACTCAGTGCATAGGGAATGCCAGGGCACCGGGCACTAGATCGTGGGTGTCCCAGGGGTCGGATCCCCCCGGGATAAGTTGTTTAGTACCGGAGGTTATACAACCCATCCATGTATTCGCATGTATGTTAAAGAGAACCTGTCATCACGTTCATGCTGCCTGAACTAAGAGTCATCAGGATGCTTCTTGGCAACTTCTCCCCACCCTACCAGGCACTAGATCGTGGGTGTCCCAGGGGTCGGACCCCCCGCGATAAGTTGTTAAGTACCGGAGGTTATACAACCCATCCATGTATCCGCATGTATGTTAAAGAGAACCTGTCATCACATTCAAGCTGCCTGAACTAAGAGTCATCAGGATGCTTCTTGGCAACTTCTCCCCCCCCCACCATCCTTGATTGGTAGATCTCTCCCTGTTTGGGTATAGAGAAATATCAATCATTCAAGGTTGTTGAGGAGGATAAGGATAAAGAGAAGGTGCTGGGGATCGCCATAATGACTTCTGGTTCAGCCAGCATGAAGATGATGTCAGGTGATGCAAGCCCCACCACATGTTCTCCTTCTCCTTTGTTACCTTTTTAATAGAGACCTGTCCTAATGTCACCTCTGCTGCTCATACTGTGCACACTGTACACTAGGGAGAACAGTGTGCATCAGCAGGTATACTTTCACATCATAAGGAGAAATCGTCTCCTTTTAACAATTTACCATGCTTCATTTTCCACCTATAGTATAATGAGCGTTTACATTGAAGAGTCTTTAAATAGATTTGTTTTGTTTTTTCAACTTGATAAAATATGCAGCTAAAATAGATGAAAACACATGAAGCAACTCTCAAAAATGTCTAGAAAAATCTCCTCCCATGGAAGGAGATTTTTCAAAACCTGTGTAGAGGGAAAGTGGTAAAGTTGCCCATAGCAACCAATCAGATTGCTTCCTTCATTTTTAAAGAGTCCTGTCCAAAATGATAGAAGCAATCTGATTTGTTGCCATGGGCAACTGCAGCATTCTTCCTATACCCAGGTTTTGATAAATCTCCCCCATTATGGGTATAACGCTCCTATGTATCTCCATAATGATCATAACTCTGCACCAAGATGTTTCTCAACACCTTCCTTCCTTCCTTCCTTCCTTATCTTATAGACAGTAGAGGACAAGGAATATGACAGCTTCCTGATCCACACATAAAAACATACTTCTATATCATGGTAATGGTTTCAAAAAGTAATAACCAGGTTATTCTACGAGCAGTGCGGATCAAAGGCGAGGTCGTTTGTGATGGAAGCAGAGTGTCCTTTTATTCTGATTTTTCTGTGGAGCTACGCAAGCAGCGGGTGCAATTCCCGGAGGTCCGGGCGAAGCCAAGGGCTACCGCTGCTCGATGTTGTATCCTGCTCGCCTGAGAGTGGTTGATGGGGCCTCTACTAAGTTCTTTACTTCTCTGACTGACACTCTTCACTGGGTGGGCAGCCCCCCCCCCGGGTGGGCAGCTCCCCCCCCCCCAGACCTCCGGATTGAAATGTCCAGGACTACCTTGCTTAAAACTGCTCTCTGTGAATGTCTTTAGATAGTGGGTAGGGAGCTAGATTTTGTTTAGGGTCTCCATAGGTTCCAGACTCCCTAGGGTCTCTCTGGATAGTTTTCATTAGTTCCCGTCCGCTAAAGTTTATGGTGGGGTGGTGGGAGCGAGTTTTCTGTACTAGTAGTTTAGACTTACCTGGTGTTCTTTTAACGCCCCATAGCAGTTGTATTTAGGGTCTAGGCCTGACCTGTGTTACGGAATAGCTTTTTACTATGTCCCATTTAGTGTTAGACAGGGTTTTTTGGGAATGTTTTGGTTCTGTTTTGTTGCCTTTGTCTATATGTTTTGTGTCTGTGCCCTGTTTGTCTTTATGTTGGCTGGGTGTGGTATGTGTGGTCCCGGTGCTCTGCCCTCCTCTGTCCTAGATCTCCTATGGGTTTTCCTGGGCATATACAGTGTTTCATGATGGGGTCCCTGAAGGTGGTTAGTTGGAATGTTCGGGGGCTTAATTCGAAGTTTAAAAGGGCCTTATGTCTAGAATTTGTGAAACGCCAGTCTCCTCACAATATTTGTCTACAGGAGACTCATATCACGGGTCAGAAAGTTCTTTCCCTGAAAAGGGCTTACATAGCGGGGGGGTTACCATGCCTCATACTCCAATTATGCTAGGGGTTTCTCTGTGTTAATCACCAAGTCCCTGCCGTTAGAGGTTTCTCAGGCGGCCTGTGACCACTTTGGGAGATTTGTAATATTACATTGTTCTCAGGGTTCCTTCTCTTTTGCTCTTGTCTCTGTTCATGTGCCCCCTCCTTTTCAGGTCTCTGTGCTGGAGCTAATTACTAACAAACTGTTGTCTTTTCAATGTGGCTCCTGATCCGGTGCTCAATCGCACCACTGTGTCTGACCCTGACTCCTCCTCATTTAACACCCGTCGCTTCGCATTGCACCTGACTGACCCCTGGAAGTGGAAGTACCCAACTGCTTCTTCCTTTTCCTTTTATTCTGCGCCCATAGGTCATTCTCTCGAATTGATCTTGCTTTGGCATCTGAGGACCTCCTTCAGGCGGTAAGAGATATTTCCTACATCACTAGGTGGATTTCAGACCATTCTGCTGTACTGGTAGTCCTACACCTAGGCCCTAGTCCCCCTTCCCGTATCTGGAGCATGCACCCTGGCTGGCTGCAGGCTGTGGCAGTTGTGGAGGCCCTGGGGGTTGCCCATGCTGATTATTGGGAGAATAATGCTTCTCATCCTGACCCCTTAGTTCAATGGAATGCATATAAAGCGGTAGGAGGGGTAGTCTTATACAGCAAGTATATCCCAAGCTCTATATTTTAACTGTAAAAGTTGGGGGTCGTTTTATACACCCAGTCCTCTTATACGCTGGCATATACGGTAAACAGATTTGTAGATGATTTCTATTAAAAAATCTTAATCAATCCAGTACTTATAATCTGCTGAATACTACAGAGGAAATTCTTTTCTTTTTGGAACACAGTGCTCTCTGCTGAATCACGAGCACAGTGCTCTCTGCTGACATCTCTGTCCATTTTAGGAACTGTCCAGAGCAGCATATGTTTGCTATGGTGATTTTCTCCTACTCTGGACAGTTTTTAAAATGGACAGAGGTGTCAGCAGAGAGCACTGTGCTCGTGATGTCAGCAGAGAACTCTGTGTTCCAAAAAGAAAAGAATTTCCTCTGTAGTATTCAGCAGCTAATAATTACTGGAAGGATTAAGATTTTTAAATTGAAGAAATTTACAAATCTGTTTAAGGGTGCGTTCACACGGAGTAAATGAAGAGTAATTCACGCCGAAAAATGTATTTATTTTATTAGGAAATTCGCGCGTAATTGGGCGCGGACATGGGGGAGAAAGAAGTGAAGGGTTTTTCAGCCATTTCCGCGCAAATTGTGCTCGAATTCTGCGCAAATTGCGCGCAAATTTACCGCAAATTCCGCGCAAAAATGTCGGGCAGAATTTTTTTTTTACCATTGACTTTAATTGATTTCTGCTAGCGGATTCCGCTTGAAAAATGAACATGTTCTTTCTTCAAGTGGAACGAAATTCAGCGTCGGAATACTGCTAGCATAATTTCCGCAGTGTCAACAGGCCAGCAGAAATAACATTAAAGTCAAAGGGCAGAGGAGATGTGCATCAGTTTGTAGCGGAGAATTCAAGAGGAATTACTCCGTGTGAACGCACCCTAACTTTCTGGCACCAGTTGATTTAAAAAAAAAAAAGTTTTCCACCGGAGTACCCCTTAAGAACGCAGACCTTTTTTTTGCAAATCTGACCACTGTCACTTTAACCCCTTAAAGGGGTCCTCCGGTGAAAACCTTTTTTCTTTTAAATCAACTGGTTGCAGAAAGTTAACATATTTGTAAATGACTTCTATTAAAAAATCTTAATCCTTCCAGTACTTATTAGCTGCTTAATGCTACAGAGGAAATTCCTTTCTTTTTGGAACACTGATGACATCACGAGCACAGTGCTCTCTGCTGACATCTCTGTCCATTTTAGCAACCATGCATAGCAGATGCATAGCAGATGCATAGCAGATGTATGCTATGGGCAGCATGGTGGCTCAGTGGTTAGCACTGCTGCCTTGCAGTGCTGGAGACTTGGGTTCAAATCCCCCTAAGGACATCAATAAATAAAGCGATATTAATATTATTATAATGTCAGCAGAGAGCACTGTGCTCGTGATATCATCAGAAAGCATTCCAAAAAGAAAAGAATTTCCTCTGTAGTATTCAGCAGCTAATAAGTACAGGAAGGATTAAGATTTTTTAATAGAAGTAATTTACAAATATGTTTAACTTTCTGCCACCAGTTGATTTAAAAGAAAAAAGGTTTTCACCGGAGTACCCCTTTAAGGACACAGCCCTTTTTCACCTTAACCTCTTAAGGACTCAGGGCGTACCTGTACGCCCTGAGACCGGTCCCGGTGTGAAAAACAGTGCTAGGGCTAACAGTGTGCGGCACGGATCGTGGTGCCGTGCGCTGTTCACCCTTCAGATGCGGCAATCAAAGTTGACCGCCGTGTCTGAAAACGAAAGTAAATGCTTCCCGGCAGCTCAGTCGGGCTGATCGGGACATCGTGATAAAATCACGATGTTCCGATCAGCTGGGACGCAGGCGGAGGTCTCCTAACCTGACTCCGCGGCGTCCGATCGTCGATTGATTGCTCCAAGCCTGAGCTACAGGCTTGAGCAATCAAGCCCCTATCTTACTGATCCCTGCAAAGCTATGGCTTTGCAGGGATCAGCATAGGAGATCAGTGTGTGCAGTGTTATACAGAGCTATAGCACTGCAAAAAAAAAAGTTAACAAAGGTCATTTAACCCCTTCCCTAATAAAAGTTTGAATCACCCCCCTTTTCCCACAAAAAAAACTGTGTAAATAAAAATTAAAATTAACATATGTGGTATCACCGTGTGCGTAAATGTCCAAACTATAAAATTATATCATTAATTAAACCGCACGGTCAATGGCGTATGCGCAAAAAAATTCCAAACTCCAAAATAGCATATTTTTGGTCACTTCTTACATCATTAAAAAAATGAATAAAAAACAATCAAAAAGCGATAAAAATTTCAGAACATGGCACAAAAATTGAAGTATCCAAGCAAGATACAGCTCACTCCTGCAATGCGCACACCTGTGTCTCGGACCCGCCGGCACCGCCCCGGCTTCCACAGTAAATCCAACACAAACGAATGTCCAGCACTTGGTATGCGAATAAAATAATTTTCGTTTATTGCAGTTGCACAGGACAAACAGGTACAAGTGGTCTTTCTGACGCGTTTCGCGCTTAGATGCGCTTAGTCATAGAAAGACCACTTGTACCTGTTTGTCCTGTGCAACTGCAATAAACGAAAATTATTTTATTCGCATACCAAGTGCTGGACATTCGTTTGTGATGGCACAAAAATTGAGCCCTTATACCGCCCTGTACGCGGAAAAATAAAAAAGTTACAGGGGTCAGAAGATGACAATTTTAAACGTGTAAATTTTCCTGCATGTAGTTATGATTTTTTTTCAGAAGTGCGACAAAATCAAACCTATATAAGTAGGGTATCATTTTAACCGCATGGACCTACAGAATAAAGATAAGGTGTAATTTTGACCCAAAAATGCACTGCGTAGAAACGGAAGCCCCCAAAAGTAACAAAATTAATTTTTTCTTCAATTTTGTCGCACAATGATTTTTTTTTCCGTTTCGCCGTCGATTTTTTGGTAAAATGACTAATGTCACTGCAAAGTAGAATTGGTGGCGCAAAAAATAAGCCATCATATGGATTTTTAGGGTGCAAAATTTAAAGCGTTATGATTTTTAGAAGGTGATGAGGAAAAAATGAAAATGGAAAAACGCTGAATCCTTAAGGGGTTAAGGACTGAGCCCTTATTCGCAATTCTAACCACCATCACTTTACGCATTAATAACTCAAAAATGCTTTTACCGAATATTCTGAGAATGTTTTTCGTGACATATTCTACTTTATTTTGGTGGTAAAATCTTTTTTATGTGAAAAATCCCCAAATTTCATGAAAATTTTGAAAATTTTAGCATTTTTCTAACTTTGAAGCTCTCTGCTTGTAAGGAAAATGGATATTCCAAATACATTTTATTTTTATTCACAAATACAATATGTCCACTTTATGTTGGCATCATAAAATGGACATATTTTAACTTTTAGAAAAAATGACAGGGCTTCAAAAGTAGAGCAGCAATTTTCAAAAATGTCATGAAAATTGCAAAATCTGAAGGGACAGATGTTACAGAACTACAACTCCCAGCATGCCTGGGCAGTCTAGGCATGCTGAGAGTTGTAGTTTGGCAACATCTTGAGGGCTACTGTTTGGGCACCATTGTAGCAGTGGTCTCCAAACTGTGACCCTCCAGATGTTGCAAAACTACAACTCCCAGCTTTGCCCAGACAGCCTTTGGCTGACTGAGCATGCTGGGAGTTGCAGTTCAGCCTTCCTAGTGGTTGCCACAGTAAAGATCGCTTTACTGCAACTTTCCCCCCCACCGTCGCTTCCCTACCTGCGCCGTGATCTCCGCTGATGTCTCCGGTGATCAGAGGTCCCCACGCCATCTTCTTTGCAGGTACCCGGCCTCCATCTTCTCCCCCCGTTCTGCCCGACATCCAGGGGTGGGCAGAACGGGGGGTTTCCATGGCAACCCACTGTCCTGCGCTGTCATTGATCAGAATTCAGTTCTGACTAATGGCAGGGGATAGGAGGAGATCGCAGCACTGCAACCTCGCTCCTATCCCTCAGGATGATCGGGGTTGTCACTGACAGCTCCGATCATCCCTATTTTCCAGGTGATCGGGTCACCAGAGACCCGAGCAGCCCGGAATAGCAGAAAATCGCATGTCTGAATTGACATGCGATTTTCTGCGATTGCCGGGATGCCTGCTGAATGATTGCAGCAGACATCCCGGTCCGGTTCCCAACCGGCAAGCGGGGGGGACCGGAATTCCCACGGACGTATGCATACGCCCTATGTCCTTAAGGACTTGGGATGCAGGGCGTATGCATACACCCCACGTCCTGAAGAGGTTAGGCATTAATAACTCTGGGATGCTTTTACTTTTCCTTCTGATTCCGAAATAGTTTTTTCGGGACATATTGTACTTTGCTAGTGGTAAATTTTCGTCGATACTTGCATAATTTCTTGGTGAAAAATTCCCAAATTTTATGCAAATTTTGAAAATTTAGCATTTTTTTCTCTTTAAAACTCTCTGCTTATAAGGAACATGGACATCCCAAATAAATTATATAATGATTCACATATACAATATGTCTACTTTATGTGAATTCGGGTAGAAAAACAGACATGGTGCACATCTACAATCTTGTATAATGATCTGATTGCTTCTCAGCATAATATCAAAAACTAACAGGTTGTTAGTATACATTTTTGATCAAAAAGTACAACCCCACTCGCCACGTCAAGGCCACCTATCCAGAGTGGGTCCCTAACGTCCCTAGCATAAAATGGCGCAGCACCGGGCGGCGACCACCACCGCCGCAACACCAATGCCCCTAGGGGGGAACGACCCAACGGCAGAGCGGCCCCAATGCCACTCAAACCAGTCTATGGGCCGCACCCCCCGCAGACACGGCGCCACGGCAGCAACGGACGCCGCACGGCACCACACCAGTGTGAACAAGGTGTAATGGCTCACTTACCATGCTCTCCCAGTCAGACTGTCTACTTTATGTTTGCATTATAAAGTTTACTTTTGGAAGACATCAGAGGGCTTCAAAGTTCAGCATCAATTTTCAAATTTTTCACAAAATTTTCAAAATCAGAATTTTTCAGGGACCAGTGACCAGTTCAGTTTTGAAGTGTATTTGAGGGGCCTTCATATTAGAAATACCCCATTATAAAAACTGCACCCCTCAAAGTATTCAAAATGACATTCAGTAAGTGTTCAAAATGACATTCAGTAGGTGTTTCACAGGAATAGCAGCAAAGTGAAGGAGAACATTCAAAATCTTCATTTTTTACACTCTCATGTTCTTGTGGACCCAGTTTTTGAATTTTTACAAGGGTAAATGGAGAGAAATCACCCTAATATTTGTATCCCAATTCCTCTCAAGTAAGGAAATATCTCATTTTTGAATGTCAAGTGCTCTGTGGGTGCACTAGAGGGCTCAGAAGGGAAGGAGCGACAATGGAATTTTGGAGAATGAGTTTTTCTGGAATGGTTTTTGAGGGGCATGTCACATTTAGGAAGCCCCTATGGTGCCAGAACAGCAAAAAAAAACAAAAAAAAAAAACACGCATGGCATAGTATTTTGGAAACTACACCCCTCAAGAAATGTAACAAGGGGTCCAGTGAACCTTAACACCCCACAGGTGTTTGATGACTTTTCGTTAAAGTTCGATGTGTAAATGAATTTTTTTTTCACTAAAATGCTGGTTTTCCCTCAAATTTAGCATTTTTACAGCTGGTAATAGGAGAAAATGCTCCCCAAAATTTGTAACCCCATCTCTTGTGAGTATGGAAATACCCCATGTGTGGACGTCTAGTGCTCTGCGGGTGAACTACAATGCTCAGAAGAGAAGGAGTCACATTTGGCTTTTGGAAAGCAAATTTTGCTGAAACTGTATTTGGGGGGCATGTCACATTTAAGAAGCCCCTATGGTGCCAGAACAGCAAAAATACCCACATGGCATACTATTTTGGAAATTACACCCCTTTAGGAACGTAACAAGGGGTACAGTGAGCCTTAACATCCCACAGGTGTTACATGACTTAAAGTCGGATATGTAAATGAAAAACATTTTTTTGACTAAAATGCTAGTTCTTCCACAATTTTTTTTTTTACAAGGGGTAATAGAAGAAAATGCCCCCAAAATTTGTAACCCCATTTCTTCTGAGCATGGAAACACCCCATGTGTGGATGTCAAGTGCTCTGCTGGTGCACTACAATGTTCAGAAGAGAAGGAGCGCCATTGAGCTTTTGGAGAGAGAATTTGGTCGGAATAGAAGTCGGTGGGGGGGGGGGGGGCTTGTGCGTTTACAAAGCCCCCCGTGGTGCCATAACAGTGGACCCCCCCACATGTGACCTCATTTTGGAAACTACACCCCTTAGAGAATTTAATAAGGGGTGCAGTGAGCATTTACACCCCACTGGCATTTGACAGATCTTTGGAACAGTGGGCTGTACAAATGAAAAATTACATTTTTCATTTTCATGGATCACTGTTCCAGAAATCTGTCAGACACCTGTGGGGCATAAATGCTCACTGTACCCCTCACTACATTACGTGAGGGGTGTAGTTTCCAAAATGGGGTCGCTTGTGCCCCCCCCCCCCAAGTGACCCCATTTTGGAACCTACACCCCTCATTGTTGTAGCACTATGGGAGCTTTTTAAACACACGTGGCCTTCAATTCCGGACAAATTTTCTCTCCAAAAGCCCAATGGCACTCCTTCTCTTCTGAGCATTGTAGTTCGCCCGCAGAGCACTTTACATCCACATATGGGGTATGTTCTTACTCAGAAGAGATGGGGTTACAAATTTTTTTAGGGGGGGTTTCTTATTTTCCCTTGTGAAAATGAAAAATTTTGGGTAACACTAGCATTTTAGTTAAAAAATTATTTTTTTTCATTTTCCCATCCAACTTAAAAAAAAATGTGTCAAACACCTGTGGGGTGTTAAGGCTCACTATCCCCCTTGTTATGTTCCATGAGGGGTGAAGCTTCCAAAATGGGGTCACATGTGGGTATTTATCTTTTTGCGTTTATGTCAGAACCGCTGTAAAATCAGCCACCCCTGTGCAAATCTCCAATTTAGGCCTCAAATGTACATGGTGCGCTCTCACTCCTGAGCCTTGTTGTGCGTCCGCAGAGCATTTTTTGTCCACATATGGGGTATTTCCGTACTCAGGAGAAATCGAATTACAAATGTTGGGGGGTCTTTTTTTCCTTTTACCTCTTGTGAAAATAAAAAGTATGGGGTAACACCAGCATGTTAGTGTAATATTTTTTTATTTTTTTTACACTAACAGGTTGGTGTAGACCCCAACTTTTCCATTTCATAAGGGGTAAAAGGAGAAAAAGCCCCCCAAAATTTGTAACACAATTGCTCCCGAGTACAGAAATATCACATATGTGGCTGGGAGATGTAGTTATACAACAGCTGGAGGTACGTAACAACAATGCCCAGCATGGGGAGACAGCCGCTGTTCGTGAATGCTGGGAGTTCTAGTTTTGCAAGATTTAGAGGGCCACAGTTTAGAAACCACCACACAGAGATCTCCAAACTGTAGCCCTCCAGCTGTTGCAAAACTACAAATCCCAGCATGCCCAAACAGCAAACAGCTGTCTGAGCATGCTGGGAGTTGTAGTTTTGCAACATCTGGAGGGCTACAGTTTAGAGACCACTGTTTAGAGATATGCAATGTGCCGGGATGCCTGCTGAAGGATTTCAGCAAGCATCCCGGTCTGGAATTCCCAATGGCGTACCTATATGCCCTACATCCTTAAAGACTGATGATGCAGAGCATAAGCTTACGCCCTGTATCCTGAAGAGGTTAAAGGGGTACTCCAGTGGAAAACTTTTATTTTTTATTTTTTTAAATCAACTGGTGCCAGAAAGTTAAACAGATTTGTAAATTACTTCTATTCGAAAATCTTAATCCTTCTAGTACTTATTAGCTGCTGAATACTACAGAGGAAATTCTTTTCTTTTTTGGAACACAGAGCTCTCTGCTGACATCATAACTAGAGATGAGCGAACTTACAGTAAATTCGATTCGTCATGAACTTCTCGGCTCGGCGGTTGCTGACTTTTCCTGCATAAATTAGTTCAGCTTTCCGGTGCTCCGGTGGGCTGGAAAAGGTGGATACAGTCCTAGGAAAGAGTCTCCTAAGACTGTATCCACCTTTTCCAGCCCACCAGAGCACCGGAAAGCTGAACTAATTTATGCAGGAAAAGTCATCAACTGCCGAGCCGAGAAGTTTGTGACGAATCGAATTTACTGTAAGTTCGCTCATCTCTAATCATAACCACAGTGCTCTCTGCACACATCTCTGTCAATTTTAGGAACTGTCCAGAGCAGCATATGTTTGCTATGGGGATTTTCTTCTACTCTGGACAGTTCCTAAAATGGAAAGAGATGTCAGCAGAGAGCACTGTGATCATGATGTCAGCAGAGAGATCTGTGTTCCAAAAAAAAAAAAATTTCCTCTGTCGTATTCAGCAGCTAATAAGTACTAGAAGGATTAAGATTTTTTAATAGAAATAATTTTCAAATCCGTTTAACTTTCTGGCACCAGTTGATTTAAAAAAAAAATAAAATAAAATAAAAAAGTTTTCCACTGGAGTAGCCCTTTAAAAAGATGAGAGAGGCCTGTAATTTTCCTCATAGGTATACCTCAATTATGAGAGACATAATGAGAAAAAAAAAATCCATAAAATCGCATTGTCTGATTTTTAAAGAATTCATTTGCAAATTATGGTGAACAATAAGTATTTGGTCAATAACAAAAGTTCATCTCAATACTTTGTTATAGAGCCTTTGTTGGCAATGACAGAGGACAAATGTTTTCTGTAAGTCTTCACATGGTTTTCACACACTGTTGCTGGTATTTTGGGCCATTTCTCCATACAAATCTCCTCTAGAGCAGTGATGTTTTGGGGCTGTCGCTGGGCAACACAGACTTTCAACTCCCTCCCAAGTTTTTCTATGGGGTTGAGATCTGGAGACTGGCTAGGCGACTCCAGGACCTTGAAATGCTTCTTGCGAAGCCACTTCTTCATTGCCTGGGCAGTGTGTTTAAGATCATTGTCATGCTGAAAGACCCAGCCATGTTTCATCTTCAATGCCCTTGCTGATGAAAGGAGGTTTTAACTCAAAATCTCATGATACATGGCCCCATTCATTCTTTCCTTTACATGGATCAGTCGTCCTGGTCCCTTTGCAGAAAAACAGCCCCAAATCATGATGTTTTCACCCCAAAGCTTTACAGTAGGTATAGTGTTCTTTGGATGCAACTCAGCATTCTTTCTCCTCCAAATACGACAAGTTTTTACCAAAAAGTTCTACTTTGGTTTCATCTGACCATATGTCATTCTCCCAATCCTCTTCTTGATCATCCAAATGCTCTCTAGCAAACTTCAGATGGGCCCGGACATGTACTGGCTTAAGCGGGGGGGGGGGGGGGGGGGGGGGTAACGACACGTCTGGCACTGCATGATTTGAGTCCCTGGCGGCGTAGTGTGTTACTGATGGTAGCCTTTGTTACTTTGGTCCCATGTCTCTGCAGGTCACTCACTAGGTACCCCCCTAGTAAGCCACCGTTCTTGTGATCATTTTGACACAACGGCGTGAGATCATGGAGCCCCAGATCAAGGGAGATTATCAGTAGTCTTGTATGTCTTCCATTTTCTTATAATTGCTCCCACAGTTGATTTCTTCACACCAAGCTACTTGCCTATTGCAGATTCAGTCTTCGCAGCCTGGTGCAGGTCTACAATTTTGTTTCTGGTGTCCTTCGACAGCTCTTTGGTCTTGGCCATAGTGGAGTTTGGAATGTGACTGTTTGAGGTTGTGGACAGGTGTCTTTTATACTGATAACAAGTTCAAACAAGTGCCATTAATACAGGTAACGAGTGGAGGACAGAGGAGACTCTTAAAGAAGAAGTTACAGGTCTGTGAGAGCCAGAAAGCTTGCTTTTTTTGTAGGTGACCAAATACTTATTTATCTGAGAAATTTACCAATTAATTCATTAGAAATTCTACAATGTGATTTCCTGTATTCTTTACCTCTATTCTGTCCCTCATAGTTGAGGTATACCTATGATGAAAATGACAGGCTTCTCCCATCTTGTGGGAGAACTTGCACAATTGGTGGCTGACTAAATACTTTTTTTGCCCCACTGTATTGTTTGGCTTCTGCATGCAGAACCTTGAAATCTGTAGTGATACCTGTAGTTCTTCAATTTCAGGTGAACATCAATTGCTTTGTGGCCTAGAAAGAACAGCAAGTAACTTGTCCTGAAGACTGGAATGGCCGTGGGGCTGGAATGTTTCAGGCTGCTTTACTGCCAAGAATTCAAGAGAAAATGCATTCAGCATCAGGTCGGTGATGGCTTTTCCTCGGATTAAACTCATTAATGTGAAAGATATTTTTGACTGAAGCAATGTGAAGGATTCTAATAGCAGAAGGTAATGTGGTGTCCCGGTACTGTATTGCATACCATACCTTGTATGGTGGTCCCCAAAGTCAGAGTCACTACGTTCAGGTAGGGTCCCCCAGGTGGGACAGCCCCTAGTCGCCTCCTTCTCTAGCTCTATAATGTTTAAATGTATGTATTTAATATAATGTATATAAGTGTACTTACCTTGTTAGCATCGCAGGACCTTCGGTCATGTGACTATGGTAATTCCTCTATGGTATGTTGGAGGACCTTTGGAGGTCCTTGGGTCACATGTTACCCATAACTCTCTGTGCAGAAGATTGACAGTTGTTATGGACCAGTGAGCTTAAGTGCAGCCCCTGCCCATATAAGGGAGCTGTAGCCAATGATTACTTTCTTGGGTTGCTGCTCTCGTGGATGCCGGACTAGGAAGACGGATCTGCGCAACTTTCAAAGACAAGCTAGGCCAGAAAACCTGCCAGCCTCAGCCTAAACTAAACTGTGAGTTAAAATCTCAACCCCCGCTAAAGTTCGCGTGATTACTGGACTGACTCTAAACCCCTAAATCCAGTGGATCACCGCAACAATTACCTCCTTAACCTCAATAGACTCAATAGACTCATCTCCGGATGTGGCCATTCAATTATTTTCCTATCTCCCTATTGCTCTTGGGAAGGGTGGCGGTAGGACAAGCATACAGAGAATAGCCCTCACCCTGGCGTCATGAATAGAAAGGGTTAAACAAGCACCCTTTAGTAACCGCACAGCTACACCCCCATATACTCTACTCCCCCAAGCTACCACAGTAACATTAAGTACAGGAGATTTCTCAATGGCATCTTTTTTATTGGGTTACTATTCTTTATCATGTGTCTACCACTGGACAGGTTCCAAAGAAATTGACCAGTGGGGCTGCCCCGGTCATGTAGTTCAGCAGCTATAAGTACAGCATCCATTGTAGATTCTAAAATTATGGACTAGAGTTTCAATGTATATGTCCTATCTATGTCTCCATCTATAAGCTGTAAAAGCTTATGACCTTGGTTGGTGATGGGGAATTGCATGTTCCTGGTAGTTCCTTGTAGTTTGATACAGGACAACAAGTATTTTGGCTACAGTTACGTGGTGGTGGTCGTCCCCTCCTCTCAGTAAACTCTCATTTATGCTGAGTGGGTATCTCCGGAGAATAATGTCCTCAAATGAACTATACCAATGCTGTGTACAGACAAGGTATCACACCATGTTCCCTTCCTAAGACGATCGACTTCCTACAGGAAGTGAATGTGTCGGCCTCATTAGCAGCACGTGCCTCCAAACAAAGCATTTTATATCTGGACATTAACTGCTCTTTTCGTACACAGTCCCCGGCCGTCTCTGTATACACATTGTGATATAACCAGGATTAGCTCATGATCAGGACTGTAATCCCAGCACAATATTCTGCTTTGTGTGTTTTTAGAAGGGATATTTCTGCTTTCAGTTTAAACCGGATTATCAGCACTACCCTAATTATTCTGTCCTCTTAGAACCTGATTTTTAACCCTTTAAAACAATGGTTCCATAGCTAATTTTGGGGAAAGCTTTGTGACAGCCAATACAGCTGTCACATCACTTTTGACTGAGCTAAATTAAAAGATTTTCCAAACTCCAGAAAGGCAAATATAATGGGGTGTTCCCTGCTCCCTATAGGAGGTGTAATAGCAGTCAAATTGGTTTTAACCTAGCTTTCCCATTAACAGATATAATTAATAGTGATGAGCGGCATAGGCCATATCGAATTTGCGATATTTTGCAAATATTTGGACGAATATTCGTCATATATTTGCGAAATTTGCATATTCGTTATGTTGGCTTTTTTTTCTCGAATATTTATGGGCATATATGCGCATATTCGCAAATATTAAGCCCTGCCTTCTTTAATGGTAAAGGGAACTAATGGGCTAGTGCAGTGGTCTCCAACCTGCGGACCTCCAGATGTTGCAAAACTACAACTCCCAGCATGCACGGACAGCCGTTGGCTCCCTTGCAGCGTCTCCACATGTAAAACAAAGCATTACATGCCTGCTGGAATTCATAGTTTAGTTGTGTAATAAATGAACATGCCAGTTCCATCAGAAAGAAAATTAAAAAAAATCCTTTTAATTATTAGTGTTGCTCGGGAATATTCGCAATTCGAATTTTAATTGCGAATATCGCATATTCACGAATTCGCGAATATGCCAACTAAGAATATAGGTTTCTGGTACCTTACCCCACAAGCTCCTCTCTGCATCTCCCGGTGAATGCTTCACTCCTGCTTGTAAGCCACACCCTCACTGCCTGCCACGCCCCATCTCACAAATCCACACCCACCGTTTTATTTTCTACCCTTTTTGTGCATCGGTCTGGCTTTTAAATTACTTCCACAAAGCCACATGCCCTTTTATTTTCCACTTACATTCTTTTTTACAACTCAGCCCCACCTGAGGACGGGATATGAGGAAAGGATATGAGGTCAGGATATATGGACAGGATAAAAGGTTGGGATATGAAGTCAGGATATGAGGAGGAAATATGGGGTCTAGACATAAGGAGGGGGGATATGAGGACAAAAGCTTCCTCCTTTGTTGCTTTTCCTCCCCCACAAGGATTAAGTGGGAAAAAACGGGCAACTCGGGTACTCAGCTAGTTTATAATAAATATAGGTGATGGAGGCATAACAATTACATGGTTCAAGATTAGGTGCTGAGTAACTTTTTTTTTTTTGTGGGATCTGACTAGTACTCTTTAACCCCTTAAGGACTCAGCCCATTTGGACCTTAAGGACTCAGACAATTTTATTTTTACGTTTTCGTTTTTTCCTCCTCTCCTTCAAAAAATCATAACTCTTTTATATTTTCATCCACAGACTAGTATGAGGGCTTGTTTTTTGCGTGACCAGTTGTCCGTTGTAATGGCATCACTCACTTTATCGTTAAATGTATTGCACAACCAAAAAATACTATTTGTGTGGGGAAATTAAAAAGAAAGCCGCAATTTTGCAAATTTTGGAAGGTTTTGTTTTCACGCCGTACAATTTATTGTAAAAATGACATGTGTTTTTTATTCTCTAGGTCAATACGATTAAAATGATACCCATGATTATATACTTTTCTATTACTGTTGCGCTTAAAAAAAATCGCAAACTTTTTAACCATATTAGTACATTTAAAATCCCCCTATTTTGAAGACCTATAACTTTTTCATTTTTCCGTATAAGCGGTGGTATGAAGGCTCATTTTTTGCGCCGTGATCTCTACTTTTTATTAATACCATATTTGCTTATAGAAAACTTTTATTACATTTTTTATAAAAAATTTTTGGAATAAAATGTTATAAAAAAGCAGCTATTTTGGACTTCATTTTTTTTTTTTTTACGTTCACGCGGTTCACCGTACGGGATCATTTACATTTTATTTTAATAGATCAGATATTTACACATGCGGCGATACCAAATATGTATATAAATTTTTTTTTACACTTTTTGGGGGTAAAATAGGAAAAATGGGACAATTTACGTTTTTATTGGGGGAGGGGGTTTTTCACATTTTTTTTACTTTTTACTTTTTTTACTTTTATTTTTACACTTTAATAGTCCCCATAGGGGACTATTTAAAGCAATCACTCGATTGCTAATCCTGTTCAGTGCTATGTATAGGATCCGATCATCCTGTTAAGTGACCGCGATGCTGCAGATGCCGTGATCGGTATTGATCACGTCATCTGAGAGGTTAATGGCGGACATCCGCTGGATCGCGGGTGTCCAGCGGGTCCCTGGCTGCGATCAACAGCCGGGACCAGCCGCGCATGATGCCGGCATCGCTCCGATGCCCGCGGTTTTGCTCAGGACGTAACTGAGCATAAATGTACATCCTGGTGCGTTAAGTACCACGTCACCAGGACGTACATTTACGTCCTGCGTCATTAAGGGGTTAAAATGGATTATGCAGGATTAAAAAAAAAAAACAAGGCTGGCTTTTTCTAGTGGGTTGTGTTGAACTTGGCTCATTTAAATGAAATGAGATTGAAAAGCAATGCCACACACAACATATCCAGGAATGTTTGTTTTTTTTGTTTTTTGTTTTTTAAGAAAACAGCAATATTTTCTAATCCAGGACAGCTAATTTAAAGAAGCATTCCAGGATTTCTTTTGTTTTACGTAGTGCAGCCTGGTCCCTAAGGGGGATTAACTAACATTTGGAAATCACACCAAGAAGCAGTGGTGAGTGGGTCACAAGATATAAGGAGCCTTTAAAAGGGTACTCCGGTGAAAAACTTTTTTTATTTATTCAACTGGTGCCAGAACGTTAACCAGATTTGTCAATTACTCCTATTTAAAAATCATAATCCTTCCAGTACTTATACGCTGCTGTATGTTACACAGGAAGTTCTTTTCTATTTAAATTATCAGCTGGAGCAGACAGGAGCAGTCAAGCGCCGATAACACTGATCACAGGCGTGTTAATACACGCCAGTGATCTGTGTAAGAGACCAGTGTGTGCAGTGTTATAGGTCCCTATGGGACCTATAACACTGCAAAAAAAAAAGTTAAAAAAAAAAGGTCATTTAACCCCTTCCCTAATAAAAGTTTGAATCACCCCCCTTTTCCCATAAAAAAAAATTAAACAGTGTAAATGAAAATAAAAATAAACATATGTGGTATCGCCGTGTGCGTAAATGTCCGAACTATAAAAATATATCATTAATTAAACCGCACGGTCAATGGCGTACACGTAAAAAAAATTCCAAAGTCCAAAAAAGCGTATTTTGGTCACTTTTTCTACCATTAAAAAATGAATAAAAAGTGATCAAAAAGTCCGATCAAAACAAAAATCATACCGATAAAAACTTCAGATCACGGTGCAAAAAATAAGTCCTCATACCGCCCCGTACGTGGAAAAATAAAAAAGTTATAGGGGTCAGAAGATGACATTTTTAAACGTATACATTTTCCTGCATGTAGTTATGATTTTTTCCAGAAGTGCGACAAAATCAAACCTATATAAGTAGGGTATCATTTTAACTGTATGGACCTACAGAATAATGATAAGATGTCATTTTTACCGAAATATGCACTGCGTAGAAACGGAAGCCCCCAAAAGTTACAAAATGGCGTTTTTTCTTCGATTTTGTTGAACAATTATTTTTTTTTCCGTTTCGCCGTGAATTTTTGGGTAAAATGACTAATGTCACTGCAAAGTAGAATTGGTGATGCAAAAAATAAGCCATAATATGGATTTTTAGGTGGAAAATTGAAAGGGTTATGATTTTTAAAAGGTAAGGAGGAAAAAACGAAAGTGCAAAAACTGAAAAACCCTGAGTCCTTAAGGGGTTAAAAGAAAAGGCTTCATAAATAGAGTTGTTTTTATACTCTATCCAGTGCCTCCAAAAATGTAATACAATTTATCAGGTAGAAGAACCAAATATTATGCAAGATATAGAAACTATGTGAAAATAGCAAACATTGCAGAAACTTTTAGGCAAAAAAAATAAAGTAAATATTTAAAAACAAACACAAGTATCATGTCATTTGTCTTGTCAGTGATAAGATACTGATAGAAAAAAATGCTTTTGTGGAATTTCCCCTGGAGAGGAGAGAACCCAGTAACCTCATCTCATCTCTTGTGGAGAACGCTTTTTGGATGCGTCAAAAGGTTTGTCTGCTTTAGGGCTGAAATCCACATGGCAGATAGGGACAACTCCAATGCATACGCCTGTGTGCACAATGTGTACAACTCTGAATCACATGCAAAAGTATGAAAGGGGAGCATAGCTTGGAACTCTTTGTGGCCGCTGAGAAATTATGTATGATAATGTAGCAGAACTGAGTTTGTCATCTGCCTCAACGTAGGTGATACCACAGTGTGCTACTGGTGGTCTTCCATTGGTAGTAAATTATCTGTATTTTATTACAGTGCAAGGATGTAATCGGCTCTGCTACATCTGTACACAAATTCAATAAGAACTGTCATGTGTGCAGCACCAATAGCTAGTTACACCATTCTTAGAACATAAAGGAACACTCTAACTTAATGGCTGTTGTGTCGTACTGGACAGGGCAACTGGGGTAACTGATAGTGTGGTATCCCGGTACAGGACTTTGTCCTGTTCCTGTCCTGGGTCCTCTCAGTTAGAGTTCCTCCATTCCACAGGGCTCTCCTGCAGTGCTTACCCTTTGCTCACCTCCTATAAATGGATTGTAAGTGTGTTGTGTATATTGTTAGTTATGTATAAAGTTGTGTATAAAGTTGTACAAAAGTACAGGACCTTCCTGGGTCATGTGATATTGTCATGTGATGTACCCAGAGTTGTCTGGGTTCAGGACCTACAGGCTTTTCAACCAATGGGCTGTAGTCCAGCCTCCTTAGTATATAAGTATATAAGGCTGTAGTCTAAATTTGCTCTCTTGCTTCTCTCTTCCTGCTGGACACTAAACAAGTACAATCAGCATATCTCAATTCATCTTACCTAGGCCAAAGCCTAAGGAACCTGTAGCCACTACAAAACCGCGAGTTACAAAGCTCTATCTACAATTCCTAGTGACTACAATTCCACTCAAAGCATATAATTAGTAGAACAGTGGCCTGCATAAATCTCAAGAGTACTAGTCCCAGCAAAGCCTGTGAGGTATCCTGCATCCCGGTTACCTCAAGAGAAACTGGGGAGTGGTCACCAAAAAAAGGGTGTGTCCACAACATTTTCGGAAAATCTCAACATATTAACTAAGGTTTTCACAGAAAATGTGGTGGATTTGAGCTGAGGAAAGCCCTACAAATCAGAACGTGTAAAAAAATAAATAAAAAAAAAAGCAAAATGTGAGGAAACATTTGTAAATAGAGGGGAGCTGACAAACGCGAATTCGTTACGAATTTCATGAAATATTTGATTCGCAACGAATGCGAATAACGCCGCGATTCTATCCATTAAACTCCATTTACTGCCCTCCAGGCTCCAGGGCATCTAAAATGGCAGATTCATATGTCAGTACATGGGGCAAGGACTGCTGGGAAGGCGGGAAGGCAAGGCGGGAAGTGAAGTAGACAAGATGACCCTGAATCACATGCAGAATGCAGCCTATCAGCAGCCAGTCACCCTTGTGATGTCACAGCCCTATATATATTTGGCAGCCATTTTGCGGCTCGTCATATCCACAAGCTGCCTCAACTTCTTAAACCTTAGCAGAGGAGGCAGGAATTTTTTTGCGCAATTCTGTGTCTTTGTTCCACAAACAAATCATCTGCTGGTTATACTAGTCTGTAGATGGCATAATACCCAGTAGTTCATTCCTAAAAGTCTTTGACAGAGTGCAATTTTGTGTTTAGTACACAGCTTTTTTTGCTGCAGCACTGTTGTGTACTGCTGGTGTTTTACAAAAATATATTTTTTTAAGCGTACTGTACCGCATTTTTCTGCCCTCGTAAGTGCATACCACATACGTACATCTAAGTAGTGTACCATTTTGTACCTGCTAATCTGTCGTGGGCCTACATACTGTGAAAGTCCAGGCAAAAGTAATCACTGGCTGGTGTTTTACAAAAAATAAATTTTTAAGCTTACTATAGCGCAATTTTCTGCGCTCATAAGTGCATACCACAAACCTACATCTCTAAGTAGTAAACTATTTTTTTACCTGCTAATCTGTCGGGGGCCTTCATACTGTGAAAGTCCAGGCAAAAGTCATTACCAGGTGGTGTTTTACTAAAATACTTTTTTTAAGCGTACTCTACCACATTTTTCTGCCCTCATAAGTGCATACATGATACCACATACCTCGTCTAAGTAGTGTACTATTTTGTACCTGTTAATTGTTCAAGGGCTTACATACTGTGATAGTCCAGGCAAAAGTACTCACCGGCTGGTGTTGTACTCAGGTACATTTTTATGTGTACGTTAGTGCATTTTTCTGCCCTCATAATTGTATACTACATACCTACATCTAAGTAGTGTACTATTTTGTACCTGTTCATTTGTCAAGGGCCTATATACTTTGAAAGGACAGCTAATAGTACACACCTGCTGCTGTTCTAGACAAATACTGTTTTAAGCATAGTGAAGTGTATTGTACTCCCCTGATATACGCAATAAGTATGTCAGGCAGAGTAGTGCCAGGACGTGCACAGTGGAGTGGCAGAGGCCTAAATTCATCAGGAGCAGGCAGAGGTTTCAGCAGAGTAGGAGCGTGTGGCAGCGAGAGGTCTGAGCTCCCGGTGTCAGCTAGCAGTCATGTCTCGACCAGCAACCCAACAGCCGTGATTGATCGGTTCACTCGGTCATCCACTTCATCCCAAGTGACATCCGACACCCCCAGTCAACAGTCGGTGGGTTCTTCAGACTCAACCCTAACTTGGCATGGCCCTCATGCTGCTGTTGCAATCTCAAGGCTCTGTCATTGTGCTGGTCTATGGTCTCCTCATGCTAATGCTACCACCTCCAGGCTGTGTAGTTGTGCTGCCATATGGTCTCCTCATGCTGATGCTGCCACCTCCAGGCTTTCTCATTGTGCTTCTCTATGGTCTCCTCATGCTAATGGTACCTCCTCCACGCTCTCAAATTGTGCTGCTCTATGGTCTACTCATGCTGATGCTGCCACCTCCAGGCTCTCTCATTGTGCTGCTCTATGGTCTCCTCATGCTGATGCTACCGCCTTCACGCTCTGTCGTTGTGCCACCATATGGTCTCCTCATGTTGATGCCGCCACCTCCAGGTTTTCTTATTGTGCTGCTCTATGGTCTCTTCATGCTGATGCTGCCACCTCCAGGCTCTCTAATTGTGCTGCTCTATGGTGTCCTCGTGCTGATGCTACCACCTCCAGGCTCTCTCATTGTGCTGCCATGGATACTGCAAAACATTATTAAGGAGCTGTCCCCAGTTTCAGGAATTCCGCAGCATTAGGGTAACTATCAGGACTACTTGTTACGCCGAGCGCTCCGGGTCCCTGCTCCTCCCCGGAGCGCTCGCGGCGTTCCTCTCTCTGCAGCGCCCCGGTCAGACCCGCTGACCGGGAGTGCTGCACTGACATTGCCGGCGGGGAGGCGATTCGCATAGCGGGACGCGCCCGCTCGCGAATCGCATCCCAAGTCACTCACCTGTCCCGGTCCCCGGCTGTCACGTCCTGGCACGCGCGGCTCCGTTCCTTAGGGCGCGCGCGCGCCAGCTTTCTAAGATTTAAAGGGCCAGTGCACCAGTGATTGGTGCCTGGCCCAATCAGCCTAATTAGCTTCCACCTGATCCCTGTCCATATTACCTCACTTCCCCTGCACTTCCTTGCCGGATCTTGTTGCCTTGTGCCAGTGAAAGCGTTTAGTGTTGTCCAAAGCTTGTGTTCCAGATCTCCTGCTATCCTCTTTGACTACAAACCTTGCCGCCTGCCCCGACCTTCTGCTACGTCTGACCTTGCCTCTGCCTAGTCCTTCTGTCCCATGCCTTCTCAGCAGTCAGCGAGGTTGAGCCGTTGCCGGTGGATATGACCTGGTTGCTACAGCCGCAGCAAGACCATCCCGCTTTGCGGCGGGCTCTGGTGAAAACCAGTAGCACCCCTAGAACTGGTCCACCGACACGGTCCACGCCAATCCCTCGCTGACACAGAGGATCCACATCCAGATAGCCAAATCCTAACAGTAGATCCGGCCATGGATCCCGCTGAGGTGCCGCTGCCAAGTCTCGCTGACCTACCCACGGTGGTCGCTCAGCAATCGCAGCAAATTGCCCAACAAGGACAGCAGCTGTCGCAGTTGACCGCCACGTTACAGCAACTTCTGCCACTGCTACAGCAGCAACCATCTCCTCCGCCAGCTCCTGCACCTCCTCCGCAGCGAGTGGCCGCTCCTAGCCTCCGCTTGTCCCTGCCGGACAAATTTCATGGGGCCTCCCGACTCTGCCGTGGCTTCTTGTCTTAATGTTCCCTACATATGGAGATGTTGTCGGACCAATTTCCTACAGAACGGTCTAAGGTGGCATTTGTAGTGAGTCTTCTGTCTGGAAAGGCTTTGTCTTGGGCCACAACGCTCTGGGACCGCAATCATCCTGCCACAGCCACTGTCCAGTCCTTCTTCGCTGAAGTCTGTAGTGTCTTCGAGGAACCAGCCCGAGCTTCTTCTGCCGAGACTGCCCTGCTGAACCTGGTCCAGGGTAATTCTACACGGTCCACGCCAATCCCTCGCTGACAGAGGATCCACATCCAGCTAGCCGAATCCTAACACTACTGATGCTGCTGCTGCCACCCCCAGGCGGTCTCATTCAGCCACTATATGGCCTCCTCATGCTTCAGCCAAAACCAGGCTGTGCCATTCAGACACTATATGTTCTCCCATACGGCCACAAACTCCAGGCAGTCATTCAGCCACTATATGGTCTCCTCATACTGATGCCACCTCCAGGTTGTCTCATTCAGCCACTATATGGTCTCTTCTCATGCTTCAGCCAACTCCAGGCTCCTCATACTGATGCCACCTCCAGGCTTTGTCATTGAGCTGCCATGTGACATGTGACTCCTTGTTAGATTTGGTCCATTGTACCCACACACCGGGGCCCGGAACACTAAAACTTGGGAGTTAAAATTTCAATTAAAAAATTCTCAATTTCAATTAAAAAATCTTAAATTTCAATGATCTCATCATGCTTCTGCCAACTTCAGGCTGTGCCATTCAGACACTATATGGTCTCCTCATGCTTCAGCCAACTCCAGGCTGTGTCATTCAGCCAATATATGGTTTACTGATGCTGCTGGTCCTGGGTCTGGGCCTTAAAATTTTAGCTACCCTAAATCTTCAATTTAAATTTCAAAATTCATCTTTTAATCGTAGGGATTGTGAAGCCCTAGTGTCATACTCATGCTGCTGCCAGCTCCAGGCTGTGTCATTCAGCCACTATATGGTCTCATGCTGCCAACACCTCCACGCTGTGTCATTCAGCCACTATATGGTCTCCTCATGCTGCCAACACCTCCACGCTGTGTCATTTAGCCACTGTATGGTCTCCTCCTGCTGCCAACACCTCCACGCTGTGTCATTCCGCCACTATATGGTCTCCTCATACTGATGCCACCTCCAGGCTCTGTCATTGTCCCGCTCTGCGGCAATGATTCTAAAAGCGATGTCTGTAATCTGCATGTCATACTTTAATAACAGTATTATTTCACTACCATATAGCACACTCACAGCACACTCCATATCCATGTTAGAACAAAGCAGAGTGTTCTACACCCCTATTGAGGCTCTCTGATTTGTTGTTTTCATCTATATATATATAAAACTCAACGTGTATGTGTGTGTGCATGTATGTGTGTATGTATGTATGTATGTGTGTGTATGTTCCATCATCACGTCCAAACGGCTAAAGATATTAACATGAAACTTGGCACATGTTACTTATATGTCAAAACAAACATAGGATTGGTCATTTAACCCTTACCCACCCCCATTTGCCAGGGTCAGGGTTTTTGTTTAACCCCTTAAGGACTCATGACGTACCGGTACGTCATGAGTCCGCTCCCGATCTATAATGTGGGACCACAGTGTAATCGCGGCATCCCGAACAGCTGCAGGACACGAGGAGGGTCTCCTACCTTACCTCCTGGTTTCCGATCGCCGAATGACTGCTCAGTGCCTGAGATCCAGGCATGAGCAGTCAAGCGGCAGAAACGTTGATCACTGGTTTCCTATGAGAAACCAGTGATCAATGTAAAAGATCAGTGTGTGCAGTGTTATAGGTCCCTATGGGAGCTATAACACTGCAAAAAAAAGTGAATAAAGATCATTTAACCCCTTCCCTATTAAAAGTTTGAATCACCCCCCTTTTCCCATAAAAAAAACAAAAAACAGTGTAAATAAAAATAAACATATGTGGTATCGCCGTGTGCGGAAATGTCCAAATTATAAAAATATATAGTTAATTAAACTGCACGGTCAATGGTGTGCGTGCAAAAATATTCCAAAGTCCAAAATAGTGCATTTTTGGTCACTTTTTATATCATGAAAAAATGAATAAAAAGCGATCAATAGGTCTTATCAATGCAAAAATGGTATCGCAAAAACTTCAGATCACGGCGCAAAAAATGAGACCTCATACTGCCCCATACGCAGAAAAATAAAAAAGTTATAGGCGTCAGAAGAGGACAATTTTAAACGTATAAATTAAACGTATGGACCTACAGAATAAAGATAAGGTGTCATTTTTACCGAAAATTGTACGGTGTAGAAACGGAAGCCCCCAAAAGTTACAAAATGGCGTTTTTTTTTTCAATTTTGTCTCACAATGATTTTTTTTTTCCGTTTCGCCATAGATTTTTGGGTAAAATGACTGATGTAACTACAAAGTAGAATTGGTGGCGCAAAAAATAAGCCATCATATGGATTTTTAGGTGCAAAATTATGATTT
This sequence comes from Hyla sarda, assembly GCF_029499605.1. Taxonomy (NCBI): domain Eukaryota; kingdom Metazoa; phylum Chordata; class Amphibia; order Anura; family Hylidae; genus Hyla; species Hyla sarda. The sequence goes on along the minus strand of NC_079194.1, from coordinate 117,633,147 downwards.
TTTAAAGGTAAGGAGGAAAAAATGAAAATGCAAAAACGGAAAAAACGCTGAGTCCTTAACCCCTTAAGGACCAGGCCATTTTATACCTTAAGGACCGGAGCGTTTTTTGCAATTCTGACCACTGTCACTTTAAACATTAATAACTCTGGAATGCTTTTAGTTATCATTCTGATTCCGAGATTGTTTTTTCGTGACATATTCTACTTTAACATAGTGATAAAATTTTATGGTAACTTGCATCCTTTCCTGGTGAAAAATCCCCAAATTTGATGAAAAAATTTAAAATTTTGTATTTTTCTAACTTTGAAGCTCTCTGCTTGTAAGGTAAATGGATATTCCAAATCAATAAAAAATTTTATTCACATTTCCAATATGTCTACTTTATGTTTGCATCATAAAATTGGTGTGTTTTTACTTTTGGAAGACACCAGAGGGCTTCAAAGTTCAGCAGCAATTTTCCAATTTTTCACAAAATTTTAAAACTCACTATTTTTCAGGGACCAGTTCAGATTTGAAGTGGATTTGAAGGGTCTTCATATTAGAAATACCCCACAAATTACCCCATTATAAAAACTGCACCCCCCAAAGTATTCAAAATGACATTCAGTCAGCGTTTTAACCCTTTAGGTGTTTCACAGGAATAGCAGCAAAGTGAAGGAGAAAATTCACAATCTTCATTTTTTACACTCGCATGTTCTTGTAGACCCAATTTTTGAATTTTTACAAGGGGTAAAAGGAGAAAATTTATACTTATTTTTGTAGCCCAATTTCTCTTGAGTAAGCAAATACCTCATATGTCTATGTAAAGTGTTCGGCGGGCGCAGTAGAGGGCTCAGAAGCGAAGGAGCGACAAGGGGATTTTGGAGAGTATGTTTTTCTGAAATGGTTTTTGGGGGGCATGTCGCATTTAGGAAGCCCCTATGGGGCCAGAAAAGCAAAAAAAAACCACATGGCATACCATTTTGGAAACCAGACCCCTCGGGGAACGTAAAAAGGGGTAAAGTGAACCTTAATACTCTACAGGTGTTTCACGACTTTTGCATATGTTAAAAAAAAAATATAAAATTTTTACCTAAAATGCTTGGTTTCCCAAAAATTTTTGATTTTTAAAAAGGGTAATAGCAGAAAATACCCCCCATAATTTGTAACACAATTTCTCCCGAGTACGGCGATACCCCATATGTGACCCTAAACTGTTGCCTTGAAATACGACAGGGCTCCAAAGTGAGAGCGCCATGCGCATTTGAGGCCTAAATTAGGGATTGCATAGGGGTGGACATAGGGGTATTCTACGCCAGTGATTCCCAAATAGGGTGCCTCCAGCTGTTGTAAAAGTCCCAGCATGCCTGGACAGTCAGTGGCTATCTGGTAATACTGGGAGTAGTTGTTTTGCAACAGCTGGAGGCTCCGTTTTGGAAACAGTGGCGTACCAGACGTTTTTAATTTTTATTGGGGAGGGGGGCTGTGTAGGGGTATGTGTATATGTAGTGTTTTTTACTTTTTATTTTATTTTGTGTTAGTGTAGTGTAGTGTTTTTAGGGTACAGTCACACGGGCGGGGGTTCACAGTAGTTTCTCGCTGGCAGTTTGAGCAGCGGCAGAAAATTTGCCTCAGCTCAAACTTGCAGCCGGATACTTACTGTAATCCTCCGCCCATGTGAGTGTACCCTGTACGTTCACATTTGGGGGGGGGGGGGGGACATCCAGCTGTTGCAAAACTACAACTCCCAGCATGTACGGTCTATCAGTGCATGCTGGGAGTTGTAGTTTTGCAACAGCTGGAGGCTCCGTTTTGGAAACGGTGGCGTACCAGACGTTTTTCATTTTTATTGTAGGGGTATGTGTATATGTAGTGTTTTTTTACTTTTTATTATATTGTGTGTTAGTGTAGTGTTTTTAGGGTACAGTCGCACGGACGGGGGGTTCACAGTAGTTTCTCGCTGGCAGCTTGAGCTGCAGCAGAAAATTTGCTGCAGCTCAAACTTGCAGCCGGATACTTACTGTAATCCTCCGCCCATGTGAGTGTACCCTGTACATTCACATTGGGGGGGGGGGGGGGACATCCAGCTGTTGCAAAACTACAACTCCCAGCATGTACGGTCTATCAGTGCATGCTGGGAGTTGTAGTTTTGCAACAGCTGGAGACACACAGGTTGTGAAACACCGAGTTTGACAACAAACTCAGTGTTTTGCAACCAGTGTGCCTTCAGCTGTTGCAAAAGCTACAACCCCCAGCATGTACGGACAGTGGAAGGGCATGCTGGGTGTTGTAGTTATGCAACAGCCGGAGGCATACTACTTTGGCTGGGGATGCTGGGGATTGTAGTTATGCAACAGCTGGAGACACACTGGTTTGCTACTTAACTCAGTGTGCCTTCAGCTGTTGCAAAACTACAACTCTCAGCAGTCACCGACAGCCAACGGGCATGCTGGGAGTTGTAGTTATGCAACCAGCAGATGCACCACTACAACTCCCAGCATGCCCTTAAGCTGTTTGTGCAAGCTGGAAGTTGTAGTTACACAACAGCTGAAGGTACACTTTTCCATAGAAAGAATGTGCCTCCAGCTGTTGCAAAACCATAAGTCCCAGCATGCCCATAAGTGCATGCTGGGAGTTGTGGTGGTCTGCCTCCTCCTGTTGCATAACTACAGCTCCCAGCATGCCCTTTTTGCATGCTGGGAGCTGTTGCTAAGCAACAGCAGGAGGCTGTCACTCACCTCCAACGATCCTCGCCGCACAGGTCAGTCCCTCGCCGCCGCCGTCGTCGCTCCTGGGGCCCCGATCCCAACATTAACGCCGGGGATCGGGGTCCCCAGCACCAGGGGTGCACGTCCCGCACCCGCTCACGTCCTCCGGAAGAGGGGCGGAGCGGGTGCGGGAGTGACACCCGCAGCAGGCGCCCTGATTCGTCGGCCGGTAATCCGGGCGACGAATCAGGGTGATCGTGAGGTGGCACCAGTGCCACCTCACCCCTGCAGGCTCTGGCTGTTCGGGGCCGTCTCTGACGGCCCCGATCAGCCAGTAATTCCGGGTCACCGGGTCACTGGAGACCCGATTGACCCGGAATCGCCGCAGATCGCTGGACTGAATTGTCCAGCGATCTGCGGCCATCGCCGACATGGGGGGGCATAATGACCCCCCTGGGCGATATGCCGCGATGCCTGCTGAACGATTTCAGCAGGCATCGAGCACCGGCTCCCCTCCGGCTAGCGGCAGGGGGCCGGGAAAGGACAGGACGTACTCCTACGTCCTCGGTCCTTAAGGACTCGGAAATGGGGGCGTAGGAGTACGTCCATTGTCCTTAAGGGGTTAAGGGGTTAAAGTCCCATGCAAATCTATGGGAAATATATGTTACTGCATAACTTCCAAACATCTGGAGATATTTTGATAATACTTGGTCACATGTTACTTATATGTCCACTTAAAATATAGGATAGTTAATTTAACCCTTAACCACCCCCATTTGTGAGTTTATGTGTTTTTGTTTAAAGTCCCATGCAAATCAATGGGAAATGTATGTTTCCACATAACTTCTGTACTGCTGGAGATATTTCAATAATACCTGGTACACATATTACTTATATGTCAAATAAAAATATATGATAGTTAAATTAACCCTTACCTACACCCTTATATAAAAGATGGGGTTTTATTTCAAGTCCCATGCAAGTATATGGGACTTCCAGTACCTTACTCCAAAAGCTCCGCTCTGCATCTCCTGGTGAATGTGTCACCGACGCATGCCAAGCCCCATCTCACAAAGACACGCCCACTGTTTAAGCCACACCTTTTTTTATTCTCTACCCTTTTTGTGCATCGGTCTGGCATGCAAATCACCCCCAGTCCCACAAAGCCACGTCCCCTTCTGTTTTCAGCTTACAATATCTTCATCACAAATCAGTCCCACCCTGAGGACAGGATATGAGGATGCAACATAAGGACGGGATATGAGGTCGGGATAGGAGGACAGGATATTAGGACGGGATAGGAGGTCGAGATAGGAGGTCGGGATAGGGGGTTGAGATATGAGGACGGGATAGGAGGTCAGCATAGCAGGACGGGATATGAAGTTGAGATATGAGGATGGGATATGGGGACGGGATATGGGGTTGGGCTATGACAGCAATATATGAGGATGACATATGAAGTCAAAAGCTTTGTTGATTTTCCTCCCTAACAAGGGTTAGGAAGGAAAAACCTTCCGGGTTTTCAGCTAGTTATTCTATATTTGTTTGATCAGTGTTAGCGGTGCTCTGCTTACACAGGCTGCTGAGGCTGCCTGTATTTCTGGAGCACCAATCGAACGGCATGGTGGCAGGTAGGGACTCTTCCGGCCAACATCCCAGCTGATTGGGACCCAGCAATTACCTCACAGAGGTCCTGATCGGAACTCTGAACCCACTGTCACCATGAATTTTAACATTCAGATATCGTAATCAACTTTAATCGTGGAATCTAAAGGGTTATGCTGGCCATTGTCATGATCTCCTGTACCTGGCATTAGCTGTTAGCAGCCATTTCTCTCAGCCTATAAAGCAAGTTCAGTTCCTGCACTCGCTTTATAAAAGGTTAACACTAAATATACACGACATTCCGCGTTAACCTATTTCCGCCCATGATTAAAATATTCGTCATAGGGCCGGGAAAGGGTCTATGTGGTCTATGATTAAATCAGTTTACCCACCAAAACATGTCGGGTGAACACATTTGAGAGGGTGAGAGGCGGTGTGTGTACTAAATGTGCATTTGCTAATAGAACCAAAAGGCCATTTGGTCCCCAAATCTTTAGGACTCTTGTACACTATGAAATTTCCACCCGGTGAAATTGTCGCTAGCATCTCCACAAACATCTGGGCAGGAGTTCCATAGTGTGCATGGGCGCCAGCTGTTTGCTTTGTACCAGGAAACAGGAATCCAACTTTTAATCAGTCTCCCAGGCCAAGCCTGATTTGGGTGCCAGCTTGCTGATTTTTCTACAGTATGCCTGTCGCACAACATTGAACAAGGGAAAAAAAATAGAGAACCCAGAAAAGAGCTGACGGACACCAGCCCGTGTAGGTTATTGTCTGTCCTGTGTGCAGAAAATACCAATGACTCTACATTCTAGATTCTATTTACAGTATCTCCCATAAGTGAGTCCACCCCTCACATTTTTGTAAATATTTTATTATATCTTTTCATGTGACAACACTGAAGAAATGACCCTCTGCTACGATGTAAAGTAGTGAGCGCACAGCCTGTATAACTGTGTATAAAGCTGTGTCCCCTCAAAATAACTCAACACAGCCATTAATATCTCAATGGCTAGCTTCAAAGCAGTTTGTGCTGGCTACCATCAGTAGCCACACACTCTCTGCTTATGCATGGCAGCGCCGATCCCACTACTGCCCGGCATTTAACCCAGGAAAAAAAAAACAGAGCTAATTTATTTAAAAAACAGCTCCACTTGTGTGCCCATGTTGTGTGTGGTATTACAACTTGGCTCCATTCACTTCAATGAAATTGAGCTGCAGAAACACACCTAAACTGGACACAGACGGGGAGCGGTTTTTATAAGAAGTTAGCTCTGTTTTTCTATTCCTGGATAACCCCTTTAAGGACAAAATGGGCTGAGTCCTTAAGGGGTTTAACCAACCCTGTTTTGTATCATCCTGGCTTTGGCTGCACATGTGAATTCAACCTCACCTACTGTCTGTAAGATTGGATATAAGGGACTGAGCTAATGAATTCCATAGATGGTGGATTGTTAGAGACATATGGGGGATACGTTATGATACATAAACTGCTCTTGCATAGGGACACACTGCTGTATGTAACTCTTATTTTGTTAATAGGATTTGCTGTAATCATTATAACTGTTGTTGGTTTTTCATGTTTTTCTTTTTATTACCACAAGGTGGAACCAGTTTTCTTGCATTTTGGGCCAACACGTTTAAACAGTAACTATCACCTAAAATAGGCTCATAAGCTGCACACACAGCTCTGTAGGGCTCTACAAGCCTATTCTAGGCATTCCTTTGCTGTAAAAACTGGCTGCTGTATACTTACAATAAGCCGTCCGAACAGTCGGAGAGGTGGGTCTCTCTGGCTATGTCACGATGTTGATAGACAGGCCAGGAGATATACACCAGACCCCCACATGGGCAGGTGAGCCCTGTGTGTCAATCAAAAGAGTGACTAAGCCGGAGAGAGGTAATGCGGCCCTGGTGCATAGCGGACTACGGGGACCACCTATCCGACTCCTCAGACTACTCCCGGAGTGATTACGAAGCTGTTTATTGTGACTATACAGCAGCCTGCATTATCAGCACAGGTATGCCTAGCATATACTTGTAAACCCCTATTGTGCAGTCTGACAAAGCCTATTCTAGGTGACGGTTGCACTTTAACGTAGTGAATACTAGCTGTGCTGTTCATATGGAAAGGAGGGAGTTAAACCCTGCAGCTTAATCTGTAACATTGTTGAGGAACAAGCAGATTATTTCTAAGACATGACTCAAGTTAAATATTTCTCTGACTACAAAACACAAAAGATTTTATAACCAAGCAAAATATTTCCTTTTATAGCAAAGAGTACAGTTGTTTCCCTGATAATCCAGGGTGATGCAGCAGGTTTTACTACAGATATTTAAAAAAAAAACATTTACCAGCCTAATATCCATCTCTCTTCATAAACACCACAGCTGTTAGGGTCTATTCACACGGCAGATTTTCCGCTTGCGGAATTCCACCTCAAATTAAAGCCCATAGACTTCTACGGGATTCCGAACTCTCAGTCACACTTCTGAATTCCGCTTGTAATCATGCAGTCCAGCATCTGAACAAAACGATTCCTCTATTAAAAAAAATAAAAATAAATAAACATCCAATTAAAAAGTTACTGCTGATCATGGGAAACCCAACGCATTTCGATCAGATGCTCTTAATCATGGCTATACAGTGGTCCCTCAACATACGATGGTAATCCGTTCCAAATGGACCATCGTTTGTTGAAACCATCGCATGTTGAGGGATCCGTGCAATGTAAAGTATAGGACAGTGGTCTACAACCTGCGGACCTCCAGATGTTGCAAAACCAACGGCTGTCCGGGCATGCTGGGAGTTGTAGTTTTGCAACATCTGGAGGTCCGCAGGTTGAAGACCACTGGTATTGGAGGTTATACTCACGTGTCCCCGCCGCTCCCGACCGTCACCGCTGCCCTGGGTGTCGCCTTCCATCGCTGTCGCCGCATCCCCGAGGTGTCCCCAACGCTCCGGTAAGGCCTCTGCTTCCCCAGCATCCTCGCTCTCCGTCGCCGCCATCACGTCGTTACACACGCCGCTCCTATTGGATGACGGGACGGCGTGCGCGGCAACGTGATGATGACGATGGAGAGCGCCGAAGATGCAGGGGATCCCGAAGAGGACGCGCCGGAGCCCCGAGGACAGGTAAGTGATCGTCAGCGGACCACACGGGGCACCATAAACGGCTATCCGGTGGCAGCTGAAGCAGTCTGCGCTGCCGGATAGCCGTTTATGCGATGGCCCCGACATACAAAAGCAGCGTATGTTGAGGCTGCCTTCAACATGCGATGGCCTCTGAGAGGCCATCGTATGTTGAAATGATCGTATGTCGGGGCCATCGTAGGTCGGGGGGCTACTGTATAGTGTGATAGTCACAGTACAGGTGCATTGTATGATTGTGGGATAACTATAGGGGTGCACAGGCTGCTGTTGTATCTGGACCCTGGAGTGTGAGAGGCCCCTCTGTTCCATATGAAGACACCAGTATTATTAATGATGCAACGTGTTAATGATAGTACTAACATTTTCTTATGTGGCAGTGCAGATTTGGCCCAGTCAGGCTCCATGCCCAGTTTCGGCTGCTATCTCTGCACTCATATATCTACACCCATGTATAAAGCTCTGATAGGCAGTGGTAGCAAAAAGATACACAAAAGATACACAAAAGAAAAAGTTCTAAATCTGTGTCCAAAGGTTTCTCTGAAAATGGAGAATAAACTAGCTTGGAGATTGATCAACCCTGAATGTGGAAATATCTACCCAAACAAAAGGCAAGGAACAGTGAGTCCTGGCCTGCAGACAATCGCTCTCTCATCACTGGTTATTTCATGTCCATAGAGACATTCTCGCTGCTAATAAATAGACGGGAGCAGAGGAGGTCACACTGTGGTGAAGGGGAAACTAGATATACTTGTTCTGTAAAAGCAGCAAAGTACCTAATTCATATCCTATCAACAATATAACAATTCATATAGTCAAACCTTTCAGCACCTCTATATATAATTAAACTTCCAGTTCTTATAAATCTTCCTGTCCTGAAGGTCTGCATAGATTTCCCTTGTTTGTGCATAAGTTTGTACTCCAGAGCCGCTCTTCATATTAAAACTGCAGCCGGAAAGTTTAGCAGACATGGTTAGACATAGGGAAGACTATGTAGGGCAGACATTGGACTTGGTCACCCAATTGCACACAAGTATGCACAAACACTCCCTCTTTCTCGGCTGGAAAAAACATTTGAGTCTGAAAATTCTACAGACTTAAAGGAATTTTCCAGGACTTTTGTTGTTGTTGACCATCAAAATATAATCGGTGGGGGTCCGAGTCCCTTCATCCCCACCAACCAGGTGTTTTGCCAGAGTCGCAATAACCACTTTTATGGAGAACAGAGCAAGAAGCATACAGCTCCATGTGCAGTGGCCATAATGGGTTACTGCTCCTATTCACTTCAGTTAAGCTATTTTGTTGAGAAAGCTGGTTGATAACCAATATTGCCTACATTACGGTTCCCTCATAAGTGATCATTCAGCTCCCCCAACCTTCAGAGTTTAACTGACTTTAAATATAGAACTTTCAATATTTGATGCCTGTACATAAGCACTTGCTGGTAACACACTTCTCTTCCCCTTTAGAAAATCCCAATTCTCCTAATCTATATATATAAAACTCAATGTGTGTGTATGTATGTATGTATGTATGTATGTATGTTCCAGCATCACGTCCAAACGGCTAAAGATATTAACATGAAACTTGGCACACATTTTACTTATATCTAATCAACAAACATAGGATAGGTGATTTAACCCTTACTCACCCCCATTTGCCAGGGGCGGGGTTTATGTTTAAAGTCCCATACAAGTCAATGGGAAATATATATTACTGCATAACTTCCAAACGGCTGGAGATATTTCAATAATACTTGGACACATGTTACTTATATGTCCACTTAAAATATAGGATAGTTAATTTAACTCTTAACTACCCCCATTTGTGAGGGTCAGGGTTTTTGTTTAAAGTCCCATGCAAATCAATGGGAAATGTATGTTCCCACATAACTTCCATACGGCTGGAGATATTTCAATACCTGGTACACATATTACAGGTCGGGATAGGAGGACGGGATAGGAGGACGGGATAGGAGGTCGTGATAGGAGAACGGGATAGGAGGACTGGATAGGAGGTCGTGATAGGAGGACGTGATAGGAGGACGGGATAGGAGGTCGAGATAGGAGGACGGGATAGGAGGTCGGGATAGGAGGTCGTGATAGGAGGTCGGGATAGGAGGACGGGATAGGAGGACAGGATAGATGGACTGGATAGGAGGACGGAAAAGGAGGACGGGAAAGGAGCACAGGAAAGGAGGTCGAGATATGAGGACGGGAAAGGAGGACGGGATAGGAGGATGGGATAGGAGGACGGGAAAGGAGGACGGGATAGGAGGACGGGATAGGAGGACGGTATAGGAGGACGGGAAAGTAGGACGGGAAAGGAGGTCGAGATAGGAGGATGGGAAAGGAGGCCGAGATAGGAGGATGGGAAAGGAGGACGACGGGAAAGGAGGTCGAGATATGAGGACGGGATAGGAGGACGGGATAGGAGGTCGGGATATGATGACGGGATATGATGACGGGATAGGACAACAATATATGAGGACGGGATATGAAGTCAAAAGCTTCCTCCTTTGTTTATTTTCCTCCCCAACAAGGATTAGGAAGGAAAAACCGGGCTAGTGTCTCATATAAAAGGGACATTTGAATTGTCCCTGTCATTTAACAAAACTTTAGCATGTCACAGATACATGACAAAAGTTTTAATTGGTCAAGGGCGTTGAGTCCCCTACTGATTACTAGAACAAGTCGGGAGAAGTATGCTGCTGTGCACTTCACTCCCTGCCTCTCTGCAATCTCCATCCAGTTGCACTAAATAGGCTTCATTATAAGTCTATGGAGACCATCTTCGACAGTGAGGCATAGACTGCAGGAAAATGGGGAGCAATGCATACAGCCGCGCACTTCACCCAGCTCGTTCTAACGATTGATGAAAGTCTGAACACTGAAACCCCAAAATCCAAAACCTTGGACAGGTCCCTGTGACAGGAACACTTTAAAAAGGGGTTGTCCACCCACCTCATTCTTGAGGTAGTCTTCTCTGATGGTGAGTAGTGAGCGGCATAGGCCATATTCGAATTCGCGAATATTCGCGAATATATGGACGAATATTCGTCATATATTCGCGAATATTCGCATATTCGTTATATTCTCGTTTTATTTTCGCATATGCGAAAACTCGCGTATGCAAAAATTAACATATGTGAATATTAGCATATACAAAATTAGCATATGCGAAAATTAGCATATGCTAATTTTCGCATATGCGAATTTTCGCGCGCCAGTCTCACACAGTAGTATTACAGCCTTCTTTACACCACACAAGCTGGAAGCAGAGAGGGGTGATCACTGTGATGTGTACTGTGAAGAAAAAAAAAACAAAAAAAACGAATATTCGTAATTACGAATATATATCGCTATATTCGTGAAATTCGCGAATTCGCGAATATGCTATATTCGCAAATAATATTCGCGAGCAACACTAATGGTGAGATGTTTGGTGAGGAAAGCCATAAACAGTTATAGTGTTACATAAATGGTAGTTACATGGCAGCTATGTATTACTGGGTTGAGCAGAGTCCTCCATAATGCGGACTGTCCACTTTTCTACACCCCTTTTTCAAATATAGATAAGTCGGATGCCAGCCTTGCATTCCACAATACGGAGTTCAGCAGCTTACTACATACTGTTACATTATTAAATTAAATGCTTGAACAGGCTAGTTTCACATTGAGGAAGCTTTGGCAATGCCTTTCACGTGGATTCTACCTAAAGCATTAGTAAGCTAATTTTTTTGGCGGCAGAATTTCTGACGCAAACATTTTGTAGTATGCACTGTGCAATGGAATTCTGATGCACGGAAATTTCTGACTGAAATTCCTAAGCGGACTTTCGGATGGAAGTTCTGTATTTGAACATTTATTTTACTAAATAAATGGCAAAAGCCTAAGCTCCATCTAGTGGTTACTACAGTAAGCCAGAATTTTATTATTTATCTTATAAAAAAAAAAAGAAAAAAAAACTGAGCCCTAACCCTTTTAACTTTATACAGTGGTCCCTCAAGTTACAATATTAATTGGTTGCAGGATGACCATTGTTTGTTGAAACCATTGTATGTTGAGACCAGAACTCTATGGAAACCTGGTAATTGGTTGAATTGGCTGAAGCCACCAAAATGTAATCCAAAAATAGGAAAAAGTGAGGATTAAGGAAAAATAAGTAGACAGGAGCTTCTTCAGGGTCCTTTACAGTACACACAGTGTCCTAAAAAAGTAAAATGGAGCCGCCCTTACCTAATGTCCAAAGGAGCAGCTAATCCTAGCACAGGTAAAGAGTAGTGCAGAACATGTAGTACCCCCTGTACTGCAGGGAGGCGCTACCAGACAAACAGTCAGTCAGTGCATACGCTTCAGCACTACAGGGGTTTTACCAGTGAATGCCCATTGTAATTGGTCGGTTCTTCCAGCCATTGACACGTTTTGCAGATCTGGACTGTCTGTACATTGTATGCTGAGTCTGGTTTCAAGTTACAATGGTCCAGAAAAGACCATTGTATGTTGAAACGATTGTATGTTGAGGCCATTGTTAGTTGAGGGATCACTGTATTAAGAAGTAATAATAATAATTAAAAAAAAAAATGTAATGTGTCCATGGTGAGGCATACATATAAGGTCCTTTCTCAAAAAGAAATGTGATCAAACAGTGGACTTGATACCTTTATACCCAGTGAAATGGTAATCTGAATTCAGTAACCTATTACTGAATTAACTCTGCGTCACCTTTTCCCATTAAGGCATGCTGGGTGTATTAGTCCCTCAAGCACAAAACAGTTTCAACCTTTGTTTCTTCACTCCTAAGACACAATATAGCCAGCACATGGGTTGGAAACCACTCTTGATGTTCTTAATATAGTCCAGGAGCAGAAACAAGTACGCACTAGAAAGTGAAGTCCAGGAATACTAGCTCGTAACATGTAGTGCCATGCAAGACGTAACTTATAGTAGCAGCTGATCAGGAGCCGAGGGTCTGATCATTACACAACATGAAAGTATTTGTGTGCTAGATCTTATTACTGGTTACATTTCTTTCTTAATAGTTATCATTTATCTTGTGTGGGAACAGGATATTTATAACACATGCTGATACACTATAACGTTAAACCATTCTGCCAACTTCAAAAAGCACAAACATTTTTTTCAGCTTTTTCGAAGCTAGAATTGGATTCAATCAGTACTGACAACTAAGAGCTACACCCATTATAGAACCGCGTGTGCATGCGCCATCCCCATTCTTGGCAATGCAGTTTTGGGCAGAATTCTGCCTAAAGAATCAATATGTTCATTCTTCTGGCAGAGTCCAGAAGAGGCAGGGCCTACTAGGATGCCTGACAACATTATTCTGAGCATATACATTATACAAGTGCAATTATAACCAAAGGCTATAATGCAGCCCAAACCCTGAGGAGCAGCCTCCCCTCTGCAGGTCCATCCATAGACACAGGCCACTTGTACCTGATATTAAAATCCAGAATTTGACATCCATAAAAAAAGAAGGATCATAATATATTTTTTTACATTCACAATAGTGTAGTGGACAATTTTTTTGAATACAGAATTTTACACTCACGTTTCAGAAGACAGGAACCCCGGTGGATGTGGATCCTCTGGACCTGTGTGGCAAATGACTCGGACCATACCAGGGAGCGGAGTCTAAGGTGCCGCTGGTTTTCACCAGAGCCCACCGCAAAGCGGGATGGACTTGCTGCGGCAGGTGGCACCCAGGTCGCTACCTCTGTCACGGCTCGACCACACAGGCGGCTGAGGAGATGCGAAGCACAAGAGGGATAAGACAGCTCGTAGTCAGGATAGCAGAAGGTCAGGGCAGGCAGCACAGTAGCGTAGTCAGGAACGTAGCAAATGGTCAGTAGGCAGACGGAAAGGTCAGGTCACGGAGCAAAGGATAAGATACACAGCAAGGCAATAACAGGAAGTGCAACAAGATCCGGCAGGGAAGTGAGGAGGGTGGAGGAATTTATCAATGAGCAACAGGTGAATTACACTAATGAGCGCACTGGCCCTTTAAATCTTAAAGCTCCGGCGCGCACACCCTAGGGGACGGGGACACGCGTGCCAGAGCAGAGAGGCAGGGGCAGGAGAAGCACCAGGTGAGTGATTGACTGGGGCTCGCATGAGGGCGCGTCCCAAGATGCTAGTCCCAGCCCCGCCAGAAGCAGCAGGTAACGGGACCATGCGCTCACAGCCAGCGTGTGCGGCCGAAGCGCATAACTTAACACAGAAAAACTAAACTCACTGTAACGGAAACTGTGAAACAAAGACAAATACCCAGTGTGAACCCACCCTTACCAAATAACACCACTGTACAAGGAACAAATATTATCACTAAACATATTGCCATCATATCATTACTAAAAAAATACCCACAGTACTGTGACCAACATTCTATAAAGGCCAAATAATACTGCCAAACCATGAACACATATTACCACCACATAGTATTTAGTATATATTTATCACAATACTGTTATTGCGTAAAACTCATTATACCAAATGAATGTAATATTATCAATATTAACATCATACCTGGGACAAATATTACCGCCAAATTCTAACTACACCAACTACTACTGATTGAATCATACCCCAATACTGCCCCACATGGTAGATAGCACCAATAATTGTACCTCCACACTGAATATAGTACCAATAATAGTGCCCTCACACAGTAGTTAGTCCCTCAATAGTGCCCAACACAATACTTCCCCCCCCCCCCCCGACAGTGCAGACATACATTAGTTAGCACCCATAATGCCCACACACAGTAAATAATCCCCCTTCCTTGAGTACTGCCATTTGTGCCAAAAAAGATTACCCTTACCCCTGCCAGTGCAGGCAGTGTGACCTCTTCAGCTGCACCTGACTCCTTGTAGGCCCAAACAGCCCCTACTCCTCTGGGGCCCCTGCTCCATCACAGGCCCTAGATTCCTAGAACAGGGACCATAGAGGAGTAGGTGCTGTTTGGGGGGTATTGTGTCTCCCTGGAAGCTGCCCACACCATACATACTATAATCTGGGCAGTGGGGAAAAAAAAGAAACAACTTGACAGAGAGGATGCCTCCCAGAATTATATTTACTAGTGATTTTCTAATTTTAGTGGGAACTGAGATAGTGTATACGATTCACTACCCAGCTCCCAGCTGTGGTATGGCATATCCCACAGTCTCAGTTATGTATATGATTACAGTCATCTGGTGGATGGGACATTATATAGGCAGTGAACTCTGTGGCCGGTCGGGGGCTGAGCAGTACACTTGACAGCATGTTTCTGTTTCCCAGAAGTAAAGTCAGCTTTTCTCAGCAAAAGAACAGGGCGATCAGCCAATCACAGCGCTCCCAAGCTGCGCAAAAACACAAAGCAGCAGGAATAATTCCCAGTTACATGGCACATTCCCCACAGCTGCTTACAACATGTCCTGGTTTGGAACATTTGTAATGCAGGAGCAGCGGCTGCAGTACTCATGGTTATTAGAATAGCGGTGCTGAATTTAATGCCACAATTATGCACGTGTCACTGAGAGTGTATGGAACACGGGACAGTGAAATGAGTTACTGTATTTCAGGTAGAACTGTAGCTGTAGAAGAACATCATTGCATTGGTAATTGGGATATGTTGTGTAAATACAGACAATTACTAAGATTGTCGGGTTTTTACTAGTGGGAAAAGTTGTTTCAGACATGCAGGATTCCTCTCTAATTACTATTGGGAAAAGTCGGAAACATTTTCTGACCAGCTTTTTCTAGGTCGATATTTCCAGCCATTTACCCACAGGATTTTCTGTGAATTCCATAATAAATCAATCGGTTTGTGAAACCACGCCCCTTTATGGCCGACCACACCCCCTTTTCGGGTTTGTCGTATTTTTCAGTCGTAGACTGTCGCACACTGGCGCAGACATGTCTCAGGCAAAATAACCAGACAAAAACTGGTCGGTTTCAGCTTAGTAAATGAGGCCCAATGACTGCAATTTAACCCCTTAAGGACCGGAGGTTTTTCCGTTTTTGCATTTTCGTTTTTTGCTCCTTGCCTTTAAAAAATCATAACTCTTTCAAATTTACACCTAAAAATCCATATGATGGCTTATTTTTTGCGCCACCAATTCTACTTTGTAATGACGTCAGTCATTTTGCCCAAAAATCTATGGTGAAGCGGGAAAAAAAATCATTGTGCGACAAAATTTAAAAAAAAACGCTGTTTTGTAACTTTTGGGGGCTTCCGTTTCTACGTAGTACATTTTTCGGTAAAAATGACACCTGATATGTATTCTGTAGGTCCATACGATTAAAATGATACCCTACTTATATAGGTTTGATTTTGTCGGACTTCTGGAAAAAATCATAACTACATGCAGGAAAATTAATACGTTTAAAATTGTCATCTTCTGACCCCTATAACTTTTTTATTTTTCCGTGTATGGGGCGGTATGAGGGCTCATTTTTTGCGCCGTGATCTGAAGTTTTTAACGGTACCATTTTTGCATTGATAGGACTTATTGATCGCTTTTTATTCATTTTTTCATGATATAAAAAGTGACCAAAAATGCACTATTTTGGACTTTGGAATTTTTTTGCGCGCACGCCATTGACCGTGCGGTTTAATTAACGATATATTTTTATAATTCGGACATTTCCGCACGCGGCGATACCATTTATGTTTATTTTTATTTTTATTTACACTGTGTTTTTTCTTTTATGGGAAAAGGGGGGTGATTCAAACTTTTAATAGGGAAGGGGTTAAATGATGTTTATTCACTTTTTTTTTGCACTTTTTTTTTGCAGTGTTATAGGTCCCATAGGGACCTATAACACTGCACACACTGATCTTTTACATTGATCACTGGTTTCTCATAAGAAACCAGTGATCGATGATTCTGCCGCATGACTGCTCATGCCTGGATCTCAGGCACTGAGCTGTCATTCGGCGATCGGACAGCGAGGAGGCAGGTAGGGGCCCTCCCGCTGTCCTGTCAGCTGTTCGGGATGCCGCGATTTCACCGCGGCTATCCCGAACAGCCCACTGAGCTAGCCGGCATGCTTTCGGTTTCACTTTAGACGCGGCGTTCAACTTTGAACGCCGCGTCTAAAGGGTTAATAGCGCGCGGCACAGCGATCAATGCCGCGCGCTATTAGCCACGGGTCCCGGCCGTTGTAGCGTGTAACGTGGCCCCGCGTTATAGATCGGGACTGGACACATGACGTTCCAGTACGTCATGTGTCCTTAAGGGGTTAAAGGTTTAATAGAAATTTCGGATATGTTATATAGGCTATGCTCACTTTGTCTTTTATTGAAGTTGTTGGTAGTTCCAATGTCAGTGGTGTCCATCAGTGACCATTCGTATCTATCATACAAGGGACCTGACAGTGTCATGGCATTCATTACCAATGTGCAGTGTAAACATAGCCTTAGATGTGTAAGAAAATAACATTGCTGAGATTCTTGGATCTTGTTATAGAAGACAGAAAAATGTAATGTGACAAGTGAGTGTCTAAAGTCTTGGACCTCGTCCATTATAGAGAACAAGAGGCCATTGTCCCCAGCTATAAAGTTCCTAAAAACCCTACTACATTGGCCAAATAGATCTATACTGCCCTGAGTCATAGGCTCAGCAATCAGCCAACAAAGGCACAAGTGCTTGTTTGTTGCATATTTTATGTTGGCCTATAAATCCTTGTTAGTCGGCAGCATGTCTCCCTGTGTAAACGAGGAATATACTACCAACAATAATGGGGTGATCGGCAGTGATCAATTGTGTAGTTCTGCCGCATGAGAATTAAGCTGCATCAAAGGTTCCATAAAGGGGTACTCTGTCCCTGGACATCTTATCCCCTATCCAAAGAATTGGAGATAAGATGTCTGATCGTGGGGGAGTCCAGCCGCTGGGACCCCCCGGTCCTTGAGCGGCACCCCAGCGTGCTGAACATTGTTTAGAACGCTGGGTTCATGCGGCCATGGTTGTGACGTAACGCCACGCCCCCTCTATTCATGTATGTGTATGGAGGGCCAACTTTGTGGCTGGAAACAGAAATTATACACAAAGAGTAATGGGCTCAACCTTCAAATAATACCTATATGGGTGCCACCAGTGCTTAAAATATATGGAACCAACAGTAGCATAGAAAAGCATAAACACATAATAGAGCGCACACCCATGGCTAAGGGGGGGGGGTTGTGGTTGACCTGGTCCTTCTTGTTTTTAAGTGTTTTTATGAATAGTGTGCTTTATATAGCTATATTGTGTTTGTACTAATAAAGAATCAATAGGATATGATTTTGGTGTGCGCTTTATTGTGTGATTATGCTTTTTTATGCTACTGTTAAATTGAAATCCAGAAGTCAGACGATTGCCCTTTTTTGGCCTATTATAAGGGTACGTTTAGAGGAGTGGATTTTCGCAGCGTATTTTGCTGCGGATCCGCCGCTGAAGGACCCTCCGTATTCTGCCTTTACATGTGCCTGCTCGGAGTGGCAATACGCCGCTACGAGCAGACACACTGCGATGTGCGACTCGCCGCGCGCATGGGCAGTATACTCTCACATCGCGTCAGCTCATTGAGCTGGGGGAGTGGCCGCAACGTGTTCGAGTACACCGCGCATGCGCGGAGACTCGCACATTGTTTCAGTGTGTCTGCACGTAGCGGCTTATTGCAGCTCCAAGCAGGCACAAGTAAAGGCAGAATACAGAGAGTGGCGGATCTGCAGTGTAAAATCTGCTGCAAATTCGCTCGTGTGAACGTACCCTTAAAGTAGAATAGGAGCGGTCATGGAGCAACCTCTTCAATAAAGAAGTTTTAGAAATGTTTTGAGCCATAGCATTTCACTTTGTAACATAGATAGTATTGTGAAAGTTGGGTAATTAGGAGTAGAGTTTATAAAGTTTATTTTCTTCTTTTTCTGCATTTAGATTTGCTGGGTTATGTAGCATTCTGAGATTAGAAGTCTAGCTATGAACACTAGGGATGAGCAAATCGAAACTGACGAATGCGAATTCATTACGAATTTCAGGAAAAATTCAGAATCTCTTCATTAAACTCCATTTAGTGCAGTCCAGGCTCCAGGGGGCATCTAAAATGGCGAATCCACATGTGAGGACATGGGGCAAGGAATCCTGGGAAGGCGGGAACAAGTGTGGTGGCCCAGTACGGGAGTTATACTCCTGTACCCTTGCTGCCCTGTCAGGCAGCCTTCCTGTAGTGTCCCCAGGGCCCCCAACACCTGTCCCCTTATGTATATATATTTTCTGCCATGTGTTATACTGTAAAATGTATATGAGTGTTATTGCTTTAAAGGGGGTACTCCCTTTAAATAGATTTGTAAATTACTTCTATTAAAAAAATCTTAATCCTTCCTGTACTTATTAGCTGCTGAATACTACAGAGGAAATTATTTTCTTTTTGGAACACAGAGCTCTCTGCGGACATCACGAGCACAGTGCTCTCTGCTGACATTTTAGGAACTGTCCAGAGCAGCATATATTTTCTATGGGGATTTTCTCCTACTCTGGACAGTTCTTAACCCCTTAACGATGCAGGACTTATATTTACGTCCTGCGCCGGCTCTCGCGATATGAAGTGGGATCGCGCCACGATCCCGCATCATATCGCGTCGGTCCCGGCGCTCATCAACGGCTGGGACCTGCGGATAATATCACACATCGCCGATCGCGGCGATGTGCGGTATTAACCCTTTAGAAGCGGCGGTCAAAGCTGACCACCACTTCTAAAGTGAAAGTGACCCGGCTGCTCAGTCGGGCTGTTCGGGACCGCCGCGGTGAAATCGCGGCGTCCCGAACAGCTGACAGGACACCGGGAGGGCCCTTACCTGCCTCCTCGGTGTCCGATCGGCGAATGACTGCTCCGTGCCTGAGATCCAGGCAGGAGCAGTCAAGCGCCGATAACACTCTACACAGGCGTGTTAATACACGCCTGTGATCTGTGTAAAAGATCAGTGTGTGCAGTGTTATAGGTCCCTATGGGACCTATAACACTGCAAAAAAAATGTAAAAAAAAAGTGTTAATAAAGGTCATTTAACCCCTTCCCTAATAAAAGTTTGATTCACCCCCCTTTTCCCATAAAAAAAAATAAGTGTAAAAAAAATAAATAAATAAACATATGTGGTACTGCCGCGTGTGTAAATGTCCGAACTATAAAAATATGTCATTAATTAAACCGCACGGTCAATGGCGTATGCGCAAAAAAATTCCAAAGTCAAAAAAAGCGCATGTTTGGTCACTTTTTATACCATTAAAAAATTATTAAAAAGTGATCAAAAAGTCCGATCAAAACAAAAATCATACCGATAAAAACTTCAGATCACGACGCAAAAAATGAGTCCTCATTTCTCCCTGTACATGGAAAAATAAAAAAGTTATAGGGGTCAGAAGATGACATTTTTAAACGTATAAATTTTCCTGCATGTAGTTATGATTTTTTCCAGAAGTACAACAAAATGAAACCTATATAAGTAGGGTATCATTTTAACTGTATGGACCTACAGAATAATTATAAGGTGTAATTTTTACCGAAATATGCACTGCGTAGAAACGGAAGCCCCCAAAAGATACAAAATGGTGTTTTTTCTTTGATTTTGTCGCACAATGATTTTTTTTTCCGTTTCGCCGTGCATTTTTGGGTAAAATGACTAATGTCACTGCAAAGTAGAATTGGCGACCCAAAAAATAAACCATAATATGGATTTTTAGGTGGAAAATTGAAAGGGTTATGATTTTTAAAAGGTAAGGAGGAAAAAACGAAAGTGCAAAAATGGAAAAACCCTGAGTCCTTAAGGGGTTAAAATGGACAGAGATGTCAGCTGAGAGCACTGTGGTCAGGATGTCCGCAGAGAGCTCTGTGTTCCAAAAAGAAAATAATCTCCTCTGTATTATTCATCAGCTAATAAGTACTGGAAGGATTAAGATTTTTTAATAGAAGTAATTTACAAATCTGTTTAACTTTCTGGCACCAGTTGATTAAACAAAGTTAATTGTAACAGTGACCATGTGACCAATGGGACGCCACCAGAGTCTCCCCTATATAAGCCCTGGGTGGAGCCTCTGCTCTCTCTCTTTCCCTGAGTTGTAGTGCAGTCAAGTCCTAGAGTGTGTCTGGAGTCTATAGAAGGCCTCAAGTCAGTCCTGCAGCCACAAGCTACAAGTCTACAAGTAAGCTGCAGTCACAGTCAGTGTCAAGTCAAGTCAGTCACAAGTCATCTGTTGTCAAGTCAGAGTGGCCTGCACTAAAATTGTCAAAATCTACTGCAAGTCCCAGCAAGCCCTTAAGGTCTCTGAAGTCACTGGTCATCTCTGTGGGCCTAACTGAACTGTATAGACTGTTCCACCTGTCACTCAGTAAAGCTACCGTTGTCCATAACTTGGCGTCGGAATCATTATTGCCCCCGTGCCTAGCCCAGGATCCAGCGGTACACCTTCGGGTGGTAACGAGGATAAGCCACGCCCTGACGTCACGAATACAAGGGGTTAATGCCATCTGCCCCTAGGGTAAATCCACCTGCCCTGCATCACATCCCATACCACAACTTTTGGCGTCCTATGAACAGGATACAGGTGTGCACCTTATATCTAACGTCCTCCCCCAGTCTGAACTGTGTCCAGTATTGTCAGAGAATCGCATGCCGATGCGAATAAAATTTGCACCATAAAGTGTACGGGGCTTTGCTAGTGAAAAGTGTTTTACCCGAGGCGCTTGTGAAATAGAGGGGGAGGTGAAGAAAGCACTGTTATTCGTCATTGGAAACAGTGCTGAAGTCATGAATACTATGTGCAAGATTCGTGCCGAAGCAATGTTACGTGCCAAGATGTCTACGCCATACCTGAAAGGGTTAATCAATTGGAAGAAAAGCGTGTGAAGGGATCCCGCCAGAGCCAGCGTCCTACCCGTGGGTGTGGAAGCCAAGTCGCAGCTCCTAAGAAGAGGACGCACCGCTGAATAACGTCCGGTCCCAGGCCCTGCTGATGACGAAGTTCCGGCCGGCGGCCATTTTGTTGGAGACCGTTATAAGAAGAGGAGCGGAGCCGGACCTCTTCAGTCTTGCCGAAGTTCCTGGTGAGAGCAAGAAGATGGCGGAGGCACAGCAGCAATGAGGTCAGAGAGTCCCAAGATGGCGCTGGGGTCCCAGCAACTTGCCGCGGTGCAGATGTTCCAGGAGTTAGTGGATCGTCTGCAGAGATTCTCCATCGGGGCCGAAGACGCCCATCTTAAAGTTCTGCTACCTGAGGATGATGAAGATTGGCCTGCAACTCTGGCGGGTGGAATGCACGCATCATCGCAAGGATTGTCGCTGGTGAGGATGTCTCCCCACTACCGGACCTGGGGATTCTGGCGGAGATCCACATGGAGGAGTCGGAAGTGAGTACCCAGGCCAAGGCCGCGTTCTCTACCCCTCCATATACCCCCAGCCCAGAGCCAAAGCCCCAGGCCCATCAGCCCCCAGCACATACCCTTTCACCACCACTGTCACAGTGGCTATTTGGCGACGAGTCAGCCCGTATCCAGTATATGGGGGACCATCTCCTACCCCTGCCAGGGAAGTCCCATCCTCCAGTTCCAGTAACCCAGACCGAGAGGGCCAAACGAGAGGCAGAAGTGGCTGCCATAGTTGAAGAAATGCAGGCACAGAGGAGAAAGAAGTATAACCATAAAGTAATGCGGTATGAAGTACACCAAGCCACATGCCCACATGCAAGATGTGTCGGCAGAAGGTGAAGCGTGGCCAGGGTCCCAATGTTGGCACCACGGCCCTGCGTCAACATATGCAGGATCACCATAAAGTGGCCTGGGAGAACCGTGGCTCCGATGTGGTGGTCCAGCCTGCTGCATCACCCAGAGGCACGCCACTTCCTGTTTTAGCCAGCCAAAGCTCCAGTACCTCAGCCGAAGGGAGCTGTGTGTCATGTCCATCTGCTGTCACTCCAGATGCTCCTGCTCCTCCTACTTCGAGTCAGTCATTCCGCCAGCAATCTATCGGCAAAGCCATGTCTAAGAGACAACAGTATGGGCCCACTCATCCAACGGCGCAGAAACTGAACGTGCTCCTGTCCAAGTTGCTGGTGCTGCAGTCCCTCCCTTTTCAAGTGGTGGACTCTGCACCTTTCAGAGAACTGATGGCTTGTGCCAAGCTGAGGTACTGGAGAGTCCCAAGCCATCATTTCTTTACGAAGAAGGCAGTACCAGCCTTGCACAATTTTGTGGAACAGAAGGTGGGCCAGTCCTTGAGCCTGTCAGTGTGTACCAAAGTGCACCGCAGCGCCGACATGTGTAGCTGTAACTACAGTCAGGGACAATACAGGTCCATTATGGGCCACTGGGTGAATGTGGTTCCTGCACAGCCACAACAGCAACTTGGACAGGTCAAACCGTTTCTACCTCCACGCTCTCTGACCGTTGGTCCTGTGACAGTGTACGACTCCGCCTCCTCATCCTCCACCATGTCCTCGGTCTCCACTGCACAGACAAGTCTCAGTGCCCCTCCAGCATAACATGTGTGCAGGGCACGGTGGTGTCACACTGTTCTTCACATGGTTTGCCTTGGCGAACGGAGTCACACATGGGGGGAACTGCTAAAAATCATTCATCAAGAGATCGAATCATGGCTTACTCCACAAAAACCGGCCATGGGAACCATGGTGACCAACAACGGGAAGATCATCAACGGGAAGGGTACAACGTACGGTCCATTGTAACTGGTGGGGGTAAAAACTTCCCCTGTAAGGCCCTACTCTCTCATTATTAATTCAGTTCTTGGCAAGTGTTATTCGCCCTAAAAAGGGTGGCTCCACACAGAAAACTCTCCCTGTTTCCACCTAAAAGCACTGCCATTTCACAGGGTTTTTAGGTGGAAATAGGGAGAGGTTCCTGTGTGGGGTCTCCCTTTTTATGGCGAGTAACACTTGCCAAGAAGGGAATTAATAATGCAAGAGTAGGGCCTTACAGGGGAAGTTTTTACCCCCACCGGTTAACCATACGTTGTTCCCTTTTAGAGGTCTTTGCATCGCATCAATACTTGGTGGTGTAGGTGGCACATGGTGTTTTTTTGCACACCTTTCCTTTTGTTTGATTTAAAAAAAAAAACATTTGGGTACATATATTTTATCCTAAGAATATTGTTACATTAAAGTTACATTTTACGTAATGCATATCCTCAATACTTACTTGTGCACACTAACACTTTTTCAAAAGAGATGGTTTTCTTCTGCCTACCTGCCTCATCTACTATTCTGATCCTGCCACCCGCCTGATGCCACACATCTGATGCCAATTTCTCCTTTTTTCACCCACCTTCGTCACCGGGTACTGGTATTGCCACTGGCCACCCCACTATGTCACTGGGTCACTTTCAAGACTCCTGATGCTGCTGATGCCACCTCCAGGCTGTCTCATATTGCCACCATTTGTTCTCCTCATGCTGATGCCAGCTCCAAGCTGTCTCTTTCTGCACCTATATGGTCTCCTCATGCTCTCGCCACCTCCAGGCTGTGTCACTGTACCGGCATGTGGTCTCCTCATGCTGCTGGCACATTAAATAAAACTTTTTAGGTTAATCTATTTGAAATCTTCAATTTAAATGTTAAAAAATATCTTTTATCTTTTCTATTGTGAGGCCCTATGGTCTCATCAGGCTGTTGCCACCTCCAGGCTTGGGTCATTCAGCCATTATATGGTCTCCTCATGCTGCTGCCACCTCCACGCTGTGTCATTCAGCCACTATATGGTCTCCTCATAGTGATGCCACCTCCAGGCTCTGTCATTGTGCCGCTCTGTGACAGTGATTCTAATAGCGATGCCTCTAATCTGCATGTCATACTGAATAACAGTATTATTTCACTTACCCAGCACACACCCTATGCGTGTTACACAAAGGCAAAGTTTTCTACACCCCTATTGAGACTCTCTGTAGGCCAGAAATAGCCATTTTTAAAAATGTGCCTATCTCTAATGAACACTATAAACAACTCATGGTGCACAAACAACTCTGCATACATTCCAAGCATTGTTATATGAAGGATAAAGTCATGTTCCTTGAAGAGTCATTTCTATGGGTCAACATTTATCATTTCATGTTTCTTTTATTTGTATTCAGTTTAAAGCTCCTGGCACCATATGGTAAAGACGTCTGCAGTTACAATTATACACACATACACATTTATTTAGATACAGTGCAGGAGCAGCTCCCTAAAAAAGGAATTTGTAAAGTTTTCAGACCCTTTAACTTTTTCCTAATTTTTTATGTTGAGTTTTCCCCTATCATTTTGCACTTTATATTTCATAGTGACAGTAAAAACAGAATTTTAGACATTTTATACAACAAAAATTTTGCATGGCCATAAGTATTCAGACACTTTGCTGGGACACTTAATATTCATCTCTGGTGGCCTCCCATTTGTCATGATTATGTTGATGTTTCTATGCCTTAATTGGAGTCACCTGTGGTAAATTCCCCAAAAATAAGACATACCCATAAAATTAGCCGTAGCCGAATTTCAAAGCATTGGCATAATATAAGCCATACCTCGAAAATAAGACAGTTGTGGGTATGGCTAAGCGTACCGCCATGGAGCGGAAAAGAAGACGGGCAGCCCTTCTCATCTGCCCCATCATGACAGCTGCTATTTTGGAGGTGAACGCAGAGGTGCCGGCAGCCCCATAAACAAGGTCGGCTCCCCCCGTCAGGTCCAGGTCCTTCTGTTCGAGCTGCCATAGAGGGAGACAGAAAGTGAAAGTCTCCTCAGTGAAGTGAGGAACAGAAGTTTCTGCTTTGTGGGTCCTCAGGGGGGAGAATAAAGCTGTGGCTGCCATTTTACTGAGCACTGTGGGTCTCTCTCACCCAGCACCAACCAGCAACAGTCTGTGGGTCTCTCTCACTCTATTACTCGACATGAAAGATTGGGGCCAATGGTTCAAAGGAACTGAAGTTGCAAGAAATGCAGGATGGAATTCTGGGTTTAGAGAGTTATGACAATGTTCCAGAAAAAGACGACTTAACTGTATTTGAATAAATGTTTCCAGAAGACGACTTAACTGAATTTGAATAAATGTAGATTGCTGTATTGTTGTACCATACTTAAAGGGGTATTCCGGGCAAAAACATTTCATCCCCTAGCCAAAATATAGAGGATAAGATTTCTGATCACGGCACGGGAATCTGGCACGGGGGGCCCGCCACTGGGACCCCCGCAATCTCCCTGCAGCACCCACATTCTATGCGGGAGCTTTGTCTCCAGTTTCGGAAACCTCTGGGTTTCCAGGACCGAGGACGTGACCTCACGCCACGCCCCCTCCATTCATGTCTATGGGAGGGGGCGTGACGGCCATCACGCCCCCTCCCATAGACAGGAATGGAGGGGGCATGGCATGGCTTGACGTCACGTCACCAGTCCCGGAGGTTTCTAAAACTGGAGACGCAGCTCCCGCATAGAATGCGGCTGCTGTTGGGAGATCGTGGGGGTCCCAGCGGTAGGCCCCCCGAGATCACACATCTTATCCACTATCCTTTGGATAGGGGATAAAATGTTTTTGCCCGGAATACCCCTTTAATAAAAATAAGACATCCCCTGAAAATAAGCCATAGTGTGTCTTTTTGAGGAAAAATAAATATAAGACAATGCCTTGTTTTTGGGGAAACATGGTATAAGGTCTCATAGCTGACATATCCGAGCAAAAACAAAGACATGAGGGGGGAAAGAACTGCCTGTAGAGCTCAGAGTCAGGACTGTGTGGAGGCAGAGATCTGGAGAAGGGGGTCATAAAATCTCTGCTGCACTGAATGTTCCCAAGAACACAGTGGCCTCCAAAGTGCCCAAAGGTCCATCAGACTGTTAGAAACAAGATTTTCTGGTCTGATGAAACCAAGATTGAATTTTCTAGCCTCAAATCAAAGTGTGTGGAGGAACCCAGGCACTGCTCATTCCCTGTCCAATCTATCTATCTATCTATCTATCTATATATATATATATATATATATATATATTTATAAAACTCAACTTGTGTATGTATGTGTGTAAGTTGCAGCATCACTTCCGAACCGCTAAAGATATTAACATTAAACTTGGCACACATGTTACTAATATGTCAACAACAAACATAGGATAGGTAATTCAACCCTTCCCTCTCCCAGTTGTGAGAGCCGGGGTTTTTATTTAAAGTCCCATACAAGTCTATGGGAAATATAACTTCCAAACAGCTGAGGATATTTTGGCAATACTTGGTCACTGTCACGATTCGGCTTCCAGGTAGTGGATCCTCTGTGTCAGCGAGGGATTGGCGTGGACCGTGCTAGTGGACCGGTTCTAAGAAGCTACTGGTTTTCACCAGAGCCCGCCGCAAAGCGGGATGGTCTTGCTGCGGCAGTAGCAACCAGGTCGTATCCACTAGCAACGGCTCTACCTCGCTGACTGCTGAGAAGGCGTGGGACAGAAGGACTAGGCAGAGGCAAGGTCAGACGTAGCAGAAGGTCGGGGGCAGGCGGCAAGATTCGTAGTCAGGATGGGTAGCAGAAGTTCAGGTACACAGGCTTTGGACACACTAAACGCTTTCACTGGCACAAGGCAACAAGATCCGGCAAGGGAGTGCAAGGGAGGAGACTAGATATAGCCAGGGAACAGGTGGGAACCAATTAAGCTAATTGGGCCAGGCACCAATCATTGGTGCACTGGCCCTTTAAGTCTCAGAGAGCTGGCGCGCGCGCTCCCTAGAGAGCGGAGCCGCGCGCGCCAGCACATGACAGCAGGGGACCGGGACGGGTAAGTGACCTGGGATGCGATTCGCGAGCGGGCGCGTCCCGCTGTGCGAATCGCATCCCCAACGGCCAAGACAGTGCAGCGCTCCCGGTCAGCGGGACTGACCGGGGCGCTGCAGGGAGAAAGACGCCGTGAGCGCTCCGGGGAGGAGCGGGGACCCGGAGCGCTAGGCGTAACAGTACCCCCCCCCTTAGGTCTCCCCTTCTCTTTGTCCGGTAACTGCCTCCCCTGGGATGAGGACACCTGGAAAGAATGGAGGGTTTCCTCAACGGCAGGCAGTACAGCAGGAGTGGGAATGGGGAGGGAGGGCAGAGGGCGAGGCCTGGCACGGAGCAGTGTGACACCAGGACGGGGACCATGGGGAGGCACAGAGGCTTGCCTGACGGGACTGGGAGGGGGGGAGAGGCACTTCCTGTGGCAGGCAGAGTCCCAATTCCTGATCTCCCCGGTGGTCCAATCAATGGTGGGGGAATGAAGCCGGAGCCAAGGCAGACCGAGGAGGACCTCAGAGGTACAGTTGGGGAGAATGAAGAATTCAATCCTCTCAAGGTGGGGTCCAATAGACATGAGGAGGGGCTCTGTGCGGTAACGCACGGTGCAGTCCAATCTGGCTCCGTTGACCGCGGAAATGTAGAGCGGCTTGACGAGACGGGTCACCGGGATGCTGAATTTATTAACAAACGACTCTAAAATAAAATTTCCTGAGGCACCGGAGTCCAAGCAGGCCACGGCTGAGAGGGAGGAGCTGGCTGAAGAAGAAATCCGCACGGGTACCGTGAGACGTGGAGGAGCAGACTTGGAACCAAGAGACGCCACACCCACGTGAGCTGGGTGCGTGCGTGCGTTTCCCAGGCGTGGAGGACGGATAGGACAATCCACCAAGAAATGCTCGGTACTGGCACAGTAAAGACAGAGATTTTCTTCCCTGCGGCGATTCCTCTCTTCCTGGGTCAGGCGAGACTTATCCACTTGCATGGCCTCCTCGGCGGGAGGCCCAGGCGTAGATTGCAACGGATACTGTGGGAGAGGTGCCCAGAGATCTAAGTCTTTTTCCTGGCGGAGCTCTTGGTGTCGCTCAGAAAAACGCATGTCAATGCGGGTAGCTAGATGGATGAGTTCTTGCAGATTGGCAGGAATCTCTCGTGCGGCCAGCACATCCTTGATGCGACTGGATAGGCCTTTTTTAAAGGTCGCGCAGAGAGCCTCGTTATTCCAGGATAATTCTGAAGCAAGAGTACGGAATTGTACGGCATACTCGCCAACGGAAGAATTACCCTGGACCAGGTTCAACAGGGCAGTCTCGGCAGAAGAAGCTCGGGCTGGCTCCTCGAAGACACTCCGGAGTTCAGTGAAGAAGGCCTGGACTGTGGCTGTGGCAGGATCATTGCGGTCCCAGAGCGGTGTGGCCCAAGACAAGGCCTTTCCTGAAAGAAGGCTTACTACGAACGCCACCTTAGACCGTTCTGAAGGAAACAAGTCCGACATCATCTCCATATGCAGGGAACACTGAGACAAAAATCCACGGCAGAGTCTGGAGTCCCCATCAAATTTGTCCGGCAGGGACAAGCGGAGGCTAGGAGCGGCCACTCGCTGCGGAGGAGGTGCAGGAGCTGGCGGAGGAGATGGTTGCTGCTGTAGCAGAGGCAGAAGTTGCTGTAACATGGCGGTCAACTGCGACAGCTGCTGTCCTTGTTGGGCAATCTGCTGCGATTGCTGAGCGACCACCGTGGGAAGATCAGCGAGACTTGGCAGCGGCACCTCAGCGGGATCCATGGCCGGATCTACTGTCACGATTCGGCTTCCAGGTAGTGGATCCTCTGTGTCAGCGAGGGATTGGCGTGGACCGTGCTAGTGGACCGGTTCTAAGAAGCTACTGGTTTTCACCAGAGCCCGCCGCAAAGCGGGATGGTCTTGCTGCGGCAGTAGCAACCAGGTCGTATCCACTAGCAACGGCTCTACCTCGCTGACTGCTGAGAAGGCGTGGGACAGAAGGACTAGGCAGAGGCAAGGTCAGACGTAGCAGAAGGTCGGGGGCAGGCGGCAAGATTCGTAGTCAGGATGGGTAGCAGAAGTTCAGGTACACAGGCTTTGGACACACTAAACGCTTTCACTGGCACAAGGCAACAAGATCCGGCAAGGGAGTGCAAGGGAGGAGACTAGATATAGCCAGGGAACAGGTGGGAACCAATTAAGCTAATTGGGCCAGGCACCAATCATTGGTGCACTGGCCCTTTAAGTCTCAGAGAGCTGGCGCGCGCGCGCCCTAGAGAGCGGAGCCGCGCGCGCCAGCACATGACAGCAGGGGACCGGGACGGGTAAGTGACCTGGGATGCGATTCGCGAGCGGGCGCGTCCCGCTGTGCGAATCGCATCCCCAACGGCCAAGACAGTGCAGCGCTCCCGGTCAGCGGGACTGACCGGGGCGCTGCAGGGAGAAAGACGCCGTGAGCGCTCCGGGGAGGAGCGGGGACCCGGAGCGCTAGGCGTAACAGTCACATGTTACTTATATGTCAAATAAAAATATATAGTAGTTAAATTAACCCCTAACCTGCCCCCATATGTGAAGGATGGGGTCCCATGCAAGTATATAGGACTTCTAGTACCTTACTCCACAAGTTCTGCTCTGCTTCTCCTGGTGAATGCGTCAGTCCGGCTGGTAAGCCACACCTTACCTGCATGCCATGTCCCATCTCACAAAGACACGCCCACCTTTTAAGCCACACCCTTTTATTTTCAGTTTACAATATCTTTACTACAACGCAGCCCCACCTGAGGACGGGACATGAGGATTAGAAATTAGGATTAGCAATGGGGATGGGATTTGGGGATGGGATATGGGATCGAGATATGAGAACAAAATATGAGGACAGGATATGAAGTCAGAATATGAGGAGAGGATTTGGGGTCGGGATTTAGGGATGGGATATGAGGACAAATGCTTCCTCCTTTGTTGCTTTTCCTTCCCCACAAGGATAAGGTAGGAAAAACCGGGCAGCATCGGGTACTCAGCTAGTATCATTCATAAAGTGAAGCATGGTGGTGGGAGCATTTTAATGTGGGGCCATTTTTCAGTGGCAGGGGCAGGAAAGACAGGTCAGGGTTGAGGGAAAGTTTATTTGAGCAAAGTACAGTGATATTGTTAAAGTCCAACCGTTCCCCCCCCCCCCCCCGTGATCTTAGGGGCCCCAGCTCGCTGGCCAGAGAGCACGTGTCGACCACCGCATGAAGCGACAGCTGACACGCCCCCTCAATAAAACTCTATGGGAGCCGGATATTGCCGAAGGCAGCGCTCCGGCTCTGCCATAGTGCTGTATTGAGGGGGTGTGTCAGCCGCCGCTTCGTGCGGTGGTCGACATGCCCCCTTCTCGCGGGCTGGCAGGGCCCCATATGGGAGATTGCTGGGGGTCCCAGCGGTCGGACCCCCCCTCGATCTGGAACTTATCCCCTATCCTTACTATAGGAGACACGTTTTTCAAGACTGGAGTACTCCTTTAATGGTTATGTGTTGAGTTATTTTGAGGGGACACAACATTAAACCCTGTTATACAGGCTGTGCACTCACTTCTTTACATTGTAGCAGAGGGTTATTTCTTCAGTGTTGTCACATGAAAAGATATAATAAAATATTTACAAAAATGTGAGGGGTGGACTCACTTATGTGAGATACAATTTTACTTTCCGGGATAGCTTACTAATAGCTAACATGTCTGCCATTACAGCTTCTACAACTAGCTTCCTTATACTTGATATTAAATTACAGATTTTGCTTAGCGGTTCAGAAGCTTCAAATTACCCTTGCAATGGACTGCAAAGGACTGGTATTGTCAGTAAGTTTATTCTGTTTTGCTTCTGAGCATAACAAGTCCTTATATGTTTAGAAAAGTAGAAAACAATGACACAAAGCTTGTGAATGTGCTGCCCAGAATGTTATTACAATTGTGACACAGTATCGGGAAACAACGTCATAGCGTAAATACTGTAAAAACTAGAGGGGAAATAGTAATCTATGCAGAATAGAAAACAATGGGAGGTAGTGTTGTGGTAGTTATGTTCTTGCACATAAGGGTCATTATTATAATAGATATATTTCTGCATATAGGAGGTAGTAATATAGTAGTTATATTCTTGCACACAGATTATTATAGTTTTTATTTACTGTATAGGTAGTAGCATGGTAGTAGTTATATTGTTTTATATATATATATATATATATATATATATATATATATATATATATAGAAAGGGCAGTATTATATTATATTCTAGTACATAGGAGGCAGTATTATAGTAGTTATATTCTTGTACATAGGAGCAGTAGTATAGTAGTTCTAAGTGACAACAAAAAATATATTTAATGGAGTAATCCAGCTTAGTTAAATGTATCCCCTAATCAAAGGGTCAGACTGCTGGGTCACCTCAAATGTACATAGTGCGCTCTCAGTCCTGAGCCTTGTTGTGTGCCCGCAGAGCATTTTACGTCCATATATGGGGTATTTCCGTACTCAGGAGAAATTGTGTTACAAGTTTTGGGGGTCTTTTTTCCTTTTACCTCTTGTGAAAATTAAAAGTATGGGGCAACACCAGCATATTAGTGTAAAATGTTTTATTTTTTTACAATAACATACTGGGGTAGACCCCAACTTTGCCTTTTCATAAGGGGTGAAAGGAGAAAAAGCTCCCCAATATTTGTTAGGCAATTTCTCCCGAGTACAGAAATACCCCATATGTGGCCCCAAACTGTTGAAATACGACAGGGCTCCGAAGTGAGAGAGCACCATGTGCATTTGAGGCCTAAATTAGGGATTTGCATAGGGACAGACCCGGATGCTAAAATTAGACTTGCCTCCGATACCAAAATTACCCTATTTGTATGTGTAGTGTTTTACCCTTTATTTTGTGTAGGTGTAATGTAGTGTAGTGTTTTTAGGGTACTTTCACATTGTCGTGCAGTAATAACTCAATTATGAATTATGGTCATAAAAATGATTAATTATGAAAAATGAAAAATTATGAAAATTATTAAAAATATCAAAATTATGACCTGGTGAATTGTAGAAAAGCTAATCAATACAATACACATCTGAGTCCGACTATTTCCTCAGATATAAAAAAAAAGTTATTTTTATGACGGCCGGATGGCTGAGTCGGACTGCGCTGCGGCTGGTGATTGGCTGATTCATCCGACCACCGGCAACCAGGAAGTGGATTGCGGCGGAGACCGGAGCCGGTTACCGGAGGCCCCGGGGGAGTGGAGGAAGGTATGTACATCTTAATTTTTTTACTGCCGGCACTATGGGGGACAATTTTTATGGTCTGGCGTTCTCCTTTAAGGATGTAGTTTTGCAATATACAATAATACACAGGTATTATAAGGTATGCAGATTTATTGGTTATAAGATTATAAACATAAATGAGTAATAAACACAATGACATATGCAAATGAATATCAATTAGATATTAGTAAACAGTATAAGCTTGTTAATTGACTACATTTAGTAGAACAATACATGCAAGTAGTAAGTAACTTGTTACAATAAACAAAAGCTACCAGAAAAGAATCATATAAGAAAAAGGTTACAAATCACTCTATCCAGAGGAACCTCATGATATTAAGATGGGCAATATCTAATCATGACATCAATATTTGGAATGCTAGATACATTCTCCGCCCCCTTCTAACCAACTAAAAATCACATGACTCCAAGAATGGGGAAATCCATCTAAGAATATATACATGGAAGAACTATGATATACTTCTGCCCCATTCTGGACTATTCTCTATACATTACTTTGGTAATACATTAAGACTGATAGCAGAGATATATGATCTTGCTCTATATTTTAGGAGGAAGAACTTGAAACAAGTTTCCTGTGTGGGAAATATATTTATAATACTTAGCTTGGCGAGTAGGAGTTCTATCAATATCTAAGTAATTATTTAATGCTTTGACAGATTATGAGTCTTGATTGTTCTGCAGGTAGAATGAAGTCTCACTATATCCTAAAACTATAATCTCAATATCGAGATAATTAATTATTTTATTTAGTTAATTTATTCGCCAATCTAAATGGTATAATTCCATCCACATTATCCCAATTAGTCTTAATTAAATGGAATACCATTTTTGTGTCTATTACCAAAACTGTAAGAACCTTACTTCTGCTCTGAGGAACACTGAATGGTCCATCTCATTGTCAGGGACAGCCATTGGGTCGGTACCGTGTGATCAGTCTGGCATCTGGGATCTCACATGGCTTTCATGGCTTCCATCTTGTGGACCTCTTTTAGTGGAAGACCTCTTTGTCTTTGTCTGTCCTTTTCAGCCTACAGTCTACAGTTCAGATCAAAGTCTCCAGTTCCCCCTCAGTTCAGTTAGAGCAGTTCAGACTTCAGTATCCTAACATCTGGTTTACCAGACTTTTTAATTAGTTAGACACACCCTCCTAAATTGGAATTCCCCAATGAATGTAGGTTGGGCGTGTACATATGGTAATGACTATGGCATCACTATATTACCCAGAATGCATTGAGCATATCACCCATAATGCCTTTCCTGTGGTGTAATGTCACCTACCCATCCACCAGGGGTTGCTATTGCATAAGCAATTATCATCATTACCATTAAGGGCTAACTGTCAATAATTGGTCTTAAACCAACATTCCACACTTGAAATATGGAGCACTAGATTATCAAACAGGGATTACTTTTGACATCTATAAGTAATCAAACCCTGGATTCTCATAGACATAGAGTCTCCAATTAGACATCCTAAATGTATTAGATAGATAAAGAGTCCCATGTAGGTCTCTTTCCCCACAGATGTGTGAATGCCTAGAGAATGTAACTAGACCCCTTATCAGTCTCTTGTCTAAACACCAAAAATAAACTAAGTAGACATCTGTACTCCCTGACTGGCATTTATACAGAGAAGGACTTAATACACAAAATGGCTGAGATCATGCTATTATGCTATGAAACATATTAAAACATAGTGATTCATTTTTGGGGTGTACAAAATGCATGGCAACATGGGCGGGGGTTTACAGCGATTTTCCTGCTGGGAGTTTGAGCTTATTGCTGCATCTCAAACTTGTAGCGAGAAACTCACTGTAAACCCCCGCCCGTGTGAATGTACCATGTACATTCATATGAGGGGGGGGGGGGCAAACCTTTAGCTGTTGCAAAACTACAAATCCCAGCATGTTCTTTGGTTATCCGTGCATGCTGGGGGTTGTAGTTATGCAACAGCTGGAGACACACTGGTTGCAAAACACTGAGAGTTTGTTACGTAAAGGGGTACTCCGGTGGAAAACTTTTTTTTTTTAAATAAACTGGTGCCAGAAAGTTAAACAGATTTGTAAATTACTTCTATTAAAAATCTTAATCCTTCCAGTACTTAGCTGCTGAATACTACAGAGAAAATTTTTTTCTTTTTGGAGCACAGTGCTCTCTGCTGACATCTCTGTCCATTTTAAGAACTGTCCAGAATAGGAGAAAATCCCCATAGCGAACATATGCTGCTCTGGACAGTTCCTAAAATGGACAGAGGTGTCAGTAGAGAGCACTGTGCTCGTGATGTCAGAAGAGAGCACTGTGGTCCTCAGTGTTTTTCAACCAGTGTGCCTTCAGCTGTTGCAAAAGCTACAACGCCCAACATGCATGGACAGCCAAAGGGCATGCTGGGACTTGTAGTTATGCAACAGCTAGAGGCATACTACTAAAACTCCCAGCATGTCCTTTGGCTGCCCAGGCATGCTGGGGGTTGTAGTTATGCAACAGCTGGAGGAACACTGCTTGCAAAACACTAAGAGTTTGTTACTTAACTCAGTGTTTCGCAACCAGTGAGCCTTCAGCTGTTGCAAAACTACAACTCTCAGTATGCACTTACAGCCGAAGGGCATACTGGGTCTTGTAGTTATGCAACAGCTGGAGGCACACTACTGCAACTCCCAGCATGCCCTTTGGTAGTTTGTGCAAACCATATTGTGATCCATAGGTACGGGTCCTCCACTCCAAAGTAGGTGCACAACTGCATTTGGAGTTGAGCACCTTGTATCACTTTAGATCACGTCAATGTAATTGCATGCTGGGGGTTGTAGATATGCAATTGCTGGAGGCACACTTATTCATTCAAAAAATGTGCCTCCAGCTGTTGCCTAACTACAACCCCCAGCATGCACAAACTACCAAAGGGCATGCTGGGAGTTGTAGATGGGCCTTCTTCCGTTGCATAACAACAACTCCCAGCATGCCCTTTTGTGCATGACGGGTGTTGGTGCTAGGCAACAGCAGGAGGCATGGCCTTACCTTCTGCTGCTGCACACGTCCTGCCTGTCATCCTGCCGCCGCTGCTGTCTCCACTCCAGGGGCCCCTATTCCCCTGCCGATGCCGGGGATCAGGGGCCCCCCTACAGGTACACACCTGCATCTGCTCTTGCCCTCCGGAGTAGGGGCGGAGTGGCTGCCATTAGGGACACCCCCACAGCAGGTGTCCTGAACAGCCGATGAATCAGGACGATCGTGAGGTGGCCAGTCAACAAGGGGGTTAAGTGCTGTGGACTTTGTTGTAAATGCAAATAGCACTACATAGCAGGAAAGTGCTTCATGTACTGTCATTGGCAATTATACCACACTGGAGCCAACTATACAGGCTGCAGCAGAAAATGCACCCAGTATACAGGATTCTGCAGGGAATGGAGCGCAGGGTGCAGAGCTGTCTGTAGTGAATTAAGTGCAGAGCCACCTGTAGTGAAGAGAGTGCAGAGTCAGTAAATGGGGTATAGGGTGCAGAGCTGTCAGAAGCTCACACAGGTGGATCTGCAGGACAACATCCAGGCACTAGTAAGCATGTGTGGTGGGGGTGTGTGATGAGGGCAGATGTTGTTACCCTAGGGGCAGATGGTATTAACCCCTTGTGTTCTTGATGCCAGGGCGTGGTTTAGCCTTAAGCACCCGAAGGTATACCGCTGGATCCTGGGATAGGCACAGGGGCAATGAAGACACTGACGCCAAGTTATGGACAACAGAAGCTTTACTGAGGGTAGACGGTTGGAACAGTCTATGCAGTACAGCCAGGGCCCAAGGGGGTGACCAGTGACACAGAGGCCTCACAGGCTTGCTGGGACTTGTGTCTTCAGGACTTGACTTGAGGCCTCCACTACTCTGGACACACACTAGGCACGACTTGACTGGACCTCAGCAGGAAGCAAGGGAGAGAAGCTAGCTCCACCTAGGGCTTATATAGGGGAGACTAGCAGGGAGCAGATAGGTCACCTTTGGGGTCAGCTGGTCACTGGTACCTCCAGGGTAACAATCACATGGTACATTTTATTAAAGGTATAACACATCTTTTAATATACAGTACAACATATATACAAATGGGGAAACAACACCAGGGGGCCCTGGGACACTGAGTGACACTGCCTGACAGGGCAGTAAAGGTATGGGGCAACACCATCCCTTACTGGGCCACCACACATGCAGCTGAGGCAGCTGAGGCAGCTGAGGAGAGGCCCAGAACTTATCCCATTGCAGACACACCATAGTACAGGAGACTGTTCTCCAGTGTCATAGGGTCAGCTAACCCCACACCGCAAGAATGCAGTCAGAAGCCCTATACGGACCCAGAGGAATCCATTCCCTCCAGACTGTATACTGAAAAGAGTTTATGAACATTGAAGTATGTGAGGTGTTTTCCCTGATCCATGACTGCTGAGACACAATTAGCTCCTAGCAGGCTATAACTACCCCTCCCCCTTACTACAATAAATACTTAAATAATAACTGACACAACAACAATTTAACTTTTCCGTGGGTGGGGATCGGCCACAGCTTTATTTATAAAATTACTTATATAAATAACAATTTAACTGTAACAAAAACACCGATTGGCTTCTTACCAACCCGAGAGGTGCTGCCACACCGTCCTGTGTGGAGGTCTACCCCGGGTTGACCCCGCTTTCACCGTCTTCTTACCGCCAAGCTGTGACTTACAATAAACAAAGATACAAAAAGGGAGGGAGGGAGGGCAAAACTCCGGGTCCTGGGCAGATTGAGGGGGGAAGGGAGGCACCACAGCTATAAATACCCAGGGGTGGGCCTCTGAAAGCCCGGCAAACTATTAAACCCCTGATTGGTGCACTCCTTCCCCCCACCCATGGGACATACCACTGTAGCCATTTGCAAGTTTTACAGGCGGGGGAGGGGGCTAAAACCTTGCCTGTATATTTCTTAACCTCTTACTGCTCACCAGTCAGGGGGCAAGCTAGTTATGCACAGCTTGCCCCTCCAATCCCCACCAGCAGGGTCTATGTCATCAGCTTGAAGCTGCAGTACAGTCTGGACCTTTTCTGGAACATCGACAATGACACTAAAGGGCACAAGATCTGGGAGAATCTGCAGGTGATCTTGCTTTCTAAACACCAGGTAATGACAGGCACCATCTTGTGCCAGTCTGAGGGGAAAATCCAACTTCTGCAGGAGAAGGGTATGTACAGGAATGGTCATCTGTAAAAAGCACAAGAAACTGCCAGTCCCAGCTGATGTCCGCAGAGTACAAGTGAACCTGATGCAGAGCCAGATTTAACACCTACTGCACTACATGTACCATCTGTGGATGCTGCACAGCTATCACCAGCCACTAAAGAAATAAAAAATCCAAAAGAAAAACTGTCACTAAACCCCTTGAGCAACAGTCCAGTCCCTCTACAAAACCAGCTGACCAAACCACATGGACCAGTGTGGAAAACAACAAGTTTCAGAATGTAAAAGGAAAAATCAAAAGAGCAGAACTTTTTAGAAAAGTCATAGTTACAAAGAAACCAGTTAACCCACAGTGTGGTGGGAAAAAGAAGACCTGGAGGTACCGATTGAGCAAGTTCTACGTTTTTGCAATACAGTTCCTGTATCAGGTTTTTGGTGAAAAACTGATTCCTCAAAACCTGACTAAACTGTATGAAAAAGTGTGTACAAATTTTAACCCCAGTTTGAAAAATGATGTCCGGTTGCATCCGTTTTTTTACTTTCCACTCCATTTTGAATAAAGTTTCACTTGTTTGATTGAAATTTCAAGAAAAAAAAACTGTGCAAAGTCAAAAAACGTATGGGGAAAACCTGATGGAACCATACACACATACAGGTCTGTATGGTTCCCATTGACTCCCATGTTAAAAAAAACAAAAAACGTATACGGTTTAACCTCTTCAGGACATAGGGCGTATGGATACGCCCTGCATCCCGAGTCCTTAAGGACCGAGGGCGTATCCATACGCCCGTGGGAATTCCGGCCCCCACCGCTAGCCGGTTGGGGACCGGAGCCGGATGCCTGCTGAAATCGTTCAGCAGGCATCCCGGCATATCGCCAGTCCAATTCAGTCCAGCGATCTGCGGCGATTCCGGGTCAATCGGGTCTCCAGTGACCCGGTGATCCGGAATTACTGGCTGTTCGGGGCCATCTCTGACGGCCCCGAACAGCCAGAGCCTGCAGGGGTGAGGTGGCACTGGTGCCACCTCACGATCGCCCTGATTCATCGGCCGGATTACCGGCCGACCAATCAGGGCGCCTGCTGCGGGTGTCACTCCCGCACCCGCTCCGCCCCTCTTCCGGAGGACGTGAGCGGGTGCGGGACGTGCACCCCGGGTGCCGGGGACCCCGATCCCCGGCGTCAATGTTGGGATCGGGGCCCCAGGAGCAGCGGCGGCGGCGGGACTGACCTCATGCGGCTGGATCGTTGGAGGTGAGTGACAGCCTCCTGCTGTTGCTTAGCAACAGCTCCCAGCATGCAAAAAGGGCATGCTGGGAGCTGTAGTTATGTAACAGCAGGAGGCAGACCACCACAACTCCCAGCATTCCCTTATGGGCATGCTGGGACTTATGGTTTTGCAACAGCTGGAGGCACATTTTTTCTATGGAAAAGTGTACCTTCAGCTGTTGTATAACTACAACTCCCAGCTTGCACAAACAGCTAAATTGCATGCTGGGAGTTGTAGTGGTGCATCTGCTGGTTGCATAACTACAACTCCCAGCATGCCCGTTGGCTGTCGGTGACTGCTGAGAGTTGTAGTTTTGCAACAGCTGAAGGCACACTGGTTGTGAAACTCAGAGTTTTTTTTTTTACCTAACTCAGTGTTTCACGACCGGTGTGCCTCCAGCTGTTGCAAACTACAGTTTGTATCTGGCTGCAAGTTTGAGCTGCCGCAAACTTTCTGCTCCAGCTCAAACTGCCAGCGAGAAACTACTGTGAACCCCTGCCCGTGTGACTGTACCCTAAAAACACTACACTACACTACCACAAAAAATAAAATAAAAAGTAAAAAACACTACATATACACATACCCCTATACAACCCCCCTCCCCAATAAAAATGAAAAACGTCTGGTACGCCACTGTTTCCAGAACGGAGCCTCCAGCTGTTGCAAAACAACTCCCAGTATTGTCGGACAGCCGTTGACTGCCCAGGCATGCTGGGAGTTTTGCAACAGCTGGAGGCACCCTGTTTGGGAATCACTGGCGTAGAATTCCCCTATGTCCACCCCTATGCAAGTCCCTAATTTAGGCCTCAAATGCGCATGGCGCTCTCACTTTGGAGCCCTGTCGTATTTCAAGGCAACAGTTTAGGGTCACATATGGGGTATCGCCGTACTCGGGAGAAATTGTGTTACAAATTTTGGGGGGTATTTTCTGCTTTTACCATTTTTAAAAATTTTAAATTTTTTTTTTTTTACATATGCAAAAGTCGTGAAACACCTGTGGGGTATAAAGGTTCACTTAACCCCTTGTTACGTTCCCCGAGGGGTCTAGTTTCCAAAATGATATGCCATGTGGTTTTTTTTTTTGCTGTCCTGGCACCATAGGGGCTTCCTAAATGCGGCAAGCCCCCAGAGAAAAATTTGCTTTCAAAAAGCCAAATGTGACTTCTTCTCTTCCGAGACCTGTAGTGCGCCAGCAGAGCACTTTTCACCCCCATATGGGGTGTTTTCTGAATCAGGAGAAATTGGGCTTCAAATTTTTAGGGGTATTTTCTGCTATTACCCTTTTTAAAAAGTAAAAATTTTTGGGAAAACAAGCATTTTAGGTAAATTTTTTTTTTTTTTTTTTTTTTTTTTTACATTTGCAAAAGTCGTGAAACACCTGTGGGGTATTAAGGTTAACTTTATCCCATGTTACATTCCCCGAGGGGTCTAGTTTCCAAAATGGTATGCCATGTGTTTTTTTTTTGCTGGTCTGGCACCATAAGGGCTTCCTAAATGCAACATGCCCCCCAAAAACCATTTCAGAAAAACGTACTCTCCAAAATCCCCTTGTCGCTCCTTCGCTTCTGAGCCCTCTACTGCGCCGGCCGAACACTTTACATAGACATATGAGGTATGTGCTTACTCGAGAGAAATTGGGCTACAAATTCAAGTAAAAATTTTGTCCTTTTACCCCTTGTAAAAATTCAAAAATTGGGTCTACAAGAACATGTGAGTGTAAAAAATGAAGATTGTGAATTTTCTCCTTCACGTTGCTGCTATTCGTGTGAAACACCTAAAGGGTTAAAACACTTACTGAATGTCATTTTGAATACTTTGGGGGGTGTAGTTTTTATTATGGGGTCATTCAGGGGTATTTCTAATATGAAGACCCTTCAAATCCACTTCAAACCTGAACTGGTCCCTGAAAAATACTGAGTTTGAAAATTTTGTGAAAAATCGGAAAATTGCTGCTGACCGTTGAAGCCCTCTGGTGTCTTCAAAAAGTAAAAACACGTCAATTTTATGATGCAAACATAAAGTAGACATATTGTATATGTGAACCAAAAAAAATGTATTCATAATATCCATTTTCCTTACAAGCAGAAAGCTTCAAAGTTAGAAAAATGCTAAATTTTCAAATTTTTCATCAAATTTACGGATTTTTCACCAAGAAAGGATGCAAGTATCGACAAAAATTTACCACTATGTTAAAGTAGAATATGTCACGAAAAAACAATCTCGGAATCAGAATGATAACTAAAAGCATTCCAGAGTTATTAAAGTTTAAAGTGACAGTGGTCAGATGTGCAAAAAACGCTCCGGTCCTTAAGGCCAAAATGGGCTCCGTCCTGAAGGGGTTAATACAGTTTTTCACCCGGACCAAAAAACGTGGTAGACGGTTTTGGGTATGGGTAAAAAACTGGACAAAACCGTATGAGTTGCAAAACGGACTAAACCAGATGATGCGTTTGACATACAGTTGACAATGTTAAGTCAATGCATACAGTTTTCTATACAGTTCCATACGGTTTTTAACTTGAAACCGTATACGGGAACTGTATAGCAAAAACGTGGTGTGCATGCACCCTTACTCTGAACTCTGTGTCCATCACGAGATGGGGCACTACAGGTCACAGCAGTGCAAAAATGCTTAAGTGACCTGGATGAAGCTGAGTATAAACACCATAAGGCTAGGTTTCCACTTGGTTTTTTTTGCCAAAAAGCCAATAAAAATGCTCTTTCTGCCACATGGCGTTTTTTTGGTGAACACTACGGCCAGATGTTAGCTACAAGTCAATAGTTACCTGCAAAATGCCAAATCCACTTGGCGTTTTTCAGTTTGGCGTTTTTTTAATCCTATTGGCATTTTTGGGCTCCTTGGCAGTTTTAAAAAAACGACCTCTTGTCAAGACTTTGGCATTTTTTCTGGAAAATCTTGGCGTTTTTCTCCCATAGAAGTCTATGGGAGTGAAAAAACGCCAAGAAAAACGCCATGTGGGTTTTAAATTTGGTGTTTTTTCAGGCGGTTTTTATTCTCTTTTGGACTTTAGCGATCCAAAAAAGTGTTGGAGATACCTTTTTTTTAAATTAAAATTTAGTAGGGTACCATTAAAAAATAATAATAAAAAAGATACAGTAGTGATGGAAAAAATTGTATTTAACGACATTTATCTTTTTTATAACAAAATTTTAATACATTTTTAAACAGGGATCGATTTATGTGTGCAGGTAGGGCAGTAAAAATGTAGCCGACAATAATAAAAATGTAGTTTGTGTGTTTTGTTTCACTTTTTATATTTTTTTACATTTTTTAGGTAGTACTACTACTCCCAGCATGGAACACACTGTTCCATGATAGGAGTAGTAGTTACCTGTACTAATTGACAGATTGCAGAGGTTCCTTGCGATCCTCCTGTATAATGTATAGATGCGGCAGCCGCTCTTCTATGGTCCCCTGCACTGCCCCATATATACACCTATTCATATTTCCCGCAGAGAGCTGTGATTGGTCAGATGGTTCCAGCCAATCACAACTCTGTGGGAAATAGGAATATGTGTATGTGTACGACAGTGCAGGGGACCATAGAAGAGCAGCTGCCGGTATCTATACATTATACTGGAGGATCACAGCAGGTGTCAGCAGGAGTGACACTCGCTGCGATCTGTCTATTAATGCAGGTACTACAGCTCCCAGCAGTGAGCAGAGTGTACTCCATGTTGGGAGTCGGAGTACCTGCAGTAAGGGAAAGATCACAGCGGATGTCACTCCTCCTGACACCCGCTGCGATCCTCCTGAAGTGACTGTCGGTCACGGTGTTCTCAAGGCTACAGAGCCAGGAGAACAGCTGATCCTGAGCAGTATATATACATCGTATACCCACTGCCCAGCAAGAACTTACAGTAAGCCTGCAATGTGTATACAGTATACACATTGCTGGCTCACTTAACCCCTTGCTGAGCTGTGCGCTAAGCCAGCCCGGCAAGGAAAGAGTTAACTTACACTGCTGGACAGTGTAGGTTAACCCTTTGGGCGGTATACACTATATACAGCTATCTATAGATAGCTGTATATAGTGTATACAGAAGATGGAGAAGTCCCCTTACCTCCGTCCAGCGATCGATAATTCACCTTATTTACATGATGCACAACTTTGTATGTGAGCATGATCACTGGCATACATGCCACATTGTTTTGTATTTGCAATTGCACGTTCTTTTACAGGATTAATGGTCTCCATAATTATGTTTATTTTTTATGTGAAACATTTGTAGTGTTATCGAGTACCATACCTGTAATCCTCTGTCACCAATGTTTGTACACATATGTTAATGTAACTAGACACTCCCACAGGAAATTATGTCACTAATCTACTGTGTATTTAAGTCACCCATTTGTAACAATGCACTACTTGATGAAGGCCACGAGAGGTGGCCGAAATGTCGCATATTCACTTTGTGATTAATAAAGCCACTAATTAATCACTACATGGAAGTGCTGCTGTGTATCCATTTGCTGCATAACTTTGGAGTCCGTGGCCAGGATTCAACCACCGCTTTGCACCCCATCACCAATACTTGAGTGCTGCTCCACCTGCTGGAATATATATATATATATATATATATATATATAAGAAAAAAGAAAATTAGCCAGCACAACAGCCTAATACACGGGTGCACACTGCTGTGGCAGATACAGAGTATACAAAAAAAGAGGATTGCAGCAGCACACATTGGTCAAAAAATTGAGGCTCTTAGCGCACTTTTTGATCAAAACGTGTCCCCATCCACCACGGGGAGGTGGCCTCATTTAGGATGGGACCCTAGCACAAATTCTGAGCCTAACGCTCAACTATCCACTCACCTCTAATGGGCATATAGCCTCTGACTGGGTGACATGCTGGATCCATTTAAAACTCCACCTGTGAAAACGGGGGAGGGGTGCACAGCTAAAGAGGGTGCCATTTCCCCCTGAATTGTACATACAAGAAAAAAGAAAGATAGCCAGCACAACAGCCTAATACACTGGTGCACACTGCCATGGCAGATACAGAGTATACAAAAAAAGAGGATTGCAGCAGCACACATTGGTCAAAAAATTGAGGCTCTTAGCGCACTTTTTGATCAAAACGTGTCCCCATCCACCACGGGGAGGTGGCCTCATTAAGGATGGGAACCTAGCACAAATTCTGAGCCTAACACTCAACTATCCACTCACCTCTGCTGGGCATATAGCCTCTGACTGGGTGACATGCTGGATCCATTTAAAACTCCACCTGTGAGAAAGGAGGAGGGGTGCACAGCTAAACAGGGTGCCATTACCCCCTGAATTGTACACACAAGAAAAAAGAAAGATAGCCGGCACAACAGCCTAATACACGGGTGCACACTGCCATGGCATCAGAGTATACAAAAAAAGAGGATTGCAGCAGCACACACTTTTTGTATACTATAGATATACTTTTTTTGTATACTATAGATATATATATATATGTATCTACCGTATATACTCGAGTATAAGCCGAGTTTTTCAGCACGATTTTTCGTGCTGAAAACACCCCCCTCGGCTTATACTCGAGTGAACTCCCCCACCCGCAGTGGTCTTCAACCTGCGGACCTCCAGAGGTTTCAAAACTACAACTCCCAGCAAGCCCGGGCAGCCATCGGCTGTCCGGGCTTGCTGGGAGTTGTAGTTTTGAAACCTCCGGAGGTCCACAGGTTGAAGACCACTGCGGCCTTCAACATCATTCAGCCCCCTCTCACCCCCCTTTAGTTCTGTACAGTACTCACCTTCGCTCGGCGCTGGTCCGGTGCTGCAGGACTGTCCGGAGAGGAGGTGGTCCGGTGGGATAGTGGTTCCGGGCTGCTATCTTCACCGGGAGGCCTCTTCTAAGCGCTTCGGGCCCGGCCCCAGAATAGTCACGTTGCCTTGACAACGACGCAGAGGTACGTTCATTGCCAACGTACTTCTGCGTCATTGTCAAGGCAACGCCTCTATTTCGGGCCGGAAGCGCGGAGAAGAGGCG
The DNA here is from genome assembly GCF_029499605.1 of Hyla sarda. Taxonomy (NCBI): domain Eukaryota; kingdom Metazoa; phylum Chordata; class Amphibia; order Anura; family Hylidae; genus Hyla; species Hyla sarda. The sequence continues at coordinate 117,588,178 of NC_079194.1, read as the reverse complement.
CCCCCGGTGAAGATAGCCGCCCGGAACCACTATCCCACCGGACCACCTCCTCACCGGACAGTCCTGCAAGACCGGACCAGCGCCGAGCGGAGGTGAGTACTGTACAGAACTAAAGGGGGGTGAGAGGGGGCTGGATGATGTTGAAGGCCGCAGTGGTCTTCAACCTGCGGACCTCCGGAGGTTTCAAAACTACAACTCCCAGCAAGCCCGGACAGCCGATGGCTGCCCGGGCTTGCTGGGAGTTGTAGTTTTGAAACCTCTGGAGGTCCGCAGGTTGAAGACCACTGAGGGCGGATGATGAGAAGAGGATGATGAAGGGGGGGGGTGTGGGATGATGACAAGAGGATGATGAAGGGGGGGGGGATGATGAAGGGGGGTGGGGATGATGACAAGGGGATGATGAAGGGGGGGGTGTGGGATGATTACAAGGGGATGATGAAGGGGGGTGTGTGGGATGATGACAAGGGGATGATGAAGGGGGGATGTGTGGGATGATGACAAGGGAATAATGACAGGTGATGATGATGAGGGTCTGGATGATGACAGGCGGTGATGATGATGAGGATGTTAATGACGGGTCTGGATGATGACAGGGGGGATGATGTATTTCCTACCCTAGGCTTATACTCGAGTCAATAACTTTTCCTGGGATTTTGGGTTGAAATTAGGGGTCTCGGCTTATACTCGGGTCGGCTTATACTCGAGTATTTACGGTATATATAACTCAATGTGTGTGTGTATATATGTGTGTGTGTGTGTGTATGTTCGAGCATCACGTCCAAACTGCTAAAGATATTTACATGAAACTTGGCACACATGTTACTTATATGTCAAAAACAAACATAGGATAGATAATTTAACCCTTACTCACCCCCATTTGCCAGGGTCGGGGTTTTTGTTTAAAGTCTCATACATGTCTGTGGGAAATATATGTTACCGCATAACTTCCAAACGGCTGGAAATATTTAGATAATACTTGGTCCCATGTTACTTATATGTTCACTCAAAATATAGGATAGTTAGTTTGACCCTTAACTACCCCCATTTGTGAGGGTTGGGGTTTTGTTTAAAGTCCCATGCAAATCAATGGGAAATGTATGTTCCCACATAACTGGAGATATTTCCTACAGAAAGGAAATTCAAAAAGAAAAGAACTTTCTGTGGATCATACAGTAGCTGATAAGTACTGGAAGGTTTAAGATTTTTTTTTTATGGAAATAATTTACAAATCTATTTAACTTTCTGGCACCAATTCATAAAAAAAATGTTTTCCATCGGAGTACCCCTTTAAGAGGACACAATGATGCCTGGTCATAATAAAGGGGTACTCCTGTGGAAAACTTTTTAAATCAACTAGTGCCAGAAAGTTAAACAGATTTGTTAATGACTTCTATTAAAAAATCTTAATCCTTTCAGTACTTTTTAGCGGCTGTATGATACAGAGGAAATTATTTTCTTTTTGAATTTTTTTTGTCTTGTCCACATTGCTCTCTGCTGACACCTCTGTCCGTATCAGGAACTGTCCAGAGCAGCATAGATTTGCAATGGGGATTTTCTCCTTCTCTGGACTGTTCCTGATACGGGCATCAGGTGTCAGCAGAGAGCACTGTGGACAAGACAAAAAAGAAATTCAAAGAGAAAAGGATTTCCTCTGCAGCATACAGCTGATAAAATGTACTGTGCGCCAGATTCTGTCGCATTGCGCCAGACATTCTGTCTGCGCCAGATTGTGTGCCAGAATTGAAAAAACCCTAACTCTCCATTTTGCGAAGGAAACATGAAAAGAGGCGTGGCCGCCAGGAAAAGGGCATGATCTCCGAAAAGGGGCATGTCCCTGACATTTTCGCTAAAAAAACAACATATTTACTAAGGTTTCCACATAAAATGTGGTGGATTTCAGCTGAGGAAAACCCTACAGATCAGAGCATGTGTAAAAAAAGCAAAGTGTAGGGAAACCTTAGTAAATACTGTGGGAATTAAAACCCACAAAGAAACCTACACTCCACTCTTAGTAAATCAGGGTCAATGTGTTCTTGACCTTCCCTCGTGTAGGGGACAGTATTATAGTAGTTATATTTTTAAATATGAAGGCAGTATTATAGTAGTTATATTCTTACATATTGAGGTCAGTATTATAGTAGCGATATTCTTGTACATAGGAAGCAGTATTATAGTAGTTATATTCTTATACATAGGAGGCAGTATTATAGTAGTTATATTCTTGTATATAGAAAGCTGTATTATAGTATGTATATTCATTAAGACAGTTTTGTAGTAGTCATTTTTTTTCAATAGGAGGCAGAAGATAATGTACCTTTTTTCTTACCAGAATGTTGTCTAAGTATGACTAATAAATGTCCAAAGTATTTGTACACAATGTGGGCCAACTCCAATCATAAATAAAAAGGTATCTTGCTTATAGTGGGCAGTAGATCTATTTAAATACATATAAGGGAGTATTACAGAATTCATATTTAAGTACATATGAGACAGTATTATAGTAGCTATATTCTTGTACATAAAGAGCAGTACTATAGTAGTTATATTCTTGTACATAAAGAGCAGTAGTGATGTCGCGAACCGGCGAACTGCCATTGACTTCAATGGGCAGGCAAATTTTAAAACACACAGGGACTCTTTCTGGCCACAATAGTGATTTAAAAGTTGTTTCAAGGGGACTAACACCTGGACTGTGGCGTGCCGGAGTGGGATCCATGGCAAAATTCCCATGGAAAATTACATAGTTGATGCAGAGTCTGGTTTTAATCCATAAAGGGCATAAATCACCTATTATTCCTAAATGGTTTGGAATAACATGCTTTAGCCCCCTTAAGGCAGCACATAGAGCCCCCCTTTAGGCACCACATAGTTAGATTCCCCCCTTTAGACAGCACATAGATTCCCCCATGTTAGGCAGCACATAGTTAGAGCCCCCCTTGAGGCAGCACATAGTGGGATTTTAACCCAAGGCCCCAGCGCTGCAAGGCAGCAGTGCTAACCTCTGAGCCACCATGCTACCCTTAGCATACATCTAATATCCACGGTTGCTAAAATGGACAGAGATGTCAGCAGAGAGTACCAGAAAAATTAGGCATGTACACATGCCTGAAAAATTTGGTATTGTCGCAGCTGTAGCAGCGGCCATAAAAATTGCAGCACCATAACAAGTGCAGCAGCAGAGGCCAGAAAAATTAGGCATGTACACATGGATGAAAAATTGGGTATTATCGCAGCTGTAGCAGCGGCCAGAAAAATTGCAGCACCATAACAAGTGCAGCAGCAGAGTTCCGAAAAATTAGGCATGTACACCTGGCTGGAAAATTTGGAATTGTCGCAGCCGCTGCTGTAGCAGCGGCCAGAAAAATTTCTGTTTGTTTCGCCAGGCAGAAAGTGCCCCAAAACATTGCGGCTTGAACCCTAGTTGGTGGCGGATAAGTCACGCAAGTCATCCGGCATTCAGAGTTCAAATACAGCAGCGTGTGGACCATTTTTAGCCCAAGGCAGCTCATCTGATCAGGCCTTGTTTAGTCAAATGTATAGCCCAGTGTCAGTCCCTTCGGGATCCATCCCTCATTCATCTTAAGAAAGGTGAGCTAATCCAGACTTTTTTGACCAAGGCGACTCCTCTTCTCAGTGACAATACCTCCTGCTGCACTGAAGGTCCTTTCTGACAGGACACTTGAAGCGGGACAGGCCAGAAGTTCGAGCGCAAATTGGGATAGCTCAGGCCACAGGTCAAGCCGGCACACCCAGTAGTCAAGGGGTTCATCGCTCCTCAGAGTGTCGATATCTGCGGTTAAGGCCAGGTAGTCTGCTACCTGTTGGTCAAGTCGTTCTCTGATGGTGGACACCGAAGGGCTGTGGCGATGCGTAGGACTTAAAAAGCTCTGCATCATCAGCATGTCTGTACAGCATCCTGTCCTTGCCGGCGTGTTCGTGGGAGGAGGATTACTTTCACCTCTTCCCCTGTTAGATCCCTGTTGTGCTGTGACATGACCCTTATATGCTGTGTACAGCATACTTCTTCATTTATTTTGGACCTGCTGAATCCTTTCCGCCTTGCTGTAATGCGGTAACATGTCAGGCACTTTATGTTTATACCGAGGGTCTAGTAGCATGGACACCCAGTACAGGTCGTTCTCCTTCATCCTTTTTATACGAGGGTCCCTCAACAGGCACGACAGCATGAAAGACCCCATTTCACAAGGACGGATGCCGAGCTACTCATGTCCCGTTCCTCGTCCTCAGTGATGTCAGGGAAGGTATAATCTTCTTCCCCCCAGCCACGTACAACACCACGGGAACCAGATAGGTGACAAGGAGCACCCTGGGATGCCTGCTGTGGTTGGTCTTCCTCCTCCTCTTCAAAGCCACATTCCTCCTCTGACTCCTCTTCCTCACAAGCCTCTTCCAGCGTTGCCGCAGGTCCAGCAAGCGATGCTGATAAGGCTGTTTCTGGTGGTGATGGTGTCCATAACTCTTCCTCTTCACGCTCATCTAATGCCTGATCCAGCACTCTTCGCAGGGCATGCTCCAGGAAGAAAATAAACGGTATGATGTCGCTGATGGTGCCTTCGGTGCGACTGACCATATTTGTCACCTCCTCAAAAGGACGCATGAGCCTACAGGCATTGTGCATGAGCCTCCAGTAACGTGGCAAAAAAATTCCCAGCTCCGCAGATGATGTCCTAGCACCCCGGTCATACAAATATTCGTTGACGTCTTTTTCTTGATGGAGCAGGCGGTTGAACATTAGGAGTGTTGAATTCCAACGTGTCAGGCTGTCGTAAATCAAGCGCCTCACTGGCATGTTGTTTCGCCGCTGGATATCTGACAAGTGCGCCATGGCCGTGTAGGAACGCCTGAAATGGCCACACACCTTCCTGGACTGCTTCAGGACATCCTGTAAGCCTGGGTACTCGAGCACAAAGCATTGTACAATCAGATTACACACATGTGCCATGCAAGGCACATGTGTCAACTTGCCCAATCTCAATGCCGCCAACAAATTTGTTCCGTTGTCACAAACCACCTTGCCGATCTCCAGTTGGTGCGGAGTCAGCCACTGGTCCACCTGTGCGTTCAGGGCCGACAGGAGCACTGGTGCGGTGTGCGGTGTGATGCTTGTACTGACGTGTTGATCCCATAGGCGTTTGTGATGTGACATCATGTGCCTTCGCAAAGCAGTTGTGCCTTGGTGGGTCTTGGACTTCCCACGACTCAGTTTCTTCTGGCACAGGTAGCAAATGGCCTCGCTGTTGTCAGAGGCAGACACACAAAAAAAATGCCACACTGCTGAGCTCTGCGATGACGGCATTCTGGTGGTGACAACAGCATGCGTTGATTGGCGTCCCGTCTGGCTGACCCCGGGTGCCAATGCATGCTGTCTGACTGTGCCACTAGCTCCTTGTGACGACCTCCCCCTGCTTCCAACTCGTCTCCTCCTCCTCTCTGTCTCCCCATCTGAACTTTCACCCTCTTCTTCTCTTCTAGCGTGCACCCACGTGGCAACCACGGACACATCGTCATCATCAACACCTTCACCGCTATCTGACACCTCAAGAAAGGAAGCAGCAGCGGGTACAACATCATCATCACACCGTACGTACATGTGTGTAATGCTGCCTGACTGAGACATATCCTTGTTAATACATCCTCTGGCAATAATGTGTAAATAACTCCTCTGACGGATCAAGTAAAGCTGCTGCGGTGCTAGTGTTGGTGGTGGCGGCAGGCGGGCAAGTGGTAGCATGAGAGGTGACCAAAGCTAAGCTAGAGGAGGAGAAGGACGGTGCGTCAAGGTTCCCGAGCGGAAGCTGTAGTAGATTGGGTGTCTTGTGATAGCCAGTCAACTAAGTCCTCAGAACTTTGGGGGTTCAGGCTACGTGGCCTCTGAACACTGGCCATTCTAGGACCAAAGGGAATCCCAGCACCACAACGGCCCCTGCGGGGTGGCCTTCCTCTGCCTGTCATTTATTTGGTGAAATTTGCACAACTATCACACCTAATGTGATTTGCACTAGGGTGACACAATTTGCCATGCAGGCAAAAAAATGGCAACTGTGACGTGAACTGACAGTGACGACTGATTTTATGACGACTGATTTTATTTAACAGCCAAAAAAGGTTTGTTTTTTTTTTAATTTGCACAACTATCACACCTAATGTGATTTGCACTAGGGTGACACAATTTGCCCTGCTGGCAAAAAAAATGGCAACTGTGACGTGAACTGACAGTGACGACTGATTTTATTTAACAGTCAAAAAAGGTATTTTTTTTTTATTTGCACAACTATCACACCTAATGTGATTTGCACTAGTGTGACAATGAGCAAAAAAGCTTGCCAGCGGAGTTCCCCTTTTAACCAGTGGTTACCAACCAGGGTGCCTCCAGCTGTTGCAAAACACACGGACTGATATATTTCAGCCCTTTCAATACTGTAGTAGTTAGCTGCTTGAAGGAACTTAAGTTTTATACTGGAGTACCCCTTTTAACCAGCGGTTCCCTCCCAACCAGGGTGCCTCCAGCTGTTGCAACTTGCAAGACACACGGACTGATATCTTTCAGCCCTTTGAATACTGTAGTAGTTAGTTGCTGGAAGGAACTTAAGTTTCATTCTGGAGTACCCCTTTTAACCAGCAGTTCCCTCCCAACCAGGGTGCCTCCAGCTGTTGCAAGACACACGGACTGATATCTTTCAGCCCTTTGAATACTGTAGTAGTTAGTGGCTTGAAGGAACTTAAGTTTGATTCTGGAGTACCCCTTTTAACCAGCGGTTCCCTCCCAACCAGGACTGATATCTTTCAGCCCTAAAAAGGGCTTTTTTGGGTGCTTTCCTTAAAACAGATGTTACACTAGTGCTTTAGGAGTAAACTGGACCCTGAATACACCACCTAGCAGCAACCTAGCTATCGCTTTCCCTATACAGTGGTCCCTCAACATATGATATTAACCCCTACAGGACCCATGACGTAACGGTACGTCCCGACACCCTGGGTCTTAAGGACCAAGGACGTACATTTACGTCATGGGCAGTTCTGGTCCCCGCCGTGCGCCGGGCGGCGATCGGACCGGGATGCCTGCTGAAATCATTCAGCAGGCATCCCGTGCAAATGCCCAGGGGGGTCATTAGACCCCCCCCCATGTCGGCGATCGCCGCAAATCGCATGTGAATTCACACATGCGATTTGCGGCTATTCCGGCGATGCGGGTCACGTGCGACCCGCTGACCCGGAGATACAAGGTGATCGGGGGTGTATGATACACCCCCTATCATCCACTGTATCTATGGGGAGGTGGCGATTTCACCACCCCCCCAGGATCGCTGCTATTGGCTGGACGATCCAGCCAATAGCAGCCGGCAGGGGAGGGGTTAACAGCATCTTCCCGCAGCTCCCGCCGCTGGCTGAGTTCAGTCAGCGGTCAGAGCTGCTGGAGGAAGACCGGGACCCCCCCTCTGCCAAGATTGGAGCCCCCAGAGAAGAAAAGAAGCCCCCCATAGATCAGGGAAAGCATACAGCCCAGGGAAAGGTAGGGTAAATAGTAAAAAATAAAGTTAAAAAAAGTTTTAATAAAATTCCCCCCCCCCCCCTGACCCCCTAATAGGTCCCCAAGGGTCTTCTGCAGTTTTTCAGTGTGACACGGGCATTAGCGCCCCCCCATTTTTTTTTTGGGCTGCAGCATTTTCCCCCCCCCCCCATATAACGGTGTGTGATTTCACACACCGTTATATATAGTATACACCAAGCACACACACAGTACATAACCCCCCCACACACACACACACACACTACCCTCCCCCCCCCCCCCGCCACCGCCCCCCCCCCCCCCCACCACCACCACCAAAAAAGGCGATGGCTCGCCGGGCATTTTCGGTAGCAGAGGCATACGCTTTTCTTGCCTCTGACTCCGAATCTGTCAGTGAGGACGATGAAGATCCAACATTTCTGTGTTCTTCATTGTCCTCCTCATCATCTAGCACTGATGATGAGCCCCCTGCACGGCGGCGGAGACGCCGCCAGGCGAGGACACGCACCCCCCATGATAGTGGCCCAGTGGCCGGCACTAGTGCGAGTGGTGATGCCGCTCGTACTAGGAGTCCGACCCCCCAGACAAGTTTACCGGAGTCCCCTTCCGGTGAACCTGTCTGGAGACCCCCAGAGGGTTATCAGCCACGGGTTCCGGAGTTTGTTGGCGACTCCAGAATCCGGATTGACAATTCTGGATTCACTGAAATTGACTATTTCAGTAATTTTTTCAGTGACAGTTTGGTCAATCACATGGTGGAGCAGACGAATCTGTACGCCAGGCAGTTCATCGCCCACCACCCTGATTCTTTTTTGGCCAGGTCCAATGAATGGTGCGCCATTGATGCAGCAGAAATGAGGACATTTTGGGGCCTCTTGCTGCATATGGGCCTGGTCAAAAAGCCAAGTGTCAGACAGTACTGGAGCGGGGACGTCCTCTACCAGACGCCGCTTTACAGTATGGTCATGGCACGGAGGCGGTTCGAGGCCATTTGGAAATGTCTGCATTATGCAGATAATGCGGCATGTCCACCCCGAGGTGATCCCGCCTATGACCGGCTTTACAAAGTGAGGCCGGTCATCGATCACTTAGGGGCCAAATTTTTGGAGGCCTATGTACCCCTCAGGGAGCTCTCGGTTGATGAGTCTCTTATCAGTTTTAAGGGGAGACTCATCTTCCGCCAGTATATTCCCTCGAAGCGGGCGTGGTATGGCGTGAAGCTCTATAAACTTTGTGAGAGTACCTCCGGGTACACTCTCAAGTTTAGAGTGTATGAGGGACGAGATTCCCGTATTGAACCCCCAGATTGTTCCCCCACTCTGGGTGTTAGCGGGAAAATCGTTTGGAAGCTTGTGCACCCATTGCTGGATAAGGGTTACCACGTGTACGTGGACAACTTTTATACCAGCATCCCTCTCTTCACATCCCTTGCCACCAGATCCACGTCCGCTTGTGGGACCGTGCGGAAAAACCAGAGAGGCCTCCCTCTAAATTTTGTTAAGACACCTATTCCCAAGGGTGAGTCCCGTGCCCTTGCCCATGAAAACCTGTTGCTGGTCAAGTATAAGGATAAGAGGGATGTCCTTATGCTGACCACTATTCATGGCAACGGCAGCTCACCTGTCCCTGTGCGAGGTACCACAACACCGGTCCTCAAGCCCGATTGTATTCTGGACTACAATCGGTATATGGGGGGAGTTGATCTTTCTGATCAAGTCCTCAAGCCATATAACGCCATGCGGAAAACACGGGTATGGTACAAGAAAGTTGCGGTCTACATGGTAGAGGTTGCCATGTACAACTCTTTTGTACTGTCCCAGTACGCTGGCAACACAGGGACATTCCTCCAGTTCCAAGAAGAAGTCCTAAAGGTCCTGATCTTTGGCGACCGGGAAAGAGCAGGCCGGACTTCCCAAGGAACTGAAGTAATAGGTGCCAGGATCGTCCCAGGCCAACACTTTCCAGGTGAGGTCCCCCACACTGGAAAGAAGGGACGAACCCAGAAAAGATGCAGAGTGTGTTACAAGAGGGGGATACGGAAGGACACCACCACTCAATGTGACACTTGCCCAGATAATCCGGGCCTCTTCATTAAGGATTGCTTGAGTATCACACTTCCATGGAGTTCTAAATTTTCCCTCTTCATTTTAATTTTCCACAATTTGACCCAAATGTACCAAGTCCAGAGTACATTCCAAGTTTTAACCCCATAAAACCACTAAATTGCCCAAAAAATATTTAATCCCCCCAAAAAAAAAACTGATAGGACCTCTGGGGGTATTTTTTTAATAAAAAATGGGTCATGGGTCACTGAGTCACTATCATCGGGGACTTTTTATGTTGCCTCAAATGCGCAGCGCTCTCTCCACCTGAGCGGGGTGCGCATTTGAGGCAACAAGTTAGGGAGGGCCACACATATCACATTCCAGAATTATGCTTCAGAGTATAGGGTTTGGGGCGGGCATATTTTTTTGTTTTGGCTGTGCTCTGGGTCATCATTCTGGGAACATAATCTGTTTTATAATCCCAGTGGGGCATTAAGGCTCACTTTATTCCTTGTTACGTTCCTCAAGGGGTCTAGTTTCCAAAATGGTATGCCATGTGTTTTTTTTTTTTTGCTGTTCTGGCACCATAGGGGCTCCCTAAATGCGACATGCCCCCCGATCAAAATTTGCTCTCAAAAAGCCAAATATGACTCCTTCTCTTCTGAGCATTGTAGTTCGCCCATAGTGCACTTCAGGTCAACTTATGGGGTACCTCCATACTCAGAAGAGATGGGGTTACAAATTTTGGGGGGTATTTTCTGCTATTAACCCTTGCAAAAATGTGAAATTTGGGGGGAAACACACATTTTAGTGAAAAAAATATATATTTTTTTTACATATGCAAAAGTCGTGAAACCCCAGTGGGGCATTAAGGCTCACTTTATTCCTTGTTACGTTCCTCAAGGGGTCTAGTTTCCAAAATGGTATGCCATGTGTTTTTTTTTTGCTGTTCTGGCAGCATAGGGGCTCCCTAAATGCGACATGCCCCCCGAGCAAAATTTGCTCTCAAAAAGCCAAATATGACTCCTTCTCTTCTGAGCATTGTAGTTCGCCCATAGTGCACTTCAGGTCAACTTATGGGGTACCTCCATACTCAAAAGAGATGGGGTTACAAATTTTGGGGGGTATTTTCTGCTATTAACCCTTGCAAAAATGTGAAATTTGGGGGGAAACACACATTTTAGTGACAATTTATTTATTTATTTTTTTACATATGCAAAAGTCGTGAAACCCCTGTGGGGTATTAAGGCTCACTTTATTCCTTGTTACGTTCGTCAAGGGGTATAGTTTCCAAAATGGTATGCCATGTGGTTTTTTTTTTTGCTTTTCTGGCCCCATAGGGGCTTCCTAAATGCGACATGCCCCCCAAAAACCATTTCAGAAAAACATACTCTCCAAAATCCCCTTGTCGCTCCTTCGCTTCTGAGCCCTCTACTGCGCCCGCCGAACACTTTACATAGACATATGAGGTATTTGCTTACTCAAGAGAAATTGGGCTACAAAGATAAGTATAAATTTTCTCCTTTTACCCCTTGTAAAAATTCAAAAATTGGGTCTACAAGAACATGCGAGTGTAAAAAATGAAGATTGTGAATTTTCTCCTTCACTTTACTGCTATTCCTGTGAAACACCTAAAGGGTTAAAACGCTGACTGAATGTCATTTTGAATACTTTGGGGGGTGCAGTTTTTATAATGGGGTAATTTGTGGGGTATTTCTAATATGAAGACCCTTCAAATCCACTTCAAATCTGAACTGGTCCCTGAAAAATAGTGAGTTTTAAAATTTTGTGAAAAATTGGAAAATTGCTGCTGAACTTTGAAGCCCTCTGGTGTCTTCCAAAAGTAAAAACACGCCAATTTTATGATGCAAACATAAAGTAGACATATTGGAAATGTGAATAAAATTTTTTTTGATTTGGAATATCCATTTACCTTACAAGCAGAGAGCTTCAAAGTTAGAAAAATACAAAATTTTCAATTTTTTCATCAAATTTGGGGATTTTTCACCAAGAAAGGATGCAAGTTACCATAAAATTTTATCACTATGTTAAAGTAGAATATGTCACGAAAAAACAATCTCGGAATCAGAATGATAACTAAAAGCATTCCAGAGTTATTAATGTTTAAAGTGACAGTGGTCAGATGTGCAAAAAACGCTCTGGTCCTGAGGTGTAAAATGGCCTGGTCCTTAAGGGGTTAATTGGTTCCAGGAGAACCATCATATGTTGAAACCATCATATGTCGAGTACATATGTCTATGTAAAAATAGTAATTGGTTCTGGGGCCTCGGAACCATTGTATGTTGAATACATATCTCTATGGGAAACTGCCAATTGGTTCTGGGATGACCATTGTATGTGGAGTGTATGGGGAGTGTTTAACAAACCAGGGTGCCTCCAGCTGTTACACAACTACAACTTCCAGCATGCATGTACAGCCATTGACTGTCTGGGCATGCTGGGAGTTATAGTTTTGCAACAGCTGGAGGCACACTGATAGGGAAACATTGATGTATGGGGTGTATAGTGTGTCTATGTATTGTATGTGATGTGTGACATTGCATACAGTACTGTACAGTTCTTTAAATACCTTCAGGGGGGACAGAAAGTCCTCCATTACGATCCTGCCGACTATAGCTCTATAGGAAAGGAAGGGGAGCAGCTCATTGGATGCCTGCAGCAAGATGCTGCAGGCTATTGGCTATGGCTGCACGGGGGGGGCGGGGCTTACACAGAGCTCACAGTGGAAGCCTGCGTGAGTTAGCAGGACAGCATGTGAGTAACAGGAGGCAGAACGGGGCACACGGGGCACATTAAACAACTATCTGTCAGTTGCTGAAGTTGTCTGCGCTGTCAGATAGCTGTTTGTACGATGGCCCTGACACACAGCAGCATCATATGTCGAGGCTGCCTTCAATATACGATGGGCCATCATATGTTGAAATGATCATATGTCGGTGCCATCATAAGTCGGGGGATCACTGTACAGCAGGAGCAGCTTCTCTGACCCTCCACTTCCTAAGCCTGCAGCATGCTGAATGAGGGTAAAATTGCGTCCGTGCAAGAGGTAGGAGGGTCTGGAAGGGAGGGACTGATGCTGATTGGCTGTAATGTGTCTGCTGACTCTGACTCACAGGGTCAAAGTTTACTGCAATGTTAAAGTATAGGGGGCGGATCAAACTTCATATATGTTCGCCCAGCGATGCGAACGCGAACATGCTAAATTCGCCGGGAACTGTTCGCCGGCGAACAATTTGCGACATCTCTAAAGAGCAGTACTATAGTAGTTATATTCTTGTACATAAAGAGCAGTACTATAGTAGTTATATTCATGTACATAAAGAGCAGTACTATAGTAGTTATATTCATGTACATAGAGGGCAGTATTATAATAATTATCTTGTGCATAGGGGACAGTAAAACTGACGGGGGAAAAAAGCTCTATCCAGGGTAGAAACAGTGCGCATAGTGGCAAGATTTTAATCCAGTAGAAACATCCTAGTTTTCTTTTGAACACTTTTGGAAACCCTGCAGACTTTACGATGGTAACCTCACATTTATTGTGGGTGCATTGGAAACCAGATAGATCTTATGTAGGCATCATGTCATCAAATATTATCTGGCTGTACTGAGATCTGTAAGGACAATCCTCTCCCACTGCCAGGTGACTGGGTCCCTGCCCTTCTCTTGTATCCAAAAGAGAAAAGAAAATTGGACAGACTGTCCAAACGGGAAGTCAGACAGGCAAGGGGGCAGCTCACACGTGGGAAGGTCAGGGTGTGGAGCTGGGAGGCCTCCAAGAACATAGAAGTTTCAAATAAATATTATGAGACATGATATGGGAAGGGAATGTGCGATTTCAACTGAGATCAACAGCATCTGGTCTGTATGAGACACTTGGCCTTTTGCAAGCGTGTCCCAGGGTCACCTAGCAACAGGAGATTTTCACTGTAATTTCTATTTTGCATTTTAGATGGGCAGATTTATCTAACGCACTCACAGAGTAGACAACTGAGGGCATCCAAATGAGTACAGATGTATTTAAGTCTGTGGAAAATGCAAATCTCAGCTACTTCCACATACAGAACTCGCTTCCTCTTTTGTGCACGCTGAATATGAGAACCGAGCTTTGTTTATTCGCCTGCCTTTTACTTACTGGCTTTTTATTTTCATAAGCAAAAATTTCCTATTACTTTAAAGGGAACCAATCATCAGATTTTACCCTATATAACGCTTGGTAAAGCGTTATATAGGGTAAAATCTTTATTTTCACCATTCCCGGGGGACGCTCCTGCCCCCAGGGATGGTGAAGATATGAAGTTATAAACTAGTCACCGTCGCCGCCGTAAGTAGTCACCTGGACGGGGAGCTCTTCTCATCTACTCCCGTTCTTCGGCCGGGAGCGACGCCCCCTCCGCTTGATTCATGGGCAGCGTCATTGTTCCGCTCACTGAACTGACGGAGCAGAGTGGTGACGCGACCCATCAATCAAGCGGAGGGGGCGTCGCTGCCGGCCGAAGAACGGGAGTAGATGAGAAGAGCTCCTCGTCCAGGTGACTACTTACGGCGGCGGCGATGACTAGTTTATAACTTCATATCTTCACCATCCCTGGGGGCAGGAGCGTCCCCCGGGAATGGTGAAAATAAAGATTTTACCCTATATAACGCTTTGCCAAGCGTTATATATGGTAAAATCTGATGATTGGTTCCCTTTAAATTCTCAAGTTATCCTCTTCTGTCATATCTTATATTTTTTTTACGTTTGTTTCTAGGATAGAAGGGTGGAGACTAGAGATGAGCGAACTTACAGTAAATTCGATTTGTCACGAACTTCTCGGCTCGGCAGTTGATGACTTATCCTGTATAAATTAGTTCAGCTTTCAGGTGCTCCGGTGGGCTGAAAAAGGTGGATACATTCCTAGGAAAGAGTATCCTAGGACTGTATCCACCTTTTCCAGCCCACCGGAGCACCGGAAAGCTGAACTAATTTATGCAGGAAAAGTCATCAACTGCCGAGCCGAGAAGTTCGTGACGAATTGAATTTACTGTAAGTTCGCTCATCTCTAGTGGAGACCAATATGGCATCCTTTTCAGCTCCCATAGTTGTTACCCAGCTTTCCTAGGTTTTTACTAGAGATTAGCAAATTTTAGAAAAATTTGATTTGGCCGATTCACTGAATTTTCCCCCAAAATTTGGTTCGATACCAATTTATTCGCAGTGAATCGCTATTAAAAACAGCTATTTCTGGGCTACAGAGAGCCTCAATAGGGGTGTAGAACACTTTGCAGTGCTGTAACACGCATAGGGTATGTACTGTGTTAGTGAAATAATACTGTTATTCAGTATGACATGCAGATTCTTTTGGAAATGTCCTTCATGCCATGAGAATGTAGTGACAAGAGGTACCTTCCATTCTGGACTTCTTACCTGGCTTTTTTTATTTTTATTTTATTTCAAAATTTACAAGTCACTTTTCATAAATGATAAAAAGTCTTAGTCTGCAAACTACAAGGAGATCAGATAAGTGCTAAACATTGTTTCATGCACATTACAGACAGCAGTAGATAGCTCTTTTTGCTCCATCTGGCACAGGGCAAACATATTAGTATTAGGCTCTGCACTTTTGCAGCATTATCCTCCCCTTTTCCCTACAAATGACTCCAGCCTCCTCCAAACACAATGTCACCAGCCTTCCCACAACGCACAAGGGGGGAGATTTATCAAAACCTGTGCAGAGGAAAAGTTGCCCAGTTGCCCATAGCAACCAAGCAGCTCGCTTCTTTAATTTTTAACAAGGCCTCTGCAAAATGAAATAAGAAATCTGATTGGTTGCTATTGGCAACTTTTCCTTTGCACAGGTTTTGAGAAATCTCCCCCAATGTTTCCAGCCTCACTCAAAGGCCTCCAGCCCAACCCCCCCCCCCCCCCCCCCCATTCCCCACAGGCACACACAATGCCTCCTGCATTACCCCATACAGCGACAGTGGGGGTGTACATGGGAGACAGGGGTGTAGAGGGGTGTACATTGGTGACAAGAGAAGAGTAGAGGGGTGACAGAGAGGTGTACAGGGTAACCGTGGGGTGTACAGGGGTGACAGAGGGGTTTAGGGGGTGACAGAAGGGTGTATGGGATAACAGAAGGGTGTCCAGGGGTTACAGAGAGGTGTAGAGGAGTAAAAAAAGGGTGGGGTGCACTACCTGAAGCTGAGTAGGCCTCTGTCAGCGCTGCCCCTGCTCCTTCCCTCCATCCACATCATTCTGCTGAGGGACCATGGAGAATCCAAAGCTGCTCCACGGGAGAGGGAGTCAGGAGTTTGTCTGGCGCAGAGAGGAACCATCAGGCAGCCAAGTAAAATCAATGGATTTATTAGATGCAACACATTTCGCTGCGCATGCGCAGCTTCATCAGGCATGACAAGGGAAGGCTGGTAACAGATATATATACCTCCAGGAATTAACCATTAGAGTGCTTTTTGAAAGAGATGTTACATAGAATTACATATCCTTGTGACAATGTATGAAAAAAATATGTAAATAGATATAAATAAATATAAATAGACAAACAAAAATCACAAAAATAGTAATAAAACAGCAATATAAAAGCACAATGCAATCCTATAAACATATATATATATATATATATATATATATATATATATATATATATAATATAATATAATATAATTATCGCATGTGGTGTGAATATAACACCACAAGCGACTCAAGAAGTCACACCGCTTAGTCACCGGTGCGGTATTCAACAACACAAGTTGGATATTATTTCGAAAAATGTATATGATATAAAAAGTTATGTATATTAATTCAAAGGATAAAAAAATTTTTTTTTTAAATTGTATATCGCTGCCTTATTAAAATAAAATAAGAAGTAGATAAATGACAGTACGGTAAACCAAATCGCAACTAACCAGAAGGAAATGTATGAACACTACTTAGAAAAAAGATGAGCTAGAATGACTAGTGCGGTATTGAATACAGCACCCGGCGAAAACGCAGGGTGTGAATATTCGTACAAAGATCCAAATTTACAAACAATAAATAAATAAAAAATACAAAAGTATTTATATGTAGAAAGGAAAGGAAAATAAACAGAACTTAGATAATAAAACATAAGGAATAATAAATACACAGTGGGGTGCTCCAGGGTGAACAGCACAGAAGGAACGAAGGAAAAATCAAGGTATAATATTTAGGATATTAATCCATATGAAGAAATGGGAAATTTTTAAACCCCAAATTATCAAATTATTTAACTGTATCGATACATTCATTAAAACCTTGAGGGTGCAAAGTATGTAGTTTGTGAATCCAAAAGGATTCGCGATTGTTTAATCTTTGTATTCTATTAGGTAAATGAATGGGGATAGTTTCTAGAATAATTAATATCAAAGTTTCAGTGTTTTTTTGATGATGAAGAGTGAAGTGTCGGGACAAACTATGCAACAAAAAACCATGTTTTATGTTCCATCTGTGTTTGTTCATCCTGGAGCGCACCGTTTGTGTGGTACGGCCAACGTATTGGCGGTCGCAACCACAGGTTAATAGATAGATAGCAAATGTGGTGTCGCAATTTAGTAAATCCTTAATTTTAAATGTTTGTTGTGTAAAAAAGGATGAAAAAGTATCAGTTTGGATGATCCATTTACAACAAAGGTAGCGACTTTTTTTACAAGGAAAACAATATGGTTTAATAGAACACGAATTCTGTGGTGTAAGATGTTCGGAAAATCTACTAGGGGCTAATAAATTGCTGAGATTTTTGGAACGTCTGTAGGTGACATTAGGGACTGGGGGAATTATTTGGTTTAGAATTTTATCATTTTGAATAATGGGCCAGTTTTTAGTTAGTATTTTTCTAATATTAGATGCCTCAATATTGAAATAGTCGCTTGTGGTGTTATATTCACACCACATGCGATAATTATATTATATTATATATATATATATATATATATATATATATATATATATATATATATGTTTATAGGATTGCATTGTGCTTTTATATTGCTGTTTTATTACTATTTTTGTGATTTTTGTTTGTCTATTTATATTTATTTATATCTATTTATATATTTTTTTCATACATTGTCACATGGATATGTAATTCTATGTAACATCTCTTTCAAAAAGCACTCTAATGGTTAATTCCTGGAGGTATATATATCTGTTACCAGCCTTCCCTTGTCATGCCTGATGAAGCTGCGCATGCGCAGCGAAACGCGTTGCATCTAATAAATCCATTGATTTTACTTGGCTGCCTGATGGTTCCTCTCTGCGCCAGACAAACTCCTGACTCCCTGGTCATTCGTTTTTGAATTTACTCTCACCCAGGAGGGCTGCAGTGGACCTTCTTCTATATTTCTTCTGCATTTTACCTTGTTGTGTGTGGGCGCACAACCAACTTCGGTAAGCGGCTTGGGAATCACCGTCCCCTACCCCCACCTGCAAGATCTACTGATCCCGCACATGAGGCGCCTTCCTTTCTTTCTCTAGATTTCACTTACATCGGCTGACCGCGGTGTGGATTCCACAAGTATCATTCCTAGAAGTGCTGCTCTCACGGGATCCTGCTTACACCATTGTGGTTACTGACCCCTTGCTGGGATCACCTATCGCTCTGGACTCTTCGATTAGTAGGACTCATTATTTTACGAATTGTGTTTTCTTATTGTATTATTTAGTTTTTTTGTTTTTGTTCTACTTCATTTTATTTTATTTTACTTTATTATTTTATCTTGTCATCCCATTATTATTTTTTCCTTATATACTCGCATTTAATTTCTTTTCTTTTATTTCACTCTATCTTATTTTATTTATTTATTATTAGTTTTTCTTTTTACTTTATCTTATTTTATTCATTTTTTATTTATTATTCATTGTTTATATTAATTTTATTTTTATTTTTATTGCTCTCCTTGCTCTGACATGGAGTATTTTCCTGATCGTGACCATGTTAGGAACTCCCTGATAAGCTAACTCTTAGGTGCGGTAAAAATCAACTCTGCACCACCTGGTGGCTTTGTTCCAGGAGCCCTCACAGAGGACGATCTCAGTAAATTGACGGCTCTTTTCAATGATTATGAAAGTTGTTGTAAGTCTGAATTGCAGCACAATTTAGATGTTTTATTTTTACAAAGATATCTTAATGATAGTTTCACCCCGAGGGGTCTGAGATTACCCTTTGAATCCTCCTTTCCTGAGGATCCTCTTTTTACTAAAGAGTGGGATGAATTTACGGAAAATTGTTCAAGGGGACTTGTCACTCGTCTCCTGGACAAAAGAATTACATTAGTCCTCTATTATCGGGACAAAGCTAGGTCCATTAAAAACACTCTGGCAACCTTTTCGGGTTGTTCTGAATATCATAAACTTGAAGGACTTCTATCTAATAGATTACAAAAACTGGAGATAGAAACCATAAATAAAAAAGTACATAAGTTTAATCGTGACAAACAGGATTGCATGTGTGGCCAAATACATAAATGGCCAAGATATAATCCTCAGAAACAAATGTCTAATAACACTTTATCCTCTAAAAAACAGGAAAACCCAACTAATTCCATTTTTAAAACATCGTCTCTCACTCCCTTGGGGACTGACAGAAGATTTGAACATAGCAGAACTATAGTAAATTCAGCTCGTGGTAATTCCCAACATTCTAACCCAAAAAATTCTAATAGTAAGAAAAATCAAATTACTTCTGAAACTAAATCATCAGCGAATAAACCTTTTATGCCTACTGCTAATACCAATGCAAGTTGTAGCCAAAAAATCACTACCAGTACACGTATCACCCCTGCTAATTCTAACACTAATGTGCTTAACAACACTACCACTAATACTCTTTTATCATTAGACAGACCAGCACCTAACATGGTCTGTCCTTTGCTTCCTCCACTCACTTTTTCGGATCCTTGTCATGGGTTGGACCTGGGTTCCGGGGCAGTGGGGGGTCTCTATGTTGGGCAGCCTTGTAATTCTCTCGACTGCTCTATCGATCCCTCCCTTCTCACGGTGCACAAGGTTTCTATGTCTGACATAAGTTCCACACTTATTGATAGTTCACAATATGACACGTTTAACACCCCAGGGAGTTCTACTCCTGCTTCCACCTCCTCATCTTCTTTTTACAATTGCCCTCCCACTACAGATGCCACTCTAGCGTGCAATGCCAATTTGGATGTGCGCTTACGCACGATCACTCAGTATTACCCCCTCATAAAGACATCAAATTGAACACAATCCATAAAAAGAAAGGAAAACCCAGAGGTTGCAGAGGAGGTCAGAGAAAACGCCAACCCACCTCTACAATCATCCCAAAGACAGAAAAATTTATAACAAAAAAAGAAAATATAAAATTTTTTCATTTATCTAGCTATATACTTTCCGAAAATGAAACTAATTTACTTGCGAAAGGGCTTTCCTTTTGTCCTGCTGCACGTCCGAATGACTTTCAGTTATTCTTAGATCTAAACGACTTTATTCGTAGATTAACATTGAGCCGTCACTTTTTTATCCAGAACAGATCCGATCATCAAACTATTAATACCCCCCAAATTCCGAATTTGGGAGTTTGTAATTCTAACATTGGTAACACTTTAACTTCTGTTACCACACCAGTTGACATGACCCCAGCTCGTCATGTACTAGTAAAACCCAAATCTTCGTTTTACCCTTTACACAATCGTGGCAGCCATCTTGAGACTTTTTATCATATGGTCATGCAGGATTTTTCAAATTTATGTGATAAATCTGTTATTTTTAAGGAAAATGATAATCTAACTTCTGCTGAGAGAATTGCAATTAAATCCATACAGAACAACAAATCTATTATTGTTCGCCCTGCAGATAAAGGTGGGGGGGTCGCTGTTTTGAATAGGGCTGATTATAAAACTGAAGCCCTCAGAATCTTATCAGATCTTGAATATTACACTCCGCTTTCTTATGACCCTTCCCCTCATATTTTTTCACAATATTGTTTGCTTATAGGTGGAGCTATAGAAAAACAATTGTTGGATAAAAGGGAGCACACATTTCTCAATATTAAAAATTATAATTTACCTATTTTTTATTATCTACCCAAATTACATAAATGTTTAACCAATCCCCCTGGTAGACCCATTATTTCAGGTATTGGTTCGATTACTGCAAACCTTTCCCACTTTATAGATTTATTTCTTCAACCTTTCGTTTTACATTTACCATCCTATTTGAGAGATTCAGCTCAACTTATTTCTGAACTACATGCTCTTTCCCTACCCCCTCATTATAGTTTCCTTACCCTGGATGTGTGCTCCCTCTATTCTAACATCTCCACTGATTTAGGTGTTCCTGCAATTAAACATTTTCTACAAGAGGACCCCTCACTAAACCCCAGTCAGTCAGAATTTTTACTGGAGTCTATTAGATTTATTCTTCTTAATAATGTTTTTGAATTCAATCATACTATCTATCGGCAGAACAGGGGCTGTGCCATGGGGACTCGATTCGCCCCCAGTTACGCTAATTTGTTCATGGGGCGATTCGAGTCCCTAGTTATGGCACAGTCCCTGTATTTTAAGTCTGTTTTTTTCTTTCGTCGTTATATAGACGACCTTTTCTTAAATCTGGGTAGGTACCAAACATGAAGCTGACCTATTTGTACATGAGTTGAACACTAATCCATGGGGTATAAAATTTACCATGCATTATGCAGAAAATTCCATCCAATTTTTAGACCTTGATATCCATAAAACAGTCGATGGCACTATTTCCACAAAGACTTTTTTCAAATCTGTCGATATTAACAGTTTTTTACAGTTCGATAGTGCACATTATCCAAGCTGGCTAAGAGGGGTGCCATTCGGCCAATATTTACGAATTCGCAGAAATTGTACTTCTGATTCAGATTTTATTTCCCAAGCTGAGGTTTTAAAACAACGCTTTATACAAAAGGACTATCCCAAATCGCTTCTTACCAAGGCATATATGAAGGTGAAAGATAAAAAACAATCTGATTTGGTTACATCTATTCCCAAAAAATCCAGTTCCAATCAGCCTCATAACCCCTTTAGATATAATTTTGTTACGAATTTCAATATTGAGGCATCTAATATTAGAAAAATACTAACTAAAAACTGGCCCATTATTCAAAATGATAAAATTCTAAACCAAATAATTCCCCCAGTCCCTAATGTCACCTACAGACGTTCCAAAAATCTCAGCAATTTATTAGCCCCTAGTAGATTTTCCAAACATCTTACACCACAGAATTCGTGTTCTATTAAACCATATTGTTTTCCTTGTAAAAAATAAGTCGCTGCCTTTGTTGTGAATGGATCATCCAAACTGATACTTTTTCATCCTTTTTTACACAACAAACATTTAAAATTAAGGATTTACTAAATTGCGACACCACATTTGCTATCTATCTATTAACCTGTGGTTGCGACCGCCAATATGTTGGCCGTACCACACAAACGGTGCGCTCCAGGATGAACAAACACAGATGGAACATAAAACATGGTTTTTTGTTGCATAGTTTGTCCCGACACTTCA
Organism: Hyla sarda; assembly: GCF_029499605.1. NCBI lineage: Eukaryota > Metazoa > Chordata > Amphibia > Anura > Hylidae > Hyla > Hyla sarda. The sequence continues at coordinate 117,566,046 of NC_079194.1, read as the reverse complement.
CTCTTCATCATCAAAAAAACACCGAAACTTTGAAATTAATTATTCTAGAAACTATCCCCATTCATTTACCTAATAGAATACAAAGATTAAACAATCGCGAATCCTTTTGGATTCACAAACTACATACTTTGCACCCTCAAGGTTTTAATGAATGTATCGATACAGTTAAATAATTTGATAATTTGGGGTTTAAAAATTTCCCATTTCTTCATATGGATTAATCTCCTAAATATTATACCTTGATTTTTCCTTTGTTCCTTCTGTGCTGTTCACCCTGGAGCGCCCCACTGTGTATTTATTATTCCTTATGTTTTATTATCTAAGTTCTGTTTATTTTCCTTTCCTTTCTACATATAAATACTTTTGTATTTTTTATTTATTTATTGTTTGTAAATTTGGATCTTTGTACGAATATTCACACCCTGCGTTTTCGCCGGGTGCTGTATTCAATACCGCACTAGTCATTCTAGTTCATCTTTTTTCTAAGTAGTGTTCATACATTTCCTTCTGGTTAGTTGCGATTTGGTTTACCGCACTGTCAATTATCTACTTCTTATTTTATTTTAATAAGGCAGCGATATACAATTTAAAAAATTTTTTTTTTTATCCTTTGAATTAATATACATAACTTTTTATATCATATATATTTTTCGAAATAATATCCAACTTGTGTTGTTGAATACCGCACCGGTGACTAAGCGGTGTGACTTCTTGAGTCGCTTGTGGTGTTATATTCACACCACATGCGATAATTATATTATATTATATTATATATATATATATATATATATATGTTTATAGGATTGCATTGTGCTTTTATATTGCTGTTTTATTACTATTTTTGTGATTTTTGTTTGTCTATTTATATTTATTTATATCTATTTATATATTTTTTTCATACATTGTCACATGGATATGTAATTCTATGTAACATCTCTTTCAAAAAGCACTCTAATGGTTAATTCCTGGAGGTATATATATCTGTTACCAGCCTTCCCTTGTCATGCCTGATGAAGCTGCGCATGCGCAGCGAAACGCGTTGCATCTAATAAATCCATTGATTTTACTTGGCTGCCTGATGGTTCCTCTCTGCGCCAGACAAACTCCTGACTCCCTGGTCATTCGTTTTTTATTTTACTCTCACCCAGGAGGGCTGCAGTGGACCTTCTTCCATATCTCTTCTGCTCTTAACCTTGTTGTGTGTGGGCGCACAACCAACTTCGGTAAGCGGCTTGGGAATCACCGTCCCCTACCCCCACCTGCAAGATCTACTGATCCCGCACATGAGGCGCCTTCCTTTCTTTCTCTAGATTCCACGGGAGAGGGAGGATACACGAGGATTTGAGCTGCAGCATCACCTGTCCCGGCACTGCACACAGACTTCCCTCCCACCTGGCCTGCACCTCTGTGACTAACAGATGCGCAGGCCTAGGCAGAAAAATTTTAAAAAATGTAGCGCCCTATTTCCCACCAGAGTGTCCTGGCACCGTTTTTGGGAATCAATGCCTCAGTGTAATGTGTGCTGGACCCCCCTTTTGCCCCCTTGCAACAGCGCACCTGAGGCGATCGCCTCACACGCCTTATCAGAGCTACCACCCTTCAACACAAACCTAAAAAAACACAAAAATTTGTGATAAAAGTGCTATAAAAAAAAAGGTTGTATTATATGGGACAAGGTCATCAAGGGTGGATTTAACCCCTTAAGGACCAGGCCATTTTACACCTTAGGACCAGAGCGTTTTTTGAACATCTGACCACTGTCACTTTAAACATTAATAACTTTTACCTATCATTCTGATTCCGAGATTGTTTTTTCGTGACATATTCTACTTTATGTTATTGGTAAAATTTTGTCGATACTTGCATCGTTTCTTAGTGAAAAATTCCAAAATTTGATGAAAAAATTGAAAATTTTGCATCTTTCGAACTTTGAAGCTCTCTGCTTGTAAGGAAAATGGATATTCTAAATAATTTTTTTTTGATTCACATATACAATATGTCTACTTTATGTTTGCATCATAAAATTGACAAGTTTTTACTTTTGGAAGACATCAGAGGGCTTCAAAGTTCAGCAGCAATTTTCCAATTTTTCACAAAATTTTCAAACTCACTATTTTTCAGGGACCAGTTCAGGTTTGAAGTGGATTTGAAGGGTCTTCATATTAGAAATACCCCATAAAAGACCCCGTTATAAAAACTGCACCCCCCAAAGTATTCAATATGACATTCAGTCAGCATTTTAACCCTTTAGGTGTTTCACAGGAATAGTAGCAAAGTGAAGGAGAAAATTCACAATCTTAATTTTTTACACTTGCATGTTCTTGTAGATCCAATTTTTGAATTTTTACAAGGGGTAAAAGGAGAAATTTTATACTTGTTTTTGTAGCCCAATTTCTCTCGAGTAAGCACATACCTCATATGTCTATGTAAATTGTTGGGCGGACGCAGTAGAGGGCTCAGAAGCGAAGGAGCGACAAGGGGATTTTGGAGAGTACGTTTTTCTGAAATGGTTTTTGGGGGCATGTTGCATTTAGGAAGCCCCTATGGTGCCAGAACAGCAAAAACCCCACACATGGCATACCATTTTGGAAACTAGACCCCTTGAGGAACTTAACAAGGAATAAAGTGAGCCTTAATACCCCACAGGCGTTTCACGACTTTTGCATATGTAAAAAAAAAAATATAATTTTCACTAAAATGTGTGTTTCCCCCCAAATTTCAAATTTTTTGCAAGGGTTAATAGCAGAAAATGCCCCCCAAAATTTGTAACCCCATCTCTTCTGAGTATGGAGGTACCCCATAAGTTGACCTGAAGTGCACTACGGGCGAACTACAATGCTCAGAAGAGAAGGAGTCATATTTGGCTTTTTGAGAGCAAATTTTGGTCGGGGGGCATGTCACATTTAGGAAGCCCCTATGGTGCCAGAACAGCAAAAAAAAACACATGGCACACCATTTTGGAAACTGGACCCCTTGAGGAACATAACAAGGAATAAAGTGAGCCTTAATACCACACAGGGGTTTCACAACTTTTGCATATGTAAAAGAAAATTTTTTTTTCACTAAAATGTGTGTTTCCCCCCAAATTTCACATTTTTGCAAGGGTTAATAGCAGAAAATACCCTCCAAAATTTGTAACCCCATCTCTTCTGAGTATAAGGGGACCCCATAAGTTGACTTGAAGTGCACTACGGGCGAACTACAATGCTCAGAAGAGAAGGAGTCATATTTGCAAATTTTGCTGAAATGGGGGGACATGTCGCATTTAGGAAGCCCCTATGGTGCCAGGACAGCAAAAAAAAAAAAAAAACTCATGGCATACCATTTTGGAAACTAGACCCTTTGAGGAATGTAACAAGGGGTAAAGTAAGCCTTAATTCCCCACAGGGGTTTCACGACTTTTGCATATGTAAAAAAATATCTATATTTTTTCAATAAAATGTGGGTTTTCCCCAAAATTTTACATTTTTACAAGGGTTAATAGCAGAAAAGACACCCCACAATTTGTAAATACATTTCTTTGGAGTAAGGACATACCTGATTTTTGGATGATTTTGGCTCCGCTGGTGTACACCAGGTCTTGGTATAGGCATAAGGTCAGTCAGGGGCCTTGAGCTTTTCATAGCAGAGGATGTGGGACCCCCCCCTCAAGGAGCATTAATGGGGGGAGCACTGAGCCCTAAAATAGGGGAACACTATGGGGGACAATGGGCCGTAACTGGGGTATACAGGTTGGGTACAGAGGCCCGTAATATGGGGTACAGTGGGCCTGAAAATTATAAATTATAATAAAAAGGATATATTCCCAGAATGATGACCCAGAGCATAGCCAAAACTAAAAAAAAAATATGCCCGCCCCAAACCCAATGCTCTGAATCATTATTCTGGGAATGTGATGTGTGTGTGGCCGTCCCTAACCTGTTGCCTCAAATGCGCACCCCGCTCAGGTGGAGAGAGAGTGCTGCGCATTTGAGGCAACATAAAAAAGTCCCCGATGATAGTGACTCGGTGACCTATTACCCATTTTTGAAAAAACACCCCCAGAGGTCTTATCAGGTATTTTTTTTTTATTCAGTTTTTTTGGGGGCAATTTAGTGGTTTTAGGAGGTTAACAATTTGAAATGTACTCTGGACTTGGTACATTGGTCAAATTATGGAAAATTAAACTGAAAAGGGAAAATTTAGGGCTCCATGGAAGTGTGATACTCCCTGAAGCAGCCTATGCAGAGGCTCGGATTATCTGGGCAAGTGTCGCACTGATACGTGGTGTCCTTCCGTATCCCCCTCCTGCTACACACTCTGCATCTTTTCTGGTTTTGTCCCTTCTTTCCACTGTGGGGGATCACACCTGGAAAGTGTTGGCCTGGGACAATCCTGGCGCCTATAACCCCACACCTTTGCTAAGTCCGGCCTGCTCTTTCCCGGTCGCCAAAGATCAGGAACCTTAGGACTTCTTCTTGGTACTGGAGGAATGTCCCTGTGTTGCCAGCGTACTGGGATAGTACAAAAGCGTTGTACATGGCAACCTGTACCAAGTAGACTGCAACTTTTTTGTACCATGCCCGTGTTTTCCGCATGGCGTTATATGGCTTAAGGACTTGATCTGAGAGATCAACTCCCCCCATATACCGATTGTAGTCCAGAATACAATCGGGCTTGAGGACCGGTCCCACGGTACCTCGCACAGGGACAGGGGTGCTGCCGTTCCCATGAATAGTGGTGAGCATAAGGACATCCCTCTTATCCTTATACTTCACCAACAACAGGTTATCATGGGTGAGGGCATGGGACTCACCCTTGGGGATAGGCGTCTGGACCAAATTTAGAGGGAGGCCTCTCTGGTCCTTCCGCACGGTCCCACAAGCGGACGTGGATCTGGAGGAAAGGGATTTGAACAGAGGGATGCTGGTATAAAAGTTATCCACGTATACATGGAAACCCTTATCCAGCAATGGGTGCACAAGGTCCCAAACGAGTTTCCCGCTAACACCCAGAGTGGGGGGACATTCTGGGGGTTCAATATGGGAATCTCATCCCTCACACACTATAAACTTGTAAGTGCACCCGGAGGTACTCTCACAAAGTTTATAGAGCTTCACGCCATACCGCGCCCGCTTCGAGGGAATATACTGGTGGAAGATGAGTCTCCCCTTAAAACTGATGAGAGACTCATCTACCGAGAGGTCCCTGAGCGGTACGTAGGCCTCCAAAAATTTGGCCCCAAAGTGATCAATGACCGGCCTCACTTTGTAAAGCCGGTCATGGGCAGGATCACCTCGGGGCGGACATGTCGCATTATCTGCATAATGCAGGCATTTCCGAATGACCTTGAACCGCCTCCGTGTCATCGCCATACTGTAAAGCGGGGTCTGAGGACGTCCCCGCTCCAGTAATGACGAGCACTTGGTTTTTTGTCCAGGCCCATATGCAGCGTGAGACTCCAAAATGTCCTCATTTCTGCTGCATCAATGGCGCGCCATTCATTGGGCCTGGCCAAAAGCGAATCGGGGTGATGGGCAATGAACTGCTGGGCATACAAGTTTGTTTGCTTGCTCCACCATGTGATTGACCAGGCTGTCACAGAAAAAAAGTCCAGATCAGTGAAGCCAGACGTGTCAATCCGGATTCCGGAGTTGCCAACAAACTCAGGAATCCGTGGCTGATAACCCTCTGGGGGGCTTCAGACAGGGTCACCGGAAGGGGGCTCTGGTGCACTTGTCTGGGGGGCCGGACTCCTATTACGAGCGGCATTGCCACTCGTACTAGTGTCGGCCACTGGGTCACTCTCATGGGGGGTGCTTGGCCTCGCCTGGCGGCGTCTCCGCCGCCGTACAGGGTACTCACTACTAGATGATGAGGAGGACGAGGAAGAACACAAAAATGTAGGATCTTCCTCGTCCTCACTGGCAGATTCGGAGTCGGAGGCTAAAAATGCGTAAGCCTCCGCTACCAAAAATGCCCAGCGGGCAATAGCCTTTTTTCTACGGTGGCGGGGGGGGCAGTGGCGGGGGGGGGGGGGGAGGGGGTGTGTGCGGGGGTGGCGGGGAAGTATGTACTGTGTGGTGCTTGGTGTAAAAAGTGTATAACAGTAATGGAAAAAAAGCTGCGGCAAAAAAAAAAAAAAAAATGGGTGGCGCATGCAGCTCCCTGAACCCCTAATAGGACCCAGGATAAGGGATCAGACCCTAATAGGACCCTGAGGGACCTATTAGGGGGTCAGAAAAAAAAAAAAAAGCTGCAGCCAAAAAACAAACAATTGGCGCACGCAGCTCCCTGAACCCCTAATAGGATCCGGGCTCAGGGATCAGACCCTAATAGGACCCTTGGGGACCTATTAGGGGGTCGGGGGGGGGGACTTATTTTTAATTTTATTTTACTTTTTCAACTTTATTAACCCCTACCTGTCCCTGCAATCCGCTGTCCCTATTCTAAGGCTCCTGAGGGGGCTCCGGAGCTCCGAGGGGGGATCCACGGTCTTCTCCTCACTGCTGCACCCGCTGACTGAACACAGAGAGCGGGTGCAGCAGCGGGAAGGGACCGTTAACCCCTCCCCTGCCGCACTGCTATTGGCTGGACGATCGCCGGCCAATAGCAGCGTTGCTGGGGAGGTGACAGTATTGTCACCTCTCCCCAGCAATGGCAGGTGATTGGCGGTGTATCGTACACCGCCGATCACCATCTAGTTCCGGGTCATCGGGTCACCACTGACCCGAATGACTGGAATCACCACAGATCGCCCGCGTGATTTCTCAGACGATCTGTGGGACCCCCCTCGACGTTTGCCTGGGAAGCCTGCTGAACGATTTCAGCAGGCGTCCGGTTTCGCAACCTGTCCTGTGCGAGGCAGGATGCGAAATTCCTGCGGACGTATGAGTATGTGCCTGGTCCTTAAGACCCAGGGAGCAGGGACGTCCTCATACGTGCCTGGTCCTTAAGGGGTTAAAAGGGGGGCAGTTTAAGTTGTAGACATTTCTGTAACAGCCCGTTCCATAAACCTGAGTGAGGGGAAGGGAACTCTGAGGACAATGCGCTCCAGTACGCTTACAACAGTATTTGTCTACAACATCAGCAGGTGTGTACTTTTGGCTGGCCTTTCACAGTATCTAGGCCCTTGAGACCTTAACAGGAACAAAATAGTACACCACTTAGATGTATGTATGTGGTATGCATTGATGAGGAGAGTACAATGGGCTCCACTACACTTAAAAAAGTATTTGTCTACAACACCAGCCGGTGTGTACTTTTGCCTGGCCTTCCACAGTATCTAGGCCCTTGAGACTTTAACAGGAACAAAATAGTACACCACTTACATGTACGTATGTGGTATGCACTTATGAGGGGAGTATAATGCACTCCAGTATGCTTAAAAAAGTATTTGTGTACAACACCAGCCGGTATGTACTTTTGTCTGGCCTTTCACAGTTTCTAGGCCCTTGAGATTTTAACAGGAACAAAATAGTACACCACTGAGATGTGTTCGTTTACAACACCAGCAGGCGTGTAATTTTGCCTGGCCTTTCACAGTATCTAGGCCATTGAAACTTTAACAGGAACAAAATAGTACACCACTGAGATGTATGTATGTGGTATGCACTTATGAGGAGAGTACAATGCGCTCCAGTACGCTTAAAAAAGTATTTGTATACAACACCAGCAGTACACACCAGTGCTGCAGAACACAATCGCTGTGTACTACACCCAAAATTGCTCTCTCTCTCTCTCTCTCTCTCTCAATCTCACTCCCTTCCCTATCAGTGCGTCTAAGCAGGATTTGGGCTTGAGCTGAATCGTTGCTGTTCTTTGAAACACACTGTGCAACACAATGCTCTCTGTACCTCTCTCTGTGCAACAGAACGCTGATGTGACTAGGAGGTTAATCGCTGCTGGAAAAAGCTTTTCTGGCCAACACACAGCACTGTCTGTCCCTATCTGTATCTCTGCAATGAAAGGCTGAAGTGACGGGCCGCAATATGGCTGCCGATTATATAGGGCTGAAACATCACAGGGGTGACTGGCTGGTGATGGGCAGCATGCTGCATGTGATTCAGGGTCATCCCAACTACCCTTGTTCCCGCCTTCCCAGGATTCCTTGTCCCATGTCCTCACATGTGGATCTGCCATTTTAGATTCCCTGGAGCCTGGACCGCACTAAATGGAGTTTAATGAAGCGATTCGCGGCAATATTTGCATTCGTTGCGAATCAAATTTTTCCTGAAATTCGTAACGAATTCGGATTTGTCAGATTTGATTAGCTCATCCCTAGTTTTGACTATTAGATTGTGTACTAGGGATATTATTTGCCCAATGTCATTGATCATGACCAGTCTAAACGAATGTAACAGTCAATAACCCTCAGGGCATGTTTCAGTATACTGTGTACAGGTGATGGTGGTCAGATACCCTTGGTGATGTTGCTGCGTGCAGGTAACCAGACACAGGGAAACAAGGAGAAGGTGCAACACAATTTTACTCAGGAAACTTCAGATGTAAAGAGCACTAACAGTTCATTTCACAAATTCCCAGGTTGTAAGCACTTTTTATGCTGTGCATAGGGGAGGTATTCGTTGCAGTGACTAATAAAAAACTTGACATGAATAAAGACTCTTACTTTAGAAGTTCTGGAACCAGCGGTCGGGTCTATCCCAGGATAGACTTTGGTCTCTATCTAGAGTATTGCCTGACATGTTCCTTGAATCTGAGAATGTGACTGACTTGTGTGACTTGTGGGGTTCTCTAGTGCAATCCCCAAATTGTACTCACTAATGCAGGGTTTTTTCAGAGGTGTAGCTGAGGTAACTTGAAAACCTGTTTACAGGATCACATAACAATGGAGTTGATTCTGCTGAGACAACTTCCAGCTGGCGTGTCTGGATAGGTATCCCCCGCCTAACAATCTGTCTGCCTAACCAGGCCAGGACCTAGAGGAAAGTTTTGCCTGGTTATTTTTGTGTGCTGTCAGGCCCTAAATACTTCTCCTGAAAGCTCCCTTCTTGAGTGTAGTGTACACACTGTCAGTATGGAATAGACGAGGAGGCAAACTTGGTCTCTCTCTGGTTCTCTTAGTGTTCAACTAAGGACAGGTCAACAGCCTCTTTTATAGGCCCTAACCTACCTACATCTGATGTGTGTGTAGTACATTAACCCTTATTGTTCCTTGCAGTGACAGCATAACTGGACACAATATAATAAAATAAAGACATGTTTTTAGCTGCTTTAAAGACAAATGTGTACATTTGCCACCCAGGACTTCTACTCGTTTTGGGACATTACACAAGCATCAACCTTCCTTCTTTTTACTGTGTATGACCAACTTTAGGGGTAAAATACAACAAGACAGAAAATCTGTATAGAAAGTGAGTAAACAGATCAAGGACAGGTCCTCACTGTGTCAATAATATAATCGGTCCATGACTGTAGCTTGGGATCAGAAGATGCTTAAGGTTTGGTCCAGGGACAATAACACACTGACAATTTGGGTGATTTAGCAATGACACTAATATTTTGGATGACATAACAAAAACATACTGTACAAAAAAAAAATGGTGAATACAGCTCACCCCATTAAAGCCCAGCCAAATCACGGACAGTGTAGGATGGCCCTAAAGAACTGCAAGAAAACAACATAGGTCCAGCGTGGCAATGTTGTGTAAAATTTAACAATTTCATTCTCAGAAGACACACAACACAACATGGTAAGACAGGAAGCATCACTTCCTGTCTTACTATGTCATATTGTGTGTCGTCTGAAAAATAAAATGTCAAGATTCATGCAACATTGCCGTGCTGGACCTTCGTTGTTTTCTTGCAATGGCACATTGTTTCATCATCCTGTATATCAATATATACCTATATATTGTGTCATAGTGTGGTAGCCATGGGGGTGTTAGTAGAAATTCCTGATCACTTCGTAAAACCAGGGCACCGTTATCCTATACACGGTCCGAGGTTGGGAACAGCTTTTCCTGGGCCAGACACGGGGAGTAAATGAACACACCGACGTCAGGTTACAGATAACTGTCTTTACTGAGCTGGGTGCAGATGGTAATACACGTACAGCTGGCTTTAGGTGAGAGAGTGAAGAGTAACACCTTGGGAGCCCTGTTGACTTGCTCAGAATTGTGGTGCTTACGCCAAACAGGTAAATACTGACTTGTGGGACGGAAAGTTTAATCCTGGTAGCTAGGGTCCTGTCAAGGTACTGAAGACTCTTCTGCAGGGGCATGAATTTCCTCCTTGCGAGTAATCCTTGCAGGATGACCAGTTGAGAGATTAGATTTGAGCTAGGCCTCTCCTCAGAGCACACAAAACACAGCACACCTGAGCTAAGCTGTTGCTTAGTAGCCACACTAGTGTGAACTGGGGTAACTTCTCCCCACTACACTATACAAGGTAGACTTTAGGGGTTCCCATTGGCAGGCAGGGTCACCTGGGGTTCATCGCTACGGGTACAGTAACATATATACACATAAAAAGAATATAATGAATATAGAAAAATATATATTGCTTTGCAATAGAATACAACCCTCATTATTATAACAAGTCATTTAGACGCTACCAAGCTGCCCGAGACAGTCCAAAGCCACAGGTCAGCTATTAGTACTGGGATACCACAATAGTATGTCGAAATGTCAGTGTGTCATAGACACAAAAGTCTTTGTGCTATCACCCTATATACCAAGTTTCAAAGTCACTTGTGTCTATGACACACTGACACTATGGCCTAGATTTATCAAATTGTGTGAGAAAAAAAGTGGAAGGATTTTCCCACAGCAACCAATCACAGCTCAGCGTTCACTTTACCAGAGCTTGTTGTCAGGATCCGGATACTGTGAGGATACTGGTGGTGGATCCTCTGTTTCAGTGGGGTGATGACGTGGGCCGTACCAGGGGAACGGAGTCTAAGGGGTTTCTGGTTTTCACCAGAGCCCGCCGCAAAGCGGGATGGACTTGCAGCAGCAGGTAAAACCCAGGTCGTTCCACCCGATAGCGACTCAACCCCAACTGATGGCTGAGATAGGCACGGTACAAGGGATTAGGCAAGAGCAAGGTCAGACGTAGCAGAAGGTCAGAGCAGGCAGCAAGAATCATAGTCAGGGGCAACGGCAGAGGGTCTGGCTTGGGACATACAAGGAACGCTTTCACTGGCACAAGGGCAACAAGATCCGGCAAAGCTGGGAAGGGGAAGTCAGTTTAAATAGAGAGGGCACAGGTGTGATCACTAATTGGGCCAGGCGCCAATCAGAGGCGCACTGGCCCTTTAAATCGCAGAGAGCCGGCGCGCGCGCGCCCTAGGGAGCGGGGCCGCGCGCGCCGGGACTGAGCCGTCGGAGGACAGGACGGGTAAGGAGACTGGGATGCGAGCCGCGAGCGGGCGCGTACCGCTATGCGGATCGCATCCCCGCCGGTGACATTAATGCAGCGCTCCCGGTCAGCGGGTCTGACCGAGGCGCTGCGAGAAGGTGAACACCGCGAGCGCTCCGGGGAGGAGCGGGGACCCGGAGCGCTCGGCGTAACACTTGTCAGCTGCGCTGTGATTGGTTGCTGTGGGAAAATCCCTCCACTTTTTCTCTCACACAGTTTGATAAATCTGGGCCTTTGAGTACAGAACAATGACACACTGACACATTTACATTTGGGGTACAGAATGATGGCACATTGACACTTGGCATGACAGAACAATGATACTGCCACTTAGGGTACATAACACTGACACTTCGGCTAAAGTACTATAAGTCACTGACAGCTGGGGTACAGGACATCAGTGGTACACTGATCATCGTCACAGTATGACACTGCTATTGTTACCTTAACTTGACTACTGATCCTAATTGCTTGTTGTGAAGTTTTTATGTTTTTATGTTTATTATAAACGTCCACATGCGGCTCCCGATGTATGATGCGCGCTCAGCAGGTGAGTGCGCATCATACCCGGTGGGTCCCGGTTGCTATAAGCAACCAGGACCCGTGGCTAATGCCGGACATCGCCGATCGGGCTGATGTCCGGCATTAACTCTTTAGATGCGGCGATCAAAGTTGATCGCTGCGTCTAAAGTGAAAGTAAAAGCTTCCCGGTCATTTATCCCCTTCCCTAATAAAAGTTTGAATCACCCCCCTTTTCCCAATAATAAAAAAACTGTGTAAATAAAAGTAAAAAAAAAAACATATGTGGTATTGCCACGTGCGTAAATGTCCGAACTATTAAAATATATAGTTAATCAAACCGCACGGTCAATGGCGTACGCGCAAAAAAATTCCAAAGTCCAAAATAGCTTATTTTTGGTAACTTTTTATACCATAAAAAAATGAATAAAAAGCGATCAAAAAGTCAGATCAGAGGTAATACAAAATCAAACCTATATAAGCAGGGTTTCATTTTAACCATGATAAAGATAATATGTCATTTTTACCGAAAAATGCACTGCGTAGAAGCAGAAGCCCCCAAAAGTTACAAAATGGTTTTTTTTTTCCATTTTGTCGCACAATTATTATTTTTTCGTTTCGCCGTAGATTTTGGGGTAAAATGACTGATGTCATTACCTACAGTAGAATTGGTGGTGCAAAAAATAAGCCATAATATGGATTTTTAGGTGCAAAATTTAAAGTGTTATTATTTTTAGAAGGTGATGAGGAAAAAATGAAAATGCAAAAACTGAAAAACCCTGCGTCCTTAAGGGTTTAAGGTTTGCACATCTTGTACTTCTAAGCTCCCTAGTACTGATGGTCAGAACAAACTGAGAAGGTCTTGTGTAGTAGAACAGAATGAAACTCTTTGGTCAGTCTGTCCCCCTCTGAGGATCATATAATCTACCTGCATTTCATTCCTATTACTTGACAGACAATTACATATATTACAATTACATTTGACATTAGTCAAATGTTACGTGTTGTTATGATAAATTTATTCAGATGAAAGACACAGTTGAAAATTCCGACTAAGTATAAAAGCACACCAAAGAGTGCAGAGAAAATTATACATTCTATCATTCCTATGTTAAGATAAAGAATGTTTTAAGCCATATTAGTTATTAACCCATGTGAACGGGAATGACAACCTTAAACAGCAGTTTGATTTGTTTAAATCTTAATAGATCCAAAAATCTGCGCAGAATTATTTTATATAACTTTATAGCAGTCAAAGTACTATGGGGGAGATTTATCAAAACCTGTGCAATGGAAAAGTTGCCCAGTTGTCCATAGCAACCAATCAGATCACTTCTTTCATTTTGCAGAGGCCTTGTTAAAAAAGAAACACGTTGGGGTAAGTGCAGGTGGCATCTGGCTCTACATTGGGTTACTTATATTTACTTGCCTATGCATTTTGTAGCACTCATTATTGTGATTCATGTGTATTTCACTATTGTCATGCAACTTGCTACATGTATGCGGTTAAAGCCATTTATTCCAATGTTTTCTTAGCCTATGCCTCTTGTATTTTCTCAGTCCTGTGCACCATGCTCATCAATTTGGATTTTATCTTTGTTTGCATATGTACTCAATAAAATTTAGCATTTTTTGATACTTTTTGGTATTGCTGAACTTTATTTAGGTGTTTGATAACTTTATAGCAGTTAAAGCCCTATGGGGGAGATTTATCAAAACCTGTGTAATGGAAAAGTTGCCTAGTTGTCCATCGCAACCAATCAGATCGCTTCTTTCATTTTGCAGAGGCCGTGTTAAAAAACGAAACAAGTGAGCTTATTGGTTGCTATGGGCAACTGGGCAACTTTTCCTCTGGACAGGTTTTGATAAATCTCCCCATATACAGTACAGACCAAAAGTTTGGACACACCTTCTCATTCAAAGAATTTTCTTTATTTTTATGATGAAAATTGTAGATTCACACTGAAATATGTCATATTCTAGGTTCTTCAAAGTAGCCACCTTTTGCTTTGATTACTGCTTTGCACACTCTTGGCATTCTCTTGATGAGCTTCAAGAGGTAGTCACATGAAATGGTCTTCCAACCGTCTTGAAGGAGTTCCCAGAGATACTTAGCACTTGTTGGCCCTTTTGCCTTCATTGGGTTCAGGTCTGGTGACTGTGGAGGCCAGGTCATCTGGCGCAGCACCCCATCACTCTCTTTCTTGGTCACATAGCCCTTACACATCCTGGAGGTGTGTTTGGGGTCATTGTCCTGTTGAAAAATATGGTCCAACTAAACGCAAACCGGATGGAATAGCATGCAGCTGCAAGATGCTGTGGTAGCCATGCTGGTTCAGTATGCCTTCAATTTTGAATAAATCCCCAACAGTGTCACCAGCAAAGCACCCCCACACCATCACACCTCCTCCTCCATGCTTCACGGTGGGAACAAGGCATGTAAAGTCCATCCATTCACCTTTTCTGCGTCGCACAAAGACACGGTAATTGGAACCAAAGATCTCAAATTTGGACTCATCAGACCAAAGCACAGATTTCCACTGGTCTAATGTCCATTCCTTGTGTTCTTTAGCCCAAACAAGTCTCTTCTGCTTGTTGCCTGTCCTTAGCAGTGATTTCCTAGCAGATATTCTACCATGAAGGCCTCACACAGTCTCCTCTTAACAGTTGTTCTAGAGATGTGTCTGCTGCTAGAACTCTATGTGGCATTGACCTGGTCTCATAGGCGTGCGCATGGGGTGTGCCGGGTGTGCCTGGGCACACCCTAATCAAGCCTCAAACTTAAGGCCAGGGCTGGACTGGCCATTGGGCAGACCGGGCATTTGCCCAGTGGGTCGGGCCGTTCACCTGCCCTGTCGTGATACACCTGTTTTCTGCACTACACCGGCCACTGCTTTCAAAGTCTCGGCCTCCGCTTCGAAAGTAGGGGTCGGTGTAGTGAAGAAAACAGCCCGCTCTGCCTCCTCACTGACACAGCCCGTCTCTACCCTAAAAGGGGCCTCACTCCATCCGGTGACCAGTCCTCGGGCCCCAATTGCAGTAAACCAGGGCAGGGACACTGCTGCTTTATGAGCAGGCACGCCCCTGACGTCACAGACATGCCTTCCCCGGCTGCTCTGCTCCAAGGAGAAGAGGAACCCGGAGCCCCGCTCACTTCGACAGCTGACTAATCCTCCCCTACAAGGTAAAATAGGAAGGGGGAAAGGAAGAAAGTATAAAGGAGGATAATTCAATGGCTGGGGGTGCGGAGTAGAAGAAGGCTGGGAAGAAACGAAGGATGACTTAAGATAAGAGGGGTGTGCAGAGGAGAAGGGGGCTGGGGGGGCTGAGTAACATAATGAAAGATGACTGAAGAGGGGTGTGCGGAGGAGAAGGGGGCCGGGGGGGGGGGCTGAATAACATAATAAAGGTTACTGAAGAGGGGTGTGCGGAGGAGAAGGGGGCCGGAGGGGGGGGGGGGCTGAATAACATAATGAAAGATGACTGAAGAGGGGTGTGCGGAGAAGGGGGCTGGGGGGGGCTGAGTAACATAATGAAAGATGACTGAAGAGGGGTGTGCGGAGAAGGGGGCTGGGGGGGGGCTGGGTAACAAAATGAAAGATGACTGAAGAGGGGTGTGCGGAGGAGAAGGGGGCTGGGGGGGCTGGGTAACATAATGAAAGATGACTGAAGAGGGGTGTGCGGAGGAGAAGAGGGCGGGGGGGGGGCTGAGTAACATAATGAAAGATGACTGAAGAGGGGTGTGCGGAGGGGAAGGGCTTGAGAAAAGGATGACTGAGGGGTCTTGGGGTGGAGAAGGGATCAGGAGGGGGTCAGAAAAAATGTTAAGGATGACTGGGGGAGGATGAGTCTGGGGGGTGCAGAAAAGTGTGAAGGAGGATGACTGAGGGGTCTTGGGCAGGAGGCAGAAAAGTGTGAAGGATGATTGAAGGGGGTTTCTGAGGAGAAGGGGGCTGGGAGAGCAGAAAAGTGTGAAGAAGGCTGACTGAGGGGTCTTAGGGGTCAGGACTTCTTCCAGTTACATCTTCATGCTCATCCTCTGTATAAAGACAATAATCCTTATAACCCTGCCAGACACTGTGCCTACTGAATATAACTCACACATGACCCCTGAGAGGGGAGTGGTCTGGGGGGAGGTCAGAAAAGTGTTAAGGAGGGTGACGGGGGCAGAGGATTCTGGGTGACTTAGGGGTCTAAAGGAAGAGGGGAAAGATGGGTCTGAAAGAGTACTAAGGGGGTCTGGGGGGGACTTGGGTCTCGTTCACACTGGAGTCTGTCGGCAGAAATCCACTTGCAGCAGCAAACCATTGTTTTCAATGGGATTCTGCTGCACTGTGCATAGTGTGAAATCGTCACAGTGGAATGGACATCTACCCAAAGAATGAACATGTTCATTCTTTGGGCTGAATTCCACCAGACTGCTTTACCATCTATGAGATCCAATGACTTTAGCGGCACCTAGCAGACATTCAGCTGGCTTAAAGGACATCTGCAACAAAAGACAACTTATCCTGTGGATAGGGGATAAGTGTCTGATCGCAGGGGGAACCACCACTGGGTGCCCCCGTGATCTCTCAAACAGGGCCCCCGCATTGTCTCTCTATGTGAGCGGCTAATATGCGTAGCATCAACCTCTCTGAGGTCGATGGTGCGCCCCCTCCATGCCCCCTCCCCATACAGTTCTATGGGAGAGACGGGGAGGCACGAACGCTGCCTCCCCACCTCTCCCATAGAGATACATGGAGGAGGTGTGTCGGCCATGGCGTCACGCTGCGGCCGGCATGCCTCAAACGCGGGAGAGCCGTGGCCCCATGCAGGAGATCTCGGGGTCCCAAATGTTGTCTTTTGCTGCAGATGTCCTTTAATGTCCACAGTGTGGATGAGTACAGGGGTGAGATTTTGCTAAACAGAAGAAACATGTGTGAGTTATATTCAGTATTCACTCAATACTTACTTGTGGTCTGATACAGAGGATTGTCTGTAACTGGGGAGTAGCTCCTTAAATAGATTTAGCTCCATCCATATTTGTGAAGTGTTGGTGGGGCACCATGGTCAATCTACTCTGATGCATCAGGCATTGGTGGGTGGAAATCCTGGCTGATCCATGCCTGATTCATCTTCACAAAGGTCAGTCTCTCCATTTTTCGTGGACAGAGTTCTCCTTGGAGTTTCTATGGCCCCCTCCGCACTAAACACCCACTCTGATGGCACACTACTGGCCATGCAGGACTGCTTTTCCAGGGCAAACTCTGCTAGTTGCAGCCACAAATCAAGTTTGACTGCCCAGAAGTCGAGCGGATTTCCAAGGTGTGTTGGCATGGTCATGTCAAGGTATGCCACTACCTGCTGGTCCAGGTCTACCTGCTGCTGATCAGTTGCTTCACTATGCGGGGGGAGAAAACTGCTCATCAGAAACTGTAGACTCAGGCTGCTGATAGAGCTGGTACTGCTGCTGCCACCCCACCCCTTCCCAGCAGCCATGGCAGTGGAAGGTGAGCGCAGGGGGCCCCCCGAGTCAGACCTGCGAGAGGATGGACGATGGTGCAGATAGGCACAGCCAACTGACTATGTAGGATGTCTCTGTAGTAGGTCAGTTTGTCCTCCCTCTCAGTGGGTGTAAAAAAGGCCCCTATTTCATGGTGGTAGCAAGGGTCTAATAAGGTCGAGATCCAGAAGTCATCCTGCTGCCGAATGGTGACAATTCAGTGGTCACTACGCAAGCACGTGAGCATGCATTGTGCTATTTGTGCAAGTGACTGAGAGGGACTCCCTGCCTCCATCTTCACTGCATACTGCCACGGTGTGTCTGGGTCCTCAGTCTCACCTTCCTCATAACCCTCTAGCTCCTCTATCTGCTCCTGCTCCTCCTCTCCTGTCAGAGGACTAGAGAAACTGCACATCTGGCAAAACCTAAACTGTGCTTCACTGTGCCCCTCCCCATCCTCCTCCTCCTCCAGTTCAGTCCCCACAGGGCTCATGTGGCCGTGAGATGTAGGCACCATGTCTCCAGTGCCCTGACCAGCCATTGTTTCCAACACGTGTTGTAGTAGATGAAGCAGTGGAATGACGTTGTTCATCCCGTAATCCTGGCAACGGACTAATAATGTGGCTTCCTCAAAGGGTCTGAGCAAATGGCAGGTGTCACATATGAGCTGCCACTGGTTGGCATTGAAGTTACACAGGGGAGTCCCCCTATTCGCTTGGATCATCAAGAAATCGGTGATGGTTTTTCTCTGTTCGTATAGTTGGTCCAACATATGGAGGGTGGAATTCCAACGTGTGGAAATGTCGCAAATCAGACTATGTTGGGGGATGCCGTTCTGATGCTGCAGCTCAACGAGAGTGTGCTTTTTAGTGTACGAGTGCATGCAAAGTTTCCTTCCCATTATTAGATGTCTTGCAGATGAGGGGAACACGTCAGGAACTGCTTGACAACCAGATTGAACACGGTTACCATGCAAGGTGCATGTCTCAGGCTTACTTGTCGCAGCACAGACCAGATGTTCTTCCCATTGTCGGTAACCATGGTTCCCATTTCCA
Source organism: Hyla sarda (assembly GCF_029499605.1). Lineage (NCBI taxonomy): Eukaryota > Metazoa > Chordata > Amphibia > Anura > Hylidae > Hyla > Hyla sarda. Next base: position 117,547,626 of record NC_079194.1, on the reverse strand, counting down.
GTTTTCGTGGAGTAAGCCATGATTTGATTTCTTGAAAAATGACTTTTAGCAGTTCCTCCCCTGTGTGACTCCATTCGTCAAGGTCAGCACAGTGTGACACCACTGTGCCCTGCACATATGGTATGCTGGAGGGGCACTGAGACTCGTCAATGCAGTGGAGGCTGAGGACATGGTGGAGGATGAAGAGGCGGAGTCGCACACTGTCGCAGGACCAACGGCCTGAGAGCATGGAGGCGAAGTGGCGCGACCTGTCCAAGTTGCTGTTGTGGCTGTGCAGGAACCACATTCACCTGGTGGGCCGTAAAGGACATGAATTGACCCTGACCATAGTTACAGCTCCACACATCGGCGCTGCCGTGCATTTTGGTACACACCAACAGGCTTAAGGACTGGCCCACCTTCTGTTCCTCTAAATTGTGTAGGGCTGGTAATGCCTTCTTTGCAAAGAAATTATGGCTTGGGACTCTCCACCTCGGCTTGGCACAAGCCATCAGTTCTCTGAAAGGTGCAGAGTCCACCACTTGAAAAGGGAGGGACTGCAGCACCAGCAACTTGTACAGGAGCACATTCAGCTTCTGCGCTGTTGGATGAGTAAGTGCATACTGTTGTCTCTTGGACATGGCTTTGCCGATGGATTGCTGGCGGAATGACTGACTTGAAGTAGAAGGAGCAGGAGCATCTTGAGTGACAGAAGATGGGTATGGCACACAGCTCCGTTCAGCTAAGGTGGTGGAGCTTTGGCTGTCTGAAACAGGGAGCGGTGTGCCACTGGGTGATGCAGCAGGCTGGACCACCACATCGGAGCCACTGTTCTCCCAGGCAGCTTTATGGGGACACTGCATATGTTGTCGCAGGGCCGTGGTGCCAACATTGGGACCCTGGCCACTCTTAATCTTCTGCCGACACATCTTGCATGTGGTCAGGTTAACATCCTCCGGATGCTTGATGAAAAACTGCCACACCGCCAAGTAGCTGATTTTCCCACCAACAGTCTGCATTGACTGCTACTGCCGCAATCTCCAGGAACCCCTGTTCCACTACCTCCCAGGAAGGTAGGCTGTCGCTAAGCAGGTCGTCTACCCTGGGCACGTTTGGCTCCAGACTTTCCACTTCTGCCAACATGCTGACTCTTAATCATGCTACCACCTTGCTGGCTCAGCTGCTGCCTCACGGGCAACCTGCAACCCTCTTCTCCTGATGATGATAAAGCCCCTTCTGCACCTGGCTCCCAAGTGCGATCAGCTTCATCATCATCGAGTTGTGTCTGCACGTCACTGATGTCCTCCTCAGGTTCCTCAACAGTGTCTGCTTCAGGAGCCTGAACGCTCGCAACATCACCTCCCACGCCACTCTCCTCATCACTACTTGCCCGCCTAGTGGAGGAAGCGGCGGATGTCTCCTCCACTTCTTGGCTGGGCAGGAGATGCTGACTGTCCTCTAGTAGATCATCCTCACTGAATAGTGGAGCTGAACCCACAGCATAAGATACTTCTGTGGGGGAGGGAACAGCATAGGACAGAGGCAATGTGAGGAGGACAGAGGCAATGTGAGGACAGGGACTGCTCCCGGGCCATGGCAACTAAGGGTTGTGTTTGAGGAACCCACAGATTGTTGACTGGGGGTGTCAGATGTCACTTGTGATGAAGTGGATGACCGTGTTAACCAATTGATGATGGCAAATGGGTTGCTCTCGCTGCGACTCCTGCTGCCACTCGCTCCTAGTCTGCTGTGACCTCTGCCTGATGAATTTAGGCCTCTGCCACTCCTGTGCATGTCCTGGCACTTCCCTGCCTTATATACTTAGTGCATATATGAGGTGGAGTACAATACACTCCACTACCCTTAAAACAGTATTTGTCTACAACACCAGCATGTGTGTACTTTCACAGTACCGCTGCAAGACCATCCCGCTTTGCGGCGGGCTCTGGTGAATACCAGTAGCAACTTAGAACCGGTCCACCAACACGGTCCACGCCAATCCCTCTCTGGCACAGAGGATCCACCTCCAGCCAGCCGAATCGTGACAGTAGATCCGGCCATGGATCCCGCTGAAGTCCCACTGCCAGTTGTCGCCGACCTCACCACGGTGGTCGCCCAGCAGTCGCAACAGATAGCGCAACAAGGCCACCAGCTGTCTCAACTGACCGTGATGCTACAGCAGCTATTACCACAGCTTCAGCAACAATCTCCTCCGCCAGCTCCTGCACCTCCTCCGCAGCGAGTGGCCGCTTCCGGCCTACGATTATCCTTGCCGGATAAATTTGATGGGGACTCTAAGTTTTGCCGTGGCTTTCTTTCGCAATGTTCCCTGCACTTGGAGATGATGTCCGACCAGTTTCCTACTGAAAGGTCTAAGGTGGCTTTCGTAGTCAGCCTTCTGTCTGGGAAAGCTCTGTCATGGGCCACACCTCTCTGGGACCGCAATGACCCTGTCACTGCCTCTGTACACTCCTTCTTCACGGAGATTCGAAGTGTCTTTGAGGAACCTGCCCGAGCCTCTTCTGCTGAGACTGCCCTGCTGAACCTGGTCCAGGGTAATTCTTCTGTTGGAGAGTACGCCATCCAATTCCGTACTCTTGCCTCCGAATTATCCTGGAATAATGAGGCCCTCTGCGCGACCTTTAAAAAAGGCCTATCCAGCAACATTAAAGATGTGCTGGCCGCACGAGAAATTCCTGCTAACCTGCATGAACTTATTCATTTTGCCACCCGCATTGACATGCGTTTTTCCGAAAGGCGTCAGGAGCTCCGCCAGGATATGGACTTTGTTCGCACGGGGCGGTTTCTCTCCCCGGCTCCTCTCTCCTCTGGTCCTCTGCAATCCGTTCCTGTGCCTCCCGCCGTGGAGGCTATGCAAGTTGACCGGTCTCGCTTGACACCTCAAGAGAGGACACGACGCCGCATGGAGAATATTTGCCTGTACTGTGCCGGTACCGAACACTTCTTGAAGGATTGTCCTATCCGTCCTCCCCGCCTGGAAAGACGTATGCTGACTCCGCACAAAGGTGACACAGTTCTTGATGTGAACTCTGCTTCTCCACGTCTTACTGTGCCTGTGCTGATATCTTCTTCTACCTTCTCCTTCTCTGCTATGGCCTTCTTGGATTCCGGATCTGCAGGAAATTTTATTTTGGCCTCTCTCATCAACAGGTTCAACATCCCGGTGACCAGTCTCGCCAGACCCCTCTACATCAATTCTGTTAACAATGAAAGATTGGACTGTACCGTGCGTTACCTCACGGAACCTCTCCTAAAGTGCATCGGACCCCATCACGAAAAAATTGAATTTTTGGTCCTCTCCAACTGCACTTCTGAAATTCTTCTTGGATTACCGTGGCTTCAACGCCATTCCCCAACCCTTGATTGGTCCACAGGAGAAATCAAGAACTGGGGTACTTCTTGTCTCAGGGACTGTCTTAAACCGGTTCCCAATACTCCCTGTCGTGACCCTGTGGTTCCCCCGGTATCCGGTCTTCCTAAGGCTTATATGGACTATGCTGATGTTTTTTGCAAAAAGCAAGCAGAGACTTTACCTCCTCACAGGCCTTATGACTGTCCTATTGACCTCCTCCCGGGTACTACTCCACCCCGGTGCAGAATCTATCCTCTGTCTGCTCCAGAGACTCTAGCCATGTCGGAGTACATCCAGGAGAATTTAAAAAAGGGGTTTATCCGCAAGTCCTTCTCTCCTGCCGGAGCTGGATTTTTTTTTTTTGTCCAAAAAATATGGCTCCCTACGCCCTTGCATTGATTACCGCGGACTTAATAAAATCACGGTAAAAAACTGCTACCCCTTACCTCTTATCTCGGAACTCTTTGATCGCCTACAAGGCGCCCACATCTTTACCAAACTGGACTTAAGAGGTGCTTATAATCTCATCCGCATCAGGGAGGGGGACGAATGGAAGACTGCATTTAACACCAGAGATGGACACTTTGAGTATCTGGTCATGCCCTTTGGCCTGTGCAACGCCCCTGCCGTCTTCCAAGACTTTGTTAATGACATTTTTCGTGATCTCCTATATTCCTGTGTTGTGGTTTATCTGGACGATATTCTGATTTTTTCTGCCAACTTAGAAGAACACCGCCAGCATGTCCGCATGGTTCTTCAGAGACTTCGGGACAATCAACTTTATGCCAAAATGGAGAAATGTCTCTTTGAATGTCAATCTCTTCCTTTCCTAGGATACTTGGTCTCTGGCCAAGGACTACAAATGGACCCAGATAAACTTTCTGCCGTCTTAGATTGGCCACGCCCCTCCGGACTCCGTGCTATCCAACGTTTTTTGGGGTTCGCCAATTATTACAGACAATTCATTCCACACTTCTCCACTATTGTGGCCCCTATCGTGGCTTTAACCAAGAAAAATGCCAATCCTAAGTCCTGGTCTCCCCAAGCGGAAGACGCATTTAAACATCTCAAGTCTGCCTTTTCTTCTGCTCCTGTGCTCTCCAGACCTGACCCATCTAAACCCTTTCTATTGGAGGTAGATGCCTCCTCTGTGGGAGCTGGAGCTGTCCTTCTACAAAAAAATTCTTCCGGGCATGCTGTTACTTGTGGGGTTTTTTCTAGGACCTTCTCTCCGGCGGAGAGAAACTACTCCATTGGTGATCGAGAACTACTGGCCATTAAATTGGCGCTTGAGGAATGGAGGCACCTGCTGGAGGGATCAAAATTTCCAGTTATCATATACACTGATCACAAGAATCTCTCCTATCTCCAGTCTGCCCAACGACTGAACCCTCGCCAGGCTAGGTGATCGTTGTTCTTTGCCCGTTTTAACTTTGAAATCCATTTTCGCCCTGCTGACAAGAACATTAGGGCCGATGCCCTCTCTCGTTCTTCTGATGCCTCTGAAGTAGAGGTCTCTCCGCAACACATCATTCCTCCTGACTGTCTGATCTCCACTTCTCCAGCCTCCATCAGGCAAACTCCTCCAGGGAAGACCTTCGTTTCTCCACGCCAGCGTCTCGGGATTCTCAAATGGGGACACTCCTCCCACCTCGCAGGCCATGCGGGCATCAAAAAATCCTTGCAACTCATCTCTCGATTTTATTGGTGGCCGACTCTGGAGACTGATATTGTTGATTTCGTGCGGGCCTGTACTGTCTGTGCCCGAGATAAGACTCCTCGCCAGAAGCCTGCTGGTCTCCTTCATCCTCTGCCTGTTCCTGAACAGCCTTGGTCACAGATTGGTATGGACTTTATTACGGACTTGCCCTCATCCCGAGGCAACACAGTTGTTTGGGTGGTCGTTGATCGATTTTCCAAGATGGCACATTTTATTCCTCTTCCTGGTCTTCCTTCAGCGCCTCAGTTGGCAAAGCAATTTTTTGTACTCATTTTTCGTCTTCACGGTTTGCCCACGCATATCGTCTCGGATAGAGGCATCCAATTCGTGTCTAAATTCTGGAGGGCCCTCTGTAAACAGCTCAAGATCAAATTAAACTTCTCTTCTTCTTATCATCCCCAATCCAATGGGCAAGTAGAAAGAATTAATCAGGTCCTGGGTGACTATTTACGGCATTTTGTTTCCTCCCGCCAGGATGACTGGGCAGATCTTCTACCATGGGCCGAATTCTCATACAACTTCAGAGTCTCCGAATCTTCTGCTAAATCCACATTTTTCGTGGTGTATGGCCGTCACCCTCTTCCTCTCCTTCCTACTCCCTTGCCCTCTGGTTTGCCCGCTGTGGATGAAGTGACTCGTGATCTTTCCACCATATGGAAAGAAACCCAAAATTCTCTTTTACAGGCTTCATCCCGGATGAAAAGATTTGCTGATAAGAAAAGAAGAACTCCCCCCATTTTTGCTCCCGGAGACAAGGTATGGCTCTCCGCTAAATATGTCCGCTTTCGTGTCCCCAGTTACAAACTGGGACCACGCTATCTTGGCCCTTTCAAAGTCTTGTGCCAGATTAACCCTGTCTCTTACAAACTCCTTCTTCCTCCTTCTCTTCGTATTCCCAATGCCTTCCATGTCTCTCTCCTTAAACCACTCATCATTAACCGCTTCTCTCCCAAAGTTGTTTCTCCCACTCCTGTTTCCAGTTCATCTGACGTCTTCTCTGTGAAGGAGATTCTGGCCTCCAAGACTGTCAGAGGGAAAAGATTTTTTTTGGTGGATTGGGAAAACTGTGGCCCAGAGGAGAGATCCTGGGAACCTGAGGACAACATCCTAGACAAAAGTCTTATCCTCAGGTTCTCAGGCTCCAAGAAGAGGGGGAGACCCAAGGGGGGGGTACTGTTACGCCGAGCGCTCCGAGTCCCTGCTCCTCCCTGGAGCGCTCGCAGCATCCTCTCATTCGCAGCGCCCCGGTCAGACCTACTGACCGGGTGCGCTGCAATATCACTCCCAGCCGGGATGCGATTCGCGATGCGGGAGGCGCCCGCTCGCGATGCGCATCCCGGCTCCCGTACCTGTCCTGTTCCCCGTCTGTCTTGTCCCGGCATGCGCGGCCCCGCTCCTTAGGGCGCACGCGCGCCGGGTCTCTGCAATTTAAAGGGCCACTGCGCCACTGATTGGCGCAGCAGGCTTAATCAGTATGTTCACCTGTGCACTCCCTACTTATACCTCACTTCCCCTGCACTCCCTCGCCGGATCTTGTTGCCATTGTGCCAGTGAAAGCGTTTCCTTGTGTGTTCCTAGCCTGTGTTCCTGACCTCCTGCCGTTGCCCCTGACTACGATCCTTGCTGCCTGCCCTGACCTTCTGCTACGTCCGACCTTGCTCTTGTCTACTCCCTTGTACCGCGCTTATCTTCAGCAGTCAGAGAGGTTGAGCCGTTGCTGGTGGATACGACCTGGTTGCTACCGCCGCTGCAAGACCATCCCGCTTTGCGGCGGGCTCTGGTGAATACCAGTAGCAACTTAGAACTGGTCCACCAACATGGTCCACGCCAATCCCTCTCTGGCACAGAGGATCCACCTCCAGCCAGCCGAATCGTGACAAAGACTTTAACAGGAACAAAATAGTACACCAATTAGATGTACATATGTGGTATGCACTTATGAGGGGAGGTCAATGCACTCCAGTACGCTTAAAGAACATTTGTCTACAACACCAGCAGGTGTGTACTTTTGGCTGGACTTTCACAGTATCTAAGCCCTTAAGACTTTAACGGGATCAAAATGGTACACCACTTAGATGTACGCACAGGTTACACTTAGTAGAGGACAATACACTTTTAGTGCTCTGCTCACCCTATAGCTGGCTACTATTAGCTTTTCATTTGTTGTACACACCAGTGCTGCAGCACACAGTTGCTGTGTACTACACCCAAAATGGCACTCTATCTCTCAAGCTCACTCCCTTCCCTATCAGTGCTTCTAGGCTTGATTTGGGCTTGAGGTGAATCACTGCTGTAAAAAAAGCTTTTCTGTGCAACACACACTGCTCTCTGTCTTTCTCTCTCTGCAACAGAACGCTGATGTGACTGGGAGGTGAATTGCTGCTGTAAAAATGCTTTTCTGTGCAACACACACTGCTGTCTGTCCCTCTCTCTCTCTCTCTGCAATAAAAGGCTGAAGTTAACGGCAGCAAGATGGCTGCCGATTATATAGGGTTGTGACATCACAGGGCTGGCTGGCTGTTGATATGCTGCATGCTGCAAGTGATTAAGGGTCATCCCACCTACCCTTGTTCCCGCCTTCCCAGGATTCCTTGCCCCATGTCCTCATGTAGATCCACCATTTTAGATGCACTGGAGCCTGGACCGCACTAAATTGAGTTTAATGAAGCAATTTGCACGATCGAATCATGGCGATATTCGCATTCATTGATCAAATTTTTAGTGAAATTCGTAACAAATTCGGATTTGTCAGATTCGATTCACTCATCCCTAATGTTTATGTTTATTTTTAATTACATTATTTTAGTAAAAAATGGGAAATGGAGGGTGATTCAAACTTTTATAAGGGGAGGGGCTCATTCACATTTATTAACTTTTTTTCTAAACTTTTTTTTTGTCCCTAGGGGGCTATACCATCTATACACTGTTCAATGCTATGTCATAGCACAGCATTAATCAGTGTTATTGGTGCTCTGCTGCTCCAGCCTCCCATGGCTGGCTGGGAGCTTCAGAACACCGATCGGACAGCGAGGAGGCATGTAAGGGCCCTACTGCTGTCCTTTCAGCTGATCGATCTGAGCTCACCGGCACGCTAACCCAGAATTTTAGATGCCACAATCCATTTTGATCACGGCGTCTAAAGGGTTAATGCCAGGCATTGGCCCAATTGGTGATGCCCGGCATTAACCCTGGGTCATGGTTGCTGATAGCAGCTGTTCCCACCGTGTTTGAAGCGTGCTTAGCTTATGAGCACGCTTCAAACACTAGTAACGGGACCAGGGCGTACAGGGATGCCCTGCGTCAAGTACCAGGAAACAAGGGCGTACCCATACGCCCTGCATCCTAAATGGGTTAAAGGGGTAGTCCAACCCCTTCTCGAGTACAGCCACTCCATGCATATGGAGTTCCGGGACCCTGTTCTGGAGATTGCAGAAGGTCAGCGGAGGTTGGCCACCTCTGCAAATAGGGGATACGTTTTAAAGTAATTGAGTACCCCTTTAACAGATAAGCTGACCTCCTAAAATACATGGGATAGTTTGTTTTCTCTATATTAGAATACAGTATGTGCTACAAAGACTCCAAATTCAAATCACCAAAGCAACCTCTGTGCAAACCCTGAACAAGCCCTGAAATATTGGGAGATTTCATGCTAAATAAAAAATGCAGGCTCTAAGGTACATAGAACAGTGCAAGATAAGTGATCTCATGTGCTTACAGTTAATTAATTCTGTATGTAACATGGTGGACATACCCTTTAAGTACACAAGTATATCAAAAAGCAAACAGTAGTGAGCAGGTGATTTCACTCCTCAAGATAAGCTAGCTTATTGATGTAAGTCGGCAGACATTTCCCATAATCCCCTGTCAATAATGATGTTCATAACAGCCAAATATGAAACTGTGTACATTTATTTTCTAGCTAATCATAACTGGAAAAGGAAAGTGCAGATTGCAAAAAGTATTTTGAATACATCTGAAACTTGCAACATAGTACAGATTTGTGGAACTCAATCTTGACTGTCTGCCACTGAAACGATCCTAACAAAAGCAAGGCACACCCAATAAGATAAACACATCCGGATATAATGGGTCATATCCAAGAGTTTCCTAGAAACTCCTGAACATTAAGTGTGACAACAGAGTCAGTCTGATGGACCTATAATATCTGCCAGATTTCCTGTTTTGAAACTTTATATTTTTATTCCAGGCATCTATGATACATTTATTACAAACTAATATAGATTCCAGGGTTCTAGACATATCCTTATCCCAGCCCCAGTTTAAAATGAAGACAGAATACTATAAAAAAAAAAAATAATAATAACATACTCACCTGACCTAATCTCCTGCTCCCAGTCACCACTGTCCACCTCTGCTTCCTTGTCTCTGAGAAGTGTTGTACATACAGGAGCTGCCCACTCAGCCAATCACAAAGGTGGGTCCCCGCTATGGCCTGTGATTGGCTGAGTGGGCAGTTCCTGTGGGGGTCACTAGTCACAGGATGAAGTCATTGCATTAATATCTTAAAGTAATATAATTCTAAAAAGTTAAATAAAACTATTATATTCCAAAAATATATTCATGATAATACTGCCCAAATGTACAAAATATAACTACTATGAACATGCCCTCATGTACAGGAATAGAATTAATATGATACTGCCCTCTATGTACAAGAGTATTAAGAGTTTTAAGAGTGTAAGAAGAAAATTAATAAAAATAAAATGTAAAAAGTTGTGTTACTACTACGCTCCTCAATATGATTTATAGTGATTTTCTGCTGTCACCTTGATCATGGACACTTTCAGTTCTTCATAACTTACTGTACTGATTTTTGTAGATAAATAATCAGATAATTGTTCCATACAAGTGAGCAACATTTGCAGAATATCTCTACTGTCCAAACTCCAATCTTATTGAGAAGGAGGTTAAATGTAAGTTGTGCGTTTGGGAGAATAAATCTCTTTACATGGATAAACAGTAATGTACATGGCAGTCTGTGAGTGCCATGTCATGAATCCATGATCAGATCTAATCCTGTAGACTATAAGGAAATGCAAGCCACACGAGTGCAGGATACGTGCTGTTCCATTTTGTGCAAAAGAAACATTGTAGTGGCTTTCTTCAGTCAATAACCACTTCATGGGTTCTCCTTTAGCCGAAGATATGGTAAAAAGAATACTGTTGTCCATTCTTGCCATACTTAATTCCAACATTTTGGGAAATTTTAAGCCTTGCCAATTCCACCCAGAAACACCCTTTTGATAAACATCTGTATACACTCCACCCCTTAAGAGAAAAATGCCACCAAAATTGCCATGTATCTTTTGCTTGCTGGTTAATAAGTATTTATGTTGTTGTTTCTAGTTATATCACTAGGCTACTAGTAAGGCTAACCAATAGTATTCAAGAATAGTCACTTGCAGAGAAAAATATAGTTTGACATTATGGCCTTTTGGCACAATTATTATACATGAAGCTACAGTGGGGATCAAAAGTTTAGGCACCCCAGGTAAAAAAAATTTTATTAATGTGCATAAAGAAGCCAAGGAAAGATGGAAAAATCTCCAAAAGGCATCACATTACAGATTACACATTCTTATAATATGTCAACAAAAGTTAGATTTTATTTCCACCATTTACACTTTCAAAATAACAAAAAACAAAAAAATGGCATCTGCAAAAGTTTGGGCACCCTGCAGAATTTATAGCATGCACTGCCCCCTTTGCAAAGCTGAGACCGGCCAGTGTCATGGATTGTTCTCAATCATCATCTGGGAAGACCAGGTGATGTCAATCTCAAAGGTTTTAAATGCCCAGACTCATCTGACCTTGCCCCAACAATCAGCACCATGGGTTCTTCTAAGCAGTTGTCTAGATATCTGAAACTGAAAATAGTTGACGCTCACAAAGCTGGAGAAGGCTATAAGAAGATAGCAAAAAGTTTTCAGATGTCAATATCTTCTGTTCGAAATGTAATTAAGAAATGGCAGTCATCAGGAACAGTGGAAGTTAAAGCAAGATCTGGAATACCAAGAAAAATATCAGACAGAAGAGCTCGCAGGATTGTGAGAAAGACTATTCAAAACCCACGTTTGACTGCACAATCCCTCCAGAAAGATCTGGCAGACACTGAAGTTGTGGTACACTATTCCACTATAAAAGATACTTGTACAAATATGGTCTTCATGGAAGAGTCATCAGAAGAAAACCTCTTCTACGTCCTCACCACAAAAATCAATGTTTTAACTTTGCAAATGAACTATAGACAAGCCTGATGCATTTTGGAAACAAGTTCTGTGGACCGATGAGGTTAAAATTGAACTTTTTGGCCAGAATGAGCAAAGGTACGTTTGGAGAAGAAGGGGAACAGAATTTAATGAAAAGAACCTCTGTCCAACTGTTAAGCATGGGGGTGGATCAATCATGCTTTGGGGTTGTATTGCAGCCAGTGACACAGAGAACATCTCACGGGTAGAAGGAAAAATGGATTCAATAAAATTTCAGCACATTTTGGATGCTAACTTGATGCCATCTGTGAAAAAGTTGAAGTTAAAGAGAGGATGGCTTCTACAAATGGATAATGATCCTAAACACACCTCGAAATCCACGGGGGATTACATCAAGAGGTGTAAACTGAAGGTTTTGCCATGGCCTTCACAATCTCCTGACCTCAACATAATTGAAAATCTATGGATAGACCTTAAAAGAGCAGTGCGTGACAGACAGCCCAGAAATCTCAAAGAACTGGAAGACTTTTGTAAGGAATAATGGGCAAAGATACCTCAAACAAGAATTGAAAGACTCTTGGCTGGCTACAAAAAGCAAGTGATACTTGCCAAAGGGAGCAGTACAAGATATTAACTCTGCAGGGTGCCCAAACTTTTACAGTCACCATTTTTTTGTTTTCTGTTATTTTTAAAGTGTAAATGATGGAAATAAAATTTAACTTTTGTTGACATATTATAAGAATGTCTAATCTGTAATTTGATGCCTTCCATCTTTCCTTGGCTTCTTTATGCACATTAATACAAATTTTTACCTGGGGTGCCCAAACTTTTGATCCCCACTGTATGATAATATTACTTTAATCCACCCTCCCTAGTTAGAACTGCAAGTCACTGTCTGATCACTGCTACTGGACTGAAGAACAAGCAAAAAAGGAATTCCTGGCCACTTAATAATCCAGCAGTGGGCACAAATGTCTAAGAAACCAATAGCATTGACTCTGACACCTTTGTTCTTCCCACTCCTGTGACTAATACGGTGACTTAGGATAAACACTCTCTTAGGAAACTGTTATTCTCGCTGCAGCTGTAGTGGTAACTGGTCCTTACTCATTGTGCTATACCACAGAACTAAGAGCCAAGTGGGGTTAACCCATTAATCTCATCCTTCACAGAAGGCATTTTCAGTTCCAATAACAACAATGTCACGTGTGAGTAAATCTAAAGTGCAGAGATAGCAAATGTACTAAAAACTAGGCAACCAGTGCAGATGTCAACATAAGGAAAACCAGCATAACTTTGAGCAGCATGTGGTCACTGTGGTGGCACAACTACAAATCATGCACAAATGTAACTTTAAGCTTCTGAGCCCCAATGCAAAATTTGTAACCCCACTCACCTGCTATGTGCCATCTATATTTAATACAATTTTACTAATGTTTTGCAAGGGAAATCATGTAAAAGGGAAACATTGTATGAAACACAGATTCATTGAAGAGAAAGTACAAAAACTGATAGAATGAAATGTGTAGGAATGGTCTGTGTGTGGTGCATAAACAGTAAGGTGGCAATTTGCTTTTTGGAGTGGAGGGTGAGAAGTGGGGCGCATAGGAAAATAGAAAAAATAATAAAGATGACTGAAAAAGAGGTCCATAGTTCCTAGATATTATGAAATTTGCTCGGATCTTCCTCAGCCACCAATTCTTTCTTTGTCTTCATGGAGTAGACCTCCTCGGCCTACACTATCACTGTAGAAGGGTGGGTATCCCTTCAATGGCATATGGGAATTGGAAGGGCTTTGACTGCCCTTGTCTAAGCAAGCCCTTCTCGACAGATGACATTGTCCTCTCTACATGCAGCATGGTCCTCTTCTTGGGAATCAGCACAGCACCAGCATATTTCAGGTGCTGAGGGGAAGATGTTGTTTAGAAGCCTTGGGGGCAATTCCAGAGAGAGAGGGTTCACAGCAGGAAAGTGCTGTTTGCAGAGGCATAGCTAAAGACTCGTGAGCCCTGATGCAAGGGGTCAACTTAGCCCCCCTCACCTTGTCCCCATCCATTCTCACCGTCTGTACCTCCCCTTATCCATTCATACTGAGCCCCCCAGCATGTTCCTATCCATTCATAAGGTGCCCCCCACCAGCATGTCTCCATAATGTGCCCCCATCAGCATGTACCCATTCATCCGTGAACAAGCAGTTGATCTGTGAAACGGCCGTCGCTGATGTCTGTATTCCTTCCCTCTCCCTCCTGATGTCCTCCACAGCACTTCAATAAAGATGACCTGACATGGTATTAAACAGCAGATTGCGGTGAGTGCAGCGTTCCTTTTTTATTTTGCATCCCCATTCATCCATAGTGTATCCTCCTAGCAAATCCCCATCCAGCCATACTGTGCCCCCTCAAAATTTTCTGATTAATACTGTGCCCATTTTAACATGTCCCTATCCATCCATTCTGTGCCCCCTCTCTGCATGTCCCCAACTATTCATCAATAATGGCTGCCCCTTAGCATGTCCCCATTCAATCAGTGCCCCCTCAGCATGTCCCTACCCAGCCCCAGCCAGTGTCCCCCCTTAGCATGTCCACAAATAGACTGTGCCCCCCCTTAGCATGTCTCCATCCAGCCAGTTTCCATTCATACTATTCCCCCTCAGCATGTTTCCATTCATACTATTCCCCCTCAGCATGTTTCCATTCATACTATTCCCCCTCAGCATGTTTCCATTCATACTATTCCCTCTCAGCATGTCCCCATCCTTTCTGTGCCCCCCTTAGTATGTGTCCATTATACTGTTCCCCCAGCATGTCCCCATCCATCCAATATCCCCCCGAAGCCTGTCCCCATGCTTACTGTGCCCCCTCCAGCATGTCCCCATCCATCCAGTGTTCCCCTCAGCATATTCCCTTCCTTTCAGTGTCCCCCCTTTAACATGTCCCCAACCAAAAAGGGACCCTGGGCAATTGCCAAAATATACAGGACCTGAAAAAGGGCCTGGATTTAGTAAAATGATTTATAACAGACATTTTCCCATTAAATTCAAAAGAATCCAGTGGGGGGGAAAATTGCTATTTTTTTTTTTGTTTTCTTTTTATGAGCCATAAAATAGTAATTTTATGGCCAAAAATGGCAAAATACAGTGTGGGAACAAAGTCTCAAGGGCCAAAAGAGATTGAAGACAAAGACAGGTGGCAGACAAAGAGGGAGGGAAGGAGAAAAAAAAAAAAGAAAAGAAAAAGAAAGGAGAAACCCTTGTGAGACCACCCATGTAAGACAACATGAACAGACTAGAAAACAACCAGCGCTCATAAGGCAGACAGGAACACTGGGTATGCAAGACTTTTTATGATGTAACCTGCCCACAGGGACCAGAATAGTTTCAATCTATTTTATAAAAAACTATATCAGTCAACTACTTGTTAACCATTCATCAGCCTTACTTCATTTTAGAAAAATCTAACATTTGCTTTTTCCATGGAAAAACAATTGTCTAACAGCTGAAAAGATTAATAAAATTAATGCACAAAAATAATAAATGATGTTAGGAATATTCTTAATGAGCAGAGTATCCCAGGAGGTTTTGATCACATTGTGATGAGTGAGGGTAAGAAAATATGTGCGTATCCAAAGCCATTACACTTTAGGACATTGCCACCATACATTAAACATGCCCCATGGTACAGGGCATTCTCAAAAACAGTTGAGGAAATATCCTACTAGAGATCAGCGAGCCAACCGTGGTGAACCCAGTTTGACCCAAACTTTGTGTTTTGCTTGGCTCACAGAATCCCAAACTTTTACCAGTTCAGTTTGCGCAAACTGGTAAAAGCACAAAAATTATGTATAAAGCATGGCGTTTTGGTGCCAAGAGGAAGCGGGAGGATCAGAGGGCAGTGGCATCACGTCAGGTGACCAGCATATCACATGATAATCCCACATTATCATATGATTTTCTGGTTTATGTGTCAATGGGGGACATTTACTAATCTAGTCTATTCTGGGTATGCTTATAGACCAGCGTATGTGGTAGTCTCCTGTCTATTGTGCTCCTAATTTATCAAAGGTCTCACAGCCCTTGATAAATTCTGTGCTCAGACTTCAGGGTCTACAGCTTAAACTGCATTTAGACCTGCTCCAACATGGTCTGACATTTCAGCGTATTTTGGGCAGATGCGACTTGTCGCACAAAAGTCGCACTTGATAAATTCAGCACCAATGCATTTTCCAATGCATTTCTGTCTAAAATAGAATTGCATGCATCATGTTCTAAAAATCCTCTACAGCAAAAGTCGCAGAAAAGTCGCACATATTTAGACTGCGACTTTCTGTGAGACAAATTTAGACAGGAAAAAACTGTCTATATCCCCCAATCAGCCCAAAGGGCAAATAGGAGTCAGCAAGGGGGAGGGCAGTTTTACACAGTCATAAGGTGATAAAGATAGAGATAGCAATAGGACAGAGATAGTTAACAAAGAAAGACTGTGTGTGTGTGTGTGTGTGTGTGTGTGTGTGTGAGTGAGTGTGTGTGAGAGTGAGTGAGTGAGTGTGTGTGTGTGTGAGTGAGTGAGTGTGTTTTTGTGTGTGTGAGAACAGGAGCCACAATTCTTATTCAAGAGCCAGAATCCATTCCTGATCTAGAACAATCGCAGTGCACAAATCCTAGTGGCTGTACAAGGATCCACAGCAAAGTAGTGCTCATCCTCAGCTTGAGTGTGTGTGGGCTGTTCATAGTGTGGGACCTCCTGTTCATTCATACACAAGCCCCATCATGCCCACAAAGCCCAGCAAGCATTTTTGAAGGATCATAAGAAGTGCTTATCCGCAGCTTGTGTGTGTGGGCTGGTCATAAGGGGACCTCCTTATACACTAGCCTTATTGTGTACCACAAAGCCCAGCAAGTCTTTTTGACAGCTCATTAAAAAAAAAAAAAAAACACAAAAAGCAGTGAACTGAGCAAAGCTGTGTTGCAGTATAACGCCTTACAGTATCGCCAGCATGACTACCACCACCAGTCCCACAATGCTATGCTATGCAATGCTTGGCCTCTGATTCCACCTCTACCACTTAGGTCAGTGTTTCCCAACCTTTTTCGGGTCGAGGCACACCTCGGGAAAAAAAATTTCCGCGGGGCACCGCTACCGAGGTTGACGAGCAAAAAAAAAAAAAAAGGGAAAAAATGCACTGCACTATATCTATTTATCTGTCTCACTGTCACTCAGTATTTACTGCACTTGTCTCCTTGGAGGGCCGGTGCATTGCCGTGGAATGAGATTTGCCATAGAATGAGATGGTCCGCCTCCATCACATCCTATTGGCTCACTCTTGTCACGTGACATATTTAAACGTCACGCATTGATGCGCACAGTAGTGTCAGTTTGGCTATCACAGGGAGAGGTCTCCTCTCCCTCTGATAGCTGAAGCTGTACGGAGCTCTCATGGCCTCTGTGGCCCGACAGAAGTTCACACATGTACGCAGCTCATACGGCTGCCTCATATACACTTACTCTATTATTACATGTACTGTTGATCCACAGCTCTATCGGGATCCCTATGCCCGATGGCGCTGTCATCAGTGTGCGTCCCCGCGAGCGCCCCACGCCCGCAGCTCTACTCCCCGTCCCCCGCAGCTGTACTCCCCGTCCCCCGCCACCCGCAGCTCTACTCCCTGTCCCCCGCAGCTCTTCTCGCCCGTCCTACGCAGCTCTACACCCCGTCCCCTGCATCTCTACTCCCCTTCCCCCGCAGCTCTACTCCCCGTCCCCCGCAGCTCTTCTCCCCGTCCTACGCAGCTCTACACCCCGTCCCCCGCAGCTCTACTCCCCGTCCCCGGTGAACGCTCAGGGAGCGATCCACAGCGCTATGTGGATTCCTACGCCCGATGGCGCTGTCATCAGTGTGCGTCCCCGCGAGCGCCCCACACCCGCAGCTGTACTCCCCGTCCCCCGCAGCTCTACTCCCCGTCCCGTTAACGCTCAGGGAGCGGGGAACATAAAGTAGAGCATCGGGCGCAGGTAAAGTAGTACTGCGCATGCGCAGCACTACGCGAATAACTTGACCTGCGCCCGATGCTCTATTTTCTGTTCCCCGCTCCCTGAGCGTTAACGGGACGGGGAGTAGAGCTGCGGGGGGTGGAGGACGGGGAGTACAGCTGCGGGGGATGGGGAGTACAGCTGCGGGGGACGGGGAGTACAGCTGCGGGCATGGGGCGCTCGCGGGGACGCACACTGATGACAGCGCCATCGGGCATCGGGATCCCGATAGCGCTGTGGATCAACAGTAAATGTATATGAGGCAGCCGTATGAGCTGCGTACATGTGTGAACTTCTGTCGGGCCACAGAGGCCATGAGAGCTCCGTACAGCTTCAGCTATCACAGGGTGAGGAGATCCTCTCCCTGTGATAGCCAAGCTGACACTGCTGTGCGCATCGATGCGTGACGTTTAAATATGTCACGTGACAAGAGAGAGCCAATAGGATGTGATGGAGGCGGACCATCTCATTCTATGGCAAATCTCATTCTACGGCAATGCACCGGACTATGGGTAAAAAAAAAAAAAAAAAAAAACTATGAACAATGTAGGACCAGTATAGTTCCCCCACATTAGGCCCAGTATAGTCCCCCCACATTAGGTCCAGTATAGTCCCCCCACATTAGGTCCAGTATAGTCCCCCACATTAGGTGCAGTATAGTCCCCCCCACATTAGGTCCAGTATAGTTCCCCCACATTAGGCCCAGTATAGTTCCCCCACATTAGGCCCCGTATAGTCCCCCCACATTAGGTCCAGTATAGTCCCCCCACATTAGGTCCAGTATAGTCCCCCCACATTAGGTCCAGTATAGTTCCCCCACATTAGGCCCAGTATAGTCCCCCCACATTAGGTGCAGTATAGTTACCCCCACAGACATACAGCCTTCAGCCATACAGTGTATTACCGAAGGCTGTATGCCTGTGTACTGCCCCACTTCGGTGTTCCGAGCACTGCTCCTCCGGTCAGGCTATAGCATTAGGTCCCGGGACCGGAGGAACGGTGCTCAGAACACCGAAGGAGACGTGCCGCTGGTAACACTTATCAAGTTGACAGAGCGCGTCCTCCTTGCTGCTCCGGTCCTCCGTGATTGTTGCTATGGGCGCGCGCATGGGACATCAGTGACGTCCCTGCGTGCGCTACCTCCCGGTGGTCCCCACGTTTTTAAAGTAAACGCTGGGCCGCAGGGACTTATAGGCATCCCTGTGTCCCAAAAGCCATTTTTGGGACACAGAGATGTCCCGCGGCAAAAACACCAGGCGGGTGTTTTTCCCATGGCACACCTTACACTATGTCACGGCACACTAGTGTGCCACGGCACAGTGGTGGAAAAACACAGACTTAGGCAACACACACCAAAGCTTTACTCTCCTCCTCACATAACTCCTCCCTGTGGAAAGTGCTATCCTTCTACATAGCAGTGGGGGGGACAAAGACAGAGATAAAGAAACACAGTGTATCAGATGGACAGTCCCACGGAGCCATGTGACTACAGACCTGGAGAAATCCACTGACAGGTTGCTCACTGTAATATTGTCAGAGTTCTCTGCACCCTCATTAACACACATGTAGTCCAGAAAAGCCGGATCATTCGCTGAAACCAAATAGACTCTGGCAGGCAGGGAGAACTTGGAACGTCTGACACAGCTGCTACTACTACCACTAGGTGCCTGGCTCCTGTCACCACTTCCTGTACTGGTGCTGGTACTGTACTGGTGCTGGTACCAGCATTTTTACTGCCAGAGGACACCGCAGTTTAAACTGCCACGCCCCCTCCCATAGACTTGCATTGAGGGGGTGGGGCATAACATCATGAGGGGGTGGTGCTATGACGTCACAAGCTCCCGGCGCTGGCTCCAGCATTCTGAACAGTTTGTTCCAAATGCTGAGCAGCGGAGTACCCCTTTGACAGACAAAATCTGTAGCTACTCACAAAAAGGGATAACTTTTGGAACAGCTCGAGAAATCTGTGCCATCTTCTTCACTTGGCAGGCTAAAAAGCTCTTGCTGCTCCCAAAAAGGGATCATTTTTTGAACGCTGCGAGAAAGCCACTATGGTTTCACATACCTCCTGTGCATTTTAAGAGTGGCAGGTATCGGCCGAGAACCAGGGATACTTGATGCCGCTTTATTATAGTGTGAGTAATCCTGAAAAGTCCACCAGTGCATGAAGAAGCTGTTAGTTACTATGGGGTACCACATGTTGCCATAACTAATGTGCAGTTCTACACACAACCTGTGGACAAGAGTGATGCTGTTGTTGCCAAATGAAGCAGCATTTTTCTTATCCTAAAACTGCATTCTATTGTCAGTCCTTCTGTTGGCCAGGCAAAACAGGTGAGGGGATTCCAATCCAGGGAGTTTCTGGGACATGTGTTGGTTATAAATGACCAATGGGAGAGGAGAAACCATAGGAGTCTGTTTAGTGGAAATGGATGATATTCCAGAGCAAACCATAGAGGAGGTTAGGCAGTAGCATGGTAGAGGGCCAACTGTGCTGTCTGGGCATTAGGAACTCTCAGATCTCTATTCCACTTATACAAATACACAGGTTTTAACCTCAGGACAACTTTTTAATAGAGAATGCACTTTAATTTTAATGTATGTGTTTATAGAATCCAGGAATTTGCTGAGATCTTGTTACATTTCTTTGCATAACATAAAAACAGCTGAGGTAGAGAATTTCCAGGAAAATATCAATATTACATTGTCTGTTCAGGTCTGCAGCAGAACAGATGTAACCAGCTGGCTACAGAAAACACTTGGCACTACATGATGCCCTGCTGAACAGACACGATTGTGAGTCTCTCTTAGGGTGCATTCACACCACGTTTTTGCAATACAGTTCCCGTATCAGGTTTTTGATGAAAAACAGATTCCTCAAAACCTGACTAAACTGTATCAAAATGTGAGTACAAATTGCAACCTGTATACGGTTAAAAATCATATACGGTTTGAAAAATTATGTCCAGTTGCATCCGTTTTTTTAGAAAAAAGTTTACGTTCTTAACTTTTCACAGTTTCACTTGTTTGATTGAAATTCCAAGAAAAAAACTGTGCAAAGTCAAAACCATATGGTGAAAACCGGATGGAACCGTACGCACATACGGTTCTGTACGGTTCCCATTGACTCCCATATTTAAAAAATAGTATACGGTTTAATACGGTTTTTCCCCTGGACCAAAAAAACGTGGTAGACGGTTTTGGGTACGGGTAAAAAAAAATTGACTTAACCGTATAAAACGCAAAACGGACTAAACCGGATGATGCGTTTGACATACGGTTTACAATGATAAGTCAATGCATACGGTTTTCTATACGGTTCTATATGGTTTATAACTTGAAACCGTATACGGGACCTGTATAGCAAAAACTTGGTGTGCATGCACTCTTAGACCTTTCTATCCTGTAACATGTAATGAGGATTCCTCATACTAAACTCCTTGTCAATTCTCACCAAGTTTTCTTGGGTGGGTCTGTCAGTGGGTATGAGTCACAGAATGAAAGGGTGCAGATGTGACACCCCCACATAGAGAGCAGCCTGCTATACATTGAAGCATAGATTATAACCTCTGGAGGAGTTAACCACGCTCATCCATAGACACATTAATCTTGGCTTTCTAGAAAATACACCAAGATTATAGAGAATCAAATGAGGTCAGATGTTCATGAATAAACCATTAATTGCTGCAACAACACAAAGTTAAAGAGTAACCGTCATTGGATTTTAGTTTATTGCATGATTATGTAAAGTGTTTCTGGAATGGTTTATCTTTTTCCCCAAAAATGTTTCCCTCTCCTGGTCCACTAGTTAGTAGAGCTAACTTAAAGGGGTCTCCAGCGCAAGCATAAAAATAAATATGGTGCTGGGCCCACTGAAACATAGAACTGAAAAAAAACATACTTACCTAGCCCTGGTCCCCCTCTGCTCCCCTGGACCTGCTGACTTAGTCAATTACTGGTGTCTTAACTCAGCCAGTGATTGGTTGAGCTGGCAGGTCCTACACCGAATGCCTTAAATGGCCCATTAATTGGCCCATGTAAAATGACTAGTGATCATGTAAAAAAACAAAACACAACACGTCGGGTATTGATACAATGGCACCCACAGCCAATATGATAGATTAAACCCTTGGTGGAATATTGCAATCCCACATACACTAAGAAACACGCCAATTAGGTTTTACAGATGCAATAAAATCACTTTTACTTCATATAAATGATAAATAAATACAAATGGATAACAAAGTATGAAAATATGAAAGCTTACAAAATTATACAAAACAGTGCCAAGATGGGAAAGGGGGATGGGGTAACAGGTGAGTGTCTACACTGAGAGCCCTACCTATCTAGGTGGGGAGCTCCTATCACTAAGTGTGGATGGGTGAAGGAAAAGAAAACACCAAAACTAAGATAATAGAAGATCAAATGACCTCTCTTACCAACACGTTTCACCCATTTAGTATCTGGGGCTCATCAGGGATGAGAGGAAAATAAGATCTCAGAGAGCAAAAAAATGTGCGTAATCGAGATACAATGATTGCAAATGAGTATAGGCACTGAATACAAAAATAATAATATGATAGAGATAAGCATCAGTTTGAGGTATCAAAGGAGTCATAAGTCAACATGTCCAAGATAAAAGATAGTTCAGACAGAAGAGTACATACAAGTCATGGTCAGTCGAACAGTCTAAAGTGACATATCACCAAGATAAGGTATACATTTAGCCCACTGAGCATAAACGATAATAATAGTTATCAACAACACATGGATAAATAAAAAAACAATGAGTACAGAATGATGATATAGCTATGGGTTCTGGTGGTCAGTTCCACAAAGTGTGGCTTGCCAGATGAATCCAAGCCCGCTGTAAGGAAAGAAATAAGGGAGAAAACAAAAAAGGGACATATTGTAATAGAGGAATGACATCATCACAGGGGGAAAGGGGGATGGTGTTGGTATCCCAACAACTTACCCTAGGTAAGTAGTACACCTTAAATGAAATAAGTAGAACCCCTCAAGGGAGTGGTGAGTCGCCTTGATTTAATTGGGCCCCAAGGATGTGTCCTGAAAACGATGTAAAATAAATGTATTAATGCTCCCAGCACCAGCCTACACCAACAGTGTGACACAGGGGAGATCGTGTCACTTACCAAGGGGGGTGCTGACAAGATGTGAGCTGACCGAAGACTGCTCAAAAGGCCATGTATCAAGATAGGATAAACAGAGATACTAGAAATCACTGTACAAAAATAAAAGGAAGTTTGATATAAATAAAGGCTAATAGAACAATATATTAGCAGTGAAGATCCCTAGAAGATGTTATTACATATACTAACCAGTAACAAAATGTTAAGATAAAAGATGAAAAGGCAATGGCAGTGTTCTAATAGATGGATGATGCCTGGAGGCAGGAAATATAGTGATTTATCCAGGTCAACAATAGTGGTAGATCATATAGAGCCCATAGAGATGGAAACAAGGGAGATGCTCCTGTATATACAAGATAGATCCACCATTAATATAAAATGTGAGGGACCCAACATATCCAAATACTGACCTGGTACGGTCACCCGGCAGCATTGACAATACAAAAGCAGTAGATATAGATGATGATCAAAGCCCAGATGTAATGTACGGATTTCAATGTACAGAAAACAACATGGAGGAGTCATATTATTAACTTGCTAGAAGTAATGGCCTAAAGAGAGTACCAAGGAAACCACAAAATGTACTGACCTGATGACTGATCTACCACGAGAAGCCCAGTAGCGCTGCCATTGCGTCCTTCAGACGCCGCTGTCGGAACTAGACTGTTCCGGCGCTTTATATAGTGGGCAAATCTCGTGATGGTGTGCCGCTTCCGGTATAGGTGGAACGCACTCTAGTCCAGTTTCCGGTGCGTTGTAGCGCATGTTTGTTGGCAGCGCTGAGTAAGAATAGCTGCCGGAAGTGTGTAATGGACATCATGTCCGTTCAATGGAACGCACCAATACGATCCTTCTGGTTCAGTGGAACGCATAAAGGTCAGTAAGAAATGACCGGA
This sequence comes from Hyla sarda, assembly GCF_029499605.1. NCBI lineage: Eukaryota > Metazoa > Chordata > Amphibia > Anura > Hylidae > Hyla > Hyla sarda. The sequence goes on along the minus strand of NC_079194.1, from coordinate 117,524,252 downwards.
AATGCATAAGAATGAAATGCAAACTAAGGCAATGGCACGTAAACTAAGGGATACTACCGATGTATAGTAACAAAAGAATAAGTGATGAACTATCTTCAAAAGCCCATTATTCTATATGCTTTTAATATATAAGGTCATATAGAACTAGATTTGGGGAGTATATAGAGATCTTCATTCCAGACTCAAATAACGCTAATTGATGACAAGATATTAAATACGATAAAGCTGATAATTTATGATATGGTAACAAAAACATGGCAAACTTATAATAAGGAAGAGTGGGGAGGGATCCGAAAAAGGCTGAAATTTACTAAGGATGCAAAATAAAATAAATTAAACAAAATAGTAAAATTAAATGAATGAGGAAAAAGATAAAGTATCATTTAGACCCAGGGGGACAACCGTTTTGAGGCAGAAAGTCCATCTCGCCTCTTTTTGAAGCAATCTGCGATCAAAGTTGCCCCCCTGCCATCTACTTCTACAGTCTCAATTGCCTGAAAGAAGATGTCAAAAGGAGAGGATGGATGACAAGTATACATGTGGTTGGGGAGAGTTTTGTCCCTTTTTTTTTTTATGTCTCCCACATGTTCCAATATCCGGTGTCTCAATTGTCGGCCAGTTTTTCTGACATATCCCTTTGGACAGGGACATGTCACCAGATCGACCATGCCCTGAGTTTTACAGTTGGCATACCCATAGTTTTTGAATTCCTGACCGTCAGAGTATCTTTTAAAAGTTTTTGATATCCTGATGTATTTGCAGGCTTTACAGTTGCCACATCTAAATGTCCCTTTTACTTTGTGCTCCAGCCAGGTGAATTTTTTGGTGGGAATGAAGTGGCTGTGCACCAATAAATCATTAAGATTTTGTCTCTCCTGTACGTTATACTGGCTCTTTTTTCCACCAATGACCTACTACAGGGTCGGATGTTAAAATAGGCCAATAGTGTTGCACAATACTCCTAATATCCATTGCTGTCGCATCATACGTGGCAATGATACGTGGAAAATAAGAAGCGTCCTCAGTCACTGGTCTAGGTTGTAAAAGATCCCTTCTATTTTTCTGTCTTGCACTGCGGTATGCTGATTTCAGAATTTTATCTGGGTAACCCCTGTCTTTAAAACGAGACCTCAATTCTGAAGCCTCATTCTTGAAAGAGGCCTCATCAGAACAGTTTCTGCGTATATGGTAATACTGACCCTTAGGTATACCTTTACGCAGAGGAGCAGGATGGTGGCTTTCCCACCTCAGCAGGTCATTACCCGCAGTGGGTTTCCTGAAAACTTTGGTGTTTATCCTACCATCCACATTTCGCTCCAACCTAACATCCAGAAAAGTCAAAGTGTCCTTGTTAATTTCATGTGTGAAATTGAGATTGATTTGGTTGTTATTCAATGTCAGAAGAAACTGTTCAAAGAGTTTGGGGGTTCCAGACCAGATGATAGCTATATCATCGATATAGCGGGACCACATCACAATGGAATCGAGGTATTGAGAGTGATGATCTCAAAACACTATGGTCTCCTCCCACCAACCCAGGAGCATGTTGGCATAAGTGGGGGCCACAGGGGACCCCATTGCCATGCCCCAGAGTTGGTGGTAGACCCTCCCATTGAAGGTGAAAAAATGATGGGTCAAGATGAAAGACAGAATGGGGAGCCAAGTGCACACTCCTACTTTTCAAATAGAAATCGATAGCAGCCAGGCCAGCGGTATGTGGGATTGAACTGTATAATGCCTCCACATCTATGTCACATAGCCAGTGATGTTTCTCTAGAGTGATATCTTCAAGTTTTAGTAGGAGGTCTGTTGTATCTCTTAAGTATGATGGTAGGCTGAGAAAAAAAGGGCGTAATATTGTGTCCAGATAAATGCTGGCGTTTTGCGTAAGATTATCCACACCCAAAACAATGGGTCGACATTTAAGAGGAGACATACCTTTGTGGACTTTCGGTAATCGTGCCATACGTGGGTGGGAGGGTAACATAAACGAATATTCCTGATCAGCTATCAGGTGAGAATTCCTGGCTTGTGTAAGAATATCATTCAATTCATTGCAATATTTTATCATAGGGTTATTGCTGAGAACTTTGTAAGTAGTTGAATCTTGTAAAATTTGTTGGCACATTTTCACATATTGTTCTTGATCCAATATAACCAAATTTCCGCATTTATTCGACAGTTTGATAACCACATTTTTATCTTCCTTCAAGGTTTTTAGTGCACGGAATTCATGATAGGAAAGGTTATACTGGGAGATACAAAAGTTAGATAACAGTTGTTCAATGTCCCTACAGACAACATCGACAAAAATGTCGATGCAGTCTTGGTCCCCCACCGGTGGGTATTTTTTTATTTTGGGGTTTTAATTGAATAAAGGGTCCTTCCCCAGGGAATCTCTCATTGTCCGCTAGGAGAGAGCTAAGGGCTGTTATACCCACTAGGTCTGTCTGTGAAATGCCTAAATTGGAGCAGGTGTGTGTTTCCTGGAGCTTGAAGAATTTTTCCCATTTGAGTTTGCGACAGAAAAGATGTATATCTTTAACCCACTCAAAAATGTTAGGCATAGATGTAGGAACAAAATAAAGCCCCTTTTGTAAAAGTGAAAATTCGGCCTCTGTCAGAGAACATTTCGATAGATTCATAATCTGGTTGTCTATCTTGCTTGTTAGTTCCGAGGGAGAGGTTCTGGACTAGAGTGCGTTCCACCTATACCGGAAGCGGCGCACCACCACGAGATTTGCCCACTATTTAAAACGCCGGAACAGTCTAGTTCCGACAGTGGCGTCTGAAGGACGCAATGGCAGCGCTATTGGGCTTCTTGTGGTAGATCAGTCATCGGGTCAGTACATTTTGTGGTTTCCTTGGCACTCTTTTTAGGCCATTACTTCAAGCAAGTTAATAATATGACTCCTCCATTTTGTTTTCTGTACATAGAAATCCGTACAATACATCTGGGCTTTGATCATCATCTATATCTACTGCTTTTGTATTGTCAATGCTGCCGGGTGACCGTACCAGGTCAGTATTTGGATATGTTAGGTCCCTCACATTTTATATTAATGGTGGATCTATCTAGTATATACAGGAGCATCTCCTTTGTTTCCATCTCTATGGGCTCTGTATGATCTGCCACTATTGTTGACCTGGATAAATCACTATATATCCTGCCTCCAGGCATCATCCATCTATTAGAACACTGCCATTGCCTTTTCATCTTTTATCTTAACATTTTGTAACTGGTTAGTATGTATAATAACATCTTCTTGGGATCTTCACTGCTAATATATTGTTCTATTAGCCTTTATTTATATCAAACTTCCTTTTATTTTTGTACAGTGATTTCTAGTATCTCTGTTTATCCTATCTTGATACATGGCCTTTTGAGCAGTCTACGGTCAGCTCACATCTTGTCAGCACCCCCCTTGGTTAGTGACACGATCTCCCCTGTGTCACACTGTTGGTTGGTATAGGCTGGTGCTGGGAGCATTAATACATTTAAAATACCATATACATGTTTGTTTGTTTTTTACATCATTTTAAGGACACATCCTTGGGGCCCAATTATATCAAGGCGACTCACCACTCCCTTGAGGGGTTCTACTTATTTCATTTAAGGTGTACTACTTACCTAGGGAAAGTTGTTGGGATACCAACACCATCCCCCTTTCCCCCTGTGATGATGTAATTCCTCTATTACAATATGTCCCTTTTTTTGTTTTCTCCCTTATTTCTTACCTTACAGCGGGCTTGGATTCATCTGGCAAGCCACACTTTGTGGAACTGACCACCAGAACCCATAGCTATATCATCATTCTGTACTCATTGTTTTTTTTATTTATCCATGTGTTGTTGATAACTATTATTATCGTTTATGCTCAGTGGGCTAAATGTATACCTTATCTTGGTGATATGTCACTTTAGACGGTTCGACTGACCATGACTTGTATGTACTCTTCTGTCTGAACTATCTTTTATCTTGGACATGTTGACTTATGACTCCTTTGATACCTCAAACTGATGCTTATCTCTATCATATTATTATTTTTGTATTCAGTGCCTATACTCATTTGCAACCATTGTATCTCGATTGCGCACATATTTTTGCTCTCTGAGATCTTATTTTCCTCTCATCCCTGATGAGCCCCAGATACTAAATGGGTGAAACGTGTTGGTAAGAGAGGTCATTTGATCTTCTATTACCTTAGTTTTGGCGTTTTCTTTTCCTTCCCCCATCCACACTTAGTGATAGGAGCTTCCCACCTAGATAGGTAGGGCTCTCAGTGTAGACACTCACCTGTTACCCCATCCTCCTTTCCCATCTTGGCACTGTTTTGTATAATTTTGTAAGCTTTCATATTTTCATACTTTGATATCCATTTGTATTTATCATTTATATTAAGTAAAAGTGATTTTATTGCATCTGTAAAACCTAATTGGTGTGTTTCTTAGTGTATGTAGTGATCAGGTAACAAATAAGCAAATGCTGGATCTTTTGTGCTGCCATTTAACGTATTGCTATCTGTCACAGATCACCCTGTGTAAACAGGTGCTGTGTGTCAAATAGTGATGAATTTAAAGGGCTGCACTATTAAACGAGCCATGTGAAAGTTCAGCAAACAAGCACCGATATTGTCACCCTTTATTTGCAGCCCCTCAGCCCATGTAAAAAAGCCCCCAAACATTCTTTTGTGTCATCAGGGACAGTGATTTATGTACTGTTCAAAAAAATAAAGGGAACACTAAGATGACGCATCCTAGATCTGAATGAATGAACTAATCGTAGGAAATACTTTCATCTTTACATGATATAGTTGAATGTGCTGACAACAAAATCACACAAAAATTATCAATGGAAATCAAATTTATCAACCCATAGAGGTCTGGATATGGAGTCACACTCAAATCAAAGTGGAAAACCACACTACAATCTGATCCAACTTTCATGTAATGTCCTTAAAACAAGTCAAAATGAGGCTCAGTAGTGTGTGTGGCCTCCACGTGCCGGGATGACCTGCCCACAACGCCTTGGCATGCTCCTGATGAGGTGGCGGACAGTCTGTCTCTTGGACAGTCTGTGGTCCAGCGGTGGATGGAGCGAGACATGATGTCCCAGATGTGCTCAATCGGATTCAGGTCTAGGGAACGGGCGGCCAGTCCATAGCCTCAATGCCTTCCTCTTGCAGGAACTGCTGACACACTCCAGCCACATGAGGTCTAGCAATGTCTTGCATTAGGAGGAACCCAGGGCCAATCGTACCAGCTTATGGTCTCACAAGGAGTCTGAGGATCTCATCTCAGTACCTAATGGCAGTCAGGCTACCTCTGGCAAGCACATGGAGGGCTGTGCAGCCCTCCCAAAGAAATGCCACCCCACACCATTACTGACCCACCGCCAAACGCGTCATGCTGGAGCATGTTGCAGGCAGCAGAGCGTTCTCCACGGCGCCTCCAGACACTGTCACGTCTGTCACATGTGCTCAGTGTGAACCTGCTTTCATCTGTGAAGAGCACAGGGTGCAAGTGGTGAATTTGCCAATCTTGGTGTTCTCTGGCAAATGCCAAACGTGTTGGGCTGTAAGCACAACCCCCACCTGTGGATGTCGGGCCCTCATACCACCATCATGGAGCCTGTTTCTGACCGTTTGAGTGGACACATGCACATTTGTAGCCAGCTGGAGGTCAATTTGCAGGGCTCTGGCAGTGCTCCTCTTGCTCCTCCTTGCAAAAAGGCAGATGTAGAGGTCCTGCTGCTGGGTTGTTGCCTGCAGCCTCCTCCACGTCTCCTGATGTTCTGGCCTGTCTCCTGTTAGCACCTCCATTCTCTGGACAGTAGGCTGACAGACACAGCAAACCTTCTTGCCGCAACTCGCATTGATGTGCCATCCTGGATGAGCTGCACTACCTGAGCCACTTGTGTGGGTTGTAGACTCCGCCTCATGCTACCACTAGAGTGAAAGCACTGCCAGCATTCAAAAGTGACCTAAACATCAGCCATTAACCCCTTAAGGACCTTGGTTTTTTCCGTTTTTGCATTTTCGTTTTTTGCTCCTTGCCTTTAAAAAATCATAACTCTTTCAATTTTGCACCTAAAAATCCATATGATGGCTTATTTTTTGCGCCACCAATTCTAATTTGTAATGACGTCAGTCATTTTGTCCAAAAATCTACGGTGAAACGGAAAAAAAATCAATGTGCGACAAAATTGAAAAAAAAAAGTTTTGTAACTTTTGGGGGCTTCCGTTTCTACGTAGTACATTTTTCGGTAAAAATGACACCTTATCTTTATTCTGTAGGTCCATACAATTAAAATGATACCCTACTTATATAGGTTTGATTTTGTCGGACTTCTGTAAAAAATCATAACTACATGCAGGAAAATTAATATGTTTAAAATTGTCATCTTCTGACCCCTATAACTTTTTTATTTTTCCGAGTATGGGGCGGTATGAGGGCTCATTTTTTGCACCGTGATCTGAAGTTTTTAACGGTACCATTTTTGCATTGATAGGACTTATTGCACTATTTTGGACTTTGGAATTTTTTTCCGCGCACGCCATTGACCGAGCGGTTTAATTAATGATATATTTTTATAATTTGGACATCTCCGCACGCGGTGATACCATATATGTTTGTTTTTATTTTTATTTACACTGTGTTTTCTTTTATTGGAAAAGGGGGGTGATTCAAACTTTTAATAGGGGAGGAGTTAAGTGATCTTTATTCACTTTTTTTTTTCACTTTTTTTTTTGCAGTGTTATAGGTCCCATAGGGACCTATAACACTGCACACACTGATCTTCATCATTGATCACTGGTTTCTCATAAGAAACCAGTGATCATCATTGATCACTGGTTTCTCATAAGAAACCAGTGATCAACGATTCTGCCGCATGACTGCTCATGCCTGGATCTCAGGCACTGAGCAGTCATTCGGCGATCGGACAGCGAAGAGGCAGGTAGGGGCCCTCCCGCTGTCCTGTCAGCTGTTCGGGATGCCGCGATTAGCCGCGGCTAACCCGAACAGCCCGACTGAGCTAGCCGGCCACTTTCGGTTTCGCTAAAGGGTTAATAGCGCGCGGCGCCGCAATCGGCGCTGCGCGCTATTAGAGGCGGGTCCCGGCTTCACTATGACGCCGGGCCCGCCGTGATATGACGCGGGGTTACTGTGTAACCCCGCGTTATATCAGGAGAGCAGGACCAAGGATGTACCGGTACGTCCTTGGTCCTTAAGGGGTTAAGCATAGGAACTGAGAAGTGGTCTGTGGTCACCACCTGCAGAACCACTCCTTTATTGGGGGTGTCTTGCCTATAATTTCCACCTGTTGTCTGTTCCATTTGTACAACAGCATGTGAAATTGATTGTCAATCAGTGTTGCTTCCTGAGTGGACAGTGTCATTTCACAGAAGTGTCATTGACTTGGAGTTACATTGTGTTGTTTAAGTGTACCCTTCATTTTTTTTAAGCAGTGTATATGTAATGAAGTAAAAAGCTCGGTGGCCATCATCTAAGTGTGGTAAATCCATTATATTGGCCTGGTGTTGCTTGTATGTATTTTTTGGAAAGTCTCTCCCATAATTCCTTAGGATGCTCATACTATACATCATTTATAGTAGGAGCAGTTTTCTCCGGGGCTCACTGTTACCCCCTACTAGTGAAATTGAGACTGTATAACAAATAACCAACAAAAGTACAGGATCTCTGCTCCAAGTCGACATATATAACAAACTGTTTCTGACCTCTACCGTTTCTTTAATAGTCAATGTTAGATCCTGTCAGCTGCCTGGCCTTATAAAAGCTACTACTCCAGTAGTGGCCTCTTCTAGGTCCCAAGGTGAAAATCTTTTACAAGGCCTCTGCCTGTCTACCATGTGTCATTTATAATACCAGTGTCGTCTTATGTGGCAGAGGAGCCTTTGGCAAATAATCAGAATCTTATGGCAGTCTTGTTGGTCAGAAGCTCAAGACAGGTGCAATGGATGATCTGAAATACTGGTCTGGGTCACTGAAGGGGAACATTCTGCCTGCGTGACACATGTTCTCCAAAGCTGGAGACAATCCCAGTTCCTGTTCATTGTAGCATCATAAAAGGAACAATTCTCATTTAAACACAATCCTGTATTATTCTGTGAGCCAAAGTAAACAGTTGTCGCTATAAAGCATAAATGAGACAATTGCCCAAAGCTTCTGTGGTATGGGGTGTGAGATGCAGGGCAAATGGAATTACCCTAGGGGCAAATGGCATTAATCCCTTGTATTTGTGATGCAAGGGCATGGTTTATCCTCAATACCACCCGAAGGTATACCGCTGGATCCTGGGCTAGGCACGGGGGGGGGGGCAATAATGACTCTGACGCAAAGTTACGGACAACGGTAGCTTTACTGAGGTTAGACAGGTGGAAATGTCTATACAGTTCAACCAGGCCCAAGGACGTGACCAGTGATGTAGAGACCTTAAGGGCTTGCTGGGACAATAGTAGAGGTGGACAATTTAGTGCAGGCCACGTTGACTAGACAGATGACTTTGACTTGACTGACTTGTGACTGACAAGGCTGTGACAGTGGCTTACTTGCAGGTTTGTAGACTTGTGGCTGAAGACTGGACTTGAGGCCTCCTATGACTCTGGACACACACTTAGGCTCGATTGCACTTCAGCAAAGACTAAGAGAGCGTGCAGAGGCTCCACGCAGGGCTTATATGGGGGAGGCTCTGGTGGGGTCCCATTGGTCACCTGGTCACTGATACCTCGTGGGTAACAATCACATGACAAATCACATGGTAAACAGTCTTAAAGGTATAACACCCTTACATATATAAAGTAGGGATTATATACAACTACAATAAACAGATGCGGGGGGGGGGGGGGGGGAGGGGGACGACGACACTGCAGGAGGCTGCCTGACAGGGCAGCAAGGGTACTGGGTAACACCTCCTGTACTGGGCGTTTATTCTTGAACACAATGAAAGTTAGGAGAAGATTTGATGCCAACAAGGAAGGTGATGTTGAAAAATCACACCAGCTATAACAGGCAGAATACTTCCATACACTGGTGGAGGTGCAGAACCTATGTGTAGGTGGCAACATGCCAGCAATGAAAAACATAAAATAACACATGCTTAGCAGTTTAAACTTTTGTTGGCATTCTGCATACCGTGGTAATGGAAATATTTCCTAATAAGATTGCTGACTATGTTTTTAAGGCAGTTAGGTTTGGTTCTGTGGTTGCATCAAGCTATTTTCTCTTGAGTCTAAAGCAAAGGCTACACAGCAGTTCTGTCTATAGGATGTCCAGTGCAAGCAGGTTGTACAATTTGAGTTGCACATTTACTTTTTATCTGTCTAATGGGCAGTTGTGTATCTGTTCGAAGACACTGGTTATTATTGTTGACTTTGATAGGGTACAAGTGCCCCATAATAAGTTTCTCGAACTGAAATGACAGGCTACTATGTTAAAGGGGTACTCCAGTGAAAAACATTATTTTTCAAACCAACTGGTGCCAGAAAGTTAAACAGATTTGTAAATTACTTCTATTTAAAAATCCTAATCCTTCCGGTACTTATCAGCTGCTGTATGCTACAGAAGTTATTTTCTTTTTTAATTTCTTTTCTGTCTGACCCCAGTGCTCTCTGCTGACACCTCTGTCCATGTAAGGAACTGCCTGGAGCAGGAGAGGTTTGCTATTGGGATTTGCTTCTACTCTGGACTGTTCCTGACATAGACAGAAGTGTCAGCAGAAAGTACTGTGGTCAGACAGAAAAGAAATTCAAAAAGAAAATAACTTCTTCTTTAGCATACAGCATCTGATAAGTACTGGAAGGATTAAGATTTTTTAATAGAAGTAATTTACAAATCTGTTTAACTTACTGGAGCCAGAATATATGACATTTTTTTTTTCCACCGGAGTACCCCTTTAACTATGATATGATTATATTCTAATCTAAACCGGTAAAAGGGTAAGATAAGAGAGTATGAATGGCTTACATGATGCTTACTGTGTATAGCTATCAGGCTAATTGCATGTGGTAAATTACTTTATTAACCTCTTAAGGACCCAGGGCGTACCTGGGACCCGTGGCTAATAGCGCGCGGCACTATTAACCCTTTAGATGCGGCGTTCAAAGTTGATCGCCGCGTCTAAAGTGAAACTAAACTGATGCCGATTAGCTCAGGGGGCTGATTGGGACCGCCGTGGTGAAATCGCGGAGTCCCAAACAGCTGTAGGACACGAGGAGGGTACCCTTACCTGCCTCCTGGTGTCCGATCGCCGAATGACTGCTCACTTCCTGAGATCCAGGCATGAGCAGTCAAGCAGAAGAATCATTGATCAATGGTTTCCTGTGAGAAACCATTGATCAATGTAAAAGATCAGTGTGTGCAGTGTTATAGCCCCCTATGGGAGCTATAACATTGCAAAAAAAAAAGTGAATAAAGATCATTTAACCCCTTCCCTAATAAAAGTTTGAATCACCCCCTTTTCCCATTAAAAAAAAAAAACTGTGTAAATAAAAATATAAATAAACATATGTGGTATCGCCGCATGTGGAAATGTCCGAATTATAAAAATATATAATTAATTAAACCGCACGGTCAATGGCGTACGCGCAAAAAAAATTCCAAAGTCCAAAACAGCGTATTTTTGGTCACTTTTTACATCATGAAAAAATGAATAGAAATCGATCATTAAGTCCGATCAATACAAAAATGGTAGCGCTAAAAACTTCAGATCACGGCACAAAAAATGAGTACCATACCGCCCCATAAGAAGAAAAATTTAAAAGTGATAGGGGTTAGAAGATGACAATTTTAAACGTATAAATTTTCCTGCTTGTAGTTATGATTTTTTTCAGAAGTACGACAAAAAGTACATAGGTAAGGTATCATTTTAATCATAAAGACCTACAGAATAAAGAGAAGGTGTCATTTTTACAGAAAAATGTACTGTGTATAAAGGGAAGCCCCCAAAATTTACAAAATGGTGTTTTTTCTTCAATATTGTTGCACAATGATTTTTTTCCCCATTTTGCAGTAAATTTTGGGGTAAAATGACTGATGTCATTACAAAGTAGAATTGGTGGTGCAAAAACATAAGCCATCATATGGATGGTTAGGTGCAAAATTTTAAGAATTATGATTTTTTTAAAGGTAAGTAGGAAAAAATGAAAGTGCAAAAATGGAAAAACCCCAGGTCCTTAAAGTATTCCAGGAAAAAACTTTTTTTTATATATATCAACTGGCTCCAGAAAGTTAAACAGATTTGTAAATTACGTCTATTAAAAAATCTTAGTCCTTTCAGTACTTATGAGCTTCTGAAGTTGAGGTTGTTCTTTTCTGTCTAAGTAATCTCTGATGACACATGTCTCAGTTTAGAAGCAAATTCCCATAGCAAACCTCTTCTAAACTGGGCGTTTCCCGAGACACGTGTCATCAGAGATTACTTAGACAGAAAAGAACAACCTAAACTTCAGAAGCTCATAAGTACTGAAAGGATTAAGATTTTTTAATAGAAGTAATTTACAAATCTGTTTAACTTTCTGGAGCCAGTTGATATATATAAAAAAATTTTTTTTACTGGATAACCCCTTTAACCCCTTCACGACGAGCGACGTACATGTACGGCGCCGCGAAGTGTCACTTGGCGCGCGGCGACGTACATGTACGTCGCGGGGTTCCGGGAGCGCCGCGTCACCAGTAGAGGTGATCGGACCTGGATGACTGCTGTTATCTAACAGCAGGCATCCCGGCACATCGCCGAGGGGGGTCCTGAGACCCCCCCATGACCGCGATGCGCGCAAATCGCAGGTCAATTCAGACCTGCGATCTGCGCGATTCCGGGTCATACGGGTCACTGGTGACCCGGTGACCCGGAAAATAAGAGGGATCGTAGGTGTCCGAGACACCCTAGATCCCCCTAAAGGGATAGGAGTTTGGTGGCAGGGTTGCCACCCCTTCTATCCCTGCTATTGGTCGGCCGAGCGACCGACCGATAGCAGACCGGGGGAGGGGGGGTTAAAGTTCGGTTCCCCCGCTTTGCCCACCTATCGGTGTCCGGGCAAAACGGGGGAACCGTCCAGGGAGGGTCGGCGCCGAAGGTCCCTACCTGGATCCCGGATCGCGATCCTCCATGCGGGGATCCCCCACGTGCGGCGGTGGCGGCGGCGGCGGCTTCCGGGTCCTGCTAGGTGAGTTGTTGCCTAGCAACATCCGGAGGGCCACAGTTTACAGTGGTCTCTAAACCGTGGCCCTCCAGATGTTGCAAAACTACAACTCCCAGCATGCCCAGACAGCTGTTTGCTGTGTGGGCATGCTGGGACTTGTAGTTTTGCAATATTTAGAGGGGTTCAGGTTGTAGATCACTAAGTGGTCTCAAACTGTAGCCCTCCAGATGTTGCAAAACTACAACTCTCAGCATGCCCAGACAGCAGTTTGCTGGCTGGGCATGCTGAGAGTTGTAGTTTTGCAACATCTGGAGGGCCACAGTTTTGAGACCACTGGACAGTGATTTACAACTTGAACCCCTCTAAATCTTGCAAAACTACAACTCCCAGCATTCAGGAACAGCATAAGGCTGTCTTGGCATGCTGGGAGTTGTACTTGCGTGCCTCCAGCCATTGCATAACTACATCTCCCAGCATGCCCTTCCGCAATCAGTACATGCTGGGAGTTGCAGTTTTGCAACAGTTGGAGGCACACTGGTTGGAAAATACTGAGTTAGGTCATAGAACCTAACTCAAGGTTTTCCAGCCAGTGTGCCTCCAGCTGTTGCAAAACTACAACTCCCAGCATGCATGGTCTGTCAGTGCATGCTGGGAATTGTAGTTTTGACCCCCCTCCCATGTGAATGTACAGGCTACATTCACACTGGCGGCAGATTACAGTGAGTTCCCCGCTGCAAATTTGAGATGCGGCAAATTTTCCGCCGCAGCTCAAACTCCTAGCGGGAGACTCTGTAATCTGCCGCCAGTGTGAATGTAACCTAAAAACACTACACTACACTAACATAAAATAAAGAGTAAAACACTACATATACACACGTACACTGCCCTCCCACCCCCCACCCCCCTTCTCCAATAAAAATTAAAAACGTATTGTACGGCAGTGTTTCTAAGATGGAGCCTCCAGCTGTTGCAAAACAAAAACTCCAAGCATTTCTGGACAGCAATTGACTGTCCAAGCATGCTGGGAGTTTAGCAACAGCTGGAGGCGCCCTGTTTGGGAATCACTGGCGTAAAATACCCCTATGTCCACCCCTATGCAAGTCCCTAATTCATGCCTCAAATGCACATGGCGCTCTCACTTTGGAGCCCTGTCGTATTTCAAGGCAACAGAATAGGGTCACATATGGGGTATCGCCGTACTCGGGAGAAATTGCCTAACAAATTTTGGGGGGCTTTTTCTCCTTTTACCCCTTATGAAAAGGAACAGTTGGGGTCTACACCAGCATGTTAGTGTAAAAAAATAAAAAAATTTACACTAACATGCTGGTGTTGCCCTATACTTTTCATTTTCACAAGAGGTAAAAGGGAAAAACGCCCCCCAAAATTTGTAACACAATTTCTCCCGAGTACGGAGATACCCCATATGTGGGCGCAAAGTGCTCTGGGGGCGCACAACAAGGCCCAGAAGGGAGAGTGCGCCATGTACATTTGAGGTGATTTGCACAGAGGTGGCTGATTGTTACAGCGGTTCTGACAAACGCAAAAAAAAAAAACACACCCACATGTGACCCCATTTCGGAAACTACACCCCTCACGGAATGTAATGAGGAGTGCAGTGAGAATTTACACCCCACAGGTGTCTGACGGATCTTTGGAACAGTGGTCCGTGAAAATGAAAAATTTTGCACAGCCCACTGTTCCAAAGATCTGTCAGACACCTGTGGGGGGGGGTAAATGCTCACTGTACCCCTCATTACATTCTGTGAGGGGTCTAGTTTCCAAAATGGTATGCCATGTGGGGGTTATTTTGCTGTTCTGGCACCATAGGGGCTTCCTAAATGCGACATGCCCCCCGTGCAAAATTTGCTCTCAAAAAGCCAAATATGACGCCTTCCCTTCTGAGCATTGTAGTCCGCCCGTAGTGCACTTCAGGTCCACTTATGGGGTACCTCCATACTCAGAAGAGATGGGGTTACAAATTTTGGGGGGTCTTTACTGCTATTAACCCTTGCAAAAATGTGAAATTTGGGGGCGAAACCCACATTTTAGTGAAATTTTTTATTTTATTTTTTACATATGCAAAAGTCGTGAAACACCTGTGGGGTATTAAGGCTCACTTTATCCCTTGTTACGTTCCTCAAGAGGTCTAGTTTCCAAAATGGTATGCCATGTGTTTTTTTTTGCTGTTCTGGCACCATAGGGGCTTCCTAAAGGTGACATGCCCCCCAAAAACCATTTCAGAAAAACGTACTCTCTAAAATCCCCTTGTCGCTCCTTCGCTTCTGAGCCCTCTACTGCGCCCGCCGAACACTTTACATAGACATATGAGGTATATGCTTACTCGAGAGAAATTGGGCTACAAATATAAGTATACATTTTCTCCTTTTACCCCTTGTAAAAATAAAAAAATTGGGTCTACAAGAACATGCGAGTGTAAAAAATGAAGATTTTGAATTTTCTCCTTCACTTTGCTGCTTTTCCTGTGAAACACCTAAAGGGTTAAAACATTTACTGAATGTCATTTTGAATACTTCTGGGGGTGCAGTTTTTATAATGGGGTCATTTATGGGGTATTTCTAAGATGAAGACCCATCAAATCCACTTCAAACCTGAACTGGTCCCTGAAAAATTGCGAGTTTGAAAATTTTGTGAAAAATTGGAAAATTGCTGCTGAACTTTGAAGCCCTCTGGTGTCTTCCAAAAGTAAAAACTCGTCACTTTTATGATGCAAACATAAAGTAGACATATTGTATATGTGAATCCAAAAAAAGAATATTTGGAATATCCATTTTCCTTACAAGCAGAGAGCTTCAAAGTTAGAAAAATGAAAATTTTTTAATTTTTTCATCAAATTTTGGAATTTTTCACCAAGAAAGGATGCAAGTTACCACAAAATTTTACCACTAAGTTAAAGTAGAATATGTCACGAAAAAACAATCTCAGAATCAGAATGATAACTAAAAGCATTCCAGAGTTATTAATGTTTAAAGTGACAGTGGTCAGATTTGCAAAAAAGGGCTTCGTCCTAGAGGTGAAAATGGGCTCCGTCCTTAAGGGGTTAAAGGGGTACTGTGCCCCTAGGCATCTTATCTCCTATCCAAAGAATAGGGGATAAAATGTTTGATCAAGGGGATCCGGCCCAGAGATCATAGGGGGTCCCAGCAGCCGCACCCCCTACGATCAGACATCTTATCCCCTATCCTTTGGATCCCCTATCCTTTGGATAGAGGATAAGATGTCTAGGGGCACAGTGCCCCCTTTAACCCTTCAGGACATTGGGTTTTTTCATTGTTGCACTTTCGTTTTTTCCACATTATCTTCCAAAAATCATGATGCTTTCAATTTTCCACCTAGAGGGCTTATTTTATGTGCCATCAATTTTACTTTGTAATGACATCAATTGTTTCACCACAAAATCTATGGCAAAGCGAAAAAATAAATATTTGTCGGGCAAAATTGAAAAAAAAGCCATTTTGTAACTTTTGGGCGCTTCCTACGCAGAAAACTTTTTCGGTAAAAATGACACCTTATCTTTATTCTGTAGGACATATGTTTAAAATGGATACTCAATTTATATAGGTTTTATTTTGTTTTACTTCTTTTAAAAAATTATAACTTTTTGCATGAAAACTAGCATGTTTAAAAATGTCCTCTTCCGACCCCTATAACGTTTTTTTTTTTCCCATATACGGGGATGTATGGGTGCTCATTTTTTGCACCCTGATCTCTAATTTTTATCAGTAACAATTTTGTTTATTAATGGGACTCGCTTTTAATACAAATTTTCAGGGTATAAAAAGTGACCAAAATATGCAATTTTGGACTTTGGTATTTTTTTTATGTATATGCCATTGACCGCACAGTTTAATTAAGTTATATTTTTATAGTTAGGACATTTACACATGTGGTCATACTACATATGTTCATTTTTGTTTTCAGATTTTTTATAACATTTTTTTTTATTGGGAAAAGGGGTGTGATTTAAACTTGTATTATGGAAGGGGTTAAATCCCATTTATTAACTTTTTAAAGAACTTTTTTTTTTACACTATTTTATATGCAATCTATTACATGCAGTCTTTAGATTGCATACACTGTTCAATGCTATGTCATAGCATTGATCAGTGTTATCGGTGCTCGATTGCTTCAGGCTGCTGAGGCTTCCTGGAGCATCAGAGCACCAATCGGACAGCAAGGAGGCTGGTAAAGGCCCTCCCGCCTTCCCCTCAGCTAATCAGGACACTGCATTCTCACTGTGGTGGTACCGATCAGCTCCGCTGAGCTGCTATGAATAGTTTTTTTTTACATTTTAGACGTCGCGTTCATCTTTGACTCTACTCTCTCCCCAGTCCCACAGGTCTGCTGCCTTGAAGTCACCTTTAATTCTGCTCTGTGTATATAACAGCACATTCAAGTCCTTAAAGGACATCTGTAGTGTAAGATAACTTAGCCCCTAAGTTATAGATCGCGGCGGGGGGGGGGGGGGGGGGGGGAGGGCGTCCGGACGCTGGGACCCCCACTATTTCCTGTATAGGGTCTTGGCATTCTGCCGGAAGGAAGCGTTTTGGCTCCTCCATGTATCTCTATGGGAGATGCAGGGGACGGACATGCCCAAATGCAGCAGAATCCCGGGGCCCCGTACAGGAGATCACGGGGGTCCCAGCGCCTGGACCGTCGCAATCTAAGTTATTTCACACTATAGATGTCCTTTAACACCTCCTGCCCCATCCACCTCAAAACATTTCTAGAATCCGCTCCTTAATCAGCTTTGACTCAACACAACTATTGGTAAATGCTCTCATCATCTGCTGTGAGGACTACTGAAACATTCTCCTCTGTGGCCTTCCATTAAATTATGGTGGCCCAGTACAAGAGTTGCTCTCCTATACCCTTTTTTGTCCTGTGTGGCGGACTCTATTCCAATGCCCCCTGAGTCCACCTTCATTATATGTGCCCTAAATGGTTCAGTGGTTAAGTGTTATTTATTAATCTGTCTTTCCAAGGTTCATATGCCTTTAAATGTTGTAAACAAGTCTTGTGTAACCAGGGAAGGTGTCAGTGACCAGGTGACTTGTGTGGTGACCTATAGGACCCCTCCAAATTGCTCCCTTATAAACCAAGGGAGGAGCTAGTTCAGTCTGTTTAGTTCAGTGCCGAGTACAGTACAGTCAAGACCTGAGCACGCAGCCACGCTTCGGTCACCAAGTGCCCCGTCAGGTGAACGTCAAAGCCTGGTAAGCAATCACAGGGGTGAAGTCTAGTCAATCATAGTCAAGTCAGTAAAGTCTTCTCAAATCAGCATGGTTGTGCATAATTCAGTCCAAATCCACTACAAGTCCCAGCGAGCCCGCAAGTCTTCTTAAGTTACTGGTCATCTCCTTGGGCCTAACTGAGCTGTATAGACTAGTCCATCTGTCTTCCTTTAGTAAAGCTGCCGTTGTTTCGTAACTTTGTATCGAAGTGATTATTTGCCCCACGCCTAGCCTAGAACTAGCGGCCATGGTATAGAGATAACCACGCCGTGGCGTTACGAACACAAGGGGTTAATACAATCTGCCCCTAGGGTAATAACATCTGCCCTTGCATTGCACCCTCACCACATAATACTCTTGCTCCCCTCCCCTCCAAACCATCAAATCTGCTGCCTGACTAATCCACCACTCCCCTTGCTCCACCTTGGCCTCTCCCATCACTGTCTACCCCTTCCCTTGCAAATGCATTTAAAACTGCTAACCATTAGTGTTGGGTGCGAATATTCGCAATGCGAATATTTATCGTGAATATTGCATATTTGCGAAATTCATGAATATTGCGAATATAGTGCTAAATGTTCGCAATTACGAATATTCGTATTTTTTTTTCACAGTACACATCACAGTCATCATCCCTCCCTGCTTCCAGCTTCTGGTGTAAACAAGGCTCCAATACTAGTTACTGTATCAGAAAGGCGGGCGCCCGAATATTGGCATATTGATCCCTCCCTTCTTTTAGCTCTTTTAGTACGCGATATTGCGCATGCGCATGCAAATTTTATGGTGAATGCGCATGCAAATTTTATGGTACATAGTAAAAAAAAGGCTGCGAATATGAGAATTTTGCGAATATGACGAATATTCGTCCATATGTTTGCGAAATATCGCGAATTCGAATATGGCCTATGCCTCTCAATACTACTAACCATGACATACAACTGCTCCTTCACCCACTGT
This sequence comes from Hyla sarda, assembly GCF_029499605.1. Classification (NCBI taxonomy): domain Eukaryota; kingdom Metazoa; phylum Chordata; class Amphibia; order Anura; family Hylidae; genus Hyla; species Hyla sarda. The sequence goes on along the minus strand of NC_079194.1, from coordinate 117,505,885 downwards.
TTCCCTCTCCTTCCCTCTAACATCAGTCTGTTATTTATTCTTTCATGTTCATTGTACTTTTATTGGTGTCTATGATATGTATTTTAATCCTCATCATATATACAGCGGCCTGGAACCAAGGTCACCATAAAAATGATAAAAATGTATGTTTTACATCTTTCCTTATTTATAGCCTTTTTTTTTTTTTTTTTTTAATACTTTAAAGCTGCACTGGTGGTGTGTACATATATTACATTACAAATTGTCTAAGAATCCTGAGTTACAGCCTGTAGGAGACGAATTAAAGGCAAGCTGATATTAGGCATCATGAGAGTCCCTTCAGCCATTAGAATTGCAGTGTGCATTAGATGGGGTGATTTATTGCCCGTATCCTTGGTCACGTGGCTGGGGAAGCAGTGGGTGATTATTTGAGGTGCCAATCTGACCTTCTTGCATTGTGAGCTTGGTGTATGGATAATCTCCCTCATTGACTGCACAAGACTTACTGGCATTTAAGTCTTCTCACCTGTCTGAAAATAGCACAGTCTCTAATTTTCCATTGGAGCTTTGCTGCATGTCACATGAGTACATTCACCTTAAGAGCGTCCCAGGCGCACATCTCAATAATAGGATTTATTTGAATAGAAAAACACCTTTGATTTTAAAGCTATTCCTGGATGGGAGATGATCCCCTGAAAGCAAACAATGTACGATTAATACATATTGTAAACTAGAAAGTCGTTTACCATACCATATAATTATTAGTCATTAATACACAATCTATTTTGCTATTATAAAAAAATAAAAAATAAATCATTAATATACAGAGGGTTGTTCCTCAAGATAAAACCTTTAATAGCGGTCTTCAGAGAATAAGAAAACACTGCTGCTTTTTCCAGAAAACAGGATACTCAAAAGGTGAATGCCTCTCCCCGTGGAACAGAGACAGTCTTGGGTGAAAACCTCCTGAAACTTTGCATAGTGCTATAATCACCATGATCCAAACCAGGGTAGAAAATTTTAGCAACTGGAACTGAACTTGGTTCTCTGGTGCAGACAAGGCTTAGTTATTTTGCTTGAAGCAGGTTTGTTTGTCTGGACCTAAACTTTCCTGACAGGGCCTAGCGGGATAAACTCTGACTAGATCATGGGTGCCCAAACTTGTTTGAGAAAAGATCCACATTCGATAGACATTAGTGGGGAGATTTATCAAAACTTGTCCAAAGGAAGTTGCCGAGTTGCCCATAGCAACCAATCAGATCGCTTCTTTCAATATTTAAAAAAGACGGGAAGAGATGAAGCGGGCGGCAACTCACTTGTATCCACGGCTTCTATATTTGCTGATACGGGTGCCAGGCAGTGAGCCGGAAGAAGCGTGTAACGCGAAACGTCGCTCCATTAGTCTGTACCTGTTTGCCTTGCACCCGTATCAGCAAATAAAGAAGCCGTGGATTCAGTTTAGTTGCCGTCTGCTTCATCTCTTCCCGTCTTTATATCAGCTGACTTTACATTCACGGGATGAAGCACCGCTTTACGGCATTGCTGGACAGTTGCGGTAGCAGTGCACCTTTTTCGGGGGGCCTTGTAGTTTGTCGGCCTAGACCAGTGGCAGTGCCAGCTACTATTCTCCTATACATTATTTAAAAAAGGCCTCTGAAAAATGAAAGAAGCAATCTGATTGGTTGTTATGGGCAACTCAGAAACTTCTTCTCTAGACAGGTTTCGATAAATCTCCCCCTAGATGTTTGAGAGCCCCAAGACATGCACATACATAAGTAGGTAGTAGTATTTATTAGGGCTGCACCAAACGATCAATTGCAAAATCGATTGCCAATAAATTTATCGATGAATTGCGAAAAAACTGCATATTTACACAAAAAGGGGTTTGACTGATTTTACTTGAAAAACTATTTACAATGGCCAAATTAAAACAATTTTTGTGAAAACATGACTATAAAAATTTAGCATTACAATGTCAAAAAAGACAACTCATCCACTTAACCAGGGCTGAGGCTAGCTCTCCTCTTACACACAACGTTGCCTGCTGCTGAGAAGAGGCGTTCCGATGGTGTGGATGTACTTGGGATAGACAAGTATGATCTTGCGAGTTTAGCTAATGTAGGATACCTGTCTTCCTTGTGGAGAGGCTTCTCAGCAAAATAGGACTGTACTTCATTTCTGATGTCTGTGTAAATATTCCCCTCCATCTGCTGTCCCTCTGTGTCCTCTTCACTGCTGCCAACAGACTCAAGGAAAGTTCCAAGTATCGAGGATGTTCTTGATGTTAAAGGTCCTGGCACAGCATCAGCTGTAGAAGTAGTTGTGGTGGTTTCCTGCTACACCTCCAGGATCTTGTTTTTTTTAAGAGCCAGCAGCTCCTTCTGCACAGAATGTATAGTTATAATTTGTTCTGATGTCAGAAATCTCAACATCTTAAAGGGGTTCTCCTTCTTAAAGATGTCTCACCGCGGGGTCTCGACCCCCGCAATCTTGCGTTCACCACCCACCTGTTTGAGCTGCACGCCTCGTTGTCAGCTCACAAACAACCTTGTGGCGACCACGGGGCCGGAGTATCGTGACGTCACGACTCCGCTCCAGTGTGACGTCACCCCCCGCCCCGCTATGCAAGTCTATGGGAGGGGGCGTGACGTTATGATACTCCGGCCCATGGTCGCCACCCGGCTGTTTGTGAGCTGGCACCGTGGCGTGCAGCTCAAACAGGTGGGTTGCGAACACAAGATTGCGGGGGTCCACAGCGGCGGGACCCCCACGGTGAGACATCTTATCCCTATCCTTTGGATAGGGTATAAGATGTCTCAGGGCCGGAGTACCCCTTTAAATCTTGGGTCCAGCACACTGGAATATATGACAGGATTTAGAACCTGTTCTGATCAAACATCACTCCATCTGCTGTGAAGCTGGTCTTTTGCAGTGGCTTGGAAGTGCAGGTATTGAAGATAGATACTCTTGCCCACTCATGAATACAGTGGCACACTCAAAAGGCTTGAGCGCAGTAGAAAGCTCACCAAGAACACTCCACTGTTCTGGCTTTAGGTCCCAATAATGTTTGCCCTTTATGGTAACTGATGGGTCTGACAGGGTTGCAGTAACTGGCCACCTTTGTTTAAAGGAAAACTGTCAGTAAAGTCCCCCCGCACTAACCAGAGGTACTGGCTGGTAGTGTGGGGGACGCTGATTAACATGCTGCCTACCATGCCCAGATCTGTCCCGCCGTTCGCCCATTATCGTCATTCTTCTGGATATGCAAATGAGCTGCTAACTGGCATGGGTGGGGTTACAAGGCTCCTTCTGGCACTCTGACGTCAGTGTCGCTCGTTCACAGCACCGCCCCGGCTTATGAATATTCATCCCTTCCCTCTGCCTCTCCCTCTCCTGCCCCCTCTGTACTGGACTCCGCTGAGGAGGGAGGGGATGAATATTCATAAGCCGGGCAGCGCTGTGGATGAGCGGCGCTGATGTTAGAGTGCCAGAAGGAGCCATGTAACACTGCCCGTGCCAGTTAGCAGCTCATTTGCATATCTAGAAGAATGAAGATAACGGGCGAACGGCAGGGCAGATCCGGGCATGGCAGGTAGCAAATTGATCAGCGTCCCCCACACTACCAGCCAGTACCTCTGGTTAGTGCAGGGGGATTTTACTGACAGTAAGTTTGCCAACCATATAGTGAGTGCTGTTCCATCTGGTGCTGACATCTTGCACAAGCTTATGTTCCACTATACCCATCTGCTTCTGCTTCTCCTTCTACTTAGTGCTGGCAAATTAACTTTTTTTTTTAAGCGCTGACAGCTTAATCAATATCTGCATTTTTCATTGCAGCATTAAAGGACATCTGCAGCGTTACAAACACTTATCCCCTATCCTCAAGATAGGGGATAAGTGTTGGATCGCGGGCGGTCCGAACGCTGGTGCCCCCGGCGATCTCCTGTACGGGGCCGCGGCTCTCCCGTGCAGGGGGCGTGCCAGCCGCAGCATGACGTTGCGGCCGGCACGGCTCCACCATAAATCTCTATGGGAGATGCTGGGAGGCAGCATTCGTGCCTCCCCGCATCCCCCATAGAACTGTATGGGAAAGGGGAGGAGACGGGGCGTTACCGTCGACGCTATGCACCTTAGCGCTCACCATGGGCGCTTATGGTGGCACCTCGTTAGGGAGATCGGGGGGGTCCAAGCGGTCGGACCCCCCGCGATCAAACACTTATCCCCTATCCTGTGGATAGGGGATAAGTGTAATGCTGCTGCAGTTGTCCTTTAATAACAAGCTACAAAGTGTGGCAAGTGCAGCAGATACTGGACCATCCAAGCTTCTCCTCCAGGATTTTAGCAGCAGACACCATATTTGCAGCATTGTCATGGACCAAGGCAATGATTTTCTTTGGTGGAATTCAAAATTCAATGTTTGCAGCTGTCACTCCTCCAGCGGCATTGGAATTCAGCTTCTAATCAAGCCCTATGTAGTGGCCTGTACTGCCAAGGTAAGCCTCAGTTGCTACGCTGGTCCATATGTCTGCTGTCAATGCCAATTTGCTCTTAATACAGTGAATAGTATGCTTCTATGCTGAAAGGTCTCCTCATACTTCCTCTCCATCAGTTTGGTGAAAAGGGTGCTCCAGGGAAGTTTGTATGAAGAATTTTGTGCTCTGACCATGCTTTGGAATCTTTAACCATGGATAGTGCTCTCATGTCAGTGACTATGATTTTTAAGACAGCATCTTTGAGGACGGAATCTTGTGCTGGTATTAGAGATGAGCGAACTTTTGAAAAATTCGATCCAGCCGATTGGCCCAAAAATTCGAAAAAATTTTGTTCGGGTTGAATATTTTTTGCGGCAAATCACTATTAAAAATGGCTATTACTGGCCTACTGAGAGCCTGAATAGGGGTGTAGAGCACTTTTCCTTGTCCAAACATGCATAGGGAGTGTGCTGTGTTAGTGAAATAATAGTGTTATTCAGTATGATATGCAGATTACAGGCATTGCTATTAGAATCACTGCTGCAGAGCGTTGATGTGGCAGTAGGGAGACCATATGGTGTCAAAATTGAAGAGAATAAAGACATTTTTTACGTAATTTCAATTTTATTTAATTTGAATTTATTTAAATTTTTTGAGTACCCATTTAGTGAGCATTAAAGGGGTTACCCACCATAAGGTGATTTTAGTATGTACCTTGCAGGCAGTAATGGACATGCTTAGGAAGGATCTGCGCTTGTCTTGGGGCTAAATGGCTATATTGTGAGTCTATCATAACACTGTGGCTAGCTTTTTGTGAACTTTTATTTCCTGTTTAACTTTTCTTTTTTTGACTACAAATCCCACAATTTCATTTTCCTCTCTCCCACACATCAGCCACCCCACCCATTGAAACAAAAGACCTGTAGTTTTCAATCAGCGTGCCTTCAGCTGTTGCACTGGTTGCAGTTGATCTCTCTCCCATCAAGTGATACCTCCACCCATTGAAGCAGACAGGCTCCCTGTCATCAGCTAACTAGTGAGTCAGGTCTAGGCCGCATTGCAAGCTGGGAAAAATTCGAGACAACAGTCTTTTTGTATGCTGATAAAAATAAATAGTGGGGTGAAAATCACATAAGAATTGTGAGAAAACCGTCACACACAGGTACAGACAATATATTATGAACTACACAGACTTTAAATCCCCTGTAGCATAGTCAAAAAAAATTAAGTCCTGGAATACCCCTTTAAGCTGGCGGTCCTCCGGCAGGTGAGATACCACCTGTTCCAGCCCCTGCCTCTCAGCTCTCAGCGCCCCCTTGACTATGAAAGTGCGAATGTTTCATTTAATCAGTTATGGCTCATTGTTATCACTCCAAGCTGTTTCATTGGATTCTTGTGATAATTCCACAGGTAATATGACATTGACGACCATAGGGCCTCAGTCTTGAAAAGATTACATCGATTTCTTTAAATTTAAGATTTATCTTTGATTCCCAAGTTTAATGTCCCGGTGTTTACTTTGAACTAATACTGTATGATCACAAAACCCAATCTAACAAGGAGTCACATGGTGGCACAATGACTGAGCCTAGAGATGGCAGCAGCATGAGGAGACCATAATCAGTCAGAATGACACAGCCTGGAATTGGTGGCAGCACAAGGAGACCATATAGTGGCACAACGACCCAGTTTGGAGGTGGCAAGAGCCTGACAAGACCATAGGGCCTCCCAATAGAGAAGATGAAAGATATTTTTGAAAATTTAAATTGAAGATTTATGGCAGCTAGTGCAACCATAAAATATTTTTAGGTAATGTCCCAGGCCCAGCAGCATCAGTAAACCATATAGTGGCTGAATGGCACAGCCTGGAGCTGGTGGCAGCATGAGTAGACAATAGGGCTTCACAATCCCTAAGATTAAAAGATTAATTTTAAAATATAAATTTAAGATTTTTCATAGCTTGTGCTACCACAACATCTTTTTATTTAATGTACCAGGCCCTGCTGCATCAGTAAACCATATAGTGGCTGAATGGCACAGCCTGGAGCAGGCAGCAGCATGAGTAGACAATAGGGCTTCACAATCCCTAAGATTAAAAGATTAATTTCAAAGTTTAAATCAAACATTTATGGTAGCTAGTGCTACCATAAAATATTTTTAGGTAATGGCCCAGGCCTGGAGGTGGCTTTTCCAGGGCAAACTTTGCTAGTTGCGGCCACAAATCAAGTTTGGCTGCCCAGAAGACCAGTGGATCTTCAAAGTGTGTTGGCATGGTCATGTCAAGGTATGCCACCACCTGCTGGTTCAGGTCCTGCTCCAGGTCTACCTGCTGCTGATGAGTTGCTTCACTATGCGGGTGAAGAAAGGTACTCATCAGCGACTGTAGACTCAGGCTGCTGCTGATGGAGCTGGTACTGCTCCTGCCACCCCTCCCCAGCAGCTATGGCAGTGGAAGGTGAGCGCAGGGGGACCCCCGAGTCAGACCTGTGAGAGGATGGACAATGGTGCCCTGCACACATGGTATGCGGAAGGGGCACTGAGACTTGTCTGGGCAGTGGAGGCTGAGGACATGGTGGAGGATGAGGGAGCGGAGTCACACACTGTCACAGGACCAACGGCCTGAGAGCGTGGAGGAGAAGCGGCGTGACCTGTCCAAGTTGGTGTTGTGGCTGTGCAGGAACCACATTCACCCTATGAGCCGTAAAGGACATGTATTGTCCCTGACCATAGTTACAGCTCCAGACGTCGGCGCTGCCATGCACTTAGGTACACCCCTACTCTTCCACAAAATTGTGCAGGGCTGGTACTGCCTTCTTCGCAAAAAAAAAATAATGGCTTGGCACTTTCCACCTTGGCTCGGTACAAGCCATCAGCTCTCTGAAAGGTGCAGAGTCCACCACTTGAAAAGGGAGGGACTGCAGCACCAGCAACTTGGACAGGAGCACATTCAGCTTCTGCGCCGTTGGATGAGTGTCCGCATACTGTTGTCTCTTGGACATGGCTTTGCTGATGGATTGTTGGCGGAATGGCTGACTAAAAGTATGAGGAGCAGGAGCATCTTGAGCGACAGAAGGAGGGTATGACACACAGCTCCCTTCGGCTTAGATGGTGGAGCTTTCGCTGGCTGAAAGAGGGAGCAGCGTGCCACTGGGTGATGCAGCAGGCTGGACCACTACATCGGAGCCACGGTTCTCCCAGGCCGCTTTATGGTGGAGCAGCATATGTTGACGCAGGGCCGTGGTGCCAACATTGGGACCCTGGCCATGTTTCACCTTCTGCAGACATATCCTGCATGTGGCTATGTTAACCTCCTCCAGATGCTTGATGAAAAACTGCCACACCGCCGAGTAGCTGATTTTCCTACGAACAGGGCACACTAATTGACTGCTACTGCTGCCGTCTCCAGGAATCCCTGTTCCACTAGCTCCTGGGAAGGTAGGCTGCCGCGAAGCAGGCGATCTCCCCCGGGCATGTTAGGCTTCAGAATTTCAACTTCGGCCACCACGCTGGCTGCCAACCGTGCTACCACCTTGCTGGCTCAGCTGCTGCCTCATGGGCAACCTGCAACCCTCTTCTCCTGATGATGATGAAGCTCCTTCTGCACCCAGACACCAATTGCGATCGGCTTCATCATCATCAACATGTGTCTGCACATCACTCATGTCCTCCACAGCTTCCTCAACAGTGTCTGCTTCAGGACGCTGAACGCTGGCAACACCACCTCCCATGCCACTCTTCTCATCACTACTTGCCCGCCTAGCGGGGGAAGCGGCAGATGTCTCCTCCACTTCTTGGCTGGGCAGGAGCTGCTGACTATCCTCTATTATATTGTCCTCACTGAATTGTGGAGCTGAACCCACAGCAAAAGATACTTCTTTAGGGGAGGGAACAGCATAGGACAGAGGCAATGGGAGGACAGGGACTGCTCCCGGGCCACGCCAAGTGAGGGTTGTGTCTGAGGAACCCACCGACTGTTGACTGGGGGTATCAGATGTCACTTGTGATGAAGTGGATGACCGTGTTAACCAATTGATGATGGCAGATGGGTTGCTGGTCGAGACACGCCCGCTAGCCTCTGCCACTTCTCTGAGCACGTCCTGGAACTTCTCGGCCTGACATACTTAGTGCGTATATGAGGGGAGTACAATACGCTTCACTACGCTTAAAACAGTATTTGTCTAGAACACCAGTCGGTGATTACTTTTGCCTGGACTTTCACAGTATGCAGGCCCTTGACAGGTTAACAGGAACAAAATTGTACACTACTTAGATGTAGGTATGTGGTATGCACTTATGAGGGCAGAAAAATGCGCTACAGTACGCTTTAAAAAAAAGTATTGGAGTAAAACACCAGCCAGTGATTACTTTTGCCTGGCCTTTCACAGTATGTAGGCCCATGACAGATTAACATGTACAAAATTGTACATAACTTAGATGTAGGTACCGTATTTTTCATCCTATAGGACGCACCGGCGTATAAGACGCACCCAATTTTTAGGGGCAAAATCTTAAAAAATAAAGATTTTTAACCCAATAGTGGTCTTCAACCTGCGGTCCTCCAGATGTTGCAAAACTTCAACTCCCAGCATGCCCGGACAGCCGTTGGCTGTCCGGGCATGCTGGGAGTTGTAGTTTTACAACATCTGGAGGTCCGCAGATTGAAGACCACTGCAGGAGGAGGTAATACTCACGTGTCCCTGCCGCTCCGGACCCGTCACCGCTGCCCTGGATGTCGCTCCATCGCTGTCACCGTGTCCCCGTCGTTCCGGAACGTCTCTGCTGCCGGCCGGGTATCCTCGCTCTCCGTCGCCGCCATCACGTCGTTACGCACGCCGACGTACGTACGTGACGACGTGATGACGAGGAAGGAGAGCGCCGGCCATACAGGGGATCCCGGCACGGAGCAGACACCAAGGAGGTAGGTAAGGTCCCTCCCGGTGTCCTGTAAGCACTAACCCGGCTATTCAGTCGGGCTGTTCGGGACCGCCGCGGTGAAATCGCGGCGGTCCCGAACAGCCCGACTGAACAGCCGGGTTAGTGTCACTTTCCCTTCAGACACGGCGGTCAGCTTTGATCGCCGCGTCTGAAGGGTTAATACAGGGCATCACCGCGATCGGTGATGTCCTGTATTAGCCGCGGGTCCCGGCCGTTGATGGCCGCAGGGACCGCCGCGATAGGGGTGTATTCGCCGTATAAGACGCACAGACTTTTTCCCCCCAGTTTTGGGGAAGAAAAAGTGCGTCTTATACGGCGAAAAATACGGTATATGGTATGCACTTATGAAATCACAAAAATTATACCCAGGTCATTCTGGGACCGCAAAATAGAATTTACACAAAAACCCTGTAGCCGAAACTCAGGGCACTAAAGGTCCCTAATAGAAGACCACCTAATAAAACTTACCTTTTAATGTAATCTATTTTAAAATGGTGAAGTGCAATTTAAAAATAAGCGCTTGTTCTAAATTGTATAGTGAGTGGTGTGAATTGGCCAAAATCACATCCACTCCTAACTAATGCTCCTAGAGGCACCTGGGTCTCTAACCACAAACACACACTGACAGATAGCCACTGAGATAGTTACAGCTGACCCACACCTCAATGTGGAATAGTTCATCAGCTGTTATAGTGCGGCCTACAGGCTCTTACACTTATCACCTATCTCAGTGACACCACAGCAATTAGATGTAATACAATGGTGCGGCCTACAGGCTCTTACACCTTAATATGAACGTTTTTTACGTGTGCTGGATGTAGCCTACAGGCTCATACACCCTCGCCCCAAGGGGATTACAGGTGGGACCTACAGGTACTTCCACCTAGGTAGTCGTTTTATGTATAATCACAACTGGAACAAAAAACGCAATTAAAAACTGAACAGTTTGCCTTCCTCTACATGTTTCAGTGTCACCACACCGTCTTCAGGAGGAACAAAGGCAAAACCCTGCACTTATGAGGGCAGAAAAATGTGCTACAGTACACTTAAAAAAAACGTATTGGGGTAAAACACCAGCCGGTGATTACTTTTGCCTGAACTTTCACAGTATGTAGGCCCTTGATAGATTAACAGGTACAAAATTGTACACTACTTAGATGTACATATGTGGTATGCAGGGCAGAAAAATGCGCTACAGTATGCTTTAAATCAAACTTATTTTTGCACAACACCAACAGTACACAGTCGCTGTGTACTAAACCCAAAATTGCACTCTCTCAAAGACTATTAGGAATGGACTGCTGGGTATTATACCATCTACAGACTAGTATAACCAGCAGACCATTTGTTGTGGAAAAAAGACACAGAATTGCGCTGAAAAATGATTCCTCCATCCTCTTAAGGTTCATCAAGATGAGCCAGCTTGTTGAAATGTAGGAGGCAACACACAGCTCTCTGCCCCTCTCTGTAATACAATGCTGTAGAAAGTGACTGGGAGGTTAATGGCTGCAGTAAAAAAATATTTTCTGTGCAAAAACGCACTGCTCTCTGTCCACCAGAATGCTGATGTGACTAGGAGGTGAAACGCTGCTGGACAAAGCTTTTCTGTGTGACACACACACACACACACAGGATGTCTGTCCAATCTCTCTGCAGTGAAAGGATGAAATGATGATCCGGAATGTGGCTGCCGATTATATAGGGCTGTGACATCACAGGGGTGACTGGCTGCTGATAGGCTGCATCCTGCATGTGATTCAGGGTCATCCCGCCTTGTCTTCCCAGAGTTCCTTGCCCCATGTCCTCGCATGTGGATCTGCCATTTTAGATGTCCTGGAGCCTGGACAGCACTAAATGGAGTTTGATTAAGTGATTCGTGCGATAGAATCGCGGCAATTTTCGCATTTGTTGCAAACTGAATTTTTCATTAAATTTGTAATGAATTTGGATTCGTCAACTTCGATTCACTCATCTCTAGCTGGCATACATGGGGGATTTGAATGCACAAACTCACTCATGGAGTGCTGTCTCTTGCTGAAATGACTGAAAAGCAATATATTAGTAATATGAAAATAAATCTATTTCTGTCTAACTTACTCACATTCATATATACGAGTAGGTTTGACAGAAAAGCTTGTTGTTGTTGGCAGTTGGGGTGTTGCTATGCGGTATATCGAGGGTGTAATTAACTCTTGTCAGTTGTGACGCCAGGGTGAGAGTTAATACTGTATAGCTTGGCCTATCGCCACCCTTCCCAAAAGCGATAGGGAGATGTAGAATAACGGAATGTCCACAACCAGAGTTTGCTTAAAACTTTCGGAAACTTTACTGAAGATTTTCTGTAACATGGGATAACAGGAACAGTCCTTATAATAAAGTCTATATACAGCTTAGCAGAGATTGACGTATGGTTGGGACTTTTGTAAGTTCTTTAGCTTAGTAGGATTTTGTTAAGCACAGATCCGCTGGAATTAGGGGTTTGTTTAGGTCCAGTGATTCTGCTAGCAATTAGCGGGGAAGTTGTAAGAACTCACTGTTTGATTCAGGCCAAGGCTGGCAGGCTTTGGCCCAGTAGTTGCCGATGACAGCTGCACAGATCTTTTCTCATCAGCAGCCCACGAGGAAAGAGAGATTATTGGACTCAGCTCGCTTATATGGGCGGGGGCTGGCCGTTTTAGGATTGGTCCATACCATCTGTCATTCACCGTTACAAAGTGTTATGGGTAATCACATGACCCATGAACCACCAAAGGTCCTTTTACCTACCATAGAGTTCTGAAGCCCCGTCACATGACCCGAAGGCCCTGCGACGCCATGCAAGTAATAACATATTATACACAGTATTTACACACTTAATTTAACACCATATTAACTAGATGATGGGTGACTAGGGGATGACTAGGGATGACTAAGCGAACCCCCACAGTTCCTAGGAACTCTGACTTTGGAGACCCCCAACCAAGGTACGGTATGCAATACGGTACCGGGACAACACACCTGCATAATACATGCAGTGTCTCTCTCAGGATTCTCACAAAACAACCGGATCACTCTGGTAACCCTTATAGTAATACCTGGGATAGGGAAAAAAGCAACAGCATATTAACAACTATTTACAGCTAGCTTATTATTGCACATTTAATCTCCAAGTTCGACTACTACTATTATCCTGGTTTAGATAGTGTATCTTGGCCCATGTGTGATACTGTCTGCAGATCTGGGGTATCTCAGCCTGATGTGTGATACCCCAAATCTGCCAGACAGTAAGTATCACACATCAGGCTGAGATACCCCAGAGAGCTGCACGGTACCACACATTACAGGCTAAGATACCCCAGATCTGTCAGACAGTACCACACATCACAGGCTGAGATACCCCGAATATGCCCGACAGTATGCCACCATCAGGCAGAGATTCCCCCGATATGTCAGACAGTATGACACCATCATGCTGAGATACCCCCAATGTGCCAGACAGTACCACACATCACAGGCGGAGATAATCCCAATTTTTCAGGCAGTACCACACATCATGATATACCCCTTCACATACTGGTTGGTACAAGACAAGTGTGAAGCACAGACAGGTTGTCACGATTCGGCTCACAGGTAGTGGATCCTCTGTGTCAGCGAGGGATTGGCGGGGACCGTGCTAGTGGACCGGTTCTAAGAGGCTACTGGTTTTCACCAGAGCCCGCCGCAAAGCGGGATGGTCTTGCTGCGGCAGTAGCAACCAGGTCGTATCCACTAGCAACGGCTCTACCTCGCTGACTGCTGAGAAGGCGTGGGACAGAAGGACTAGGCAGAGGCAAGGTCAGACGTAGCAGAAGGTCGGGGGCAGGCGGCAAGGTTCGTAGTCAGGATGGGTAGCAGAAGTTCAGGTACACAGGCTTTGGACACACTAAACGCTTTCACTGGCACAAGGCAACAAGATCCGGCAAGGGAGTGCAAGGGAGGAGACTAGATATATCCAGGGAACAGGTGGGAACCAATTAAGCTAATTGGACCAGGCACCAATCATTGGTGCACTGGCCCTTTAAGTCTCAGAGAGCTGGCGCGCGCGCGCCCTAGAGAGCGGAGCCGCGCGCGCCAGCACATGACAGCAGGGGACCGGGACGGGTAAGTGACCTGGGATGCGATTCGCGAGCGGGCGCGTCCCGCTGTGCGAATCGCATCCCCAACGGCCATGACAGTGCGGCGCTCCCGGTCAGCGGGACCGACCGGAGCGCTGCAGGGAGAAAGACGCCGTGAGCGCTCCGGGGAGGAGCGGGGACCCGGAGCGCTAGGCGTAACAGTACCCCCCCCCTTAGGTCTCCCCTTCTCTTTGTCCAGTAACTGCCTCCCCTGGGATGAGGACACCGGGAAAGAATGGAGGGTTTCCTCAACGGCAGGCAGTACAGCAGGAGTGGGAATGGGGAGGGAGGGCAGAGGGCGAGACCTGGCACGGGGCAGTGTGACACCAGGACGGGGGCCATGGGGTGGCACAGAGGCTTGCCTGACGGGACTGGGAGGGGGGGAGAGGCACTTCCTGTGGCAGGCAGAGTCCCAGTTCCTGATCTCCCCGGTGGTCCAATCAATGGTGGGGGAATGAAGCCGGAGCCAAGGCAGACCGAGGAGAACCTCAGAGGTACAGTTGGGGAGAATGAAAAATTCAATCCTCTCAAGGTGGGGTCCAATAGACATGAGGAGGGGCTCAGTGCGGTAACGCACGGTGCAGTCCAATCTGGCTCCGTTGACCGCGGAAATGTAGAGCGGCTTGACGAGACGGGTCACCGGGATGCTGAATTTATTAACAAATGACTCCAAAATAAAATTTCCTGAGGCACCGGAGTCCAAGCAGGCCACGGCTGAGAGGGAGGAGCTGGCTGAAGAAGAAATCCGCACGGGTACCGTGAGACGTGGAGGAGCAGACTTGGAACCAAGAGACGCCACACCCACGTGAGCTGGGTGCGCGCGTGCGTTTCCCAGGCGTGGAGGACGGATAGGGCAATCCACCAAGAAATGCTCGGTACTGGCACAGTAAAGACAGAGATTTTCTTCCCTGCGGCGATTCCTCTCTTCCTGGGTCAGGCGAGACTTATCCACTTGCATGGCCTCCTCGGCGGGAGGCCCAGGCGTAGATTGCAACGGATACTGTGGGAGAGGTGCCCAGAGATCTAAGTCTTTTTCCTGGCGGAGCTCTTGGTGTCGCTCAGAAAAACGCATGTCAATGCGGGTAGCTAGATGGATGAGTTCTTGCAGATTGGCAGGAATCTCTCGTGCGGCCAGCACATCCTTGATGCGACTGGATAGGCCTTTTTTAAAGGTCGCGCAGAGAGCCTCGTTATTCCAGGATAGTTCTGAAGCAAGAGTACGGAATTGTACGGCATACTCGCCAACGGAAGAATTACCCTGGACCAGGTTCAACAGGGCAGTCTCGGCAGAAGAAGCTCGGGCTGGCTCCTCGAAGACACTCCGGAGTTCAGCGAAGAAGGCCTGGACTGTGGCTGTGGCAGAATCATTGCGGTCCCAGAGCGGTGTGGCCCAAGACAAGGCCTTTCCTGAGAGAAGGCTTACTACGAACGCCACCTTAGACCGTTCTGAAGGAAACAAGTCCGACATCATCTCCATATGCAGGGAACACTGAGACAAAAATCCACGGCAGAGTCTGGAGTCCCCATCAAATTTGTCCGGCAGGGACAAGCGGAGGCTAGGAGCGGCCACTCGCTGCGGAGGAGGTGCAGGAGCTGGCGGAGGAGATGGTTGCTGCTGTAGCAGAGGCAGAAGTTACTGTAACATGGCGGTCAACTGCGACAGCTGCTGTCCTTGTTGGGCAATCTGCTGCGATTGCTGAGCGACCACCGTGGGAAGATCAGCGAGACTTGGCAGCGGCACCTCAGCGGGATCCATGGCCGGATCTACTGTCACGATTCGGCTCACAGGTAGTGGATCCTCTGTGTCAGCGAGGGATTGGCGGGGACCGTGCTAGTGGACCGGTTCTAAGAGGCTACTGGTTTTCACCAGAGCCCGCCGCAAAGCGGGATGGTCTTGCTGCGGCAGTAGCAACCAGGTCGTATCCACTAGCAACGGCTCTACCTCGCTGACTGCTGAGAAGGCGTGGGACAGAAGGACTAGGCAGAGGCAAGGTCAGACGTAGCAGAAGGTCGGGGGCAGGCGGCAAGGTTCGTAGTCAGGATGGGTAGCAGAAGTTCAGGTACACAGGCTTTGGACACACTAAACGCTTTCACTGGCACAAGGCAACAAGATCCGGCAAGGGAGTGCAAGGGAGGAGACTAGATATATCCAGGGAACAGGTGGGAACCAATTAAGCTAATTGGACCAGGCACCAATCATTGGTGCACTGGCCCTTTAAGTCTCAGAGAGCTGGCGCGCGCGCGCCCTAGAGAGCGGAGCCGCGCGCGCCAGCACATGACAGCAGGGGACCGGGACGGGTAAGTGACCTGGGATGCGATTCGCGAGCGGGCGCGTCCCGCTGTGCGAATCGCATCCCCAACGGCCATGACAGTGCGGCGCTCCCGGTCAGCGGGACCGACCGGAGCGCTGCAGGGAGAAAGACGCCGTGAGCGCTCCGGGGAGGAGCGGGGACCCGGAGCGCTAGGCGTAACACAGGTCCTGCAGTTCAGATGGAATCTGGAAGCCTGCGTCATGCCCTGGCTTGGTTCCCGCTGGGTTCAGTAGGCCACACCCCATTTCCATTGGTCCTCCTGAGGTCTGTGGTATTTGCGGCACCACTTCCTTCCCTTAGCAAGTACGAGCCGGCAATCAAAGATTAGGTGACTAAGCACTTTTCAGTGCTGTATGATCACATTCGGCCGCAGATCACAGATTTTTTTTCCACTACACCGACTTTATTTAAAAAATTATATTTATTTTTTTAATTTTCCCTTAACAACGGATCAGAGCTTGATGAATCGATGATGGGGTTCATCGACAACTATCGGATTTTATCGATTAATCGTTGTAGCCCTAGTATTTATTCATATGTAGTGTACAACTTCATATTAATAAATAATGTTGATTTGGCTTTTCCGGCCATTTTGTGAGAGTACTGGCACACTTGAATTCATCTCCCACTGCTTTTCTGAAACTCCCTTCACATTGACCATATTGTTGGAATATTAGAATTGTGTTTGGTTGTGTTTAGTCACATTGTGCTGTGCTGGAGGGAAGGTGATTTGACCAAAGTGTTTGCACAAACCCATTGTGTTGGTGTATTCACTTTGTTTAAAGTGTATTTATCCTGCTCTTTTTGTATTTTCTTGTAATCTCTTCTCTGTTCTTACTCTTAAACCTTTTCCCGCCTTTTTTCGGTTATTTCTTTGTCTAATTTTTAAACCATTTCCCGCCTTTTTTTCCCACCTTTTTTCTGTTACTTATTTGTCTAACTTTTAAACCATTTCCCGCCTTTTTTTCCCACCTTTTTTCTGTTACTTATTTGTCTAACTTTTAAACCATTTCCCGCCTTTTTTTTCTGTAACCTCTTTGTTAAAAGTAGCTTCACGCCCATCTCTCTGTCTCCTTTGTTTGTGTTCATGTGATTGGCGGCCATTTTAAGTCACTGTAAACAATTTTTGGAGCTGAATATTTATACAAAGAATTTACTGCACATTTGAGCTCACTACTTTGAGCCCTCTCCCTCTGTTGATAGTCCATAAGTTTTAACTGAATAGTATTCCACTAACATACCCATTCGCTTTTGTGTTCATGGAAGTAAGAGTTTCGCTTCCATGTTCACAAATGTAAGAGTCATTTTTTTCCCCTGTGTGGGATAGGTTTCCCCTGTGGGGGGTAGTTATTGTCTCCTGTGTGGAGTTTCTCCTGTGTGGAGTAGTTAATATGTCCCTGTGTGGGTATTTATTTGTCCCCTGTGTGGGATAGGTTTCCCCTGTGTGGGGTAGTTCAATTGTCCCCTGTGTGGGGTTTAGAATAGTAGAAGGTATCCCTGGTGGAGTACTGAGTCAGAGTTATATGGAAATTTTTTGGTAAAACAAATGGTTAGGTTTAATGCCAAACTCCCTAGGGGGGGGGGGGGGGCGGCTTGGTTTTGTCTTAAAGAGTTCAGTAAACAGGATATACAGCAAATGGTCAATGTGAAACAAAGAACCCATATTGGATGGTTGCAGAAGATAGAAATGTTTGGTTTTAAAAGTGTCAGTAACATGTATGTCTCTGTAGAGAAAGCGATGAGTGCATAGATATTGCATTGTGCCCTATCTGCATTTCTACCTATGTAGGGATGTAGATGAGTTTAACCCCTTAAGGACCCTTGACGTACGCGTACGTCATGACTCCCTGGTACTTAAGGGCCCATGACGTACGCGTACATCATGGACAATTCCGGCCCCCGCCGCGCATCGGGTGGGGATCGGACCGGGATGCCTGCTGAAATCATTCAGCAGGCATCCCGTGCAAAGGCCCAGGGGGTCATCAGACCCCCCCATGTCGGCGGTCTCGGCAAATTCACACTTGTGAATTCACACTTGCGATTTGCGCGATTCCGGGTCATTACGGGTCTATGGTGACCCGGAATAGAAGGGGGATCATGGGTGTCCATGACACCCACAACCCCCCTGAAGAGATAGGAGTGAGGTGGCAGGGGTGCCACCCCTCCTATCCCTGCTATTGGTGGTCTAGACGCGACCACCAATAGCAGATGGGGGGCGGGGGGGTTTACTTTCGTTTTCCCCATCCTGCCCACCCACAATAGGCAGGGCAGGACGGGGAAACCCGACAGGGACCGGCGCCGAAGATCCACTTACCGATCCGGAGGCTGCGGGCGACGGAGATCGGCGGGCGGCGACGGAGATCGGCGGGCGCCGACATCGTGCGGCTGGATCCTACGGAAGCCGGTGAGTTGCCTAGCGACATCTGGAGGGTACAGTCTGAGACCACTAGATAGTGGTCTCTAACTGTAGCTCTCCAGATGTTGCAAAACTACAACTCCCAGCATGCCCAGACAGCTGTTTGGGCATGCTGGAATATGTAGTTTTGAAACAGCTGGAGGGCTACAGTTTGAGACCACTATATAGTGGTCCCTAAACTGTAGCCCTCCAGATCTTGCAAAACTACAACTCCTAGCATGCCCAAACAGCTGTTTGCTGTCCGGGCATGCTGGGATTTTTAGTTTTGCAACAGCTGGAGGACCACACTTTGCAGTGGTCTCTAAAACTGTAGCCCTCCAGATGTTGCAAAACTGCAAATCCCAGAATGCCCAAACAGCTATCTCGGCATGCTGGGAGTTGTAGTTGCATACCTCCAGCTGTTGCATAACTACATCTCCCAGCATGCCCTTTGGTGATCAGTACATGCTGGGAGTTGTAGTTTTGCAACAGCTGGAGGCACACTGGTTGTAAAATACTGAGTTAGATAACAGAACCTAACTGAAGGTTTTCCAACCAGTGTGCCTCCAGCTGTTGCAAAACTACAACTCCCAGCATGCACGGTCTGTCAGTACATGCTGGGAGTTGTAGTTTTGAAACAGCTGGAGGTTTGCCCCCCCAGGTGAACGTACAGGGTACATTCACACAGGCAGGTTTACAGTAAGTTTCCTTCTTCAAGTTTGGGCTGCGGCAATTTTTTTGCTGCAGCGCAAACTCCTAGCGGGAAACTTACTGTAACCCGCCAGTGCGAATGTACCCTAAAAACACTACACTACACTAACACATAATAAAGGGTAAAACACAACATATACACCCCTTACACTGTCCCCCCCCAAAAAAAAAAAAACGTATTGTACGGCAGTGTTTCCAAAACGGAGCCTCCAGCTATTGCAAAACACCAACTTCCAGCATTTCTGGACAGCCACTGACTGTCCAGGCATGCTGGGAGTTTGTCAACAGCTGGAGGCACCCTGTTTGGGAATCACTGGCGTAGAATACCCCTATGTCCACCCCTATGCAATCCCCATTTTAGTCCTCAAATGCGCATGGCGCTCTCACTTCAGAGCCCTGTCGTATTTCAAGGAAACAGGTTAGGGCCACATATGGGGTATCTCCGTACTCGGGAGAAATTGCACTACAAATTTTTTTTCCCCTCCTTTTACCCCTTATGAAAAGGAAAAGTTGGGGGCTACACCAGCTTGTTAGTGTAAAAAAAAAAAAAAATGTACACTAACATGCTGGTGTTGCCCCATACTTTTTATTTTCACAAGCGTTAAAAGGAAAAAAAGACCCCCAAAATTTGTAACGCAATTTCTCCTGAGTACGGAAATACCCCATATGTAGGCGTAAAATGCTCTGCGGGCGCACAACAAGGCTCAGGAGTGAGAGCGCACCATGTACATTTGAGGCCTAAATTGGTGATTTGCACAGGGGTGGACGATTTTACAGCGGTTCTGACATAAACGCAAAAAAATAAATACCCACATGTGACCCCATTTTGGAAACTACACCCCTCACGGAATGTAATAAGGGGTACAGTGAGTATTTACGCCCCACAGGTGTCTGACAGATTTTTTGGAACAGTGGTACGTGAAAATGAAAAATGTAATTTTTCATTTGCACAGCCCACTGTTCCAAAGATCTGTCAAACGCCAGTGAGGTGTAAATACTCACTGCACCCCTTATTAAATTCTGTGAGGGGTGTAGTTTCCAAAATAGGGTCACATGTGGGGGGGGGGGTCCACTGTTCTGGCACCACAGGGGGCTTTGTAAACGCACATGGCCCCTGACTTTCATTCCAAACAATTTTTTTCCCAAAAGCTCAATGGCGCTCCTTCTCTTCTGAGCATTGTAGTGTGCCAGCAGAGCACTTGACGTCCGCACATGGGGTATTTCCATACTCAGAAGAGATGGGGTTTCAAATTTTGGGGGGCATTTTGTCCTATTACCCCTTGTAAAACATTTTAAATTTGAGGGAAAACTAGCATTTTAGTGAAAAAAAAAATCATTTACACATCCAACTTTCACGATAAGACGTCAAACATCTGTGGGGTGTTAAGGCTCACTGGACCCCTTCGTAAGTGCCTTGAGGGGTGTAGTTTCCAAAATAGTATGCCATGTGTTTTTTTTTTTTTTTGCTGTTCTGGCACCATAGGGGCTTCCTAAATGGGACATGCCCCCCAAAAACCATTTCAGAAAAACTCACTCTCCAAAATCCCACTGTCGCTCCTTCCCTTTTGAGCCCTCTACTGCGCCCGCCGAACACTTGACATACACATATGAGGTATTTTCTTACTCAAGATAAATTGGGTTACACATTTTAGGAAGATTTCTCTCCTTTTACCCCTTGTAAAAATTCTATAACTGGGTCTACAAGAACATGCGAGTTTAAAAAATGAAGATTTTGAATTTTCTCCTTCAATTTGCTGCTATTCCTGTGAAACACCTAAAGGGTTAACAAACCTTTTGAATGTCATTTTGAATACTTTGAGGGGTGCAGTTTTTATGATGGGGTCATTTGTGGGGTATTTCTAATAAGAAGGCCCTTCAAATCCACTTCAAAACAGAACTGGTCCCTGAAAAATTTTGATTTTGAAAATTTTGTGAAAAATCGGAAAATTGCTGTTATACTTTGAAGCCCTCGGATGTCTTCCAAAAGTAAAAACATGTCAACTTTATGATGGAAACATAAAGTAGACATATTGTATATGTGAATCAATATATAATTTATTTGGAATATTCATTTTCCTTATAAGCAGAGAGCTTCAAAGTAAAAAAAAATGAGAAATTTTCTATTTTTTCATCAAATTTTTGAATTTTTCACCAAGAAATGATGCAAGTATCGACAAAATGTTACCACTAACATAAAGTAGAATATGTCACGAAAAAACAATCTCGGAATCAGAATGAAAGGTAAAAGCATCCCAGAGTTATTAATGCAAAAAATGGCTGTGTCCTACAGTGAAAATTGGCTGGGTCCTTAAGGGGTTAAACTGTAATTTCTTTTTATTTTTTTTAACCCCTTAATGACCAAGCCCATTTTCACCTCAAGAACCAAGCCAATTTTATTTTTGCATTTTTGTTTTGTCCTCGCCTTCTAAAATCCATAACTCCTTTATATTTCCATGTACAGACCCATATAAGGGCTTGTTTTTTGCCTGACCAATTGTACTTTGTAATGAAACCTCTCATTATACCATAAAATGTATGGTGAACCCAAAAAAAAAAATTTTTAGGGAGGAAATTTAAATGAAAACCAAAATTTTGCACATTTTGGAGGGTTTTGTTTTCACACTGTACACTTTACGGTAAAAATGATAGGTGTTCTTTATTCTGTGGGTCAATACAATTAAAATGATACCCATGGCTAGATACTTTTATATTTTTGTGCCGCTTAAAAAAAATCTAAAAATCTAAAACTTTTTGTACAAAATCAGTAATCTAAAATCACCCTATTTTGACCACCTATAACTTTTTCATTTTTCTGTATATAGGGTGGTATGAGGGTTCATTTTTTGCACCGTCATCTGTACTTTTTTTTGGATACCACATTTGCATATATAAAACTTTTAGATAATTTTTTAATAAATTTTTTTAAATAAAATGTGACAAAAAAGCAGCATTTGTGAACTTTTTTCATTTTTTACATTTACATTATATTTTGATAGTTCGGACATTTACACACGCGGCGATACCAAATATGTTTATTTTTTTAAATTACGCTTTTTAGGGGTAAAATGGGAAAAACGGACAATTTTCATTTTTATTGGGGGAGGGGATTTTTCACTTTTTTTTTTACTTTTTATTTTTACATTTTTAAACTTTTTTTTTTTTACACTTTTTATGTCCCCATAGGGGACTATCTATAGCAATTGTTTGATTGCTAATACTGTGCAGTACTCTGCATAGGACACAGCACTGCTCAGTATTATCGGTGATCTTCTGCTCTGGTCTGCCAGACCAGAGCAGAAGACCCCGGGAGACAGCCGGAGCTAGGTAAGGGGACCTCTGGCTGTCATGCTGGATGATTGGATCCCCACGGCAGCGCTGCCGTGTATGATGCGAGCACCCTTCCGATGCTCGCGGTCATACACAGGACGTAAATGTACGTCCTGGTGCGGGAAGTCCCGCCAAACCAGGACGTACATTTACGTCCGTGGTCGTTAAGGGGTTAAATTGTAATGTTTTTGTTAGTGAAAATTCTTTCTATGTAAGGAGCCCATAGTGTGAATTTAGGCCTAGACTAATTTACATAGGAAAATGTCATTGTATCAGTAAATCATTGGAAAGACAGGGGAGGAGCATTTCTTTGTGTTGGAGACAATTGATTTTACCTGTAGGAATTTCCATGCGTTCATCTGACCTTTTGTATTTAGCATATATTTCAGGAATCCCAATGCATATGGATATGGATAACGGTAAATGGTACACACCAGCTGGTAACACTAGCTATAGCCATAATATCTATCCTGCTTTCAGATGATGTCCCTGTAAATGTTTTTAAGAGCCGACATTTAATCAGATGATTCAGGCCTCATCACCCCAACAGGTATTGTGGTGGCCGGTGCGCTCATGGATGAAAGGATATGCACCATTGTTGCCATACCTTGCATCCAGGAACCAGACAGCCTGATCCCACTGGAGATTATAGTGGACGTAAGCCCGAAACTTTGGACGGTAGATGAGTATGACGTGGGTTTGCTCCCTGTGTCTCTGGTGACGGTCGGGGCAAGGTCTGGTTCTACACTCACTTGGCTGTCATCATATCCCCTTAGTGTAGAGCAAATGGATAGTATGAAGGTGCAGATAGACCATTATATTAAAAGTGTAGATTAATCAAGGTCCAGTCCCCTTTGTAACACGTCCCTATTCCCAGGAGGTCACTGATTGGCTTGTACATATCAATGAGATTATTTTGAATGACACCCTAATGTTCCCTAATTTACACACATTGCTGGTCTCTATACCACTTGATTTATCCTGTCACTAATGTATTTTTCTTTGTGTCACTGGACTCACGATGTCAATACCTTTTTGCTTTCTCATTACAGGGTCAGCAGTAGAGTCGGACACGTTTACCGCAGGGCTTGGTGACCAGACCATATGAGTATAGTGACTGAAGCTGGTATTAGACCAGTGGATGCCTGACAATAGTCATGTCTTTCTCCCACAGTGTGTCAATAATCTGTTGATCTGTTGTCCATACTGATCGACTTGTTATTGTCATACTGTGTCTCTGATAAATCTACTAACATCAACAGGAACATGAGGTCACCTTCCTGGGACATTGCATATTGCAGGGCAGTCAATATCTGACAGCCCAAAGGGTACAAGCTTTGAAAGATTTTCCTAGGCCGCAAACCTTCTATAAACTGAGCTATTCTGGGGTAAATAAATTACTTTAGAGAACGGGTACCAAACATTGCCACAACCCTAGCTCCTGTACAAGAAAGCCTCCGCAACACCTTTTGCTTTGACAGATGATGACTGGTGACACTACAAACACTGGTTTAAGATCTACCCCCCCCCCCCCCCCCCCCCGCCCTAGGCCTTCCCAGCAAAGAGTTTTGTTTTTGTTTTGTTTTTCAGATTATGAAGGGCATGCCACAAGGATCTTGATTCAACGCCATGGGGCTAGATTCAGACCATTTATGTATCCGTCTAGGCTCTGGACCCTGTAATCAGGGGATCACCAGGATGTGTCCATGCCGCATCCACCTGTCCACCTTTATTAAAAAAGGTTGGTGATATAGTTTAGACCAACTTTTAACTCTGTTGAGGCCCACTCAGTCCAAGAAACCTTGAACCAAGTGAAAAACTAAACATCTTCCATCAGGTCATATGACAAAGTACAAGGTGGTCTCCCTTATCCTAGACCTGGCATCTTTTCTTCCTTTTGAGGAGGAAGAAAAGGGGGGGAGAAGTGTATATACTATATAGTGACATAGGACCTCAGGCAAGGCAGTGTACAGATGATTAGCATGACTGTCTGGCAACAAATCCTGTAAAGTAAGCTCCTATACCTACTTTGCTGGTCTGGTTTCTGCATTATTGTGCATTAACCAGGGTTCCCTCTCCACATACCACCCCTAGAATAGTGGCAAGTTTGAAAAAAGTTAAATGGGACGGCAGGGGTGGAGCCAGAGTTGAGTCTCGGGAGGGGCACTATTAGAGTATTTTGTGTTGGCGGACAGAAAATAAGATTACGGAACTTACAATATTATTAAATGTATCATACAGTCCTAACCTTGTTTAACCCCTTAACGACGCAGGACGTATATTTACGTCCTGCGCCGGCTCCCGCGATATGAAGCGGGATCGCGCCGCGATCCCGCATCATATCGCGTCGGTCCCGGCGCTAATCAACGGCCGGGACCCGCGGCTAATACCACACATCGCCGATCGCGGCGATGTGCGGTATTAACCCTTTAGAAGCGGCGGTCAAAGCTGACCGCCGCTTCTAAAGTGAAAGTGAAAGTGACCCGGCTGCTCAGTCGGGCTGTTCGGGACCGCCGCGGTGAAATCGCGGCGTCCCGAACAGCTGATCGGACACCGGGAGGGCCCTTACCTGCCTCCTCGGTGTCCGATCGACGAATGACTGCTCCGTGCCTGAGATCCAGGCAGGAGCAGTCAAGCGCCGATAATGCTGATCACAGGCGTGTTAATGCATGCCAGTGATCAGCATTAGAGATCAGTGTGTGCAGTGTTATAGGTCCCTATGGGACCTATAACACTGCAAAAAAAATGTAAAAAAAAAGTGTTAATAAAGGTCATTTAACCCCTTCCCTAATAAAAGTTTGAATCACCCCCCTTTTCCCATAAAAAAAATAAAACAGTGTAAAAAAAATAAAAAATAAACAAATGTGGTATCGCCGCGTGCGTAAATGTCCGAACTATAAAAATATATCATTAATTAAGCCGTACGGTCAATGGCGTACGCGCAAAAAAATTCCAAAGTCCAAAAAAGCGTATTTTGGTCACTTTTTATGACATTAAAAAATGAATAAAAAGTGATCAAAAAGTCCGATCAAAACAAAAATCATACCGATAAAAACTTCAGATCACGGCGCAAAAAATGAGTCCTCATACCACCCCATACGTGGAAAAATAAAAAAGTTATAGGGGTCAGAAGATGACATTTTTAAACGTATAAATTTTCCTGCATGTAGTTATGATTTTTTCCAGAAGTGCGACAAAATCAAACCTATATAAGTAGGGTATCATTTTAACCGTATGGACCTACAGAATAATGATAAGGTGTAATTTTTACCGAAATATGCACTGCGTAGAAACGAAAGCCCCCAAAAGTTACAAAATGGCGTTTTTTTTTCGATTTTGTCGCACAATGATTTTTTTTTCCGTTTCGCCGTGCATTTTTGGGTAAAATGACCAATGTCACTGCAAAGTAGAATTGGCGACGCAAAAAATAAGCCATAATATGGATTTTTAGGTGGAAAATTGAAAGGGTTATGATTTTTAAAAGGTAAGGAGGAAAAAACGAAAGTGCAAAAACGGAAAAACCCTGAGTCCTTAAGGGGTTAAGACTCTTAGGCCGTGCTCATATGTCAGAATAATAATCAAATACACCAATTGCCACAGAATGGGAAAGTGCTAAAGAAATTTTTACCATTTAAAACTACAGCTCCCAGGATGACATAAGCAGTGGTAAGGGGATGCTGGGAGTTGTTGTTTCACCCATCATTACTGCAGAACTTACAAGTGACTACAGCTCTGATGGGACATAGTGAGGAGAATACAGAATGATATCAGTGACTACAGATGACCTCTTCTCTATAGTGAGGAGAATACACAATGATATCAGTGATTACAGGTGACGTCTCCTCTATAGTGAGGAGAATACACAGTGATATCAGTGACTACAGGTGACGTCTTATCATTGTGTATTCTCCTCACTATAGAGAAGACGTCACCTGTAATAACTGATATCATTGTGTATTCTCCTCACTATAGAGAAGACGTCACCTGTAATCACTGATATAATTGTGTATTCTCCTCACTATAGAGAAGACGTCACCTGTAATCACTGATATCATTGTGTATTCTCCTCACTATAGAGAAGACGTCACCTGCAATCACTGATATCATTGTGTATTCTCCTCACTATAGAGATCAGTGATTACAGGTGACGTCTTCTCTATAGTGAGGAGAATACACAATGATATCAGTGACTATGGGTGACGTCTTCTCTATAGTGAGGAGAATACACAATGATATCAGTGATTACAGGTGACATCTTGTTACGCCTAGCGCTCCGGGTCCCCGCTCCTCCCCGGAGCGCTCACGGCGTCTCTCTCCCTGCAGCGCCCCGGTCAGTCCCGCTGACCGAGAGCGCTGCACTGTCATGGCCGTTGGGGATGCGATTCGCACAGCGGGACGCGCCCGCTCGCGAATCGCATCCCAGGTCACTTACCCGTCCCGGTCCCCTGCTGTCATGTGCTGGCGCGCGCGGCTCCGCTCTCTAGGGCGCGCGCGCGCCAGCTCTCTGAGACTTAAAGGGCCAGTGCACCAATGATTGGTGCCTGGCCCAATTAGCTTAATTGGCTTCCACCTGCTCCCAGACTATATCTGCTCACTGCCCCTGCACTCCCTTGCCGGATCTTGTTGCCTTGTGCCAGTGAAAGCGTTTAGTGTGTCCAAAGCCTGTGTTACCTGAACTTCTGCTATCCATCTTGACTACGAACCTTGCCGCCTGCCCCGACCTTCTGCTACGTCTGACCTTGCCTCTGCCTAGTCCTTCTGTCCCACGCCTTCTCAGCAGTCAGCGAGGTTGAGCCGTTGCTAGTGGATACGACCTGGTTGCTACTGCCGCAGCAAGACCATCCCGCTTTGCGGCGGGCTCTGGTGAACACCAGTAGCCTCTTAGAACCGGTCCACTAGCACGGTCCACGCCAATCCCTCGCTGACACAGAGGATCCACTACCTGTAGCCGAATCGTGACAGTAGATCCGGCCATGGATCCCGCTGAGGTGCCGCTGCCAAGTCTCGCTGACCTTACCACGGTGGTCGCTCAGCAATCGCAGCAAATTGCCCAACAAGGACAGCAGCTGTCGCAGTTGACTGCCACGTTACAGCAACTTCTGCCTCTGCTACAGCAGCAACCATCTCCTCCGTCAGCTCCTGCACCTCCTCCGCAGCGAGTGGCCGCTCCTAGCCTCCGCTTGTCCCTGCCGGACAAATTTGATGGGGACTCCAGACTCTGCCGTGGATTTTTGTCTCAGTGTTCCCTGCATATGGAGATGTTGTCGGACTTGTTTCCTACAGAACGGTCTAAGGTGGCGTTCGTAGTGAGCCTTCTTTCAGGAAAGGCCTTGTCTTGGGCCACACCGCTCTGGGACCGCAATGATCCTGCCACAGCCACAGTCCAGTCCTTCTTCGCTTAGGTCCGTAGTGTCTTCGAGGAGCCAGCCCGAGCTTCTTCTGCCGAGACTGCCCTGCTGAACCTGGTCCAGGGTAATTCTTCAGTGGGCGAGTACGCCATCCAATTTCGTACTCTTGCTTCCGAATTATCATGGAATAACGAGGCTCTCTGCGCGACCTTTAAAAAAGGCCTATCCAGTCGCATCAAGGATGTGCTGGCCGCACGAGAGATTCCTGCCAACCTGCAAGAACTTATCCATTTGGCCACCCGCATTGACATGCGTTTTTCTGAGAGACATCAGGAGCTCCGCCAGGAAAAAGACTTAGATCTCTGGGCACCTCTCCCACAGCATCCTTTGCAGTCTACGCCTGGGCCTCCCGCCGAGGAGGCCATGCAAGTGGATCGGTCTCGCCTGACCCAGGAAGAGAGGAATCGCCGTAAGGAAGAAAATCTCTGTCTGTACTGTGCCAGTGCCGAGCATTTCTTGGTGGATTGCCCTATCCGTCCTCCACGTCTGGGAAACGCACGCACGCACCCAGCTCACGTGGGTGTGGCGTCTCTTGGTTCTAAGTCTGCTTCTCCACGTCTCACGGTGCCCGTGCGGATTTCTCCTTCAGCCAACTCCTCCCTCTCAGCCGTGGCCTGCTTGGACTCTGGTGCCTCTGGGAATTTTATTTTGGAGTCTTTTGTGAATAAATTCCGCATCCCGGTGACCCGTCTCGTCAAGCCGCTCTACATTTCCGCGGTCAACGGAGTCAGATTGGATTGCACCGTGCGTTACCGCACAGAACCCCTCCTGATGTGTATTGGACCCCACCACGAAAGGATTGAGTTATTCGTCCTTCCCAACTGTACCTCTGAGGTCCTCCTCGGTCTGCCATGGCTCCGGCTTCATTCTCCCACCCTTGATTGGACCACCGGGGAGATCAAGAACTGGGACTCTGCCTGCCATAGGAAGTGCCTCTCCCCCCCTCCCAGTCCCGTCAGGCAAGCCTCAGTGCCTCCTCATGGCCCCCGTCCTGGTGACACACTGCCCCGTGCCAGGCTTCGCCCTCTGCCCTCCCTCCCCATTCCCACTCCTGCTGTACTGCCTGCCGTTGAGGAAACCCTCCATTCTTTCCCGTTATCCTCATCCCAGGGGAGGCAGTTACCGGACAAAGAAAAGGGGAGACCTAAGGGGGGGGGGTACTGTTACGCCTAGCGCTCCGGGTCCCCGCTCCTCCCCGGAGCGCTCACGGCGTCTCTCTCCCTGCAACGCCCCAGTCAGTCCCGCTGACCGAGAGCGCTGCACTGTCATGGCCGTCGGGGATGCGATTCGCACAGCGGGACGCGCCCGCTCGCGAATCGCATCCCAGGTCACTTACCCGTCCCGGTCCCCTGCTATCATGTGCTGGCGCGCGCGGCTCCGCTCTCTAGGGCGCGCGCCAGCTCTCTGAGGCTTAAAGGGCCAGTGCACCAATGATTGGTGCCTGGCCCAATTAGCTTAATTGGCTTCCACCTGCTCCCAGACTATATCTGCTCACTGCCCCTGCACTCCCTTGCCGGATCTTGTTGCCTTGTGCCAGTGAAAGCGTTTAGTGTGTCCAAAGCCTGTGTTACCTGAACTTCTGCTATCCATCTTGACTACGAACCTTGCCGCCTGCCCCGACCTTCTGCTA
Source organism: Hyla sarda (assembly GCF_029499605.1). Lineage (NCBI taxonomy): Eukaryota > Metazoa > Chordata > Amphibia > Anura > Hylidae > Hyla > Hyla sarda. The sequence continues at coordinate 117,476,583 of NC_079194.1, read as the reverse complement.
CGTCTGACCTTGCCTCTGCCTAGTCCTTCTGTCCCACGCCTTCTCAGCAGTCAGCGAGGTTGAGCCGTTGCTAGTGGATACGACCTGGTTGCTACTGCCGCAGCAAGACCATCCCGCTTTGCGGCGGGCTCTGGTGAACACCAGTAGCCTCTTAGAACCGGTCCACTAGCACGGTCCACGCCAATCCCTCGCTGACACAGAGGATCCACTACCTGTAGCCGAATCGTGACACATCTTCTCTATAGTGAGGAGAATACACAATGATATCAGTGACTATGGGTGACGTCTTCTCTATAGTGAGGAGAATACACAATGATATCAGTGATTACAGGTGACGTCTTCTCTATAGTGAGGAGAATACACAATGATATCAGTGACTACAGGTGATGTCTTCTCTATAGTGAGGAGAATACACAATGATATCAGTGATTACAGGTGACGTCTTCTCTATAGTCTTTCCTTATCTAATTCAGCTGGTACATACCGCCAGGATTTGTTCCAGCTAAATCTTCTCTCTGCAGAACTTGATGCCCAGACGTCTCCTCACTATGTCAGCGCATTCTGATCCTCTATATGAAAACAATAATTATTATAATACTGCCAAACACTGTATTCTTTGAATATAATACTGGCACACACCCTCTGAATATAATTCTGACACACTGTACCCCCTGAATATACAACACACTGTACCCTCTGAATATAATACCGCCATACACTGTACCCTCTGAATATAATACTATCACACACTGTGCCCTCTAAATATAATACTACCACACACTGTACTCTCTGAATATAATACTACCACACACTGCACCCTCTGAATATAATACTACCACACACTGTGCCCTCTAAATTTAATACTACCAAACACTGCACCCTCTGAATATAATACTACCACACACTGCACCCTCTGAATATAATACTACCACACACTGTACTCTCTGAATATAATACTACCACACACTGCACCCTCTGAATATAATACTACCACACACTGTGCCCTCTAAATTTAATACTACCAAACACTGCACCCTCTGAATATAATACTATCACACACTGCACCCTCTAAATATAATACTATCACACACTGCACCCTCTAAATATAATACTATCACACACTGCACCCACTAAATATAATACTATCACACACTGTACCCACTGAATATAATACTAACACACACTGTACCCACTGAATATAATACTAACACACACTGCGCCCTCTAAATCTAATACTACCATACAGTGCATTCTCTGAATATAACTTGCTGTGCAGTGCACCCCCTGAGTAAAATACCGTAATGTATTGTGGCCCCTAAAAAACGTACCACCCCAGAAATTCCTCATAATATACACTATACTTCTGAAAGGCAAAACACTCTGTGCCTTCACATATAGTAATAATGCCCCATCTTGTGTCCCTACATATAATAATTATGACCCGACCTGTTCCTCCCACATAATAATGCCCTCTGTGCTGTGCCCCTCACATATAATGCTCCTGTCATGTGCCTCACACATTTAATGCCCCCTGTGCTGTGCCTTTCACATATAATGCCCCCATTCTTTGCCCCTCACATATAATGCCTCCATCATGCGCCCCTCATATATAAAGCCCCCATCATGCATCCCACACATGCCCCCATCATGCGTCCCGCACATATAATGCCCCCTGTGCTGTGCCCCTCACATATAATGCCCCCATCATGCGCCCCTCACATATAATGCCCCCTGTGCTGTGCCCTTCACATATAAAGCCCCATGTCCTGTCCCCTCAGGGGGCATTATATGTGAGGGGCACAGCACAGGGGGCATTATATGTTTGGAGCACATGACAGGAACATTATATGTGAGGGGCACAGCACAGGGGGCATTATATGTGATGGGCGCATGACGGGGGCATTATATGTGAAGGGCACAGCACAGGGGGCATTATATATGAGGGGCGCATGATGGGGGCATTATATGTGAGGGGCAAAGAATGGGGGCATTATATGTGAGGGGCACATGACAGGAGCATTATATGTGAGGGGCACAGACCAGAGGGCATTATATGTGTGGGACACAGCACAGGGGGCATTATAAGTGTGGGGCACAGAGCAGGGGGCATTATATCATATAATGCCCCCCTGTGCTGTGCCCCACACATATAATGCCCCCTGTGCTGTGCCCCACACATATAATTTATATGTGTGGCACAGCACAGGGGGCATTATATGTGAGGGGCACAGGAGAGGGGGGGCATTATATGTGAGGGGCACAGGACAGGGGGGGCATTATATCATATAATGCCCCCCTGTGCTGTGCCCCACACATATAATGCCCCCTGTGCTGAGTGCCCCACACATATAATTTATATGTGTGGCACAGCACAGGGGGCATTATGTGAGGGGCACAGCAAAGGGGACATTATATGTGAAGGGCACAGGACAGGGGCCCCCCCTGTCATGTGCTCTTCACATATAATGCCCCCTGTGCTTTGCCCTGCAGACCCTCATTAAATATTCCCTTTTCTCTGACACCCCCCCCCCCTCCCCCCCCTCCTAACAGTGGCGCATATCCTGTTTCCCTAATCCCCTGGGCCCTGAGCATACCCTTACATACAGTATGTAGGCCGCGGGGACGGGTCCTCCAGGCGCCGGCGCGATGATGTGACGTCATCGCGCCGGCCTTTAGTGGATCTCATCCCCGCAGCACACACGCTGTGTACTCACAGCGTGTGTGTAAGTTTAGTGAATGGTGGAGCCGGAGCTTACAGCTTCGGCTCCACCATGCTAGGGAGCGGGGGGGGGGGGGGGGCAATTGCCCCGTTGCCCCCCCCCCCCTGAATCCGCCACTGTGGGACGTTTAAAAACAAAATAGTTAAGATTATGGCAAACATGAGTCTGCTTTGGCCAGAATGTCTTCTGAATACTCTTAATCCAGTATGAAATGCTCATTAATGTCCCCACAGTTTATCCCTGTACAAAATTTTGTTTGTGAATAGGCGTAAAACATAGTTACATAGGGGCGCATTTATCAATGTTTGCTTATGTATTCCTTTTTTTAGTTATTTTTTTCTTACAATTTTTTTGCTTATGTGCGACGTATTTATCAACTGGTTTCAGCCTGTTGATAAATTTCTTTCACTTAAGCAATTTTTTTTTTTTTTTACTTTGGTATTGGTTTTGTCTGCTCCATGTCTGAGCTGGAGTAAATTTAGTAGGTTTTTTCATGCCCTGCGACTTTTTTGCAACTGTTGCACTTCATAAATTTCTGACCACTGCAAGTCAAAATCGTTTTTTCTACCAAAAAAAAGCGGGGAAAAAAATTGCTTTTCTCGTTGTCAGAACAAAAAATCGCACGGAAAATTGTGCAGGCGCAACTTCGACAATTTAGCGACAAAATTAGAAGAAAAAAATTGACTAAACCCGTTGATAAATGCCCCCCATAGTTCATAAGGTTAAATAGAAAAAGATTAGAGTCCATCAAGTTCAGCCTTTATCCTTAATGTGCCCCTACTGAATTCATACATAAAAAGATAATAATAATAATCCTTAAATGGCTGATGGTAATTGCCACATACTAGTGCGGAAAAAAAATATATAAAAAAAATCCATTCCTGATTCCAAATAGCATCAGAATAAATTTTTGGATAATCGTTCTTTCCCCAGTATCAATGACCTGTAATGTTATTATCTCCAGAAATGTATCCGGGCCCTTTTCTGACTCTCTTACACCATGACCACGTCTTCTGGCAGAGTCCCATAGTCTCACTGTTCTTACAGTCTGTGCTGGTGTAAAAATCTAATTTTATTCCTTGTTATAGATACAGTCCTGGGTATAAATAGATCATGTAGAAATCTCTGTGCTGCCCCCAATAAATTAATACATAGTTATTAGGTTGGCCCTAAGACAGGACTGTACTGCTGACTGAGCGTATGCAGCCCCTGCGACACAGGCTTTCTATGATCCACCAACATGTCCATGTATCTATCCCTGACCTACATTTAATAACTGGTTTACATTCCATCCAACCAGGTGATTGGGTCGTAATTATAAAGTTCCAACAGAAGGGGTAGAAGCTACACTGGTCTTTCCAAGTGCTACTCACAACCCCTACTTCTCTAAAGCTTGAGGGTAAAGACATCTGGATCCACGCCAGCCACTGCAAGAAGCTGCTGAAACACACGGAAAAATTAGTCTAAGTATCAGTGTCGGCTACTGTCTTGTTTTTGTAACCCTAGGTTAGTGTATGAGTGACCGTCCTAATCTGTTATTCAGAATACATGTGCAGTTGGCTAAAGCCGCCAATTTTACCAACTGTTGGGTGTGCTCCATCCCTCCCCTAGTCAGAGCACATTGGCCATGGCTGCAATCTACGCCACATATAGTTTTGGGTTGTCCACTAGTGTTGCTCGCGAATATTCGCAATGCGAATTTTATTTGCGAATATCGCAAATTCGCAAATTCGTGAATATTCGCGAATATAGCACTATATATTCGTAATTACGAATATTCAGTTTTTTTTTTATTTTTTTCCACAGTACACATCACAGTGATCACCCCTCTTTGCTTCCAGCTTGTGTGGTGTAAAGAAGGCTCAATACTACTGTGTGAGACTGGCATGCAAATTTTCGCATATGCGAAAATCTACATATGCAAATTTTCGCATATGCAAATTTTCGCTTATGCTATTTTGTGTAAAAGCAAATTTTTGCATATGGCAATATGGAGAATATTACGAATATGCGAATTTAGCGAATATATGATGAATATTCGTCCATATATTCGCGAATATTCACGAATTCGAATATGACCTATGCCGCTCAACACTATTGTCCATGCTTAGTAGGGCACACACAGACACACAATACAAAGACTAAGTGAACTTATCTCCTTTCTATCTGCTTTCAGGTGCTTTTATATTTCCCACACCTGTTACTTGCCCCAGGTGAGTTTAAAGGAGCTTGAAACAATCTTATTTTTCTACAATTTTGAAAGGGTGACAATAATTTTGTCCAGCCCATTTTTGGAGTTTGGTGTGACATTATGTCCAATTTGCTTTTTTTCTTCCCTTTTTTTGTTTAGTTTCAATACACACAAAGGGAATAAACATGTGTATAGCAAAACATGTGTTACTGCAATCCTTTTCTGTAAGAAATACTTCATCTTCTAGAAAAATTTCAGGGGTGCCAACATTTACGGCCATACAGCAGTAGACCTCGCTCTAACATAGCAGTAGGCCCCACCAAAGTTATTTAGTTACCTCCACCAGTCCTGACTCCACAGTCTTTCAGCAGTGGCATGGTGTCCTCCTCTCCTGCTCTGCTCTCCTTTGGCATACATGGAGGCTTTGACGTCACTGTCTTGTTGCAGTGCATATCTGCTACCAGCAGCCACTGCTTTTTTAAAGTGACGATGGCTGACTGATTGGGGCTGGAGATTAGCTTGGAGCCGCTTGGCATCTAGCAAAGCGCCACGGTTTGGTTACCCCTGGACTAGATGATCAAAAGTCTCCAGCTAGCGCCAGAGTAAACTGTTCAAGCTCTCTGGGGAGAGAGGATTGGACTTGGGAGATCCTCCCTCAGCCTTTCTAGGAGTTTCTACATGGAAACTTAAATGAGTCATGTGACCAAAGTTTCATTAAAGGGGTACTCCAGTGGAAAACAAATGTTTTCAAATCAACTGGTGGCAGAAAGTTAAACAGATTTGTAAATTACTTCTATATAAAAAAAAATGTATCCTTCCAATACTTATCAGCTGTTGTATGCTCCAAAAAAAGTTGTGTTGTTCTTTCCAGTCTGACCACAGAGCTCTCTGCTGCCACCTCTGTCCATGTCAGAAACTGTCCAGAGTAGGTGTTACGCCGAGCGCTCCGGGTCCCCGCTCCTCCCCGGAGCGCTCGCTACACTCTCGCTACTGCAGCGCTCCGGTCAGATCCACTGACCCGGTGCGCTGCGATACCGCCTCCAGCCGGGATGCGATTCGCGATGCGGGTGGCGCCCGCTCGCGATGCGCACCCCGGCTCCCGTACCTGACTCGCTCTCCGTCGGTCCTGTCCCGGCGCACGCGGCCCCGCTCCCTAGGGCGCGCGCGCACCGGGTCTCTACGATTTAAAGGGCCACTGCGCCGCTGATTGGCGCAAGTGGTTCTAATTAGTGTGTTCACCTGTGCACTCCCTATGTATACCTCACTTCCCCTGCACTCCCTCGCCGGATCTTGTTGCCATTGTGCCAGTGAAAGCGTTTCCTTGTGTGTTCCTAGCCTGTGTTCCAGACCTCCTGCCGTTGCCCCTGACTACGATCCTTGCTGCCTGCCCCGACCTTCTGCTACGTCCGACCTTGCTTCTGTCTACTCCCTTGTACCGCGCCTATCTTCAGCAGTCAGAGAGGTTGAGCCGTTGCTAGTGGATACGACCTGGTCACTACCGCCGCAGCAAGACCATCCCGCTTTGCGGCGGGCTCTGGTGAAAACCAGTAGTGACTTAGAACCGGTCCACTAGCACGGTCCACGCCAATCCCTCTCTGGCACAGAGGATCCACCTCCTGCCAGCCGGCATCGTGACAGTAGATCCGGCCATGGATCCCGCTGAAGTCCCTCTGCCAGTTGTCGCCGACCTCACCACGGTGGTCGCCCAGCAGTCACAACAGATAGCGCAACAAGGCCACCAGCTGTCTCAACTGACCGTGATGCTACAGCAGCTACTACCACAGCTTCAGCAATCATCTCCTCCGCCAGCTCCTGCACCTCCTCCGCAGCGAGTGGCCGCTTCAGGCCTACGACTATCCTTGCCGGATAAATTTGATGGGGACTCTAAATTTTGCCGTGGCTTTCTTTCTCAATGTTCCCTGCACTTGGAGATGATGTCGGACCAGTTTCCTACTGAAAGGTCTAAGGTGGCTTTCGTAGTCAGCCTTCTGTCTGGAAAAGCTCTGTCATGGGCCACACCGCTCTGGGACCGCAATGACCCCGTCACTGCCTCTGTACACTCCTTCTCGGAAATTCGAAGTGTCTTTGAGGAACCTGCCCGAGCCTCTTCTGCTGAGACTGCCCTGTTGAACCTGGTCCAGGGTAATTCTTCCGTTGGCGAGTACGCCGTACAATTCCGTACTCTTGCTTCTGAACTATCCTGGAATAATGAGGCCCTCTGCGCGACCTTTAAAAAAGGCCTATCCAGCAACATTAAAGATGTTCTGGCCGCACGAGAAATCCCTGCTAACCTACATGAACTCATTCATCTAGCCACTCGCATTGACATGCGTTTTTCCGAAAGGCGTCAGGAGCTCCGCCAGGATATGGACTTTGTTCGCACGAGGCGTTTTTTCTCCCCGGCTCCTCTCTCCTCTGGTCCCCTGCAATCCGTTCCTGTGCCTCCCGCCGTGGAGGCTATGCAGGTCGACCGGTCTCGCCTGACACCTCAAGAGAGGACACGACGCCGCATGGAGAATCTCTGCCTGTACTGTGCCGGTACCGAACACTTCCTGAAGGATTGTCCTATCCGTCCTCCCCGCCTGGAAAGACGTACGCTGACTCCGCACAAAGGTGAGACAGTCCTTGATGTCAACTCTGCTTCTCCACGTCTTACTGTGCCTGTGCGGATATCTGCCTCTACCTTCTCCTTCTCTACTATGGCCTTCTTGGATTCCGGATCTGCAGGAAATTTTATTTTGCCCTCTCTCATCAACAGGTTCAACATCCCGGTGACCAGTCTCGCCAGACCCCTCTACATCAATTGTGTTAACAATGAAAGATTGGACTGTACCATACGTTTCCGCACGGAGCCCCTCCTAATGTGCATCGGACCTCATCACGAGAAAATTGAGTTTTTGGTCCTCTCCAATTGCACTTCCGAAATTCTCCTCGGACTACCCTGGCTTCAACACCATTCCCCAACCCTGGATTGGTCCACTGGGGAGATCAAGAGTTGGGGTTCCTCTTGTTTCAAGGACTGCCTTAAACCGGTTCCCAGTTCTCCTTGCCGTGACCCTGTGGTTCCTCCTGTAACCGGTCTCCCTAAGGCCTATATGGACTTTGCGGATGTTTTTTGCAAAAAACAAGCTGAGACTCTACCTCCTCACAGGCCTTATGATTGTCCTATTGACCTCCTCCCGGGCACTACTCCACCCCGGGGCAGAATTTATCCTCTCTCTGCCCCAGAGACTCTTGCTATGTCTGAGTACATCCAGGAAAATTTAAAAAAGGGCTTTATCCGCAAATCCTCCTCTCCTGCCGGAGCCGGATTTTTCTTTGTGTCCAAAAAAGATGGCTCCCTACGTCCTTGCATTGACTACCGCGGTCTTAATAAAATCACGGTAAAGAACCGCTACCCCCTACCTCTCATCTCTGAACTCTTTGATCGCCTCCAAGGTGCCCACATCTTTACCAAACTGGACTTAAGAGGTGCTTATAATCTCATCCGCATCAGAGAGGGGGATGAATGGAAAACGGCATTTAACACTAGAGATGGACACTTTGAGTATCTGGTCATGCCCTTTGGCCTGTGCAACGCCCCTGCCGTCTTCCAAGACTTTGTTAATGAAATTTTTCGTGACCTCTTATATTCCTGTGTTGTTGTGTATCTGGACGATATCCTGATTTTTTCTGCCAACCTAGAAGAACACCGCCAGCATGTCCGCATGGTTCTTCAGAGACTTCGTGACAATCAACTTTATGCCAAAATGGAGAAATGTCTGTTTGAATGTCAATCTCTTCCTTTCCTAGGATACTTGGTCTCTGGCCAGGGACTACAAATGGATCCAGACAAACTCTCTGCCGTCTTAGATTGGCCACGCCCCTCCGGACTCCGTGCTATCCAACGTTTTTTGGGGTTCGCCAATTATTACAGACAATTTATTCCACATTTTTCTACCATTGTGGCTCCTATCGTGGCTTTAACCAAAAAGAATGCCAATCCTAAGTCATGGCCTCCTCAAGCGGAAGACGCCTTTAAACAGCTCAAGTCTGCCTTTTCTTCGGCTCCCGTGCTCTCCAGACCTGACCCATCTAAACCCTTCCTATTGGAGGTTGATGCCTCCTCAGTAGGAGCTGGAGCGGTCCTTCTACAAAAAAAATTCTTCCGGGCATGCTGTTACTTGTGGTTTTTTCTCTAGGACCTTATCTCCGGCGGAGAGGAACTACTCCATCGGGGATCGAGAGCTACTAGCCATTAAATTAGCACTTGAGGAATGGAGGCATCTGCTGGAGGGATCAAGATTTCCAGTTATTATTTACACCGATCACAAGAACCTCTCCTATCTCCAGTCTGCCCAACGGCTGAATCCTCGCCAGGCCAGGTCGTCTCTGTTCTTTGCCCGATTTAATTTTGAAATTCACTTTCGGCCTGCCGATAAGAACATTAGGGCTGATGCTCTCTCTCGTTCCTCGGATGCCTCGGAAGTTGAGCTCTCTCCGCAACACATCATTCCTCCTGACTGCCTGATCTCCACTTCTCCAGCCTCCATCAGGCAAACTCCTCCAGGGAAGACCTTCGTCTCTCTCCACGCCAACGCCTCGGAATCCTCAAATGGGGTCACTCCTCCCATCTCGCAGGTCATGCGGGCATCAAGAAATCCGTGCAACTCATCTCTCGTTTCTATTGGTGGCCGACTCTTGAGACGGATGTTGTGGATTTTGTGCGAGCCTGCACTGTCTGTGCCCGGGATAAGACTCCTCGCCAGAAGCCCGCTGGTCTTCTTCATCCTCTGCCTGTCCCCGAACAGCCTTGGTCTCTGATTGGTATGGACTTTATTACAGACTTACCCCCATCCCGTGGCAACACTGTTGTTTGGGTGGTCGTTGATCGATTCTCCAAGATGGCACATTTCATCCCTCTTCCTGGTCTTCCTTCAGCGCCTCAGTTGGCAAAACAATTTTTTGTACACATTTTTCGTCTTCACGGGTTGCCCACGCAGATCGTCTCGGACAGAGGCGTCCAATTCGTGTCAAAATTCTGGAGGGCTCTCTGTAAACAACTCAAGATTAAATTAAACTTTTCTTCTGCCTATCATCCTCAATCCAATGGGCAAGTAGAAAGAATTAACCAGGTCCTGGGTGATTATTTACGGCATTTTGTTTCCTCCCGCCAGGATGACTGGGCAGATCTTCTACCATGGGCCGAATTCTCGTATAACTTCAGAGTCTCTGAATCTTCCTCCAAATCCCCATTTTTCGTGGTGTACGGCCGTCACCCTCTTCCCCCCCTCCCTACTCCCTTGCCCTCTGGTTTGCCCGCTGTGGATGAAATATCTCGTGATCTTTCCACCATATGGAAAGAGACCCAAAATTCTCTCTTACAGGCTTCATCACGCATGAAGAAGTTTGCTGATAAGAAAAGAAGAGCTCCCCCCATTTTTTCTCCTGGAGACAAGGTATGGCTCTCCGCTAAATATGTCCGCTTCCGTGTCCCTAGCTACAAATTGGGACCACGCTATCTTGGTCCTTTCAAAATTTTGTGCCAGATTAATCCTGTCTCTTACAAACTTCTTCTTCCTCCTTCTCTTCGTATTCCTAATGCCTTTCACGTTTCTCTTCTTAAACCACTCATCATCAACCGTTTCTCTCCCAAACTTGTTTCTCCCACTCTTGTTTCCGGCTCCTCGGACATCTTCTCCGTAAAGGAGATACTGGCCTCCAAGAAGGTCAGAGGGAAAACTTTTTTTTTGGTCGATTGGGAGGGTTGTGGTCCTGAAGAGAGATCCTGGGAACCTGAGGACAATATCCTAGACAAAAGTCTGCTCCTCAGGTTCTCAGGCTCTAAGAAGAGGGGGAGACCCAAGGGGGGGGGTACTGTTACGCCGAGCGCTCCGGGTCCCCGCTCCTCCCCGGAGCGCTCGCTACACTCTCGCTACTGCAGCGCTCCGGTCAGATCCACTGACCCGGTGCGCTGCGATACCGCCTCCAGCCGGGATGCGATTCGCGATGCGGGTGGCGCCCGCTCGCGATGCGCACCCCGGCTTCCGTACCTGACTCGCTCTCCGTCGGTCCTGTCCCGGCGCGCGCGGCCCCGCTCCCTAGGGCGCGCGCGCGCCGGGTCTCTGCGATTTAAAGGGCCACTGCGCCGCTGATTGGCGCAAGTGGTTCTAATTAGTGTGTTCACCTGTGCACTCCCTATGTATACCTCACTTCCCCTGCACTCCCTCGCCGGATCTTGTTGCCATTGTGCCAGTGAAAGCGTTTCCTTGTGTGTTCCTAGCCTGTGTTCCAGACCTCCTGCCGTTGCCCCTGACTACGATCCTTGCTGCCTGCCCCGACCTTCTGCTACGTCCGACCTTGCTTCTGTCTACTCCCTTGTACCGCGCCTATCTTCAGCAGTCAGAGAGGTTGAGCCGTTGCTAGTGGATACGACCTGGTCACTACCGCCGCAGCAAGACCATCCCGCTTTGCGGCGGGCTCTGGTGAAAACCAGTAGTGACTTAGAACCGGTCCACTAGCACGGTCCACGCCAATCCCTCTCTGGCACAGAGGATCCACCTCCTGCCAGCCGGCATCGTGACAGTAGGAGTAAATCCCTATAGCAGTTTTTCCTGCTCTGGACAGTTCCTGGCAGAAGTGTCAGCAGAGAGCACTGTGGCCAGACTGAAAAGAACTACACAACTTCCTCCAGAGCATACAGCAGCTGATAAATACTGGAAGTAGTAAGGTTTTTAAATGTAAAGTAATTTACAAATCTGTTTTACTTTCTGACACCAGTTAATTTGGGGAAAAAAATAAAATTCCCGCCGGAGTACCCCTTTAAACCTGTACAAATGCAATCCACCAACGGTGGCAGTAAAGAGTAAGTTTATTTACTGGTTCATTTATGGTTTAGTGTCCCTTAATCTAGCAAATTTGCTATGTGAAGAATTTAGTGGATTTTAATGTATTCATTGTGCATAGTATATTCTATGCATTGCCAATATAGAGGATCAGGGACGTCCACACAAAAAAACAAAACAAAAAAAAAAACGGGTGATTTGTTCAAAACCCTCCCCTTTCTGCCTTTTGCTAATACTGTCCGTATACTGACATCACCATTACTGGAATGTAAACACATAGGGCCATATTTATCAAACTGTGTGTTAGAAACAATGGACTGATTTTCCCACAGCAACCAATCACAGCTCAGCTTTCACTTTACCAGTGCTTGTTAGCTGAGCTGTCATTGGTTACTGTGGGAAAATCACTACATTTTTTCTTAAACTGCTTGATAAATCTCTCCTATACTGTATATATTTTTGCATCTTCTATTTGCATGAATAGAAGCTCTATATATCAATATACAGCTGTAGAGAACCAGTATCCTATTATATAACTAGTTTTGTGTAAAAAGAGCAAACTGTTTTAGACATGATGGTCACAGTCATTTCAATTAGGTGGAGATTTGTAAAATATCTGTAAATCATTTAACTACCAAAAATAACCCTTACCCCAGAAATAAAAGTTTTGACTACGAGGTGTTTCACTTCCTTGCAAACTGTTGTTTACTCTCTGTTATGGAATTCCATCTCTAGAAACAGAAAATCCAAGACAGAACACAAGAAGGAGGGGCAAGGATTAGCTAGTGTTCTTCAGAGAAGTTAGACTAGACTGTGTTAAATGCATATGCTTTCACACCATTGAATAATGGGATTTAGGACCCTGCATCTATAGTGCCTGTTACGCCGAGCGCTCCGGGTCCCCGCTCCTCCCCGGAGCGCTCGCCACATCCTCGCTACTGCAGCGCCCCGGTCAGATCCACTGACCGGGTGCGCTGCGATACCGCCTCCAGCCGGGATGCGATTCGCGATGCGGGTGGCGCCCGCTCGCGATGCGCACCCCGGCTCCCGTACCTGACTCGCTCTCCGTCGGTCCTGTCCCGGCGCGCGCGGCCTCGCTCCCTAGGGCGCGCGCGAGCCGGGTCTCTGCGATTTAAAGGGCCACTGCGCCACTGATTGGCGCAGTTGTTCTAATTAGTGTGTTCACCTGTGCACTCCCTATGTATACCTCACTTCCCCTGCACTCCCTCGCCGGATCTTGTTGCCATTGTGCCAGTGAAAGCGTTTCCTAGTGTGTTCCTAGCCTGTGTTCCAGACCTCCTCCCGTTGCCCCTGACTACGATCCTTGCTGCCTGCCCCGACCTTCTGCTACGTCCGACCTTGCTCTTGTCTACTCCCTTGTACCGCGCCTATCTTCAGCAGTCAGAGAGGTTGAGCCGTTGCTAGTGGATACGACCTGGTTACTACCGCCGCTGCAAGACCATCCCGCTTTGCGGCGGGCTCTGGTGAATACCAGTAGTAACTTAGAACCGGTCCACTAGCACGGTCCACGCCAATCCCTCTCTGGCACAGAGGATCCACCTCCTGCCAGCCGAATCGTGACTGTAGATCCGGCCATGGATCCCGCTGAAGTTCCACTGCCAGTTGTCGCCGACCTCACCACGGTGGTCGCCCAGCAGTCGCAACAGATAGCGCAACAAGGCCATCAGCTGTCTCAACTGACCGTGATGCTACAGCAGCTACTACCACAGCTCCAGCAATCATCTCCTCCGCCAGCTCCTGCACCTCCTCCGCAGCGAGTGGCCGCTTCCGGCCTACGACTATCCTTGCCGGATAAATTTGATGGGGACTCTAAGTTTTGCCGTGGCTTTCTTTCGCAATGTTCCCTGCACTTGGAGATGATGTCGGACCAGTTTCCTACTGAAAGGTCTAAGGTGGCTTTCGTAGTCAGCCTTCTGTCTGGGAAAGCTCTGTCATGGGCCACACCGCTCTGGGACCGCAATGACCCCGTCACTGCCTCTGTACACTCCTTCTTCTCGGAAATTCGAAGTGTCTTTGAGGAACCTGCCCGAGCCTCTTCTGCTGAGACTGCCCTGCTGAACCTGGTCCAGGGTAATTCTTCCGTTGGCGAGTACGCCATCCAATTCCGTACTCTTGCTTCCGAATTATCCTGGAATAATGAGGCCCTCTGCGCGACCTTTAAAAAAGGCCTATCCAGCAACATTAAAGATGTTCTGGCCGCACGAGAAATTCCTGCTAACCTGCATGAACTCATTCATCTAGCCACTCGCATTGACATGCGTTTTTCCGAAAGGCGTCAGGAGCTCCGCCAGGATATGGACTTTGTTCGCACGAGGCGTTTTTTCTCCCCGGCTCCTCTCTCCTCTGGTCCTCTGCAATCCGTTCCTGTGCCTCCCGCCGTGGAGGCTATGCAAGTTGACCGGTCTCGCTTGACACCTCAAGAGAGGACACGACGCCGCATGGAGAATCTTTGCCTGTACTGTGCCGGTACCGAACACTTCCTGAAGGATTGTCCTATCCGTCCTCCCCGCCTGGAAAGACGTACGCTGACTCCGCACAAAGGTGAGACAGTTCTTGATGTCAACTCTGCTTCTCCACGTCTTACTGTGCCTGTGCGGATATCTGCCTCTACCTTCTCCTTCTCCACTAAGGCCTTCTTGGATTCCGGATCTGCAGGAAATTTTATTTTGGCCTCTCTCATCAACAGGTTCAACATCCCAGTGACCAGTCTCGCCAGACCCCTCTACATCAATTGTGTTAACAATGAAAGATTGGACTGTGCCGTGCGTTACCGCACGGAACCCCTCCTAATGTGCATCGGACCTCATCACGAAAAAATTGAGTTTTTGGTCCTCTCCAATTGCACTTCCGAAATTCTCCTTGGACTACCGTGGCTTCAACGCCATTCCCCAACCCTTGATTGGTCCACAGGAGAGATCAAGAGCTGGGGTACTTCTTGTTTCAAGGACTGTCTTAAACCGGTTTCCAGAACTCCCTGCCGTGACCCTGTGGGTCCCCCTGTAACCGGTCTCCCTAAGGCTTATATGGACTATGCAGACGTATTTTGCAAAAAACAAGCTGAGACTTTACCTCCTCACAGGCCTTATGACTGTCCTATTGACCTCCTCCCGGGCACTACTCCACCCCGGGGCAGAATTTATCCTCTGTCCGCCCCAGAGACTCTTGCTATGTCTGAATACATCCAGGAAAATTTAAAAAAGGGGTTTATCCGCAAATCCTCCTCTCCTGCCGGAGCTGGATTTTTCTTTGTGTCCAAAAAAGATGGCTCCCTACGTCCTTGCATTGATTACCGCGGACTTAATAAAATCACGGTAAAGAACCGCTACCCCCTACCTCTTATCTCAGAACTCTTTGATCGTCTTCAAGGTGCCCACATCTTTACCAAACTGGACTTAAGAGGTGCTTATAATCTCATCCGCATCAGGGAGGGGGACGAATGGAAAACTGCATTTAACACCAGAGATGGACACTTTGAGTATCTAGTCATGCCCTTCGGCCTGTGCAACGCCCCTGCCGTCTTCCAAGACTTTGTTAATGAAATTTTTCGTGATCTCTTATATTCCTGTGTTGTTGTGTATCTGGACGATATTCTGATTTTTTCTGCCAACTTAGAAGAACATCGCCAGCATGTCCGCATGGTTCTTCAGAGACTTCGAGACAATCAACTTTATGCCAAAATGGAGAAATGTCTGTTTGAATGTCAATCTCTTCCTTTCCTAGGATACTTGGTCTCTGGCCAGGGACTACAAATGGACCCAGATAAACTCTCTGCCGTCTTAGATTGGCCACGCCCCTCCGGACTCCGTGCTATCCAACGTTTTTTGGGGTTCGCCAATTATTACAGACAATTTATTCCACATTTTTCCACTATTGTGGCTCCTATCGTGGCTTTAACCAAGAAGAATGCCAATCCTAAGTCCTGGTCTCCTCAAGCGGAAGACGCATTTAAACGGCTCAAGTCTGCCTTTTCTTCTGCTCCCATGCTCTCCAGACCTGACCCATCTAAACCCTTCCTATTGGAGGTTGATGCCTCCTCTGTGGGAGCTGGAGCGGTCCTTCTACAAAAAAATTCTTCCGGGCATGCTGTTACTTGTGGGTTTTTTTCTAGGACCTTCTCTCCGGCGGAGAGGAACTACTCCATCGGGGATCAAGAACTACTGGCCATTAAATTGGCACTTGAGGAATGGAGGCATCTGCTGGAGGGATCAAAATTTCCAGTTATCATTTACACCGACCACAAGAATCTATCCTATCTCCAGTCTGCCCAACGGCTGAATCCTCGTCAGGCCAGGTGGTCTTTGTTCTTTGCCCGTTTTAACTTTGAAATTCATTTTCGCCCTGCCGACAAGAACATTAGGGCCGATGCTCTCTCTCGTTCCTCGGATGCTTCGGAAGTAGAGGTCTCTCCGCAACACATCATTCCTCCTGACTGTCTGATCTCCACTTCTCCAGCCTCCATCAGGCAAACTCCTCCAGGGAAGACCTTCGTTTCTCCACGCCAACGTCTCGGGATTCTCAAATGGGGTCACTCCTCCCACCTCGCTGGCCATGCGGGCATCAAAAAGTCTTTGCAACTCATCTCTCGCTTCTATTGGTGGCCGACTCTGGAGACGGATGTTGTTGATTTTGTGCGGGCCTGTACTGTCTGTGCCCGGGATAAGACTCCTTGCCAGAAGCCTGCTGGTCTCCTTCATCCTCTGCCTGTCCCCGAACAGCCTTGGTCTCTGATTGGTATGGACTTTATTACAGACTTACCCCCATCCCGTGGCAACACTGTTGTTTGGGTGGTCGTTGATCGATTTTCCAAGATGGCACATTTTATTCCTCTTCCTGGTCTTCCTTCAGCGCCTCAGTTGGCTAAACAATTTTTTGTACACATTTTTCGTCTTCACGGTTTGCCCACACAGATCGTCTCGGATAGAGGCGTCCAATTCGTGTCAAAATTCTGGAGGGCTCTCTGTAAACAACTCAAGATTAAATTAAACTTCTCTTCTGCTTATCATCCTCAATCCAATGGGCAAGTAGAAAGAATTAACCAGGTCCTGGGTGACTATTTACGGCATTTTGTTTCCTCCCGCCAGGATGACTGGGCAGATCTTCTACCATGGGCCGAATTCTCGTACAACTTCAGAGTCTCTGAATCTTCTTCTAAATCCCCATTTTTCGTGGTGTACGGCCGTCACCCTCTTCCCCCCCTCCCTACTCCCTTGCCCTCTGGTTTGCCCGCTGTGGATGAAGTGACTCGTGATCTTTCCACCATATGGAAAGAGACCCAAAATTCTCTTTTACAGGCTTCATCTCGCATGAAAAAGTTTGCCGATAAGAAAAGAAGAGCTCCCCCCATTTTTTCTCCCGGAGACAAGGTATGGCTCTCCGCTAAATATGTCCGCTTCCGTGTCCCCAGCTACAAACTGGGACCACGCTATCTTGGTCCTTTCAAAATCTTGTGCCAAATTAATCCTGTCTCTTACAAACTTCTTCTTCCTCCTTCTCTTCGTATTCCTAATGCCTTTCATGTCTCTCTTCTTAAACCACTCATCATCAACCGTTTCTCTCCCAAACTTGTTTCTCCCACTCCTGTTTCCGGTACCTCTGACATTTTCTCCGTAAAGGAGATACTAGCCTCCAAGACGGTCAGAGGAAAAAAATTTTTCTTGGTCGATTGGGAGGGCTGTGGTCCTCAAGAGAGATCCTGGGAACCTGAGGACAACATCCTAGACAAAAGTCTGGTCCTCAGGTTCTCAGGCTCCAAGAAGAGGGGGAGATCCAAGGGGGGGGGTACTGTTACGCCGAGCGCTCCGGGTCCCCGCTCCTCCCCGGAGCGCTCGCCACATCCTCGCTACTGCAGCGCCCCGGTCAGATCCACTGACTGGGTGCGCTGCGATACCGCCTCCAGCCGGGATGCGATTCGCGATGCGGGTGGCGCCCGCTCGCGATGCGCACCCCGGCTCCCGTACCTGACTCGCTCTCCGTCGGTCCTGTCCCGGCGCGCGCGGCCTCGCTCCCTAGGGCGCGCGCGCGCCGGGTCTCTGCGATTTAAAGGGCCACTGCGCCACTGATTGGCGCAGTTGTTCTAATTAGTGTGTTCACCTGTGCACTCCCTATGTATACCTCACTTCCCCTGCACTCCCTCGCCGGATCTTGTTGCCATTGTGCCAGTGAAAGCGTTTCCTAGTGTGTTCCTAGCCTGTGTTCCAGACCTCCTGCCGTTGCCCCTGACTACGATCCTTGCTGCCTGCCCCGACCTTCTGCTACGTCCGACCTTGCTTCTGTCTACTCCCTTGTACCGCGCCTATCTTCAGCAGTCAGAGAGGTTGAGCCGTTGCTAGTGGATACGACCTGGTTACTACCGCCGCTGCAAGACCATCCCGCTTTGCGGCGGGCTCTGGTGAATACCAGTAGTAACTTAGAACCGGTCCACTAGCACGGTCCACGCCAATCCCTCTCTGGCACAGAGGATCCACCTCCTGCCAGCCGAATCGTGACAGTGCCATACTGTATTTCATTCCATTAGTGCCAACATGTTCAGGCTAAGCAGTGCACTATTTCCAGTAAAACTATGTCATGGCATCGCAGAGAGGAGGATGCCTTATAAGTAGGTACTGTCCTGTCATTGGCCAGAAAAGTAAGGGAAAGTAAGTCCATGTGTAAATACTGCTGGAAAAAGCTAATTTCTGATTCTGCCCTTAGAAATGGATAGAATGAAGAATAGTAAAAAAAAAATAGGATTTGAAAGTAACGCACTCATCCTGAATGTAGCCACCACGTGTGCATGGGAACAAGTGAAAGAAGCTGGGGACGGAGGAAAAGACAGAGCTCAAGCGGGCAATCCTGCGAAATGGGACCGCCGTACCACGAGCTCTCCTGAGCTCTGTCTTCTCCTCCCTTCCAGGCTTCTTTCGCTTGTTCCCATGCACATTATGGAATAAAGTCTTCACGTTGTGGCTACATTCAGGATGAGTGCGTTACTTTAAAATCCTTTTTTTGCAATTTTGTACTATTTTTGTTCTAAGTGCACCCACGGATTGCTGCCTTATTCTATTGCTCCTTACTATCAAGTGGGACTTATACTGATTAACCAGATCGTTGCAGTGCCGAGTCTGTATTCTTTGCATAAAGAATGAGGAATAGTGCTGACATTTTTAGTCTGTTCTTATGCAGGCATGTAATTTCTGCACTATATAGTAGCATAATGTTCATGTTACAGCATGACAATATATATACTGAATAATGGAATTATTAATGTGTACATAATGGCAGCTAAATCTATGTGTACTAAACGATTACCTTTATTCATCAAAATAAATTTTTTATGTTCATATTTTTCTCCTTCAAATTACATAGAATTGAATGGGAAAACGCTTCACAGTTCATATGTATTTTTTTTTTTTTTCAGTCCTAAAAAATGCATGGTATTGGACAAACTACAGCCCCTTTTCTCTGCAAAAAACTTGTTTTTTGTGAATTTTATTACACATGTTCTCTGTGTAAATGCTTCAAAAACACTGAGGGGGAGATATTTATAAACTTCTGTAGAGGAGGAGTGGTGCAGTGGCCCATAGCACTCAATCAAATCACTTCTTGTATTTTTCAGAGGGCTTTTTAACCCCTTAACGACAATGGACGTAAATGTACGTCATGGTGCGGTAGTACTTAACGCACTATGATGTACATTTGCACTCTGCCATGACCAGTTCGGTGCTCGCGTCATGCGCGGCAGGTCCCAGCTGCTATCAGCAGCCAGGGACCCGCCGGTAATGGCAGACATCCGTGATCGCACGGATGTCTGCCATTAACCCCTCAGATGCAGTGATCAATACAGATCACGGCATTTGCAGCAGAGCGGTACTTTAAATGGATGATCGGATCACCTGCAGCGCTGCCGTGGGAATCCGATCATCCATAATGACGGACGGAGGTCCCCTCACCTGCATCCGTCCTTCTCCTGGGGTCTTCTGCTCTGGTCTTAGATCGAGCAGACCACAGGAGAAGATAGCAGATAACACTGATCAGTGCTATGCCCTATGCATAGCACTGAACAGTATTAGCAATCAAATGATTGCTATAAATAGTCCCCTATGGGGACTATTAAAGTGTAAAAAAAAAGGGGAAAAATTCGAAAAATGCCCTCCCCCAATAAAAATGTAAATCATCCGTTTTTCCCATTTTACCCCCAAAAAGCATTAAAAAAATTATTAATAAACATATTTGGTATCACCGCAAGTGTAAAAGTCTGAACTATCAAAATATGTTGATAATTATCCCGTACGGTGAAGGCGTAAACGTAAAAAAAAAAAATCTAAAATTGTCACATTTTATTCTAAAAAAATTTGTAAAAGATTTATAAAAAGTAAAATATAAGCAAAAGTGGTACTGATAAAAACTACAGATCATGGTGCAAAAAATTTGCCCTCATACCACCTCGTATACAGAAAAATGAGAAAGTTATAGGTGTTCAAATTAGGGCAATTTCTAACATACTAATTTTGTTCAAATAGTTAGAGATTTTAAACAATTATAGAAAAGCATATAAGATGGGTATAATTTTAATTGTATTGACCCAAAGAATAAAGAAAACATGCAATTTTTATTGTACAGTGTACAGAGTGAAAACAAAACCTTCCAAAATTTGATAAATTGCAGTTTTCCTTTCAATTTTCCCACATAAATTATATATTTTTTTGTGCCGTACATTTTATGGTAAAATAAGTGATGTCATTACAAAGTAAAATTGGTGATGCCAAAAACAAGCCCTCATATGAGTCTATGGATGGAAATATAAAAGAGTTATGATTTTTAGAAGGTGAGGAGGAAAAAATGAAAATACAAAAATAAAGTTGGCCTTGTCCTTAAAGGGGTACTGTGCTGCTCAGCGTTTGGAACAAACTGTTCCTAATGCTGGAGCCGGCACCGGGAGCTCGTGATGTCACGCCCCTGTACAGGATATTCCTCTCCTAAATAAAGTTCATCAATGCGATATCCAGGAGAACCCCCTTATGCCCTCACTTTTGTTTCCTGAGTTCACTGTTTCAGGAAACTACAGAGGCTCCTACATCATAGATTTACAGGGAAAAGTTGCACATCCCTGGCCCTATGACATCTCTGGATAACATGTCCTTGTCTGGTCTTTGGCTGTTTACTTGGCTTTGAAACATATAAAAGTCCTAATTTACTTAAGTTGTAAAAGTGAGTAGGGAATCGTGATTGCTGAAGCAGTTCCAGTAATGTCTTGTTTTAGTTCCATGTGCGTCGTCCTAAATACCCAGACTGTAACCGGATGACAGCTGCATAAGTTGACCCGTGGTTCCATTAATTAACACCTATTACTGAAACAAGCCTCTGTTTGTCTACATTATAAGTGACACAAATAGCTGCTTCTTTTGTATGGATGATGCTGTCATTTACTGGAATAACATGAATTAATCTTTAGTGGTCAGTGTCTATGTACTGTGCATAGATCATTAGATCTAATGACATAACCTTTAAATCATAGAACCCTTATATTAATGTTAGTGGATTTCTTACAATGACCCTTTTGTATACCTGAGTGGCAGCCACTACCACAAGCTGGGGCAAAATGACAATGGTTTGGGCCCCTGTGAAATAACTAACTACCTCAGCCATAATACAGTTGGATTGAAGCAACAGATATCTAATGTAATTATTTATGAACTTTGTATGTTTAGGAGTGATGCATAGGACTAAAAGTCACTGTACTTGGGCCCTTGAGCAGTACCCATATAGATGGTCTATATAGATGGTCTACTTTTGAACATATGCCTTTCTGATGCCCAATATTGATATTTAATATGGTGTTAGGGGTGGATGAGAGTGGGCATTAAGGAAGTTGATGATGGTACGGTAGGCCCTTCCTCATCTTACAGACTATGGTACTATCATTACCCTGTGCCTAGTTTCATGGCTAGTTTTGGCCCAGCAACCCAGAGGAGCTATAATTTTCCCCAAGCTTTTAGAAATTATAATTAACACATAGTTATTATTTATTTAGTCGAATCATGTTTATTTTAACATTTTACTATCATTTTGTGTATCATTTTCTATGCTGACTTTTGCATCTCCACGATTACAGGCTACAAACCCTGATCATGCTGGGATGTATTACTCCACTACCTGCTCCACACTCTGTTCGAAGGTTTGCAAAAAACTGTAAGATCCGACTAGGGTTGTTTGTATACTCTGTAACCATGGAGTCACATTAATCTGCATAAGAGCTGTCTACACAAATCAGTAGGATATGTTTAATTTAGACTACTTGCAACGTTGCTTCCTTTTTTAGACATACCCCTTACAGAGTAATTACCCAAGCAGCTATACTATTTACTGTGGGTTTAGGCCAACAAAGAAGTATAGAAGATAAAGCAAACCTGAGGTTTAGCACTAACCTAGGGCTTTCATGCAACTTTTCTGCATGTGTCTATTTGCCTTTGTCTCACTCTGCAGCTATCTTCACCTCCCTCAACCAATTTCATAAAATCCCATGGGCAGCATGTAACTAGATTCCTCAGTGAGTCCATCTCATCTTTCATATTGTTTCAGATTTATTGTTTTTTAAAAGTTAGTGATTAAGTGTGAGAGAAAAGAGATGGAAATTAGAAAAGTGGAGAAAAAAAGGCATTTTCTTTAATAAGATCTATTACAAAACCTTTTTACAGTTGCTTGTACTGTTGATGTATTCAACTTTTGTAGGTGAACATTTGCATTAACTTTACTGTAATAAAAATATAATAAGGAATATAACTGGTCAAGGAGGGTATACCAGGACAATAACAAAAAAAGTGGTCACTAATGGCTGGAGGTGCTCAACCCCAAATGCAGTTGTGCATTTATACTGGGAGAGCAGATCCTACCCTTGTAGTCCGTTGCTAGGGGCGATCCCCAGCATAAAAATGCATACAATGGAGGATGCCTGCAGCGGACTACAAGTGCCACAATAGAATCCTACACCAGATAAACAGTGTGGATGTGTAACAATTAGAATAATAAAATACAGAAATTTAGGTGCACTACTGTGGTAGATGTATACAATGACATTGGCTATCCCTCAACACTGATGTTAAAACTGAGACATTCGCCAGTGTATCCTTATATGAAGGACACACCAGAGCCCGCACACCAACGCCAAGGTTTCTCAAATGGCGCGGGACCTAACGCTAACCTACCTGTGCGTAATAAGCAAAAACCAGGGGCCAGTGGGCAATTACAGCAGCACTAGGCCGACATGCAGCCTGCTCCCAGTTGCCTCCAGTGTGACTGAGCACACATACAATGGGAGGAGGGAGAGTGCTGCTGTAATTGCCCACTGGCCCCTGGTTTTTGCTTATTACGCACAGGTAGGTTAGCGTTAGGTCCCGCGCCATTTGAGAAACCTTGGCGTTGGTGTGCGGGCTCTGGTGTGTCCTTCATATAAGGATACACTGGTGATTGTCTCAATTTTAACATCAGTGTTGAGGGATAGCCAATGTCATTGTATACATCTACCACAGTAGTGCACCTAAATTTCTGTATTGTTTTATACCAGGACAATGTAATGTGCTGTTTGAATGTATCTGGACAATTCTGGTATATGAGAAAAGCAAGAGACTGTAAATACCATAGCAACGCATGTAATCACTGGCTGGCCATGTTCTGGCTACTTTTGTACACTTGGTAATTGCAGTACGCTGGCAGCCACTCCCAATGAAAAGCCTATTATAGAGAATGCCAGACAAGATGTTCTGATTCAAAATGAGCAGAAAACAAGGATGAATGCAGTGATATAAAGGGAATAGGAGCTCAATCATGAGGTATGCCTATCCAGGGATCTGTCACCGAGCCAGCAATTTACGGCAGTACATCTAATATTGGCTCTACCTACCTCTGCTGATTAGTATCACATTGTTGTTGCTGAATTAACCCATCAGTGTCTACTGGCCTCAGGATATCCTGATCATACCGTTATTCATCTATATTTGTACTTTAGCACCTTTTAATGTACAGTGTACAAGGGATTATGTTGCTGAATAACTAGACACATTTGACAATAAGGAGTCAAGTATAGCTGATTTACAGCTTTCGTGGTACCCATAATAATGTCCACATTGGTTTGTACCCATGCAAAGATTCTGTAGTGTGGATGATTGTATATGTATTATGCAAACTACCTCTAAAAGGCACTGTATACTTCATGATACAACATGAGAGATGACATTGTATAGTTTTTTCCAATAGACGCATGCATGTCAATCAAGGGAGGAGAGTGTGGTCAGTATGGCTGGAAGTGGCCATGTTAACACCTCGGTGACTTAATGCAGGGCATTTGCATACGGCAGAAGCACTAATCAAAACAGTTGATTGAGGCATCAGCTTGTTCCTGCATGAACAACACATAGGCATGCTTCTTCTTGTGGGGGCCCAGATACATATGGGAGGCTTAAATGGGTGACATGCAGTGTTAGGCTAAGTTTCCACTTTTTTTTTCTGGCAGTTTTTGGATATCTGCCACTGCAGTTTTTGAGCCAAAGCCAGAAGTGGATTCAAAAAGAATAGGATATATAAAGGAAGGACTTACACTTCTCCTCCATTATGGATCCACTTCTAACTTTGACTCAAAGACTGCAGTGGCAGTTTTAAAAAAACTGCCAGATAAAAAACCAAGTGGAAACTTAACCTTAGCATGTGCACATAAGAGCTTGTGTAAGCAAAAAAACAACAAAAAAACAACAACATTGCAATTGTCTAAGAACTCAAACACGAGTGCCTCCCCCATGTTCCAACAAAAGCAGCTAAAACAGTACATGTGAGTTTGTGTTGCTATTATGCATGAGATTGCAGCACATGTTAGGTGCACCATGATGTTGTTATTGTGTAGCACAATCATAAGCAATTGACTTTAGGTGTTGTGGCCCTTTAAATACACATGAATCAGGAAATTTCTAGCTGTTTTAGTATAATCTACAATCCTATTCTATGAGGATGCAGCACTGTTTACCGAGACTGCTTGTTTAATAGAATGAGCCATGTGGGAGACAATGAATACATTAATATTTATTAGCATGCTTCGTGTACCCTCTTCACAGCTGCTAATGGCATTGTCATCAGATGAGATGACAGCACCTCAGGTGGCACATGGATATGGTGGGAGGCGTATAACAGTGAAGGAGCTGATGGAAGCACGCGCTGAAGAGCGTTCCTGCCTTTGATAGTCCTTGGTACAGAAGCACACGTGCCGCTTCACGTGGGATGACAGGCCTCTCACTGTACTATTTTACATCAAGCTTGTAGTATGAATCTGCATTTGTTTTTATTTAAGTGCATTCCTAAAAGGTTAGGCTGCATTCACATCACGATTTCTCCATCCGACCTGAGTACACGATTTTTATAACTTAAAATCGTATGAAATCGTATATAAAGTCGAATCCATTGACCTCCATAAAAAATCGGATCCATTACACACATCCGATTTGATCCGCATCCGATTTCACATGATTTTTGTTCGGGTCTGAAATCGGGGTTGACCCCGATTTCAGACCTGAACAAAAATCGTGTGAAATCGGATGCGGATCAAATCGGATGTGTTTACTGTTCCGATTTTTTAATTGAGGTCAATGGATCCGACTTTATATACGATTTTTTATAACTTAAAATCGTATGAAATCGTATAGAAAGTCAAATTCATTGACCTCCATAAAAAATCGGATCCATTACACACATCCGATTTGATCCGCATCCGATTTCACATGATTTTTGTTCGGGTCTGAAATCGGGGTTGACCCCGATTTCAGACCTGAACAAAAATGGTGTGAAATCGGATGCGGATCAAATCGGATGTGTTTACTGGTTCCGATTTTTTAATTGAGGTCAATGGATCCGACTTTATATACAATTTCATACGATTTTAAGTTATAAAAATCATGTACTCAGGTTGGATGGAGAAATTGGAGAAATCGTGATGTGAATGCAGCCTTAGCCTTTACCCCATTAAATAGATAAATGCAAAAGGAAACATTTGAAAGGAATCACATGGACTGTACAGATGCTGCTCCATGTGGTTCATGAAAGGTCCGTCACTCAATGTTAGATGAGGAGACTGCAGCGATAAATGATTAAAAAAGAAAATTATAAGAATTTATTATGGTCAGTTCTATGGGACTTGTTTAAATATCTCTATATATAACGTACCTGATTGTGATAGTAGTAAGTATGATAGCACTGTGTACTGTAGATCCCCGATGAAGGAAACAGCGTGACAGTTTCCGAAATGCGTTGGAGAGAAGTGTGGACCTCCACGGCAGTAGAAATGCGTTGGAGAGAAGTGTGGACCTCCACGGCAGTAGTAGTGACATCACCACTCACATCCCATAGCACCGGATTAACCGCGAAGTGAGAGTTAACAGAACGGTTGAGACCCCACCGGCCGGGGCGTTCTCCCGTTGTAACTCACAGACCTTCCTCATATCCAGCTCCTTCTGAGCCTCATCATCTAAGAAGCGAGCCACTCGATACAGGATTCGCAACAGCAGTACCGAACTGCAACAAAAAACGCAAGTACATCTACATCTATCTACTTAATTGCAATTCTGTCTGTAGATATCGATGCAATTCGAAAAAGTGTGCAAAAAATTGTATCCATCAGAACACTGCCTACAGTACACAGTACTATCATACTTACTACTATCATAATCAGGTACGTTATATATAGAGATATTTAAACAAGTCCCATAGCGCTGACCATAAGAAAATTTTTATTATCTTTTCAATTAAACGTGCATGTTTTTGCGGGATTGCATACGTTTGGTCTAGCAGCTCCACAGGACATAATCCCATTTCCACAATTGCAGCGCTCCTGTCATTTTAGATTATTACATTTAAAAAAAGAAAATTATCCTAGCCCAAAGCTATGTCCATCCAAATCCTCCTGATTTATGAACAAATATTCATATAAACACTGACACTTCATTGTAGAGCCCTGCGCCCAACTAGGCAATGTCTCTAGGGAAGAATCAAGTGTGGTATGACACAAAGCTTTTTCTCTGGCACTCTATTAATCAGATGAAAATTTGCTTATGCCTCAATAAAAAGTTGAAGGCACATTTACAGTATGATCCTATACAAATGGTTGCCGTTTTATGGCTTCATAGAGCTCAGTGCTTATACAGAGTGAATTTAACCCCTTAAGGACCGGGTTTTTTTTCGTTTTTGCATTTTCGTTTTTTGCTCCTTGCCTTTAAAAAATCATAACTCTTTCAAATTTGCACCTAAAAATCCATATGATGGCTTATTTTTTGTGCCACCAATTCTACTTTGTATTGACGTCAGTAATTTTGCCCAAAAATCTACGGTGAAGCGGGAAAAAAAATCATTGTGCGACAAAATTGAAAAAAAAACGCTGTTTTGTAACTTTTGGGGGCTTCCGTTTCTACGTAGTACATTTTTCGGTAAAAATGACACCTGATATGTATTCTGTAGGTCCATACGATTAAAATGATACCTTACTTATATAGGTTTGATTTTGTCGGACTTCTGGAAAAAATCATAACTACATGCAGGAAAATTAATATGTTTAAAATTGTCATCTTCTGACCCCTATAACTTTTTTATTTTTCCGTGTATGGGGCGGTATGAGGGCTCATTTTTTGCGCCGTGATCTGAAGTTTTTAACGGTACCATTTTTGCATTGATAGGACTTATTGATCGCTTTTTATTCATTTTTAAATTATATAAAAAGTGACCAAAAATGCACTGTTTTGGACTTTGGAATTTTTTTGCGCGCACGCCATTGACCGACCGGTTTAATTAATGATATATTTTTATAATTCGGACATTTCCACACGCGGTGATACCATATATGTTTATTTTTATTTTTATTTACACTGTGTTTTTTTTTTTATTGGAAAAGGGGGGTGATTCAAACTTTTAATAGGGGAGGAGTTAAATGATCTTTATTCACTTTTTTTTTTTCACTTTTTTTTTTGCAGTGTTATAGGTCCCATAGGGACCTATAACACTGCACACACTGATCTTCTATGTTGATCACTGGTTTCTCATAAGAAACCAGTGATCAACGATTCTGCCGCATGACTGCTCATGCCTGGATCTCAGGCACTGAGCAGTCATTCGGCGATCGGACAGCGAGGAGGCAGGTAGGGGCCCTCCCGCTGTCCTGTCAGCTGTTCGGGATGCCGCGATTAGCCGCGGCTATCCCGAACAGCCCGACTGAGCTAGCCGGGAACTTTCACTTTAACTTTTAGCCGCACGGCTCAGCTCTGAGCGCGCGGCTAAAGGGTTAATAGCGCGCCGCGCCGCGATCGGCGCTGCGCGCTATTAGAGGCGGGTCCCGGCTTCACTATGACGCCGGGCCCGCCATGATATGATGCGGGGTTACTGTGTAACCCCGCGTTATATCAGAAGAGTAGGACCAAGGACGTACCGGTACGTCCTTGGTCCTTAAGGGGTTAAGTTCCATTTTGACTAAAACTCCAGTGGAAAAACAAGAAGGTTAGAATGTATGTATAGGACTGTTTTTAGTTCTTTTTGCTGTCTTCCAGTACTTTACAGATTCCATAAGGGTTACAGGCTAAGTCCTTATGTTCACAACAGGAGACTATACAGCAGCAGGCCGGTAAGGCTCCATACTACCAAGCCTCATGGGGCTCCATGTATAGTTCTATGATGTTCTGTTGCATGCTGCATGTACAGAGCATTGCTTTTTGAAGAGAATAGCTCCATACATATGACACATACACATCTAATTAAGTGTACCTATTTATAAAGGCAAATTGGAGGTATACGGAAGAAAAGAGTAAAGGCCCATACACTTTTGTGGGTACCCTCCTATACAAAACTCCTATCCTGGCTGAGTGCAATTTTATACAGCAAGAACAGAGACATATCACTGTAAAACTAGGCAGATTTGTCATACTAGTTGCCACCCAACGCTACCAGAATCAAATCTGTAAAATGGCTGACTAGAACTATAAATGGTTTGTCAGTAGAGGAAGTATAACAGAGTTGTTTTTTTCTTGTCATATTAACCAATGTCAGATGTTCTCCCTCTAGTAATGCTGAGCTTCCAGTCTTTGTGCTGAATCAAATTTAACCTAGTGACTGCAAACTCCGCCTACCATCTTTAGGTTGGGTTTAAGCACTATGTAGGCAATTCAAGGAATGTGTTAATGGCTCTGTTTCACTTCTACATTTTTTCATATTGCAGCTGTTCCATCACAACAGCCTGTGTTATGTTTCAAGGCTGGGTGGCGAGGTACATGTATATAAATACCTAAAAAATCTGCTTCTATATCTGTACCCTTCCTTAAAGTTATCATTAGACATGAGATAGGATGTCTGTTCAGGTTGGTCAAATAAAAACAGGCACATCTGCTGTTGCTTATTTTGATATAATGACAGGATCAGATGGAAATCCAAGCTGCTCATTCGCTGTATTTCTCAACAACAAACATCAGAAGTGACCTGCCAACTACCATAGACATGAAGAAATCCAAGGCCACAGCACCAGTAATGGAAGACTCTGTATCTTATAGAAAGAGCTGTAGTTTATTGGTTTACCATATGCAACGTTTTGGCTAGATGTTTAGCCCAGTAGCGCTGCTACTGGAGGGGCGGGGGGGGGGGGGGGGTGTGCTATGCACCCGGTGACACCCCCCCAAGTGGGGTGTCACCATCAAGTGGGAAATAATCCCACGATGGTGTATGCTGCCTGACTGCCCCAACAGAGCTGTAGTCTAGACATGTGCAATTTGTTTCGGCACAAATGTCTAATTTAACGAATTTTACCCTTTTCGGGCATTCGGACCGATCCAAATGCACGAAAACATATTTTGAACATTCCCGAATAGCCACGATAATACGAATAGCAAAATAACGAATGCATTCATTATTTACTGAATGCATGCGGTAAATAACGAATGCATTCGTTATCCGTAAACGAACGTAAAGAATTCATTCTAATAAAAAAAGATAATAAAAAAGATACAGTAGTGATGGAAAAAATTGTATCTAACGAAATGTATCTTTTTTATTATGAAATGTTTATTCATTTTTAAACAGGGATCAATTTATGTGAGCAGGTAAAGCACTAAAAATGTAGCCGACAATAATAAAAATGTAGTGTGTGCGTGTTTTTCACTTTTTAAAAAATGTTTGGGAGTAGTAGTTACCTGTATTAATTGACAGATCGCCGGGGTCCCTTGCGATCCTCTTGTATAATGTATAGATGCGGCGGCCGCTCTTCTATGGTCCCCTGCACTCATGTATATATACACCTATTCATATTTCCCGCAGAGCTGTGATTGGCCAGATGGTTCCAGCCAATCACAGCTCTATGTGAGAAATAGGAATATGTGTATATATATGGCCATGCAGGGGACCATTGGAGAGCGGCCGCCGCATCCATACATTATACAGGAGCATCACCGCGGGTGTCAGGAGTGATACCCGCAGTGATCTTTCCTTAACTACAAGTACTATTACTCCCAACATGGAGTACACTCTGCTCCATGCTGGCAGCTGTAGTACCTGCATTAATAGACAGATCGCAGCGGGTGTAAGAAGTTTCTGACCATTCTTCTAGTTTGCCTAAATCCTTTTCCATTTGGTGGATCCCTCCAGAAACATCAACCCTGTTACATATCTTTGTGTCATCAGCAAAAAGACACACCTTACCATCGAGACCTTCTGTAATATCACTAATGAAGATATTAAACAATATTGGTCCCAGTACAGATCCCTGAGGTATCCCACTGGTGACAAGACCTTGCTCTGAATATTCTCCATTGACTACAACCCTCTGTTGTCTGTTACTCAGCCACTGCCTAATCCACTCAACAATGTTGGAGTCCAAGCTCAATGACTGTAGTTTATTGATGTCTTCTATGTGGGACAGTGTCAAAAGCCTTACTAAAATCTAGATATGCGATATCTACTGCCCCTCTGCCATCTATTATTTTAGTCACCCAGTCAAAAAAATCATGATCTCCCTGAAGTAAACCCATGTTGTTTTTCATCTTGCAGTCCATGGGATTTTAGATGTTCTACAATCCTATCCCCGAGTAGGGTTTCCATTAATTTCCCCACTATTGATGTCAGACTTACTGGTCTATAGTTGCTTGATTCCTCCCTACTACCTTTCTTGTGAATGGGCACGACATTTGCTAATTTCCAATCTTCCGGGATGACTCCTGTTATCATTGATTGGTTAAATAAATCTGTTAACGGTTTTGCTAGCTCACCACTAAGCTCTTTTAAAAATTTTGGGTGTATCCCATCAGACCCCTGTGATTTATTTGTCTTCACTTTAGAAAGCAAATGTATAACCTCTTCTTCTGTAAAGATACATGCATCAAATGATTCCTTAGTTTTCCTCTCTAATGGAGGTCCTTTTCCTTTTTTTTCTTCTGTAAAAACTGAACAGAAGTATTCATTAAGGCAGTCGGCTAGCCCCTAATTCTCTTCTACATACCTTCCTTTGTTTTTAATTTAGTTATTCCTTGTTCTAATTTCTTTTTTCCATTTATATATCTGAAGAATGTCTTATCCCCTTTTTTTACAGACTGAGCTAGTTTTTCTTCTGCCTGCGCTTTAGAAGTTCTTATAACTTGCTTGGCCTCTTTCTGCCTAGTCTTGTAGATTTCCCTATCTTCATTACTCTGCGTTGTTTTATAATTACTAAATGCTAGTTTTTAGTTTTTTATGATTTTGGCCACTTCTGCTGAGTACCATGGTGGTCTCTTCCTTTTTCTGCTTTTCTGACAAGTCTAGTGCAATTTTCTGTTGCCTTCAATAAAGCATCTTTTACGTAGTCCCATTTCTCCTGATCTCCATGTAATTTGGTTCAGTCTCATAGGGACTCATTTATGACTAATCTCATCTTTGAAAAGTCTGTTTTTCTAAAATCTAAAACTTTTGTTTTTGTGTGGTGTGACTCCTACACTGTTCTTATACTAAACCACACTGATTGGTAATCACTAGATCCCAAGCTTTCACCAACAATAACATCATATACCAAATCCCCATTTGTGAATACAAAATCCAAAATGGCCTCCCTCCGGGTTGGCTCCTCAACCACTTGTTGTAGAGATAATCCCAGTAGGGAATTTAGAATATCTGTACTCCTGGCAGAACTGGCTATTTTGGTTTTCCAGTTTATATCCGGAAGATTGAAGTCTCCCATAATGATAACTTCTTCTTTCATTGTCATTTTAGATATTTCTTCAACTAGTAGATCATCTACTTCTTTAACTTGGCCAGGTGGTCTATATATCACACCTACACGAGTTACTGCATGATTACCAAACTGCAATGTAACCCAAACTGACTCTATGGTTGCCTCACTAACTTGTATTAGGTTAGATTTTATACTATCTTTCACATATAGGGCCACTCCTCCTTCTTTCTTGCCTTCTCTGTCTCTTCTGTATAAAGAGTACCCTGGTATGGATATGTCCCAGTCATTCCTTTCATTAAACCATGTCTCAGTAACAGCCACTAAATCTAAATTCTCAGATGCCATTATTTACCCAAGTTCATTGATTTTATTACCTAGACTGCGGGCATTTGTAGACAGGACTCTGAGCTTGTCATTTCTTAACCTCTGGGCTACTGACATGTTCTGGCATTGTTTCAGGGGGCAATTAGACTCATCGAATTTCACTCCTTTGCCCCCCCCCCCTCCTAGTTTAAATACTCCTTAGCAAATTCTTGGAATTGTTCACTGAGTACATTTGTTCCTTTGAGAGAAAGATGCAAACCACCTTTTTGTACAGTTCCTTTCTATTCCAAGTAGAGCTATCATGAGACACAAAGCCAAATCCTTGCTCTTGACACCATTTACTAAGCCATAGTTTGAACTCTTTAATGTGCCTCTGCCTATCATTCTGAACATTATGCACAGGCAGAACTTCAGAAAATGAAACAGTGGATGCAAAATCCTGTACATCATTACCAAGTGTGATAAAAGATTCCTTCACCTCTGAAACTTCATTGCAAGCCAGGTCATTTGTCCCTAGATGGAAAAGAACATCCACTTCCCCTTCCTGCTTTGCTTGCTTAACAATATTAAGAATACGTCTTCTATCTCTTCTAGCAGTAGCTCCCGGGAGACATCTCACAAAACCATTTTCCTTAAGCTCCACACTCCTTATGATTGAATCCCCCAGCAACAGCTGCTTCCTTTTAGATTTTACTTTATCTTTTTTGTCCTTGGCTGCAGTCTTGTATACATTAGACATATGAGTCGATGGGTCCACACCTTCTGAGCTTGAGCCAATATCCATGTTGCCCTTACATTGTGAAAGTGCTGCAAATGAATTATGGAGACCCACAGACTGTGGAACATGTCTTCTATTCACAACTTTAAGTCTTCCCGAACCAACAGTAACCCATCTGCCATTTCTAGGGGTCCTCTGTGGCAGTGGCATTGCAGCAGTCCCAGCCTAAGTTTGTTTAATAGATAATTTAAACATCTCAGATTTCAAAAATGCTATTTCCTGCTGCAGTAAGGAGAACTGTCTACAGATCTGGCAGCATCCAAACCTCCTAAGAGTGGAACCTTTTTTTTTAGAGTGTTCTATTAAAAAATCAAATAGGAACAAGGGTCTGGGTGTATTTTAGACTCTTACACTTTACTTCCAATGCTTCTTCATACAAGAATACTTTTCATACAGGAATAGTGTACTTGAACATAATGCAAAATCACCCAGTGCATATTAAATCTTAATCCTTCCAGTACGTATCAGCTGCTGTATACTACAGAGGAAGTTCTTTTCTTTTTGAATTTCCTTTCTGTCTGACCACAGTCCTCTCTGCTGTCACTTCTGTCCACTTAGGAACTCTTTTCTGTCTGACTGTTGTCAGACAGAAAAGAAATAAAAAAAAAAAAAGAACTTCCTGTTTAGCATACAGCAGATGGTAAGGATTACTATTTTTTAACAGAAGTAATTTACAAGTCTGTTTAACTTTATGGCACCAGTTGTTTAAAAAATAAATAAATAGTTTTCCACTGGAGTACTCCTTTAACTTTGAACACTGTGCATAATATTTATTCTTTGTAGTCTTATATTTACGGCAATTATTAGTCTACAAGGTTTTTACCACTTTTCATCAGGGACAGCTAAATACACATTAGTACACTAATTGAGGTACTTATAATATGTGCATCTATATCACATAATAATTTCATAATATAGATATATATATATATATATATATATATATAATTTATTTATTTTTTTCTCTACATAGACCGCTACCTTCCCTGTTTGATTACCATCACATAACCCACTGCCATATTGCTGTTACCTTACTGTATTGGTAATAAAATTCTTTTATTTTTGAATAAATTTTTTGTCTTGTTCACAGTGCTCTCTGCTGACACCTCTGGAGGTGTCAGGAACTGTCCAGAGCAGCATAGGTTTGCAATGGGGATTTTCTCCTGCTCTGGACAGTTCCTGTGGACAAGACAAAAAAAGAAATTCAAAAAGAAAAGAATTTCCTCTGTAGCATACAGCTGCTAAAAAGTACTGGAAGTATAAATTTAAGAATCTGTTTTCCACCGGAGTACCCCTTTAAGGGGCTCTCAGGAGCTCAATAACAGCAGTGAGAACAAATAAATTTTTTAATAAAAAGTACTCTGCAAAGTACTAATAGTATCTACTGCCAGTTTCATAGGATTAACTTTTCCCTTTAACCCCTTAAGGACTCAGGGTTTTTCTGTTTTTGCACTTTCTTTTTTTCCTCCTTACCTTTTAAAAATCATAACCCTTTCAATTTTCCACCTAAAAATACATATTATGGCTTAATTATTGCGTCGCCAATTCTACTTTGCAGTGACATTAGTCATTTTACCCAAAAATGCACAGCGAAATGGAAAAAAAAATCATTGTGCGACAAAATCAAAGAAAAAACGCCATTTTGTAACTTTTGGGGGCTTCCGTTTCTACGCAGTGCATATTTCGGTAAAAATTACGCCTTATCATTATTCTGTAGGTCCATATGGTTAAAATGATACCCTACTTATATAGGTTTGATTTTGTCGCACTTCTGGAAAAAATCATAACTACATGCAGGAAAATTTATACGTTTAAAAATGTCATCTTCTGACCCCTATAACTTTTTTATTTTTCCACGTATGGGGCGGTATGAGGGCTCATTTTTTGCGCCGTGATCTGAAGTTTTTATCGGTATGATTTTTGTTTTGATCGGACTATTTGTTCACTTTTTATTCATTTTTTAATGGTATAAAAAGTGACCAAAATATGCTTTTTTGGACTATGGAATTTTTTTGCGCGCACGCCATTGACCGTGCGGTTTAATTAATGATATATTTTTATAGTTCGGAAATTTACGCACGCGGCGATACCACATATGTTTATTTATTTTATTTTTTTACACTGTTTTATTTTTGGGGGGGAAAAGGGGGGTGATTCAAACTTTTATTAGGGAAGGGGTTAAATGACCTTTATTAACACTTTTTTTTTACATTTTTTTTGCAGTGTTATAGGTCCCATAGGGCTATAACACTGCACACACTGATCTCTCATCCTGATCACAGGCGTGTATTAACACGCCTGTGATCAGTGTTATCGGCGCTTGACTGCTCCTGCCTGGATCTCAGGCACGGAGCAGTCATTCGCCGATCGGACACCGAGGAGGCAGGTAAGGGCCCTCCCGGTGTCCGGTCAGCTGTTCGGGATGCCGTGATTTCACCGCGGCGGCCCCGAACAGCCCGACTGAGCAGCCGGGTCACTTTCACTTTTGCTTTAGAAGCGGCGGTCAGCTTTGACCGCCGCTTCTAAAGGGTTAATACCACACATCGCCGCGATCGGCGATGTGTGGTATTAGCCGCGGGTCCCGGCCGTTGATGAGCGCCGGGACCGACGCGATATGATGCGGGATCGCGGCGCAATCCCGCTTCATATCGCGGGAGTCGGCGCAGGACGTAAATATATGTCCTGCGTCGTTAAGGGGTAAAAGGAGAACAGTAAAAATATACTCCTGTATAGCTAATATATCAATAATATCAGATTTTCTCTGTCACGCAATCTTTTCTTTAAAACTTTTTTATGGATAGTAGTAAAGTAAACACTTCTCTGTTCCAGGCTGTGCAAATATTTAAAGAGTACTAAGAAATGCCTGAACATAGAGATTCAGAGAACTGAGGTCAGTGAGTTAATTTGCTTTTAGCACTGTGGACAATGTATAGGAAGCTTCATCCCCAGATGGTGAATCATGTGAACTGCTATTTAAGGGGTATTTCAGGATCTGTTTTTATTTGACTATGCTACAGGGGCTGAAAAGTTAGTGTAGTTCATAATATAGTGTCTGTACCTGTGTGTGTCAGTGGTCTTACAATTCTTCTGTGATTATCGCCCCAATATTTATTTTTAACATCATACAAAATTACTCATGTCTCGGGATTTCCCAGGTTGCAGTGCGTCAAGACCTGACATCACTAGTCAGGTGATCAGAGGGAGCCTGTACTGCTTCAACTTTGCAACAGCTGTAGGCCCCCTGATTAGAAAACACTGTGTTTCAATGGGTGTGGTGGAGGAAGGACCTCAAACTTTCAAGCATGGAACTGTTGGATGAGTAGTTTAGAAAACAAAAAGCAACAGGAAAAGCCCAGTTCTGGCAGGTAAGTACTTAAATCCCCTTATGGTGGATAACCCCTTTTACCTCCT
The DNA here is from genome assembly GCF_029499605.1 of Hyla sarda. Taxonomy (NCBI): domain Eukaryota; kingdom Metazoa; phylum Chordata; class Amphibia; order Anura; family Hylidae; genus Hyla; species Hyla sarda. The sequence goes on along the minus strand of NC_079194.1, from coordinate 117,440,135 downwards.
AAGGATGCAGGGCGTACCTGTATGCCCTGCACCCGGTCCCGGTGTTTAAAACGGGTCACGCCTTGTTGGTCCCGGCTGCTAGTCATAGCCCGGGACACCGACCATTGTGCCGTGCGCTATTAACCCTTCAGACGCGGCTAGGACGCCAGCTAGGACGCGAGCGGAGACCCCCTTACCTTGCTCCGTCGCGTCCAATCGGTGTTTGATTGCTCCAAGCCTGAGCTACAGGCTTGAGCAATCAAGCCCTTAGAATGCTGATCCATGCAAAGCTATGGTTTTGCAGGGATCAGGGTAAAAGATCAGGGTAAAAGATCAGGGATGCAGGGATCAGGGTAAAAGATCAGTGTGTGCAGTGCTGCACACACTGCAAAAAAAAGTGAAAAAAAAAGCTAACAAAGGTCATTTAACCCCTTCCCTAAGAAAAGTTTGAATCACCCCCCTTTTCCCATAAAAAACTGTGTAAATAAAAATAAACATATGTGGTATCGCCGTGTGCGTAAGTAAACATATGTGGTATCGCCGCGTGCGTAAAAATATATTGTTAATTAAACCACACGGTCAATGGCATACGCGCATAAAAATTCCATAGTCAAAATAGCATATTTTTGGTAACTTTTTATATAATAAAAAAATGAATAAAAAGCGATCAAAAAGTCCGATCAATGCAAAAATGGTACCGATAAAAACTTGAGAACATGGTGCAAAAAATGAGCCCTCATACCGGCCCGTAAGCGGAAAAATAAAAAGTTATAGGGGTCAGATGATGACAATTTTAAACATATACATTTTCCTGCATGTAGTTATGATTTTTTCCGAAGTACGACAATATCCAACCTATATAAGTAGGGTATCATTTTAATTGTATGGACGTACAGAATAAAGATAAGGTGTTATTTTTACCGAAAAATGCACTGCGTAGAAACGGAAGCCCCCAAAAGTTACAAAATGACATTTTTTCTTAAATTTTATCTCACAATGAATTTTTTTTCCGATTCACCGTCATATGGAATTTTATGTGCAAAAGTGAAAGCGTTATGATTTTTAGAAGGTGATGAGGAAAAATGAGAATGCAAAAAATGGAAAAACGCTGAGTTCTAAAGGGGTTAAGGAAGGCATAGATTCTACAAATGGCATATGTTGTTTACAGAAATATGTTTGATTTATTTTTTAATGTTAAAATACTACTCTTGGGTATATCTGAGCATCAATTTTTTGTGAAAAGCTTGTTTGCACACATTTTTTAAACCCTTAGAGTTATAGTAAATACAGTGGGCTGTGGCGCCCACCCTTCTATGCTGTAAAGACCCACCGTATTTATTAAAAGTGGTGGTTGCAGTGTAAAGTTTATGTGGCAGCCATAATAGGGAGGGTGGGCACTATGGCCCACTGCATTTACTATAATTTACACATTAGGGCAAATCTATGCCAGCTCATACCTGGTGTCAATTTCTAAGGCTGTCGGGTGGGCAGCCACAGATACACCTTATTTACCGAGAGGCTGAAAGCTGACACAGGCTGCTTTCTCATAAGACTATTGTATTAAACTCTGTTTTTAGTAAATTCCCCCATGTAATGCTTTGTACTGTAAGTACCCTAGAGGCAGCTCCTGCAACTGCAACTCCTAGGTTAGTGCAGCACCAACCAAAGTCATTGTCACGTATTCTTCCATTGTTCTCTCTTAAAAAGGATGATTTGAAAATATTTGTGGAATGCTTTCTATAGACAAATGAAATGTCAAAATAATGCAAAACTCTCAGCATGTCTATAAAGCCATAGGCTAGTTATAGGTATCCGAGCTTGCCAAGTGGAACCCTGTATTGAGGCGTTGTTCTCTTCTATCTATATGTCATCAAGGTGTGACTCTAACAGGGAAATAATTCTTGCAGTAGGTGATCTCCCACACACATTTTGCAAAAGCATTCTTTTTTTTTAATCTAGGTTCATTACAAAATACAGACAAAAAATAGAAACATTTGTGTTAAGTGGGTAACATTCAGATCTTTACTAGTTGTTACTTCTTTGGATGTGACTAGGGATGAGCAAACCGAATCTGACGTATCCGAATTTGTTACGAATTTCAGGAAGAATTTGACTTGCAACGAATGCGAATATTGCCACGATTCCATCACGCAAATTGCTTCATTAAACTCCATTTAGTGTGGTCCAGGCTCCAGGGAATCTAAAATGGCGGATCCACATGTGAGAACATGGGGCAAGGAATCCAGGGAAAGCGTGAAAAGGGTAGGTGGGATGACCCTGAATCACATGCAGCATGCAGCCTATCTGTTACGCCTAGCGCTCCGGGTCCCCGCTCCTCCCCGGAGCGCGTACGGCGTCTCTCTCTCCGCAGCGCCCCGGTCGGTCCCGCTGACCGGGAGCGCTGCACTGTCATGGCCGTCGGGGATGCGATTCGCACAGCGGGACGCGCCCGCTCGCGAGTCGCATCCCAGGTCACTTACCCGTTCCCGTCCCCTGCTGTCATGTGCTGGCGCGCGCGGCTCCGCTCTCTAGGGCGCGCGCGCGCCAGCTCCCTGAGACTTAAAGGGCCAGTGCACCAATGATTGGTGCCTGGCCCAATTAGCTTAATTGGCTTCCATCTGCTCCCTGCCTTTATCTGACCTCCTCCCATGCACTCCCTTGCCGGATCTTGTTGCCTTGTGCCAGTGAAAGCGTTTTGTGTGTCCAAAGCCTGTGTACCAGTACTTCTGCTATCACCCTGACTACGAACCTTGCCGCCTGCCCCCGACCTTCTGCTACGTCCGACCTTGCTTCTGTCTACTCCCTTGTACCGCGCCTATCTTCAGCAGCCAGAGAGGTTGAGCCGTTGCTAGTGGATACGACCTGGTCACTACCGCCGCAGCAAGTCCATCCCGCTTTGCGGCGGGCTCTGGTGAAAACCAGTAGTGACTTAGAACCGGTCCACTAGCACGGTCCACGCCAATCCCTCTCTGGCACAGAGGATCCACCTCCTGCCAGCCGGCATCGTGACAGTAGATCCGGCCATGGATCCCGCTGAAGTTCCTCTGCCTGTTGTCGCCGACCTCCCCACACTGGTCGCCCAGCAAGCCCGACAGATTGCCCAACAAGATCACCAGCTGTCGTACTTGACCACCATGACTCAGCAACTCCAGTCGCAGCTACAACAGATTCAGTCTCAGCTACAGCAGCAGCAACCATCTCCTCCGCCAGCTCCTGCACCTCTTCCGCAGCCTCCGCCTGTCCTTGCCGGACAAATTTAATGGGGACTCTAAGTTTTGCCGTGGCTTTCTTTCGCAATGTTCCCTGCATTTGGAGATGATGTCGGATCAGTTTCCTACTGAAAGGTCTAAGGTGGCTTTCGTAGTCAGCCTTCTGTCTGGAAAAGCCCTGTCATGGGCCACACCGCTCTGGGACCGCAATGACCCCGTCACTGCCTCTGTACACTCCTTCTTCTCGGAAATTCGAAGTGTCTTTGAGGAACCTGCCCGAGCCTCTTCTGCTGAGACTGCCCTGCTGAACCTGGTCCAGGGTAATTCTTCCGTTGGCGAGTACGCCATACAATTCCGTACTCTTGCTTCTGAACTTTCCTGGAATAATGAGGCCCTCTGCGCGACCTTTAAAAAAGGCCTATCCAGCAACATTAAAGATGTTCTGGCCGCACGAGATACTCCTACCAACCTGCATGAACTCATTCATCTAGCCACTCGCATTGACATGCGTTTTTCTGAGAGGCATCAAGAGCTCCGCCAGGAAAAAGACTTAGATCTCTGGACACCTCTCCCACAGTCTCCATTGCAATCTGCGCCTAGGCCTCCCGCCGAGGAGGCCATGCAAGTGGATCGGTCTCGCCTGACCCTGGAAGAGAGGAATCGCCGTAAGGAAGAGAATCTTTGTCTGTACTGTGCCAGTACCGAACATTTTTTGGTGGATTGCCCCATCCGTCCTCCACGTCTGGGAAACGCACGCTCGCACCCAGCTCTCGTGGGTGTGGCGTCTCTTGATGCTAAGTCGGCTTCTCCACGTCTCACGGTGCCTGTACGGATTTCTTCTTCAGCCAGCTCTTCCCTCTCAGCCGTGGCCTGCCTGGACTCTGGTGCCTCTGGGAATTTTATTCGGGAGTCCTTGGTGAATAAATTCCGCATCCCGGTGACCCGTCTTGTCAAGCCACTCCACATTTCCGCGGTCAACGGAGCCAGGTTGGATTGCACCGTGCGTTTCCGCACGAAGCCCCTCCTAATATGCATCGGACCTCATCATGAGAAAATTGAGTTTTTGGTCCTCTCCAATTGCACTTCTGAAGTTCTCCTTGGACTACCCTGGCTTCAACACCATTCCCCAACCCTGGATTGGTCCACAGGGGAGATCAAGAGCTGGGGTACCTCTTGCTTCAAGGACTGCCTTAAACCGGTTCCCAGTACTCCCTGCCGTGACCCTGTGGTTCCTCCTGTATCCGGTCTCCCTAAGGTCGTTATGGACTCTGCCCGCCTTAAGAAGTGCCTCTCCCCCCCTCCCAGTCCAGTCAGGCAAGCCTCGGTGCCTCCTCATGGCCCTCGTCCTGGTGTCACACTGCCCCGTGCCAGGCCTCGCCCTCTGCCCTCCCTCCCCATTCCCACTCCTGCTGTACTGCCTGCCGTTGAGGAATCCCTCCATCCTTTCCCGGTGTCCTCATCCCAGGGGAGGCAGTTACCGGACAAAGAGAAGGGGAGACCTAAGGGGGGGGGTACTGTTACGCCTAGCGCTCCGGGTCCCCGCTCCTCCCCGGAGCGCGTACGGCGTCTCTCTCTCCGCAGCGCCCCGGTCGGTCCCGCTGACCGGGAGCGCTGCACTGTCATGGCCGTCGGGGATGCGATTCGCACAGCGGGACGCGCCCGCTCGCGAGTCGCATCCCAGGTCACTTACCCGTTCCCGTCCCCTGCTGTCATGTGCTGGCGCGCGCGGCTCCGCTCTCTAGGGCGCGCGCGCGCCAGCTCCCTGAGACTTAAAGGGCCAGTGCACCAATGATTGGTGCCTGGCCCAATTAGCTTAATTGGCTTCCATCTGCTCCCTGCCTTTATCTGACCTCCTCCCATGCACTCCCTTGCCGGATCTTGTTGCCTTGTGCCAGTGAAAGCGTTTTGTGTGTCCAAAGCCTGTGTACCAGTACTTCTGCTATCACCCTGACTACGAACCTTGCCGCCTGCCCCCGACCTTCTGCTACGTCCGACCTTGCTTCTGTCTACTCCCTTGTACCGCGCCTATCTTCAGCAGCCAGAGAGGTTGAGCCGTTGCTAGTGGATACGACCTGGTCACTACCGCCGCAGCAAGTCCATCCCGCTTTGCGGCGGGCTCTGGTGAAAACCAGTAGTGACTTAGAACCGGTCCACTAGCACGGTCCACGCCAATCCCTCTCTGGCACAGAGGATCCACCTCCTGCCAGCCGGCATCGTGACACTATCTATATAATATATAGATATATATATATAATCGGCAGCCATATTACAGCCAATCACTTCAGCCTTTCACTGCAGAGAGATAGAAAGGGACAGACAGCGCTGTGTGTTGCACAGAAAAGCTTTTTTCCAGCAGCGATTCACCTCCTAGTCAAATCAACATTCTGTTGCACAGAGAGAGGCACAGAGAGCAGTGTGTGTTTCACAGAAAAGCATTCTTACTGCAGCGATTCACCTCCCAGTCACTGTCAACAGTGTTCTATTACAGAGAAGGACAGAGTGCAGTGTGTTGCACAGTGTGTTGCACAGAACAGCAGTGATTCAGCTAAATCCTGCCTAGAAGCACTGATAGGGAAGGGAGTGAGATTAAGAGAAAAAATGCAATTTTGGGTATAGTACACAGCAATTGTTTGCTGCAGCACTGGTGTACTTTTTTAAGCATACTGTAGCGCATTTTTCTCCCCTCATAAGTGCATACCACACACGTAAATCTAAGTGGTGTATTATTTTGTTCCTGTTAAAGTCTCAAGGGCCTAGATACTGTGAAAGGCCGGGAAAAAGTACTCACTGGCTGGTGTTGTACACAAATACTTTTCTAAGCATACTGTGGAACATTTTCCTCCCCTTATAAGTACATACCACATACGTCCATCTTAGTGGTGTACTATTTTGTTCCTGTTAAAATCTCAAGGGCCTAGATACCGTGAAAGGCCAGGCAAAAATACTCACCGGCTGGTGTTGTACACAAATACTTTTTTAAGTGTAGTGGAGTGTATTGTACTCCCCTCATTTACGCACTATGTCAGGCAGAGAAGTGCCAGGACGTGCACAGAGGAGTGGCAGAGGCCTAAATTCATCAGGCAGAGGTTGCAGCAGACTAGGGGCAAGGGGCAGCAGGAGTCCCAGTGAGAGGCCTGAGATCTCAGTATCAGCTAGCGGTTGTGTCTCGACCAGCAACCAATATGCCATCATCGATTGGTTAACACGGTCATCCATTACCTCACAAGTGACGTCGGTGAGTTCCTCAGACACAACCCTCAGTTGGCATGGTTCATAAGCAGTCTTCTTGAGGAACCTGAGGAGAGCAGACACAACTCGATGATGATGATGAAACCGATCACACTTGGGAGCCGGGTGCAGAAGGGGCTCCATAATCAGGGGAAGAGGGTTGCAGGTTGTCTGTGAGGCAGCAGCTGAGCCAGCAAGGTGGCGGCATGGTTGGCAGACAGCATGGTGGCAGAAGTGGAAAGTCTAGAGCCAAACATGCCCAGGGTAGACCATCTGCTTAGCGGCAGCCTACCTTCCCAGGAGGTAGTGAAACAGGGGTTCCTGGAGTCGGCGGCAGTAGCAGTCAATCAGTGTGGACTGTTGGTGGGAAAATCAGCTACTCAGCAGTGTGGTAGTTTTTCATCAAGCATCCGGAGGAGGTTAACCTGGCCATATGCAAAATGTGTCGGCAGAAAAGGAAGTGTGGCCAAGGTCCCAATGTTGGTTCTACTGCCAACATATGCAGCGTCACCATAAAGCAGCCTGGGAGAACCGTGGCTCGGATGTGGTGGTCCAGCCTACTGCATCACCCAGTGGCACGCCACTCCCTATTTCAGCCAGCCAAGGCTCCACCACCTCAGCCGAAGAGAGCTGTGTGTCACACCCATCTTATGTCTCTCGAGTCCTTCGGCTAGCAATCCATCGGCGAAGCCATGTCCAAAAGACAACAGTATGTGCCCACTCATCCAATGGCACAGAAGCTGATTGTGCTCCTGTCCAAGTTGCTGGTGCTGCAGTCCCTCCCTTTTCAAGTGGTAGACTCTGCACCTTTCAGAGAACTGATGGCTTGTGCCGAGCCCAGGTGGAGAGTGCCAAGCCGTAATTTCTTTGTGAAGAAAGTAGTACCAGCCCTGCACAATTTTGTGGAACAGAAGGTGGGCCAGTCCTTGAGCCTGTCGGTGTGTACCAAAGTGCACGGCAGCGCCAACGTGTGGAGCTGTAACTACGGTCAGGGACAATACATGTCCTTTACAGCCCACTGGGTGAATGTGGTTCACAGCCACAACAATAGCAACCTGGACAGGTCACCCCGCTTCTGCCTCCACGCTCTCAAGCCGTTGGTCTTGTGACAGTGTGTGACTGCACCTCCTCATCCTCTACCGTGTCCTCAGCCTCCACTGCACGGACAAGTCTCAGTTCCCCTCCAGCATACCATGTGTGCAGGGCACGGTGGTGTCACACTGTTCTTCACATGGTTTGCCTTGGTGAAAGGAGTCACACGGGGAGGAACTGCTAAAAGTCATTTATCAAGAAATCGAATCATGGCTTACTCCATGAAAACTGGAAATGGGAACCATGGTGACCAACGGGAAGAACATCTTGTCTGCGCTGCAACAAGGAAGCCTGAGACATGTGCCCTGCAGGGGCACATGTGTTCAATCTGGTTGTCAAGTGGTTCCTGAAGTGTTCCCCAATCTGCAAGACATCCTAACATTGGGAAGGAAACTTTGCATGCACTTCGGCCACACCCTCCTTGAGCTGCAGCGTCAGAACGGCATCCCCCAACATAGTCTGATTTTCCACACGCAGGAATTCCCCCCTCCATCTGTCCGAATATAAGAACAGAGAAATGCCATCACCAATTTCTTGATGATCCAAGCGGATAGGGGGACTCCCCTGTGTAACTTCAATGTCAACCTGTGGCAGCTCATACGTGACAACTGACGTTTGCTAAGGCCCTTTGAGGAAGCCACATTATTAGTCAGTCACCAGGATTACGGGTAAACAACATAATTCCACTGCTTCATCTACTACAACACGTGTTGGAAACGATGGCTGGTCAGGGCACTGGAAATGTGGCCACATGAGCCCTGTGGGGGCTGAACTGGAGGAGGGCCACAGTGGAGCACAGTTTAGGTTTCGTGAGATGGGCTGTTTTTCTAGTCATCTGACAGGAGAGGAAGAGCAGGAGCAGCTAGAGGAGCTATAGGGTTATGAGGAAGGCGAGACAGTGGACCCAGACACACCATGGCAGTTTGCAGTGGAGATGGAGGCAGGGAGTCCCTCCGAGTCACTTGCACAAATGGTACGATGCATGCACACTTGCTTGCGTAGTGACTGCAGAATTGTCACCATTTGGCAGCAGGATTGTTGTGCGGTAATAACTCAATTAGGAATTATGGTCATAAAAATATGAATTATGAAACATTTTAAATTATTACAAATATCAAAATTAGGACATGGTGAATTGAAGATAAAGCCAATCAATACAATTCACATCTGAGTCCGACTATTTCCTCAGATATCAACAAATTCTTTTTATGACGGGATGACATTAATGCTTAAAGGGGTATTCCAGGCCAAAACTTTTTTTTATATATCAACTGGCTCCGGAAAGTTAAACAGATTTGTAAATTACTTCTATTAAAAAATCTTAATCCTTCCAAAAGTTATTAGCTTCTGAAGTTGAGTTGCTGTTTTCTGTCTAACTGCTTTCTGATGACTCACATCCCAGGAGCTTTGCAGCTCCTATGGGGATATTTTCCCATCATGCACAGCTGCCGAGACGTGACATCATCATTGAGCAGTTAGACAGAAAACTTCAGAAGCTAATAACTATTGGAAGGATTAAGATTTTTTAATAGAAGTAATTTACAAATCTGTTTAACTTTCCGGAGCCAGTTGATATATATAAAAAAGTTTTGGCCTGGAATACCCCTTTAACCCCTTAAGGACGCAGGACGTAAATGTACGTCCTGGTGAGGTGGTACTTAACTGTCACGATTCGACTTCCAGGTAGTGGATCCTCTGTGTCAGCGAGGGATTGGCGTGGACCGTGCTAGTGGACCGGTTCTAAGAGGCTACTGGTGTTCACCAGAGCCCGCCGCAAAGCGGGATGGTCTTGCTGCGGCAGTAGCAACCAGGTCGTATCCACTAGCAACGGCTCAACCTCGCTGACTGCTGAGAAGGCGTGGGACAGAAGGACTAGGCAGAGGCAAGGTCAGACGTAGCAGAAGGTCGGGGCAGGCGGCAAGGTTCGTAGTCAAGATGGATAGCAGAAGTTCAGGTAACACAGGCTTTGGACACACTAAACGCTTTCACTGGCACAAGGCAACAAGATCCGGCAAGGGAGTGCAGGGGCAGTGAGCAGATATAGTCTGGGAGCAGGTGGGAGCCAATTAAGCTAATTGGGCCAGGCACCAATCATTGGTGCACTGGCCCTTTAAGTCTCAGAGAGCTGGCGCGCGCGCGCCCTAGAGAGCGGAGCCGCGCGCGCCAGCACATGACAGCAGGGGACCGGGACGGGTAAGTGACCTGGGATGCGATTCGCGAGCGGGCGCGTCCCGCTGTGCGAATCGCATCCCCGACGGCCATGACAGTGCAGCGCTCCCGGTCAGCGGGACTGACCGGGGCGCTGCGGGGAGAGAGATGCCGTGAGCGCTCCGGGGAGGAGCGGGGACCCGGAGCGCTAGGCGTAACATTAACGCACCAGGACGTACATTTACGTCCTGTGCATAACCGCGGGCATCGGAGCGATGCCCGTGTCATGCGCGGCTGATCCCGGCTGCTGATCGCAGCCAGGGACCCGCCGGCAATGGCCGACGCCCGCGATCTCGCGGGTGTCCGCCATTAACCCCTCAGGTGCCGGGATCAATACAGATCCCGGCATCTGCGGCAGTTCGCGATTTAAATGAACGATTGGATCGCCCGCAGCGCTGCTGCGGGGATCCGATCAATCAGAACGCCGGACGGAGGTCCCCTCACCTTCCTCCGTCCGGCTCCCGGCGTCTCCTGCTCTGGTCTGAGATCGAGCAGACCAGAGCAGGAGATGACCGATAATACTGATCTGTTCTATGTCCTATACATAGAACAGATCAGTATTAGCAATCATGGTATTGCTATGAATAGTCCCCTATGGGGACTATTCAAGTGTAAAAAAAAATGTAAAAAATCCCCTCCCCCAATAAAAAAGTAAAACGTCCGTTTTTTCCTATTTTACCCCCAAAAAGCGTAAAAAACATTTTTTATAGACATATTTGGTATCGCCGCGTGCGTAAATGTCCGAACTATTAAAATAAAATGTTAATGATCCCGTACGGTGAACGGCGTGAACGAAAAAAAAAAATCCAAAATTCCTACTTTTTTAATACATTTTATTAAAAAAAATTATAAAAAATGTATTAAAAGTTTGTTATATGCAAATGTGGTATCAAAAAAATACAGATCATGGCGCAAAAAATGAGCCCCCATACCGCCACTTATACGGAAAAATAAAAAAGTTAGAGGTCATCAAAATAAAGGGATTATAAACGTACTAATTTGGTTAAAAAGTTTGTGATTTTTTTTAAGCGCAACAATAATATAAAAGTATATAATAATGGGGATCATTTTAATCGTATTGACCCTCAGAATAAAGAACACATGTCATTTTTACCATAAATTGTACGGCGTGAAAACAAAACCTTCCAAAATTAGCAAAATTGCGTTTTTCGTTTTCATTTCCCCACAAAAATAGTGTTTTTTGGTTGCGCCATACATTTTATGATATAATGAGTGATGTCATTACAAAGGACAACTGGTCGCGCAAAAAACAAGCCCTCATACTAGTCTGTGGATGAAAATATAAAAGAGTTATGATTTTTAGAAGGCGAGGAGGAAAAAATGAAAACGTAAAAATTAAATTGTCTGAGTCCTTAAGGCCAAAATGGGCTGAGTCCTTAAGGGGTTAAGGATGTAGTTTTGCAATATACAATACACAGGTATTATAAAAGTATGCAGATTTATTGGTTATAAGGTTATAAACATAAATGAGTAAAAAACAGATGTATGCAAATGAATATCAATTAGATATATTAGTAAACATTACAAGCTTGTTCATTGACTACATATAGTAGAACAATACATGTGAGTAGTAAGTAACTTGTTACAATAAAACAAAAGCTACTAGGTTAGGAATATCATATAAGAAAAAGGTTATATATCACTGTGTTCAGAGGAAACCTTATGATATCAAGATGGGCAATATCTAATCATAGACATATTAATATGGAATGCTAAATACACTCCGCCCTCCTTCTAACCAACTACATATCACATGACTCCATGAAGAGGCAAATCCATCTAAGGATATAAACATGGAAGAAATTTAATATACTTCCGCCCCATTCTGGACTATTTTCTATTAGTGTTGCTCGCGAATATTCGCAATTCGAATATTATTCGCGAATATCGCATATTCGCGAATTCGCGAATTTCGCGAATATAGCGCTATATATTCGTAATTACGAATTTTTTTTTTTTTTTTTTTTTTTTTTTTTTTATTCACAGTACACATCACAGTGATCACCCCTCTCTGCTTCCAGCTTGTGTGGTGTAAAGAAGGCTCTAATACTACTGTGTGAGACTGGCGTGCGAAAATTTGCATATGCGAAGATTAGTGTATGCTAATTTTCACATATGCAAATTTTCGAGTATGCGAATTTCCTATATGCTAATTTTCACATATGTTAATTTTCGCATACGCGAAATTTCGCATATGCGAAAATAAAACGAGAATATAACGAATATGCGAATATTCGCGAATATATGACGAATATTCGTCCATATATTCGCGAATATTCGCGAATTCGAATATGGCCTATGCCGCTCAACACTATTTTCTATACATGATCTTGGTAAGACATTAAGACAAATAGCAGAGTTTTATGATCTCACTAGACTATATTTTAGGAAGCAAGTTTCCTGTGTGGAAATATACTTATAACACTTAGTTTGGCGAGTAGGAATTCTATCAATATGTGTAAGCAATTATTTCATGCATTGATAGATTATGAGTCTTGATTCTTCTGCAGGTAGGATGAAGTCTCACAATATCCTAAAACTATAATCTCAATATGGAGATAATTAATTATTTTCTTTAAGTATTGATGTGATGCAAAGACCTCTAAAAGGTGGACGGGAACAACGTATGGTCCATTGTAACCGGTGGGGGTAAAAACTTCCCCTGTAAGTCCCTACTCTCGCATTATTAATTCCCTTCTTTGCAAGTGTTACTCGCCCTAAAAAGGGCAGCCCCACACAGGAACCTCTCCCTATTTCCACCTAAAAACACTGTTATTTCCCAGGGTTTTTAGGTGGAAATAGAGAGAGTTTCCTGTGTGGGGCCGCCCTTTTTAGAGTGAGTGACACTTGCCAAGAAGAGAATTAATAGGGTGAGAGTAGGGCCTTACAGTGGAAGATTTTACCCCCACCTGCTACAATGGACAATATGTTGTTCCCTTTCACCTTTTCAAGGAAAGTGTTACCCGTCTTAAAAAGGGTGGCCTCACACAGGAACCAATCCCTATTTCCACTTAAAAAACCTGGGAAATGGCAGTGTTTGTAGGTGGAAATAGGGAGAGGTTCCTGTGTGGGGCCGCCCTTTTTAGAGCGAGTAACACTTGCCAAGAAGGGAATTAATAATGCGAGAGTAGGGCCTTAAAGGGGAAATGTTAACCCCCTACCGGTTACAATGGACCATTTGTTGTTCTCTCTAGCTTTTAGAGGTCTTTGCATCACATCAATACTTGGTGGTGGTTGTGGCACATGGTGTTTTTTGCAAACCTTTCCTTTGGTTTGATTTAAAAAAAAAATTGGGGCCATACATTTTGTCCTAAGCATATTATTAAAAGTTACGTTTTACGTAATTTATATCCTAACAATTTACTTGTGCACACTAACATTTTTACAAAACAGACCATTTTCTTCTGCCTCAGCTACTATTCTGATCCTGCCACCCGCCTGATGCCACACACCTGATGCTTTTTTCATCCACTTGTTATGTTATGCGTTCCGGCCCTACAAGCTGGCTGTGAGCGCATGGTCCCGTTACCTGCTGCTGCTGGTGAGGCTGGGACACGCATCGCAGGAAGTGCCCGCATGCGAGCCCCAGTCTGTCACTCACCTGGTGCTTCTCCTGCCTCCGCCTCTCTGCTATGGCGCGCATGCCCGCATGCGAGCCCGAGTCTATAACTCACCTTGTGCTTCTCCTGCCTCCGCCTCTGCCTCTCTGCTCTGGCACGCATGTCCCCTTCCCCTAGGGCGCACGCGCGCTGGAGCTTTAAAATTTTAAGGGCCAGTGCGCTCATTAGTATAATTCACCTGTGGTTAATTGATAAATTCCTCCACCCTCCTAACTTCCCTGCCGGATCTTTGTTGCCTTAAGCCTTAGAGAAAGTATTCCTGTTATTGCCTTGCTGTGTATCTGATCCTTTTCTCCGTGACCTGACATTGCTCCTTGCCGCCTGCCTACAGAACATTTGCTAAGTTCCTGACTACGCTACTGTGCTGCCTGCCCTGACCTTCTGCTATCCTGACTACAAGCTGTCTTATCCCTCCTTTGCCTTGCATCTCCTCAGCCGCCTGTGTGGTTGAGCTATGCCAGGGGTAGTGACCTGGGTGCAGCCTGCCACAGCAAGTCCATCCCGCTTTTCGGCGGGCTCTAGTGAAAATCAGCGGTACCTTAGACTCCGCTCCCTGGTACGGTCCGAGTCATCTGCCACACAGGTCCAGCAGATCCACATCCACTGGGGTTCCTGTCTTCTGAAACATCAGTGTTACACCACCTTCGTCACCGGGTACTGGTATAGCCACCCACCGCACCACTCTGTTACTGGGTCACTTTCAGGACTCCTGATGCTGCTGCTGCCACCTCCAGGCTGTCTCATTCTGCTACCATATGTTCTCCTCATGTTGATGCCAGCTCCAAGCTGTCTCATACTGTCACCATATGTTCTCATGCTGCTGCCACCTCAAGGTTGTATCATTCAGTCACTATATGTTCTGCTCATGCTGCCACCACCTCCACGCTGTGTCATACAGACATTATATGTTCTCCTCATGCCGCCGCCACCTTCACGCTGTGTCATTCAGCCACTATATGGTCTCCTCATGCTGCCATCAACTCCAGGCTGTGTCATTCAGCCTCTATATGTTCTCCTCATGCTGCCACCACCCCAACATTGTTTCATTCAGCCACTATATTTTCTCTTCATGCTGTCGCCACCTCCACACTGTGTCGTTCAGCCACTATATGTTCTCCTCATGCTGCTGCCACCTCCACGCTGTGTCATTCTACCACAATACTGTATGTTCTCCTCATGCTGCCTCCAACTCCAGTCTGTGTCATTTAGCCACTATATGGTCTCCTCATACTGATGCCACCTCCAGGCTCTGTCATATTGCCGCCATGTGACTCCTTGTTAGATTTGGACTTTTGTAACCACACTATTTATTCAAAGTAAACACCGGGGCCTGGGACAGTAAACTTGGGAATGTAATATTCAATTTAAATTTCAAAATCTTAAATTTCTATTTCAAAAAATCGATGTCATCTTTTCTAGACTGAGGCCCTATGGTCGTCTACATCATATATTAGCTGTGGAATTACCACAAGAATCCAGTGAAACAGATGGAGCGATAACAATAAACCATAACTGATTAAATGAAACATTTGCAGCTCCACAAAGAGTAAGGGGTTGGGGTTACTGAGAGGCATGGTGGTAGCTCGCCTCATGGCGGACCACCAGCTCGATGCTCACCAGAATGAGTACATAAAATGTAAATAAATTCAAATAAAATAAAACTACATAAAAATGTATTTATTCACTTCAATTTTGATGCCATATGGTGTCCCTGCTGCCACATCCAGACGCTCTGTGGCAGTGATTCTAATAGCAATGCCTGTAATCTGCATGTCATACTGAATAACACTATTATTTCACTAACACAGCACACTCCCCATGCGTGTTAGGACAAGGCAAAGTGTTCTACACCCCTATGGAGGCTCTCCTTAGGCCAGAAATAGCCATTTTTAATAGCGATTTGCCGCAAATGAATTCAGAATAAAAAAATTTTGGGGGAAAATTTGTCAAATCGGCCAAATCAAATTTTTCAAATATTCGCTCATCTCTAGATGTGACATTTAGCTGCTCTTGAATGCTACAAAGTCACCTGATTCTCTACTAATCTACCCCCCGCCCCCAGACCACCGAGTAACCCCAATTTTTTTATTGTCCTAATTAAGTTCTTGAATCTGGACCATAATAAACAACGATGCACTTACTCGGACTAGAAGGTAGAAACAGGGTTTTGACAAACTCTATCCCAAACAGCTTTCTCACAAGTAGTTGTCTCCTCTATATCCCCCCAAATGCTTTTCCATACACATTAGATAATTACTGGTCAAATCTGCCAATTTCTGTGGAACTACATGACCATTTTTGGTGAGATTTATAAAAACCAGTGCAGAGTGGCGCAGTTGTTCATGGCAACCAATAAGATTGCTTCTTTTATTGTTAAATAGGCCTCTGAAAAATAAAAGACTCAATCTCATTGGATGCTATAGACAACTGCTCCCTTTTACTCTGCACATGTTATGATAAATCTCCCCCAAAAGTAGGGGTCTGGGGAAAAAAGGATCAAGCATATTGGATTTCTACACTGGGTCCTCATGAGAGGCCACCACCTGAGGTGTCTGGCAGCAGATTATTCCTCTGTCCCCATTGAGAACACATGAACACTTGCCAGCTGTCTATGGTCTCCTACTGCAGCCTGGCACTGTAGTGAATTAGACTTTTTCTTTACCTGTTCTTACATGGCTTTTCTCTCACAATCTTGCAACATATATAGTTACATAGTTAGTATGGTTGAAAAAAGACATACGTCCATCAAGTCCAACCAGGGAATTGAAGTGAAGGGTGTAAGGGGATAAGGGGAAGGGATGTCATTTTATAATTCTGCATAAACATTAATGTTATTTTGTTCCAGGAATGTATCTAACCCTGTTTTAAAGCTGTTAATTGTTCCTGCTGTGACCAGTTCCTGAGGTAGACTGTTCCATAAATTCACAGTCCTCATGGTAAAAAAGGCCTGTCGCCCCTTTAGACTAAACCTTTTCTTCTCCAGACGGAGGGAGTGCCCCCTCGTCCTTTGGGGGGGTTTAACCTGGAACAGTTTTTCTCCATATTTTTTGTATGGGCCATTTATATACTTATATACGTTTATTATATCCCCCTTAAACGTCTCTTCTCAAGACTAAACAATTGTAAGAATAATAGACCCAGTGGCGTTGCGACCCGGGTGCGGGGGGTGCGGAGCGCACCGGGTGACACCAGCCTGGAGGGGTGACACCACGGCCGGAAGCACCCCCCACATCTGCACACCGTCACTCATCTCAGCCGGTATTTGCAGCATCCCCAGACAGAAGAGGCTTCTTTCATGTCCTGCAGGCTGCCGCACTCCAGTTTCAGCCCCCGACACAATCCTATCCCCCAGCCCCAGGAAGCTGCCTCTTTAAGACCTGCAATGCTTTCTGGGAACAGAAGTGCCGTGCACACGTCTGCTCCCTCCCCCGATGTGTCCCTGCCTCATGTGCTCCGCATCTTCTGAGGATTCATGGGTGATAAATTCCTCCCCAACCCCCGGACATTCCTGGCCCTGGAGCCGCAGAAAGTGAAAGTGAAGACAAGAGACTGGTGAGCTGGTGAGACCTCTCTGCAAAACTGTGTATTTAATGCAGTGTTTCCCAACCAGGGTGCCTCCAGCTGTTGCAAAACTATTACTCCCAGCATGCCCAGACAGCCTTTGGCTATCCGGGCATGCTGGGAGTTGTAGTTTTGCAACAGCTGGAAGCACCCTGGTTGGGAAACACTGATTTAACGTTTTAATGTAACAGGGAGAAAGGGGGTGCTGAGAGGCTCTGGGGGGGGGGGCGCATTGCCAGGAGGATGATCCTCCTTATGTATGATGGGGGTGCTACTGATGAATGATGGGGGTGCTGCACCCCCATCATCCCTCAGCAGGATCATCCTCCTGTGAGAAGCACCCCCATCATCCATCAGCAGGATCATCCTCCTGTGAGAAGCACCCCCATCATCCATCAGCAGGATCATCCTCCTGTGAGAAGCACCCCCATCATCCATCAGCAGGATCATCCTCCTGTGAGTAGCACCCCCATCATCCATCAGCAGGATCATCCTCCTGTGAGAAGCACCCCCATCATCCATCAGCAGGATCATCCTCCTGGATGATGGGGGGTGCCTCTGGCAGGAGGATGATCCTCCTTATGTATGATGAGGGTGCTACTGATGAATTATGGGGGTGCTGCACCTCCATCATCCATCAGCAGATCATCCTCTGGGATGATGGGGGTGCTACTGGCAGGAGGATGCTCCTGCAGATGTAGCACCCCCATCATCCTGGCCGTAGCACCCTCATAATCCATTGGGAGGATCATCCTTCTGCCAGTAGCACCCCCACCATCCTGGATGATGGGGGTGCCACTGGCAGGAGGATAATCCTCCTTATGTATGATGAGGGTGCATAAGGAAAGACTATAGAGAAGTCACCTGTAGTCACTGATATTATTGTGTATTTTCCTCATTATGTCCCATCAGAGCTGTAGTCACTTGTAAGTTCTGCAGTTGTGATGAGTAAAACTACAACTCCCAGCCAGGGCCGGTGCAAGGATTTCTGCCTACACAAGCGAAGCTCCATTTCGGGAATCTCGGTGGGCCGCAGCAATAAAACCAGAGAGGGTGGAGTGGTGGCAGTGACCTCTGCTGTGCGGCGGCGGGGCGCACAGGTGTGGGTCTTAGTATAAAAAAAAGTCTTAATTTTTCCGCCCCCATCAGCTGCGAGTCCATGCGTTCTCAAGCGGACGCATGGTTTGCCTTATGACAGCATCGGGCCTGCTCCCAGCATAACCTCACCACTGCTTAGGTCATACTGGGAGCTGTAGTTTTAATTGGTGAAACCTTTTTTAGCGCTTTACCATTCTTTGGCAATTGGTATATTTGATTATTATACTGGAATTTTTCACACTGCTCTACATCAGTGGCGCCTGTCACAACAGGCTAAAAACTTACTGGGGGGGGGGGGGGGGTAGGTATGGGGTGACACCATTTTAGATCGCACCGGGTGACACCAACCTTAGCAACGCCACTGAATAGACCCCCAGTACGGAAACACCCCATATGTGGGAGCAAAGTGCTCCGTATAGGTGCATGTATAGTATAGTATAGTATGTATAGTATTTGCTCCTTACATAATATGAGGAGCAGAATTTTTATGGCCATAACTATAGTGCTGCTGTATACATGAACCTGTATGCCCCCATGTTAAGTGTGATATCAGGCACTAGGTCAGCGCTTCATCAATCTTATCCTACTAGTTTATATCAGAGACTTGAGATGGTAGTAAAAACAGCAGAGGTCTACATACCACTTGCTACATAAACATTTACATTGCATGAGGGATCCTGCTAGTCTAGTGAATGCTGAGGTCACTGAGTTTGTTGACTGTTGCTAGTCGTACTCAGCAGCAGCTATGGGAACTATGAAAGAGGGGTCAGTGAGTACGAGTGTGACTAGGGGATAGAGAAATGAATAGAGCCAAACAGATATGTCAGATAAAATTTTCTAACCACAAATCATATTCATACCAATAAATTACTCCTGTCACTTGATTAAATACTTGTGCAAAACATAGTTTCAAATATTTGGCAGATAGAAGTGAGAAAGAAAATGGGGGGGGCACTTACGAGTGGGAGTCTCTTGAAAGGTGCAGACTTTGTCTTTTATTCCGGTGCAGTTTAAAATTCCATAGCGCAGGATGCCAGGGTCCGCAGCATGGTGCAGTGAACAGCTGCTTTCGAGCTGAAGGCTGGCGCTTCTTCAGACTGGAGCTTCTTCAGACTGGTAAGTCTAAAGAAGCGCCAGCCTTCGGCGCCAAAGCAGCTGTTCACTGCACCACGCTGCGGACCCTGTTATCCTGCGCTATGGAATTTTAAACAACACCGGAATAAAAAACAAAGTCTGCACCTTTCAAGTGACTCTCACTCGTAAGTGCCCCCCCATTTTCTTTCTCACTTTTATCTACTAAATGTTGAAGTCTGTACGGGGTTGAACACAGTGTGGAGGATCGTAGGTGTTTACTGTAAGGAGAAGCCGCTAGTATTCTGTGAGGAACGAATAGACACCTGGATATAATTTCAACAGTGACGATCGCTGTGTCTTTGTTTGCATAGTTTCAAATATAGTTCCAAACTGTCATATAATAAAATATTTGATATTATCTCTATGTAACCCCCTGGGAAAATTGTTTTGTACTATCCTGCAATTATATTTTTTCTGGCAGTTTTTGGATATCTGCCACTGCAGTTTTTGAGCCAAAGCCAGAAACATATTCAAAAGGAATAGGACATATAAAGGAAGGACTTATACTTCTCCTCCCTCATGGATACACTTCTGACTTTGGCTCAAAAACTGCAGTGGCAGATATCCAAAAACTGCCAGAAAAAAAAAAGTGGAAACTTAGGGTATTGATCAGACCTTCTTCTTGTTCTCACTGCCATCCTCTATTGAGTGATACACTATGTATGAACGACCAAGAATAGGAAGGTAATTGACAAATATGTAGAGTGCTCATACACATGGTTTCATCCTTATTCTTATACCTTCCAAATGTCCCTCTTTTGGAGGGACAGTCCTTACTTTTGACCCAAGTTCCATTTGGTCTAATAACTATGCATGTGTGTGCGCATATCTATATACACACACATCCAGTTACCATTATTGCAACAAGTGGCCAGATATCAGATAGCTTGCTGCTTATGTTCACAGGTCTATCTTCTGGGTGCAGACTTTACACCCTCATGGTATTCACAATGCACTCTTTGACCTGCTGCTATGTGTATGTGAGACCGCTTCCTTCCCTCCCTATGAAAGAATGTGTTTTATGCAGAAAGGCTCCCAGGTAGAAAACATACACGGTTTGGCAATAAATCTGGTATCTGGACAATCCATGGTAGTAATGCAATCTGGCTGAAAAAATCCTGGGACACCCTTGCTGTGTGTGGGCGAGCATTATCCTGCTGAAAAATGCCATATGGAAATCACAAGAGGTCACAGGATGTCCTGCACATATCCCTGACCTGTTAAAGGGTTTATCCAGTAGAATAAGGAACTTTCTTATTGTCCCAGGCTGCCTACAAAAATAACAAACACCTTAATTCACCTTCTACCGCTCCCTCGTAGCTCAAAGATCTGGGCGTCCCATCTCTGGCTGGTTTCCCCTGACAGCCTACTTCAGCAGAGTCGGTCAGAGCTGTAGACATGATGCCCCCGAGCCACTCAGCCAATCACTGCCTCAGCCAATGATTGGCGATCTGTGCAGCTCTGAGAAAAGCAGGGACACCGGGTGTGTACGGGGCGCCCCAATACTGGTGCAACGAGGGAGCGGCGGAAGGTGAGTTTAAATGTTTATTTTTGTATGCAGCCTGGAGACAATTACAAATAACCTAATTCCACTAGATTACCCCATTAATGTCCCTTGTATCATATTATCTCCCAACCATCCCGTATCTGGTGGGACATTCCCATTTTTGGGGTCATGTCCTGCCATCCTGAAACTGTCCTGCTTCTAAATTAATCTTTCAGGCTCTACAGAGGAACGGGAAGTTTAATTCAGAAGCTGCTGCAAAGAGCCGCGACAATTTACTCGCAGACAAAAGGGAGGATGCGAAGGGAGGCAGATCACATGATCAGTGAACAATCAGAAAGTAGCACCACCAGTACACCAGGGCCTCTAGTGTTCAGCTGTGTGCTCCGATGCCACTGCCAGGAGTCTGAAACTGCTGTCTGAAGTTTAGTAGGCCACCTACCACAGAGCCCAGCAGGAGCATGGTCCCCCAGAACAAGAGACTGAGACCCTGCGGGTAAGACCTCCACCAGGGCAGTACAGGCGGCATCAAGGGCCCAGGCCAAATGTCTGCAGGCTCCCCCCCCCCCCCCCCACTCTCCCTGGGCCCTTCCTGCTCTCTGAGTGGGAACAGAGGAGGAGGGTAAGGACAGGGCCATCACATGAGGGAGAATGTGCTTTTTTATGTGGCTGCTTATCTACAGGTCCCCTCAGCAGCATCCTCCTTCCTCTGACCTAACATTCATATAAAGACTGTCTAAATGCTCACTGACAGAAAACTCAGACTGTTGTAAAGATAACACAGCTCCTTAGTCTGAATGTTGTCGGGACAGAGAGTGGGGAAGGGGAGGCTGGTGAGCTGAATGCAGGCCACGGGCTGGAGGCTCCACAGTGTGTCCATCCTGCTGTTTGCATTCATCAGCATGTGGAAACATGGTCTTAGGCATAGGCGTGCGCATGTGGTGTGCCGGGTGTGCCTGGACACACCCTAATCAAGCCTCAAACTTGAGGCCAGGGCTGGACTGGCCATTGGGCAGACCGGGCATTTGCCCAGTGGGTCGGGCCGTTCACCTGCCCTGTCGTGAGTAACATAATGAAAGATGACTGAAGAGGGGTGTGCGGAGGAGAAGGGGGCTGGGGGGGCTGAGTAACATAATGAAAGATGACTGAAGAGGGGTGTGCGGAGGAGAAGGGGGCTGGGGGGGCTGAGTAACATAATGAAAGATGACTGAAGAGGGGTGTGCGTAGGGGAAGGGCTTGAGAAATGGATGACTGAGGGGTCTTGGGTGGAGAAGGGATCAGGAGGGGGTCAGAAAAAATGTTAAGGATGACTGGGGGAGGATGAGTCTGGGGGGTGCAGAAAAGTGTGAAGGAGGATGACTGAGGGGTCTTGGGGGAAGTGGTCTGGGGTGCAGAAAAGTAAAGGAGGATGACTGAGGGGTCTTGAGAAGGGGGCAGAAAGTGTGAAGGATGATTGAAGGGGGTGTCTGAGAAGAAGGGGGCTGGGAGAGCAGAAAAGTGTGAAGAAGGCTGCCTGAGGGGTCTTAGGGGTCAGGACTTCTTCCAGTTACATCTTCATGCTCATCCTCTGTATAAAGACAATAATCATTATAACCCTGCCAGACACTGTGCCTACTGAATATAACTCACACATGACCCTTGAGGGGGAAGTGGTCTGGGGGGAGGTCAGAAAAATGTCAAGGAGGATGACGGGGGCAGAGGATTCTGGGTGACTTAGGGGTCTAAAGGAAGAGGGGAAAGATGGGTCTGAAAGAGTACTAAGGGGGTCTGGGGGGGACTTGGGTCTCGTTCACACTGGAGTCTGTCGGCAGAAATCCACTTGCAGCAGCAACCCATTGTTTTCAATGGGATTCTGCTGCACTGTGCATAGTGTGAAATCGTCACAGTGGAATGGACATCTACCCAAAGAATGAACATGTTCATTCTTTGGGCTGAATTCCACCAGACTGCTTTACCATCTATGAGATCCAATGACTTTAGCGGCGCCTAGCAGACATTCAGCTGGCTTAAAGGACATCTGCAACAAAAGACAACTTATCCTGTGGATAGGGGATAAGTGTCTGATCGCGGGGGTACCACCACTGGGTGCCCCCGTGATCTCTCAAACAGGGCCCCCGCATTGCCTCTCTATGAGAGCGGCTAATATGCGTAGCATCAACCTCTCTGAGGTCGATGGTGCGCCCCCTCCCCATACAGTTCTATGGGAGAGACGGGGAGGCACGAACGCTGCCTCCCCGCCTCTCCCATAGAGATACATGGAGGAGGTGTGTCGGCCATGGCGTCACGCTGCGGCCGGCATGCCTCCTACGCGGGAGAGCCGTGGCCCCATGCAGGAGATCTCAGGGGGTCCCAAATGTTGTCTTTTGCTGCAGATGTCCTTTAATGTCCACAGTGTGGATGAGTACAGGGGTGAGATTTTGCTAAACAGAAGAAACATGTGTGAGTTATATTCAGGAGGCACAGTGTCTGGCAGGGTTATAATGATTATTGTCTTCATACAGAGGATGAGCATAAGGAACCAATGATGTCTAGTGTCAGACTCTGCAAAAAAAGATGTAACTGGAAGAAGTTCTGATGTCTGGACCAGATGAAGAAGAAATGGAACAACAAAAGAGAAGACGTCTCCTGTCAGTCATTTTAGCATTATGTATTCTGCCTGACTGTCCCATCACTGCTGAGGTCACTTATTAATTATGCAGTGAAGATGGATGAAACTATACACTGATCTGTGGCTCTCCAACTGTTATAAAACTACAACTCCCAGTCCCATCATGCCTGAAACTCTGCAGGCATTATGGGAGTCGTAGCTTTGCAACAGCTGGAGAGCCACTTCAACCTTGGTGATTTTAGACTATGCAGTCCATTTTATTTTGGTGAGGTCCAACTGCTGGGACCCACACTTAAAAAAGAAATGGGCTGCATAGTCTTATAAGCCTATTTTTGGTCCCAGTCTGGCCCTGCATGAGGCTCTATCACCTCTGTGCTGCACTGCCTTGCCGAGTATTTGTTTCCCTGCCGATCCAATCCTCCTACACTATGCGAGCGATATCGCCGCACAGTGTAGGACGGACATGCTCCTCCTCCAGACCTCTCCTGTAGCATGCTCGGCAGCTACGCAAGTGTGAGGCACGGCCATGTGGTTACTGTGCAATACCAGCGGCATTACTCACACTCCCAGAACGGCTTACAGCAGCCAATATCTGCTAGAGGTGATTTCTTCATTTTTAAATCATCAATTTGTAATAAATTGTGTAATTTATTGGTTATATAATTATTATTATGATAGTGTACGCTAGCACTACCATATTTCTATGGATTCTCTAGTTAGTCACCCGAATTTTAGTTTAGCAGCTTTAATGATAACAGCCAATGTTTATTTATTTTATATATATTTTTCAGATTTTTTTTTTCCTCAGCCATGTACACTAAGAGTTTATTTCTTCTTCCTTCATGCTGCATTTTTATTTCATTTACTCGTTCGTTCAGCCTCAGTCAGACTCATCTGTGCCACATATTAAAGGGGCAAAGGGCTCCTCCTGATAGTTTAGATTCAAATACACATTGTTCTGATTTATTGTTTTAAACTTGCATTATACTCCATATTGTTCACACAGAGCACCTGACCTGAGCTGTTTACTGAGCGCAATTCACAAAGAGATAAGGAGAAAATTGTGCAGGTCTGTTTATGTATGTGTGCATGCAAGCAAGAGTGTATTTGTGTGTGTGTATGTAAGTATGTATGTGTGCGTGTGTATATATATATATACCGTATTTATCGGGGTATACCACTCACCGGCCTATAACACGCACCCTCATTTTACCAAGGATATTTGGGTAAAAAAAGTTTTTTACCCAAATATCCATGGTAAAATGAGGGTGCGTGTGTGCGCGTGTATACCCCGATATACCCCCACGAAAGGCAGGGGGAGATATGCCGTCGCTGCCCGCTTCTCTCCCCTGCCTTTCCTGAGGTCTAGAGCCCTGCTGCCGGCCCTTCTTTCCCCCTGGCTATCGGCGCCGCTGCCCGTTCTGTCCCCCTGACTATCGGTGCCGGCGCCGCTGCCCCGTTGCCTCCCCCCATCCCCGGTGGCATAATTACCTGAGTCGGGTCCGCGCTGCTACAGGCCTCCGGCGTGCGTCCCCTGCGTCGTTGCTATGCACGGCGCGGCGCACTGATGTCATGCGCCGCGCCAATCAGCGCATAGCAACGACGCCGGGGACGCACGCCGGAGGCCTGCAGCAGCGCGGACCCGACTCAGGTAATTATGCCACCGGGGATGGGGGAGGCAACGGGGCAGCGGCGCTGGCAATGGGTGCCGCTGCCCCTTCTCTCCCCCTGGCTGTCGGCGCCGCTTCTCTCCCCCTGGCTATCGGCGCCGTCACCGATAGTCAGGGGGACCGATACGGGCAGCGGCGCCGATAGCCAGGGGGTGAGAAGGGCCGACAGCAGCGCTCTAGACCCCAGGGAAGGCAGGGGGAGAGAAGCGGGCAGCGACGGCCTCTCTCCCCCTGCCTTT
The DNA here is from genome assembly GCF_029499605.1 of Hyla sarda. Classification (NCBI taxonomy): domain Eukaryota; kingdom Metazoa; phylum Chordata; class Amphibia; order Anura; family Hylidae; genus Hyla; species Hyla sarda. The sequence goes on along the minus strand of NC_079194.1, from coordinate 117,414,964 downwards.
CCTGGGGGTGTATCGGCGTGTAACACGCACACAGACTTTAGGCTAAAAATTTTAGCCTAAAAAGTGCATGTTATACGCCGATAAATACGGTATATAAATACGTACATGCGCGGTGTGAGTTTGTGCTTTAGGGTGCACACCCTAATGCAATAGGCTGCGCACACCTATGGTCTTAGGGGACCTTTATATGGGCGGATATAGAAGCAAATTTCCTACCTAAATCTGTTTGAAGGTTCCCTAATTGGCACACGTACAGGATCTGCGGCAGGCCTTGAGGTGTGTAAGGGGCCTTGAAATTTCTGGTGGCAGCCCTGCCTGTGGGAGCTCAGGGGCAAACAGTTTGACAACACCTGCTGTGCTGACAAACGCAAGAAGCTCTGGGACCTGCAGGAAAAGCCTAACTCTTCTGAAGCAGCCAAGGTGGTAAATCTGGCACCTGGGGACATCATCTGGAGGCGACTGGGGGACATCAGTGAGGGTTTTGGGACCTTGTGCGTTCCATCTCGGTCAGTGTATGGTCTCTGGGGCAATTTATATTTTATAGGACTGTGTGGGATCTCTGGGTATAAACTGCTAGTCAAATGTTTTATTCATTGGATAGTGATTTTTCTCTGGTTCTGTATGTTATCTACTGGGTAGTGAAAGATTATTTAGGATCCTTTGGTCAGTGTATAATCTCCAGGTGGCATGTAGGATCGCCTAGCAGTTCCTTATATCTGGGCCCTGTAGTATCTCTTGGTCAGTGTATGATATGGGCAGTGCAGGATGTATGTTTTTCTACTGGGGCTAAGTATGATCCCAGGCCTTGTAGTATCTCAGGGGCAGTATATGATCTTCTGGGGCATGCAAGATGTCCTGGCAGTGTGTTAGAGATCCCACTTAGCCTCAAGAGTACATACACTCTCCCAAAAGAACAGAGTATGATCTATTGGGTAATGCAGAATTCCTTAGGATCTCTGGGGCATGTAAGATTTTTTCACAATGTATTATATCCGGGCTCTGTACTATCACTAGGTCACTAGGTATCACTAGGTATTCCTGTTATTGCCTTGCTGTGTATCTGATCCTTTGCTCCGTGACCTGACGTTGCTCCTTGCCGCCTGCCTACAGAACATTTGCTACGTTCCTGACTATGCTACTGTGCTGCCTGCCCTGACATTCTGCTATCCTGACTACAAGCTGTCTTATCCCTCCTGTGCCTTGCATCTCCTCAGCTGCCTGTGTGGTTGAGCTATGCCAGGGGTAGTGACCTGGGTGCAGCCTGCCGCAGCAAGTCCATCCCGCTTTTCGGCGGGCTCTAGTGACAATCAGCGAACCTGAGACTCCGCTCCCTGGTACGGTCCGAGTCATCTGCCACACAGGTCCAGCAGATCCACATCCACTGGGGTTCCTGTCTTCTGATACGTCAGTGTTACACCACCTTCATCACCGGGTTCTGGTATTGCCACCCACCGAACCACTCTGTCACTGGGTCACTTTCAGGACTCCTGATGCTGCTGCTGCCACCTCCAGGCTGTCTCATTCTGTCACCATATGTTCTCCTCATGCTGATGCCAGCTCCAAGCTGTCTCATACTGTCACCATATGTTCTCCTCATGCTGCCGCCACCTCCATGCTGTGTCGTTCAGCCACTATATGTTCTCCTCATGCTGCTGCCACCTCCACGCTGTGTCATTCTGCCACTATACTGTATGTTCTCCTCATGCTGCCTCCAACTCCAGGCTGTGTCATTTAGCCACTACATGGTCTCCTCATACTGATGCCACCTCCAGGATCTGTCATATTGCCGCCATGTGACTCCTTGTTAGATTTGGACTTTTGCAACCACACTATTTATTCAAAGTAAACACCGGGGCCCGGGACAGTAAACTTGGGAATGTAATATTCAATTTAAATTTCAAAATTTTAAATTTAAAAAAATCGATGTCATCTTATCTAGACTGAGGCCCTATGGTCGTCTACATCATATATTAGCTGTGGAATTACCACAAGAATCCAGTGAAACAGGTTGGAGCGATAACAATTAACCATAACTGATAAATGAAACATTTGCAGCTCCACAAAGAGTAAGACAGTGGGGGAGGGGGGGGGGGGGGTTACTGAGAGGCATGGGCTGGGACAGGTTGTAGCTCGCGTCATGGCGGACAACCAGCTAGATGCTCACAAAAATGAGTACATAAAATGTAAATAAATTCAAATAAAATAAAACTACATAAAAAATGTATTTATTCACTTCAATTTTGATGCCATATGGTCTCCCTGCTGCCACATCCAGATGCTCTGTGGCAGTGATTCTAATAGCGATGCCTGTAATCTGCATGTCATACTGAATAACAGTATTATTTCACTAACACAGCACACTCCCTATGCGTGTTAGGACAAGAAACAGAAAAGTATATAAATAACAGGCAATGCGGGTAGTAAATGCAAGGAAACCTCTATGAAAAGGAGGTGTTTAAACAACTACGTGACCCCAACTGTTACCGTAAACTGACATTTAATCCCACCATTAAATTTCAAGCAGAATTAAAGGAGATCCTGATTACAGCACGATCACAAGGCATTATTACTGAGAAGGAAGTCGAGTATCTGCAGGTTCCTCATCCGACAGTGGCAACACTGTATCTCTTACCTAAAATTCATAAACATCCTACATCACCCCCGGGTAGACCCATTGTGTCAAGTCGCAATAACATCTGCGACAAAATATGCAAATTGGTCGACCACATTCTTAGACAAATGGTTTATGTGTTACCATCTTATCTCAAAGATACGACAGATGCCCTTAGACGTCTAGAGGGACTTCATCTGGATCCTGACATGCTGATCGTAACTTGTGATGTTGAATCCCTTTACACATCGATTCGCCATGAGGACGGTATTCGAGCTGTTAGATCTTCCTTTTTGATGTCGAATTTCCCCGGAAATATTGGTGAGTTTATTACCAATCTACTATCTTTTGCCCTTACTCATAACTATTTTTATTTCCGCCAATCCATCTATCTTCAAACACAGGGGACCGCAATGGGGGCTGCATGTGCGCCCTCATATGCAAACCTATTTTTGGGGGCCTGGGAAAGAGAAATCTTTCTCACTCATCCATGCCCACAGGTGGACAAGGTCCACCTATGGGCTAGATATATTGATGACATCATCATGATCTGGAAAGGCTCCCAGGATGATTTGGAGCAGTTTATTAAGGACCTGAATAATAACCAATTGAATATTAAACTGACGTCCAAAAGTGGTAGAGTGGATATGGAATTCTTGGATATTTTATTTACGGTGGACGATAATGGTCTCTTACATTCTAATCTATACAGGAAACCTACCTCTACTAATGCACTTCTGCATGCGGATTCTGCACATCCTACCAAGTTGATCCAAAGCATTCCAGTTGGGCAATTTCTACGGGCCCGTCGAATATGCTCTTCCATGGAGTCTTTTGAGGTACAAGCCAGGGACCTAAGCCAACGATTTCGTGATCGTGGATATGACGAAGCATGTATTAAGAAGGCATATAAACGAGCCAAATATTCAAATCGTGATTCTCTACTACAACAAAGACCCCCAAGGGATAATGATAACCAGGTGAGGTTTATAACAACATATAACTCACAATCAAGGCAGGTTCAGCAAATTTTGTCCAAATATTGGGACATATTGACGGTGGATCCGATCTTAAAATTATATTTGAACCCCCATCCGTCTATCACTTACAAAAGAGCAACCAACCTACGAGATGTCTTGGTACATAGTCATCATGTGGGCAATGTACCTCAACGGTTATTTGGTTCCAAAGGTCCGAAATGGGGCTATAAATCATGTGGATCCTGTGTGGCTTGTTGTAATTTGGTTCCTGATACACAATTTTGGGACTCAAAAAGATTGAAACAATACAAAATTACACATACCATTTCTTGTAATACTGTTGGAGTCATATATCATGCTACCTGTCCTTGTGGTTTGATCTATATAGGACTTACCTCAAGGGAATTCAAAAGGAGGATCCGCGAGCATGTCTTGGGTATCTTATCGGCCAAAGATGAAGAAGATATCACAACCTTAACAACTATACCACAACACTTCAAGCTCCACCATCAAAGTGATCCATCCGGCCTCCAATTTCGAGGTATTGACCGTGTCTTCCCAGGGCTGAGAGGTGGGAATTGGAAAAAATTATTGGCACAAAGAGAGGCTTATTGGATTTTTAAACTCAAAACTATTCAGCCCCTCGGTCTCAATGACTCCTTGAGCTTTGCTCCTTTTCTGTGAGACATTTTCTGTCACACTAATCCCTCCGGCACTACATGTATTTTGGACACTTATTATATAGTTAGCTGACTTGGTCCCTTAAAATGTGACTGTCCTAGTTACGGCTCTCACACTTTGTTTTTATTGGTTTTAGATTTGATTTTAATCTTTTTTCTCTTTTTCTTCTTTTCTCTCCTTTTCTTTTTTTAAAAATTTTTTCCACAGCCTTTGTTCCTATATCTTTAAGTCTCCATCCATCCGACCATCCAGTGTCAACAAGTCACCATCCGTCCATCATTAAAATGCTATTATTAATGTTATGTATGTTATTAATTATTAGTATTAGGCCCATGCCATCTTAATATTTAATATTTTATGTTTTTACCCACAAGATTTGCCAGACCTTTTTATTTTAACATTTTTGTATTTTTTTACTTTTTCATATTTCATGTTATTCTATGTTTCAATTATATAACACACTCACTCACTCATTCACGTTACACCATTTTCACATTAGGTATGGGCTACACCTTTATTGTTTATTCATACACTATAGATCATTTACATACCCATCCGTTGCACTTCACCTATTAATTATATTTCATTTTATCTTTCACATATACATTTCATTATTGTGTCACATTACACATTCATAATGTTTTTAATTTTTAACACATTTTTTATATACACATTTATATATTTGTGTGCATTTTTACACTGTTTGTTCACTTTTTCTCTTTATTCACCTATTTCACACTCTCCAGCACTTCTCACCTATTCATTCTCTTCTCACTTTACCTTGCATGTCACTTGCACTATTGCGCCTGCGCCCTTGTCCCTCCGATCATATGACCATGGTATCACGTGATCAGAGTGGGCGTTCTATGACGCGCGCCGCTCATTTCTTTTGACCGCCTTATTTTTTACTTGTTCCGGTCTTTTTCTATGCGCCGTGTCCATTGCTGCGCTTGCGCTCTGCCTATTCCGGTCTGGGTCACGTGTCTGGCCCACACGCGACCCACACCTCAATGTCTCCTTCCCGGTGGCGCGCATGCGCCAATTATGCTGTTCTATCACATGATCGGAACTGATCATGTGACACCTTCTGTCCGGAAACACGCAGTTAGCGTTCCGGAAACTGGTTAGTTGGTCCCCCTGGCCAGTCCACTTTCATTCTGGCGCTATTACCATTCTGTGGGCGTCATCTTATTGTTAATCTTAGGTATTGTCATTGGCTGGTCAGCGTGCCAATCTGGATGGATGTATGTGAGTGGTTGTCTGGCCAGATATAAGGTAGGCTGTTTCTTAGGATAGTCACACCCCCTGAGGAAGCACTTTAGAAGCGAAACGATCGTTGGGGTAGGTAGGTATGGTCTGGCATTCTTGATTAGGTATGGGGCTCTGTCCTTTTCTTTATTGACTTATATTTGTCACAGTCCCATACTAAGGTTTCCTTGCATTTACTACCCGCATTGCCTGTTATTTATATACTTTTCTGCTTTATGACTCATACCTACCCTTCCATGGTGATTCAGTGCCCTTTTTATGTACTCTGCACTTTTCTATGTATATTTTTAACTTTTTGTATCTAATAAAGTATATGGATTTATCATGATTTCATATTTTGTGTGCACTATTTGATACACATTTTCGGCGTTCCCATTTAGTTGGTGCACCCCCACCTGCTTGTTATAGTAGGTTGGTTTTTCTCTTTTTTGGTGTTAATTTCCCTGTGTGTTGTGTACATACAGGTTCTTTTCCAGATATGGATTTTACAAGTCGTGAAGCCACCTGGCATACCCAGGTAGCAAATCTTTTTGGCACTGATTCTTCTATGGATTCGGGACCAGGTCAGCAACCTTTAAAGTCCAACAAAATACTTTTACGTAATCTTCTACATAAGCGCATGAGAATCTGGTGGAACAAATCTACACTTGAACAGTATGTATCCAAGAACCTCATTCCACGTGGTCTACGCATTCAAACATTTCCAGCATATGGACGTCAAGATGAAGAATTTAGCTCTAAGTGGGAGGAGGTCAGTAACAAATGTTCTATGATGTTTTTGCAATTAATTATAGACCTCAATAATAGAAGCTTGACCGAACTTACTTTGGAAATAGAGGGTGTAACCAAATCCATTCAGGATAGTCTTACCACACCTGAAATGGAAATATTTAAGAAAGAACTTGATGATGCACAAGATACGTGGGAAAAACAGATACAAGCTGTTAAAGCTAAGAAATTTCACCGAGATCAGATGGACTTTCAAAATCAAAAAGTTTACAAATGGAAATATGCCACTAATGTAACTAACAGTTCCCGTTCTAGGAGTAGTTCTGTCTCCTCTAATATCTCATATGGTGGAGAATCTGATTCTTCTACAGTAGGGATTCAGCGGGGTTTCCATCAACCTCAAAAACGCAAAAAGGATAATTATGGAGGACCAGATAGACGTGGACGATCCCGTGGCCCTAATCATGCTGATTCCCATCAATCCTCACTTAAGGTAATTAACCTGTCTAAACACTCATTGTCTGAAATACAACTTGGGGTACTGAAACTTGGCCTTTCTTTTTCCCCAACATCTAGCGTTGACATTTTTGGCACAATTAAGGACTTACATCTATTTGCAAGAAAATTGATTTTTAAGAAACTCTTTCACCATAACACATCCTCTTCCATCTGCACCACAAGGGAAGATATCGCCACTTTACAAATTTTGGAAGATCTGCATACCGAGAGTAATCCTCATGATGATGACTGGTTTCCACCAACACTGATCCCCAAGTCAGGTAAATTTCCTTCTCTGACACTGAATTCTAATGTCGACCTGTTTGTCCAAGTGGTTGCTAAGGAAATCGAGAATATGTCAGTGAACCATAACTTCGACAATTGTACCCCTGCACAACGGCAGGCTATCAAGGAATTAAGATCTTTGCCTGACGTTGTGATTAAACCTTCGGACAAGGGGGGTAATATTGTGATATGGCCGACCCCCCTCTATGAAAAGGAGGTGTTTAAACAACTACGTGACCCCAACTGTTACCGTAAACTGACATTTAATCCCACCATTAAATTTCAAGCAGAATTAAAGGAGATCCTGATTACAGCACGATCACAAGGCATTATTACTGAGAAGGAAGTCGAGTATCTGCAGGTTCCTCATCCGACAGTGGCAACACTGTATCTCTTACCTAAAATTCATAAACATCCTACATCACCCCCGGGTAGACCCATTGTGTCAAGTCGCAATAACATCTGCGACAAAATATGCAAATTGGTCGACCACATTCTTAGACAAATAGTTTATGTGTTACCATCTTATCTCAAAGATACGACAGATGCCCTTAGACGTCTAGAGGGACTTCATCTGGATCCTGACATGCTGATCGTAACTTGTGATGTTGAATCCCTTTACACATCGATTCGCCATGAGGACGGTATTCGAGCTGTTAGATCTTCCTTTTTGATGTCGAATTTCCCCGGAAATATTGGTGAGTTTATTACCAATCTACTATCTTTTGCCCTTACTCATAACTATTTTTATTTCCGCCAATCCATCTATCTTCAAACACAGGGGACCGCAATGGGGGCTGCATGTGCGCCCTCATATGCAAACCTATTTTTGGGGGCCTGGGAAAGAGAAATCTTTCTCACTCATCCATGCCCACAGGTGGACAAGGTCCACCTATGGGCTAGATATATTGATGACATCATCATGATCTGGAAAGGCTCCCAGGATGATTTGGAGCAGTTTATTAAGGACCTGAATAATAACCAATTGAATATTAAACTGACGTCCAAAAGTGGTAGAGTGGATATGGAATTCTTGGATATTTTATTTACGGTGGACGATAATGGTCTCTTACATTCTAATCTATACAGGAAACCTACCTCTACTAATGCACTTCTGCATGCGGATTCTGCACATCCTACCAAGTTGATCCAAAGCATTCCAGTTGGGCAATTTCTACGGGCCCGTCGAATATGCTCTTCCATGGAGTCTTTTGAGGTACAAGCCAGGGACCTAAGCCAACGATTTCGTGATCGTGGATATGACGAAGCATGTATTAAGAAGGCATATAAACGAGCCAAATATTCAAATCGTGATTCTCTACTACAACAAAGACCCCCAAGGGATAATGATAACCAGGTGAGGTTTATAACAACATATAACTCACAATCAAGGCAGGTTCAGCAAATTTTGTCCAAATATTGGGACATATTGACGGTGGATCCGATCTTAAAATTATATTTGAACCCCCATCCGTCTATCACTTACAAAAGAGCAACCAACCTACGAGATGTCTTGGTACATAGTCATCATGTGGGCAATGTACCTCAACGGTTATTTGGTTCCAAAGGTCCGAAATGGGGCTGTAAATCATGTGGATCCTGTGTGGCTTGTTGTAATTTGGTTCCTGATACACAATTTTGGGACTCAAAAAGATTGAAACAATACAAAATTACACATACCATTTCTTGTAATACTGTTGGAGTCATATATCATGCTACCTGTCCTTGTGGTTTGATCTATATAGGACTTACCTCAAGGGAATTCAAAAGGAGGATCCGCGAGCATGTCTTGGGTATCTTATCGGCCAAAGATGAAGAAGATATCACAACCTTAACAACTATACCACAACACTTCAAGCTCCACCATCAAAGTGATCCATCCGGCCTCCAATTTCGAGGTATTGACCGTGTCTTCCCAGGGCTGAGAGGTGGGAATTGGAAAAAATTATTGGCACAAAGAGAGGCTTATTGGATTTTTAAACTCAAAACTATTCAGCCCCTCGGTCTCAATGACTCCTTGAGCTTTGCTCCTTTTCTGTGAGACATTTTCTGTCACACTAATCCCTCCGGCACTACATGTATTTTGGACACTTATTATATAGTTAGCTGACTTGGTCCCTTAAAATGTGACTGTCCTAGTTACGGCTCTCACACTTTGTTTTTATTGGTTTTAGATTTGATTTTAATCTTTTTTCTCTTTTTCTTCTTTTCTCTCCTTTTCTTTTTTTAAAAATTTTTTCCACAGCCTTTGTTCCTATATCTTTAAGTCTCCATCCATCCGACCATCCAGTGTCAACAAGTCACCATCCGTCCATCATTAAAATGCTATTATTAATGTTATGTATGTTATTAATTATTAGTATTAGGCCCATGCCATCTTAATATTTAATATTTTATGTTTTTACCCACAAGATTTGCCAGACCTTTTTATTTTAACATTTTTGTATTTTTTTACTTTTTCATATTTCATGTTATTCTATGTTTCAATTATATAACACACTCACTCACTCATTCACGTTACACCATTTTCACATTAGGTATGGGCTACACCTTTATTGTTTATTCATACACTATAGATCATTTACATACCCATCCGTTGCACTTCACCTATTAATTATATTTCATTTTATCTTTCACATATACATTTCATTATTGTGTCACATTACACATTCATAATGTTTTTAATTTTTAACACATTTTTTATATACACATTTATATATTTGTGTGCATTTTTACACTGTTTGTTCACTTTTTCTCTTTATTCACCTATTTCACACTCTCCAGCACTTCTCACCTATTCATTCTCTTCTCACTTTACCTTGCATGTCACTTGCACTATTGCGCCTGCGCCCTTGTCCCTCCGATCATATGACCATGGTATCACGTGATCAGAGTGGGCGTTCTATGACGCGCGCCGCTCATTTCTTTTGACCGCCTTATTTTTTACTTGTTCCGGTCTTTTTCTATGCGCCGTGTCCATTGCTGCGCTTGCGCTCTGCCTATTCCGGTCTGGGTCACGTGTCTGGCCCACACGCGACCCACACCTCAATGTCTCCTTCCCGGTGGCGCGCATGCGCCAATTATGCTGTTCTATCACATGATCGGAACTGATCATGTGACACCTTCTGTCCGGAAACACGCAGTTAGCGTTCCGGAAACTGGTTAGTTGGTCCCCCTGGCCAGTCCACTTTCATTCTGGCGCTATTACCATTCTGTGGGCGTCATCTTATTGTTAATCTTAGGTATTGTCATTGGCTGGTCAGCGTGCCAATCTGGATGGATGTATGTGAGTGGTTGTCTGGCCAGATATAAGGTAGGCTGTTTCTTAGGATAGTCACACCCCCTGAGGAAGCACTTTAGAAGCGAAACGATCGTTGGGGTAGGTAGGTATGGTCTGGCATTCTTGATTAGGTATGGGGCTCTGTCCTTTTCTTTATTGACTTATATTTGTCACAGTCCCATACTAAGGTTTCCTTGCATTTACTACCCGCATTGCCTGTTATTTATATACTTTTCTGCTTTATGACTCATACCTACCCTTCCATGGTGATTCAGTGCCCTTTTTATGTACTCTGCACTTTTCTATGTATATTTTTAACTTTTTGTATCTAATAAAGTATATGGATTTATCATGATTTCATATTTTGTGTGCACTATTTGATACACATTTTCGGCGTTCCCATTTAGTTGGTGCACCCCCACCTGCTTGTTATAGTAGGTTGGTTTTTCTCTTTTTTGGTGTTAGGACAAGGCAAAGTGTTCTACACCCCTATGGAGGCTCTCCTTATGCCAGAAATAGCCATTTTTAATAGCGATTTGCCGCAAATTAATTCAGAACAAAAAAATTTGGGGGGAAAATTCGTCAAATCGTCCAAATCAAATTTTTCAAATATTCGCTCATCTCTAGATGTGACATTTAGCTGCTCTTGAATGCTACAAAGTCACCTGATTCTCTACTAATCTACCCCCCCCCCCCTCCAGACCACCGAGTAACCCCAATTTTTTTATTGTCCTAATTAAGGTCTTGAATCGGGACCATAATCTACAACAATGCACTTACTCAGACTAGAAGGTAGAAACAGGGTTTTGACAAACTCTTTCCCAAACAGCTTTCTCACAAGTAGTTGTCTCCTCTATAGCCACCCAAATGGTTTGCCATACACATTAGATAATTACTGGTGAAATCTGCCAATTTCTGTGGAACTACATGACCATTTTTGGGGAGATGTTGTTCATGGCAACCAATAAGATTGCTTCTTTTATTGTTAAATAGGCCTCTGAAAAATAAAAGACTCAATCTCATTGGATGCTATAGACAACTGCTCCCTTTTACTCTGCACACGTTTTGATAAATCTCCCCCAAAAGTAGGGGTCTGGGGAAAAAAGGATCAAGCATATTGGATTTCTATACTGGGTCCTCATGAGAGGCCACCACCTGAGGTGTCTGGCAGCAGATTATTCCTCTGTCCCCATTGAGAACACATGAACACTTGCCAGCTGTCTATGGTCTCCTACTGCAGCCTGGCACTGTAGTGAATTAGACTTTTTCTTTACCTGTTCTTACATGGCTTTTCTCTCACACTCTTACAATATATATGTATAGTATTTGCTCCTTGCATAATATGAGGAGCAGAATTTTTATGGCCATAACTATAGTGCTGCTGTATACATGAACCTGTATGCCCCCATGTTAAGTGTGATATCAGGCACTAGGTCAGCGCTTCATCAATCTTATCCTACTAGTTTATATCAGAGACTTGAGATGGTAGTAAAAACAGCAGAGGTCTACATACCACTTGCTACATAAACATTTACATTGCATGAGGGATCCTGCTAGTCTAGTGAATGCTGAGGTCACTGAGTTTGTTGACTGTTGCTAGTCGTACTCAGCAGCAGCTATGGGAACTATGAAAGAGGGGTCAATGAGTACGAGTGTGACTAGGGGATAGAGAAATGAATAGAGCCAAACAGATATGTCAGATAAAATTTTCTAACCACAAATCATATTCATACCAATAAATTACTCCTGTCACTTGATTAAATACTTGTGCAAAACATAGTTTCAAATATTTGGCAGATAGAAGTGAGAAAGAAAATGGGGGGGCACTTACGAGTTGGAGTCTCTTGAAAGGTGCAGACTTTGTCTTTTATTCCGGTGCAGTTTAAAATTCCATAGCGCAGGATGCCAGGGTCCGCAGCGTGGTGCAGTGAACAGTTGCTTTCGAGCTGAAGGCTGGCGCTTCTTCAGACTGGAGCTTCTTCAGACTGGTAAGTCTAAAGAAGCGCCAGCCTTCGGCACGAAAGCAGCTGTTCACTGCACCACGCTGCGGACCCTGGCATCCTGCGCTATGGAATTTAAAACTACACCGGAATAAAAAACAAAGTCTGCACCTTTCAAGTGACTCCCACTCGTAAGTGCCCCCCCATTTTCTTTCTCACTTTTATCTACTAAATGTTGAAGTCTGTACGGGGTTGAGCACAGTGTGGAGGATCGTAGGTGTTTACTGTAAGGGGAAGCCGCTAGTATTCTGTGAGGAACGAATAGACACCTGGATATAATTTCAACAGTGACGATCGCTGTGTCTTTGTTTGCATAGTTTCAAATATAGTTCCAAACTGTCATATAATAAAATATTTGATATTATCTCTATGTAACCCCCTGGGAAAATTGTTTTGTACTATCCTGCAATTATATTTTTTCTGGCAGTTTTTGGATATCTGCCACTGCAGTTTTTGAGCCAAAGCCAGAAACATATTCAAAAGGAATAGGACATATAAAGGAAGGACTTATACTTCTCCTCCCTCATGGATACACTTCTGACTTTGGCTCAAAAACTGCAGTGGCAGATATCCAAAAACTGCCAGAAAAAAAAAAGTGGAAACTTAGGGTATTGGTCAGACCTTCTTCTTGTTCTCACTGCCATCCTCTATTGAGTGATACACTATGTATGAAAGACCAAGAATAGGAAGGTAATTGACAAATATGTAGAGTGCTCATACACATGGTTTCATCCTTATTCTTATACCTTCCAAATGTCCCTCTTTTGGAGGGACAGTCCTTACTTTTGACCCAAGTTCCTCTGTCCCCATTTGGTCTAATAACTATGTATGTGTGTGCGCATATCTATATACACACACACATCCAGTTACCATTATTGCAATAAGAGGCCAGATATCAGATAGCTTGCTGCTTATGCTAACAGGTCTATCTTCTGGGTGCAGACTTTACACCCTCATGGTATTCACAATGCACTCTTTGACCTGCTGCTATGTGTATGTGAGACCGCTTCCTTCCCTCCCTATGAAATGTGTTTTATGTAGAAAGGCTCCCAGGTAGAAAACTCATAGTTCTTTCCATGATATTTAACTGTAAAAAAAATATGTCAGTAATGTGCTAGATAGTAAGACAGTGCTCAAGATATGTCTGTACGTCAAACCTGAGTAACTGCTCTCAACAGATCTGAAATATTCTCAACTTGTCAACATATTGGTGGTCATAAAATATACACGGTTTGGCAATAAATCTGGTACCTGGACAGCCCATGGCAGTAATGCAAGCTGGCTGAAAAAATCCTAGGACACCCTTGCTGTGTGTGGGCGAACATTATCCTGCTAAAAAATGCCATATGGAAATCACAAGAGGCAACACAAGAGGCCACAGGATGTCCCGCACATATCCCTGACCTGTTAAAGGGTTTATCCAGTAGAATAAGGAACTTTCTTATTGTCCCAGGCTGCCGACAAAAATAACAAACACCTTAATTCACCTTCTACTGCTCCCTCGTAGCTCAAAGATCTGGGCGTCCCATCTCTGGCTGGTTTCCCCTGACAGCCTACTTCAGCAGAGTCGGTCAGAGCTGTAGACATGATGCCCCCGAGCCACTCAGCCAATCACTGCCTCAGCCAATGATTGGTGATCTGTGCAGCTCTGAGAAAAGCAGGGACACCGGGTGTGTACTGGGCGCCCCAATACTGGTGCTACGAGGGAGCGGCGGAAGGTGAGTTTAAATGTTTATTTTTGTATGCAGCCTGGAGACAATTACAAATAACCTAATTCCACTAGATTACCCCATTAATGTCCCTTGAATCATCTTACCTCCCAACCATCCCGTATCTGGTGGGACATTCCCATTTTTGGGGTCATGTCCTGCCATCCTGAAACGGTCCTGCTTCTAAATTAATCTTTCAGGCTCTACAGAGGAACGGGAAGTTTAATTCAGAAGCTGCTGCAAAGAGCCGCGACAACTTACTCGCAGACAAAAGGGAGGATGCGAAGGGAGGCAGATCACATGATTAGTGAACAATCAGAAAGCAGCACCACCAGTACACCAGGGCCTCTAGTGTTCAGCTGTGTGCTCCGATGCCACTGCCAGGAGTCTGAAACTGCTGTCTGAAGTTTAGCAGGCCACCTACCACAGAGCCCAGCAGGAGCATGGTCCCCCAGAACAAGAGGCTGAGACCCTGCGGGTAAGACCTCCACCAGGGCAGTACAGGCGGCATCAAGGGCCCAGGCCAAATGTCTGCAGGCTCCCCCCCACTCTCCCTGGGCCCTTCCTGCTCTCTGAGTGGGAACAGAGGAGGAGGGTAAGGACAGGGCCATCACATGAGGGAGAATGTGCTTTTTTATGTGGCTGCTTATCTACAGGTCCCCTCAGCAGCATCCTCCTTCCTCTGACCTAACATTCATATAAAGACTGTCTAAATGCTCACTGACAGAAAACTCAGACTGTTGTAAAGATAACACAGCTCCTTAGTCTGAATGTTGTCGGGACAGAGAGTGGGGAAGGGGAGGCTGGTGAGCTGAATGCAGGCCACGGACTGGAGGCTCCACAGTGTGTCCATCCTGCTGTATGCATTCATCAGCATGTGGAAACATGGTCTTAGGGGACCTTTATACGGGCGGATATAGAAGCAAATTTCCTACCTAAATCTGTGTGAAGGTTCCCTAACAGGATCTGCGGCAGGCCTTGAGGTGTGTAAGGGGCCTTGAAATTTCTGGTGGCAGCCCTGCCTGTGGGAGCTCAGGGGCAAACAGTTTGACAACACCTGCTGTGCTGACAAACGCAAGAAGCTCTGGGACCTGCAGGAAAAGCCTAACTCTTCTGAAGCAGCCAAGGTGGTAAATCTGGCACAGGGGGACATCATCTGGAGGGGACTGGGGGACATCAGTGAGGGTTTTGGGACCTTGTGCGTTCCATCTCGGTCAGTGTATGGTCTCTGGGGCAATTTATATTTTATAGGACTGTGTGGGATCTCTGGGTATAAACTGCTAGTCAAATGTTTGATTCATTGGATAGTGTATTTTCTCTGGGTCTGTATGTTATCTACTGGGTAGTGAAAGATTATTTAGGTTCCTTTGGTCAGTGTATAATCTCCAGGTGGCATGTAGGATCGCCTAGCAGTTCCTTATATCTGGGCCCTGTAGTATCTCTTGGTCAGTGTATGATATGGGCAGTGCAGGATGTATATTTTTCTACTGGGGCTAAGTATGATCCCGGGCCTTGTAGTATCTCAGGGGCAGTATATGATCTTCTGGGGCATGCGAGATGTCCTGGCAGTGTGTTAGAGATCCCACTTAGCCTCAAGAGTACATACACTCTCCCAAAAGAACGGAGTATGATCTACTGGATAATGTAGAATTCCTTAGGATCTCCGGGGCATGTAAGATTTTTTCACAATGTATTATATCCGGGCTCTGTACTATCACTAGGTCAGCGTATAATCTATGTAAAAGTACAGACTGTACATTCTTCTGGAACATTGTGTATCCTCCTGGATCATCATCATCCATCAGGTTTACCTACAGGCAGCATCTATAAAGGGGGTTTAACTACAAGGGGGCAGCCATCTGGGGGGAGAGGTTTACATACAAGGGCAGCTATCTGTGGAGGAGGTCTGCATACTGGGGCAGCTATCTGAAGCGGGTCTGCCTACTCGGGTCACCTATGTGATGGAGGAAACTAAAGCAAGGGACCAGTCTACCTACAGGAGCGACTTTACTATCTAATGGGAGGGACCTGCCAACTCTTCCTCAACCTACTTATCTACCCATTCTACTATGTGGGACACCAAGGGGGGCATTATTACTGTTTGGATCCCTATAGCTCTTGCAAAAGTGAGGAGCATAAAATGTTTGTCTGGCAGGTTCTGTGGAGACGAGTTGAGTTGAATGAAATTGTCATGATCGTCTGGGCCAGATGGGGAAGAAAAAAGAAAGTGAACAATGTCACCAATTGTAACTGTATGTAATCACTTATTTGGTCTGTTGTGATGATGATGGTGGTTGCTGCCAGTCTATCATTATAGGAGGTCCTCCTAAACTCTTGTGATAACCTTATTGCTGTTAAAGGAGTATTGTAGTGGAAAATAACTTATCCCCTATCCGAAGGTCCCAGCAGTCGGATCCCCTGCGATCTCCTGTACAGGGCCCCGGCAGTCCACAGGAAGGGAGCGTTCTGTTCCCCTCTCCATGTATCTCTATGGAATACATAGGGAGCATGTCGGCCACAGCATCATGCTGGGGATGCAACACCCCCTTCCTGCGGACTGCCCGGGCCCCGTACAGGAGATCACGGGGGGATCCCAGCGGTCGGACCCCCTGCGAGTGATAATTTATTTTCAGCTACAGTACTCCTTTAAAGAGGTATTCCCATTCTGCATGTGTGATTTGTTATTTACAGCAGTGGGAGAATATAAGAGAAGACTGGGTGTGGTTAGGGGATGTGGCTGAGGGTGTGGCTTGTCACTCTTTCCTCTAAGCAAAAGTATGGAGGTATGGTATTACTACCTGGAGTGACTGGCTGCTGTATGCAACGGCTCCCTAGATCACAGCGTTAGATTGAAATAATCAATCAACAGTAGTGTTGAGCGGCATAGGCCATATTCGAATTCGCGAATATTCTCGAATATATGGACGAATATTCATCATATATTCGCGAATATTCGCATATTCGTAATATTCGCGTTTTATTTTCGCATAAGCGAAAAATTAGCATATGCAAAAATTAGCATATGCAAAATTAGCATAAGCGAAAATTCGCATATGCAAATTTTCGCATATGCGAAAATTCGCACAGTAGTATTAGAGCCTTCTTTACACCACACAAGCTGGAAGCAGAGAGGGATGATCACTGTGATGTGTACTGTGAAAAAAAATAATAATTAAAAAAAAAAAACGAATATTCGTAATTACGAATATATAGTGCTATATTCGCGTTGCGAATATTCGCGAGCAACACTAATCAACAATAAGTGTCTATGGTTCCTGAGATATTATTTAAAAAACGTTTAGGGTCATGTGATTGAATTAACCAATGGTGAGCATTTGCTTATGACATGAAGAAGTAGAATTTAATATTATGAACTGAGTCACATGAGTAGAGTTGACCAGTGGGCTGACTGTATTATACAGGGTAAAGAGAGGAAAAGAACAGAGCAGGTTTTTCATAATGTGAACACATCACTTTAACACATGCGTGTTTCTAAAGCAACTATGGCATAACATTTGCAGCACAGTAAGGTAATACCCTATCATGTGCAGCGGAAAGAAAATGGTTCTCCAGATCATGGAAAAAAGAACTAAACTTCAATTAATCCATATTTAAAAAGCTTATATACAGTATTGGCTCGCGGTGGCGTAAACTAGATTTACACTTTCCTACTGTGGTAGAGAGGGTGAACTCCATTATGCTGAATGCAAAATTGTCCGCTATCAGGGAAGACCGAGTGGAACAGATTAATTTAGTCTGGGAACCCTGGTTTTCCTCCTCATACTGCCCTGAAGTACGTCATCAGTTGTGTTGGATTTGATGGTAGGGGGGAGGGGGGGAATGTATTAGGGGGACATGAATATGTTGGACCTTACTGATGTCTGGTATGTAACCGTTTACTGCTATAATTTATCATGAAGCTGTGTTACTGACGCCTTACTGTACTTTCACCTATGTTCCATTTGTCGCTCACATTGTCCTAATTTATACTAATGTGTACCTGGATGTTCAGTTTTGGTTTGGTCTACGGACCTCTTTCGTGACTGTTATTGCTTTATTCTCTGTGATTTTCAATAAAGCTTCATTGTTTGATGGTTAAAAAGCTTACAGAAGTGGAACAAAGAAAAAAAAAAGTTCATAAAAACACAAATGAAACGCCAAGTGTTTTAAACTATTAATAGACCTTAGTCATTGCATGCACCAAATAAACTGTACAAGACACATTTAAATACCTATATGTAAGGAATACAATAGCAAAAGGTGTTAGATAGATGAGTAGATGAATGAAAAATATGGCATGGACTACATGGTTCATATATGCTACAACAAAGTATAATCAGATAGAAGCATAAATTAAGTTAAAGCATCAACAGTTAATGAATGTAGGATCTATGCCAACAATACTTAGACTGGATAAATCCCCTGCATGCTTTTTATAGAAGTATTTAGGAAGTCCTGATATGGCCCCCCCAAAAAAAAGTATTTCAATCTTGGGGCATGTTCAGATGTTCTAGTAAGCGGTATTCAGGTTTTTTTTGCAGTACAGCCAATAAAGTATAAGTTATATGTTTTGCATAAAGCTAAATTAACAATATGAGTCTACTGACAATGAATGGAAGTTTTTGTATCATATTCGTGTGTGTGTTGTAGACACAAACTTCATATACTTGCAAAGAGCATATGTAAAGAACTGGGGGCTCAATACAAAAATAAACAATTTTGGGTGCTGATCAGTGTATCAAAGAGAATGCAGTATAGCAATAAAGAAGAAAAGGGAAAACACTGAATATGCATCAGCACACCAACACACAAATATTAAATAAGTATGCAAATTTTATTAAATATACACATATAACTATGCAGAAGAGGGGGAAGGAAGAAAAAAAAGTATAAAACCATTTTAAATAATGGGCTGGAAACATAAGCCCAAACACTCACCTAGGGAGGGGCCATGAACCCCCTCTCCTAGAAGCAGGCACCCGTCCTATTAATTAAATGATGCGTCACACCATACATATAAAGCCATTATACATCACAAATATATAGGCTATGCAGCAACATATCTGTGTATACAACAATGAACAGTAATTCAGAGCACTGACATAACCTATAATACTTGCAAAACACAAGCATGAAAGGAGCATTTCAAGAGATGGAGGACTAGACCAGATGTAGAAGGTCAGTAAAAGGACGGGGCCACAGGAAACCCCACGCGTTCCGTCGCTCCCAAAAGGCGACTTCCTCAGGGGTTTAGTGCTAGTTCACTTCCTCCCCATTTTATATACAATAATATCACAAAAAGATTGAAAAATACCTTGCAGGTGGTGAGATGCGCCATACTCAGACCCCTAGTGCGGCTTCCACGCCACGTACTGTTCCGGTGTGTATGTCACTTCCGGTTCAAAGGTAGAGTCAGAGTGGAAACAATGTACGTGCGCACCACGTCTCATGCGTGTGCGTTCCACCTATATCTGATGTGGTCAGTGCATACAATCTGATCACATGATCGGGAGTACATGTCACATGGTCACTGCATTTCGCGCATGCGCTCCATACACGTACCAGATTCCATACTCAGGAGTGCGCACCACTACTTGCAAAGAGCGCTCTAGTGTGATTACACCTGGAACTACCAGTTTTCACTGTGTGTATAGGTGCTAAAATCTCTTGGAGAGAGTCACCTCATTGGGTGGTATGGATGGTACATAGACAAGCTCCTCCTAATACTGCATGGGACTTCACTGCTTTCCTCAATAATGATTTTGGTCTAGTGTTTACCACCAAACAGGAGGACAAATGTACTGAGTTTTTGGATATTTCTTTGAAAGGGTCAGGTTCTGAAAATCATTCACACTAAGTTATTCCATAAGCCTAGTGCCGGTAATTGCTTGGTTCATTCACACAGCTGTCACCCTAAACATGTTGTATGTATTCTTGCTAAGGTCTGGAGAGCCTGTTCATATCATGCGTCAGCTTGTGCTGATATTGAATTACACCTTAAAGGATAGGGGATAAGATGCCTGATCGCGGGGGTTCCGCCGCTGGGGACCCCTGTGATCTTGCACGCCGCACCCGGTTAAAATCAGTCACCGGAGCGTGTTCGCTCCGGGTCTGATTACTGTCGATCACGGGGCCGGATCGTTGTGACGTCAAGGCTCCGCCCTGTGTGACGTCCTGTCACGCCCCCTCCCATAGGCTTGAATTGAGGGGGGCAGAGCCCATACGTCACAACGCTCCGGCCCCGTGATCAACAGTAATCAGACCCGGAGTGAACACACTCCGGGGACTGATTTTAAACAGGGTGCAGCGTGCAAGATCACGGGGGTCCCCAGCGACGGGACTCCTGCGATCAGGCATCTTATCCCCTATCCTTTGGATAGGGGATAAGATGTCTAAGCGCCGGATTACCCCTTTAAATCTATAAGCTATACTCCTAGCATGAAGTTGAGGGATATAAATACAGTAAACTAGAGAGTTATTTCCTCAATTACTGCAAACCTGTTTCTTCTGTTAACCCTCCACATTTAAACATTTTCCTGTGTTAATTTATGAGGAAAAGCTACTATTCTGGATCATGTTATCAGGATAACTTCCCGCAAGGCTCATTCTCTGCATAATGAAATGACGGACATAATATAAAAACTTTCATTAATTGTCAGTATACTCGTATTGTTCATTCAGCTTTATCCAAACCTGTAACTTACACTATATTGGCTGTACTACAAGAAAACTGAATACCTGCATACTAGAACATCTGAACATGCCCCAAGATTGAAATACTTTTTCTAGGTCCATGTCAGAACTTACTAAACACTTTTATGAAAAGCATGCAGGAGATTTATCCAGTCTAAGTATTGCTGGAATAGAACAAGTATGTCCCCCACAAGAAGGAAGAGACTGGGGTAAGGCAGTTTTCAGATGGGAGGCTTTTTGGAGCTTGTATTAAGATACGTAGTTTCCGTGGGGCCTCAATTATTGCAACAATGTATCCTACAATTATTAACTACCGTATTTATGGGTTAGCTTTAGGAATTTATAATTCTATCAGATTATACTTTGTTGTAGCATATACAAACCTAATTTTATTAATATGCAGTCTGCAGTCCATGCCATTTCTTTCACTCATCAATGCACATGTGTGACGTGTAGCTGACGAATTGTGGGCGTCACTTACTCTGGGCGTGTACCTATTCTAGGATCCTGCTCCGGGGTGTTCACTCCATACTCCTGTGTACACTTCCCACATAGCTTCTTCCTCCATGGGGTGAGCTACCCCTGATCTTTTTCTCATTTTGGTAACCTATCATACAGTATAGAAACATAGATAAATTTGGCACTTATTTCCAGTTCAGAACTGCCATATATAATATAAAATATTAAATAAAATGATTAGAGAATATATATATATATATATATATATATATATATCTGTGTATATATACGGCAACTAAGCACTCCGCATGCATTCTGGGTAGGGGAATATGCAAATCAGCTCATTACATCACCTTTTCAGGCAATGTTCCCTGGTATCAGCTTAGCTCCAGTTATGGAATATAAAAAGCTAATTGGGATTAATGCCAAACCAGAACTCTCTCTCCAGAAGAGAGAGAGACATATGTAGCCAGATATCAGATAGCATGCTGCTTATGTTCGATCTTCTGGGTGCAGACTTTACACCTTCATGACATTTACAATGCACTCTTTGACCTGCTGCTATGTGTTTGTGAGACCGCTCCTCTCCCTATGAAATGAGCTCAAATAATGTGTTTTATACAGAAAGGCTCCCAGGTAGAAAACACGTAGATTTTTTCATGGCATTTAACTGTAAAAAACACGTCAGTAATGTATAGACAGTAAGACAGTTATCAAGATACCTTACCTGTCATTATGTCAAACCTGAGTGACTGCTCTGTACGAGTCAAAAATATTCTTAACTTGCCTCCCAGCAAATTGGTGGTCATATACTATACACTCTTTGACCACAGGCACCACCAAGAAGGAGTGTTGGAATTGAATAAAACTCTATGAGGAACATTTATCATCGTTGCTTTGGTAAGCGAGCTTTGTAGTCATTTTTTATTTATTTTTTTGTTTTGGTTTTGCTTATGTGTGACATATTTATTATGCTATCACAAGGGGTTGATAAATTTGGGTTACATAAGCAAAAAACAATAAATCCCTTTTGAATACCATTTATTTTTTGCACGCATAAGCAAAAACCAATAAATGACATCAGAACACCACTTTGTAACACCACCTCAAGCCGCAGCTGTGAAAAAAAGTGTGATATATATATATATATATATATATATATATATATATGTGTTTATGACATTTTTTTTTACCACTTTTTTTGTTTGTTTGTTTTCTTCTCATTTCAGATCCGTGTATCCTGTGGACTTCATCAGGGCTTGTGGGGGAGTGTTTTTTTTTTTTGGAATAAAAGTTTTTTAAACGTGTTGCGCTTTTTATTAAATTTACTTTACAGACTTGGTAATGGAAGCTGTCTAATAGACAGAGTCCATCACTAAGCCGGTGCTTAGAGTTTGCCCCAAAAACAGCTAGTGCTAACCCCCAATTATTACCCCAGTACCCAGTACAGGGGTGCTGGGAAAAGCCGGTACCAACAGGCTTGGAGAGTCAAAAATGGCGCTCCCAGGCCTAGGCGGTAACAGGCTGGCATTATTTAGGCTGGGGAGGGCCAGTAACAATGGTCCTCGCTCACCCTGGTAACGTCAGGCTGTTGCTGCTTGGTTGGTATCTGGCTGATACTGAAAATACAGGGAACCCTATGCGTTTTTTATTATTATTTTATTTTTGGGGAAAAAAAACGCATAGGGTTCCCTGTGTATTCAGTATCAGCCAGATACCAACCAAGCAGCACCAGACTGACATTATGTGAGTGGGAGAGGACCAATGTTACTGGCCCTCCCCAGCAAAATAATGCAAGCCTGTTACCGCCTAGGCCCAGGAGCACCATTTTTGATGCTCCAGGCCTGTTGGTACCGGCTCTTCCCAGCACCCTGTGACGTGGGTACCGGTTAATAATTGGGGGTCAGTGCCAGTTGTTTTTGGGGCCAATGCTAAGCCCCGGATTAATAATGGACTCTGTCTATAAGACGACTTCCACTACTAAGCCTGGAAAGGAAATAAAAAAAAAAAATTTTAAAAACATTTATTCCAAAAAATACTCCCCACAAGCCCTCATGAACCATTTTATTAATATTAAACAAAAAAAAAAAAACGCTAGTCAGTGACGTAGTCCACCAAATTCAAAGAAGTCCTCAGCATACACGGTAATTGTTTTTTTTTACATTTATGGCCCCCTTCCTTGGGGAAAAAGACCATAAACCAGCGTTTCCAAACAGGGAGCCTCTAGCTGTTGCTTTACTACAACCCCCATCATTTGTGATTTAGAAACAGAGAGCCTCCAGCTGGAGTCTTGCTGTTTCTAAACTACAAGTCCCATGATGGGAGTTGTAGTTTAGCAACAGCTGGAGGCACCCTATTCCTAAACTACAACTCCTGTGATGAGAGTTGTAGCTTAGCAACAGCTGGAGACAGCCTGTAGCTAAAATACAACTCCCATTATGGGAGTTGTAGTTTAGCAAAAGCTGGAGGGACCCAGAAGCTAAACTTCAACTCCCGTGATGGAAATTGTAGTTTAGCAACAGCTGGAGGCACCCTGTTCCTAAACTACAACTCCCACGGTGGGAGTTGTAGTTTAGCAAAAGCTGGAGATACCCTGTAGCTAAACTACAAATCCCATGATGGGAGTTGCAGTTTAACAACAGCTGGAGGCAGCCTCCCCCCGGTCATCTCTGACACCCCCCCCCCCCCCCCCAGCTAATTTTTCCCGGTCTGAGCTGTGAATGGCCGAGACCGACCAGCCAATCACAGCTCAGACTGGGAAATATGAAATTACAGTGTAGTTTCATATTCCGGGGAGCCGTCCGGCCTGCATCTACCACCGGCCCGCTCGCCACTGCAACTACAACTGCCAGCATGTCCTCACTGAAACGACATGCTAGGAGTTGTGATCCTGTAACAGCTAGTGGTGGGGTGAGAGATGTACAGCGCGGCAAGGTGAAGCTGACCGTCGTTGGAGGAAAGCAAAGTGAAAACTGAAAAGTGCAAAGTGAAAACTGAAATTTACTCTCGTAGGCTCTTTTGTAGCTTTTTTGCTTACAGCAAAAAGTCGCACAAAAAAATGCTTAGCCGCAGGTGCGGCTTACTTTTGTAAGCAAAAAAACAGCTCCAAATGCCTTGATAAATCTCCCCCTATATGTGTGAATGTAATGATTAGAGATGAGCGAGCCGAATCCAGCGAACCCAGATTCAACCCAAACTTTTGGATTTTTCCAGCTCAGCGAACAATCAAGCTTTTACCGGTTCGTCTTGTGCGTAAATAGTGCAAAAATAAATAAATAAATAAAGCATGATTTTTTGGTGGACGGAAAAAGCAGGGCGGGCTGAGGCGGTTAGATTATGTAGAAAAAGCAGCAGATCACATGATAACCCAAGTCTATCATGTGATGTGCTGCCTACTGTGTAAATCAAACACAAAGGCAAATAGGACACAGCCAGGGACACAGATATAAAAAAAAAAAGGGCACTGACGTCACCCACAGCATTCAGAGCGCTGGGAACTTCTGCAGAGAGGAGACAAAGGGAGAGAGCCAGACATAGGGACAGTTAGTGGTTAGAGAGATAGAGACTGAGATACAGATTACAAAGAGAGGAGAAATAGGGACACAGTTAGTGATTATACATACATCAGTATAATGTGTTGGAATACTGAACCCAGAGTATACAATCAAGAGTATCCTCGCTATTTATTAGATAGTCACAGATCTTGAGGAAATAGCATTAAATAAAAATTTACTTTTATTATGTCATTTAAAATCTTCCGGACCAAAAAATGAAAATAGTGCACTGTGTTTACACCAATAATATGTGGTTAAAATTGGTGATAGTTATTACAGTGACAATGTTGGAAGGTCAGGTCAACTATGGGTGGGGACAATTAGGTGGTAGATGATACTAATCTCACCCTTGTCATTTGCCCTATTAAACCCTTCTTGGCTAGTGTTGCTTCGCCCTTAGAAGGGCGGCCCCACACTGGAACCTGACCCTAATATGCCCTAAATGGCCCTATAGTCCCTACGCGTTTCGTCTGTTAGTCACAACAGAGTCTTCAGGGGATTAGGTATAGGTCAATGGTAACAGTATGCCATCTCGAGCAAATAACAATAGCATGCATAGAAAACCACATAATATTCAAAATACAGGTCCATCAATGTGTGCCATATTAATTATGATCACACTATGAGTTAGTGCAGTATCGGTTGTCACTATCCAACTACAAATGGACGTGCTGTAATAGTTACCATGGGTTACCGCATGTAACGAGAGAGAGAGAGAGAGAGACAGACATATGTAGCCAGATATCATATAGCGTGCTGCTTATGTTCACAGGTCTATCTTCTGGGTGCAGACTTTACACTCTCATGGTATTCACAATGCACTCTTTGACCTGCTGCTATGTGTATGTGAGACCATTTCCCTTGAAGTAGTTCTCAAGAAATGTTACCTGTCATTATGTCAAACCTGAGTGATTGCTCTGTACAAGTCTAAAATATACTTGGCAGCCTTTTCCTTTTTGTGTTTTATGAGCATGGATATCCGATGTTTTAATCTGATGGAATAAAAGTCAAGTTTTATAAATTTTTTCTTTCACGTATGTGGAGCAGCTGGAGGCCTGTGCTTTTTTGCTCACCCTTTTGTCTACTGGATTCCGGGACCCAGCCCGCTGTTTGCCTGCCCAGCTCTCCGCACCATATGGGACTTCTGTTTATTCAGTACTGCACAGTGGCGGTCTGAACTTGTTTTTTCCCTTCTTTTTTTCTTAAAATATACTCAACTTGCCTCCCAACATATTGGTGGTCATATAATCTATCTATCTATATATATATATACACACACACTCTTTGGGGGGAAATTTATCATAGGTGGTGGGAGCTTTTTTTTTCTCTAAACAAACTTTTTAGTAATTTAGCATCTTTTTTGTGCATCTTTTTTGATAGAGCTAAAAGCAAGTAGTCTATTGTTTTGTGTATTGTGGAATGAATTTTGCAGTGGATACTAATTTATCATGTGTGTCTTTTTTTGTTTAGACACATTTTTTTTGCGCAAATATGTTTGTTTTTCCCCCACAAAAATACACCATCAAAAAGGACACATAGGTAAGTGTCCTACCGAGACAGCCGGGGGATGCAGGAGCCGTCCCTCAACACTGCTTAACACTAACTACTCCCATCATGAGACAGAGCCTGTCCCATGATGGGAGTAGTTGTAGTACTGCAGTGCTGAGGGATGGCACTTGCACGTCCCCCAACTGAGGGACTCTTTTGGGACTTTTACGACTACTACTCCCATCATGGACAGACTCTGTCCATGATGGGAGTTATAGTCCAGGGGCTGAGGGGCAGATCGCACCGGGTCATTTTCCAGAGACCCGCTGCAATCTGCATTTATGAAGTTAACAACCGGCGGCACATACGGCACCACTGCGCTCCCCGACGGCTCCAGGCTACAGGCCACGATGACCAGCATTTTTTATGTCAATAAAAGGGTTAATGAGGGCGGTTGGGGAGTGTTTTTTTAAATAAAAATTAATTTTCAATATGTCTTGTTTTTTATAATTGAATTTTTAGGCTTAGTAATGGATTCTGTATACAAGATGGCTTCCACTACTAAGTCGGGGCTTAGCGTTAGCCCCAAAAATAGCTATCGGTAACCTCCAATTATTACCCACTGCCACAGGGGTGCTGGGCTGAGCCGGTACCAACAGGCCCGAAGCGTCAAATATGGCGCTCCTGTGCCTAGGTGGTAACAGGCTGGCGTTATTTAGGCTGGGAAGGGCCAGTAACAAAGCTCCTCGCCCACCCAGGTAACATCAGGCTGTTGCTGCTTGGATGGTATCTGGCTGAGAATGAAAATAGTAGGAGTCCTATGCATTATATATATATATATATATATATATATATATATGTATATATATATATATATATATATATATAATTACTTATGAAAAACAAAACGTGTGGGGTTCCCCCTATTTTCATTCTCAGGCAGATACCAACCAAGCAGCAACAGCCTGACGTTACCAGGGTGGGCGAGGACCATTGTTACTGGCCCTCCCCAGCCTAAATAATGCCAGCCTGTTACCGCCTATTCACAGGAGTGCCATATTTGATGCTCCGGGCCATTTTTTTGGTGGACGGAAGAAGCAGGGTGGGCAGAAACGGTGAGATGACATAGGAAAAGCCGCAGATCACATGATAACCCAGGTCTATCATGTGATTTGCTGCTTACTGTGTCAATCAAGCACAAAGGCCAATAGTACACAATAGGACACAGATAAAAGGGCACTGATGTCTCCCACCCCCAATTTTATATGTGTAAATGTTATGATGCAATATATAAATGATTACAATATTGACGTGACAAGATAGGTTTATTGCGGAATCATAATTGAAAGAAGGCTCTGGTACCCTGGTGAGCCACCTCTAGCCTGGATACAAGATACAGTTGGACAGGTTCCACATGGCATCATGGGGCATATATAAGCCCACAGATGTTACAGCTGGGTCTGTAGATCCTGCAAACTCTTAGGTAGCTGAAGATGGCTTACCATATATGCTCAGTTAGTAAAAAATCTGGCAAGTGGACAGGCCATGGATGTGTTGCAATCTGGCATAAGAAACCCCAGAGAAAACCCCTAATGTGTGGGCGAACATTATTCTGCTAAAAATGCCTGTGTGAAGCCATAAGAGACAACATATGGGCCTGCAGAATTTCCTGCACATATCCCTGAGTTTCTACTGTCCCTTATATCAATACTAGGAGTGATCGGCTGTTGTATTTGATGGCTCCACAGATCATCCCAGCAGTGTATTGCTCCACAGCAAATAATGGCAAACAAGAATAAAAAAAAAAAAAGAGTGCACTGGCATGGCACTGCCCAGAAGATATCCACGGAATGTAAGATTTTTTTTTTTTGGTTGTTTTTTTTAATATATATTTCATCGACACATTAAAATGAAAATAAACAAAACAACAACAATACAATTTTATATTTCAGCAATAACACATTTCGGGACTCTAATTTCCCTTCCTCAGATTGCATGTATGTTACACTGATGCATACAGACATTTAAATACACCAGAAATGGTGCCAAGACCATCCCTTGGCCAGGGGGCGTGAATGTTATTGTCAGATTATACACATAGAGAACTGTTAAAACAATGGTATATAGATGAACAACAGGGATGCGATAATTATTAACATAATGTACATAAATAGCAAGGTATCGGGTTGCAGGGATAAACAAGGAAAACTGTCAGACTGTTCACTCACACTTAACCCAATACACTGATTTAACAGGATTCCATAGAGGAGCATGTTAATGCCCAATAATGTTTTCCCCTGCTCTCACATGATTACATTTTTGTGATCCCACATCACTAGGGTGTGGAGTTGAAGACTATGAATATGCAATTAGTGGGGGGGGGTGGAACTAGTAGGTGACAGAGGGAGATAGAAGCGACTAGCTGGGCGGGGGAGGGGGTGCGCTTCCACTGTCCATTCCCCTTAATACACAGATAGGGAACTTCTGAGGATGGTATCTCAGGACCTACTGGACCAATTTAGGTAACTGGCCGCTGGAATCATGTTCCCCCAATCTATCAGCCGGTGTGTTTGGTGTGGGTGAACAGGCTGACAGTTTTGCTTTAACACTGTGCTGTGCTTTCTATGAATGGATCACTGTGGTAAAGTAGTATAGTATAAGAGGGCAACCAATCATAGTGAAGTGTCATGGGTTGTCTTAGCAACATGACATTACATGTTGACATGATGTGGGTTCAAAGGGTTTTCGCGACAGTGTAAGATTGAAAGGACCAACCAGCTGTAAGTTATTATGGTTCCTGGCATATTGTTTGAAAATGATGGAATTTACCAATGGTGATAATTTGGCTGTAAGTTAAAAAAGACTTGCTTTTCGTACTATGAACTGAGTCACATGACCAAGAGGAGACCAATAGGCACGCGACCTGAAAGACCCCATCAGCTGTCCAGAATAGTTGAGCTTTGGGATAAATAGGATATCTGTATATATAAACCTCTTAAAAGTTCAAATATTACAGAATCTTACAGAAATATTACAAATATTACAAAATCATATAGTTGTGAATTTATCAGATATAACCCAACTCATGAGATATGATATAGCCTAAATGTGGTTGCAGTGGATATACATAATGCCTGGGTACAAACATACAGGGGGGGCGGGGAACATACAGATGAAGCATATGTCAAACATTTGATAAGCGATAACTCTGTATAGGGCAAAGCCATAGGTAACGTTGGCCCTATGTTTGTTTATGCGTCTCCTTAAAGAAGTAGTGTAGTGGTGGTTTTTATGATCTCATTGAGCCCGAGCTGCAAAAAAAAAAAACTTTAACTCACCTTCCGGATCATCACATTTCGATCAACGGATCACCAGCCACAGCCATGTCCCACCTCGGCCAGTGATAGGCTGAGTGTACAGTGTCCTGTAAGAAGCCTGGGCACCGCCTTCTTCCTGGGCCTGTTACATGACTCGGCACTCGTCCTATCACCCGCCGAGGCGGGACATCAATGCGGCCGGCGATACACTGATTGCAGTGTGACGATCCGTGCACCCAGAAGCAGAAAGAAGACCGGGTGGGGAGGACTGAAGATCTATAGTGGCGCAACTGGGAAGCAATGGAAGGTGAGTTAAAGTTTTTTCTTTTTGCAGCCTGGGACAAAATGGGATAATAAAAACCACCGCTACACTACTACTAAGATTGTATCGTGTGACCCAAGTATTGGAGCACTCCAGGAAGTATAACATGTAGTCTGTGCCAAATTCAGGAAGGTTTTTAGGTTAAAGGGGTATTCCAGAAAAAACTTTTTTTTATATATCAACTGGCTCCAGAAAGTTAAACAGATTTGTAAATTAATTCTATTAAAAAATCTTAATCCTTCCAGTACTTATGAGCTTCTGAAGTTAAGGTTGTTCTTTTCTGTCTAAATCCTCTCTGATGACACCTGTCTCGGGAAACGCCCAGTTTAGAAGCAAATCCCCATAGCAAACCTCTTCTAAACTGGGCGTTTCCCGAGACAGAAAAGAACAACTTTAACTTCAGAAGCTCATAAGTACTGAAAGGATTAAGATTTTTTAATAGAAGTAATTTACAAATCAGTTTAACTTTTTGGAGCCAGTTGATATAAATAAAAAAGTTTTTTCCTGGAATACCCCTTTAAAAGTTTGCTTAGTCACATTAGAGTGGAAGGTCTTGGCTCCACAGACCATGTTGTAGCAACACTTGTATGTAGGGTTACTCCTAAAACCCGCTACTATAGTGGGGAGAGTGAAAAGTTTTAGTTTTTTCATATTTTTCAGGCAGCTGGTTGCCTTAGTATATTTTTTAGGGTTTTAGTTTGGGTCTTCTAGAACATCTGGAATGTCTAAGATAGGGATTAAGTTTAAAATCTTCCAACGGTTTTTTAAGAGGGAGCTGATACTAAAGAATAGGTGAATAGGTTTTTTTCAGTTTTCAGGGCTAGGCAGATTTTTTTGGTCCATAGTGCCTGCCTTTTTTGTGGCTTTTATTTATTGGTGAGGTGGGGTAACCTTTGTATTTGAACCTGTTGGTAAGGATTTTGCTCTGTGCCTGCTGTCTGCTGAATATAGCTACCACTAGTCCACCAATACCTCCTGTCTACAGCAACCACCAGTCCACCAATGCCTGCCTGCCGCTGGCTACAGCTACCACTAGTCCACCAATGCCTAATGTCTGCTGGTTACAGCTATTATTAGTCCACCAATGGCTGCTGTCTCCTGGTTACAACTACCACTAGTCCACCAATGCCTGCTGTCCACTGGCTACAGCAACTACTAGTCCACCAATGCCTGTTATCTGCTGTCTATAACTACCACTAGTCCACCAATGCCTGCTGTCCACTGGCTACAGCTACCACTAGTCCACCAATGCCTAATGTCTGCTGGTTACAGCTATTATTAGTCCACCAATGGCTGTTGGCTACAGCAACCACTAGTCCACCAATGCCTGCTGTCTGCTGGCTACAGCTACCACTAGTCCACCAATGCCTGCTGTCCACTGGCTACAGCTACCACTAGTCCACCAATGCCTGCTGTCCACTGGCTACAGCTACCACTAGTCCACCAATGCCTGCTGTTCGCTGTCTACAGCTACCACTAGTCCACCAATACCTAATGTTTGCTACAGCTACCACTAGTTTACCAATACCTGCTATCCGCTGGCTACAGCTACCACTCACTAGTCCACTACTGCCTTCTAAAACTGACAGGTGTATTGTGTGCATGAGATGAGTAATGAACTTTGGCATTAACTTAGTCTTAAAACCACTATGAGGCTAGGACTCCACTGAGATTTTTGCCCTGCTATTTTTGTGGCATAAAAACGCCAGAAAAACTGCCACAGTTTTCCCCTGTGTTTTTGCGTTTTTACCTTTTTTGGCCCCTTTGGCATTTTTTTTTACAAAATAGTTGGGTACCAAAAAAAAAAAAAAAAAAAAAAAAAGGATGCAGTAGGGATGTAAAATGTATTTAACTCAATGTTTATTTTTTATAAAAACATTTTAATTTTTTTTTTATTAAGTGTGTGTGTGTTTAACTTTTTTCCCTCTTTTTTTAAACATTTTTTATGTAGTACTACTACTCCCAGCATGGAACACCCTTTTCCATGCTGGGAGTAGTAGTACCTGTACTATAGACATATCGCCCCGGTGTCAGTCCTGACTCCCGATGCGATCGTCCATAATATAGCAGAGATGGAGCGGCTCTATACAGTGCTCGCACCTCTGCTCTATTCACATCACTCATTCATTCATATTTTCCGCCCAGAGCTGTGATTGGTTGGATGGTTGCAGCCAATCACAGCTCTGAGGAAAATATGAATGAGTGAGTGGCCGGCCCAGAGTATAGTGCAGAGCAGGGATGTGAGCGCTGTATACAGCCGCTCCATCTCTGCTATAGACATGACGATCACAGCGGGTGTCACAGTAGTGATACCCACTGTGATCTGTTCTTATCTGCAGGTACTACTACTCCCAACATGGAGCACACTCTGCTCCATGCTGGGAGCTGTAGTACCTGCATTAATAGACAGATCGCAGCGAGTGTAACTTCTTACACATGATGCGATCTGTCTATTAATTCAGGTACTACAGCTCCCAGCATGGAGCAGAGTGTACTCCATGTTGGGAGTAGTAGTACTTGTAGTTAAGGAAAGATCACAGCGGGTATCACTACTGACACCCGCTGTGATCCTCCTGTATAATGTATAGATGTGGCCACTCTTCTATGGTCCCCTGCACGGCCGTATATATACACATGTTCCTATTTCCCACAGAGAGCTGTGATTGGCTGGAACCATCTGGCCAATCACAGCTCTCTGCGGGAAATATGAATATGTGTATATATACGTCAGTGCAGGGGACCAGAGAAGAGCGGCCGCATCTATACATTATACAAGAGGATCGCAACGAACTCTGGCGATCTGTCAATTAGTACAGATACTACTACTCCCATCATGGAACAGTGTGTTCCATGCTGGGAGTAGTAGTACTACCTAAAAAATAAAAAATAAAGTGAAAAACACACACACACAGACACTACATTTTTATTATTGTCGGCTACATTTTTAGTGCTTTACCCGCTCACATAAATTGAAGCCTGTTTAAAAATAAATAAACATTTTGTAATAAAAAAAGATACATTTCGTTAGATACAATTTTTTCCATCACTACTGTATCTTTTTTATTATTATTTTTTTATGGTACCCTACGAAATTTTAATAAAAAAAGGTTTATCATTTTTTTTAATCGCTAAAGTCCAAAAAAGAATAAAAGCCACCTGCAAAAACACAATATTTTTAACCAAGTTGGCATTTTTCTTGGCGTTTTTGCTCTCCCATAGACTTCTATGGGAGGAAAACGCCACGATTTCAAAGCAAAAAACGCCAAACTAGGTTTTGTCGGGCATTTTGAAAATCCAGCCTCTGAGCCCGAAACTGCTGAAAAATGCCAAAAGGATTAAAAAAAACACCAAACTGAAAAATGCCAAGTGAATCTGGCATTTTGCAGTTTTCTATTGACTTGCAGCTAACATCTGGACGCGGCGTTTTTTTCACTGAAAAAACGCAGTGCGGGAAAATTGCAGTTTTTTACTGCGTTTTTGCAACAACAAAAAAAACCTCAGTGGAGTTCCAGCCTAAAACTACTAGAATACATTCTGTGATGAGAAAGCTCAAATTTATGATTCTTCTCCAGATCATGAAAATTAGATGTAAATCACACCAAGGTTGTGATTTTGACCTTAGATGTATGAATCTTTTTCACTATTGTTATTGTAATGTTTTTTTTTGTTTGTTTGTTTTTTAATAAGTTAACATTTTATGTAAAAACAGAAAATGAACTATCAAAAATAAATAAATACCCAATCATATACATTTAGTCGTTGAGCAGATTTTTTATTGGTTGTATTTGTGGTGTCACGGTACCGGATTGCATCCGTTACCTTGTGGTGAGGTCCCCAAAGTCAGAGTCCGGCTCTAGCAAGAGGCAGAGTAGGTGGCTGCCTAAAATGCAACCTTGATAAGGGCGTCGCCTGTTGCCACGATTTTTTTTGTGAAGCCATATGTACAACACAGGGGGCGCTGTGCTGTGCTCCTCTAACCTGCTGCCAGCCTTCAGAAGCGCAGCATTGTGACCAGTGGCGTTGCTAGGGTTGGTGTCACCCGATGCGGTAGAAAATGGTGTCACCCCCATACCCCCCTCAGTAAGTTTTTAGCCTGTTGTGACAGACACCACTGTTGTAGCGCATTGTGAGAAATTCCAGTATAATAATCAGATATACCAGTTGCCACAGAATAGGAAAGTGTTAAAGAAGTTTTCACCATTTAAATATACAGCTCCCAGAATTACTTAAAGGGGTACTCCACTGGAAAACAGGACTTGTTCCAGCTAAAACTTCTCTCTGCAGAATGTGACGCCCAGACGTCTCCTCACCATGCCAGCGCATTCACATCCTCTATATGAAAACAAGTATTATTATAAACCTGCCAGACACTGTATCCTCTAAATATAATACTACTATACACTATACTCTTTGATTATAAACCTTCCATACACCATACCCACTGAATATAATACTACAACACACCAGGGGCGTACCTAGAGCATTTGGCACCCGGGGCGGACCCTTTGTTTGGTACCCCCCCCCCACACACACACACACACACACATGCACCCCCCTTAATTACACCCCCTCCCTCCCCCCAGGGGCGGACTGACAACACTCGGGGCCCCCGGACCAAAAAAAAGGCAAGGGCCCCTGCTAGGCTCTGCAGCTCGTCAATCTTCTGCCACGCTCCTATTCCACCCAAATCCCACACACAATAAATTAAAATTTATATATATAAGAAACACTTTAACGTAGGTAAATTTTTCCATGACCAATAATACTGGTATACAAGGAGTTAATATATACCACCACACAATAACTGGATAATACCACCATAATGTACTGAATAAAACCACTATACACAGACCCGTATACTATAAAGGATCTGTATACAATATAAGTGATTATATACAGGACCATATGGCGGTAGATATCAGCTATACACAGGATGTGTACACCATATAAGTAATTGCAGTTACATTTTGGGACTCACAATTACGTCTTTTCTGATCAGCGGCGTCCTCTTTCTTTTTCTTCTCTGTCCGGATAAGACCGCCATGTGGATCTCTTAACATCTGCAGGAAAAACATGTCAGACTCTGCATTTTTTCAGTGCCCTCACCTCCTCTACAAGCTTTCCATCTATAGGCCCACAAACTGTAATAATGCCCTCCTTGGTGTCCTGCACAGTAAAAGAGCAGGTAGGTAGCCAGGTAACCCCCTCTTTCCCATAGGTATTTGCAAAGTTACACCCCCCCTCTTTCCCATAGGTATATGCAGAGCTGCCCCCCTCTTTCCCATAGGTATATGCAGAGCTATCACCCCCCTCTTTCCCATAGGTATATGCAGAGTTACACTCCCCCCCCCCTTTTTCCAATAGGTATATGCAGACCTACAACCCCCATCTTTCTCATAGGTATATGCAGGGTTACCCCCCCCTCTCTTTCCCATAGGTATATGCAGAGCTACCCCCCCCCTCTTTCCCATTAGTATATGCTGAGCTACACCCCCCCCCCCTCTTTCCCATATGTATATGCGGAGCTACACCCCCCCTTCCACATAGGTCATATACCTATGGGGAAGGGGGGTGTAGCTCCGCATATACATATGGGAAAAAGGGTGTGTGTGTAGCTCTGCATATACTTATGGGAAAGAGGGGCCAGCTCTGCATATACCTATGGGGAAGAGGGGGGGGTGTAGCTCTGCATATACCTATGCAGAGCTACACCCCCCCCTCTTCCCCATAGGTATATGCAGAGCTACACCCCACCCTCTATACATCTATATAATAATAAAATAATGATTGTAAAAAAAGTGGTTCTGTTTCACAGTGATCTCACCAGCAGAATAGTGAGTACAGCTCTGGAGTATAATACAATACTCTGGGTCCTAAGGCAGTGTTTGCCAACCCAGGCGCCTCCAGCTATTGCAAAACTACAACTCCCAGCATGCCTAGACAGCCAATGGCTCTCCGGGCATGCTGGCAGTTGTAGTTTTGCAACAGCTGGAGGCTCCCTGGTTGGGAAACACTGGGTTAGGCCTTAAGGCAGTGTTTGACAACCCAGGCGCCTCTAGCTGTTGCAAAACTACAACTGCCAGCATGCCTGGAGAGCCTTTGCATGTCCGGGCATGCTGGCAGTTGTAGTTTTGTAACAGCTGGAGGTACCCTGGTTGGGAAACGTGATGACGCTTCTCCTAGGCAGCCACGGCGGTTCTGTAGGGCCGCACGCCCCAGGCTGCCTGGAAGGTAAGGAAAGGGGGGCGTGGGGGTTGGGGGCACGGCTCTGGGGGGGGGGGTGTTTGCGGGCGGACACAGAGCGTGGGTGGCGGCACACAGCAAGGGCGGCGGCAGAGTGTAAAAAAAAACACTTTAATTTTGCGGCGGCGGGTCAGTCCGCCCCTGGCACCCCCTTTGAGAGTGGCACCCGGGGCGGGCCGCTCCCCGCACCCCCCCACTAGGTACACCACTGCAACACACTGTACATTCTGAATATAATACCAACACATACTGTACACTCTGAATATAAATCTGCCACCCACTGCGCCCTCTGAATATACTACCACCACAAACTGCGCCCTCTGAATATAACGTTTCCATACAGTGCACCCTCTGAATATAATACCACAACCGCAGTAACACCCCTCAACATCCGTTAGCTGATGCTATTACCATGGGAGGGGGGTATTGGTGGTGTTGCTAGAGGATAATGCGGTGCTACTACTGGGGGAGTGTTGCTGGAGGATGATGAGGGTGCTACTGGCCATCCCCCCTGGCAGTATCACCCCCATCATCCATTGGCAGGATCATCCTCCTGGCAGGAGCACCGCCATCATCCACCATCAGGATCTGCTGATGGATGTGCTACTGTTGGGGGGGGGGGTTGCTGGTGGATGATGAGGGTGCTACTGCCAGGGGGGGAGCATTAGGTAGGCAACAGTTCCCCCACTTTAGGTAGGCAGCAGTTCCCCCACATTAGGTAGGTAGCAGTTTCCCCCACATTAGATAGCATATTGTCCCCACATTAGGCAGCATAGATTCCCCACATTTGGTACCAGTTCCCCCACATTAGGTAGGTACCAGTTCCCCCACATTGGGTAGGTACCAGTTTCCCCACATTAGGTAGCAATTTCTCCACATTAGGTAGCACAGATTCCCCACATTAGGTAGCAGTTTCCCCATATTAGGTAGAATAGATTCCCCATATTTGGTAGCACAGATTCCCCACATTAGGTAGCATAGACTCCCCACATTTGGTAGCACAGATTCCCACATTAGGTAGTATAGACTCCACACATTTGGTAGTAGTTTCCCCACATTAGGCCGCAGGTTCCCTTGCAGGTTCCCCACAATGGGTCAAAGTCTCCCAACATTAGATCGCTGGTTCAACCCCCCACACACACACACAAAAAAAAAACACATACAACACAGAGAGACACACACACAGTCAGAGAGACACACACTCACAGACAGACACACACACAGAGTCACACAGTCACACACACACACACACACACGTCACACAGTCACACACACACAGAGTCACACAGTCACACACACACACAGAGTCGCACAGTCACACACACACAGAGTCACACAAACACACACTGTCACACACACACACACACACAGAGTCACACAGTCACATACACACACACAGAGTCACACACACACACACACAGTCACACACAGACAGTCACACACAGACAGAGACACATAGACAGAGATAGAGACAGACAGAGAGACAGACACACACACTCACCCATCCAGCGCAGCGATCCTTCCCTCCGGGCGCCCTGCGAGTGACGTCACTGACGTCCTCCTGCGCGGCCATGCGGTGGGATGTCAGGCCGGCGCAACTGAAGACGTGGGAGCAGAGGCCGGGCATGGTGCTGGTGAAGGCGAGGGGGGGGGTGATGGCGGACGGGCGCACAGTGCAGGTGAAGGCCGGGGGGGGGGGTTTGGGGGGTGTCGAGGGATGCTGACGGACGGGCGCACAGCGCAGGTGAAGGCCGGGGGGGGGGTAGCTGACGCACAGGAGGCCGGTCGGGCACAGATGGGGGGTATCGGTGTAGCTGGGGAGGGGGGATGGGTGCTGCAGAGCGCCTTGGTTTCACCCCATTAGGTTGGTGTGCACCCCCCGCACCCGGGTCGCAACGCCACTGATTGTGACATCACATACATAATAATAATTACTGGGTATGTGATAATTATTACTGTCTATGTGATGGAATATGACAATGCTGCGCTCCTGATAGAGGAGTACAGCTGCAGGATGGAGGAGTACAGCTGCACGCTCTTCCTCGGCTCGGATTATCCAGGGCTCCAGTCCTGCAGGACCAACCCCAGAATTGTGTTTACCCCTCCCTCAGCCATGAGGACGAGGTTTGTTACAGTCTGTCACCCCAGTATCAACGTGATTACATGAAGAGATAGTTTTTTACAGTGTGTCACCCCAGTGTGGAGCCAATGGGCAAGGGGGAGGCAAAATTTAGATTTAGCTTGGGATGGCAAAAAACCTTGCAACAGCCCTGGGGATAAGTTTTAGACAGCAGGGTGCGACTGCTTGGACTTGGGACGGATTGGCCTACCGGCCAGCTCGTGCTTCGCTTCCAAGGCGAAAGAATGAACTTGTCCATGCTTTCTGCGGACTCTGCAAAGAATACATAGCCATGTATGAGTCCTAGTGCTGACATGTTATGCAAAATGTCCGCACGGTGATTTTCTGTGCAGACATTTTGAGGTATGTACATACCCTTAGAATCCACATGACATGTTAATTTATTTGCAGATTGTGCTTTGATTTTTATGCAAAATGTGACCAAGATTTCTACAAATCCCATTCACTTTGCTATTACTATAAAACACAATGGAATTTCTGCATGCTAATCTCGTGTGGAAAATCTTCAGCATATCCACCTTGTGTGAATTAAGAAAAACTATGGGAGCTATAGATCTGCAACGGTTTGGGGGGTCACATGTTGGAGACCACTGCCTTCATTAGGTTTGATTAAAGACTGTCCTATAGTTTGTATACTTATATCATGCTGACAGTTGTTAGATCTTTTCCCCTCAGGACATGCCGTATCTGCAGATTACTCTTAAAGGGGTACTCCACTGGCCAGCGTTCGGAGCTAAATATTCCGAACACTGTTTTTGCGCTGCGGGTGTCGGCCACGCCCCTCGTGATGTCATGGCCACACACCCTCAATGTATGTCTATGGGAGGGGGCATGACATCACAAGAGGCGTGGCTGACCCCCACAGCACAAAAACAAAGAGTACCCCTTTAAGTTTTTTCATGAATCCCTGTAGTCAAATATACACCTGCACAGTAAATCCATCTGTCCACTGAATATAATCTGTGTGCCATGGCAACAAAATAGCTTTTCCTTAAAAAAATAATTATCTCACTGCCCCACGCTTCTAGTCAGCAGTGATTACTCAGCTGTGTTTCCTGCCTGGCAAATGTGCCCACGATTTTGTTTTCTTCTACAGCCCCCACCATGTTAGCTGTAGATTGGCATCCAGAATCCCTGAATAGCAATTTTCTGCAGTCAGGGATTAAAATGTTTAAAAATCTAAAATGTTCTTCTGTAAGAAATGCCCTTAGGCTAGGTTTCCACTTGTTTTTTTTTTGCCAGCTTTTTTTTTTTTTTTTAAGAAAAAATAAATAAATAAATAAATAAAACGTGTTTTATCTGCCATTTCTGCCATAGACGGCAATGCATTTCCGTGTGGACATGTCTATTCTTTCTGAAGACTCCAGAATCGGGAATTCCATGGCAGAAACATCTGCCGAGGAAATTCCGCTTTGTGCACAGCGCAGAAGAATCCTATTGAAATCAATGGGTCTCTGCTGCTGCAGAATATTCATGCAGAATTATTTTGCAGCATTCCGCACAGAAATTCCATTGTGTGAACATAGCCTAAGGGAATGTTCACATGCCCATATTTTCTACTGCAGATTTGCTGTAGCAGATTTTGCTACCCATTAAAGTCAATGGGCAGCAAAATCTGCTGGAGCAAATCTGCAGCAAAAAACACGCACTTGTGAATGCAACCTAATGCATAGCAAAATGTATGCATGCTAACTAGCTGTGGAAGATCTTCAGCATATTTGTCCTGAGTGAATACAGAAAAACTATGGGAGCTGTAGATCTGTAACAGTTGGGGGGCCACATTTTGGAGACCATTACCTTCATTAGGTTTGATTGAAGACTATCTTAGTTCACACTACAAATTTCCCAGCCTAGAAATTCTGCACAAACATTCCGGTGCAAAAGCCTCCCATTGTCTTTAATGGGATTCAGCTGCACCATGCGCACTGCAGAATTCCATAACAAAAATTTCTGCTGTGGATATTCAAATTCTGGACTCCGCTGAAAGAATGAACACACTCATTCTTTTGTAAGAACTCAATTGTGACTGTGCATGCCAATGGAGGTATCCTTATAGTTTAAATGCTTACATCAGGCTCACAGTTAAAGAAGAACTGTGCCCGGGCTGCAAAAACATAAAAAAAATACTTTAACTCACCTTCCTACGTCCCCTTGTTGCAGAGATATCTGCGTCCCCTTCCTCCGGCAACGTATCGCCGGCCGCAGCCATATCCCGCCTCGGCCGGTAATAGGCTGAGTGCACTGTCATGTAAGGATCAAGGGCCCCGCCTTCTCCATGTTTCCTGGGCTCCTTACATGACAGTGCTCTCAGTCTATCACCAGCCGAGGTGGGACATCGCTGCGGCCGGCGATACGTTGCCTGCACTGTAACGTTTCGAGCCTAAGAAGCCAGAAGCCACCAGCACCGGGGGAACGGGATGCCGATATCTCCGTAACGGGGGAACATAGGAAGGTGAGTTAAAGTTTGTTTTGTATGTTTTTGCAGCCCGAGCACAGGGGGACTTAAAACTTGATGCCGCAGTTCTCCTTTAATGCATATACTGAGGGGAAAAAACAACATATACAGATTTCCCTTCAGTTTGTGAATTAATCCCTGTAGTTAAATGTATAGCCCCTGCACCTGTCTGCCCCAGTTCCGAAACCACCAAAAATCTATTTTTTTTGGTGGGGGGGGGGGGGTCTAAGTTCTGTACTCTATGGTTGAGCAGTTGCTTAGTACTATAATTCCTTGAATGCGTTGCTGTTCTTCAACTCTTCATCACAGTTTTGTGGAAGGGGAGTAGGCAGGATGAGAGGACTGTGATGAAGATTTGAAGAAAAGCAATGAGCTGTTGCAGAATATCTCATTTCACAGCAGAGTATCATACAGTAAGTAATGTTGCACCACCTGCTATTCATTTTTCCTAAATGCCCGAATACAACAGGGCATTTATAACAGGGAGATGGTAATAAAGGGGAGGTCAGAAGTGGGTCGGGGCAAGAGCACAGACACAAGATTCAGCCACACCTCCTGAGACAGCAGAGGATGATGTGTTGTCTTGGAAGAGAGTGAGGTGCCAGGGAGCTGCTGAGACAATACCACACTGAAAATGAAAGAACTACACAACTTCCTGTCATAAGTGATTCAGCTGTGTTTCCTGCTTAGCAAATCTAAAGTCGCCACTCTGTTAGCTGTAGATTGGCATCCAGATTCTCAGACTAACTTTCTGCAGACGATAAAGTTAAAGGAGTACTCGGCCCCTGGACATCTTATCCCCTAAACAAAGGATAGAGGATAAGATGACTGATCGTTGGGGGTCCAGGCCGCTGGCATTCTAAACTTTTTTGTTCAGAATGCTAGGTTCGGGAAGCTGTGGTCATGACGTCATGCCTTCTCCATTTATGTCTATGAGAAGGGGCGTGATGAGCGACCACAGCCAGGTTGCCGCTCGGAGATTGCAGGGGGTCCCAATGGCTGGACCCTCCATGATCAGACATTTTTATCCCCTATCCAGAGGATGTCCAGATGTGAAGTACCCCTTTAAACACATCCAAGCTATCCAACATGGGGTCTTGGGATGTCTGGTTTGCATTCAAGGAGGTTTTTCTGTGTTTGCACCCCAGGTGAGCACAGTTTTTTTTTTTCTTGCTTTGGGCTTATTTGCCTTTTAAAATAAGATTATTAGCATTATTGACTGCCAACTATTGCACTTTCTTTATCGGCAGCTACTACCTTTGTAATATGTAAAGTAAGACAATAAAATTACTTCTCTTATAGTCCTATACCGCACCGGCATTTATTAATTTATTCTGGTGTGGTGTGCCACAGGGTGTGAAGATGAGGTGTCCAGGGGCAGATGGTATTAACCCCTAAATGTTCGTGACACCAAGACGTGGTTTTCCCGATAACCACCCGAAAGGTAGCACTGCTATCCCTAGGTTAGACAGGGTAATAAAAGTCCAAGACCAGGTTAGGGTTAACGGTAGCTTTACTGAGGTAGACAGATGGTAATAGCTATGCCGGGATCCCAGAGAGGTGGCCAGTAACACGGAGGGGACCTTGCAGCGTGCTGGGACTTGCAGTCTTTGGACAGTCTTCAACTCAGCCACGCTTACTATAATAGACTTGACTATAGACTTGACTTCACTGTAGGTAGTGACAGCAGACATAGATGCCTTGACTTACTGACATGTGGCTGCTGGTTAGGCTAGAGGCCTCCAGATGTGCTGGACACTGGCTCTGAGACATCTGGTCTTTACTCTATCTCAGCAGGAGTCATAAGAAAGAGATTGTAATAGCTGCCCCTCTTATAAAGGGGGGTTGAGAAAGAAGCCCATAGGTCAAGCTGCAGGTCACCTGGTTAGCTGGTGCTCCCTGGGTAACAAACATGTGACTACAACATCATGTGACTAATTGTAAGGTCCTTAAAGGTCCTTTATACCTAATAAACCTAATATACAGATAACACAATGGGGGAGACACTGCATGGGAGCCCCTAGGACACAGAGGGACTCAATCTGACTGGGCCTAAGTACTGTACGGGACTATATCCCATACTGGGACATCACAAACCCGCCTACTTAACAGAAGTCACCCTCGATGACAGTCCTGTCGGGCTTTGAGTCATGAAGCGGCTGTGGGGCCAAATGCAGTCCTGGGGCATTGTAACCCAACGTCCATTTCCAGGCTGTTAATGAAAATTGATAATGCAATAGAGTATCTGTATAAATGTCCATACATGCTCCGGTAGATTGTATGATGGAGTATAATAATAACAACATACTTATGACTAGAGTATAACATGACTTATGGACTATGACTATGCATATCATAACATTAGACTATGGCTGTGCATACTATGACATTTGACTATGCATAATGTGACATTTGACTATACATGACAACACTTTATACATGACATAATATTTGGCGGATGTTTTCTGCCCAATGTCTTGGCTACTGGGGTCCCTTGGCATTACAGACTTCTCCCCAGAACACTAGTTATTTTTAATGCTAGACATTTTCTTTAGCTAGACATTTTATTGAGATAACTTTGACTTTCGTTACCCTTGACTTTTACCTATGTGCTTATGCGAGTACGGGAATACTTTGTGGCCAGCAGAGTATCGTGAGCACATGGACACAAGAAACATCACATTAGACATATGACTTATGAATGGACTGTGTGGTAGTGTTACAGCCCTAATGTACATGACTTTTATGTGTACATGTGAAGTACACGACTTTACTGTTGACTGTACATGATGTTGGTGATGGGGTGAAGTGTTGCTTCTCCCGATTGGTTCAGGACAACCCCTACAAGAAATCTACCAAACATCAGAGAATACGGTACACTATGACTTTTTGGTGTATAACTAATTATATACATTTTATTATACTACAACTATCATAGTGCAGGTGCGCAAATATGTAGAAAGAATAAAGAATGGGGGCTCAATCCAATAATACCAAGGTGGGTGCTGATCAGTGTACCAAAACAACATGCAACAAGGGAGAAGAAAAAAGCGGAACACTGAAGAATATATCAGCACACCAATGTATCATGCCTATATAACAATCCTTTATTAAATCCTATATAAACTGTGCAATGAAGAGGAAAAACATTAAAATCAATTAAAATATGGGCTGAGAGATGTAGCCCAAACACAACCCTAGGGAGGGACCATGAACCCCCTCAACTAGATATGGGCACCCGTCCTTCTATGCTAAGTATAATATCACTCCATTGAAATATCAATGTTACAGATGATATAATAAACAAGCAATACAGGAAATTATTTATATCAAGATAGCAGCAATAATTATGACATTGATATAAACAAAGACATATTCCCTGTATACTTGCAAATACAAAATCATGGAGAGCAAGTGTCCCGAGATGGAGGAACAGACCAGATAATTAGGTGTAAGCAGGAGGACGGGGCCACAAAAGACCCCGCACGTTTTGTCGCTCCCAAGGTGACTTCCTCAGGACTTCCTCCGATATTTTAATTGATTTTAATGTCTTTCTCTTCATTGCACAGTTGTTTATATAGGTGTGTGTTTAATAAAGGATTGTTATTTTGGCATGATACATTGGTGTACTGATATATTTTTCAGTGATCCGCTTTTTTCTTCTCCCTTATTAGCAGCTACTACGTTTATTATATGTAAAGTAAGACAATAAAATTACTTCTTTTATAGTCCTATACTGTGCCAATATTTATTAAGTTATTCCAGTCACACCTATACTGAGAAGAGAGTTAAATGTAATCTCCAAAGGATGTCCAGATGTGGAGTACCCCTTTAAGCACATCCAAGCTATCTAAGGGTGGGTTCACACTACGTTTTGTCCCATACGGGAGCGCATACGGCAGGAGGGAGCTAAAAGCTCGCGCTCCCGTATGTAACCGTATGCGCTCCCGTATGCCATTCACTTCAATGAGCCGACCGGAGTGAAACGTTCGGTCCGGTCGGCTCATTTTTGCGCCGTATGCGCTTTTACAACCGGACCTAAAACCGTGGTTGACCATGGTTTTAGGTCCGGTTGTAAAAGCGCATACGGCGCAAAAATGAGCCGACCGGACCGAACGTTTCACTCCGGTCGGCTCATTGAAGTGAATGGCATACGGGAGCGCATACGGTTACATACGGGAGCGCGAGCTTTTAGCTCCCTCCTGCCGTATGCGCTCCCGTATGGG
This sequence comes from Hyla sarda, assembly GCF_029499605.1. Lineage (NCBI taxonomy): Eukaryota > Metazoa > Chordata > Amphibia > Anura > Hylidae > Hyla > Hyla sarda. The sequence continues at coordinate 117,370,025 of NC_079194.1, read as the reverse complement.
ACAAAACGTAGTGTGAACCCAGCCTAACATGGGGTCTTGGAATATCTGGTTTGCATTCAAGGTGCTTTTCCTGTGTTTGCACTCCCAAGTGAGCGCTGTTTTTTTTTTGTTTTTTTTATGCTTTGGGCTTTTTTGTCTTTTTAAAATAAGATGGAACATTATTAGCAGATATCCGACTCCTAACTATCCCCAGTAGTATCAGAGGCTTGGGAGCAGGCATATAAGAGGGTTTGTATCTAGGGACACCTGGAGGTTTACCCCATCAGGTCCCACTCATCAACCTGATTATTTGCAAAGTCAAAAGTGTCAAATATTTTTTGCATTGCAAGTATTTCTCCAGTTTAGCAATTCTATTTATTTATTTTTATTTTTTTTACTGATAGAAAGTTTCTCATAATCCGACAAATTCTTGTAATTTTGCAAACCGGATCTAACATCCTGTATTTTCCGTCTGAGTGTGTCTAATTTTTGGCTTGCATAACATATGATGATCCTCATAAGCTTAAAGGAACATTTAGATAGAGCCTAGTTCCATTCTGAGACAAATTCTTTACAAAATATTGTAAGGGGATATTCTTAATCCTTAAACCTTTTGGGATCATGTCCTTCTGTAAATAAGTGTCTTAAATACTATGGTCTTACCACAGCCGTGTTTCTTGGTCGAGAGATTTTTCCAAATAACATACTTTTACATTCCAAATATCTAGTGTATTGTCAGTAATAGAACTGTGCGCAAACACATCGGCCAACATCTCCTGGTGAGTTCTTACACGGCCCATATTTGCTGCAACTGACATTGTGCAAAATATTATTGGGGAGATTAATCAAAACCTGCATAGAGGAGGGGTGGTACAGTTGCCCATAGCAATTTCTTGCTTCTTTCATGTTTCAGAAGCCTTTTGAAGCAATCTGGTTACTATTGGCAACTGCACCACCCTTCCTCTACACAGGTTTTGATAAATCTCCTCCTATATCTTTAAAAAGCAAGCTTTTTGAACAAAAAAAAATCCACAAAATGCAGGTAGCAACAAGTATAGACAAGAAAACTGTTAATAATTAAAAAAGTGTCAAGGGGGAGCACAGAAAGGGTTAAAGTAAAGTCCAAGGGGGACATTTATCATTGTTGCTTTGGTAAGCAAGTGCTGAAGTCATTTATTTTTTATTTTTTGCTTTAGTTTTGCTAATGTGCTACATATTTATCATATTGGGGGACATTTATCAAAGCATCTAGTAGTTTTTTTTTTGCTTAAAATTGTCGCAAAAAAGTCGCACTTGCGACTACTCTCTTTTTTCTGCGACTTTTTGATTGTGCAGTGTCCTAAGCAAAAAATAATAATCTTGCTTACCAAAGCAAAAAGTTATTTTTGACTTGCAGTGGTCAGAGATTTATCAAGTGCGAAAGTCGCAAAAAAGTCGCATTACATGAAAAAAACCTACTAAATTTACTCCAGCTCAGACATTGAGCAGAAAAAGCCACTACCAAAGCAAAAAAAAGAAAAATTGCTTACATGAAAGAAATGTATCAACAGGCTGAAAGCAGTTGATAGATAAGTCACAAATAAGCAAAAAAAATTTAAGAAAAAAATAACTGAAAAAAGGAATACATAAGCAAACATTGAGAAATGTCCCCCAGCGACTTTTTTAATTTGCTCACGTACAGACCTGGAGTAGATTTGCGACTTTTTGTAAGGGGTTTGCGACTTTTTTTTTTGCCTATGTGCGACTTTCGCACATCATAAATACCTGACCACTGCAAAGTGAAAACTGAAATTTGCTTAGGTAAGGCTGTTTGTAACTTTTTGCTTACTGACAAAAGTCGTATAAAAAAGTGCTTAGGCGCATGTAAGACATTTTGTGCGTCTTTTTTAAGCAAAAAAAAGTCTCTAAATACCCCCATATGTATGCAAAAAGATCCAGCTTCAACCCTCAACTCCAAATGGACTTCAGTTCTGGTAACAGATCCTGTGTATGACCACGAAACCGTAAATAGACAGTAATCCAAACAAGTAGATCCAGCCTAAGCCAAGGTTCACACTACGGAATTTCCGCCTGCAATTCTGCTTTGAAATTGCAGGCGGAAATTCAGACTGCTAAAATTTAGGTTGGGTTCAGACTGCAGAATTTCTGGGCAGAATTTCTGCCGGATATCGAGCCAGCGGCGCTAGGACCGAGCAGACTGCATTGCTGCCTCCATAGACTGCAATGCATTTCTGGGTGGATATTTTGGGATGTCTGCTCAGAATTGCATTGACATCTATAGGGACTGCAATGTAGTACATGCGGTCCTAGTGTCGCCATCTTGATCTCCAGCAGAAATTCTGCCCAGAAATTCCACAGTGTGAACCTAGCCTTATAGTGTAGTGAATGGTTTTCCGTTCACAAATTCACACTTTGGAATTTGTGAAGCGGAATTTGTGAACAGAAAATCCACTCTGAAATTTCTGCCTGAAGAAAGGCGTTGCTCTTTCTTCAGGCAGAAATCCGCGCGGAACACGTTGCAGTCTATTGGAGACTGCAGTGTCCGTGCGGTCCTAGCGCTGACTGATTCAGTCAGCGCTGGCCGCACTCGGAATCTCTGGGCAGAAATTTTCTGCCCGGAGATTCCGTAGTCTGAACCTAGCCTAACTGTGAAAAAACTAATCACATAAAAAAAACGCATAAAAAACATACCGCTGTGGGTGGTTTACTATGCTTACTCATGGTCTCCCCAACACAGGTAGTAGCTATAGTCACCATCATAAACGGGTTCTCCGGCCCTAAGTCAACTTATTCCTTATCCGGGGCGTGACATCACAAGGGGACAGAGTCGCGGCGTCACGATACTCCGGCCCCGTGGTCGTGGCCAGGTAGCTGTGTGTGTCTGCTCGTAGTGGTGGATTTCCCACTGTAGAAATCCACCGCTATGAGCAGACACAAAGCTACGAGCAGCTGCAGCCAGTAGCTTGCTCTGCAGTCCCCTGGATGAGATATGTACCTTCTGAAACCTGGTTGCTACATATGACAAGTACCTAGGGAAAATATAGTGATCTCTGACCACCATTCCTGTCACTGTCTCTCTATGATCCTCATTGGTAAAAAGATGAGAACTTGTCTTTGGTTAAATGACAGGTTACTGCGATAAAATATCTGCTTTTTTGGTTATACCTTCTAATAAACATGTTAATAAAAGTAATGTTTTCGGGTGGGGTCATAATAAGAGTATTTTTGTTGGTTCAAGTCGTAACCGCCTCACTGGGGCATTGAGCGTCAATAATGTGGCTTGAAATATGTAGGACGCATAACCCACAGATTAAAACAATGTGCATTAAGAGCACATTAATCATATAGAAAGGCCACAATGTAGAGACGTTTCTGGTGCCTTACAGCATTTTATTCAACATCACTATGGTATGGAGAATTATTCTTAATTTTATGCTATCATATGTATCATTAAACCATTTAGGGGCGGGGATTAGGTAAACTACAATGCTTCTTCTGAATACTGCAAGCCCTAATGCTCTCAAACTGAGAAGGAAGGTAATGTTATATTTTAAATGCCATATTTTATGTACTGTATTTTCACATTTTCATATTTATGCTCTTTCAAATTTTCATAAATGCATTTATGTAATTGGTCACTATTCACCATGCGTTTGTACTAAGGCAGGATGTATGTATGCCCATGCATGGTTTTATATATTATTGTATTAGCTCATTGGCCTGCATTCCTGACTTAATTATTTCTGATCATTGCATAAGCATTGCATTCTCAGTGTTTACTGTATTGAAATGTATGTCATGTTATTAAGTTTATTTGCTTCTTGTACAGTGGTGCAAAAAGTATTTAGTTAGCTAATTGTGCAAGTTCTCCCACTTAAAAAGATGAGATGCGCCCGTAATTTTCATCATAGGTATACCTCAACTATGAGAGACATAATGAGAAAAAAAATCCATAAAAATCACATTGTCTGATTTTTAAAGAATTTATTTGCAAATTTTGGTGGAAAATAAGTATTTGGTCACCTACAAACAAGCAAGATTTCTGGCTCTCACAGACCTGTAACTTCTTCTTTAAGAGTCTCCTCTGTCCTCCATTTGTATTAATGGCAAATGTTTGAACTTGTTATCAGTATAAAAGACACCTGTCCACAACCTCAAACAGTCACTCTCCAAACTCCAATATGGCCAAGACCAAAGAGCTGTCGAAGGACACCAGAAACAAAATTGTAAATGGAAGACATACAAGAACACTGATAATCTCCCTCGATCTGGGGCTCCACGCAAGATCTCATCCCATGGTGTCAAAATGATCACAAGAACGGTGAGCAACAATCCCAGAACCAGATGGGGGACCTAGTGAATGACCTGCAGGGAGCTGGGACCAAAGTAACAAAGGCTACCATCATTAACACACTACGCCGCCAAGGGCTCAAATCATGCATTGCTAGACGTGTCCCACTGCTTAAGCCAGTACAAGTCTGGGCCCGTCTGAAGTTTGTTAGAGAGCATTTGGATGATCCAGAAGAGGATTGGGAGAATGTCATATGCTCAGAAGAAACCAAAGTAGAACTTTTTGGTAAAAACTCAACTCATCATGTTTGGAGGAGAAAGAATGCAGAGTTGCATCCAAAGAACACTATACCTACTGTGAAGCATGGGAGTGGAAACATCATGGTTTGGGGTTGTTTTTATGCTAAGGGACCAGGACAACTGATCCGTGTAAAGGAAAGAATGAATGGGGCCATGTATCGTGAGATTTTGAGTGAAAACCTTCTTCCATCAGCAAGGGAATTGAAGATGAAATGTGGCTGGGTCTTTCAGCATGACAATGATCCCAAACACACCGCCCGGGCAACAAAGGAGTGGCTTCGTAAGAAGCATTTCAAGGTCCTGCAGTGTCCTAGCCAGTCTCCAGATCTCAACCCCATAGAAAACCTTTGGAGGGAGTTGAAAGTCCTTGTTGCCCAGCGACAGCCACAAATGTTTGTCCAATCCCGCCTGCTCCTGATAACATAGTAATGTACAGACACTAGGGTGAAATGCTCTGCACATACTCCCCATGTATAGCAAACACTGCTATGTGCAGAGCATTGCACTCTAGTGTATGTACAGATGTGAATAGCAGTGACTGTGCAGACTCAGAGGCCCTGGGTCACTGACCGATGCACTGCTCTGCACATACCCCCACCTGTATAGCAATGTACGACACACACTGATATACACATGGGGGGGCGGGGTTGCAGACTGCAGAGCATTGCACCCTAGGGTTGTAGAAGACACTAGGGTGCAATGTTCTGCAGTCTGCAAATACCTCCCATGTGTACAGCAGTGTGCTTGCAGTTGCACTAGTGCAGAGTCCTGCTATAAACATGGGGATATATGCAGAGAATTGCACCCCAGTGTCTGTAGAAGACTCCACAAAATGGCGGGCTCCACAAAATGGCGGAATGACAGGGGGAGGAAACAGGACTGGGAGGAGCAGCAGCCACTGAGTCAGAATTATTATATTGGGAGTTACTGAGTTGGGCTTATTATATTGAGGCTTTCACTAAATGTGAAATCACACTGGATGTTGATGTCGTTGCAAGTAGAATTGGCTGATTAAACAAGGATTTCGTAACTTTTTTTTTCCTTTTACTGCCAGGGAATTCCCTTCTCTGGTTTGTCAATAGTCTGGACTTTGAAGACTATTAATTAAACACAGAAAAATCTATATTTTTTGCAGGTCTGTGAGTTCAAATGTGGTAATCATTGATACTTTAGGAATGGCAGTATTGACAATTTTGAAGACTGACACTGTGCCTAGTCATTGTCAACCTGTGTTACCAGTGGCATTGCTAGGGTTGGTGTCGCCCAGTGCAGTAGAAAATTGTGTCTCCTCATACAATCCACCCTCCAAATAAATGATTTACATTGTTGTGATGGAAAATTATTTCCAGTATAGTAATTAAATATACCAATTGCCAAGTAAGGTAAGCGATCTAAAGATGTTTTTACCATGTAAAACTACAGCTCCCAGTATGACCTTAGCAGTAGTATGGGAATCCTGGGAGTTGTTGTTTCACCCATCATAACTGCAGAACTTACAAGTGACTACAGGTCTGATAGGACATAGTGAGGAGAATACACAATGATATCAGTGACTACAGGTGACGTCTTCTCTATAGTGAGGAGAATACACAATGATATCAGTGACTACAGGTGATGTCTTCTCTATAGTGAGGAGAATACACAATGATATCAGTGATTACAGGTGACGTCTTCTCTATAGTGAGGAGAATACACAATGATATCAGTGACTACAGGTGACGTCTTCTCCATAGGGAGGAGAATACACAATGATATCAGTGACTACAGGTGACGTCTTCGCTATAGTCTTTCCTTATCTAATTCAGCTGGTAAATACCACCATGACTTGTTTCAGCTAAATCTTCTCTCTGCAGAACTTGACGCCCAGACAGCAATGGCTTCTCACTTTGTCAGTAGATTTTGATCCTCTATATCAGTGGTTCTCAACCTTCCTAATGCCACGACCCATTAATACAGTTCCTCATGTTGAGGTGACCCCCAAACATATAAATTATTTTCGTTGCTATTTCATAACTGTAATTATGCTACTGTTATGAATCAGTAGGCAGCAGTTCCCTCACATTAGGTATAGGCGGCAGCAGTTCCCCCACATTAGGTATGGGCAGAAGAGTTCCCCCACAGTAGGTATAGGCAGCACAGTTCCCCCACAGTAGGTATAGGCAGCAGAGTTCCCCCATATTAGGTGTAGGCATCAGAGATCCCCCAGACACTGTACCCTTTGAATTTAAACCTGCCACACACTGTGTCCTCTGAATATAACACTGCCACACACTGCACTCTCTGAATATAATACTGCCACACACTGTATTTTATAAATATAACCCTGCCACACACTGTACCATTTTGAATATAACCCTGCCACACACAGTACCATCTAAATATAACCCTGCCACACAAAGTACTTTATGAATATAACCCTCCCACACACTGTACACTCTGAATATAAACCTGCCACACACTGCGCTCTCTGAATATAATACTACCACACACTGCACACTCAGAATATAATATTACCACACACTGCACTCTCTAAATATAAACCTGCCACACACTATACCCTCAGAATATATTATGGCCACACACTGTACTCTCTGAATATAAACCTGCCACACACTGTACCCCCGTAATATAATACTACCACTCTCTGTTGTCACTGAATATAATACTAACACATACTGCCCTCTTTGAAAACAATATTACCACACACTATACCCTCTGAATATAATGCTACCACACACTTTATCCTCTGTGTATAATACTACTGTAATGTCCCTGTACAGGACATGGTCCTGCACTGCAGTTAGGCCCTGTCAGGTTGAGTCCCTCGGTGACCGGGGGGCTCCCCTGCAGGGTCTCCCCTGCTGTTTCTATAATGTTATTTGTCCTACCTTATGTGTAGTCAGTGTCCTAAAGTACAGCTAGTCAAAAGGACCTGTGGAATGTCACATGTTATGTTATGTTGTCACATGATGTTACCCAGAGAGCACCAGCTTAACCTATGACCCCCAGCTCGACCAATGGGCTTTAGTCCTTTACTGAGAACCAGCCAGCACAGATGTCTCAGTGCTAGTGACCAGCATCTGGAAGGCCACAAAGCTACAGTCATTCCAGTAAGTCAAAAGTCTATGTCTGCTGTCACTACAAATAGTCAAGTCCTGCATACAGTCAAGCCTCAAGATAATTGTCTCAAGTCTATTCAGTAAAAATGGTTAAGGAGGTACACTGAAATATCCTGGTCCTAATGTTATGGTCCTATATTGTGATGTCAATGTCCAATTAACTGTATATAAGTTATTGTACACCAAAAGTCACAGTGTACAGTCTTTTCTGATGACTGGTTGTCTCATTACAGGGGTTTGTCCTGATACAGTCGGGAGTACATGTCACCCCTTCACCAGCATCTTGTACATATTCAGTACAAATAACCAGTACACATAATGTACTGTACACCACAAGTCACATACAGTAGTACTGTAGCCCTCAAAATTTCACAGTCTACCTGTATGTCAAATGTCACATGTTATTATGTTCGTGCGCAGGATACTTTCCAGGCCAGAAAGTACTCCTGAGACTAAAGTAATGCACAAAGTCAATACAAGGTAACAGAAATGTCAAAATGTTGTCTGTGTCAGTTATTTAGCATAAAAATGTCTAGAATAAACTTAATATAGTGTTCTGGGGAGATGTGTTTTAAATGCCAAGGGACCCCAGTAGCCAAGGCATTGGGCAGAAAGCCTCAGGCAACCCAATCCGCAAATGTCTAGTGTAAAGTTCTAAGTCTAGTCATGTATACAATGTCTAGTATATAGTCAATTGTCATACATAGTCAAAATGTCATGTTGTGTATAGTTAATTCTTATGCATAGTCAAGTCCTTACATGCATAGTCATAGTCATTACCAATCCTGTTTTCGGTTGAACAAGTAAAAACTCAGAGTATGTATGGACAATTTATACAGAGACTCTAATGTTATCTGTTATTTCACTCAAGGAAATTTACCAGCCTGAAATGGACGTTTGTGTGTAAAAATGCCTCAGGACTGCATCCAGCCTTACGGCCCCCTCGATCCTCAACTCCGAAATAACCTGCGTCAAGGACATCTTGTGTTAAGTAGGGGGTTTGTAATGTCCCAGTACATGCCATGGTACTACACTGCAGTTAGGCCATTACAATTCACTCTTATCTCTTCTCTTCCTTTACTGAAAACCAGCCAGCACAGATGTCTCAGTGCTAGTGACCAGCATCTGGAAGGCCACAAAGCTACAGTCATTCCAGTAAGTCAAAAGTCTTATGTCTGCTGTCACTACAAATAGTCAAGTCCTGCATGTAGTCAAGCCTCAAGATAATTGTCTCAAGTCTATTACATAAATAATTGGTCCCAGCAAGCTGCGAGGTCCTTCTGGGTTCCTGGCCACCTCTCTGGGAATCTGGCCTAGCTGTGAAGATAATACCCTCTGTCTCAACTCAGTAAAGCCTCCGTTAAACCATAACTGGTTGTGGACTCTCCTTTCCTTAACTAGCCATTGGAATAGCGGAGATACCGTTAGTGTGGTTCCGGTACCCAAAAACCACTTTGGCATCACAAACACTAGGGGTTGACAACATCTTGCCCCAGGGGTTAATGCCATCTGGCCCCACCACCTACACCGCTACACCCGTGGTCCCGCCATACACCGGTGGTCCACCACACTACCAAACACTATACCCTCTGAATATAATACTACCACACAATGTATCCTCCATATATAATACTACCATACACTGCACTGTCAGAATATAATACTATTACAAACACAAACACAGCGTGCACCTGTATGCCTGGTCCATACAATGGTTGTCTATCAGAATGTACTGATCAACTTCTACCTTTTTTTTGTATAATACTACTACACTTCACCTTGCCATACAGTGCACCCTCTGAATACAATACCGCAACATATTGTGGCGCATAAAGAATGTACCACCTTAGAAATTCCTTTTAACCCCTTAAGGACTCATTTTCACCTTAAGGACTCAGCCCTTTTTTTGCAATTCTGACCACTATCACTTTATGCATTAATAACTCTGGGATGCTTTTACCGTTTATTCTGATACTGAGATTGTTTTTTGGTGGCATATTCTACTTTAACATAGTGGTAAATTTTTGTCTTGCATCCTTTCTTGGTGAAAAATCCCAGAATTTCATGAAAATTTAGCATTTTTCTAACTTTGAAACTCTCTGCTTGTAAGGAAAATGGATATTCCAAATACATTTTATATTGATTCACATATGCAATATGTTTACTTTATGTTGGCATCATAAAGTTGACATGTTTTAATTTTTTGAAGACATTAGAGGGCTTCAAAGTATAGCACCAATTTTTTTAATTTTCATGAAAATTTCAAAATCAGAATTTTTCAAGGACCAGTTAAGTCTGAAGTGGATTTGAGAAGCCTCTCTGTGAGAAATACCCCATAATAGAAACTATACCCCTCAAAGTATTCAAAATGACATTCAGAAAGTTTGTTAACCCTTTAGGCGTTTCAGAAGAATAGCAGCAATGTGGAGGAGAAAAATCAAAATCTGCATTTTTTACACTAACATGTTCTTGTAGCCCCATTTTTTTTCCTCCATTTTTAGCAGTGGTATAAGGGCAAAATTTGAAGTTCAATGTCTCTCGAGTATGGAAATACCTCATATGTTGACAAAGTGCTCTGCGGGCTTACAACATGGCTCAAGAGGGAAAGAACTGTGGGATTTTTGAAAATGAATTTTCATGGCCATGTTGAATTTAGGAAGTCCCCATGGTGCCAGAACAGCAAAATAACCCCCACATGGCATATATTTTGGAAACTACACCCCTCAAGGAACGTAACAAGGGGTATAGTGAGCCTTAACACCTCACAAGTGTTTGACGACTTTGCGTTGAATTTGGATGTGAAAATGGAAAATTTTAGTGCTGAGCGGTATGACCAAAAATTTATATCACGGTATTTTTTTGAATTATGGCGGTATCACGTTATTACTGCTCTCCTATTGTGGACATTAAGTGCTCTGCTGGTGCACTACAGGTCTCAGAACAGAAAGAGCGCCATTGGACTTTTGGAGAGAGAATTTTGCTGAAATTGAAGTCGGGGGCCGTGTGCTTTTTTAAACCTCCCATGATGCCAGAACAGCAGAAACCCCCCACATGTGACACCATTTTTGAAACTACACCCCTCCAGGAACGTAACAAGGGTTACAGTACTTACAGCTCACAGGTTTTTTTGAACAGTGGACCGAAAAAGTGAAAACTTAGATTTTTAACACTAAAATGATGGTGTTACTCCAATTTTTTCATTTTCACATCGTGTAATAGGAGAACATGGACCCCAAAATTTTAAACCCAATTTCTCCCGGTTAAGAAAACGCCCCATATGTGGATGTTAAGTGCTATGTAAACACACATGGCCTTCAATTCCAGACACATTCTCTCTCCAAAAGCTCAATGGCGCTCCTTCTCTTCTGAGCACTGTAGTTCGCCCGCAGAGCACTTTACATCCACATATTCGGGTATTTTCATATGGGGTTATTTTGGCAGGCTTTTTTCCTATTACCCCTTGTGAAAATGAAAAATTTGGGATAACAGCAGCATTTTAGTGAAAAAAAATAAAAAAAATTCTTTTACACGTCCAAATTTAACAAAAATTCTTCAAACACCTGTGGGGTGTTAAGGCTCTCTATACCCCTTGTTACGTTCCGCGAGGGGTGTAGTTTCCAAAATGGGGTCACATGTGTGTGTTCTTTTTTTTTTTGCGTTTATGTCAGAACCACTGTAACGATCAGCCACGCCTGTGCAAATCACCTCAAATGTACATAGTGCTCTCACTCCTGAGCCTTGTTGTGCGCCCATAGAGCATTTTACGTCCACATATGGGGTATTTTCGTACTCAGAAGAAATTGCTTTACAAATGTTGGGGGTCTTTTCCTCCTTTTACTTCTTGTGAAAATGAAAAGTATGGGGCAACACCAGCATGTTAGTGTAAAAAATTTAATTATTTTACAATAAAATGCTGGAGTAGACCCCAACTTTACCTTTTCATAAGGGGTAAAAGGAGAAAAAGACCCCCAAAATTTGTTAAGCAATTTCTCCCAAGTACAGAAATGCCCCATATGTGGCCCTAAACTGTTGCCTTGAAATACGACAGGGCTCCGAAGAGAGAGAGCGCCATGCGCCTTGCATAGGGACGGACCCAAATGCAAGAATTAGACTTGCCTCCGATACCAACGGCAGTGTTTCCATAACAGGGTGCCTCCAGCTGTTGCAAAACTCCCAGCATGCCTGGACAGTCAATGGCTGTCCGGCAACACTGGGAGTTGTTGTTTTGCAACAGCTGGAGGCTCCATTTTAGAAACTGTGCCGTACCAGATGATTCTCATTTTTATTGGGGGGGGGGGGGGGTAACTGTGTAGGGGTATATGTAGTGTTTTACCCTTTATTTTGTGTAGGTGTAGTGTAGTGTTTTTAGGGTACTTTCCCACGGGCGGGGGTTCACAACGAGTTTCCGGCTGGGAGTTTGGGCTGCAGCGGAAAATTTGCTGCATCTCAAACTTGAAGCGAGAAACTCACTGTAAACCCGCCCGTGTGAATGTACCCTGGCAAACCTCCAGCTGTTGCAAAAGTACAACTCCAAGCATGCCCTTTGGCTGTCCATGCATGCTGAGGGTTGCAGTTATTCAACAGCTGGAGGCACACTGGTTCCAAAACACAGAGTATGTTACTAAACTCAGTGTTTCCCAACCTGTGTGCCTCCAGCTGTTGCAAAACTACAACTCCCAGCATGCATGTCTGTCAGTGCATGCTGGGAGTTATAGTTTTGCAACAGCTGGAGGCACACCGGTTGGAAAACACTGAGTTAGGAAACAGACAATGTTTCCCAACCAGTGTGCCTCCAGTTGTTGCAAAACTACAGCTCCCAGCATGCCCAGATAGCCAAAGGGCATGTTGGGAGTTGTAGTTATGCAATAACTGGAGGAGAACAGTTTGAAGACCACTGTGTAGTGGTGTCCAAACTGTAGCCCTACAGATGTTGCAAAACTATAACTCCAAGCATGCCCAGACTACCCAGGCATGCTGGGAGTTGTAGTTTGGCAACATCTGAAGGGCCACATGTTCCGAACTACAACTCCCAGCATGCCTGGGGATGCTTGGAGTTGTAGTTTTGCAACATCTGGAGTGCGACAGTTTGGACACCACTGTATAGTGGTCTCCAAAGTGTGCTCTGCCAGATGCTGAAAAACTACAACTCCCAGCATGCTGAGAATGTCCAGGCATGCTGGGAGCTGTAGTTCTGCAACATCTGGAGGGCTACAGCTTGGGCACCACTGTACAGTGGTCTCCAAACTGTGGCCCTCCAGATGTTGCCAAACTACAACTCGGCTGTCTGGGCATGCTGGGAGTTGTAGTTTGGCAACTCCTAGAAGGCAGCAGTGAAGATCACTTACCACTGCTCTTCACTGCTGCCTCCACCGCTGCTCCGCCGCTGCCTCCTCACTGCCGCTGGTCCTGCCGCGATCGCCGGTCCCGCGGCCTCCATCATGACTCCGGTACCTGCCGCCATATCTACTCCCCGCTCTGCCCTGACATCCAGGGACGGGCAGAGCTGGGATTTCAACTGTAACCCCCCCCCCCCCCCTCCCCCAACTACCATGGCAGGGAATAGGAGGAGGTGACACCTCTGCCACCTCGCTCCTATGCTTCAGGATGATCGGGGATGTCTCTGACAGCTCCGATCATGCCTATTTTCTGGGCTATCGGGTCATCAGAGACCCGATCAGCCCGGAATAATCGCAAATCGCCGATCTGAATTGATTGTAGATTTGCGGCAATGGGCATGGGGGGGGGGGGGCGACATGGGGGGTCAGGGACCGGAGTCGCCCTCCTTAAGGATGCGGTAACGGGGGCGTTTCCATATGCCCTGCATCCTTAAGGGGTTAATATACACGATACCTCTGAAACGTAAAACACTCTGTGCCCCTCACATATAGTAATTGTTCCCTCTATCCTGTGCCCCCACATATAAAATATAATAATACCCAGTGATGTCACAGTACAGGGATAATATACACAGTGATGTCACAGTACAGGGATAATATACCCAGTGATATCACAGTACAGGGATAATATACACAGTGATGTCACAGTACAGGGATAATGTACACAGTGATGTCACAGTACAGGATTAATACACACTGTGATGTCACAGTACAGGGATAATATACATAGTGATGTCACAGTACAGCGATAATATACACAGTGATGTCACAGTACAGGGATAATGTACACAGTGATGTCACAGTACAGGATTAGTACAAACTGTGATGTCACAGTACAGGGTAATATACATAGTGATGTCACAGTACAGGGATAAGACACAGTGATGTCACAGTACGGGGATAATGAACACAGTGATGTTACAGTACAGGGATAATATACACAGTGATGTTACAGTACAGGGATAATATACACAGTGATGTCACAGTACAGGATTAATACACAGTGATGTCACAGTACAGGGATAATGTACACAGTGATGTCACAGTACAGGATTAGTACACACTGTGATGTCACAGTACAGGGATATTACAGTACAGGGATAATATACCCCAGTGATGTCACAGTACAGGGATAATACACAGGGATATTACAGCACAGGGATAATATACCCAGTGATGTCACAGTACAGGGATAATACACACAGTGATGTCACAGTACAGAGATAATACACACAGTGATGTCACAGTATAGGGATAATACACACAGTGATGTCACAGTACAGGGATAATACACACAGTGATGTCACAGTACAAGGATAATACACAGTGATGTCACAGTACAGGGATAATGTACACAGTGATGTCACAGTACAGGATTAATACACACTGATGTCACAGTACAGGGATAATATACATAGTGATGTCACAGTACAGGGATAATATACACAGTGATGTCACAGTATGGGGATAATACACAGTGATGTCACAGTACAGGGATAATATACACAGTGATGTCACAGTACAAGGATAATTTACACAGTGATGTCACAGTACAGGGATAATACACACAGTGATGTCACAGTACAGGGATAATACACACAGTGATGTCACAGTACAGGGATAATGTACACAGTGATGTTACAGTACAGGTATAATACACACAGTGATGTTACAGTACAGGGATAATATACACAGTGATGTCACAGTACGGGGATAATACATAGTGATGTCACAGTACAGGGATAATATACACAGTGATGTCACAGTACGGGGATAATACACAGTGATGTCACAGTACTAAACAGTACTAAATCTGTTTAACTTTCCGGAGCCAGTTGATATATATAAAAAAGTTTTGGCCTGGAATACCCCTTTAAAGCAGTGAAGTCAGAACCAGGATTAGGAACCTGAGTATCAGGCCAGGGCCATAGGCTATGTTAATATGACAAAATATCTCCAATTATGTACAAATTCCATTCAGCAAAGCTTGCTGATTGAAATTGCAGAATTGTGGCAGAATTGCAACAGAATTTTTGTGTTTACAGAACACAGAATTCTGCCGAAATTCAAGTCCCATTGACTTCAATAGGATTCTGCCGCGGAATTACGCAAAATATGACTGGTCATTTTACGGAATGCAGAAAATTGAATTTCTGCAGTGGAATGCCTGACGTGGAAATTCCGCTGTCTGAATGGGACTGCGGAATCCCTTTGAAATCAATATGCAGTAAATTTCGGCATAATTTCCAGCGGAATTCTTTCAGATTCCCGCAGTCTCCGGAATGTCTGCACAGAGAGTTTCCGTGCGGACATCCAGAAGTGTGAACATAGCCTAAGTCTTCAGTCAGCTGTAACCAAGTCAGTCTCAAGTCTAAAGTAAAGTAACAAGTGTACTACAAGTTCCACAATTGCCCTAAAATTAGCGACAGTGGCTATTCACCAAGTTCACCTGCTCCTGTGTAACTTTTACCTCAAATACCGTATTTTTCGCCGTATAAGACGCACTTTTTCTTCCCCAAAAAGTCGGTGCGTCTTATACGGCGAATACACACCTATAGCGGCGGTCCCTGCGACCATCAACGGCCGGGACCCGCGGCTAATACAGGACATCACCGATCGCGGTGATGCTCTGTATTAACCCTTCAGACACGGCAATCAAAGCTGACCGCCGAGTCTGAAGCGAAAGTGACACTAACCCGGCTGCTCAGTCGGGCTGTTCGGGACCGCTGCGATTTCACCGCGGCGGTCCTGAACAGCCCGACTGAATAGCCGGGTTAGTGCTTACAGGACACCGGGAGGGGCCTTACCTGCCTCCTCGGTGTCTTCTCCATTCAGGGATCCCCTGTATGGCCGGCGCTCTCCTTCTTCGTCATCACGTCGTTGCGTACGTGCGTCGGCGTGCGTAACGACGTGATGACGGCGACGGAGAGCGAGGATACCCGGCCGGCAGCAGAGACGTTCCGGAGCGACGGGGACATGGCGACAGTGATGGAGCGACATCCAGGGCAGCGGTGACGGGTCCGGAGTGGCGGGGACACGTGAGTATTACCTCCTATGCAGTGGTCTTCAATCTGCGGACCTCCAGATGTTGCAAAACTACAACACCCAGCATGCCCAGACAGCCAACGGCTGTCCGGGCATGCTGGGAGATGTAGTTTTGCAACATCTGGAGGTCCGCAGATTGAAGACCACTATTGGGTTCAAAATCTTTAATTTTTTAGATTTTGCACCTAAAAATAGGGTGCGTCTTATACGCCGGTGCGTCCTATAGGGCAAAATACGGTATGTACCAAGTTAATTGTCTATTGTATGTTACGGATCTGTAACCAGGTTAATAAAGTTTAAGCAGTTATGCATAGTCTTGGCATCTGCGGATTTATTTTTTAGCGCTCTGATACAGATGACTGTCTTGGTAAGTGGCAGTCACACAGAACTACAACCACCATCATCACCGCAGATCCACACCACCACACTCCTAGCGTCACTAACAAAATCACTGCCAGTCATGAATCCCACACATAGCGACTGTTCATTATTCAACCTCAGCTCATATACACCTTTGACATCACCACAAACTTTGGCGCCTCACCACAAATGCACAATATTAAGTAGGAATTTTGGACCATTATTTCTGGGATACCTTTTCTGTACAGCTAACTTCGAATCGTTCTATAGCCTCTTCATAGGGTTAAAAGCATATTAAAGCGCCATAAATTTTAACAGCAAATCAGAGTGCTAGAAAACTAAAAAAAATATAGCATACTCATCTGCCTTGATCCTGTCTATTGACCTGCCTTGATCCTATGGGCATTCCAAAGGCTGCTTCCTGTGATGCATTGTCCCTGTAGAAACTGCCTGCTTTTCTGTCGCTTGACTTATTTGGTAAATAAAGATCTGACCTTAGTTACATAATATGAAGCAGTCTTTAGATTACATTTTTATTAGGGCCAGATAGACATTAGATCTCCTTATTAGGGCCAGATAGACATTAGATCTCCTTATTAGGGACAGATAGACATTAGATCTCCTTATTAGGGCCAGATAGACATTTTAGGATCCTCTAAGATTCCAGGGTCTGAGTGCCCTGGAATCTGAGTGCCCTGGAATCTGAGTGCCTTGTTTTCATTTGCTTTCATTTGCTTGAAACCGCAAGAAAATTTGAATACGTGTTATAAAATAATATTGATGTATCTGCTGGCTCATGGCTTCATATACTGTACATTGCCTTCCTTACACCAATCCAATGACTTTAGGACATTTTTTAAGGCACCATTCATGATACTTTGAATTCCTTTATCCTGTTGCTGTTCTTTGTGATTTATGTGACACTATTTCAAATATTTATAAACACCACTATAGTAAACATGAGGCAAGAACAGACATGGTGTTCCTACTACTGGTTAATAATTGTCTAAGTTTTACTTCTATGTTTGTGCTGGAACTCTGTGACATCAGAGCAAGAAAATGAATACAAGCAGCAACAAAGGTAACATGGAGTACATAAGAAGTAGTTATAAAGTTGCTTAAGTCATTTTAAATGGGCACTGTCCTATAGTACATATGTACTACAACATCTCTAATATATATATATATATATATATATTTTTTTTTTTATTAAAACCTTTCAATTTACGTTTGAAACCCGACCACTAGGGGTCTCCCTCCTAGTGGCCGGCAGCAGGTTGGCGTGACATCACGCCTGAATTCGGACCGATGCCGGCCGGGCAATCGGTCCGAATTCATTCAGCCTGTGCCCGCTCCTTGCCTGTCAATCAGACAGGCAGGAGCGAGCACATTGGCTCCCTGGCCACTGGCCAGGAGGCCACTCCTCCCGCATATGTCGCCGCTGCTGCTGCAGGACTCTGCGGCATGTAAGTATGTTTAGGGGAGATATGTTTAGGGGGATAGCGGAGTTCGGGGTTTTAACATGGGGGGGCGCCTAACTTATTGTTTTCATCACAGGGTGCCTCCAGCTGTTTCACTACTACAACTCCCAGCATGCCCTGACAGCCAATAGATGTCAGGGCAAGCTGGGAGTTGTAGTGGTGAAACAGCTGGAGACACCCTGTGTAGATGAACTAAGGGTGGAAGGCACACTACCAGGCAGCCAAAAAAGCTTATTTAATATAGTAAAAAATAAAAAAATTTAAAGCAGGGAGAGGGTTAGGGATAGATGGGCAAAAGGCAGGGACAGAGAAAAAAAAAAGAATGGTGGGAGCTACATTCTAAAGATGTTAGTTTGGTCAAGCACAAATACAAAGGAAAAAGCATACAAATTTGTTCTTAAAGGGGTACCCCAGCGGTGGGACCCCATGATCAGACATCTTATCCCCCATCCTTTGGATAGGGGATAAAATGTTTAGCGGCAGAGTACCCCCCAATCCCCAATATAGGGCACAAGCTTTTGAACGCGGTGGGAGGGGGGATGGGGCCGACCAATGAGACCCTCCCACAGTCTCAAGAACAGAAATCGGTCTCACCCTGTACATAGAGCAGCATGTCTATAGGAGTGCCAAAGATACACGAGTAAAGTGTTTGTATATCTCCGGTGCTCCAATAAAGAGTGCATAGAGAAAATGCTGACACGCCACTGCATGGACACTGAGAGATGGGTCCCCATTCTGGAGATCAAGGGGGTGGGGGGGGGGGGGGCGGAGTTCTCAGATGTCAGACCCCCTATGATCAGACTCTTGTCCCCTTTGTCAGCTTCCAATGGTTGTTTGGAGTTTGTGTGAGGGGAGTGTGTGTGTGTATGTGTGTGTGTGTGGGGGGGGGGAGGGGTATAATGGTAGACTTCAGTTATTTTGGCCCACCAAGGGAGATAATTCTGTATATCTACTCTTCTTTCTTTAGAGAACTTAGCAGGTCCATGTATACACTGGACACATCCATGTGCACATGAAATATACTGTATCCAATAGGCTATTTATCATTCTGTAATCAGACCCTAGTGGCAAGTAACTGGCTCAAAAGTCACTCCTAATCTTTTGTTGATCCCATTACTATGTCAAAAGTCTGGGCTCACCAGAGCATCTTCAAGTATTTTGGTGCACCATTGTTTTGGCAAGTGCTGGTGCCAGGTTCGCACCAGGAGGGAATCCACTTTCTGACTGTGACATGATGTCCTGTTCTCTTATTTATAGCATATTTTTGGCCTGAACACTCATTTAAAGTGCTTTCAGTTTAATTCCTTGCACAAATTAAGGGTGAAAAAAATGAAATTATTGGTCAAAAGTTTAACATTTTTGGCAGAGTTTGCATGATCTGTCAACTTCCATTTACTGCTCCAAAGAGAATTTAGAGCATAAAATCCCTGAATGTTCCCTCTCGCACAAAAAAAGAGTCCTGGAACAATGTTTTGATGTGATGCAAAGTGAAGGAAAGTCGGAATCCCAGCAGTTCCGTCATGTAATCACATGATATTCTCGTAAGTATAATGAGCAATAACAGCAGACTATAATCTTCAGCTTGACTGCTTGTCCTTGGATCTACACTAAACCATTGTGAAACCGTTTAATGATCTAGCTGCCTGGCATCTGGAGCAGGAGACAAAGCTCCATGTGTATTTACTGTAAAAAAGGCACACCTTTTAGGATTATGGATTCACTCATACCCCTTCCCCGATGCTGTATACTTTGTCACATACTGTTGCACAAAACTTTATTTTAAACAGGGAAACTAGAAATGAATAATGAATGATCATATTCCTACCTAGCCTAGTGATTTTATAGTATAAATTTATTTTTCCAGCAAAAAAAAAGTGATCTGCATGCCTTATGGTATGGGTGTTAGAGTGCCAGGGTTAAAGTACCAGTTTCGACTAAATATAACTGCTGGTATTGCTAAAAAGAGGACATTATTGTGTAATGAATGCAACCTTTAGTATCTTGATCTGCTGCGTCATTACCGAGGAAAACTTTTTAAATCAAATATGCAAATAAGCTCTGAGGACATGACTGTTTCTCTAGGAGCACCATATATATGGGCCCGGACCCCTCCCATCTAATTTGCACATTTAAAGGGGTTCTCCGGTGCTTACACATCTTATCCCCTATCCAAAGGATAGGGGATAAGATGCCTGATCGCGGGAGTCCCGCATCCTTTCACCGCCCCCTACATGACGGCACAGTCAGAGATATAAGTTATATTTCACAGACTGTGCCATCATGTAGGGAGCAGTAAAAGGCAGGTAGAAGATACATACAACTATACAATTCATAAGCCACCCACCTGGCCAGGCTACCCTTTTTTGGGTCCATGCAGCTGTCGACTGAGAAGGCCGGCAGAGAGATCAGGGCACTTCTTCAGGAGGCTCTGTACACCTAGGACAAACAAGGCTCTGTACACTGAGGACAAGCAGGGCCCTGTACACTGAGGACAAGCAGGGCTCTGTACACTGAGGACAAGCAGGGCTCTGTACACTGAGGACAAGCAGGGCTCCGTACACTGAGGACAAGCAGGGCTCCGTACACTGAGGACAAGCAGGGCTCCGTACACTGAGGACAAGCAGGGCTCCGTACACTGAGGACAAGCAGGGTTCCGTACACTGAGGACAAGCAGGGCTCTGTACACTGAGGACAAGCAGGGCTCTGTACACTGAGGTCAAGCAGGGCTCTGTACACTGAGGAAAAGCAGGGCTCTGTACACTGAGGACAAGCAGGGCTCTGTACACTGAGGACAAGCAGGGCTCTGTATACTGAGGACAAGCAGGGCTCCGTACTCTGAGGACAAGCAGGGCTCCGTACTCTGAGGACAAGCAGGGCTCTGTACACTGAGGACAAGCAGGGCTCTGTATACTGAGGACAAGCAGGGCTCCGTACACTGAGGACAAGCAGGGTCCGCCCCTGTTTACACTAGTATCACCAGTGAGGAAAAGCAATAGGGATTGTGTGAATAGGAACAAATAGAGTATGGGAAGCTAATGTACAGTGGACAGGACAGACAGCACAACATGGAGAATACATTTTTTTTTTTTTTAGAAAAATGCAACTATCGCCCACAATAGGCCTGTAAAGCAGCACACACTGTGCAGTAGGGATTTACAAGCCTATTCTAGGCATAGCTTTGCTGAAAAACAGGCTGCTCTATACAATAAATAGCATTTTAATCCCATCCCGAAGTCATCTGGACAACCGCTATGCTCCAGAGCCGCACCACCTCTCTCTGGCTATGTCACTTCGGGGATTGACACACAGGGCTCGTCTGCCCATGGTGGCCCTGTTTGCTTCTTCTTTATTGTCAATCAACAACATGATTGACAAAAAGCACGAGACAGGCAGTGCAGCTCCAGAGCATATCGGACCCCAACCCCCGCATCTCCAACTGTGAAAGACTCCAGGACGGGCTTTCCTAGCTGTTTATTTTAAATGAGTACTACGGTGAAATTTTTTTTTTTTTTTTTTAAATCAACTGGTGCCAGAAAGTTAAACAGATTTGTAAATAACTTCTATTAAAAAATCTTTACCCTTCCAGTACTTTTTAGCAGCTGTATGTTACAGAGAATATTCTTTTCTTTTTTAATTTCTTTTTTTGGCACCAGTTGATTTTAAAAAAAAATCATGACTTCCACCGCAGTACCCCTTTAAGTATAGAGCAGCCTCTTTCTTTTAGCACAGGTATGCCTAGAATAGGCCTGTGAAACCCTACTGCACTCTGTGTGCAGCTTCACAAGCCTATTCTAGATGACAGTTGCACTTTAATATTAGATGATAATAATTTGGCTGCGCAGTACCAATTCAAATTCCATATCTATTATCTGGACACAAAATAATGATAATCCCTTTTCAGATATTGAAGATAGTGTTGATATGGGGGTGATCCTTCACTCATTTAACACCACTAATGAAATATTAAAACATATTTCAGGTAAGTTCAAAAAGACAAAAGTTTATTACCATCTACAGATCCAGATTTCTGTAAAATGTTATAACAATTGTAACCAATTTGCTTGATTTAACTTTGTCCTGCTGCCTTTGACTCTTTTCTTTTAATTGTATGTTCAAAGTATTTCTTTCTGACTTTTTGTACTACAGTTTTCTCTTGTACACAATGTACTTGTTCTTGTATATATTCTATTAAAAATAAAAAAAAATTAATTAAAAAAAGTTTGAGTGTATAACAGTTTAGAGAGAGTTAATTTTGATTATGTATATTGAATTCTAGATTGAAGACAGACAAGAAATAAAACATTTGTATTTGGTTTCTATGGAAAAGCAAAGGGCATTAACTAATACACTTCTATTCAAAAGTATATTGTAAAAAAATAATCTTGCATATGATGGAGGGTTATACACCTGTAGTAGTGGTGGATCACTATGTGGTGGCCCAGTACAGGAGATGCACCCCTGTACCATTACTGCCCTGTCAGGTGGACTCTATTTCAGTGACCTCTGGGCCCACCATTAATCTATGTTCCAAAAATAGTTAATAAGCATCTGTGTTATCTAATGTAATGTGTATATATTATGTGCATTTAAATACTGTTGTCATGTTTTGTAACCAAGGAGGGTACCAGTGACCATGTGACCTATAGTGTGACCTATGGGACCCCTCCAGAGTCTACCCCATAAAAGCCCTGGGAGGAACTAGTTCAGTCTCTTGAGATTAGTTCTCTAGTGAGTGCAGCAAGGTCAAGTCCTGAGAGAGAGTGTCTGGTGTCCTGAGGAAGCCTAAAGCCTACCACACAGCTACACTTCCACAAATCCGTTACCCCACAGGTGAACATCAAAATCTAGTAAGCTACATACGGGGTGAAATCTGTGAAGTCAGTCTAGTCAAGTCAGTCAAGATCAGTCTGTATTAAGCCAGCGTGGGCCTGCAGCAAATTGTCCAAATCCACTATAAGTCCCAGCGAGCCCTAGAGTCTCTGAAGTCACTGGCCACCTCCTTGGGCCTAACTGAGCTGTCAAGACTATTACACCTGTCTACCTCAGTAAAGCTGGCGTTGTTCCGTAACTTGGCATCATTATTTGCCCCGTGCCTAGCCCAGGATCCAGCAGTATACCTTCGGGTGGTGCTGAGGTTAAACCACGCCCTGGCATCACAAATACAAGGGGTTAATGCCATCTGCCCCTAGGGTAACAACATCTGCCTTCATCACAGCCTCACCACAACTAGTTACTGTAAGGGTCCTATTACATTTTGACCCACCCATAAAAACCTATCCAGATCAATTTGTAACAGTGCACTGTCCTCTATTGTGTTGACAACTTTACAGAGTTTAGTATCATCTGCAAAGATTGATACTTTACTATTCAACCCCTCTACAAGGTCATTAATGAATATATTAAATAGAACAGGACCTAAGACGGACCCCTGTGGTACCCCACTAGTAAGAGTCACCCAATCAGAATAAGTACCATTAATAACCACCCTCTGTTTCCTATCACTGAGCCAGTTACTTACCCACTTGCACACATTTTCCCCCAGCCCAATCCTTCTCATTTTATGCACCAACCTTTTATGTGACATTGTATCAAATGCTTTGGAATAATCCAGATGTACGACATCCAGCGATTGCCCCTGGTCCAGTCTGGAGCTCACCTCCTCATAAAAGCTGTTCAGGTTAGTTTGACAGGACCGATCCCTCATAAAGCCATGCTGATATGGGGTCATAGGTTTATTTTTATTAAGATACTCCAAAATAGCATCTCTTAGAAAAACCTCAAACAATTTACATACAACAGAGGTTAAACTAACAGGCCAATAATTCCCAGGGTCACCTTTTGACCCCTTTTTAAATATTGGCACCACATTTGCCATGTGCCAGTCCTGGGGAACCTTCCCTGTCACTATAGAGTCCATGAATATAAAAAATAGTGGTCTGTCTATTACATTACTTAATTCCTATAGAACACCGGGGTGAATGCCATCTGGACCTGGTGATTTGTCTATTTTGATTTTTTGTAGGTGGCACTGTACTTCTTCCTGGAGTCCACACTCCTGAGGAAGTCACTTTGTGACGGAACGCGTGGAGGTTCTTGGATCCGGGCGGATGGGTGATATCTTGCTCTTAGCCTCTTGCGAGCCTTGCCTCTCTTATATCTGGTCTCCACATTTGGCAGCTATCTCTATAGGATTATTTGCACAGCTGACTCTTTATCTATTTATTTACTATATGAGCTATGTATGATTTTTTCTGAGATTTCCACTGTGAGACCATTTTCTGCATTTACTATTAGAGATTCTTTATAGCATATTGATATATTGCAGATTTTTTGACCGGATTGAGATTTCATGTGCTCGCACATATATATTTATTGTCATTGTCTTTAAGGGTAGAACGCTACATTTATTAGCCCAGATTTTGTATGAGACATACACCATGTCTCATCTGTGTGGTGTGGCCCAGGTTGGGCCTTTTTAAGTGTTTTTAACTTGTGTGTGTCTTTATATTTCCTTATTTGCCTTGTAACATTTTGTGCTCCAATAAAGATTGTCATTTTTGGAATAATTGATTGTTTCAGGTGTGCTTCCATATGCATTTCTTTTCCTTTTTTTGCCTGAAGGCAAGTTGTTGTGACCTTTGGACCAGATGCCTTAGATGTCAGAATAAACCTCATTAACAGGGTAACAGAAGACTGAGCAGATACTAGTAAGAGATCATATACAATCATGAGACATAATTGCTATGGGTGAGTTCAGCCCAAAGCAGTATTTCACTGTAAAATTGTCACGATTCGGCTTCCAGGTAGTGGATCCTCTGTGTCAGCGAGGGATTGGCGTGGACCGTGCTAGTGGACCGGTTCTAAGAGGCTACTGGTTTTCACCAGAGCCCGCCGCAAAGCGGGATGGTCTTGCTGCGGCAGTAGCAACCAGGTCGTATCCACTAGCAACGGCTCTACCTCGCTGACTGCTGAGAAGGCGTGGGACAGAAGGACTAGGCAGAGGCAAGGTCAGACGTAGCAGAAGGTCGGGGGCAGGCGGCAAGGTTCGTAGTCAGGATGGGTAGCAGAAGTTCAGGTACACAGGCTTTGGACACACTAAACGCTTTCACTGGCACAAGGCAACAAGATCCGGCAAGGGAGTGCATGGGAGGAGATCAGATATAGCCAGGGAGCAGGTGGAAGCCGATTAAGCTAATTGGGCCAGGCACCAATCATTGGTGCACTGGCCCTTTAAGTATCAGAGAGCTGGCGCGCGCGCGCCCTAGAGAGCGGAGCCGCGCGCGCCAGCACATGACAGCAGGGGACCGGGACGGGTAAGTGACCTGGGATGCGATTCGCGAGCGGGCGCGTCCCGCTGTGCGAATCGCATCCCCAACGGCCATAACAGTGCAGCGCTCCCGGTCAGCGGGACCGACCGGGGCGCTGCAGGGAGAAAGACGCCGTGAGCGCTCCGGGGAGGAGCGGGGACCCGGAGCGCTAGGCGTAACAGTATCCCCCCCCTTAGGTCTCCCCTTCTCTTTGTCCGGTAACTGCCTCCCCTGGGATGAGGACACCGGGAAAGAATGGAGGGTTTCCTCAACGGCAGGCAGTACAGCAGGAGTGGGAATGGGGAGGGAGGGCAGAGGGCGAGGCCTGGCACGGGGCAGTGTGACACCAGGATGGGGGCCATGGGGAGGCACAGAGGCTTGCCTGACGGGACTGGGAGGGGGGGAGAGGCACTTCCTGTGGCAGGCAGAGTCCCAGTTCCTGATCTCCCCGGTGGTCCAATCAATGGTGGGGGAATGAAGCCGGAGCCAAGGCAGACCGAGGAGGACCTCAGAGGTACAGTTGGGGAGAATGAAGAACTCAATCCTCTCAAGGTGGGGTCCAATAGACATGAGGAGGGGCTCTGTGCGGTAACGCACGGTGCAGTCCAATCTGGCTCCGTTGACCGCGGAAATGTAGAGCGGCTTGACGAGACGGGTCACCGGGATGCTGAATTTATTAACAAACGACTCCAAAATAAAATTTCCAGAGGCACCGGAGTCCAAGCAGGCCACGGCTGAGAGGGAGGAGTTGGCTGAAGAAGAAATCCGCACGGGTACCGTGAGACGTGGAGGAGCAGACTTGGAACCAAGAGACGCCACACCCACGTGAGCTGGGTGCGTGCGTGCGTTTCCCAGGCGTGGAGGACGGATAGGGCAATCCACCAAGAAATGCTCGGTACTGGCACAGTAAAGACAGAGATTTTCTTCCCTACGGCGATTCCTCTCTTCCTGGGTCAGGCGAGACTTATCCACTTGCATGGCCTCCTCGGCGGGAGGCCCAGGCGTAGATTGCAACGGATACTGTGGGAGAGGTGCCCAGAGATCTAAGTCTTTTTCCTGGCGGAGCTCTTGGTGTCGCTCAGAAAAACGCATGTCAATGCGGGTAGCTAGATGGATGAGTTCTTGCAGATTGGCAGGAATCTCTCGTGCGGCCAGCACATCCTTGATGCGACTGGATAGGCCTTTTTTAAAGGTCGCGCAGAGAGCCTCGTTATTCCATGATAACTCGGAAGCAAGAGTACGAAATTGGATGGCATACTCGCCCACTGAAGAATTACCCTGGACCAGGTTCAACAGGGCAGTCTCGGCAGAAGAAGCTCGGGCTGGCTCCTCGAAGACACTCCGGAGTTCAGTGAAGAAGGCCTGGACTGTGGCTGTGACAGGATCATTGCGGTCCCAGAGCGGTGTGGCCCAAGACAAGGCCTTTCCTGAAAGAAGGCTTACTACGAACGCCACCTTAGACCGTTCTGAAGGAAACAAGTCCGACAACATCTCCATATGCAGGGAACACTGAGACAAAAATCCACGGCAGAGTTTAGAGTCCCCATCAAATTTGTCCGGCAGGGACAAGCGGAGGTTAGGAGCGGCCACTCGCTGCGGAGGAGGTGCAGGAGCTGGCGGAGGAGATGGTTGCTGCTGTAGCAGAGGCAGAAGTTGCTGTAACATGGCGGTCAACTGCGACAGCTGCTGTCCTTGTTGGGCAATCTGCTGCGATTGCTGAGCGACCACCGTGGGAAGATCAGCGAGACTTGGCAGCGGCACCTCAGCGGGATCCATGGCCGGATCTACTGTCACGATTCGGCTTCCAGGTAGTGGATCCTCTGTGTCAGCGAGGGATTGGCGTGGACCGTGCTAGTGGACCGGTTCTAAGAGGCTACTGGTTTTCACCAGAGCCCGCCGCAAAGCGGGATGGTCTTGCTGCGGCAGTAGCAACCAGGTCGTATCCACTAGCAACGGCTCTACCTCGCTGACTGCTGAGAAGGCGTGGGACAGAAGGACTAGGCAGAGGCAAGGTCAGACATAGCAGAAGGTCGGGGGCAGGCGGCAAGGTTCGTAGTCAGGATGGGTAGCAGAAGTTCAGGTACACAGGCTTTGGACACACTAAACGCTTTCACTGGCACAAGGCAACAAGATCCGGCAAGGGAGTGCATGGGAGGAGATCAGATATAGCCAGGGAGCAGGTGGAAGCCAATTAAGCTAATTGGGCCAGGCACCAATCATTGGTGCACTGGCCCTTTAAGTATCAGAGAGCTGGCGCGCGCGCGCCCTAGAGAGCGGAGCCGCGCGCGCCAGCACATGACAGCAGGGGACCGGGACGGGTAAGTGACCTGGGATGCGATTCGCGAGCGGGCGCGTCCCGCTGTGCGAATCGCATCCCCAACGGCCATAACAGTGCAGCGCTCCCGGTCAGCGGGACCGACCGGGGCGCTGCAGGGAGAAAGACGCCGTGAGCGCTCCGGGGAGGAGCGGGGACCCGGAGCGCTAGGCGTAACAAAAATGTATGTACACAATAAATAAGTAATAAAAAAAAAAAAAAAAAAACATTCATATCACAAGGTGCCAATTAATATACCACTGGAAAGGGAAAGGGGGGAGGGAGGGAAGGGATACAAAGAAAAAGGGGTGGGGAGGAGAGGGGAGGAGAAAAGACTAGCAGTAGATGATATGAGTAAAAATTTGTTTATTCATGTAAAATATAGTAGTCCTAGCAGGGCCCTTGATATGGATCTACTAAATATATTAACAACGATTTGTGCAACAGTTAAAAATAATATTACGTTGTGCAAAGAATAATAAAAAATAAAAATTATTAAAATAAAATAATGGGGCAGTCACCAATGGTGTAGGAAATTGTGGACATTTATAACGTTTTGTAATCCATAGAAATGCTTTGTAATCCACAGAGATACTTTTACAAATGTCAGGTATACTACAAGGATATTGGTAGTGTTGCAGTCCACTGAAGTTTAGCAAAATAGTAGCAAATAAAGTATCAAATATATGTAACGGTGCTTCTGCCCCACTCACCGCTCCGCTGTGTGCAGGAAACCTGGGATGGAAGCCCCTATTTCGCTGGGCTCCGTATCGCAGACTGGCTCGGCTTGGCGGCCAGCTCAATGTGGATGTCTGCGTGGTAAGTCCAAGGATTTCCCAATTCTGATGGCAACAAGGATGCGGTGTGTGGCTGGTGAGTGCATGCAGGTGCAGATTAGCAATGCTGAAGGCGTCGTCCTTGTGTTGGAGAGCGCACGTATGCACAGTGGTCCCAAAAGCAAGGGATTTCAGCTGTTGCAAATGGTAGGATGGTGTTAGGCTTCCAATGGTGATCTGAATGCTGGGGGTGGATTTCGGGAGTGACTCCTTTTTCAATAGCTGTTGTATACCCCATGTTTGAGCTTTTATATAGTCCATGTTGCTTTAATTGGTAGCTGATTTAAGGTTCATTACAAACTGTGGACTGGATTGTTGGTGATGTATAAAACACGGACTAGATCATGCACAATTTAAACATACTATATAGAAACTGAGAAATCCTTGGAAATTGGGAAATCCTTGAACTTACCACGCAGACATCCACACTGAGCCGGCCGCTAAGCCGAGCCAGTCTGCGATACGGAGCCCAGAGAAATAGGGGCTTCCCTCCCAGCGGAGCAGTGAGTGGGGCAGAAGCACCGTTACATATATTTGATACTTTATTTGCTCTATTTTGCTAAACTTCAGTGGACTGCAACAATACCAATATCCTTGAAGTATACCTGACATTTGTAAAAGTATCTCTGTGGATTACAAAGCATTTCTATGGATTACAAAACGTTATAACTGTCCACAATTTCCTACACCATTGGTGACTGCCCCATTATTTTATTTTATTTTAATAATTTTTATTATTCTTTACACAATTTTAACTGTTTTTGCACAAATTCGTTGTTAATATATTTAGTAGATCCATAGAAAGGGCCCTCTAGAACTACTATATTTTACATGAATAAACAAATTTTTACTCATATCATCTACTGCGAGTCTATTTACACACACACACTTACCTCACATCTCAATTCTAATATGTATCTAATACAATTTTATTTAACATATACCTAGAGGTCTGTATACCACTATATTCTTTATTCCCTTTCTGTTGCGTAGGGTTACGTGTAACACAGAAACCTCGGTACATATTAGCACAGTGTGAGCCCCCCAAACTCTTGTTTTCTAATATCTATGGGGGACATTTATCAAGGGGTTTAGTCAGGTTTTCTTTACTATAATTGTCGCAACTGCGACTACGTGTGTTTTCGTGTGACAATTTGCGTGAAGAACAAGAAAAGCAAGAAAATTCAAACTTGCTTACGTAGTAAATTTTTCAAAATGGATTTGCTTTAGTCAGGTATTTATTAACTGCGACAGTCGCAGCTGTGCAATAAAATGTTGCAACGGCCGTAAAAAGTGACTATATTTACTTCAGCTCCAACATGGAGCAGGAAAAGCTACTGCCGCCCGGGCTCCGACATACTTTCTCCCCGCTACCCTCACTTCGCTACAGGGACACTGCAGTGATTTACATCCCCCCCTCTCACCTGCCAGCGCCACACAACTCCCATCTGTCTGCTAACTGTTGCAAGACTACAAGTCCCAGCATGCGTTTACAGTGAGGACACGCTGGGAGTTGTAGTCTTGTAGCAGCGGGAGCTGAGCGGCGCGGACGGGAGACAAGGGGGGATGTATATCAGTTTCCCCATCATTATTAAGTGAGGGTAGCGGGGAGGCAGTATGAGGAGCCCGGGCGACTGCACTGTAATGTCAGCCCGGGCTCCTTATAACATATACCGGCGCCGCAGACTCCAAAATCCCCTGCTGTCATTTCACATTTCCCGCTGGGTCCTGTGATTGGCCAGGACCAGCAGCCGATCACAGGACCCGACCAGAACATTGACATAACATTAGGGGATATAGGAGTCTGTCATGGGGGGGTCCGTCAACACCCCCCAGCCCCCCCCCCCCCCAGGGCTTTCACCTCCGCTGTGCCTGTCTGTAACACATACCCCCCCGGCCTTCACCTGCACTGTGCCCGGCCTCCCCCCCCCCACAGCTTTCACCTCCGCTGGGCCTGTCCGTAACACCTAAATCCCCCCTCCCTCCGGCCTTCACCTGCACTGTGCCCGGCCTCCGCACCCACGTCTTTGGTTGCGCCGGCCTGATGTCCCTCCATCAGTGACGTCACTCGCAGGGCGCCCGGAGAGAAGGAGCGCTGCGCTGAATGGGTGAGTGAGTGTGTCTGTCTGTCTCTATCTCTGTCTGTGTGTCTCTGTCTGTGTGTGACTGTCTGTGTGTGACTGTGTTTGTATGACTCTGTGTGTGTGTGTGTGTGACTATGTAGGTGTGACTCTGTGTGTGACTCTGTGTGACTGTGTGTGTGTGACTGTGTGTGTCTGTTTGTGTGACTGTGTGTGACTCTCTGTGTGTGTGTCTGTGAGTGTGTTGTGTGACTCTCTGACTGTGTGTGTGTTTGTGTGTGTGTCTCTCTGTGTGTCTCTCTTTGCAGGACTACAACTCCCAGCATGCCCTTACTGTAAGGACATGCTAAGAGTTGTAGTTGTGCAGTGCAGGCGAATGACAAGCTTGTCTCCTGCCCCCAGCTGCAGGACTACAACTCCCAGCATGTCCTTACTGTAAGGGCATGCTGGGAGTTGTAGTCCTGCAGCTTGGGGCAGGGGACAAGCTTGTCACTTGCCCACACATCTCCTGCACCACACAACTACAACTCCCAGCATGTCCTTACTGTAAGGGCAAGCTGGGAGTTGTAGTCATGCGGGCGGGAGATGTGCGAGCAGGTGATAATAAATGTACTAACCCATTTTTTGTGTTTTTTTTTCTTTTCTCATTTCAGATCCGTGTATCCTGTGGACTACTTTGGATTCGGTGGACTATTTCGATGACCAACGTTTTTCTTTGTTTGATTTTAATAAAATGGTTAACAAGGGCTTGTGGGGGAGTGTTTTTTGTAATAACATTTTTTTTAAACCTGTTGTGTTTTTTCCTTACTTTACTTGACAGGCTTAGTAGTAGAAACTGTCTTATAGACGGAGTCCATTACTAAGCCAGGCTTAGCGTTACCCAATTATTACCCCAGTACCCAACACCACAGGGTTGCTGGGAAGAGTCGGTACCATCAGGCCCGGAGCGTCAAAAATGGCGCTCCTGGGCCTAGGCGGTAACAGGCTGGCATTATTTAGGCTGGGGAGGGCCGGTAACAATGGTCCTCGCCCACCCTGGTAACGTCAGGCTGTTGCTGTTTGGTTGGCATTTGGTTGGCATAGGGGACCCTATGCATTTTTTTTAAAATAAATAATTAAATATTAAAAAAAAATGCATAGGGTCCCTTCTACGTTTATTCTCAGCCAAATACCAACCAAACAGTAACAGCCTGACGTTACCAGGGTGGGCAAGGACCATTGTTACTGGCCCTCCCCAGCCTAAATAACGCCAGCCTGTTACCGACTAGGCCCAGGAGCGCCATTTTTGACGCTCCGGGCCTGTTGGTACCGGCTCTTCCCGGCACCACTGTGGCCATGGGTACCGGGGTAATAATTGGGGGTTAGCGCTAGCTGTTTTTGTGGCTAACGCTAAGTCCGGTTTAGTAATGGACTTCGTCTATAACTACTAATCCTGTCAAGTAAAGTTAGAAAAAAACACAACAGGTTTTAAAAAAATTTTATTACAAAAAAACACTCCCCCACAAGCCCTCATTAACCATTTTATTAATATAGAGCAAAGAAAAACGCAGGTCATCGAAGTATTCCACCGAATCCGAAGGAGTCCACAGGATACATGGATCTGAAATAAGAAGTAACAAAAAAAAAACGAGTAAGTACATTTAGGTAGAAAAATCAGTGGTAAAAATAAATACACACACGTGCATATGTATATATATATATATATATATATATATATATATATATATATATATATTGCTGCAAAGTGGTGTTATGTAGTAATTATTTGGTTTTTGCTTATGTGTGCTAAAAAAAATGGTATTTAAAAGTGATTTATTGGTTTTTGCTCATGTAAGCCCAATTTATCAACCCCCTGTGATAGTATGATAAATATGTCATACATAAGCAAAAAAATAGCAAAAAAAAAAAGACTACAGAACTTGCTTACCAAAGCAACGATGATAAATGTCCCCGTATATGACTTGAGCTGAAAAATACATAAAAGACAGTCCCATTCTCTTCTTCAATGATCTTCAGATTTTACACCATCCATTCAACCGCCATTAAACAGAAAAATGTTCCATATAGTCCAATACTGATTCTAAAGAAAGGAACCAGAAAAATTAAAAAATATTAGAACTATTATAAAAGAGCACATATTAAAACAATTAAAAAGCGAAGCTGCTGAAAAAAACCTCAGGTGATCAGAGAAATGGGATGTAAAGTATTAAGGTGCCAAATTCATTTGCTTTCACACTGTGCAAGTATTTTTTGGAACATTTCCACCCCTTAGACCCAGTCCCACCTGATCAATGCCTTTTACTCTTCTCGATTAAAAAATATCGAGGAATTGATTTCAACTCATCTCTATGTTCACATTCAGACGCTTGCCTGATGTCCCTCATTTGTTCAAGTATTCCGATCTTCAGGGCCCTTGTAGTGAGCCCAATATAAATCTTTGGGCACGGGCAGAATGCATAGTAGATCACTGCTTTAGAGTTACATGTGATATGTTGTCTGATATTGAAAGTCTTAAGTTCCGTAGAATCCCCAAGTACATCACTTCTCTCCACATTTGGGCATGCAATACATTTTCCACATGGGAAACATCCTTTCTTTGGGCCCATAGATCCATAGGGATTAAGAGTACTAGGAGCAATATACTCACTTTTAACAAGAATGTCTTTCAAATTCCTTGATCTTCTTGGTGTCATCTGTAATCTGGGTGGTAAGTAGTGTTTAAGTATGGGATCTGTTTTCAAAAGAGGGAGATGTTTCTCAATACATTTTCTCATATTTTCCCATTGCTCATTATAATCTGAGATGTACCTTATTGTGTCATCTGGAACTTTCTCATTCTTCCTATGTAACAATTGATTTCTTGGGGTTTCTTTGGCTCGCTTGTATGCTCTTTTCAGACAACGCTGACTGTATCCTCTTTCTTTAAATCTTTTCTGTAATACCTTCGCCTGTTCCTCAAACTTTTCATCAGATGAACATATTCTCCGAGTTCTCAAATATTCACCAACTGGTACTGCTTTCAATACATGTTAAGGATGGGCAGATGTAGCATGGAAGTAAGTATTAGTGGCTGTCGGTTTCTGATACACGTTCGTCTGTATAAATCCGTTTTGATCTTTAGTTAGTGTTATGTCTAAAAATGGAATGAAAAATCGATCAAATGAGTAAGTAACCTTAATATTTTTATTGTTGTGGTTGAGTCTAGACATAAAAGGTTCCAGTTCAGTAACTGTTCCCTGTCAAATCATGAGGACATCATCGATGAACCGTGCCAAAAAAAGGACACGTTCCATTGAGAGGTCCCCACGATCTAACAGGAATAGATCCCTCACCCATAGCCCCAGGAACAAATTTGCATATGAGGGCACACAAGGCGCCCCCATTAGCGGTGCCCTGGAGCTGCAAGTAGATGGATCTATTGAATGTGAAAAAATTATGAGTGAGAACAAACTCAAGTAACTCACATAGAAAGTTGGACATATCAGATTTCACGTCACTGCTTCTCAGAAAAAAATCTGTTGCTGCCAAACCATCAGCATGACATATACACGTATACAGGGATTCAATGTCGATAGCCACCAATAAAGTATCCTCTCCAAGATGAAGGCCTTCAATCCTCTCTAGCAAATAGTTAGTATAACTAACCTTGTTAAAGGAG
Source organism: Hyla sarda (assembly GCF_029499605.1). NCBI lineage: Eukaryota > Metazoa > Chordata > Amphibia > Anura > Hylidae > Hyla > Hyla sarda. Next base: position 117,335,859 of record NC_079194.1, on the reverse strand, counting down.
GAGAGGCACTCAACCAATGGTTTAAATTTTTGATCGATAAATCTAGAAACACTTTGTTAGGTTTCTATTACCTGATATTATTGGTCTTCCAGGTGGTTTGTTCATGTTCTTGTGCACTTTTGTAAAAAGATATAACTTTGGTATTCTAGGATGTGGTACAATCAAGGCACAATGCAATTCTGGTGAAATAATGCACGTTCAAGGATTTCTTCTAGGCAGTTTTTTCAAGAAATCAAAGGGTTAAACATCAATTTTGTGGTAGGCCTCAGGGGTAGGGGTAGTGTAGTCAGGGTGTTGCTTCAGTATATCAAGGGTTAAGGTTAACCCTGTTGTTCGTGACGCCAGGCTGAGGGCTAGTATGCTGAGGTAATTCTCCGGCCTATCGCCGCCCTTCCCAGTAATGATAGGTGCATGCATAAAATGACTGAAGGTCCACAAGGTAGTTGAACTGGAACTTGGATAAACTGTACTTAAAGACTTGCGGTACATCCAAATGAACAGTAACAGTCTCATTAATACAGTCTCCATACACTTCAGTGACTGACAGTTGTTGCGGACCTTGACTTTTGATATAAGTCTCAGAATTTAGGGTAATTTACGAAGATCCCCCCGGATTTAGGGGTTAGATATGGTCCGGTGATCTTGCAGAGTGCTTAGGGATTGATTACACTCACAGTTTTGTAAAGATCAGCCGTCGCCGCAAGGCTCGGGCCTAACTCACTGATGACAGCAGCGCAGATCCTTCCCTGTCAACAGCCCATGAGGAAAGAGGGGGCAGGGCCATTATGGATTGGTCCAAGTCAGCTGTCACTCACCGTTACATAGCCTGATGGGTAAACACCTGACTTCCTCCAAAGGTCATTGAACTACAAACCATAGAGTCTTTGGAACGCATCACATGACCCGCAGGTCCTGGGATGCTAACTAGGTAAGCACACTTACTATATAAATATATACACATTAAATTTGAATCATTTTAATTACAAGGTATTAAAACACATACCTTTATTTTCTCATATACACCATAGGTATAGAAGACAGGGTAGTCACAGGTGACGCGTTTCAGCCCATCAGAGGGCCTTAGTCATACAACAAATATGAGCAAAATGAATCTATTTATAGGGTTGAAGGGGAGTTGCCTCCCACCAGGTAGGCAAGGTATCCTCCCCTTCATACCAGGTGCAAACGTGCTGATATGTGAATGAAATGTAACTATTCATGCACCGTTGCTTCCTATATAATTCATTTATCTCCACACAAACACATCTAAATGAAAATGCATATATTTTTTTGCATACATGAGCAAGTGGTTCCTGGGAATGATCACCACAAAAAAAAAAAATTACAAAAACTTCTATCATAATTATTACCTTCTTCCAGGAGCACTCATTGCCGCTTGTATTACCGCATGATCTGCACAGGTTATTAAACCTACAACTAACATGATGCGACTTCTACAAGAAAAATATTTTCAATAAGGTGCTCAATATCTGCAACATGGCATTATATAAATACCAAGCGCATACATGTTAGTTCTGATGTGGTACATACACATGAGAATTTTTTTTTTTTGTGGTGATCATTCCCAGGAACCACTTGCTCATGTATGCAAAAATTATATGCATTTTCATTTAGATGTGTTTGTGTGGAGATAAATTAATTGAATAGGGTGCAACGGTGCATGAATAGTTAAATATCATTCACGTATTTGTTTTATACGGGAGCAGCGCTGGACATCGTTTCTGTTCTATCACTTAATTTACATCTCATTACTAATGCACATAAGGTTGAATGCACAACAAAGGGTGTGAGGAAGTGAATATGTAATCTATATAAAGTAATCCCAACTGTTATCTATGATAGTCTTCTGTTTCTCTTCTCTGCTATAAGATTGATTCCTGATCCCGATCAGCCCAGTGTCGGAGTTGTACATAGCGATCCCAGCCTAATGGGCATGGGTTCGCTGGGGTTAAACCCTGACATTGCGCTGACATCATTAGTCTGCTATGCGCATGAGTAGGTCCGCCGGCCGGCGCTCTTCCGGGTCTGTTTCTGTACGGCCGATCAGGTGGTGCGGTCATCGCGTGATCGGGCTGGTGACGAATTTCCGGAAGTGGCAGCGGCCGGATGAGTCCGTGCTTCATGCGCTAAACAAAGCAGTCATCCAGGTGGGTCCTGCGAATTATTGTGATCTGATTGGTCTGTTCTGAAATAAATAGTGCATTCTGCTGAGAGGACGCCACCCAAGGACAAAGGACATCCCATAAGAATATTCTATATTGTATCTTGGTTTGTATGTATTCCCCACTGTGTTTACCTATGGATTAGAATGGGAACAACCTTTTGCCCTTTAGCTTTATAAAATGTATATATATATATATATATATATATATAGAGAGAGAGAGAGAGAGAGAGAGAGAGAGAGAGAGAGAGAGAGAGAGAGAGAGAGAGAGAATATCTACCTTGTAATCTGTTATTTATGGTGATGTGGGTCTGATCTGGAACGACGCTCATTTATTTTCACCCTGTGGAATCTTTTCCCTTGATATGTATTTTTTATCTTCCTTGTCATTTTAATGTATAGCAATAAATATATTTTTATATCGTAATAAAGTGACTCCATCCTCTTTTTTTGGTTAAATATAATTGTGTAGGAGTACGCAATAGGTTCTATGCTGTGATGCACATGCTGATATAAAACAGTTGTATAGCTATATTCTGACTTTGTATATTAAATTTTCCTGATTAATACAGAATTGTTTTAGGGATTGGGGAAACTCAGAGAAATCTTTAGCATCTTGCAAAGGGCCCTCAAAAATTTACGCCAATCACTGGCTGGGACAGGACAACGCTTTGGCCAGTGATTGCCTGAGCAGGCCTTCACTTGCGCCATTCCAGGATGAAGAAGGTCAGAGAACGCGCTGTGGGCGGGTAAGTAGACAGGGCGCCCCGTACAGGAGATGGGGAAGGGGTTCCAGTGGTCGGACCCAGCGCAATCAGACACTTATCTCCTATTCTGTTTATAGGGGTTAAGTGTCTGATATGTTCACTTCCCCGGACTACTCCTTTAACAATAGTAGGTTCAGGGATCTGACCAAAAATATGTCAATTACATTTTTTGCAACCATATGCAAATGCTTGACAGTGTTTAAATTGGGACTTAAATGCAAGAGACATAGGAATCAAGAATCTATCTTTTGTGAAGTATACAGTTAGCCTCAAGGGAATCCCTCTGCACTCATCTAGGGCTGGCAGCTACCCTGCTGCTTGGATAATGGGCTGAGAAGACATATTCCCTTTTTTGGCCACAACATGTATAGACAAAGTCTGAGGGCCAAGCATCGAGATCTCTTTTGGGGTGTAAGGAAGGTGTCAAGAAGGTGCACACAAGCTGCATGGGTTCCCCAGTATAGTCCTCAAAGTTGACCTTTAAGGAAGAGTTGAAAACAGCATAAAGAAGATGATTAGAACTGTACTCTGTTATGTTGTCTGCTTTATAATAATGCTCTAAGTAAACATCTATGGAAAGGTGCGCAGATGAAGATAACATCCTTGCTATGAACATTGCGTGCCTTTAACACCACCACTGCAGGAGCGGTATTCTATAACTGCTACTGGTAGCCTATTGATTTACAACTTCTATAATGTAATGTTTATTATAATTGGCCGAGGACAATGTGATTAGTCTCTCATGGGCTCTTAGGCCCAATTGTCACGCTGCGGTTCCTCCAGTATCCTGCTCCAGTCCCTGGGTGTGATCCTTTTCCTGAGCTGCAGCATGACACCTGGGCCCAGGAAGTACCCGGCCCATTGGGACATTCTGCAGTTCAGCGACTCCCTGGCCGAGGCAAGACAACACTGTGGCCAGTGATTCACTGAGTGGCAGTATGACACATTGTGCCCGGGTGCTTCCAGTTATCATTCTGTAGTTAAGGAAGAGGATCGCATCCGGGGACCAGAGCGGGGCACCAGAGGCACAGTGGAAGTGCAGGAGGTGGGTTACATTTTTTTTGTATTAAACACTATGGGCATAATTCTTTAAAAAAAAACTTTCATTAGCACCTTAACCCCTTCTAATAACCACGCTTAATAAAACATGTTTGAATTATTTCACCAGGTTCCAGATGTTAGAATTAATTTAGGTTTGAAAGCGAGGTCCCAAAGTTATAGGGGACTTTGATAGGCTGAAGACTTAGAGGCTTAACCCTTTTAAGATGCCCTTCCTATATATTTTTTACAAACATACAGGTAGTCATATATATTACACAGTTTTTCCAGATTATCTTAATTAAAGGGAATTATGTCTTCCAGTCCTGTAGATAATGATATGCCTGGCCAGATAATGTTCATGGTCCCAATGTCTCTCCATGGTCCCAATGTCTCCCTTAGCCTTTATAATTAGCTACCTGCATAACTTTTTGTAGGCATATTAGCCTGTTATTGTAAATATGGTGGTGCTGCTGGATTTAGCCATTGGGATAGCCTAAATTACCAAGTCAATGAAGAGGAATCAAGTTGACTTTAAAGGGGTATTCCAGGAAAAAACCTTTTTTTATATATCAACTGGCTCCAGAAAGTTAAACAGATTTGTAAATTAATTCTATTAAAAAATCTTAATCCTTTCAGTACTTATGAGCTTCTGAAGTTGAGGTTGTTCTTTTCTGTCAAAGTGCTCTCTGTTGACACGTGTCTCGGGAACCGCCCAGTTTAGAATAGGTTTGCTATGGGGATTTTCTTCTAAACTGGGCGGTTCCCGAGACACGTGTCATCAGAGAGCACTTAGACAGAAAAGAACAACCTTAACTTCAGAAGCTCATAAGTACTGAAAGGATTAAGATTATTTAATAGAAGTAATTTACAAATCTGTTTAACTTTTTGTAGCCAGTTGATATATATATAAAAAAAGTTTTTTCCTGGATAACCCCTTTAACCATTATAGTTAAAAAAATGTAATCTACCCACAGATAAGATCTGAATAGAAAAAAAGAGGACATCATTTTCTCTTGTATAGATATCTATTAGCTTTTATAATATATTATCCCCAAAAAGTGCCACCTCTACAGAAATAACATTCAAGTCAGTTACTAAATGTCAATGGACAGTTACAGGAAGGCTATGTACACATAAAAAATTATAATCTAATCAAAAATCAAATGCCCTAACCATATAGAAACTGAGAAAATTTCAAGGGATTGAATACTTACTTAGACATTATGGAAATTGGTAGAAAAAACGTTATCCTTTATATGTGACTTTCCACTAAGCATTCCTAGCCTTAAATTATTAATCATTTTCATACCCACATAATTGTACATTTTAAAGGCTTTTTTGTAAATACTGGACATCTAGTAAAATACCACCACTGTGTGAAATTATTAAAGAAATCAAAAGTTGGCACAAGCTATCATGTCAATATCATACAGTCTCTCTGCGTTACTTCTTTTATTAAATGACATATGATAACCTGCCTTAAAGGGGTACTCCGGTGGTCAACGTGTTTTTCCGTTTTTGACTTACCCTATTTGTTTTTTTTTTCAGTTCTATTCCGTTCTATTTCCGTTCTTTGTTGTCTTTTTATCCCCCACTTTGTTTTCCTACCTCTGCTTCTATTTCCTGTTTCTTGCTGTGCTGAAAACTACAAATCCCAGCATACCCCATGCCTTGCTGGTTTGGGGCGGCTCCTTTTTTTTTGTTTGTTTGTTCCACCCTTTACCCACCCTACTATTTTCCCGGATCGGCCCCCTTATACACAGCACACTAATATAATCAGCCTTGATTGGGATACACTGTCATACACACAAAAGGGACTACAACTCCCAGCATGTGCCATTCAGGAGTCTTCAGCCTGTGGTAGAACACCAGCATGCTGCCTCTGTAGTCTCCTGGGGGTTGTAGTTCACTACAACTCTATAGGGCATACACCAGTGTTTCCCAACCAGGGTGCCTCCAGGTGTTGCAAAACTACAACTCCCAGCATGCCCTGACAGCCTTTGGGCATGCTAGGAATTGTAGTTTTGCAACAGCCGGAGGCACACTGGTTGGGAAACACTGGTGTAACATGATGTGTATGCTGAATAGGCTAGAACAGTGTTTCCCAACAAATGTCCAAAGTCTGTCAGGGCATGCTGGGAGTTGTAGTTTTGCAACAGCTGGAGGCACACTGGTTTGTAAACACTAGCATACACATACAAAACAGGGACTACAACTCCCAGCATGTGTCATTCAGGAGTCCACCCCCATCCCCCTTCACATATAGAGATCATTCCCAGTATGAGATTTATTCCCCTGCAGTCCATACATCCCCAGCCCATGCACCTTCTCATCCTCCCCTTCAGATAACACTTATCTTCTCTGTGAGGTCCTTCTCCTGTGCAGACCTGTGTCCTTAGCCCCTTAAGGACCCAGCCCAAATATACCTTAAGGACCCGGCCATTTTTTTAACATCTGACCACTGTCACTTCAAGCATTAATAACTCTGGGATGCTTTTACCTTTCATTCTGATTCCGAGATTGTTTTTTCATGACATATTCTACTTTATGTTAGTGGTAAAATTTTGTCGATACTTGCATCATTTCTTGGTGAAAAATTCAAAATTTTATGAAAAAATTTAAAATGTTGCATTTTTTTTTAACTTTGAAGCTCTCTGCTTATAAGGAAAATGGATATTCCAAATAAATTATACATTGATTCACATATACAATATGTCTACTTTATCTTTGCATCATAAAGTTTGCATGTTTTTACTTTTGGAAGACATCAGAGGGCTTCAAAGTTCAGCAGCAATTTTCAAATTTTTCACAAAATTTTCAAAATTTTTCAGGGACCAGTTCAGTTTTGAAGTGGATTTGAAGGGCCTTCATATTAGAAATACCCCACAAATGACCCCATTATAAAAACTGCACCCCTCAAAGTATTCAAATTCAGTAAGTGTGTTAACCCTTTAGGTGTTTCACAGGAATAGCAGCAAAGTGAAGGAGAAAATTCAAAATCTTCATTTTTTACACTTGCATGTTCTTGTAGACCCAGTTTTTCAATTTTAACAAGTGGTAATAGGAGAAAAAGCCCCCAAAATTTGTAACCCAATTTCTCTCTAGTAAGGAAATACCTCATATGTGTATGTCAAGTGTTCGGCGGGCGCAGTAGAGGGCACAGAAGGGAAGGAGCGACAATGGGATTTTGGAGAGTGAATTTTTCTGAAATGGTTTTTGGGGGGCATGTCACATTTAGAAAGCCCCTATGGTGCCAGAACAACAGAAAACCCCACATGGTATACCATTTTGGAAACTACACCCCTCAAGGCACGTAACAAGGGGTCTAGTTAGCCTTAACACCCCACAGGTGTTGACAACTTTTCGTTAAAATCGGATGTGTAAATGGAAAAAAAAAATTCACACTAAGGTGCAGTTTTTCCTCCAAATTTACCATTTTTATAAAGGGTAATGGGAGAAAATGCCCCCCCCCCCAAAATTTGTAACCCCATCTCCTCTGAGTATGGAAATACCCCATGTTGGGATGTAAAATGCTTTGCGGCGAACTACAATGCTAAGAAGAGAAGGAGTCACATTTGGCTTTTTGAAAGCAACTTTTGCTGAAATGGTTTTTTGGGGGCATGTCGCATTTAGGAAGCCCCTGTGGTGCCAGAACAGCAAAAAATACCCACATGGCATACTATTTTGGAAACTCCACCCCTCAAGGAACGTAACAAGGGGTCCGCTGAGCCTTAACACCCCACAGGTGTTTGACGACTTTTTGTTAAATCAACCCAAACAAAAGAAAGGGGATGTGCTCAAATACCTATGCTAGGTAATTAAGGTCCTGTGGTGTACACACTAACTATAGAACCGAAAAGAAAATAACCCACTTAAGGATGGACCATTTGTAAAAGAGAATAAATTTTATTTATGGAAACTTCCAATAATACATAAAACAAACACAGCATGGACAAACATACGTGGGAACTAGGGAGCAGGGGGAGACCAGAAATAAAGAAATAATCCGGGTGCACTGGCCTATGGCATGTAAGAACAAGTAAGTGACAGGGTAATTATATAGATGTATAAACATGAGATATGTACAAAGGCAGAAAGCGCCTCAATGAAAAGGGTAAATATTTATACAGGTCTCATATCAAGAGTACTAACATATAAAAATTGAACTGAAATGCCATGGGAAGTGAAAAACATGCTAACCGGACTAAAGAAAGAACCACATGCAATGATGGTACACAACAGTAAACCCCCCCCCCCCCCCCACTCCCCAGTTACCCACCAGACCTCCGACGCGTTTCACCCAACGGGGCTTTATCCAGGAGTAAAGCCCCGTTAGGTGAAACGCGCCGGAGGTCTGGTGGGTAACTGGGGAATGGGGGGGGGGGGGGTTTACTGTTGTGTACCATCATTGCATGTGGTTCTTTCTTTAGTCCGGTTAGCATGTTTTTCACTTCCCATGGCATTTCAGTTCAATTTTTATATGTTGGTACTCTTGATATGAGACCTGTATAAATATTTACCCTTTTCATTGAGGCGCTTTCTGCCTTTGTACATATCTCATGTTTATACATCTATATAATTACCCTGTGACTTACTTGTTCTTACATGCTATAGGCCAGTGCACCCGGATTATTTCTTTATTTCTGGTCTCCCCCTGCTCCCTAGTTCCCACGTATGTTTGTCCACGCTGTGTTTGTTTTATGTATTATTGGAACTTTCCATAAATAAAATTTATTCTCTTTTACAAATGGTCCATCCTTAAGTGGGTTATTTTCTTTTCGGTTCTAGACTTTTTGTTAAAGTTGGATGTGTAAATGAAAAAAAATGTATTTTTTACTAAAATGCTGTTTTGCCCCTAAATTTTACATTTTTAGAAGGGGTAAAAGGAGAAAATGACCCCCAAAATTTGTAACCCCATTTCTTCTGAGTATGGAAATACCCCATGTTAGGACGTAAAATGCTCTGCTGGCGAACTACAATGTTCAGAATAGGAGGAGCGCCATTGAGCTTTTGGAAAGAGAATTCGTTTGGAATGGTAGTCAGGGGCCATGCGTTTACAAAGCCCCCCCGTGGTGCTAGAACAGTGGACCCCCCCACATGGGACCCCATTTTGGAAACGACACCCCTCACAGAATTTAATAAGGGGTGCAGTGAGTATTTACACCCCACAGATCTTTGGAACAGTGGGCTGTGCAAATGAAAAATTAAATTTTTAATTTTTACGGACCACTGTTCCAAAAATCTGTCAGACACCTGTGGGGCATAAATTCTCAATGTACCCCTTATTACTTTACGTGAGGGGTGTCGTTTCCAAAATGGGGTCACATGTGTCGGGGGTCCATTGTTCTGGCACTATGGGGGCTTTGTAAACACATGTGGCCTTCAATTCCGGACAAATTTTCTCTACAAAATCCCAATGGCGCTCCTTCTCTTCTGAGCATTGTAGTTTGCCCGCAGAGCACTTTAAATTCACATATGGGGTATGTTCTTACTCAGAAGAGATGGGGTTAAAAATTTGGGGGGGCTTTTTTCCTATTTTCCCTTGTGAAAATGAAAAATTTAGGGTAACACCAGCATTTTAGGGAAAAAATAAAAACATTTTCATTTTCCCATCCAACTTTAATGAAAATTCGTCAAACACCTGTGGGGTGTTCAGGCTCACTATACCCCTTGTTACGTTCCGTGAGGGGTGTAGTTTCCAAAATGAGGTCACATGTGGGTATTTTTTTTTTTTGCGTTTGTCAGAACCGCTGTAAAATCAGCCACCCCTGTGCAAATCACCAATTTAGGCCTCAAATGTACATGGTGCGCTCTCATTCCTGAGCCTTGTTGTGTGTCCGCAGAGCATTTTACGCCCACATATGGGGTATTTCCATAATCAGGAGAAATTGCGTTACAAATTTTGGGGGTCTTTTTTTCCTTTTACCGCTTGTGGAAATAAAAAGTACAGGGCAACACCAGCATGTTAGTGTAAATTTTTTATTTTTTTTACACTAACAAGCTGGTGTAGCCCCCAACTTTTCCTTTTCACAAGCGGTAAAAGGAAAAAAAGACCCCAAAATTTGTAGTGCAATTTCTCCCGAGTACGGCGATACCCCATATATGGCCCTAAACTGTTTCCTTGAAATACGACAGGGCTCCGAAGTGAGAGAGCACCATGCGCATTTGAGGACTAAATTAGGGATTGCATAGGGGTGGACATAGGGGTATTCTACACCAGTGATTCCCAAATAGGGTGCCTCCAGCTGTTGCTAAACTCCCAGCATGCCTGGACAGTCAGTGGCTGTCCAGAAATGTTGGGAGTTGTTGTTTTGCAACAGCTGGAGGCTCCGTTTTGGAAACCCTACCGTACAAGACGTTTTTAATTGTTATTGGGGGGGACAGTGTAAGGGGGTGTATATGTAGTGTTTTACCCTTTATTATGTGTTAGTGTAATGTAGTGTAGTGTTTTTAGGGTACATTCACACTGGCGTGTTACGGTGAATTTCCCGCTAGGAGTTTGTGCTGCGGCGAAAAATTAGCCGCAGCCCAAACTTGAAGCTGGAAAATTACTGTAAACCTGCCCGTGTGAATGTACCCTGTACATTCACATGGGGGGGCAAACCTCCAGCTGTTTCAAAACTGCAACTCCCAGCATGTACTGACAGACCGTGCATGCTGGGAGTTGTACTTTTGCAACTGCTGGAGGCACACTGGTTGGAAAACCTTCAGTTAGGTTCTGTTACCTAACTCAGTATTTTCCAACCAGTGTGCCTCCAGCTGTTGCAAAACTACAAGGTAGTTATGCAAAAGCTGGAGGTACCCAACTACAACTCCCAGCATGCCAAGACAGCTGTTTGCTTTCTAGGCATGCTGGGATTTGCAGTTTTGCAACATCTGGAGAGTTTTTAGACCAGTGCACAGTGATCTCCAAACTGTGGACCTCCAGATGTTGCAAAACTACAACTCCCAGCATGCCCAGACAACAAACAGCTATGTGGGCATGCTAGGAGTTGTAGTTTTGCAAGATCTGGAGGGATATAGTTTAGAGACCACTGTATAGTGGTCTCAAACTGCAGCCCTCCAGCTGTTGCAAAACTACATATTCCAGCATGCCCAAACAGCTGTCTGGGCATGCTGGGAGTTGTAGTTTTGCAACATCGGGAGGGCTGCAGTTTAGAGACCACAGTCTCAGACTGTAGCCCTCCAGATCAACTTACCGGCTTCCGTAGGATCCTGGGAGCCGTCCTCTTCTGACGTACGTTAGGCCCCCGCCGATCACCGTCGCCGCAGCCTCCTGATCGGTAAGTGGACGTTGGCGCCCGGTCCCCTTTGGTTCCCCGTTCTGCCCCGCCTATTGTGGGTGGGCAGGATGGGGAAAACGAAAGTTAACCCCCCGCCCCCGGTCTGCTATTGGTCGTCGCATCTGACGATCAATAGCAGACCAATAGCAGGGATAGGAGGGGTGGCACCCCTGCCACCTCACTCCTATGCCTACAGGGGGATCGTGGGTGTCTTAGACAACCGAGATGCCCCTTCTATTCTGGGTCACCGGGTCACCATAGCCCTCTATGACCCGGAATCGGCGCAAATCGCAAGTGTGAATTCACTTGCGATTTGCGCCGATCGCCGACAGTGGGGGGTCTGATGACCCCCCTGGGCATTTGCGCGGGGTGCCTGCTGATTGATATCGCGGGCGGATGTTTAAGTACCAGGATGTCAAGGCGTATCCATACGCTCTAGGTGCTTAAGTGGTTAGAATACAGAGCAGGGGGGAGGGGAAGTGTGGAGCTGTGTACTCAGCTGGATGAGATGAGGGGGCGTGGCTTATTCCTCTCATGCAGACATAGAGAGAAAAAAAATGCTGTGACATCTTGTCCACAACAGACTCAGAACTGTGGACAACGGTAAAAGAAAACCCTCTGAACTACAGAACTTCCTGCCCAACAAACAGGTAAGCAAAAAACACACATGCTGCCAAAACATATAAAACATGTATATTGCAAAAAAAACAAAACTTACAAAGAAGATGCCATATAGTCAAAAAAATTAACCACCGGAGTACCCCTTTAAGCCACTCTTATCAGTGTACTTTGTTTCTTAAAGTATTAAAGGGGTACTCCGCTCTAGACATCTTATCCTTTATCCAAAGGATAGGGGATAAGAAGTCTGATCATGAAGGTCCCACTGCTGGGGACCCCCGCAATCTCTCCCGCAGCACCCCGAGTCATCACTGCATGGAGCTAAGTTTGCTCCATGCGTGATGACTCACGATACAGGGGCCGGAGTATCATGACGTCATGGCTCCGCTCCTCGTGATGTCACGCTCAGCTATCTCAATGCAAGTCTATGGAAGGGGGCATGATGACCGCCACGCCCCCACCCATAGACTTGCATTGGGGGGTGACGTCACGAGGGGGCGGAGCCGTGACATCACAATACTCTGGCCCCTGTATCGTGAGTCCTCACGCATGGAGCAAACTTAGCTCCGTGCAGTGATGACTCAGGGCGCTGCAGGAGAGATTGCAGGCGTCCCCAGCAGCTGGACCCCTGCGATCAGACATCTTATCTCCTATCCTTTGGATAGAGGATAAGATGTCTAGGGCGGAGTACCTCTTTAATAATTTAAGAAACAAAGTACACTGATAAGAGTGGCTTAAGGCAAGTTAGGATATGTTATTTAAGGATAGGGGATAAGATGTCTAGGGCAGAGTACCCCTTTAACGCCTAGTCTAAAAGTAACACCAGAATTGTACTACTTGTTACCAGGGTTTTACCTTTACATTTTGTCATCCTTTTTACCCTTATTTGTTGTTAGACCTGTTGATATTACATTTTACTCACACTAATAATTTTAAAAATCATAATATAAATGAATGTAAAAAAATCTTAGATTTAATGTAAAAAATAATTCTGCAATTCTATGAATAGAAACATAGAATGTGTCGGCAGATAAGAACCATTTGGCCCATCTAGTCTTCCCAATAATCTGAATCCTATCATTAGTCCGTGGCCCTATCTTATATGAAGAATAACCTTATGCTTATCCCATGCATGTTTAACCCATTAACGACCACGGATGTAAATGTACGTCCTGGTTTGGCGGGACTTCCCGCACCTGGACGTATATTTACGTCCTGTGTATGACCGCGAGCATCGGAACGGTGCTCGCTTCATACACGGCAGGTTCCGGCTGCGATCGCGCGGATGTCCGCCACTAACCCCTCAGATACCGTGATCAATACAGATCACGGCATCTGCGGCAGTACGGTACATTGAATGGATGATCGGATCGCCCGCAGCGCTGCCGCAGCGATCCGATCATCCAGCATGGTGGCCGAAGGTCCCCTCACCTGGCTACGGCCGTCTCCCAGGGTCTTCTGCTCTGGTCTGAGATCGAGCAGACCATAGCAGAAGATCACCGATAATACTGAGCAGTGCTGTGTCCTATACATAGCACTGAACAGTATTAGCAATCAAAGGATTGCTATAGATAGTCCACTATGGGGACATAAAAAGTGTAAAATAAAAGTTGAAAAATGTAAAAATAAAAAGTAAAAAAAAACATTCTTCTAGTTTGCCTAAATCCTTTTCCATTTGGTGTATCCCTCCAGGAACTATCATCAGCAAAAAGACCTACCTTACCATTGAGACCTTTTGCAATATCACCAATAAAGATATTGAATAAAACTTGTCCCAGTACAGATCCCTGAGGTATCCCACTGGTAACAAGACCTTGCTCTGAATATACTCCATTGACTACAACCCTCTGTTGTCTGTTACTCAGTCACTGCCTAATCCACTCAACAATATGGGAGTCCAAGCTCAATGACTGTAGTTTATTGATAAGTCTCCTATGTGAGACAGTGTCAAAAGCCTTACTAAAATCTAGATATGCAATGTCAACTGCCCCTCCACCATCTATTATTTTGGTCACCCAGTAAAAAAAAATCAATAAGATTTGTTTGACATGATCTCCCTGAAGTAAACCCATGTTGTTTTTCATCTTGCAATCCATGAGATTTTAGATGTTCCACAATCCTATCCTTTAGTAGGGTTTCCATTAATTTCCCCACTATTGATGTCAGACTTACTGGCCTATAGTTGCTTGATTCCTCCCTACTACCTTTCTTGTGAAATATTATTGTATATATAGCTCTGGTGCAAACCTTGGTCACACACTACAGTAGAAACAATCCCTGATGATGAAATGTGATGATTGGTTCTGTCAGAACTCATAGGTTTAATGCTCTCTAGCCCTGTTGTTTATCCTGGTTGCTGGGACTACATCTCTGTGCTGAGTGTGGTTCAGGTTGCTGAACCTATTAGGATCCTCCTGCTAGCATCACAGTGATATATAAGGAAACCTCTTTCATTCATGCCTCGCCTGTGAAAGTACTTGCAACTGTAGCTAGCACTCTCTATCATTATTTCTTATCTGATTTTCTGATCTTTTGGCTGGCCTCTTGACTCCTCTATTGTTCTCCATTATTGTACTCCGTAACCTCCTGGCTTTGACCTGGCTTATTTGACTACACTTTCAGAGTGTGTGTGTGTATTTAGTTTGATTTCTGTTTTTGTGTGCCTCCAGATGTTTCTCGACACTTACCGTATTGTATTTTATTGTTTTGACTTTTACTGTCCCTGCACATATCATAGCAAGGGACCATCTTTGTGGCTGTGGACCCGTTGTTTAGAATGGGTATGCAACTAGGCAGGGACAGAGAGTGTGGGCAAGTTTAGGGTTGTACTCCATCCCTGCCCAATGTGACACCCTATATGCAGTTTAATCCTGCATTCATATTTTATTCTCTTCTTCAGCCGCTCAGACAATCACCGGCAGCAGCAGCAGCAGCATTCTGACATCCACAGAGGACACGTGCAATGATAAGAACTGTATGTTACAACCCTCTAATAAATGTCAACTTAATTTTTTATGTTTAAATTTAGTATATGTCTCTGTGTATGTGGGAGTATGAACGTCATCCATTACTGGTTATTTAAAGTAAAAGATTTTGATAAATTTGCATAAGAAGAAATAATCGTGCCTATTTAACTCATTATTTTAAAAGTACATTGCATTTCTTTATAGCAAATCCTCTTTCTTCAATGTTCTTTTTAATCATCAATTTGTCTTCTCACTGTAATTACTCTGTTGTTTTTTATTTTTTAATTTTCTTACATATTGTAGGGATCCAATTACCCTTAAGAACAAAGACAACTGTGAAGTGAGCTGGAATTGAAAAGAATTATACAAAGGAAAAACATCCTTTTCGAAACCCAATTTCAGAATCTCCAGAGTAAATATTTCTGTGGTTATATTGCTTTTGTTCAATTGCAATTGTCAAGCTCTGAAAAGGCAGTAATTTTGGATAGTGGTGGTGCATGTACTGGAGCAAAAATTGATGCATTCAGTTCAAGCTTCAAAAATTGGAGTCACAGACAGCATACACATGCAAATAGGCACCCACACAGTATAGTGGCTAGACTTTTTAGTCAAAAACCAGAATTTGGTGAAAAACGATGACCAAATTACTATGTGTGAACCCAGCCTTAGAATGCTTTATTGATCATAGGTACCAGGCCTAGGTGGAACACCCTCAACCACTTCACATCAACAGTTTGTAGAAGAGATGACACATTCTGATATTACTGCATAAACCTTTGCCCCTCTAATTTTAAACTATACCATCTTATGATAGTTTTTCAAATTATTATGCAAATTATATTTTTCTCATTTACCTAAATAATTGATGTAAATAACAGGCAGCTTAATTGTTATGTTATCCACTATTAAATGTACAATTCAAATTTTATTGAACAAACCTCCTAATGATAACATTATTATTTTTTAAACACAAAAAACTTACAATGCACTGTTCCAAATTATTACGCACAGTAAGTTTCAAAACACTTTATAGGTATCAAAAGCTATTTCAATCACATTTTTTAAAACATTTTAACTTTTTAAACATTTTAACAGGTCACGTTACATTTTAACATAGGACCCCTTATTGGATAGCAGCTTCACAAGTCTTGCATCCATTGAATTTGTGAGTTTTTGGACAGTTTCTGCTTGAATTTGGAATTTGCAAGATGACAGAATAGCCTCCCAGAGCTGCTGTTTGGATGTAAACTGCCTCCCACCCTCATAAATCTTTTGCTCCAAAGGTTCTCAATAGGATTGAGGTCAGGGAAGGATGGAGGCCACACCATGACTTTTTTTCCTTTTATCCCCATAGCAGCCATTGATGCAGAGGTATTCTTTGCAGCATGAGATGGTGCATTGTCATGCATGAAGATGATTTTATTACGGAAAGCATAGTTCTTCCTTCTGTACCAGGGAAGAAAGTGGTCAGTCAGAACCACCACATATTTTGCAGAAGTCATCTTTACAACTTCGGGGACCCTAAAGGGGCCAACCAGCTCTCTTCCCATAATTCCAGCACAAAACATGACTCCACCACCACCTTGCTGACCTTGCAGCCTTGTTGGAACAGGGTGACTTTCCACCAACGATCCACTACTCCATCCATCTGGACCATCCAGGGTTGCACAGCACTCATCAGTGAACAGGACTGTTTGAAAATTAGTCTTCATTTATTTTTCTGCCCAATGCAGCCATTTCTGCTTGTGAGCATTAGTAAGTTGTGGCCGAATAGAAGGTTTATGCAGAGTTGCAAGACTCTGGAGGACTCCACACCATGAGGTCAGTGGGATTCCAGAGGCACCAGCAGCTTCAAATATCTGTTTGCTGCTATGTAATGGTATTTTAGCAGCTGCTCTCTTGATACGATGCATGGATCTGGCAGAAATCTTCTCCAATGTGCCTTTATCAGCACGAACCCATCTGTGTTATGAATCAGCCACAAATCTCTTAATAGTGTGATGATCACATTTAAATTTTCATGAAATATCTAATGTTTTCATACCTCGTCCAAGGCATTGAACCGTTTCACTCTTTTTGACATAATACTATCTCGCAATATTTCTATGGTATCGCAACATTGCTCACAGAAACCTTAAGGCAGTTATTCTACCATGTTTTTACAGGGTATCGAAAAAGTATCTCCTCCGACCAGAGGCGGCAATTATAAACAGAAGGTCATAGACAGGGAAATATTTTGGATCCTTGAACTTGACACTCGCTTTCCAAGAGGTCTAAACAGAAGACTAGATGTCGTATCGCATTACTGATACAATTGTTTTATATACATGGGCTTCTTTCATCAACGATCCTAGGGCTACAATTTGCTTAATATATATATATATATATATATATATATATATATATATATAAAGTCCTTCATTCTTCATGTTATTTTCTGCATTTTGATCAATTTTCTACTGCAACATTGATACAGCTTTACCATGTTATGCTGTACATTGTGGGTACACTTGTGGGCAAATAAACACGATTCTATATGATTATTTTTCATATATTATTTCTCATATATTTTTTTTCTATTCCTTTTTTCATGCTAATTATGTGTTTCATGATTTGTCCCTTCCTCCCCCACAATGTACACCAGTTCTCATAGTTGTTCTATCATAGGAGGATGCACTTGCCCCCACACACTTTTTCTGATCAGGGCAATTGAATATATTTTTTAATGTTTGAATAATACATGTTTTTTTTCTCTTATATGTAACCTTTTTTCTATACAATGTGGCTATTGTTATTTACATAATTTCTTTTTGTACCACGTTGTTAATACAACTATGTTACTCTTGCCTTGAAGGGTGGACACCATTCTTTGGACATGTGACCCTGACTAGTTCAGGTGCACTTGCCTGATTGGTGGTGTTCCGCCTACTTAAGTCTATTGCATCAAAAAGTTTTTAGTATGAGTAAGGCTAGGCTATCTGGCTTAACTGCGTCACTTTTATCCTGTCCTTGTTGGTACCTGAATAAAGAGTTTTCTATTGCACGAGGTCTGCGCTGGATTCATTTTTCTACATTTATCCTTTAGTATGGTTTTCATTAATTTCCCCACTATTGATGTCATGCTTACTGGCCTATAGTTGCCTAATTCCTCTCTACTACCTTTCTTGTGAATAGGGGCAACATTTGCTCATTTCCAATCTTCTGGGATGACTACTGTTACCAGTGATTGGTTAAATAAATCTGTTAAGGGTTTGAAAGAACACCGCTAAGCTCTTTTAATAACTTTTGGTGTATCCCATCAGGCCCCTGTGACCTCTTCCACTGTAAAGACACGTGCATCCAAAGATTCATTAGTCTTTTGCTATTGCTCCCAGGAATATATAGTATTACATAGTGGCAAGTTAGAGAGGACTAGAGAAGGAGAGACAGCAAGAGAGAGATAAGAGACCCAATGAGACAAAGATAGGCCATCATTTCCCTCTCATTAATCTATTCAATTGTCTAAAAATCATTCATTAGCTATATAGAGCCGTTTCCCCTCTTTGGTTGTCACTTACATGCATGAAGTAAGGAAATTGTTACGCCTAGCGCTCCGGGTCCCCGCTCCTCCCCGGAGCGCTCACGGCGTCTTTCTCCCTGCAGCGCCCCGGTCAGTCCCGCTGACCGGGAGCGCTGCACTGTTTTGGCCGTTGGGGATGCGATTCGCACAGCGGGACGCGCCCGCTCGCGAGTCGCATCCCAGGTCACTTACCCGTCCCGGTCCCCTGCTGTCATGTGCTGGCGCGCGCGGCTCCGCTCTCTAGGGCGCGCGCGCGCCAGCTCTCTGAGACTTAAAGGGCCAGTGCACCAATGATTGGTGCCTGGCCCAATTAGCTTAATTGGCTCCCACCTGCTCCCTGCCTTTATCTAGTCTCCTCCCTTGCACTCCCTTGCCGGATCTTGTTGCCTTGTGCCAGTGAAAGCGTTTAGTGTGTCCAAAGCCTGTGTACCTGAACTTCTGCTACCCATCCTGACTACGAACCTTGCCGCCTGCCCCCGACCTTCTGCTACGTCTGACCTTGCTTCTGCCTACTCCCTTGTACCGCGCCTATCTTCAGCAGCCAGAGAGGTGAGCCGTTGCTAGTGGATACGACCTGGTCACTACCGCCGCAGCAAGACCATCCCGCTTTGCGGCGGGCTCTGGTGAAAACCAGTAGTGGCTTAGAACCGGTCCACTAGCACGGTCCACGCCAATCCCTCTCTGGCACAGAGGATCCACTACCTGGAAGCCGAATCGTGACAGTAGATCCGGCCATGGATCCCGCTGAGGTGCCGCTGCCAAGTCTCGCTGATCTTCCCACGGTGGTCGCTCAGCAATCGCAGCAGATTGCCCAACAAGGACAGCAGCTGTCGCAGTTGACCGCCATGTTACAGCAAATTCTGCCTCTGCTACAGCAGCAACCATCTCCTCCGCCAGCTCCTGCACCTCCTCCGCAGCGAGTGGCCGCTCCTAACCTCCGCTTGTCCCTGCCGGACAAATTTGATGGGGACTCCAGACTCTGCCGTGGATTTTTGTCTCAGTGTTCCCTGCATATGGAGATGTTGTCAGACTTGTTTCCTACAGAACGGTCTAAGGTGGCGTTCGTAGTAAGTCTTCTTTCAGGAAAGGCCTTGTCTTGGGCCACACCGCTCTGGGACCGCAATGATCCTGCCACAGCCACAGTCCAGTCCTTCTTTGCTGAAGTCCGAAGTGTCTTTGAGGAACCTGCCCGAGCCTCTTCTGCTGAGACTGCCTTGCTGAACCTGGTCCAGGGTAATTCTTCCGTTGGCGAGTACGCCATACAATTCCGTACTTTTGCTTCTGAACTATCCTGGAATAATGAGGCTCTCTGCGCGACCTTTAAAAAAGGCCTATCCAGTCGCATCAAGGATGTGCTGGCCGCACGAGAGATTCCTGCCAACCTCCAAGAACTCATCCATTTGGCTACCCGCATTGACATGCGTTTTTCTGAGCGACACCAAGAGCTCCGCCAGGAAAAAGACTTAGATCTCTGGGCACCTCTCCCACAGCATCCTTTGCAGTCTTCGCCTGGGCCTCCCGCCGAGGAGGCCATGCAAGTGGATCGGTCTCGCCTGACCCAGGAAGAGAGGAATCGCCGTAGAGAAGAAAATCTCTGTCTGTACTGTGCCAGTACTGAGCATTTCTTGGTGGATTGCCCTATCCGTCCTCCACGCCTGGGAAACGCACGCACGCACCCAGCTCACGTGGGTGTGGCATCTTTTGCTTCTAAGTCTTCTTCTCCACGTCTCACGGTGCCCGTGCGGATTTCCCCTACAGCCAACTCCTCCCTCTCAGCCGTGGCCTGCTTGGACTCTGGTGCCTCCGGGAATTTTATGTTGGAGTCCTTTGTTAATAGATTCAGCATCCCGGTGACCCGTCTCGTCAAACCGCTCTACATTTCCGCGGTCAACGGAGCCAGATTGGACTGCACCGTGCATTACCGCACAGAACCCCTCCTGATGTCTATCGGACCCCACCACGAAAGGATTGAGTTCTTCATTCTCCCCAACTGTACCTCTGAGGTCCTCCTCGGTCTGCCTTGGCTCCGGCTTCATTCCCCCACCATTGATTGGACCACCGGGGAGATCAGGAACTGGGACTCTGCCTGCCACAGGAAGTGCCTCTCCCCCCCTCCCAGTCCCATCAGGCAAGCCTCTGTGCCTCTCCATGGCCCCCGTCCTGGTGTCACACTGCCCCGTGCCAGGCCTCGCCCTCTGCCCTCCCTCCCCATTCCCACTCCTGCTGTACTGCCTGCCGTTGAGGAAAC
Source organism: Hyla sarda (assembly GCF_029499605.1). Classification (NCBI taxonomy): domain Eukaryota; kingdom Metazoa; phylum Chordata; class Amphibia; order Anura; family Hylidae; genus Hyla; species Hyla sarda. Next base: position 117,315,195 of record NC_079194.1, on the reverse strand, counting down.
CCTCCATTCTTTCCCGGTGTCCTCATCCCAGGGGAGGCAGTTACCGGACAAAGAGAAGGGGAGACCTAAGGGGGGGGGTACTGTTACGCCTAGCGCTCCGGGTCCCCGCTCCTCCCCGGAGCGCTCACGGCGTCTTTCTCCCTGCAGCGCCCCGGTCAGTCCCGCTGACCGGGAGCGCTGCACTGTTTTGGCCGTTGGGGATGCGATTCGCACAGCGGGACGCGCCCGCTCGCGAGTCGCATCCCAGGTCACTTACCCGTCCCGGTCCCCTGCTGTCATGTGCTGGCGCGCGCGGCTCCGCTCTCTAGGGCGCGCGCGCGCCAGCTCTCTGAGACTTAAAGGGCCAGTGCACCAATGATTGGTGCCTGGCCCAATTAGCTTAATTGGCTCCCACCTGCTCCCTGCCTTTATCTAGTCTCCTCCCTTGCACTCCCTTGCCGGATCTTGTTGCCTTGTGCCAGTGAAAGCGTTTAGTGTGTCCAAAGCCTGTGTACCTGAACTTCTGCTACCCATCCTGACTACGAACCTTGCCGCCTGCCCCCGACCTTCTGCTACGTCTGACCTTGCTTCTGCCTACTCCCTTGTACCGCGCCTATCTTCAGCAGCCAGAGAGGTGAGCCGTTGCTAGTGGATACGACCTGGTCACTACCGCCGCAGCAAGACCATCCCGCTTTGCGGCGGGCTCTGGTGAAAACCAGTAGTGGCTTAGAACCGGTCCACTAGCACGGTCCACGCCAATCCCTCTCTGGCACAGAGGATCCACTACCTGGAAGCCGAATCGTGACAGAAATTACATAAACCAGCCATCCACTCTGTCTCTGTCGAAAGCCATTTCTGAAAGAAGCCCCCAACCTCCTGAGAAACAGAAACCATGTGGTTTCTGCCCTGCATTGATGAGTCATGCTCTCTTTAATGCAGAGAACTGGGAGGTGTGCAGCCTTTGCCAATCAGACACTTAATCTCTTTCTGCTGCTCAGAGCAGGAGGGTGGGGGGCTGGCAGATTAGAGCTGCAATGATTGCTGGAAGATGTAGGCAAGGGAAGAGAAGGATAGCAATGAATATCAAGCAGCCAGAGAAGACAACAGAGGCCACAGGAGCCAAGCATATGAGACAGGATGGTTTACAGGAAACATATCAAGGAAGTGTGGTGGCTTTGGAGCTTATTTTTTTACAACATATATATATATATATATATATAACACTCACGTTTCAGAAGACAGGAACCCGGATGGATGTGGATCCGCTGTACCTGTGTAGCAGATGACTCAGACCGTACCAGGGAGCGAAGTCTAAGGTGCCGCTGGTTTTCACCAGAGCCCGCCGCAAAGCGGGATGGACTTGCTGCGGCAGGCAGCACCCAGGTCACTACCCCTGGCACGGCTCAACCAAACAGGCGGCTGAGGAAATGTGAGGCACAGGAGGGATAAGGCAGCTCTTAGTAGAAGGTCAGGGCAGGAGGCACGGTTGCGTAGTCAGGACATAGCAGGAGGTCAAAAGGCAGGTGGCAGAGAAACAAGGTCGGTTCACAATGCAAAGGATCAGATACACGGCAAGGCAGAAACAGGAATGCTTTCTCTCAGGCTCAAGGTAACAAAGATCCGGCAGGGAAGTGAAGAGGGTGGAGGAATATATAAATGAGCCACAGGTGAATCACACTAATGAGTGCACTGGCCCTTTAAATCTTAAAGCTCCGGCGTGCGCATGCCCTAGGGGGCGGGGACACGTGCACCGAAGCACTGAGGCAGAGGCTGGGAGAAGCACCAAGGGAGTGACGGACTGGGGCTCGCATGCGGGTGCATCCAGCAATGCGAGTCCAAGCCCCACAAAGCAGCAGGTAATGGGACCATGCGCTCACGGCCAGCGTGTTACAATAAATATATATATATATATATATATATATATATATATAAAGCAAAATCATCGGTAGTTGCAGTATCTTGTAATACCTTTTTTATTGGACTAACAAGATTATGTAGAGACAAGCTTTCGGGATTCCTCCCTTTATCAAGTCATAAGCATTTCTGAGCTCCCAAGGAGAAAACACAGGTTCTATCTCACAAAATATACAGGGGTTAAAACAACATATGTGGAGAATGGACATTAAGTTGGGCCATAAATTGTATAGCAATAGGACGATAGACTACAAATAAGGATGAGGGGGGGGGGGGGGGTATTACAAGATACTGCAACTACCGATGATTTTGCTTTTTGCATCACTCCTAACTTTTTGAATTACTCCTAACTTATATATATTTCCCTGGAGTACTCCTTTAAGGCCAAACCTCCAGCACCGCACCAAGGATTGCCGAGGAATGTAGTTCAGTGATGCAGTCAATTAGAAAAAAAAATTCCTGGCAATGCCTTACCTAAAATGTCCTGGCAATGCCCTACCTAGAATTGAGTATGGCTCAAGAAAACCATAAAAACTTAAGTTAGACAGTGGCTTTTTATGTCCTTATTTCTGGAAGCCCACTTTAAATGTTCTGTCAGTCTTTGCTTGCCTTATAAATTCTATCATTAAACATCATACAACTTAAATGATAGATCCTTTTAGCATTCAGTATGATGGCTACAAAACAAACATGAAGTATTTTTGGAACCAGGAGAAACTGTTCCTGTAGCCTGAAACGTGTGAAACTTCTCCGGAAGGCATCTCTAAATAGAAAGTCCGTCAAATTTATATGCACCTATTAATATACTAAAGAAGTTTACCAGCATAAACTAACTATAGCTTCATGTGGAACTCAGGAGAAATGGTCCTGAGTGAGTTTGTTAATATATTTGTACTAATATATCATGCACACTCACCATTTCGGGTCCCGCAGTCCCATCTGTTTTATTTCACCGCAGTTGCATCCATGTGTTTCATTACTGTACCTTGGTCATGTGACCATCATTCAGACCACCAGAACACAATATGGCTTTATGTGTCTCAGGAAGATGTCCGTCCCTGTTTAGCTGATTTACTGTGAACTAAATCATCACCTATTAAATGCTTCCTGGCAGCTCACAGACCACTCCCAGCTCTATCTGTATACTGCTGCTGCTATCGCTATGGTATCAGGATATATTGTAGTCATACTTCTCCACTGAGGTTATTTTACAGGTCAGATTTTTTGCTGCATTGTTTTTCTCAAATCATGGCAAACATTTTTTGCAATTTTATCACAATTGTAAATCTGATGGGCAGTAGAAGACAGTTAGCTCCTTAGTGATCAAGCCAATTTGGGCCTTATTGCCCAGGCTTCTTTATTTTATTTTCATCAGCATATTCTATGAACTATAACTTATTTATTTTTTTGCGCTGACATAGCCATTTGCAATTGAACTTTCAATTGGGGTTTCATTTAACATTGATTTATTTTAATAATTTTTTGGAGGTAAAAAATAATGATATAAAGGTTTTGCTGTTAAAATAGACAATATGATACCAAACATGTATATGTTTAAAAAATTTTATGCATTTTAAAATAAAATACTTTCAAGGGGAATTTATGCATTTTTATTTTTTGGTGGGGTGGGGAGTAAGGGGGGTGTAAAAATAAACATTTTAGGAAACTTGATTTTTTTTTTACTTTTTAATTAATACCACTGAGGGATTTTCACATGTGATCTGCTGATTAACAATATAATACACTGAACCACTGTAGTGCAGTGTATTATGCCTGTTAGCATTATGCTGATATGCACTGTAAACCGCTGTATTGGGCCTGACTGCCACGGAAACACATCTCCGGCAATAAGGTTGCTGGGCTGCCAATGGAGTAACAGAGCCCCACAGATCAGTTACATGCCACAGTCATGAGTTGACAGCAGCATATAATGGAATAAACTGCCAGGAACAGAGGTTACTTCAGTCCTGACAGTTTACATGGGGGTTCAGCTGTCATTCTGAAAACCAAGCTCCCACAACATGGCATGGGAGACACATGCCGGATGGCTAAGCTGCTGACATAAAAATGCAGCAACTTAGCCTAAGGCCCCTTAATGTCCTCCGTGACAACATGTAGGGGTGGTCACCAACTCAGATATACTGAAAACAGTGTCCTCAAGTTAACTATGATATGTCATGCATGTAATCAATCAAAAACACCCCATTAACACTCAAGGGCGTACGGAGACCTTATTGTAAACATTAAAATGGAACCACCCTTTTAATGCCTGTTCATACCAAAATACCTATTTCTTTTTGGGTGCACTCACTTGTGATATGTATATCCTTGAATACTGACTACAATACTTAAAAAATATTTCTCTTGTGGTTTTGAATTGGACAACACATTTATGTTGTTTACCAGGTAATGCAAAAGCTGCTTCTCTGACGTCTCCTACCCTCATCCTATTCTAAAAACAACTCATTATGAAAAGGTTTTTGCTAAGCTACATATTTATCAAGGACAAGCTGGCCAGGTGCTAATAATCCTTACAATGAGATCTAACAGGCTATGTATAGCCCTCATTTCCTTTGTGAATAGATCTTGTAGGATATATTGCACACAAAGAAGAGGTCAGCATTCTCTCTCTCTCTGCTGATTTATTAAAATGGTGAATAATCATTTTTATAATCACGTAGGCGCTTTTGTGATGCAGGTGTCTTTCTCCTATGTTTAAAAGTCATGAGCTGTGAACCACCATCATGAGAAAAAAAATAATACATTGCATAAAATGATAATTCTGGAAGGGTATTATTTTGCCTTTTGTAGACATCTAGTGTAATAATATCATTTCTGTTTTTCTTTGAATTAAAAGTCCACTTTTTATTACCAGGCCAATGGTACAATATACCGTATTTTTCACTGTGGTCATAAAGTGCTGCTGAACATGGTCAGCGAAAATACTCTGGTAGGCTTTCAAGTTTTAAGGATGCTTAATTGGTACTAGGGGGCCCAAAGTGTGCCATTACACCATCACCACCAGTCTGAACTGTTAATACATGGATCCATGCTTTTGTGTTGTTTGCACCAAATTCTGACCCTGCCAACTGAATGTTGCATCTGGAGTCAAGACTCATCAGACCAGGTACCATTCTTCCAGTCTTTTGTTGTCTAATTTTGACAAGCCTGTGTGAATTAGTTTCCTGTGCTTAGCTGGCAGGAGTAGCACTCGGTGTGGTCTTCTGCTGCTGTAGCCCATCTACTTCAAGGTTTTGACATTTTGTACATTCAGAGATTGAATTCTACATAGCTTAGTTGTAATGAATAGTTGTTTGAATTATTGTTTCCTTTTCTGTCATCTCAAACCAGTCTGCTCATTCTCATCTGACATCAGCAAGGCATTTTTGTCCACACAACTGCCCCTCACTGAATATTTTCTCTTTTTGGACCATTCTCTGTAAACCCTAGAGATAATTGTGCATGAAAATCTCAGTAGCTGTTTGGTACCAACAACCATGACTTGTTCAAACACGTCACTTAAATGGGCACTCTCATTAAAACAGATTTTTGCTATTGCACTCCTTATGGTAAATAAAACATATTTCTAATATATTTTGTTTAAAAAAAAAATGAAGTTTTCTATGATTTATTTGTTCTTAAAAAAGCTCAAGAGCACATTTTCCCTCATCTCATACACAGACTTTGGACTGGAGCCCAAACACAGGAAGTGCAGCCTGGAGCGCTGGGGGTGGGGGGGGTGGGGGGGTTAGTCCAACCAACAAACAGCATATAGCAGTTAAGTGTGAGAGGAGCTATGATAGGATGAGGACGCACTCCAAGCTGCACTTCCTGTGTTTGGGCTTCGGTCCAAAGTCTATGTATGAGATGAGGGAAAATGTGCTCTTGAGCTTTTTAAAGCACAAATAAAACATAGGAAACTTCATTTTTTTAAACAAAGAATATTAGAAATATTTTTTATTTACTATAAGGAGTGCAATAGCAAAAATTAGCTTTAATGAGAGTTACCCTTTAATTCCCCTTTCGTCCCCATTCTGATGCTTGGTTTGAACTTCAGCAAGTTGTCTTATCCATGTCTACATGCCTAAATGCACTGTCGCTGCCATGCGACTGGCTGATTAGCAATTTATGTTAACAAGCAGTTAAACAGGTGTACCTAATAAAGTGGCCAGTGAATGTATCTTGATTAACATATCTTTGTTGCAGTCAGAGCTCTTGTTTTTTATACAGAGTTAAAATTCCCCTGCCTACAATTCTGTCTGCCTACAGCCACCACTATGGAGAGTTAAAGGAGTACTCCAGAATCTGAAAACGTATCCCCTATGCTAAGGATAAGTGTCAGATCCCAGGAGGTCCGACCACTGCAGTCTGCAGAAATTGGACGTGTTGACTACCGCACGTGGCGGCGGCCGACATGCCCCCTCAATGCAGCGCTATGGCAGAGCCAGAGATTGGCAAATCCAGCGCTATGGCTCTTCCATATCGTTGTATTGAGAGGGCGTGAGAGCCGACGCTTCATGCGGTGATCGACACGCACCCTTTGTGTGTACTTCCTGGGCCCTGTAACGGAGATCCAAGCAGTAGGACCCCCCGAATCTGACACTTTTACCCTATCCTTAGGACAGGGTATAAGTTTTCAGATCCTGGAGTACTCCTTTAACGCTTTTAATTTTCCACCTACAGCCCTATATGAGGGCTTGTTTTTTGCACCACCAATTGTAATTTGTAATGATAGCAATCATTTCACCACAAAATCTATGGCAAAACCAAATCAAAACATTTTTGTGGGGCAAAATTTTAAAAAAGACCTGCCATTTTGTAACTTTTGGGGGCTTCCGATTCCACGTCATAGCCCTGCCCCCATGACATCATGCCCCGCCCCACAATGCCCCCACAGACGTCACTCCCCCTCCCATAGACTTGAATTGATGGGGCATGGCATGATGTAATGTGGGGGCGGGCTGTGACATCACCAGCTCCTGGCACCAACTACAACGTTCGGAACAGTTTGTTCCAAATGCTGAGTAGCAGAGTACCCCTTTAAATCACATTTATTAACAATTTTTTTTAACTTTTTTTTTTGACACAATTTTTTTACACCATAGCATAACATTGATCAGTGTTATCGGTACTCCATTGTTCCAGCCTGCAGAGGCTGACTGGAGCCTTGGAGAATCGATTGGATGACGAGGAGGCAGGTAAGGGCCCTCCCACCATCCACTCAGCTGATCAGGACATTGTTATTTCCCCGCGATGATCCTGATCAGCTTTGCTGAACTTCCGACAGTGCATTTTCTGCATTTTAGATGCTGCGATCAACTTTGATCGCGGGGTCTAAAGGGTTGATGCTGGGCAACGGCCCGATTGCCAGTGTCCGGCATTAACCACGGGTCCTGGCTTCTAATAGCATCTGAGACCGAAAGTATATGAAGAAAGCTTAGCTCCTAAGCACGCTTCATAGACCTGCTGCATGGCCAGGCCGTATAGATACAGCGCAGATCGTTAAGGGGTTAAGGAGCTTGCTTTATTCACTTTTTTCCATTTTTCACAAGAAATCGTCTCTCTGGACAAGGTATAGCAGCAATCTTAGCAGCAAGAAGTTATAATATTCATTGTAGCTTCCCCAGTCATGACACAATGTTTCTTATTCAATGTTTCTTGCGCCAATGACTGGGGAAGTAACAATGAATGTTATAACTTCTTGCTGCTAAGATTGCCACTATACCTTGTCCAGAGAGACAATTTATTGTGAAAAATTGTTACGCCGAGCGCTCCGGGTCCCCGCTCCTCCCCGGAGCGCTCGCAACATCCTCGCTACTGCAGCGCCCCGGTCAGATCTACTGACCGGGTGCGCTGCGATACCGCCCCCAGCCGGGATGCGATTCGCGATGCGGGTGGCGCCCGCTCGCGATGCGCACCCCGGCTCCCGTACCTGACTCGCTCTCCATCGGTCCTGTCCCGGCGCGCGCGGCCCCGCTCCCTAGGGCGCGCGCGCGCCGGGTCTCTGCGATTTAAAGGGCCACTGCGCCACTGATTGGCGCAGTTGGTCTAATTAGTGTGTTCACCTGTGCACTCCCTATGTATACCTCACTTCCCCTGCACTCCCTCGCCGGATCTTGTTGCCATTGTGCCAGTGAAAGCGTTTCCTAGTGTGTTCCTAGCCTGTGTTCCAGACCTCCTGCCGTTGCCCCTGACTACGATCCTTGCTGCCTGCCCCGACCTTCTGCTACGTCCGACCTTGCTCTTGTCTACTCCCTTGTACCGCGCCTATCTTCAGCAGTCAGAGAGGTTGAGCCGTTGCTAGTGGATACGACCTGGTTACTACCGCCGCTGCAAGACCATCCCGCTTTGCGGCGGGCTCTGGTGAATACCAGTAGTAACTTAGAACCGGTCCACTAGCACGGTCCACGCCAATCCCTCTCTGGCACAGAGGATCCACCTCCTGCCAGCCGAATCGTGACAGTAGATCCGGCCATGGATCCCGCTGAAGTTCCACTGCCAGTTGTCGCCGACCTCACCACGGTGGTCGCCCAGCAGTCGCAACAGATAGCGCAACAAGGCCACCAGCTGTCTCAACTGACCGTGATGCTACAGCAGCTACTACCACAGCTCCAGCAATCATCTCCTCCGCCAGCTCCTGCACCTCCTCCGCAGCGAGTGGCCGCTTCCGGCCTACGACTATCCTTGCCGGATAAATTTGATGGGGACTCTAAGTTTTGCCGTGGCTTTCTTTCGCAATGTTCCCTGCACTTGGAGATGATGTCGGACCAGTTTCCTACTGAAAGGTCTAAGGTGGCTTTCGTAGTCAGCCTTCTGTCTGGGAAAGCTCTGTCATGGGCCACACCGCTCTGGGACCGCAATGACCCCGTCACTGCCTCTGTACACTCCTTCTTCTCGGAAATTCGAAGTGTCTTTGAGGAACCTGCCCGAGCCTCTTCTGCTGAGACTGCCCTGCTGAACCTGGTCCAGGGTAATTCTTCCGTTGGCGAGTACGCCATCCAATTCCGTACTCTTGCTTCCGAATTATCCTGGAATAATGAGGCCCTCTGCGCGACCTTTAAAAAAGGCCTATCCAGCAACATTAAAGATGTTCTGGCCGCACGAGAAATTCCTGCTAACCTGCATGAACTCATTCATCTAGCCACTCGCATTGACATGCGTTTTTCCGAAAGGCGTCAGGAGCTCCGCCAGGATATGGACTTTGTTCGCACAAGGCGTTTTTTCTCCCCGGCTCCTCTCTCCTCTGGTCCTCTGCAATCCGTTCCTGTGCCTCCCGCCGTGGAGGCTATGCAAGTTGACCGATCTCGCTTGACACCTCAAGAGAGGACACGACGCCGCATGGAGAATCTTTGCCTGTACTGTGCCGGTACCGAACACTTCCTGAAGGATTGTCCTATCCGTCCTCCCCGCCTGGAAAGACGTACGCTGACTCCGCACAAAGGTGAGACAGTTCTTGATGTCAACTCTGCTTCTCCACGCCTTACTGTGCCTGTGCGGATATCTGCCTCTACCTTCTCCTTCTCTACTATGGCCTTCTTGGATTCCGGATCTGCAGGAAATTTTATTTTGGCCTCTCTCATCAACAGGTTCAACATCCCGGTGACCAGTCTCGCCAGACCCCTCTACATCAATTGTGTTAACAATGAAAGATTGGACTGTACCGTGCGTTACCGCACGGAGCCCCTCCTAATGTGCATCGGACCTCATCACGAAAAAATTGAATTTTTGGTCCTCTCCAATTGCACTTCCGAAATTCTCCTTGGACTACCGTGGCTTCAACGCCATTCCCCAACCCTTGATTGGTCCACAGGAGAGATCAAGAGCTGGGGTACTTCTTGTTTCAAGGACTGTCTTAAACCGGTTCCCAGTACTCCCTGCCGTGACCCTGTGGGTCCCCCTGTAACCGGTCTCCCTAAGGCTTATATGGACTATGCTGACGTATTTTGCAAAAAACAAGCTGAGACTTTACCTCCTCACAGGCCTTATGACTGTCCTATTGACCTCCTCCCGGGCACTACTCCACCCCGGGGCAGAATTTATCCTCTGTCCGCCCCAGAGACTCTTGCTATGTCTGAATACATCCAGGAAAATTTAAAAAAGAGGAACTACTCCATCGGGGATCGAGAACTACTGGCCATTAAATTGGCACTTGAGGAATGGAGGCATCTGCTGGAGGGATCAAAATTTCCAGTTATCATTTACATCGATCACAAGAATCTCTCCTATCTCCAGTCTGCCCAACGGCTGAATCCTCGCCAGGCCAGGTGGTCGTTGTTCTTTGCCCGTTTTAACTTTGAAATTCATTTTCGCCCTGCCGACAAGAACATTAGGGCCGATGCTCTCTCTCGTTCCTCGGATGCCTCGGAAGTAGAGGTCTCTCCGCAACACATCATTCCTCCTGACTGTCTGATCTCCACTTCTCCAGTCTCCATCAGGCAAACTCCTCCAGGGAAGACCTTCGTTTCTCCACGCCAACGTCTCGGGATTCTCAAATGGGGTCACTCCTCCCACCTCGCAGGCCATGCGGGCATCAAAAAGTCCTTGCAACTCATCTCTCGTTTCTATTGGTGGCCGACTCTGGAGACGGATGTTGTTGATTTTGTGCGGGCTTGTACTGTCTGTGCCCGGGATAAGACTCCTCGCCAGAAGCCTGCTGGTCTCCTTCATCCTCTGCCTGTCCCCAAACAGCCTTGGTCTCTGATTGGTATGGACTTTATTACAGACTTACCCCCATCCCGTGGCAACACTGTTGTTTGGGTGGTCGTTGATCGATTTTCCAAGATGGCACATTTTATTCCTCTTCCTGGTCTTCCTTCAGCGCCTCAGTTGGCAAAACAATTTTTTGTACACATTTTTCGTCTTCACGGTTTGCCCACGCAGATCGTCTCGGATAGAGGCGTCCAATTCGTGTCAAAATTCTGGAGGGCTCTCTGTAAACAACTCAAGATTAAATTAAACTTCTCTTCTGCTTATCATCCTCAATCCAATGGGCAAGTAGAAAGAATTAACCAGGTCCTGGGTGACTATTTACGGCATTTTGTTTCCTCCCGCCAGGATGACTGGGCAGATCTTCTACCATGGGTCGAATTCTCGTACAACTTCAGAGTCTCTGAATCTTCTGCTAAATCCCCATTTTTCGTGGTGTACGGCCGTCACCCTCTTCCCCCCCTCCCTACTCCCTTGCCCTCTGGTTTGCCCGCTGTGGATGAAGTGACTCGTGATCTTTCCACCATATGGAAAGAGACCCAAAATTCTCTTTTACAGGCTTCTTCTCGCATGAAAAAGTTTGCCGATAAGAAAAGAAGAGCTTCCCCCATTTTTGCTCCCGGAGACAAGGTATGGCTCTCCGCTAAATATGTCCGCTTCCGTGTCCCCAGTTACAAACTGGGACCACGCTATCTGGGTCCTTTCAAAATCTTGTGCCAAATTAATCCTGTCTCTTACAAACTTCTTCTTCCTCCTTCTCTTCGTATTCCCAATGCCTTTCATGTCTCTCTCCTTAAACCACTCATCATCAACCGTTTCTCTCCCAAACTTGTTTCTCCCACTCCTGTTTCCGGTTCTTCTGACATCTTCTCCGTGAAGGAGATACTGGCCTCCAAGACGGTCAGAGGGAAAAAAAATTTTTGGGTCGATTGGGAGGGCTGTGGTCCTGAAGAGAGATCCTGGGAACCTGAGGACAACATCCTAGACAAAAGTCTGGTCCTCAGGTTCTCAGGCTCCAAGAAGAGGGGGAGATCCAAGGGGGGGGGTACTGTTACGCCGAGCGCTCCGGGTCCCCGCTCCTCCCCGGAGCGCTCGCAACATCCTCGCTACTGCAGCGCCCCGGTCAGATCTACTGACCGGGTGCGCTGCGATACCGCCCCCAGCCGGGATGCGATTCGCGATGCGGGTGGCGCCCGCTCGCGATGCGCACCCCGGCTCCCATACCTGACTCGCTCTCCGTCGGTCCTGTCCCGGCGCGTGCGGCCCCGCTCCCTAGGGCGCGCGCGCGCCGGGTCTCTGCGATTTAAAGGGCCACTGCGCCACTGATTGGCGCAGTTGGTCTAATTAGTGTGTTCACCTGTGCACTCCCTATGTATACCTCACTTCCCCTGCACTCCCTCGCCGGATCTTGTTGCCATTGTGCCATTGAAAGCGTTTCCTAGTGTGTTCCTAGCCTGTGTTCCAGACCTCCTGCCGTTGCCCCTGACTACGATCCTTGCTGCCTGCCCCGACCTTCTGCTACGTCCGACCTTGCTCTTGTCTACTCCCTTGTACCGCGCCTATCTTCAGCAGTCAGAGAGGTTGAGCCGTTGCTAGTGGATACGACCTGGTTACTACCGCCGCTGCAAGACCATCCCGCTTTGCGGCGGGCTCTGGTGAATACCAGTAGTAACTTAGAACCGGTCCACTAGCACGGTCCACGCCAATCCCTCTCTGGCACAGAGGATCCACCTCCTGCCAGCCGAATCGTGACAAAAATGGGGAAAAAAAAGTGAATAAAGCACGAAGAGTACTTCTGCTGAACCATGAGTTATGTCTTAAAATGTGAACTCACCTGTAAAGCTAAGTTGGCGTGCAGCCTGTGTATAATTGCCCTATGTATGTGTGTTATCCGTTGTGCTTAGTGGAGTTTTTTGGAGCTCCGAAAGTACGGGCATAGTCTCCTATTTGATATTAATTTAGGAACTCAATTGAACTTTGTCAAAGTGGGTTAAGGAGCTTGCAGCAGTTGTTGTAAAGCTATTGTTGCTTAAGGGTATATTCACAAGCTGGTAACTATCAGCAGATTTCCCGCTGTGGGAAATCCACTGTGAGTTACGCTACCATTCACCGAGGCACCGAGGGAGCAACAGCAAGTGAGTCCAGGTTGTTGTTCTAGATGCTGGCAGCCTCGGCATAATGGCACAATAAAATGTACTGAAAGGGACTTTGTCAATCTAAAAACATTTTACAGGATTTATATACCATGTAAAAATAAATGTAATTTTATAATATTATAAAAGATAAATAGATAGATAGATCTCATCTAACACTGTCCCCATGTGTCCCAGACTGTCAGAGGTTCCAGTATCCAATTTTGAAACAGTAACCCCTGTTAGATATAGTCAATGATGCAATGTCATCTCAAAGGTTTATTCTCAATGATAGAGTTTAAGCCAGAATGCAGACGGCAGCAACTTCATACAAGGTGAGTTCAGACAGGGACAGCTATACTATTAGTTAAAAAAAAAAGTAGGAATTGGGTTACTTAATAGACCATACTGCTACATCTAACAGTGAAGGTAGATGTGTAATCTTCCAAAGGAGTCCAAAGTCATGTCACCAGGAAAAGAACAAAGAACACTGCACACCAACATCAAAACTTCATCCCCACTATGAATCATGGTGCCGAAAGCATAATGGTCTATGGCTGCTTTGCTTCCTCAGGGCTTGGATATCTTACAGTCATTAAAGGGGCTGCCATAACGCCCCCTCCCATAGACTTGCATTGAGGGGGGTGCCGCAGCCGAGATCGTGGGGGCGGAGTATCTAGGGGGGTGCCGCAGCCGAGACATCTAGGGGCAGAGTACCCCTTTAAGTCAATTCCTTATTTTAAGTCTGAGGGAACTCAACATTTAATAAACTCATATCTAAACCACATTTATTTTATTTGTAATCTGTTTAAATCTCAAAGAAAACATTAATGGGAAATAAATTAGGTGTGACGTAGGTGTGGACACATACCTCTATGTACCTTCTGACATATGTAATATTCTGTGGACATTTCTAATCAAGGTTTATGTGAATGTGTTTTACGCTTTTGGGTTACTATTAATGTAGGTGATCTTATATTTATACTTATGGTATGTGACACTTGGCTCATCTCTATGGGGTTGAAACATTGCCTGTTTTGTGTATGCACCAGATGCAGGCATAAATAAATACTACCTTGTCACGAAGAAGCTGTGCTCTACTCTGGGAGGTACCAGGCTTGACTTATATGGTGAACCAAAAGACAAAGTTATATTTGATCTTAAAAACTACCTGTCACCAAATAAATTGTTCTAAACTAACTAACGCTATGTTCCCTAACTACTCCTAACACCCCTCCAGCCCTTAAAAAAAATTCAGAGCTTTATAAAGCTGTATATCATACCTTTCTTCTTGCTCACATAGTGCAATTTTCCCAGCAGGCATGACATCACTGAAGTCTGCTGGGGGATCACTTCCGCCCTCACATCTTTGCAGAGCTGTGAGAAACAGAAGACCTCAGGCTCTGTGCATGTTTCAGTCTGTGTTGCTGTCAGTGAGGCTCTCCTGCAGCTTTCAGTCTGTGCAGCTTTCTTTGAGAATCTGTGGAGCTTTCACTTTCTGTGCAGCTGTCAATCAAGCTCAGTGCAGAGAAGCACTTCCTGAGTTTCCCCTGCCAGGCCTGGAGGAGACCAAACTCACTGTATTAATTGTGGCAGGGAACAGAAAAGAGCAACCTAGTGGCCGTTTTTTATAATACATTTTAAATATATTTATGTTGATCGTTTTAAAAGTAAGTGAATGGGAAAGTGTCTGCTAATTACACAAGGAACACTATATTAAAAAATGTATTTGGTGACAGGTACTTTTTAAGTAAAATTATACAATTCATGGATATGAAGGATATGACCTTGACTTACAAGTATATTGTCTACAGACACTGGATTTGCACGCTTGTCAACATAAGAGGCATTATTCCTTATTAGTTTCTAATGGGTTTTAGAGCATGTAAACTCTAGTGCTATATTCCACATAAAATAATACATGAAGCATTTATTGTCAAATAAAATCTCCTAAGCTTTTGTGTTGACAACTCCTTTGTGTTACGCCGAGCGCTCCGGGTCCCCGCTCCTCCCCGGAGCGCTCGCAGCATCCTCGCAATTGCAGCGCCCCGGTCAGACCTGCTGACCGGGTGCGCTGCAATATCTCTCTCAGCCGGGATGCGATTCGCGATGCGGGAGGCGCCCACTCGCGATGCGCATCCCGGCTCCCGTACCTGACTCGTTCCCCGTCTGTCTTGTCCCGGTGCCCGCGGCCCCGCTCCTTAGGGGGCGCGCGCGCCGGGTCTCTGCAATTTAAAGGGCCACTGCGCCACTGATTGGCGCAGCAGGCTTAATCAGTGTGTTCATCTGTGCACTCCCTACTTATACCTCACTTCCCCTGCACTCCCTCGCCGGATCTTGTTGCCATTGTGCCAGTGAAAGCGTTTCCTTGTGTGTTCCTAGCCTGTGTTCCAGACCTCCTGCCGTTGCCCCTGACTACGATCCTTGCTGCCTGCCCTGACCTTCTGCTACGTCCGACCTTGCTCTTGTCTACTCCCTTGTACCGCGCCTATCTTCAGCAGTCAGAGAGGTTGAGCCGTTGCTGGTGGATACGACCTGGTTGCTACCGCCGCTGCAAGACCATCCCGCTTTGCGGCGGGCTCTGGTGAATACCAGTAGCAACTTAGAACCGGTCCACCAACACGGTCCACGCCAATCCCTCTCTGGCACAGAGGATCCACCTCCAGCCAGCCGAATCGTGACAGTAGATCCGGCCATGGATCCCGCTGAAGTCCCGCTGCCAGTTGTCGCCGACCTCACCACGGTGGTCGCCCAGCAGTCGCAACAGATAGCGCAACAAGGCCACCAGCTGTCTCAACTGACCGTGATGCTACAGCAGCTATTACCACAGCTCCAGCAACAATCTCCTCCGCCAGCTCCTGCACCTCCTCCGCAGCGAGTGGCCGCTTCCGGCCTACGATTATCCTTGCTGGATAAATTTGATGGGGACTCTAAGTTTTGCCGTGGCTTTCTTTCGCAATGTTCCCTGCACTTGGAGATGATGTCGGTCCAGTTTCCTACTGAAAGGTCTAAGGTGGCTTTCGTAGTCAGCCTTCTGTCTGGGAAAGCTCTGTCATGGGCCACACCGCTCTGGGACCGCAATGACCCTGTCACTGCCTCTGTACGCTCCTTCTTCACGGAGATTCGAAGTGTCTTTGAGGAACCTGCCCGAGCCTCTTCTGCTGAGACTGCCCTGCTGAACCTGGTCCAGGGTAATACTCTTGCCTCCGAATTATCCTGGAATAATGAGGCCCTCTGCGCGACCTTTAAAAAAGGCCTATCCAGCAACATTAAAGATGTGCTGGCCGCACGAGAAATTCCTGCTAACCTGCATGAACTTATTCATCTTGCCACCCGCATTGACATGCGTTTTTCCGAAAGGCGTCAGGAGCTCCACCAGGATATGGACTTTGTTCGCACGAGGCGGTTTCTCTCCCCGGCTCCTCTCTCCTCTGGTCCTCTGCAATCTGTTCCTGTGCCTCCCGCCGTGGAGGCTATGCAAGTTGACCGGTCTCGCTTGACACCTCAAGAGAGGACACGACGCCGCATGGAGAATCTGTGCCTGTACTGTGGCGGTACCGAACACTTCTTGAAGGATTGTCCTATCCGTCCTCCCCGCCTGGAAAGACGTACGCAGACTCCGCACAAAGGTGAGACAGTTCTTGATGTCAACTCTTCACGCTTCTCCACGCCTTACTGTGCCTGTGCGGATATCTTCCTCTACCTTCTCCTTCTCTGCTATGGCCTTCTTGGATTCCGGATCTGCAGGAAATTTTATTTTGGCCTCTCTCATCAACAGGTTCAACATCCCGGTGACCAGTCTCGCCAGACCCCTCTACATCAATTCTGTTAACAATGAAAGATTGGACTGTACCGTGCGTTACCGCACGGAACCTCTCCTAATGTGCATCGGACCTCATCACGAAAAAATTGAATTTTTGGTCCTCTCCAACTGCACTTCTGAAATTCTTCTTGGATTACCGTGGCTTCAACGCCATTCCCCAACCCTTGATTGGTCCACAGGAGAAATCAAGAACTGGGGTACTTCTTGTCACAAGGACTGTCTTAAACCGGTTCCCAGTACTCCCTGCCGTGACCCTGTGGTTCCCCCTGTATCCGGTCTTTCTAAGGCTTATATGGACTATGCTGACGTTTTTTGCAAAAAGCAAGCTGAGACTTTACCTCCTCACAGGCCTTATGACTGTCCTATTGACCTCCTCCCGGGTACTACTCCACCCCGGGGCAGAATCTATCCTCTGTCTGCTCCAGAGACTCTTGCCATGTCAGAGTACATCCAGGAAAATTTAAAAAAGGGGTTTATCCGCAAGTCCTCCTCTCCTGCCGGAGCTGGATTTTTTTTTGTGTCCAAAAAAGATGGCTCCCTACGTCCTTGCATTGATTACCGCGGACTTAATAAAATCACGGTAAAAAAACGCTACCCCTTACCTCTTATCTCGGAACTCTTTGATGGCCTACAAGGTGCCCACATCTTTACCAAACTGGACTTAAGAGGGGCTTATAATCTCATCCGCATCAGGGAGGGGGACGAATGGAAGACTGCATTTAACACCAGAGATGGACACTTTGAGTATCTGGTCATGCCCTTTGGCCTGTGCAACGCCCCTGCCGTCTTCCAAGCCTTTGTTAATGACATTTTTCGTGATCTCCTATATTCCTGTGTTGTGGTTTATCTGGACGATATTCTGATTTTTTTCTGCCAACTTAGAAGAACACCGCCAGCATGTCCGCATGGTTCTTCAGAGACTTCGGGACAATCAACTTTATGCCAAAATGGAGAAATGTCTCTTTGAATGTCAATCTCTTCCTTTCCTAGGATACTTGGTCTCTGGCCAGGGACTACAAATGGACCCAGATAAACTCTCTGCCGTCTTAGATTGGCCACGCCCCTCCGGACTCCGTGCTATCCAAAGTTTTTTGGGGTTCGCCAATTATTACAGACAATTTATTCCACACTTTTCCACTATTGTGGCTCCTATCGTGGCTTTAACCAAGAAAAATGCCAATCCCAAGTCCTGGTCTCCCCAAGCGGAAGACGCATTTAAACATCTCAAGTCTGCCTTTTCTTCTGCTCCCGTGCTCTCCAGACCTGACCCATCTAAACCCTTCCTATTGGAGGTAGATGCCTCCTCAGTGGGAGCTGGAGCTGTCCTTCTACAAAAAAATTCTTCCGGGCATGCTGTTACTTGTGGGTTTTTTTCTAGGACCTTCTCTCCGGCGGAGAGGAACTACTCCATCGGGGATAGAGAACTACTGGCCATTAAATTGGCGCTTGAGGAATGGAGGCACCTGCTGGAGGGATCAAAATTTCCAGTTATCATATACACTGATCACAAGAATCTCTCCTATCTCCAGTCTGCCCAACGACTGAACCCTCGCCAGGCCAGGTGGTCGTTGTTCTTTGCCCGTTTTAACTTTGAAATTCATTTTCGCCCTGCTGACAAGAACATTAGGGCCGATGCCCTCTCTCGTTCTTCTGATGCCTCTGAAGTAGAGGTCTCTCCGCAACACATCATTCCTCCTGACTGTCTGATCTCCACTTCTCCAGCCTCCATCAGGCAAACTCCTCCAGGGAAGACCTTCGTTTCTCCACGCCAGCGTCTCGGGATTCTCAAATGGGGTCACTCCTCCCACCTCGCAGGCCATGCGGGCATCAAAAAATCCTTGCAACTCATCTCTCGTTTTTATTGGTGGCCGACTCTGGAGACGGATGTTGTTGATTTTGTACGGGCCTGTACTGTCTTTGCCCGGGATAAGACTCCTCGACAGAAGCCTGCTGGCCTCCTTCATCCTCTGCCTGTCCCCGAACAGCCTTGGTCACAGATTGGTATGGACTTTATTACAGACTTGCCCTCATCCAGTGGCAACACAGTTGTTTGGGTGGTCGTTGATCGATTTTCCAAGATGGCACATTTTATTCCTCTTCCTGGTCTCCCTTCAGCGCCTCAGTTGGCAAAGCAATTTTTTGTACACATTTTTCGCCTTCACGGTTTGCCCACGCATATCGTCTCGGATAGAGGCGTCCAATTCGTGTCTAAATTCTGGAGGGCCCTCTGTAAACAGCTCAAGATCAAATTAAACTTCTCTTCTTCTTATCATTCCCAATCCAATGGGCAAGTAGAAAGAATTAATCAGGTCCTGGGTGACTATTTACGGCATTTTGTTTCCTCCCGCCAGCATGACTGGGCAGATCTTCTACCATGGGCCGAATTCTCATACAACTTCAGAGTCTCCGAATCTTCTGCTAAGTCCCCATTTTTCGTGGTGTACGGCCGTCACCCTCTTCCCCCCCCCTCCCTACTCCCTTGCCCTCTGGTTTGCCCGCTGTGGATGAAGTGACTCGTGATCTTTCCACCATATGGAAAGAGACCCAAAATTCTCTTTTACAGGCTTCATCCCGGATGAAAAGATTTGCCGATAAGAAAAGAAGAACTCCCCCCATTTTTGCTCCCGGAGACAAGGTATGGCTCTCCGCTAAATATGTCCGCTTTCGTGTCCCCAGTTACAAACTGGGACCACGCTATCTTGGTCCTTTCAAAGTCTTGTGCCAGATTAACCCTGTCTCTTACAAACTCCTTCTTCCTCCTTCTCTTCGTATCCCCAATGCCTTCCATGTCTCTCTCCTTAAACCACTCATCATTAACCGCTTCTCTCCCAAACTTGTTTCTCCCACTCCTGTTTCCGGTTCTTCTGACGTCTTCTCCGTGAAGGAGATTCTGGCCTCCAAGACGGTCAGAGGAAAAAAAAAATTTTGGGTGGATTGGGAAGGCTGTGGCCCAGAAGAGAGATCCTGGGAACCTGAGGACAACATCCTAGACAAAAGTCTTATCCTCAGGTTCTCAGGCTCCAAGAAGAGGGGGAGACCCAAGGGGGGGGTACTGTTACGCCGAGCGCTCCGGGTCCCCGCTCCTCCCCGGAGCGCTCGCAGCATCCTCGCAATTGCAGCGCCCCGGTCAGACCTGCTGACCGGGTGCGCTGCAATATCTCTCTCAGCCGGGATGCGATTCGCGATGCGGGAGGCGCCCGCTCGCGATGCGCATCCCGGCTCCCGTACCTGACTCGTTCCCCATCTGTCTTGTCCCGGCGCGCGCGGCCCCGCTCCTTAGGGCGCGCGCGCCGGGTCTCTGCAATTTAAAGGGCCACTGCGCCGCTGATTGGCGCAGCAGGCTTAATCAGTGTGTTCACCTGTGCACTCCCTACTTATACCTCACTTCCCCTGCACTCCCTCGCCGGATCTTGTTGCCATTGTGCCAGTGAAAGCGTTTCCTTGTGTGTTCCTAGCCTGTGTTCCAGACCTCCTGCCGTTGCCCCTGACTACGATCCTTGCTGCCTGCCCTGACCTTCTGCTACGTCTCACCTTGCTCTTGTCTACTCCCTTGTACCGCGCCTATCTTCAGCAGTCAGAGAGGTTGAGCCGTTGCTGGTGGATACGACCTGGTTGCTACTGCCGCTGCAAGACCATCCCGCTTTGCGGCGGGCTCTGGTGAATACCAGTAGCAACTTAGAACCGGTCCACCAACACGGTCCACGCCAATCCCTCTCTGGCACAGAGGATCCACCTCCAGCCAGCCGAATCGTGACACTTTGGCCATGTTCACACAGAAGAATGTCCGTGGGGAATTTTGCATGAATATTCCTCACAGATATTTCACAGCAGCAGAGTCCCATTGATTTCCACATTGCTCACATTTATGAAATACTTATTTTTACTATAAATTTTACATTTTATAAGTCCCCAATGGGGACTATTTATAGCAGTCTTTAGATTGCAATTACTATTTATTGCTGTGCATAGGTATAACACAAATCAGCAATATCGGCAATCTACTTGTTTGGTCTGCCTGTGTGTGCAGACTATATAAGAAGACCTTGAAGCGACAGGAGGCAGATCAGGAGACCTCGGGTCACTTTTTTCACTCATTGGACCCCTGCTGTCCTTCCGATGAGTGAACACAGGGACCACAACTGCTTCAGATGCTATGATCAGCATTGATCACGGCATCTAAAGGGTTAATTGCAGGCATCAGCATGATCAATGATGTCCATCACTAGCAGCAGGGACCGCTTCATAGTCAGAATGCCGCTTAGGATATAAATGTTCATCCTGGTCCAGTATGTACCAGGGCACCAGGACATACATTCATGTCTGAATGTCATTAATGGGTTAAAAAATAGCAGTAATTCCAATCTAGGATTTTTTTTTGTTTTTTCTATATAAAGTGTGCATTGACAACCACTTTTTATTAGACTTTTATTAGAAAAAAAATGATGCTGCTTTTTATTCCTATTCTACTGTCATTTTTTTGTATTGATTTTACAATGTGTAACCCAGCCTTAAAGGAGTACTCCGGGATAGGCTGAGCGGCACTGTGACGTTTTCGGGACCGTAATCATCACAGTGCCGCTCAGCCTATCGCCGGCCAAGGCGGGACTTCGCTGCAGCCGGTGATTAGCTTAGTGCAGTATGACTCACCGACCAATGGCAACCAGGAAGAGGATTGCGGCAGAGGCAGAAACGGGTTAGCAGAGGCGGCAGATATGTATCCCTTTATTTTTTTTACTGCCAGCATTATGGGACACCATTTTAACATCCCAGAGCACTCATTTAATCCCAGTTCCCACAGTGTAAAATCCGCTGACGTATTTAAAGGGGTACTCTGCCCCTAGACATCTTATCCCCTACCCAAAGGATAGGGGATAAGATGTCTGCTAATGGGGGTCCCGCTGCTGGGGCACCCTGTGATCTCCCTGCTACACACAGCATTTGTTTAGAGCATTGGGTGCAGCGCCGGAGGCTTATGACGTCACAGCTACGCCCTATCGTGATGTCACAGCCACACCCCTCAATGCGAGTCTGTGGGAGGAAGCGTATCGTCATGAGGGTGCATGGCCGTGATGTCCCGAGCCTCTGGCCCTGCACCGCCAGTCATCCGGCACCGCAGCCGAGATCACGGGGTCCCCAGTGGCGGGACCCACACGATCAGACATTTTATCCCCTATGCTTTGGATCTGAGGAAAAATTGTACATTTTTCTTTTTTTAAATGTCTGGTTTTTTATACCTCTGATTACTGAAAAAGCAACATAAAAATAAATATTTAAGGCCCGGTAGGGCGGAAGCAGATCAGTAGGAAGAACAGCTTACCATGGTCTTGCCCTATGTTTGCTGTACAGCACTTTGTTGTTGTATCATGATTTTATATGAAGATGGAATAAAGGTGATTTTTTATTTGCCAGTGCTGTGATTTTCCCTTTTCTGCTTTTGGATTCTGGCGGTTGAAGAGAACCGTATTCACATGCATGGGAGAGGTGAGCAAGACATAAACCCTTTTTTTACTATATGAAAAATGAAATAGTCTGCAAATTTTATGCTATGTGAATCTGACCTAAGACTCTCTAGTTAAAATTTAGACTAATTATTAACCCCTTAAGGACGAAGCCCATTTTGACCTTAAGGACCAGAGCATTTTTTGCAAATCTGACCTCTGTCACTTGCATTAATAACTCTGGGATTCTTTTACCTATCATTCTGATTCCGAGATTATTTTTTTTGTGACAAAGGACTTGCATCATTTCTTGGTAAAATTTTACATTTTACTAACTTTGAAACTCTCTGCTTGTAAGAAAAATGGACATGTCAGATGAATGATATATAGATTCATATATACAATGGGGGAGATTTATTAAAACCTTGCTAAGTTGCCCATAGCAACCAATCAGATCGCTTCTTTCATTTTTGAAAAGCCCTGTGAAAAATGAAAGAAGCGCTCTGATTGGTTGCTATGGGCAACTCAGTAACTTTTCCTCTGGACGGGTTTTGATAAATCTCCCCCAATATATCTACTTTATGTTGGCATCATAAGGTTGATAAGTTTTTACTTTTTGAAGACATTAGAGGGCTTCAAAGTATAGCAGCAATTTTCACAAAAAATTCTAAATCTGAATTTTTCTTTGACCAGTTCAGTTTGAAGTGGATTTGAGGGGTCTTTCTGTAAAAAAATCCCCCACAAATGACCCCATTATAGAAACTGCCCCCCTTAAAGGGGTACTCCGGTGCTTACACATCTTATCCCCTATCCAAAGCATAGGGGATAAGATGCCTGATCGCGGGAGTCCCGCAGCTGGGGACGCCAGTGATCATGCACGCGGCACCCCGTTTGTAATCAGTCCCCGGAGCGTGTTCCCCAGCTGCGCGACTCCCGCGATCAGGCATCTTATCCCCTATCCTTTGGATAGGGGATAAGATGTGTAAGCACCGGAGTACCCCTTTAAAGCATTCAAAATAATATTCAGAAACTGTGTTTCACAGGAATAGCAGCAAAGTGTACATTTTTTACACTAACATATTCTTGTAGCTCCATTTAAAAAAAATTGTAACCAAATTTCTCTCGAGTATGGAAATACCTCAAATATTGACGTAAAGTGCTCGGCAGGCTCACAACATGGCTCAGGAGGGAAGGAGCAAAATTTGGCTTTTAGAAAAATAATTTAGCTGAATTGGTTTCTGGGGGGCATGACGCATTTAGGAAGCCCCCATGGTGCCAGAACAGCAAAAAAAAAAACATATGGCACACTTTTTGGGAAACGCCCCTCAAGGAACGCAACAAAAGAGTACAGTGAGCCTTAACACCTCACAGGTGTTTGACGACTTTGTCATTAAAGTTGGACGTGAAAATGAAAATGTGACCCCACATTTTTCATTTTCACAAGGGGTAATAGGAGAAAATGCCCCCAAAATTTGTAGCAACATTACTTCTGAGTATGGAAAAACCCCATATGTGGACGTAAATTGCTCTGCAGGCACACTATATGGCTAAGAAGAGAGAGCAAAATTTTACTTTTGGAGAGCGAATTTTGCTGAAATGTTTTTTTGGGGGGCATGTCGAATTTAGGAAGCCCCCATGGTGCCAGAACAGCAAAAAAAAACAAAAAAAAAACACATGTCACACTATTTGAGAAACTACACCCCCTCAAAGAGCGTAACAAGGGGTACAGTGAGCATTTACACCCCACAGGTGTTTGACAACTTTTCGTTTTCACAGGCCACTGTTCCAAAAATTTGTCAGACACTTGTGGGGTGTAGTTTCCAAAATAGGGTCACACGTGGGTGTTTTTTTTTTTTTAGTGTTTAAAAAAACCACTGCAACTATTAGTTATTCCTATGCAAATAACCAATTTAGGCCTCAAATGTACATGGTGCGCTCTCCCTCCTAAGCCATGTTATGGTACCACAGATGGGGTATTTCTGTACTCGGGAGAAATTATGTTACAAATTTTGGGGGTCTTTTTTATCCTTTTACCTCTTGTGAAAATGAAACACCAGCTTGTAAGTGTAGAAAATTAAATTTTTTATACTAACATCCTGGTGTAGCCCCAACTTTACCTGTTGCCTTAACCGGTTGCTGTCTAAGAACGAGTCGGCTCATCCTGAGACAGCAAGCGGTGTATGACGGGGGCTCCTGACTCGAGCCCGCGTAATACCGGCCGACCCCGAGCTCATTCTTGTAGCTGAGGGCCAGCATTAATAGCCGACATGCGGCCGGCTATTAACCCTTTAGATTGCCACTGTCAAAGTTGACAGAGGTGTCTAAAGGGACATTAACCTCTTCAGGACCCATGTCGTACCGGTACGTCATGGGACCCTGGTACTTAAGGACCCATGAGGTGCATGTACGGCCGTGGGAATTTCGGTCCCTGCTGCGCAGCGGGCAGGACCGAACCGGGGTGACTACTGATATCGATCAGCAGGCACCCTGCGCAAATGCCCAGGGGGGTCAGACCCCCCCCCCCCCATGCCGGTGATCACGGAAAATCACAAGTGAATTCACACTTGCGATTTGCGCGATTCCGGGTCATTACGGGTCTATGGTGACCCGGAATATAAGGGGGATCGTGGTTGTCCAAGACACCAACGATCCCCCTGAAGGGATAGGAGTGAGGTGGCAGGGGTGCCACCCCTCCTATCCCTACTATTGGTCGTATAGACATGACGACCAATAGCAGATCGGGGGCGGGGGTTTTACTTTCGGGTTCCCCGTTCTGCCCACCCACAATAGGTGGGCAGGACAGGGAAACCGACAGGGACCGGCGCCGAAGGTCACTTACCGATCTGCGGAGGCTGCGGGCGACGGTGATCGGCGGGTGGCGATGTCGTGCGTCTGGCTCCCTGGATCCTACGGAAGCGGGTGAGTTGCCTGGCAAAATCTGGAGGGCTACAGTTTGAGACCACTATACAGTGGTCTCTAAACTGTAGCCCTCCAGATGTTGCAAAACTACAACTACCAGCATGCCTAGACAGCTGTATGGGCATGCTGGGAGTTGTAGTTTTGCAACAGCTGGAGGTCTACAATTTAGAGACAACTGCACAGTTATCTCCAAACTGTAGCCCTCTGGATCTTGCTGCAAAACTACAACTCCTAGCATGCCCACACAGCAGTTTGCTGTCTGTGCATGCTGGGATTTGTAGTTTTGCAACATCTGGAGGTGGAGTGCCACAGTTTGAAGATCACTGTGCACTGGTCTCTAAACTGTAGCCCTCCAGATGTTGCAAAACAGTAAAACCCAGCATGCCCAAACAGCAAACAGCTGTCTCGGCATGCTGGGAGTTGTAGTTGCATACCTCCAGCTGTTGCATAACTACATCTCCCAGCATGCCCTTCAGCGATCAGTACATGCTGGGAGTTGTGGTTTTGCTGGAGGCACACTGGATGGAAAATACTGAGTCAAGTAACAGAACCTTTTCATTAAACACATGTGGGGTGTTAAGGCGCACTATACCCCTTGTTTCGTTCCGTGAGGGGTGTAGTTTCCAAAATGGGGTCACATGTGGGTATTTCTTTTTTTGCGTTTATGTCAGAACCACTGTAAAATCAGCCACCCCTATGCAAATCACCAATTTAGGCCTCAAATGTACAAAGTGCACTCTCACTCCTGAGCCTTGTTGTGCGCCCGCAGAGCATTTTACGCCCACATATGGGGTATTTTTTTACACTAACAAGTTGGTATAGCCCCCAACTTTTCCTTTTCATAAGGGGTAGAGAAAAAGCCCCCAAAAATTTGTAGTGCAATTTCTGCCGAGTACGGAAATACCCCATATGTGGCTCTAAACTGTTTCCTTGAAATACGACAGGGCTCTGAAGTGAGAGAGCTCCATGTGCCTCCGCCGCCGATGGGTAAGTGAACTTCGGCGCCGGTCCCTGTTGGTTTCCCCGTTCTGCCCAGCCTACTGTGGGTGGGCACAACAGGGGAACCGAAAGTTAACCCCCCCGCCCCCGATCTGCTATTGGTCGTCACTTCTTAACGACCAATAGCAGGGATAGGAGGGGTGGCACCCCTGCCACCTCACTCCTATCACTTAAGGGGGATCGTGAGTGTCTTGGACAACTCTGATCCCCTTTATTTTCCAGGTGACCGGAGACCCGTATGACTCGGAATCGCCGCAAATAGCCGGTGTGAATTCACCGGTGATTTGCGGCGATCGCTGACATGGGGGAGGGGGTCTGATGACCCCCTGGGCATTTGCGTGGGGTGCCTGCTTGCCGATATCAGCAGTCACCCCGGTCTCGTTAAATAAAATTAAAATTTATGTAATCTTTTCAAGACTGCGGCCCTATGGTCGTCGACGTCATATATTACCCGTGGAATTACCACAAGAATCCAATGAAACATGTTCAAGTGATAACAATGAACCATAACTGATTAAATGAAATATTCGCACTTTCACAGTCAGGGGGATGCTGAGAGGCAGGGACTGGAACAGGTGGTATCTCACCTGGCGGAGGACCGCCAGCTCGATGCTCACCAGAATGGGTACTCAAAAAATTTAAATAAATTCAAATTGAATTAAATAAAAATTACATTAAAAATCTCTTTATTCTCTTCAATTTTGACACCATATGGTCTCCCTGCTGCCACATCCAGATGCTCTGCGGCAGTGATTCTAATAGCGATGCCTGTAATCTGCATGTCATACTGAATAACAGTATTATTTCATTAACACAGCACACTCCCTTTGTGTGTTAGGACAAGGCAAAGTGGTCCACACCCCATAATGAGGCTATATGACCTCCTCATGCTTCTGCCACCTCCAGCCTGTGTCATTCATCCACTATATGTCTCCTCATGCTGCTGCAAACTCCAGGCTGTGTCATTCAGGCACTATATGCTGCCGCCAACTCCACGCTCTGTCATTCAGCCACTATGTGGACTCCTCATGCAGCCAACACCTCCACACTGTGTCATTCATACACTATATGTTCTCCTCATGCTGCCGCCACCTCCATGTTGTCTCATTCAGCCACTATATGTTCTCCTCATGCTGCCACCACCTCCATTCTTTGTCATTCAGCCACTATATGTTCTCATCTTGCTGCTGCCACCTCCACGCTATGTCATTCAGTCACTATATGTTCTCCTCATACTGATGCCACCTCCAGGCTCTGTCATTGTATTGCTCTGCGACAGTGATTCCAATAGCGACGCCTTTGATCTGCATGTCATGCTGAATAACAGTATTATTTCAGTAACCCAGCACACTCCCTATGCATGTTACAGCAAGGCAAAGTGTTCCACACCCCTATTGAGGCTCTCTGTAGGCCAGAAATAGCTGTTTTTAATAGCAATTTGCCATGAATAAATTGGGACAGAACCAAATTTTTTCGGGAAATGCGGCGAATTGGCAAAATCGAATGTTTAAAAAATTAGCTCATTTCTAGTTATAATGTTCTGTTATGAAAACCCTTAAAAACGGCCGTTAAATGGTCATTACAAAATCCCATACGGCCGTTACAAAATCCCATAAAAATCTATGGGATTTTTACATTATCCGTTTTAACCTGTCATAGCCCGTTATTAATAACGGACGTTATTTATGACGGGAGAAAAAACGGTTCATGCACTATTTTTCTCCGGTCACAAAATAAAGTACGTTATTAATAACGGGCTATGATGGGTTAAAACGGATAATGTCAAAATCCCATAGAATTTAATTCTGGATTTTGTAACATCCATTTAACGGACGTTTTTACGGGTTTTCATAACGGAACATTATGACGGCTCTTTAAAACAGAACAACTTTATAGTGTGAAAGCAGCCTTATCTGAACTCCTAAAGTAGGAGCATGGTTGCAACTTTAACCTCTGCATCACATGTATTTACTGTACTGTAGTCAATAAAACTACAACAGCATACCTTGCAAACGCATCCATATGCCATAATGGAGCTACCCAGGTTTTGTAAGGAGTATTGGAGCTGAAGTAAATGCCTTTAATCACTCTGTTTTTCACTTTCTTGACCAACATAATGTGTTACAAAGTGCACTGTAATCAGAAGATGATTTATGTTGCGCCAAACCTGCAATATTTATGGAACCTATAAATGATGGGGTGAGGAGATAATATACCTGACTAGCAATTAGTGGTTTTCATCGGAATGAAAGTTCAAGTCTCTTGGTAACTTTTATTGGTTGAAGTTTAGATTTCTGTGTACCTCAGCTATATAGTTTATTGTCCCGCAGATCTAAAGCTACGTCCACACGTCTGTATTTTGTGGAAGAATATTTTGATATCCGTTGAAGTTAATGGGTAGTAAAATCAGCTGCAAAAAATCTGCAGCAATATACACACCTGTGAACATCCACTTATATGTTTTTGTGTCATACTACCATAAAGGGGAGTTTAGCAAATTACATAACACAATACAATAGATTAACCCACCCAGGACGAAGGACGTACAGGTACGCCTTTATGTCCTGGTACTTAAAGGGGTATTCCGCTGCTCAGCGTTTGGAACAAACTGTTCCGAACACTGGAGCCAGCGCCGGGAGCTCGTGACATCATATCCCCACCCCCTCGTGACATCACACCCCCGCCTCCTCAAGACGTCATGCCCCCTCCCATAGACTTGCATTGAGAGGGCGGGTTGTGACATCATGAGGGGTGGGGCAATGACATCACGAGCTCCCTGCGCCAGCTCCAGCATTTGGAGCAGTTTGTTCCAAACGCTGAGCAACAGAGTATCCCTTTAGTTAAAAGCAAACAAACTGGAGTTAGCTCCCGCCATTCCTCCAGTGCCTCTGCAGCGATCCTCTTCCTGCTTTTTGTGGTCGACTCGTCGCACTGTCCCCCAGCTACCTGCTGGCAACAGCATTGTCCCTCCTTGGCCGCTGATAGGCTGAGCGACAGAGTGACATATTGTGCCCTAGTCCCGGTTTTCCCATTGGGGCTGGGTTCTATATGTCACACTGCTGCTCAGTCTATCACCAGCTCAGGCAGGACATCCCTGCGGCCATCCATTAGATGGGACAGTGTCATAGGTTGACCACACAAAGCAGAATTTCCCTTTTGTTTGTGCGGTTTTTCCCTTGCAGATAGGGTGGCCAGGGTGCCATTGTACACAGACAAACAATCATTCCTAGGATTTTGGGGGTTACATATTCTAATTATATTCCATCAATTTATGAGATGGGAATAACCCTTTAATAACTAAAATAATATCCACGGATCAATATTAACATTTGAAGAACGTATTCAATGATATAGTTAAATGGTCGGAACTGTTGCTTGGATATATTGCCCTTTCCAACCCTAGTAAGAGTGAAGGAAGGAATTGGGCATTAGGCTGTTTCATTCATCTGTAAATGTTCTGTTGGCTTTGGAGAGGAGAACTATCCTTTCCCCCTTCTATAGCAGCCATATGGGATGGCTATGGCACTTACAAATGTGGTATTACCTAAAAAGCTTAGTTTCCTGGAGGTCCGAAGGCAGCACAGAACAGTATGGTTTAATGTTCCCTTACCCTATATATAACCAGAAGAAAAAATCAGCAATTGATCTTAATTAATCAATCAAACATCCTATAAAACAGGGTTTCTCAACTAGGGGTACGCGTACCTCAAGGGGAACACCAAGGGTTATGTGGGGGTACGGCAATTCACTGACAAATACTGGCCATGCATTGGCCACTACTTGTCAGCGGAGAGCGGGAATCGGACACCGCAGTCGCTGCGGCAGCTCACTATATCACTTTACGTGAGCTGCTGCTAGGCCTGACGCGTGACATCCCTGACATTGTGTGGAGGTGCCTGCACAGCGCAGAAGGATGTCACCCGTCATTGCGGCCCTCTGACTCCCACCGATCGGGATAGACACAGGCCTGGTAAGCATGTTAAATTAAGTGTAACACCGCAGTATGGGAGGGTGTTATTTTATGTATCGCATGTATTGGCCCAGGGGGATCGGAGGGGGAAATAATGGCACAAGGGGATTAAGATGGAGGGGGAATAATGGCACAAGGGGATTAAAATGGAGGGGGGGAATAATGACACAAGAGGATTAAAACGGAGGGGGGAAAAATGGTACAAGGGGATTAAGTATCGCATTAGTATCACGTTTAGAGAGAGGGAGGAAGGCGCCTCATGTGCGGGATCAGTAGATCTTGTTAGTGGGGGTAGGGGACGGTAATTCCCAAGCCGCTTACCAAAGTTGGTTGTGCGCCCACACACAACAAGGTAAAATGCAGAAGAAATATAGAAGAAGGTCTACTGCAGACCTCCTGGGTAAGAGTAAAATCAAAACCGAATGACCATGGATTCAGGAGTTTGTCTGGCGCAGAGAGGAACCATCAGGCAGCCAAGTAAAATCAATGGATTTATTAGATGCAACGCGTTTCGCTGCGCATGCGCAGCTTCATCAGGCTGATGAAGCTGCGCATGCGCAGCGAAACGCGTTGCATCTAATAAATCCATTGATTTTACTTGGCTGCCTGATGGTTCCTCTCTGCGCCAGACAAACTCCTAAATCCATGGTCATTCGGTTTTGATATTAGTATCACGTTAGAATGGTAAGCACAAGCCATTATGAAATTAAGTACATTTATGACTTATTTTGTCCACGCGAACTTACGTATGAGAGGTACCCTCGGATATACTTTTACCCTTTGGGTGTACAGTCGCGAAAAAGGTTGAGAACCACTGCTATAAAAGGATCTAATAAACAGACACACACTGAGTTTTTTCTTTTAGACATGAAGAGACATCTTTATGCTCCTTTCTTTTGAGACACAGGTTGTGTTCTTGTTTGCTTTTTGTCCTATCAGCGTGGTGACCTCTGAAAAAGGACTTGGTTTCTGTATGTAAAGTGAGTGATCCCTGTTCAGGAGACCCACTCGTGTGGGGCAGGTTCCCAGTTACAGAAGGTGACCTCTGTATGAATTGCTTTTAGTGTGTCTGCTCGGTAAACTCTGAGTGATCACTGTGTCTGAGCTTAGTTTAGGTAAGTGTTCTGTCTATTTTACCTTGTTGCGTTCATCTTCCTTATATTTTGCAAGAGATGAAACCATCTAAGAAAAAGCGTTCAGTAAGTAAGCGCACTTCTCCTATGGAATCAGCTTCTTTAGAGTCGAAGCCTCTTCCTCCTCTGATTCGGATGTTGATGGTCCGGAAGTTTACTACCTCTTTCATACTTCTAAGATTGTAAAATCAGTGACGTCTATCCTTGAATCTGATAGGGATATGTCTAATAAAGCTAAATAAAGGAGCTTTGTATTATTTTCCTCCAGATCATGGAAAACATTTCCCTGTCCATCCCTTGATGAAGACTTGGTTTGAGAGAAAGTGGAGTAAGCAAGACAAGAAAGCAGTTTACAGGCTGGACCCCAAACTTTCTGTAGTATGAGAGTCTCCTCCAAAAATAGAGTTACCTGTAGCCAAATTGGCTAAAAAGTCAGTATTTCTGTCTGAAGAAACATCCTTACTAAAAGACTCCATGGACAAGAAGATTGATTTGTGCTCTAAGAAGTCATACTCTTCTGCTGCTGCCATTGCTAAAACTGCCATGGCCTCTATTCCAGTTGCTAGAGTTCTTTGTGTGGGTCTTTTCCAGCTGTCAAGATGTTTGGAAGATGGCAACCGAGAGAGGAAATTCTCAACAGTATTCCAAACTTGAAATTGGCAGCTAAATTTCTTTCTGATGCACCCCTGGACGTTATGCATCTTTCCTCCCGCTGTATGAGGTCTATTAACTCAGCAAGGCAGGCCTTGTGGATTAAGCAGTGGGGTGGTGATGTGTCTACTAAATCCAGCTTCTGCTCCCTTCCAGTCCAGCCAGAAAGCTTTTTTGGGTCTCAGCTTCAGCAGATCTTGAAGAACATCAATGAGGATAAAGGCTAATTTTTTCCTCTTCCTACAAAATCTAATCCTGCCCATTCCTTTCTTCCTAAGGCCAGGACCTCACCTAAATTCAGAAGAAATTTCAAGTCAGGGAAGCAGAGGTATTACAAGACAAAACAGGAGGTGTCATCCTCTTTCACCAAGAAAGGTGATGCCTCAAAAAAATCCAACCAATGATGCCAAGATTGAGGTTGCGGGCAGATTGGCAAAATTTTCCTCAGCCTGGTCCGCAACAACTTCAGACGCTTGGGTCCTATCCATTCTGCACAGAGGTTATTCCGTAGAGTTCCCCTCGATGCCACAAGACAGGTTCTTTCTGAATCACCAAGATCTTTAGATCCTCCATCTGATAGAAGATTTCCTTTCCAAAGGGGCTCTAGAGGAAGTGCCTTCTTCTCTTTAAGGATTGAGAGCTTATTCAAGGGTGTTCGCTGTCCCAAAGGCAAACTACAAGCTAAGGCAGGTCATAGACTTCACCTATCTAAACAAACACCTGCTCAAGAAATCATTCAAGATGGAGACTATCAAGTCTGTCATTACTATTCTAGAAAAAAACAACTTCCTCGCCACTATAAACCTCACATTCAATACTTGGGGTTCAGGATAGATTCCTCGAAGACACTATTTCTCTCAGCCAAGAGTATAATGAAGATCAATTGTCAGTTGCGCTTTATTCTGGATAATCACAAAGTCCCAATCAGGCAGGCCATGAGCTGTCTGGGGAGCTTAGCATCAGCACTGGAGGCAGTTCAATGGGGCCATGCCCATATCAGGTCCCTGCAGCACAACATTCTCTCCTTTTGGGACAGAAGCCAGTCTTCTTTGGACAATCTGATGTTGATCTTGCCAGAAACAAGTAAGGACGCATATTGGTGGCTCAAAATCGTCTGACGAAAGGGAAGAGTATGATCCAGCGTTCCAAACTTATAGTCATAACGGATGCTTCCACCACAGGCTGGGGGGCACATCTGGAACATCTTTGGGTCCAGAACAAGTGGCCCAGTTGGAGAAGAGCCCAGTCATCCAACTTGAAGGAATTAGTGGCTGTGAGATTAGCCCTGCAACATTTGCAGAAGCAGCTGCACCATCCCCATGTGTTAGTCCAATCAGACAATATGGTGGTTGTTTTTTTACTTGAACAAACAGGAAGGCACCAGGAGCGCCCTACTCATTCAAGAATGCAGACGTACAATCTCTTAAGCCTTTCAGCAGTTCACATTGGGGGGCGATCTGAACTCCCGTGCCGATCTACTCAGGAAGTGTTCCAGTTGATATGCCAGTGTTACGCCTAGCGCTCCGGGTCCCCGCTCCTCCCCGGAGCGCTCACGGCGTCTCTCTCCCCGCAGCGCCCCGGTCAGTCCCGCTGACCGGGAGCGCTGCACTGTCATGGCCGTCGGGGATGCGATTCGCACAGCCGGACGCGCCCGCTCGCGAATCGCATCCCAGGTCACTTACCCGTCCCGGTCCCCTGCTGTCATGTGCTGGCGCGCGCGGCTCCGCTCTCTAGGGCGCGCGCGCGCCAGCTCTCTGAGACTTAAAGGGCCAGTGCACCAATGATTGGTGCCTGGCCCAATTAGCTTAATTGGCTTCCACCTGCTCCCAGACTATATCTGATCACTGCCCCTGCACTCCCCTGCCGGATCTTGTTGCCTTAGTGCCTAGAGAAAGCGTTTACTGTGTTTGTCCATACTGTGTACTTGACCTCCTGCTATTGCCATATTGACTACGATTCTTGCTGCCTGCCCCGACCTTCTGCTACGTCCGACCTTGCTCTTGTCTACTCCCTTGTACCGCGCCTATCTTCAGCAGTCAGAGAGGTTGAGCCGTTGCTAGTGGATACGACCTGGTTGCTACCGCCGCTGCAAGACCATCCCGCTTTGCGGCGGGCTCTGGTGAAAACCAGTAGCAGCTTAGAACCGGTCCACTAGCACGGTCCACGCCTATCCCTCTCTGGCACAGAGGATCCACCTCCAGCCTGCCGAATCGTGACAGCCAGAAGTTCAGTACACTGGAACTGGATGTGTTCGCCACCAGGGAGAATGCGAAACTTCCAGTCTTTTGCTTTCTCAGTGGCCAGGACAGTCCTTTGGTGATAGAGGGTCTTTCGATTCATGCAGACATCAAGTGGTTATCATGGAAAACTCTCTTTCTTGTTGCCATCTGCTCAGCTCAAAGGGTCAGTGAGCTACAGGCCATATCTGTGTGAAAACCATATTTGAGAGACTTTTGGGACAGCTTGGTTATTAGAACTATGCCGGGGTTTCTGCCAAAAATTGCATCTTCTATTAACATCAATCAAGAGATCATTCTGCCAGCCATTCCTGCGGATCAGGATCAGTCCCTGTCAACTGTAGATGTCCGCAGAGAAGTTCTTTCTTATGTGGAACGTTCTGCTGTATTCAGAAAATTGGAGCATGTAATCTATTTCTCCAATTTCAAGGTCCTCGCAGAGGTCTGGGAGCCACTAAAAATAGCTTATCCAGATGGATTACTGGAGTAATATCTTTTTGTTATCAACAAGATGGTCTTCAGTCCCCTCTCAACATCAAAGCTCATTCAACCAGAGCCACAGCAACTTTGTGGGCGGAGTACGGATATATACCTTTACAGGAGATTTGCAGGGCTGCAACATGGGCCACCTCATCTGCCTTCATCAAGCACTATCGCTTGGACATTTCTGGTAGCTCAGCCTTTGGCAAGCTGTTTCTTCTATCCCCCCCCCCCCCCCCCCCCCCTTTAACTTGTATTGCTTTTTCAAATCTCATACTGTTCTGTGCTGCCATAGGACCTCCAGGAAAGCTTTAAATTTGCTTACCTGAAAACTCCATTTCCTGGAGGTCCGAAGGCAGCACAGATTACCCTCCCATTAAAATCTGTTATTGCTGCATACTAACTCAGTGTGTGTCTGTTTATTGGATCCTTCTATAGGATGTTTGATTGATTAATTAAGATCAATTGCTGATTGTCTCTTCTGGTTATATCTAGAGGAAGGGAACACTAACCCATACTGTTCTGTGCTGCCTTCGGACCTCCAGGAAATGGAAATTTCAGGTAAGCAAATTTAAATCCATTACTTTTTTAAAAGCTATTTAGTCTGTTTTGTAAAGCAGCTGCAAAATCTATATACCGTATATACTCAAGTATAAGACGAGTTTTTCAGCACGATTTTTTGTGCTGAAAACGATGATGAAGGGGGGGGATGATGACGGGGGTCTGGATGATGACGAAGGCCGCAGTGGTCTTCAGCCTGCGGAGCTCCAGAGGTTTCAAAACTACAACTCCCAGCATACCCGGACAGTTGATGGCTGAAGGGATTGACAGGCGGTGATGATGAAGGGGTCTGGATGATGATGGGAGTCTGGATGATGACATGGGGGGATGATGTATTTCCCACCCTAGGCTTATAGTCGAGTAAATAACTTTTCCTGGGTTTTTGGGGTGAAATTAGGGGCATCAGCTTATATTCGGGTCGGCTTATACTCGAGTATATACGGTATATATATTTTTTTTAATAAAGTGCTTGGTTTCAATGCATTGACATGCTTGCATAAATGTAAATGCTAAAATTGTTCAAGTACATTTAGAACATGCCTGCAGAGATGAAGAGTAATAAAATACTGGGCAGGATTGGAGGTGGTGTTACATAAGGAAGTATAATAAAGATGCCTGTCAGCACAGTCATTAAGTGACATTAGGTTAGCAGTGCTCTTTATGTAATGTGTGCTGGTGCAGTGACAGGCTGCCAGCATATAACTGTCAGTCAGGCTGCAGAGAGTACCTTCACAAAGCGCATCCAGTACATCATACTGACATTCAGAGAATCTGCTGCTGCTCTGATGATTTGACATAATAGTTTTAAACCTCATCTAGAGTAAAGATCTCAAGTCTCACAGATTTACTGACAAATTGTTTTCTATTAATAAAACTCTGGAGTTGGACTGAAGGATAGAGCCCTTGTTTAGAGGCAAATCATGAAAGAGCCATCCATTTTTAATGTCAGATGTCTCAAAAAACACTGACACTCAATAACAACCGGTCTGGCTCTAGTGATCTCTCTCTGATTTCATGGATTTGGCCACTTCTCTATTAAATGTGGAGGAGTAAGCACTTCACCTCAAGTTATGTCATATCTGTCACATCACGAAGGGCAGGGAAAAGTGTGCCCAGAACCCCTTTTTCTGCCTGCTTGCATAATCGCCGTAGGCAACGATTCCTCTACTGGGCGCAAGTCCCTCTGTTGAACTAAAGTGCAGGAAAGTGTAGGAGTCAACAGAACTGTATGCAGGTCAGGGATACGAAAGGTTAACAAGCTTTAACAGACATGGAACTAGGGTACTATCAGGGAAATATAGCAGCAGGTATATAGTGTACAGACAACAGCCTAAGAGCCAAAGCAAGATATGGCAGGTATGAGAATTTGAACTAAACAGGATACCAAGAGATTTAATGGCAAGGTTAACCAGGAATAAAGTGAGTTGACAGGTTAACTGAAGCCAGAGTAATATATAGATCAAGATTGACAGGTACTGGACAACAAGACCAAACATAGAAATGCACCAAGGATAAGCACAAAGACAAAAAAGTCTGAATAAAGGTTCGAGTTACACAGACTAGTGCTGGGCGGTATACCGGTATGAACTGGATACCGTTTTTGTTTCTCCCACGGTATCGATTTTTGCCCATACCGCTATACCGGTCGGGCCCCTCCTCCGGATGAATTGTAGAGCCTAGCGCGGCGCCCTCACTTGTCCCGGTGTGCTTCTCTGGCCCGATTCCGAGAGTGGAATCGGGCCACAGAAGCTAATTCATTTACTGTGTCCCCCCGCTGCGCCTGTCAGCCAGTGTCCCCACCGCTAGCGGGATCCATGTGCCCACTAGCGGTGTCACAAGAATGCCTCCTGCGAGCGTTTCCATCACCGCTAGCGGGGTCCCTGTGCCCACTAACGGTGTGAAATGTGCCCCCCGCGAGCGCGAGCGCTACCATCAACGCTAGCGGGGTCCATGTGCCCACTAGCGGTGTCACAAGAATGCCTCCTGCGAGCGTTTCCATCACCTCTAACGGGGTCCCTGTGCCCACTAACGGTGTCAAATGTGCCCCCCGCGAGTGCAAACGATACCATCACCGCTAGCGGGGTCCCTATGCCCACTAGCAGTGTCACAAGAATGCCTCCCGCGAGCGCTACCATCACCGCTAGCAGGGTCCCTGTGCCCACTAGCGGTGTCACAAGAATGCTGAGCACGGCTCTGTTCCCCGTCCCTGTCAGCTTTCAGGGTACGGGAACAGATTTAAAAGCCTCGTGCGCAGCTAGCGTACTACTGCAGGGAACAGAGCCGCGCTCTGCATTCTTGTGACACCGCTAGTGGGCACAGGGACCCCACTAGCGGTGATGGTAGCACTCGCGGGAGGCATTCTTGTGACACCACTAGTGGGCACAGGGACCCCGCTAGCGGTGATGGTAGCGATCGCACTCACGGGGGGGCACATTTGACACCGCTAGTGGGCAAAGGGACCCCGCTAGCGGTGAAGGTAGCGATCTCGCTCGCGGGGGGGGGGGGGGCACATTTGACACAGCTAGTGGGCACAGGGACCCCGCTCGTGGGGTGGGGGGGGGTGGCGGGGGGGACAGGCGGTAATACAGTGATACCGTGATAATAAAAAAAAATATTGTGATATTAATTTTAGGCCATACCACCCCGCACTAACACAGACTAAATACAGGAACAAGCCTGTATCAGGAACCAATCATGGAGGAAAATGCAAAGACAACCAGGTCTGAATACAGGTCAATATTAAGGTCAGGCCCTAATCTAGAGGATGCCAAAATACAGACAGAATATAGGTACAGGATTACACAGAAACAGGTGTGAACACAAATCGAAATACAGTTTCACATAACAG
This sequence comes from Hyla sarda, assembly GCF_029499605.1. Lineage (NCBI taxonomy): Eukaryota > Metazoa > Chordata > Amphibia > Anura > Hylidae > Hyla > Hyla sarda. Next base: position 117,277,405 of record NC_079194.1, on the reverse strand, counting down.
ATACAAAACGGTACAAAACTAAACTGACCTAAGCACAGTTAGATCACTAACAAACATGACTAAGCTAAACAATACAGAAACTGATCAAAATAACAGAGCCAAGGCTAACACAAAGTGAACAAAAACAAACAGGATTAAAACCAGAGCCAAGCTGAAATCAAGAGCACAGCTAGAAGGCTAAGGAGGAATCAGATACTCTTTCTTAGCGGCTGATTGGCCCAGGCCTCTAATTCGTACCTGAACCTGAGACATGGACAGCCTGGTCAGGTGAGATTGTTACAATATCTTGTTGATATGCCCTATAAGTCTAGTGTAGACAGACCACTTAAAGTGTTGATACATTTAAGACCCCTAAAAAGTCCTAGATAAGTGATACAATTAAATTTATGTAGACTGCTGGAACCCAGATTTATCACGACAATTGAAGGAGGCATGGGAGAGCCCATGATGCAAAGTTATATTCTATATAATATGCTTTTATTAACTCTGTGTACCACTTTGTCCTGTTTACATTCAAGGGACCAACACCCAGAGTTACTCTAATGCAAGTCCTTTTACTTTACTGTATCCACTGACCTTTCCCAGCATTCCATGTGGCCAGAGACAATATGTCATAATTCCCATCAGCTCCAGAGGAGCGTGGCTATCCTGCAGTGTGTGAGTGGATAACAATCCCTTCCACCCTGTTATCTGCCCAACCACTGCAGCAGAGCCATGCCCTCCTGGAGACCATGTGACATATGACATATTGTCTCTGGCATACCCATGGAAAATAAAAAAAGACTTGCACTACAGGGCTTCCAGGTGTGGGTCCCATGCATGAAAACCAGACTAAACAGCCCACAGAGGTAACAGAAGCATGTTGCACTGTATAATAATTTTGAATCATGGGCTAAAATACTGGAAGAAAAGAATCTTGGAATATCTCTTGGAATTTCCTTTAAGCAGAGAAAAGATAGCTGTATTCATTTTTACGTAATAAGAAAAAGTTCCTGTCCCTAAATTTGAGACAGGAAACCTAATAAACTTCTTGACCCAATTGACATTTCTAGGAGACCCAATAATTAAAGAAGATCTCTGGTGAAAATGAACTTATCCACAGTGCATGCTGCAGCCGGAAAAGACAGTACAGCCGGAGTACAGCACTCGGGCATTATCGGTGCTCCTATAGAAATGAATGTAGCATGTGCTGTCTACTGGTAGATAACACACGCTCCTCACTGAGAGAGCTGGGTTCCAGTCCCAGAGATCAATCGGACCCCTGCAGACCCCTGCGATCAGCTACTCATTCCTTATCCTGTGGATAGGATTTTGCCGAAGTTCTCCTTTAAAAATGCTCTATACAAACAACATGTTAGCGTAATAATGTAATGTTTTGTTGAAGCTCCCATTTCTTTGTAGAACAATGATAAGGGTTGCTAAAACCCATCCATTTTACTGTCTTAACTTATGTCTCACTTATGCTTCAATTTTGCCATTCAACATTTTCATGTTCTCTCTGATGGTGGTGGAAAGAGGGTAAAAAGCATCAAAGACAGAAGTGAGCAAGCCTTTATATAAAAGAAAAAAGGCTTATGTAAGTGATCATGTTGATCATGTGAAGCCATTTGATAACACATGGTTGTCTGACTCCTTTTCCTTTTTAAATCATTATGATAACAGAAATCACCCTAATAGCTCTGATCAAAAGTATACGTTTCATTTGAAAGTTTAGCCTTACACACACACACACACACACAGTGACACACAGGTTAAAATGGCAATTAATGGTTAATTTTCCATACCTATGTCTTTTTACATTGCAATTTGTGTTTGTGTATAAATAGTCAATGAGTTTAATAGCTCTTATGTGGATGCACTGAGCAGGCTAGATACTGAGCCATGAGGAGCAGAATAAAAATGTCCAAAGACCTGTGTAACAAGATGAAAAAGAGTATAATAAGATATACAAAGCATTTAAAATGCCAGTCAGTACTGTTCAATCACTTATTAAAGGAGATATCCAGTGGTGAAAACCTTATCCCCTATCCTAAGGATAGGGGATGAGTTTCAGATTGCGGGGGGTGCGACCACTGGGGCCTCGACAGCCCGCGGGAAGGGGCATGTTGACCACCGCACGAAGCAGCGGCTGACACGCCCCCTCAATACAACTCTATTGCAGAGCAATATGGGGGATCGCAGGATGGGGGATAAGTTTTTCACCACTGGACTACCCCTTTAACAAGCTAGAAATTCAGGGATCTCTTACTATCCTAAAGGGAATCTAAGTTGCATTCTTCTGCACGAAAGCTGCGCATGGGATACTCTTGGACTTTCCAGTGCAACAATGACCCCAAGCAGAAGGCCATGCTGACCCTCCAATGATAACTGCAGAAAATGCTAAAGATTATGGAGTGGCCATTACAGTCTCAGATGCTAATCTAAAGGAGCCTCATAGACAATGATTACAAATGACTGCATGCTGGCGCTGATGCTAATGTGGTAATCCACAGTATTAGAGGGAAACTGACAGATGAATCAACCCTACTAACCTATATATACAGGTTATTAGTGTTGGTGATCCCAAGTAAAACTACTGTATGTGTAATGTCCGTTTATCTGTATTTTCTATTTTCTGCTTTAGGTCCTGTTCAGACATTAGGTTTGTGTCTGAACAGTTTCTGTGTTCTCCCTGGTTTGAGTAGTTAATGCTTCCAGCCTATGGGATCCCGGGTGTGATTATTTAGACCCTAGCTCTGCTGGAACTCTCTGCTGATAATTAGACCTGTACTCTGACCATATCTTGTTTTTGATTCACTTTAGCTTTTGTCTTTCTGAAGACATTTCCTGAGTGTGAACCATGGTTTACTGTCCTGTTTGATATATGGATTTTAGCTTGCCTTGTTTGAATACTTTGTTGGGTTATTGTATTCCCGTTGAGTTCCTGACTTGTTCCCCGACTTTGTACAGTTCCGTTTGTTTTGTTGACTTCGACGTCCATGCACTTTAGCGCAAGGAAGGGACCAGCTCCAAGTTGTCGATCCATTGTTTGGGGTGGATGGGCAAGTATGACAGTATGTATTCATTATTCCAATCCGTTTATTCGTTTCCGAGATATAGCAAAATCTGGGTTTAAAGACTATTTGCATCTCTGTTTAAAGCAAAACTGTCAGCCTGTTCACCCACACTAAACCCAATACACTGGGTTCTAGTGTAGGTGAACAGGATTCCATAGAGGAGTCACTTACCTTAATTGGTCCAGTAGGTCCTGAGATATCATCTTCAGAAGTTCATCAGCCTCGCAGGGGGCCCTTGCTTTATTTGGTCCGGGGGTTGTCAGTCCGCCCCTGTATGTAAAATAATTAAGGTTTTCATTTAAATGCAAGGGTTGTACGTTGAATGTATACATTTATGGAGTTCACATGCACTGGTTTCTATCATGTTACTGTACAGCCAACGCTCTAATACCCTAAGCAGGGGTTCATCCATTTAGGTGGTCCCCAGGTTTCCTTCTAGAGCCATAGCATCTCACATTATAAAATGATTGTGAAGTTACTAGTCATGCACAGAAAAGCTCTCTCTGTCCATGTTAGAGCAAATGTAAAATAATTTGATGGCAAACTTTTGGACTATAGGGTGACCAGACCATTTAGAGGTATTCAAAACTTTTTGCACACAGGAACTGTGTATGTGGGAGGTTTGTTGTAGACATGCAGGAATTCACATACTCCTCACACCTGCAGAACATTTACATAGAAAAGAGATTGCATTCTCTATCTGTTTAGCCTTTTAGTGATATAAACAAGGAAGGAGGGGGGCAAACATACTCCACCTTCTGTATGTCCACTATGATAAATAGGCATGAGAGTAAAACACACTCATTCCATTAGAATCAGATGGCAATGATAGCTTAATGACTCCCCTGACAGATGATATCATGGATGAGAAGGATGGGGCAGTTGGATTTCAACATGCCTGATGCTTTTGTTCTTAGGAAGATAAGTCACCATTGGTGTCTGGCAGCAGTTTAACCCCTCCCCTATTGAAAACACATACACAGTTGCTGACCATGCATGTGTATGGGGGGAATTAGAAAATGTATGTAAAATTACACTATATTCATTTATATCTGGCACATCTCATTCCATTGTCCCTTTACTCAAAAGGGATTTCCCATCTTATAAAGTTGTCCTCTATCCTCAGATATAAGATAACTATCTGATCGCTGAGGTACTGACTTTTGGAGTCCGGGTGATCTCGGAAACGGGGGCACAAGTCTCAGGTTAAATTAAGTGGCGGGTCATACATGTTTGCCACCGATTCATTCATTCTGTATGGTGGCCATGGAGACAGTCAGATGCTGTACTCTGCTTTCTCTTGTGACTCCTATAGAGACTGAAGAGAATTATTGCCTGGAATTACTTTCAATCATTTTTTTTTTATGGAAAAAAACGTTATGCCTTTATGGGGATATATATAATAACTAATATCAGTAAAAGTTTATCTAATCACTGAAACTGAGTACTTGACATTGGGAGGATATACACATCAGATATTACAATTTGTGCTTCGGTATTGCTATTGACCTCTATTGTACTTGACAGTTGTGTTGGCTTTAGGAAAAGATCAAAAACAAGATAAGTGTTTGTCTCAGAAGTAAGCTGCATAGACAAGTGTAGTGAAAAGATATGTATAATGAGTAGCAGCCGAGACGTCAAACAAAGCAGTTTTCAGTAAACAAGACTTCAACGGATTGTAGCTTGAACTGATCTAAAAGTCAAACAGACCTTAAGGTGATTGTGCTGTGTTGAACAGGTAGCCAAGAAAGGGCATGAGCTATGTTTTCTAGTCCTCAGATCACAGGCTCAGTAGAAAAATAAGGCTGAGCACAGAAAAAGGAAGCCCTGTAGTGGAGAGTATCGGAGCGGAGGGGCACATGACAGGGGAAGACTGGGCTGGACATATGGTAGGGACGTTACGTAAGGGGAGGAGTTAGGAGGGGGTTTAAGAGGGAGGGGGTTGGGTCAGGGGTCAGTCGGCGCAAGGCCAGCGAAGTTGGCAGAAGAAGCTCCCATACCTGATGGCGGATCTTGAGGCCTTGCTGGGAAGACTGTGGGACGAGGCGCTCCGTTGGGGTCCGGGATGGTTGGGGTCCCAGGTCCCTGCGTTGGCCGGTCCTGCTGCTGCTGGGTCCGGTCAGAGTCCCCGTGTCAGCGGGCGGCACTCCCGTCCTCCTGCTCGCCTGAGTCCGGATGCTGCTCCTGGTCCCAGACACCGCCAGGTGAGTCCCTCTGCGCTCCATGCGGCTGCCTCTACCCGGCGCTCCGGCGCTTCGGGTGGGGGTAGGTCTGGGGGGGTCTTCCCGCAGGCAGTGTGGGTCCGAGGATGGTGGGGACCGGCATGCTGCCGCAGCGGTCCCTGCACCACGTAGAGAGCTGGTGTCGGCGGCCCGCCCCAGTAGTAAGGGCTCCCGGGAGGGGCGGGCTCTGCGGATCCCTGCAGCTCATGCATCGGCTGCCCCCGCTCCACGGCAGTCGGCTGGGAGGAGGCGCTCGTCTGGCCTGTATGAGCGGCAGGCCAGGGAGCTGAATGACGCCGGGGATCCGGGGGCCGGCGGTTTAGAGATGGTGGCCGGGTGGAAGATTCTTTGTACGGGGGGGGGGGGAGATGCTAGCCCCGCCCCCAGTGACGTCAGCGGTTCGGATGAAATGTTGCTGGACGACGGGGGTGCTCTGCCCCTTCCTGCTGTGGCTAGTGTGGCGGATCCAGGAGCCAGAGATGTGACTGCGGCTGCTGCTGGTGTGGCAGGGTGCTCTGCTGCTGGACTGTCTGCTTCTGCTGGGGCCTCTACGGTTGGGACGGCTGCAGCTCCTCCTTCCAGATTGCTGGATGCTTCTTCTGCTGGATCTGCGGCTGCGGGCGGGCTCCGCCTGGTCCCTGCTGTTCCTGCAACAAGTCAAGCCAGGGATGTCCGGAATCGGCCTTCTGCGGGTGCGACGGCTGCTGGGTCGGTGGCAGCCAGTGGGTGCGGTGAGTGTGACAGTTTTTCCGGGGTTCCGGTGGGTGGGGAGTTGGGTGGTGGTTTGGCGGGGATGCAAACTTTTCTTGCGGGGATGCAGGCTCTTTTGCGCAGTAGTGGGCTCGGCGGAAGTGGGTCCCCTGTGGCGGTGTGGGAGGTACCTGGTGGGGGGCCTGTGGTTGCTAGTGCAGGGGCAGTGGTGCCGGAGTTGGGGGGTGGCTCGGGGCCTTCTGGGGGAGTCTGGCGGTTGGAGTGCAGGGTGTGCAGCAGGTCGCGGGGAGTGTGGCAGGGCCTGCGGGGATGGGGTCCCAGGCGCCTGCCGTGGTGCCGGCGGCTGGCAGTGGTTCGGAGCCTGTGGCGGATGTCCACTTGGCAGATTCCGCCCACGGGGAGGTTTATGTTTGTTTTGAGGGCCCGTTGGGGTGCATTTGAAAGCGAAGGTGCGCGAAAAGCTCTGGTGGAGGGAGTATGTGGAGATTTTTTCACTGCTTCCGCTGGAAAAATTCAATTTAGCCTAGGTGAAGCCGGATGAGGGGAAGAAGAAGGAGGAAGAAGAGGAACGCCGGCAGTATCGGCTGATACTGCGGACGTTTTCTAACTGGCTGCAAGCCTTTGCGATTTTGGTGAGTGTGGTGGGGGAGATGAGTCCGGAACATTGTTCCGGTCTCATTTGTTACTTGGATTCCATAGGGGAAGCGTATAGGATATACGGGGGCACGGCGAGGCTCCGTTATGATGAACAGTTCTGACAACGGATGGCTGTTCGTCCATTCTTACGCTGGGATCATAAAGATATCGGCTTGCGGATGCAGCTGATGGCGGCGCCGCGGGGAACGGGAGCGGGACTGCAGTCCTTCCAGGAGGGGGGCGGCGGCTCTGGTACAGGGCGGCCGGCATCTTCTGGGAAAGAAGTATGTTGGCAGTTCAACGACGGTAGTTGCAAGTTTGGTGGGGAATGCTGATTCAAACATGAGTGCTCTGGTTGTGGGGGCGCCCATGGGTTGTCTCAGTGTTTCCGGAAAGGTAAGGGTAGGGGAGGGGGTGCTGACCAAAAGGGGGGCGACGCCGGTGAGGGTGGGAAGGATGGGTCCTTTTTTAGACCTCTATTCAAATAGGGTGGTGGCTCAGCTGCTGCGAGCGGGGTTTTCTGACGGGTTTCGAATCCCTAGTGTAGTAGTGGGGCCATTTGGGGGTGTGGTGCGCAATCTGGTGTCGGCGGCGACTCAGCCGGGATTGGTGAGGGAGAAGTTGTTGAAGGAGGTGGCGTTAGGGAGGATGGCCAGGCCATTTGAGTCCCTGCCGTTACGGGACCTGAGGATTTCTCCGTTGGGTCTGGTGCCCAAAAAGGAGCAGAACAAGTTTCGGCTCATTCACCACCTGTCACATCCTGCGGGAGGATCGGTGAATGACGGTATAGATCCGGCATTGTGTGCTGTGTCTTATACCTCTTCTGAATTCGAGTAGAAAAACAGACATGGTGCACATCTACAATCTTGTATAATGATCTGATTGCTTCTCAGCATAATATCAAAAACTAACAGGTTGTTAGTATACATATTTGATCAAAAAGAACAAGCCCACTCGCCACGTCAAGGCCACCTATTTAGAGTGGGTCCCTAACGTCCCTATCATAAAATGGCGTAGCACTGGGCGGCGACCACCAACGCCGCGACACCAGTGCCCACGGGGGGGAAACGACCCACTGGCAGAGTGGCCCCAATGCCACTCAAACCAGTCTATGGGCCGCACCTCCCCGCAGACACGGCGCCACGGCAGCAACAGACGCCGCACAGCACCACACCAGTGTGAACAAGGTGTAATGGCTCACTTACCATGCTCTCCCAGTCAGACTGGGAGGCTGCTAGGAAAGAAATGGCCCTTGTGTAGCTAAATACTACTATATAGGGTTGGGCTGAAGGGGTGGGGAAGAGTGCAGCACATGTTGTAACAAAAATAAAAGGAGGGGATAGAAATCACAGTGTGAATTCGGGTAGAAAAACAGACATGGTGCACATCTGCAATCTTGTATAATGATCTGATTGCTTCTCAGCATAATATCAAAAGCTAACAGGTAGTTAGTATACATTTTTGATCAAAAAGTACAAGCCCACTCGCCACGTCAAGGCCACCTATTTAGAGTGGGTCCCTAACGTCCCTAGCATAAAATGGCGCAGCACCGGGCGGCGACCACCACCGCCGTGACACCAATGCCCACAGGGGGGAACGACCCACCGGCAGAGCGGCCCCAATGCTACCCAAACCAGTCTATGGGCCGCACCCCCCCCCCCCCCCCCCCGCAGACACGGGGCCACGGCAGCAACGGACACCGCACAGCACCACACCAGTGTGAACAAGGTGTAATAGCTCACTTACCATGCTCTCCCAGTCAGACTGGGAGGCTGCTAGGAAAGAAATTGCCCATGTGTAGCTAACTACACTTATATAGGGTTGGGCTGAGGGGGTGGGGAAGAGTGCAGCACATGTTGAAACACAAAAAAAAAAAAAAAAAAAAGGAGGGGATAGAAATCACAGTGTGAATTCGGGTACAAATAGGGACGTTAGGGACCCACTCTAAATAGGTGGCCTTGACTTGGCGAGTGGGCTTGTACTTTTTGATCAAATATGTATACTAACAACTGTTAGTTTTTGATATTATGCTGAGAAGCAATCAGATCATTATACAAGATTGTAGATGTGCACCATGTCTGTATTCTACCCGAATTCACACTGTGTTTTCTATCCCCTCCTTTTTTTTTTTGTTTCAACATGTGCTGCACTCTTCCCCACCCCCTCAGCCCAACCCTATATAGTAGTATTTAGCTACACAAGGGCCATTTCTTTCCTAGCAGCCTCCTAGTCTGACTGGGAGAGCATGGTAAGTGAGCCATTACACCTTGTTCACACTGGTGTGGTGCTGTGCGGCGTCTGTTGCTGCCGTGGCGCCGTGTCTGCGGGGAGGTGCGGCCCATAGACTGGTTTGAGTGGCATTGGGGCCGCTCTGCCAGTGGGTCGTTTCCCCCCCGTGGGCACTGGTGTCGCGGCGGTGGTGGTCGCCGCCCAGTGCTACGCCATTTTATGATAGGGACGTTAGGGACCCACTCTAAATAGGTGGCCTTGACGTGGCGAGTGGGCTTGTACTTTTTGATCAAATATGTATACTAACAACCTGTTAGTTTTTGATATTATGCTGAGAAGCAATCAGATCATTATACAAGATTGTAGATGTGCACCATGTCTGTTTTCTACCCGAATTTATACCTCTTTTGATGCGGCCTTGGTTTGGGTACGGCGGTATGGGCGTGGGGCCCTCCTTGCTAAGACTGATGTGGAGGCGGCGTTTCGTTTGTTGACGGTCCATCTGGATAGTTTTTCTTTGTTGGGGTGTTGTTGTGAGGGGCAGTATTTAGATGATCTTTGTTTACCGATGGGCTGTCATCATTTTCTGCGCTTGTCGGCGGACTTGTGGGAGGACTTGAGTGTGTGGGTTTTTGGAACAGTATAACGGGAGGTCCATGGTTATGGACCGTCCTATATCTAGTCAGGACTTGGAACTGATGCGGCAGGGGGTTGTGGATTTGGGGCGTACCTCGGGGGGCAGTGGTGTGTGGGGCAGTGGCCGGAGGCTTGGAAGGAGGCGGGGTTGGTTCGCAATCTGGCGTTTTTGGAGTTGTTTCCTATTATTGTGGCGGTGGAAATTTGGGGCCCGCATTTTAGTAACAAGAGAGTTTTCGTTGCGACAATTTGGGGGTGGTGCAGGCGGTTAATGCTCAGACGGCGAATTCGCCGCCGGTGGTGCGCCTGTTGCGGCAGTTGGTTTTGAGGGGTTTGCAATTAAATTCGCAGTTTGTTGCTTCTCATGTTCCGGGGGTGGAGAACTCTATGGCTGACGCTCTCTCTCGTTTGCAGTGGGAGAGTTTTCGGGAGCTGGGGGATTCCGTGTCCGGACTGGCTATGGAAGCTGGTGTGACGGTGGCGTTGGGTTTGGTTGGCCGGTCTGTGAGTAGGGCTACATGGATGGCCTACAGCAGGTGGTGGTTGGAGTGGGAATTTTTGACAGGCCGATTGGGGAGTTTGACGTCAGTGGGGGATTGGGAGGCGGCTCTGCTGTTTTACGTCGGCCGGGCTTTTTGTGAAGGGGTTTCACCTGCCAGTATGGGCCGACGGCTGTCGGCACTGGTTTTTTGGTTCAAGGCCAAGGGTTTGCCGGATGTCACTAAGTTGTTATTGGTGCGTCAGGCGGTGCGGGGGTTCCGGAAGGGGGCTAGCTTGAGGAATTCTCGGAGGCCGGTGTCTTTTTCCTTGCTGGCTCGGCTGAGGGAGGCGCTGGGGTCCGTCTGTTTTTCGAGATATGAGGCGGTTTTATTTCGGTTGGCTTTTTCGTTGGCCTTTTTTGGGGCGTTTCAGATTTCGGAGCTGGTGGCTCTGAGTAGGATGGTGGTTGGGGGTCTTATGGTGGGTGATGTGAGTTTGGGGTCTGGAGGTTTGGAATGTGTGGTTCGTCGCTCTAAGACGGACACGCTGGGTAGAGGGGTTGTGGTGCGGCTGGCGCCTTTGGGGGGGTCTGCGATGTGCCCGGTGACGTGTTTTCGGGTCTTCTGGGGTATGCGCCCGGGGGCGGATGGGCCCTTGTTGGTCCATGGGGATGGGACCTTTTTATCGCGTTATCAGTTTGTCAGGGTTTTTCGTTTGTTTATGTCGGCGCTGGGGAGGGTGCCCCCGAGGATTTTTGTTCGCACTCTTTTTGGATTGGTGTTGCTACTGAGGCGGCTAGGTGGGGTTTGCATGCTGACGTCATCAAGCATATTGGGAGGTGGGAGTCGGACCGGTTCCGGGTTTATGTTCGGCCGCAGTTGTTGTGATGATGAGGTGTGTGGTGTTGCCGTATTGCCTGTGTTTTCTTTCTGTTTCTTTCAGGTGCCGGTCCATGTCTCATCTGGATTGTCGGCTATTCCTACGTGGTCAGAGGGGGAGTTCGGGCTGAGGTGCGCCCGGATGGACGGCAGCTGGGGTTTTCAAGAACGGCGGCATTCGTGGGCTTGTTGGGTAAAGGGAGGCTGCAGTGGCCTGGGTTGCTGCCTCACATTCAGTTTTATGTTGGGATGGATAGGGCCCCTAATGTCCTTGTAGTGCATGCGGGGGGAAATGACCAGGGGGTCAGGAGGTCGAGGGATCTCTTGCGGGACATCAAGGTTGATTTGTTGAGACTGTGGGCCAGGCCAGCGAAGTTCCCGCCCACCCGCCCTTGTAACAGGCTTGGGTACTTCTTGTCGCGGCAGCAGTAGCGGGAGAAGGATTTGGAGGCAGGAGTGGCAATTTTGGTGGTTTGAGAAGGTGTTGGTGGAGGAGGCTGGGGATGGTACTCAGCCTGGAGAGGATTGGGCCTCTGAAATGGTGTCCCTAGGTCTGGTGCCTTACGGCTAGGGGCAAATGTAGGAGGCTTGGCACATTGGTTCACTTGGGGTTAAAGGGGGACGTTGCCTCCAGATCTCTCAGCCTCTGTAGGGTGGTTATGTTTTATGGTTTTTGTATGATGTTCATACAATATGTTATGACAATGTTTAAATTGTTCAATGTTAATAAATATGGTCTGCTGTGACCTTTTGTACCACTAACCGATGTCAGTCGTTATTGGGATTTTGGGGTGGGGCAAAAGGTAAGCAGCTAGGATATCCCCTAGTCATGAATAAAAAAGTGTCCTTGAATGAAATAGAGGGATAAATAGAGTGACAGGAAATATGACCAGTTTCTCAAATTGGGTGGTCACCTCAGCAAAATCAGCTGGTGGAGACACAGATATTACGTCTTGATGGACCTCATAATAACTTTAGCACTGCAGTGTTATAATACAGATTATATAAAAGCAAGGGTAAAATAGATATGTAGATAAGACGGCACTACCCACAAATTGTAGCATTGTCCTTAAAATGGAGAAGGGGTTAATCCAGGGTAGCAGAAGCCAAACTATATAGATAGGTGCTCTGCAGCAATATTCCAAATAGGGAAGTGAAGAAGTGGCACTCACCACTATAGTGGAATCTGCTACTTCATTTATTATAGGGAAAAGAGGAGTACACACACAGCTCTAAAAAAAAAAAAAAAAAAAAGGAAGTATGTTTTTTTTTCAATTTCCCCCAATGTCCCTGCAGGATGTTGTTTTTTAAAAGAGGCTGGAGTGCAGCCTGATGAAGCACCAAGCGGCGTGATACGGTCCGTGGCCAGCGTCTGAACTCCCCCAGTACCATCTACCGCCTCCTCGCTCCCATCCGAAGAGGACGTTTGAAACGTTACCGGAACTTGATGACATGGGGTGAGTGCTCAGGTTCATTTTCTTTATGTGCATATATTTCTACGGAGCTTGATTTCTACGTGAGCACCATCTGTATTGTTCTCTTAGCGATTTACTATTGCTTCCATTGTGACGTTGACACACATTAGTATATGCAGCATTGCAGTCTCCGTTTTTATCTTGTCTTTGAACTGTTGCCTCTTTAAACTCTCTTTACATAGTCCGACTATTAGGCAAATCATAATTGCTATAAGCAGTCATTGCCAATATTTAGTCCATGTAAAAGGGATAACGATCACCTAATTTGTTGGCTGGTTGAATCTTTCATGCAGAAATTTAAATTATCAATCATCACTATCCTATGTAAATCAGCCCATGAAAGTTCCCATGTTTCTGCATTGTCTGCTTGACATATTCACCAGGAAAGCTTCGAGAGATTATGCCAAACATATATGCCCCTATTAAATGGACAGTGTGCTTTTGCCCTCTGTTGGGCTGGTGTATGCCAGTATACAATTTTTTTCAACTGTATGGAATAACGTAGTCTGTTGCACAATTCCACATAGTGGCATCCTGCAAAATAAAAAAAATTATATATATATATATATATATATATATATATATATACACACACACACACACACACACACACATATACAGTGGGGCACCAATTGTGCAAGTTCTCCCACTTAAAAAGATGAGAGGCCTGTAATTTTCATCATAGGTATACCTCAACTATGAGCAACATAATGAGAAAAAAATCCATAAAATCACATTGTCTGATTTTTAAAGTCTTTATTTGCAAATTATGGTGGAAAATAAGTATTTGGTCAATAGCAAAGGTTAATCTCAATACTTTGTTATATACCCTTTCTTGGCAATGACAGAGGTCAAACGTTTTCTGTAAGTCTTCACGAGGTTTTCACACACTGGCTGGTATTTTGGCCCATGGTCCATGCAGATCTCCTCTAGAGTAGTGATGTTTTGGGGCTGTCGCTGAGCCACATGGACTTTCAACTCCGTCCAAAGGTTATCTATGGGGTTGAGATCTGGAGACTGGCAAGGCCACTCCAGGACCTTGAAATGCAACTCCTTCGTTGCCCGGGCGGTGTGTTTGGGATCATTGTCATGCTGAATGACCCAGCCACCTTTCATCTTCATTGCCCTTGCTAATGGAAGGCGTTTTTCACTCAAAATTTCACAATACATGGCCCCATTCATTCTTTCCTTTACATGGATCAGTCGTCCTGGTCCCTTTGCTGAAAAACAGCCCCAAAGCATGATGTTTCTACCCCCATGCTTCACAGTAGGTATGGTGTTCTTTGGATGCAACTCAGCATTCTTTCTCCTCCAAATAGGACAAGTTGAGTTTATACCAAACAGTTCTACTTTGGTTTCATCTGACCATATGACATTCTTCCAATCCTCTTCTGGATTATCCAAATGCTCTCCATCAAACATCAGACGGGCCCGGACGTGTACTGGATTAAGCAGGAGGACACGTCTGGCACTGCTTGATTTTGGGTCCCTGGCGGCATAGTGGTTACTGATGGTAGCCTTTGTTACTTTGGTCCCAGCTCTCTGCAGGTCATTCACTAGGTCCCCCCGTGTGGTTCTCGTATTTTTGCTAACTGTTCTTGTGATCATTTTGACACCACCGGGTGAGATCTTGCATGGAACCCCAGATCAAGGGAGATTATCAGTGGTCTTGCATGTCTTCCATTTTCCAATAATTGCTCCCACAGTTAATTTCTTCACACCAAGCTGCTTGTCTATTGCAGATCCAGTCTTCCCATCCTGGTGGAGGTCAATTTTGTTTCTGGTGTCCTTTTACAGCTCTTTGGTCTTGGCCATAGTGGAGTTTGGAGTGTGAGTGTTTGAGGTTGTGGACAGGTGTCTTTTATACTGATTACAAGTTTAAAAAGGTGCCATTAATACAGGTAAAGAGTGGAGGGCAGAGGAGACTCTTAAAAAAGAAGTTACAGGTCTTTCCGAGCCAGAAATCTTGCTTGTTTGTAGGTGACCAAATACTTTTAACCGAGGAATTTACCAATTAATCCATTAGAAATCCTACAATGTGATTTCCTGTATTCTTTCCCCCATTCTGTCTCTCATAGTTGAGGTATACCTATGATAAAAATTACAGGCCTCTCTCATCTTTTAAAGTGAAAGAACTTGCACAATTGGTGGCTGAATAGAAACTTCTTTGCCCCACTATATATATATATATATATATATATATATATATATATATATATATATATATATATATATATATTATATAACAGATAACATGGGAGAAAAACCTTGACATGGAGGTTTTTAAATGGAGAGCTGGATCCTGCTTACATCCGTCTAGAGTCTTTATGAACTGCAAAGAGTGAGTGTGTTAAGATCCTATCCGAAATGAGGCCCGTGTTAAGGTCCCATCTGAAATGAGACCCCCTCCGCGTGGTGGATAAGGGACACGTTTTGATCAAAAAGTGCACTATGAGCCTTAATTTTACTTTTGCGATCAAATATAGGTTGCTGCTTCATAGTTCTTTTTGGTTACAGTTACATAATAGAATATTATGAAAATGCTGTGATTGCCCAGTGCAAATAAAGTGGGTCATCTAAAATCCTTATTCCGATTGTTCCACGTCCTTTTTTCTCCTATAGTTTTGGTTGTGTGATGAGACCTTTAATGAAAACCAGAGTTGAAAGTATTCACACATCCAACCTTCAGTAGAAAACAAAACAACTCTGTTCTACAGTTCTCTGGTTAGAGGACAGTGTATTTTAGCTTGCAGCAGCACACTAACATGGGGTAATACGAGGACACTGAGTGTTGTGAGGTCACAAACAGCGAACAGGAGAAATATAAGGAGATCTGTAAACTCTTTTTCCTTTTGACTTAAAGTTTGCACTGAGGATTAGGATGCAGTTGTCCACCCATGGATACATGATTATCAGTTAAAAAAAAGGAAAAAAATGTTCCATATTGTAAATGTGCATTAAGTACCCGCTTAGTAGGAACTGACAAAACTTGCTGTTGTCAACAAAGTAATGGCCAGTAACTGTGTGCTTATTCCCAGCTGTGTGACATCTTGGCACCTCTCCGACAGTGTGTGTAAACTTGCAGCCTCAATAACATAAGAAATACTTTACAAACAAGAAGGAATTAAAAGAGCCATCTGGGTTTTCATAGATTTTGAGGTTATTTCTGAATGTTATTTATTGTGAAATGTTCTCAAAGAAAAAAATTGAAAACCAAAACGGCAAAAGTTGTCATCCTAGATTTTTAGCCAAAGAAAGAAAAACAAACTGTGCTCTGAAATGTACATGAGGAAAGCAGGAACAGCTGCTGCCAATAATAACAAGCAAAAGGTAAAACAGCAGTCGTAAAATTTTATGGATTGCTCTTAAATAAGTTTAGTATAAGTTTTACATTTATTTAGATGTGTGGGTTCACGTCGGGAGAACCAATGCACATGTACTAATGAAAGTATAAATGGGAATTTCCTATTCAACATATTATCAGAATGGCTGCCTTGGCAATAAAAGAATAATAAAGCTCCTCCGACCCAATAGAATTTTCAGTAACAGGGCCCCAAACCACCTTGTGCCAATTATTTTACTGGTGAATTCTTATATGGCAAAGAGTTTTCTGGATTCCCTAAGGCAACAGTTCCCAGGTGTGTATGCTACCTATGCACATCCTACATCTACGCCCTTGTTTGGCAAACATGACTAGTCAGATAATAGTTTTGGGAAGCCAGAGCAATTAACATTGATAGGAATGTCCATGTCGGTAAATAGAGAACAGGACCTGTTATTGTTTTGTGTATGGCATCTAGGTTTTTATTGTGGTTGGACTAGATGACCTATCACAAGACAGGGATAGACACAGGTTGTGCATGGGGGATACTGCTACATGTTTCAATTTAACTGCTCCCGTGTTAGTTTCTTATTGCACTTGCATCAGTCATATTTTCTTCATACATTACCATGCTGCTCTTCTCTGCACTACTAACTGCTAAAGTCCATCACAGACTGTGTGTAACTCATACTAGCAAGTAAAACTGGTCAAATGCATATACTGCATGATTTGCCCAAACGTAGGTCCTCAAGGAAAACTCGTCGGTGCGTTTTCAACTCCAACACTTAAAGGGGTACTCCGGCGCTTAGACATCCCGCCGCTGGGGACCCCAGTGATCTTGTACGCCACACCCCGTTTATAATCAGTCCCCGGAACGTGTTCGCTCCAGGTCTGATTACCAGCGACCACAGGGCCGGTGGTGTGTGACGTCACGTCCCTGCCCCCGTGTGACGTCACGCTCCGGCCCTCAATGCAAGCGTATGGGAGGGGGCGTGACAGCTGCCACGCCCCCTCCCATAGGCTTGCATTGAGGGGGCGGAGCATGACATAACACGGGGCGGGGCCTTGATGTCACAACGCTCCGGCCCTGTGATCGACAGTAATCAGACCCGGAGCGAACACGCTCCGGGGACTGATTATAAACGGGGTGTCGCGTGCAAGATCACGGGGGTCCCCAGCGGCGGGACCCCCGCGATCAGGCATCTTATCCCCTATCCTTTGGATAGGGGATAAGATGTCTAAGCACTGGAGTACCCCTTTAAAATTCCACATTTTAACTAATTTATTTATTAAGTCATTCATTCAGTATTTTAATAATTTATGACCAGTATACAACATAGCATTTTTGTTGCCTTTGTCCTGTTACAAGTCAATTGATTCTTTGATCATGTGGTCCATAGGTTTCTCATGACAATATAAGAAAACGCAACACACATTTATACGTCACGTCCCTGCCCCCGTGTGACGTCACGCTCCGGCCCTCAATGCAAGCGTATGGGAGGGGGCATGACAGCTGTCACGCCCCCTCCCATAGGCTTGCATTGAGGGGGCGGAGCATGACATAACACGGGGCGGAGCCTTGATGTCACAACGCTCCGGCCCTGTGATCGACAGTAATCAGACCCGGAGCGAACACACTCCGGGGACTGATTATAAACGGGGTGTCGCGTGCAAGATCACGGGGGTCCCCAGCGGCGGGACCCCCGCGATCAGGCATCTTATACCCTATCCTTTGGATAGGTGATAAGATGTCTAAGCACTGGAGTACCCCTTTAAAATTCCACATTTTAACTAATTTATTTATTAAGTCATTCATTCAGTATTTTAATAATTTATGACCAGTATACAACATAGCATTTTTGTTGCCTTTGTCCTGTTACAAGTCAATTGATTCTTTGATCATGTGGTCCATAGGTTTCTCATGACAATATAAGAAAACGCAACACACATTTATACATGCTCTTTATTCTGGCAGGCAAAAAAACCTTATGAAGTTCTATGGAAAAAAAATGTTACAAACTGAATGAAAAAACACCAGTTTTGAAAAACTAACACTGACCTAAAGACCTCAAAGTAGGGAAAATGGCATAAAGTTAAAATATTGTAGGTATAGCTAACAGCCTACAGCCTTTTTTTTTTACCCTATAATAAGCTATGTATTTTTTCATGCATTTTTTGGGAGAAAAATGTCATGTGCGAAACTAACTTAAATTAGCATTTTGAAAACTGAACTTTGCCTTTTCTATTAGTAATATTAAAACACCTGAGAATCGTTTGTCTGGTATGGAGCCTGGGAGGCAATGTTATGTTTTCTTCTATCTGTTGAAAACAACTACTTCTTTTCGAATGATTGTTCCTTGGTGACCAAGGACACTTACTCTTAGAACATCTTTCTTTTGTTCTTCATGGACGATAAGTGATTGCTTTCTCTTTTGAGGAGGGGGGTGGGGTTACTGTATTGGGTGCATTGCTTGTTACAGATGGAGATGTCTCTTGCATTCTATGTACTGTCGTGGTTTTTACGTTTCTCCTTACACATCTTGCACATTTGTATTATTTTGTTTATTGTTTATTGAAAATTGTTCAATAAGATTATATTAAGAAAAAAAACACACACACATGAGAATTTTCAGTAAATAGTTTCAGCTGTCTGGATCCCCAGTCACATAAAACTCTGGCTCAGGTTGATGCCTGGAGGTGCTCTGAAAAAAAAAACAGCCCAGGAAAATGTATGCATTCAGCATCAAGCTGCGCAGGTGTCTCTCTGTAAACAAATATACTGTGTGAACTGGTTTATCAGGATTGATAGCACATGGTCATGAACACATACACTGATATATATTTACTCATAAAAGCATGTACGTCCCAAACACTCAATGACTGTCCTACATTTTCAATAACAACTTACAGAGCAGGGGCGTTTTCATTGGGGACTAAGGGGTAAACTGGAATCTGGATAGGCAAGAAATACTACCTGTCAGGAGGCGTAATATCTTACTTCTCTCATTTTTTTACCCGTTAAAAGGAGTACTCCCGTGTAAATAAAATTTTTTTTTTTAAATAAACTGGTGCCAGGAAGTTAAACAGATTTGTAAATCACTTCTATTAAAAAAAAATCTTAATCCTTCTGGTACTTTTTAGGGGCTGTATACTAAAGAGAAATCCAAAAAAGAAATGCATTTCCTCTGATATCATGACCACAGTGCTCTCTGCTGTCCATTTTAAGGACTGTCCAGAGCAGGAGAAAATCCTCATAGCAAACATATGTTGCTCTGGACAATTCCTAAAATGGACAGCAGAGGTCAGCAGAGAGCACTGTGGTTATGACATCAGAGGAAATGCATTTCTTTGTTGGATTTCTCTTTAGTATATAGCCCCTAAAAAGTACTGGAAGGATTAAGATTTTTTAATAGAAGTGATTTACAAATCTGTTTAACTTTCTGGCACCAGTTGATTTAAAAAAAAGTTTTCCACTGGAGTACGGTAAGGACAAAGGGAGTACAGGTCCCTTACGTTACCAGGGTTCGAAGTGTGTTCATGAGCTGAGCACGCTTCATATCCGGTTGGTCCCAGTTGCTATGAGCAGCCAAGATCCACTGTTAATGCCGGACATCGCCGATTGGGCCGGTGCCCTGCATTAAACCTTTAGATGCCTGATCAAAGTTGATTGCGGTGTCTAAATGCGGAGGTTAATGTGCTGGTTAGCTCAGCAGAGCTGATCGGGACATCCGCAGGGAAATCGCAGGTCCTGATCAGCTGAGTGGACAGCTAGGAAGCAGATAAGCAGCAGAGCACTGATAACACTGATCAATGTTGAGTCAAATCTCAGCAAAAGATCAGAAGAGGACATTTTTAACCCCTTAACGGGCACGGACGTATAATTACATCCATGGCCAGCTCTCATTATGTGAAACATGCTCAGGAGCTGAGAGCGCTTCATACCTGGTGGGTCCCGGTTTCTATCAGCAAACGGGGCCCGCGGCTAATACCAGACATCGACGATCGGGCTGATGTCCAGTATTAACCCTTTAGAAACCACAATCAAAGTTGATCGCGGTGTCTAATACGGGAGAAAAAAACTGTCGATTAGCCTAGTGGGCTGTTCGGGACCGCTGCAGTGAAATTGCGGCATCCCAAACAGCTTAGAGGACTCGCTGTCCGATCGGTGTTCTATTGCTCCAAGCCTGCGCCAGGCTGAAGCAGCAGCGTACCGATAACACATTGATCATTATATGTAATCAAAGAATTGCATGTAATAGTTTCCTACGGGAACAAAAAAAAGTCCAAAAGAAAGTTTTAAAAATTGGTTAATAAATGTGATTTAACCCCTTCAGCAATAAAAGTTTGAATTCCCCCCCCCCTTTTCCCATAAAAAATAAAATAAAAAATATATATATGTATATTATACAAAAATAAACATATGTGGTATTGCTGCATGCGTAAATGTCCTAACTATTAAAATATGTTAATTAAAAGTCAATGGTGTACACGTAAAAAAAATTCCAAAGTCCAAAATTGCGTATTTTTGGTCACTTTGTATACCCTAAAAAATGTATAAAAGGTGATCAAAATGAGCCCTATACATCCCTGTATATGGAAAAGTAAAAAAGTTATAGGGATCAGAAGATAACAATTTTACACATACTAATTTTGGTGAATGTAGTTATAATTTTTTTTTAAGTAGTAAAATAAAA
The DNA here is from genome assembly GCF_029499605.1 of Hyla sarda. Lineage (NCBI taxonomy): Eukaryota > Metazoa > Chordata > Amphibia > Anura > Hylidae > Hyla > Hyla sarda. The sequence continues at coordinate 117,257,066 of NC_079194.1, read as the reverse complement.
TAGAACCTATATAAATTAGGTATCCTTATAACTGTATGGACTTACAGAATAAAGCTATGTGTCATTTTTACCAAAAGTTACAAAACTGCGTTTTTGTTTTTATTTTGCCCCACAAATATTTTTTTTCTGGTTTCGCCAAAAATGTTGTGGTGAAATGATTAATGTCATTACAAAGTACTATTGGTGGCACAAAAAACAAGCCCTCATATGGCCTCATATTTTTAGAAGTTGAGGTGGAAAATACGAAAGTGCAAAAAATTCAAAACCTGAGGTCCTTAAGGAGTTAAGCATACTAATTTTGGTGCATGTAGTTATAATTTTTTTTAAAGTAATAAAATAAAACTTATACAAACTGGGTATCCTTGTAAACGTATGGTCCTACAGAATAAATCTGAGGTGTCATTTTTACCGGAAAGTGCACTGCATAAAAAAACAGGCTCCATAAACACAACAGAAGCTAGCTGTAAGCAGCCATGTTAATGGATAGGTATGGTTTAACCCCTTAAGGACCCAGCCATTTTACACCTTAGGACCCAGCCATTTTTTGAACATCTGACCACTGTCACTTTAAACATTAATAACTCTGGAACGCTTTTAGTTATCATTCTGATTCAGAGATTGTTTTTTCGTGACATATTTTACTTTAACATAGTGGTAAAATGTTGTGGTAACTTACATCCTTTCCTGGTGAAAAATACCAAAATTTTATGAAAAATTTGAAAATTTTGAATTTTTCTAACTTTGAAGCTCTCTGTTTGTAAGGAAAATGGATATTCCCCCAAACAAAATTTTATTCACATATACAATATGTCTACTTTATGTTTGCATCATAAAATTTACGTGTTTTTACTTTTGGAAGACACCAAAGGGCTTCAAAGTTCAGCAGCAATTTTCCAATTTTTCACAAAATTTTCAAACTCACTATTTTTCAGGGACCAGTTCAGGTTTGAAGTGGATTTGAAGGGTCTTCATCTTAGAAATACCCCACAAATGGCCCCATTATAAAAACTGCACCCCACAAAGTATTCAAAATGACATTCAGTCAGCGTTTTAACCCTTTAGGTGTTTCACAGGAATAGCAACAAAGTGTAGGAGAAAATTCACAATCTTAATTTTTTACACTTGCATGTTCTTGTAGACCCAATCTTTGAATTTTTACAAGGTTTTTGGGGGGCATGTTGCATTTAGGAAGCCCCTATGATGCCTGAACAGCAAAAAAAACAAAACACATGCCATACCATTTTTGAAACTAGACCCCTTGAGGAACGTAACAAGGAATTAAGTGAGCCTTAATACCCCACAGGTGTTTCATGACTTTTGCATATGTAAAAAAGATAAAAATAAATTTCATTAAAATGTGTGTTTCCCCCCAAATTTCACATGTTTGCAAGGGTTAATAGCAGAAAATACCCCGCAAAATTTGTAACCGCATCTCTTCTGTGTATGGAGGTACCCCATAAGTTGACCTGAAGCGCACTACGGGCGAACTACAATGCTCAGAAGAGGAGTCCTATTTGGCTTTTTGAGAGCAAATTTTGTTCGGGCGGCATGTCGCATTTAGGAAGCCCCAATGGTGCCAGGACAGCAAAAAAAAAAAAAAACACATGCCATCCCAATTTGGAAAATAGACCCCTTGAGGAACGTAACAAGGAATAAAGTGAGCCTTAATACCCCACAGGGGTTTCACGACTTTTGCATATGTAAAAAAAAAAATTCCCCCCAAATTTCACATTTTTTGCAAGGGTTAATAGCAGAAAATACCCCCCAAAATTTGTAACCCCATCTCTTCTGAGTATGGAGGTACCCCATAAGTGGATGTCAAGTGCACTACGGGAGCGCCACAATGCTCAGAAGAGAAGGAGTCACATTTGCAAACTTTGCTGAAATGAGAGGGGACATGTCGCATTCAGGAAGCCCCTATGGTGCCAGGACAGCAAAAAAGCCTCCACATGGCATACCATTTTGGAAACGAGACCCCTTGAGGGACGTAACAAGGGGTAAAGTAAGCCTTAATACCCCACAGGGGTTTCACGACTTTTGCATAGGTAAAATGTTTTCACAAAAATGTGGGTTTTTCCCAAAATTTCACATTTTTAAAAGGGTTAATAGCAGAAAGACACCCCACAATTTGTAAATACATTTCTTTGGAGTAAGGATATACCTTATTTTTGGATGATTTTGGCTCCGCGGGTGCACACCAGGTCTTGGAGTGGGAGGTCAGTCAGGGGCCTTGAGCTTTTCATAGCAGCAAGATGTGGGACCCCCCCCTCAAGGAGCGTTAATGGGGGGGGAGCACTGAGCCCTAAAATAGGGGAACACTATGGGGGACAACAGGCCATAACTGGGGTAGACAGGTGGGGTACAGAGGCCCGTAATATGGGGTACAGTGGGCCAGAAAATTATAAAACATAATAAAACAGGATATGTTCCCAGAATGATGACCCAGAGCATAGCCAAAACTAAAAAAAATATGCCCGCCCCAAACCCTATGCTCTGAGTCATCATTCTGGGAATGTGACATGTGTGTCCCTAACCTGTTGCATCAAATGCGCACCCGCTCAGGTGGAGAGAGAGCGATGCGCATTTGAGGCAACATAAAAAAGTCCCTGATGATAGTGACTCAGTGACCTATGACCCATTTTTGAAAAAACACCCCCAGAGGTCTTATCAGGTTTTTTTTTTTTCATTTTTTTTGGGCAATTTAGTGATTTTTGGGGGTTATATTTTGGAATGTACTTTGGACTTGGTACATTGATCAAATTATGGAAAATTCAAATGAAAAGGGAAAATGTAGTGCTCCATGGAAGTGTGATACTCCCTGAAGCAGCCTATGCAGAGGCCCGGAATATCTGGGCAAGTGACACATTGATACCTGGTGTCCTTCCGCATCCCCTTCCTGTAACACACTGCATTTTTTCTGGGATCGTCCCTTCTTTCCACTGGGGGGGATCTCACCTGGAAAGTGTTGGCCTGGGACGATCCTGGCGCCTATAACTCCAGACCCTTGGGAAGTCCGGCCTGCTCTTTCCCGGTCAGCAAAGATCAGGAACCTTAGGACTTCTTCTTGTACTGGAGGAATGTCCCTGTGTTGCCAGCGTACTGGGATAGTACAAAAACGTTGTACATGGCAACCTGTACCAAGTAGACCGCAACTTTTTTGTACCAAACCTGTGTTTTCCGCATGGCATTATATGGCTTGAGGACTTGATCTGAGAGATCAACTCCTCCGATATATCGATTGTAGTCCAGAATACAATCGGGCTTGAGGACCGGTCCCACGGTACCTCGCACAGGGACAGGGGTGCTGCCATTCCCAGGAATAGTGGTCAGCATAAGGACATCCCTCTTATCCTTATACTTCACCAACAACAGGTTATCATGGGTCAGGGCACGGGACTCACTCTTGGGGATAGGAGTCTGGACCAAATTTAGAGGGAGGCCTCTTTGGTTCTTCCGCACGGTCCCACAAGCGTACATGGATCTGGCGGAAAGGGATTTGAACAGAGGGATGCTGGTATAAAAGTTATCCACGTACAAGTGGAAACCCTTATCCAGCAATGGGTGCATAAGGTCCCAAACGATTTTCCCGCTAACACCCAGAGTGGGGGAACAATCTGGGGGCTCAATACGGGAATCTCGTCCCTCATATACTCTAAACCTGCAAGTGTACCCGGAGGTACTCTCGCAGAGTTTATAGAGCTTCACGCCATACCGCACCCGCTTCGAGGGAATATACTAGCGGAAGATGAGTCTCCCCTTAAAACTGGGGGAGGGGGTGTGTGCGGGGGGCTGGGGAAGTATGTACTGTGTCGTGCTTGGTGTAAAAAGTGTATAACAGTGATAGAAAAAAAAACGCTGCGGGCAAAAAAAAAAAAAAAGAAAAAAAAAAAAAAAAAAAAGGGTGGCGCACGCAGCTCGCTGAACCCCTAATAGGACCAGGGGTAAGGGATCAGACCCTAATTAGGGGGTCAGGGGGGATTTTTTTTATTTAAGAAAAAGCTGCGGCCAAAAGAAAAAGGGGGATGGTGCACGCAGCTCCCTGAACCCCAAATAGGACCCGGGGTCAGGGATCAGACCCTAATAGGACCCTGGAGGACCTATTAGGGGGTCGGAGGGGGGGTACTTTTTTTAAAAACTTTTTTTCTTACTTTTAACTTTTTTAACTTATTAACCCCTACCTGTCCCTGCAATCTGCTTTCCCTATTCTAAGGCTCCTGAGGGGGCTCTGGAGCTCCGAGGGGGGATCCACGGCTTCTTCTCACTGCTGCACCCGCTGACTGAACGCAGCGAGCGGGTACAGCAGCGGAAAGAGACCGTTAATCCCTCCTCTGCCGCTCTGCTATTGGATGGATGATCGCCAGCCAATAGCAGCATTGCTGGGGCGGTGACAGTATTGTCACAGCTCCCCAGCAACGGCAGGTGATTGGTGGTGTATCGTACACCGCCGATCACCATTTATTACCAGGTCATTGGGTCACAAGTGACCCGAATCGCCGAAGATCGCTTGCGTGATTTCGCAAGCGATCTCCGGCGATCGCCGTGCTAAAACATATAAACAATCAATCTGCACCCATAATTTACCCATAATTAAAACCTGAAAACAGAATTTTAGACATTTTTAGACCTTTTTTCAGTGACTTGTCGCAAATGGCATACACGTACATCCATTCACGATCCCGGAGCCGCAGCTGTGCTCTGTGTCATCGATGGCAGGAGAAATGAGCCACATACTGCCGGGCACCAGTCGCGACCGTCAGATGCAGAGTTGTGCTACGATCTTGACAGTTAGCCCTTTCGATGCTGCAATTAGTGTGAGCGTAGCATTGATCAGGGTGATCAAGGGAGCTCCCTTTATTCTCTAGCGGTGCCGCACAATGTGATCGCGAGGTCCTGATAGTAGCCATGAACATTGTAGACCTCTCGGAACAGCCTCTGTTTTCCTGGCAACAGATGCCGATCAAGCTTTGCTCAAGGCAGAATCTGATCTGCAGTGTAAAATACACTGTGGATCAGTCTGTGTGAGAGAGCCATAAGACTGTGAGAAACAAGATTTTCAGGTATAATGAAACCAAAATTTGACTTTAGCCTCAATTCTAAGCAAATAAGCTTGTGACATCATACCCAAAAAGACTACAGGCTGAAATTGCTGCCAAAGGCGCTTTAACTAAATACTGAGTAAAAGGTTTGAATACTTATATTTACACAATATTTTAGTTTTTAATTTTCGATAAATTATAAAAATTCTAGCATTCTGTTTTCACTTTGTCATCATGGGATATTGATCAGTGATGGGATAAGCACTGGGTCTGAGCACTTTCTTAATGTGCTATATATACATAAACACTATTTATCAGATGCAATAGATTTACTTGCTAGTTTTTGCTACCCATGCCAAATGATGGCACTGTACATACTTCTCAGTAACATACAGAAATCCTAGCCCATATGAACTTGATATACCGTCCTGTCATAGATATGTAAAGGGTCCTTTCCATACTGACCCATTGCTATAGTCCATGACCCAGTTGTACATTTTGTACTAAGTCTTTTGTGGTGACTCCATAATACATAATGTGCATTACCAAAGGTGACCAAAAGGTATGGAATGTGCCCAAGTCCCAAATGACATAATAGCACACAGAGTGCACAGTCCCTGGTGAGTCAGTGGTACATACAGTGACTTGTTACTAAGTAAATCTAGTAGTATGTTTTGCCCTCACCCTTGCCATAGTGTTAAGCCCCTTGTGACCTAACAGAGAACCTGGTGGTACAGCGCTTAATCCCTTTACTTAGTCCATTCTGTTATTCAGAGTTCCAAATCTAAATCTCCATACTTCATCTCTACTAATGGTTCTGTTGTTGACTTTATCTATCTCTGAAGACCTGACTGATGTACGCACATTGCTACCTGGGTAGAAGGCAGTCAATATATCTTCTCATTTGGGGAATAAGGCTGAAATACAGCCATCCACTATAAGATCCGAACAAAAGAGCATGGGAATGCAAAATACCATCCTACAGTCCGTACTTTACTGTATCTTCATTTAGTAGAAACAGCAGTTCATAAATACTGAGGTATTTGACCTTGTTAATGGTAGTTATACATTACACTAGTTAGTTCCCCCTTTTGAAGCAGCTCTGCATTCATATGCTCTTACAGTATGAAAGAACAACTCATTTATTAGCTGGTTAAGGAAGTAGGTTAAGGGTCACAATTCAGAGAGAAAAACAAAATAATGAATGTGAAACCTACAGCATTTGCCAAATTAGATTGCTGACTCAAGTGATCAGATGGTCTTTATTATATTAGTCTGGAGGCGCTTAGATACTGAAATGGTTGGTGCTTGCCATCAAAGCAGAAAAGTCACCCAGCTGTCAAAAAAATAAAAAAATATGCCCTATGAAGATTGTATCTGTATCTAACAATTGGGGGGGGAGGCGTACATCTAAATAAAAGCAAGAATACTTCATGTTTTGTTCGCGAGGCTTTCTTGGATTTTATCAAAACCCAATATTAGTGTTACGCCGAGCGCTCCGGGTCCCCGCTCCTCCCCGGAGCGCTCGCTACACTCTCCTCACTGCAGCGCTCCGGTCAGATCCACTGACCCGGGGCGCTGCGATACCGCCTCCAGCCGGGATGCGATTCGCGATGCGGGTAGCGCCCGCTCGCGATGCGCACCCCGGCTCCCGTACCTGACTCGCTCTCCGTCAGTCCTGTCCCGGCGCGCGCGGCCCCGCTCCCTTTGCGATTTAAAGGGCCACTGCGCCGCTGATTGGCGCAGTGGTTCCTATTAGTGTTATCACCTGTGCACTTCCCTATATCACCTCACTTCCCCTGCACTTCCTTGCCGGATCTTGTTGCCATCGTGCCAGTGAAAGCGTTTCCTTGTGTGTTCCTAGCCTGTGTTCCAGACCTCCTGCCGTTGCCCCTGACTACGATCCTTGCTGCCTGCCACGACCTTCTGCCATGTCCGACCTTGCTTCTGTCTACTCCCTTGTACCGCGCCTATCTTCAGCAGCCAGAGAGGTTGAGCCGTTGCTAGTGGATACGACCTGGTCACTACCGCCGCAGCAAGACCATCCCGCTTTGCGGCGGGCTCTGGTGAAAACCAGTAGTGACTTAGAACCGATCCACTAGCACGGTCCACGCCAATCCCTCTCTGGCACAGAGGATCCACTACCTGCCAGCCGGCATCGTGACAATTAGCAGGATTCTGTTATAAAGGAAATCTCTACCTTTTACCACCAAATTTTTTTTTTCCAATATATCCTTTGTGGATAATGTGTATATCTTTATATCAAAGAGCAGTTCTCCAATACAAAGCTCCAAGTCACTGGTATAGACATATGAGCTAACTGCTTAATGTTTTATTATTGAATTCAATGTATAAATCATGTATGGTTAACTCTCAAGTGGAGGCGTCTGCCAAAAATATATAATTTCTCTCTATGGCTATGAAGTCGACTTGGAGCTCTGTATCCGAAAAAGGTAGCTCAGTAATTGCCACTACTAGGACAACCAGTGTACACCCGGAAGCGGCCTCAGCTCAGTGGAGTCCTGTACAGAACAGGGAGGAGAGGGAGAGGCAGAGGGAGGGGATGAATATTTATAAGCCGGGTTGGTGCTGCAGACGAGCGGCGCTGACATCACAGTGCCAGATGGAGCCTTATAACCCCTCCTGTGCCAGTTAGATCATTTGCAAATTAAGAATAATGACGACAACGGGCGAACGGCAGTACGGATCCGGGCATGGTAGGCAGCATATTTATCAGCGTCCACCGCACTACCAGCCATTATCTTCTGTTAGTGTGGGAGGAGTTTAGTGACAATTTTCCTTTAAGAGGTTAAAAAAAATTTTTTATTGGATCTGACGCTTTAAATCAACTGGTGTCAGAAAGTTAAACAGATTAGTAAATTACTTCTATTAAAAAATCTTAATACTTCCTGTACTTATCAGATGCTGTTATGATCCACAGAAAGTTTTTTTCTTTTTGATTTTCCTGTGCTTCACAGTGCTCTCTGCTGACACCTCTGTCCATTTTTGGAACTGTCAAGAGCAGGAGCAAATCCTCATAGAAAACCTTTCCTGCTCTGGACAGTTCCAAAAATGGACAGAGGTGCCAGCAGAGAGCACTGTGGGCAGACAGAAAGGAAATTCAAAAAGAAAATAATTTCCTGTGGAGAATACAGCAGCTGTTTAAGGGGTTCTCCGGTGGAAAACTTTTATTTTTATTTTTTTTAAATCAACTGGTTCCAGAAAGTTAAGCAGATTTGTAAATTATTTCAATTAAAAAAATATTAATCCTTCCAGTACTTATTAGCTGCTGAATACTACAGAGGAAATTATTTTCTTTTTGGAACACAGAGCTCACTGCTGAATCACGAGCACAGTGCTCTCTGCTGACATCTGTCTGTTTTAAGAACTGTCCCAGGTAGGAGAAAATCCCCATAGCAAACATATGCTGCACTGGACAGTTCCTAAAATGGACAGAGATGTTAGCAGAGAGCACTGTGCTCGTGATGTCATTAGAGAGCTTTGTGTTCCAAAAAGAAAATAATTTCCTCTGTACTATTCAGCAGCTAATGAGTACTGGAAGGATTAAGATTTTTTAATAGAAGTAATATACAAATCTGTTTAACTTTCTGGCACCAGTTGATTTTAAAAAAAAGTTTTCCACCGGAGTACCCCTTTAAAGGAGTACTCCAGGATAAGAAAACTTACCCCCTATCCTAAGGATAGGGGATGAGTTCCCAGATCGCGGGGGTCCGACCGGTGGGCCCCCCCCCCGTGATCTCCTGTATGGGGCTCTCGGCTCTTTGCCGAAATAGCTCATTTTGACCACCGCATGATGCGGCATCCGACACGCCCCCTCAATACATTTCTATGGCGGAGGCTGCTGATTGCAGCGCTCCGGCTCTCCCATAGAGATGTATTGAGGGGGCGTGTCGGCTGCCGCGTCATGTGGTGGTCGGACACAGCCCCTGGCTGCTGACTGTCGGGGCCCCGTATGGGAGATCCCGGGGGGCCCCAGCGGTCGGACCCCCTGCGATCTGAAACTTATCCCCTATCCTTAGGATAGGGGATAAGTTTTCTTATCCCGGAGTACTAATTTAAGTACCGGAAGGATTAAGATTTTTTAATAGAAGTAATTTACAAATCTGTTTAACTTTTTAGCACCAGCTGATTTAAAAAAAATGTTTTCCAGTGGAGTACCCCTTTAATCCTACATAAGCAAGGCCTTTCTTTGTGCAGTCACATCCCTGAATCCGCATGCAGGGAAAAACAAACAACCAAAATATCAGGTATACTATATACTATGAATATGTCTTTTATTTTTTTTGACCATATTCATAACACCATTGTTTTTATTCACTCTTTCTTTTTGCATGGAATAAAAATGTACACTTGGACCCTAAAGGCAAATCAATCGTGTGTTAGGCAATAACATTACAGGCATCACCCATGACTTATTTCATCTACACACAGTTATGATTTGAAGGAGATGACAATAAGGCAGTGAAACTCTCTATTTTAATGGGTGTCATAATATTAACTTTGGGATGAATATTCCTGTTGCATAACCATATCTCTGCCAACTCATTTCAGGTTTTATTTTTGTTTTGAAACTAGACTGTGACTATAAAAGTGCACTTTACTTCCAAACTACCAACACAACCTTCAATGGCTTCATTCATCAGATATCTATAATACTGTTCATCATTAGGAAACAAACATCTAACCTGACAAATAGAAGCAGGTATAAAGGAGATTGCACAAGCTGTAATAAAAATGGCAATTAGTCAATAAGGTATCTTATTGTAGGTGGATAAGTGGATCTTGGTATAGGAACTATTTAGATACTTTGGCCCAAATTTATCAAAGAATGCCTTGGGTAGAGCTATTTCCCCACGTTTATTTGGGTGGTGGGTTTGACTAGCGGGCATCTTATTTATCAAGAAGGTGCAGCAGGATGATGAATTTTGCGCAGCTCTGCTGTGGTGGGAAAAGCTCGACCACATACACTTTTTCAAGAAGTGTTACGCCTAGCGCTCCGGGTCCCCGCTCCTCCCCGGAGCGCTCACGGCGTTTCTCTCCCTGCAGCGCCCCGGTCAGTCCCGCTAACCGGGAGCGCTGCTCTGACATGGCCGTCGGGGATGCGATTCGCACAGCGGGACGCGCCCGCTCGCGAGTCGCATCCCAGGTCACTTACCTGTCCCGGTCCTCTGCTGTCATGTGCTGGCGCGCGCGCTCCGCTCTCTAGGGCGCGCGCGCGCCAGCTCTCTGAGACTTAAAGGGCCAGTGCACCAATGATTGGTGCCTGGCCCAATTAGCTTAATTGGCTTCCATCTGCTCCCAGACTATATCTGTTCACTTCCCCTGCACTCCCTTGCCGGATCTTGTTGCCTTGTGCCAGTGAAAGCGTTTAGTGTGTCCAAAGCCTGTGTTACCTGAACTTCTGCTATCCATCCTGACTACGAACCTTGCCGCCTGCCCCCGACCTTCTGCTACGTCTGACCTTGCCTCTGCCTAGTTCTTCTGTCCCACGCCTTCTCAGCAGTCAGCGAGGTTGAGCCGTTGCTAGTGGATACGACCTGGTTGCTACTGCCGCAGCAAGACCATCCCGCTTTGCGGCGGGCTCTGGTGAAAACCAGTGGCCTCTTAGAACCGGTCCACTAGCACGGTCCACGCCAATCCCTCGCTGACACAGCGGATCCACAACCCGTAAGCCGAATCGTGACAGTAGATCCGGCCATGGATCCCGCTGAGGTGCCGCTGCCAAGTCTCGCTGACCTTACCACGGTGGTCGCTCAGCAATCGCAGCAAATTGCCCAACAAGGACAGCAGCTGTCGCAGTTGACCACCACGTTACAGCAACTTCTGCCTCTGCTACAGCAGCAACCATCTCCTCCGCCAGCTCCTGCACCTCCTCCGCAGCGAGTGGCCGCTCCTAGCCTCCGCTTGTCCCTGCCGGACAAATTTGATGGGGACTCTAAACTCTGCCGTGGATTTTTGTCTCAGTGTTCCCTGCATATGGAGATGTTGTCGGACTTGTTTCCTACAGAACGGTCTAAGGTGGCGTTCGTAGTAAGCCTTCTTTCAGGAAAGGCCTTGTCTTGGGCCACACCGCTCTGGGACCGCAATGATCCTGCCACAGCCACAGTCCAGTCCTTCTTCGCTGAAGTCCGGAGTGTCTTCGAGGAGCCAGCCCGAGCTTCTTCTGCCGAGACTGCCCTGTTGAACCTGGTCCAGGGTAATTCTTCAGTGGGCGAGTACGCCATCCAATTTCGTACTCTTGCTTCCGAGTTATCATGGAATAACGAGGCTCTCTGCGCGACCTTTAAAAAAGGCCTATCCAGTCGCATCAAGGATGTGCTGGCCGCACGAGAGATTCCTGCCAACTTCCAAGAACTCATCCATTTGGCTACCCGCATTGACATGCGTTTTTCTGAGCGACACCAAGAGCTCCGCCAGGAAAAAGACTTAGATCTCTGGGCACCTCTCCCACAGCATCCTTTGCAGTCTACGCCTGGGCCTCCCGCCGAGGAGGCCATGCAAGTGGATCGGTCTCGCCTGACCCAGGAAGAGAGGAATCGCCGTAGGGAAGAAAATCTCTGTCTGTACTGTGCCAGTACCGAGCATTTCTTGGTGGATTGCCCTATCCGTCCTCCACGTCTGGGAAACGCACGCACGCACCCAGCTCACGTGGGTGTGGCGTCTCTTGGTTCTAAGTCTGCTTCTCCACGTCTCACGGTGCCCGTGCGGATTTCTCCTTCAGCCAACTCCTCCCTCTCAGCCGTGGCCTGCTTGGACTCTGGTGCCTCTGGGAATTTTATTTTGGAGTCGTTTGTGAATAAATTCCGCATCCCGGTGACCCGTCTCGTCAAGCCGCTCTACATTTCCGCGGTCAACGGAGTCAGATTGGATTGCTCCGTGCGTTACCGCACAGAACCCTTCCTGATGTGCATTGGACCCCACCACGAAAGGATTGAGCTCTTCATTCTCCCCAACTGTACCTCTGAGGTCCTCCTCGGTCTGCCATGGCTCCGGCTTCATTCTCCCACCCTTGATTGGACCACCGGGGAGATCAAGAACTGGGACTCTGCCTGCCATAGGAAGTGCCTCTCCCCCCCTCCCAGTCCCGTCAGGCAAGCCTCTGTGCCTCCTCATGGCTCCCGTCCTTGTGTCACCCTGCCCCGTGCCAAGCTTCACCCTCTGCCCTCCCTCCCCATTCCCACTCCTGCTGTACTCCCTGCCTTTGAGGAAGCCCTCCATTCACTCCCGGTGTCCTCGTCCCAGGTAGAGCACTTGTCGGACAAAAAAAGGGGGAGACCTAAGGGGGGGGGGGGGGTACTGTTACGCCTAGCGCTCCGGGTCCCCGCTCCTCCCCGGAGCGCTCACGGCGTTTCTCTCCCTGCAGCGCCCCGGTCAGTCCCGCTGACCGGGAGCGCTGCTCTGACATGGCCGTCGGGGATGCGATTCGCACAGCGGGACGCGCCCGCTCGCGAGTCGCATCCCAGGTCACTTACCCGTCCCGGTCCTCTGCTGTCATGTGCTGGCACGCGCGGCTCCGCTCTCTAGGGCGCGCCAGCTCTCTGAGACTTAAAGGGCCAGTGCACCAATGATTGGTGCCTGGCCCAATTAGCTTAATTGGCTTCCATCTGCTCCCAGACTATATCTGTTCACTTCCCCTGCACTCCCTTGCCGGATCTTGTTGCCTTGTGCCAGTGAAAGCGTTTAGTGTGTCCAAAGCCTGTGTTACCTGAACTTCTGCTATCCATCCTGACTACGAACCTTGCCGCCTGCCCCCGACCTTCTGCTACGTCTGACCTTGCCTCTGCCTAGTTCTTCTGTCCCACGCCTTCTCAGCAGTCAGCGAGGTTGAGCCGTTGCTAGTGGATACGACCTGGTTGCTACTGCCGCAGCAAGACCATCCCGCTTTGCGGCGGGCTCTGGTGAAAACCAGTGGCCTCTTAGAACCGGTCCACTAGCACGGTCCACGCCAATCCCTCGCTGACACAGCGGATCCACAACCCGTAAGCCGAATCGTGACAAGAAGCTTGTGAGGGAGGGAAGTAGACACTTTCCTGTGTCCTGAATTTGGCAGGTTAGGTGTTTTAACTTACTTTCAGAGCTGCCATGACATTTTTACTTGTATTTTAGATGCTACAATCAAATTTGATTGTGGTGTTTAAGGGGTTAAAGCTGGGCATCACCGTGATTGGTGATGTCTGGCATTAGAGATGGGTCCTGGTGGCAGATAGCTGCCAGGACCACCCAGCTATGACCCACTATAATGTGTCATAGAAGGGGAGTGGGACGCTGTCGTCCACAAGAGGTTAAAGGTTGAATTGTGGAAGGTAGAAATTATCCTCACGCCTACTGGTAGGTGGTGTAGCTTTTCGCCTAAAAAAAGGTACCTTTGCACGCACAATACGTGACCACTGCATGGTCAAAAAGAAAAAGTTCTACGGGTAAGCAAAAAGAGTGAAACTGTCTATATCAAAAGATACTGCCTGAACTGCGCCAAAACATAGACAAAAAAAATGCTATAAAAGCATTGATAAATCTCCCCCTTTGTGCTTCAGTTGAGTGCATAATCCAAGAGTTTGTCAAAATTGTAATGTATGCTCAAAGCAAAATTATTGTAATCCTTGATTATAAAGTGACATAATGTTCTATGAAAGCTTAAAAAGGCAAGAAAAGAACAATTATATCCCAATAGCTCTGGACGCAATACCTAAACTGGAATCTGGTTCAATTAAAAAGAAAAACTTTCCAACCCAAGTTGCGAATGTATCCAGCAAGTTACAGAGACAAATATGTCTGTACAAATGAAGTGTAGAGATGATCTGTAAACATCTATACAACATATTCCTTAAAGGAGTACTCCAGAATAGAAAAATGTATCCCCTATCCAAAGCGATCACCTGCATAGGGGATACATTTTCCTAAAACACTTTAACTCATCATGGGTATCTGACTAGTAATAAGTAAAGGTAGCTGTACACATTACTGGTAGGTTGATCAACTGATTGCAAATAGGTGGGCACTGCAGCACCATAAATCCAGCTCACCTTTCAGCTTCTATCTCCTTGTCTCACAGACAGGGCTGGGGGATCATAGTGGTTTGGTTTTTTATTGAGGTCAGGAAACCCCTTATCTCTAGGACACTGTCAAATTGGACAACATTATAACATATCTGACTGCTTTTGCTTCTTATCCCTCACCACCACCCCATACACAAGCACAAAATCTAGCATATTCTCAATGTTAAGAGGGAAATAAGGTACTGGAAGTCCCCAAGACCTCTTATCTCCTATAAAAGCAATGATCAAGCACATTGATCTTTTTTTTTTGCTCTAACTTCTGCCATTAGGGTGAAGAGTTGGTACACCCACATAAGCAATGTAATACTTGCTCCTTATCTGTTATCTATTGGCATCATTGTGCAATAAAACAACTTGTACTCTACATTACACAGAAGATGAACCTTCTTTCCCTGAATAACACCTTCTATTGTTGTGCTGTTATTGTGAATTGCTTTGATTCCTTCACTGAATCTATTGTTCTGTGCTCTAAATAATACTTTAGCACCAGCCTAAAATCCACGTTGTAATTTCCATTATTGACTCAAATGTTAAAATTGAAATATTTTCAATACCTTTATTGTTTACATACATACTGGTGGAGATAAAAGGACTTTGTGTCTTCAAGATATCGTACAGGAGACTAAAGGTGTCTTTCCAGGAAAGATTCTGGGATCTGATTATTCTGTCCTATGAACAATCAATCTCTTCAATAGCATATTAAGGATTTGATAAATACTGAAAGATAACTCTACACTTCATTTGTCATACATATTTCATATGTACTTAAAACTGGTCAAATTGTCAAACTTTCCAGGGTAAACATCAAAGAACCTAAGTGTCAGCAGAAGCTTAAATGTAGAAAATTAACCCAAAGTAATGTCTTATATTGTAAATAAAAGTACTACCTAGACACTGTGGATAAACTATGATATAACATAAAACAAGGTGAGTTCGACTTTTACTCTCAGGACTTTGCTACTTTGGGTTGTGAATCCAGCCTATAATGGGCAATGGACATGTTTTCTTTATGCCTTTGAGTATAAACGTTTTAAAAACAGGTTACAAATTAGCTTACAAGAAAATAATTATCAGGTTTATTACAGCAGTGCTGCCTTACACCATGTGACATCTAAGAACAGAATAAAAATAAATATGCTGACAGAACTGTACATACAGTATTATCAGTCACATGTGTATAACGCTTATTTCATAATATAGAAAGGTTCTCTGACAACATCTGAAAGAAAGAATCTATCCAGAGATTTGTAGCTGGATCGGTTTCTAAGTTGCCTTTTTCTGTACACAATATGATGTGGCATCATAGTTGGTGCACAAGCTTAGTTCTTTAGCTTATTGTGCAGACAGTAGATGTTTCAGAGTCATTTTCACCCCTTACCAAGACTTATTGGTCACTTTTTTCTTTCTCTCTGCATCTTCAGACTGGCACATCCAGTTAGTTTTCTAGGAACTGATAATATGTCATATTTGAGTTGGCATAACTATGTATGTTCTCTGGTCTACATGGACCAGCATTGTGGTTATATACTTTATTGACAATTCAATAAAAATCATCAAAACTTCTACAAATAAAATAACATTCCCAGAAAGATCATCTGTCCTCTCCCCGGCGTCACTGATCACGTATAGACTAAAATGTCTAAGGCAATGTCGGTAAAACGATAGTTCATCAGACATATGTTTGTTCAGCTGTTGTTTAACCATTAAAATGCTTCTATCTAATGTGTACTTTAGTAATAGAGGACAACGTTGGTGCATGAAACTGATACTAACACATAAAACTGTATCCTCCATCATTGCATGAAATTATATCCTCCATCATTACTATTACTTAAAAGTGAGAGAAATATGGCTATCTTCGCCCACAGATAAAGCATGGAGTCCTTGGAATACAATGTATTCAGAAAGTTTTCATACCCTTATACTTTTTTTCACATTTTGTTATGTTGCAGCCTTGCTAAACTAAAAAAAATCTAGTATTCCTCCGTAATTCTGCACTCAATACGTTAGAAATCTTGCTAAAATATTGTAAAGGAAAAACTAAAATATCGCATGGGAAAAAACTATTCATACCCTTTATCAGCACTTATTTAAAGCATTATCGGCAACAATTACAGCCTCCAGTCTTCTTGGGGATGATGCAATTCTTCTCAGCAGATCCTCTCAATCGCTGTCAGCCGTTTTCAGGTCTCTCCAGAGAAGATACACTGGGTTCGAGTCAGGGCTATGACTGGGCAACTCAAGGACATTCACCGAGTTGTGAACTATGGTAAACTTTGGCCCAATCTGAGGTCCAGAGAATTCTGGAACAGGTTTCCCTAAACCCTTTCAGGACTTATCATTTTTCCGTTTTTTCTCTTTCGTTTTTTCCATTTCACATTCTAAAAATCATAATGTTTTCAGTTTTCCACCTACAGACCTATATGAAGGCTTGTTTTATGCGCTACCAATTTTACTTTGTAATGACATTAGTCATTTCACCACAAAATCTATGGCAAAACCCCACAAAAAAAAAATTTGTGGGACAAAATTGAAGAAAAAACGCCTTTTTGTAATTTTTTGCGACTTCCGTATCTACGCAGTGCACTTTTCGGTAAAATGGACACCTTATCTTTATTCTGTAGGTCCATACGATTACAGAGATACCCAAGCTACATTTTGTAGCGATAAACTTCATGCCAACAGATGTCTGATCTCATACGGGTCAGATGGACAAAGACCTGTGCTCCATCCTGCCACACACTACGTTTCAGGGCAAACCCCTTTAGTCATGTTCACATATAGGACAGTTCAAGTAATAGATATAGGGCGTAGCAGTCTTACCATTAACTTTTTCTGCACTAGAAATTCAGAAACACTATCATTTACAATACATATATCCTATCACCATTACAAATCTAGAGAAATACCTTGAAATTACATACTTCATTCAAACCTTTCAGTTCGAGAGATTCCAAGTCCGTGATCCAATAAGTCTCATGGCGCAGTAAGTTCCTTTTATTATCTTCCTTATTAGTTCTACATTCTACATTTTCAATTACTTGCCACATCAAATCCGATACTGAATGGCCACTGGTTTTAAAATGCCGCGCTACATTAGTTCTCCATATTGAGTTTCCAGTACTGATATGACATCTCTCTGCAAGTGCCTCCGAATTACAGACTTTTGCCCGACATATGTTTTGCCACAGGGGCACTTGAGGAGGTAAATGACATTAGTGCTCAAGTATTTTATTATACTACTTAAAATAAAATTATAACTACATGCACCAAAATTAGTATGTTTAAAATTGTCATATTCTGACCCCTATAACTTATTTATTTTTTCGCATACAGGGCTATATGAGGGGTAAATTTTTGCGCCGTGGTCTTTAGTTTTTATCGGTACCATTTTTTTCATGGGATTTTTTGAATTTTTAGGGTATACAAAATGACAAAAAATATGCAATTTTGGACTTTGAAATTTCTTTTTAAGTATACGCCATTGACATTTTGGACATTTATGCATGCGGCGATACGACATGTTTATTTTTGTTTACATATATATTTTTTTATGGGAAAGGGGGGTGATTCAAACTTTTATTAGGGAAGGGGTTAAATCACATTTATTAACTTTTTTTTTTACTTTTCTTACACCATTTTTTAGTCCCCATAGGGGACTATAACATGCAATCTTCTGATTGCATACACTGTTCAATGCTATGCCATAGCATAGCATTGATCAGTTTTATCCACGCTCACCGATTGGACGCAGAGGAGGAAAGTAGGGCCCCTTCCCTCGTCCTCTCAGCTGTTCGAGATGCCGCGATTTCACCGTGGCGGTCCCGAACAGCCCGACTGAGCTGCCGGGAATGGTTTACTTTCACTTTAACATCCATAACAAGAAACAGTAGAAAAGCGATCTGTTGAAGCTTGTGAATCACATGAAATGGCTGTCATCTGATTGCCATGGCAACCGGAGGACTGACAGTGGCCTCCATTGTCATGGCAACAGATCAGTCTTTACCTAAGGTAGAGACTGATCTATCCTATGTCTATTACAGACATAGGCATAATTCAATGGAGTACAGATGTGTACTCCATTGAACATGTATAATAATAAAAATAAAAAAAAAGGAAAATGTGAAAAGTAAATTAAAAAAGTGGAATAAAAATGTGAAAATAAATAAAAAAAATTGAAAAAATAAATTATATATATATAAACACACCCAAAAATAGTCCACCCAAAAACGTCAACATGCCCCACAAAAAAAAGAGTCCACACACAATTGCGTCAGTGAAAAAATAAAAAAAAGTTATGGCTCACAGAATACGACGACTTACAAACGTGATTTTTTTTTTACAAAAATAGTTTTTATGCTATAAATGAACTAAAATATAAAAGAAAGTATAGAAATGTGGTGTCGCCATAACCGTATCAACCTGCAGAGTAAAGTTAACATATCAATTATACCGCATGACGTACGACCTAAAAAAATTATAAAAAACAACCGCAGAATGGACTCAAAAAATAAAATAAAAAATTATAAGTGTCACATGTTCCCTAGAATGGTACCAATGAAAGCAAAAACTTGTCTCCAAGTGGATTTCAGTTTCAGGTCTTGAGAGGGTCAAGTGTTGCTATAATGGTTTTAACAAATTTTACTGAAGAAAGAAACCAGAGGGATTATACATTTAGAAGCTATGGGGACGCTTGGTTTAAATGAGCGTACAGAGTTAAGTGCCTTTTTATAATATCCCTGTTCTGCATTGTTGGTTTTAACATGTTTTTATTTGCACTTATCTTTTGTTTGATGGTTACCCTAACAACAGAGGGGAGGGATATTTAAATGTGTATCCAGCACCATGACGTCGTGGGCCAGTTAAAGCGTATACCGCAAAACGGCACCTTTGCCCCGACTGACACCTCCCGCTTGTATGGTCCACCCTGATCCTGCACTGTATGTATTTTCTACTTCATGTTTGAATAAAGAAGAGTGAAGATTACGCCCATGGTGAGTGCCCTGTTCATTCATTGTTTCTTAGGATATGAGTGATCCGCAAGAAGCGCGTGGCACGAAACGTTGCTCTATTGGATTGTGCCTGTTTGTTATTTCACCTGTCCCCGTTAATAAAGAAGCCGTGGATTATCACAGCGAGTTGCTGCCTGTTTCATCTCTTCTACATTATCGTATTCTACCACTCTGTTTGGGACTGAGCATTGCTGGAAAGCTGCGGCTATTGGGTGATTAGCAAGAAGCCAGATAGAGAAGTGCGGTAGCGCCAGCAACATTTCTCCTCGAGTGCTTTCTTTGGATATGTTTCTTAAATTCTGTTTTCACATTTTATTTATAAAGAATTGAGTGCAGATTTATGAGGGAAATCTAAAAAAATATAAAAACATAAAAAAAAATATATAAAAAAAAAGGCAAAGGGTCTGGAGACTTTCCAAATGCATTGTCTGTTTTTCTTTTTTTTGATGCTGCACACTGGTTTTACAATGATTGTTATAGCATGGCCATAAAATGTAATAGCTCTTGGTCACTTATTAAAATAACTAATCACATTTATTATGATTAAGTGTTTAGCCTTTTAGAGATGCTGCTGGTAACCTCAAGGAACTGATGTTCACCTGTTAGGAGATGAAGCTCCACCTTTGGTGACACTTTAATTGAATTGCTAAATTATACTATGGGCAAATTCTCAATATCTATCTTTTAAAAGAAGGCACAATATGAGGGTAAGTGCAGAGAATCCATGCTTCTGTATGGTTCTTACTGTGTTACAAAAGTCTATATATATGTCTATATTGTAATCTTAATGTTAAATACCACAGGGGAACACAAATGGAAACATTTTGGCCCTAATACAACAACAGCCCCAATTTTTCCAACTTCACAGTCAGTTTAAAGGGGTATGTCAAGTTTTGGGTGGAAGATAGATCATTTTGCAACAGCTGGAGGCACTCTGGTTAGAAAACACTAGTCTTTTGAATTGAATACAACTCGTTTGGGTGGGGTGGCTGATGTGTGAGAGGGAGGAAGGTGACCTCACGCTTTCAAACATGGAACTATGTGTAGTTTAAGAGCCTAAACTTCAACAGGCTATACCCAGTTCACAAAAAGATAACCACCTTATGGTAATCTCACAATATAGCTATTTAGCCCCAAAACAAGCACAGATGCTTCCTAAGTATGTCCATTACTGTGTGGCAGGTATGCACTAAAATCACCTTATGGTGGATAACCCTTTTAAATGTTTATGCACACATTTAAGGTACATTCACATGGGAGGATTAGAAACGATTTATCTGCAAACTTCCTACCGTGGGTTTTAGCCGAGGTGGATTTTTTGCAGCAAATTATGTTGACTTCAATGGGGTCTGCTGCAGATTTTACACTGTGGAAATGCAGCTATGGAAAATCTAGCATGGATTCAGGCTGTAGCTAAAACCTGCAGCAGGAAACACGCTTCTAGTTTGCCCGTGTCAGTGTACTCTAAGAGCCCATTCACATAGAAGAATATTTGCCCAGAATTTACATTGTGTGTGCAGTGTGCACCGACAAATCAGCCAGCAATTGGATCCTTCGGAAATGTGGCATCTCCATACATAGTAAGGATGTCCTGATACCATTTTTTTAAGACCGAGTACGAGTACAGATACTTTAATTCTACTACTCGCCAATACCAATTACGAGTACTTTTATTTTAAAGGGAATCTGACACCAGGGTGACCCGGTTTCTGGCGCTGTTTACCGTATGATATGTGGGTCCTTGTTGTGTACAATGGAGGCGGCTGCTGTAGTATGAGCCAAGATTTCTCTCTTCTCCATTGGACAGAACAGGGAATTTGCACCTGCACTATCTACCTATAAATTCAAGTTAGTGCAGGTGACTCTGCTATGAGATTGCCTTTAATATTAGGTAGTATCCCCTTGTAGACATAAGTAGCAGCCCCCCTGTAGAACACAGCCCCCCCCCCTTGTAGACAGCATCCCCCCTTGTAAACAGTGCCCCCCCCCTTTTAGACACTGCCCCCCCCTTTTAGACACTGCCCCCCCCCTTGTAGACATTAGTAGTAGACCCCTGTAGACCGCAGCCCACCCTTGTAAACAACAGGGCCCCCCCTGTAGACTGCAGCCCCCCTGCAGAGGTTAGTAGCAGCTCTCCTGTAGACTGTAGCCCCCCCTTGTAAACAGCAGCCCTTGTAGACGGCAGCTCCACTGCCCCATTCTCCCGTCTGCATCATGGCGTTCTATGGAGGAGCATGTGACATACAAGTCACTCTGCTTCCTACGTATCATTACGCTGGGCGCAGTGGAGGTGGAGTGACGTGTCTGTCACCTGCTCCTCTCTCCATGATGCAGACGGGAGGTCGGGGCAGCAGGTATCGGATTTGGTATCGGGGATATTGAACGAGTCCCTGATACCATGGTAATGGCTAGTATCGGCCCTGATACCGATACTAGTATCGGGACATCCCTAATACATAGCAATGCATTTATGAAAGGATTCTACCGGACACTTCCGAAGTTTCGGAGGCCACACCTCCTTTCTCAAGCATGATGCTTGAGAAAGGAGGTGTGGCCTCCGAAACGTCAGTGTCCGGCGCTCATTTGCGGCTTCTCCTTCGTGAGAGGAAGGTGAACCTCATGGACTCTGGAAGGCCCGGAAAGGGGTGAAATATTAACCGGAGACCAAGCGGACTGTCGCGCTATTCAGTGAGCACTTAGTAATACTACTAAGAAATAACCGGATGGTTTATATTACTAAAAAGAAGAATTTTTATATGCAAATCATGTGCACCATGTTTTACAATAGTGTTTACAACCTATGGCTCTCCAGCTGTTGTGAAACTACAACTCCCATCATGCTCTGACAATCAAAATACAAAAGTACTTCCAACCTATGGCTCTCCACTTGTCCCAAACCTCCAGCTGCCAGGACATGCTCGTAGGTTCACAGGTAGGGGAACAATGGGACACAAGTATCAAAAAAACACTCTTTGCTGCCCAGAGCAGTCACAACTTTCATTGTACCATTGTGTAAGATATAAAAGTAAAACTAAGATTGGTTACTATGGGTAATAGCTTTTTCTTATAAACAGCTATTATCACTGACAGGCTGTACTCTAAGACAGTGTTTCCCAACCAGGGTGCCTCCGGCTGTTGCAAAACTACAACTCCCAGCATGCCTGGACAGTAGGGATGTAAGAAAAAATCGATTCTCGCGATAATCGCGATTTTTCATTTGCCGATACAGAATCGATTCAAAATATTTTTGAATCGATTCTTTTAGGGATGTGGAATTTTTAATAAAACGCACTTTCTCTTACCTGCCAACGAGCCCGCGGAGCTCCGGTACAGTCCGGTACAGGTGTTCGGTCCCCGGGCTGTATTCTTCTTACTTCCTGTTAGTCCGGCACGTCACATGGAGCTTCAGCCTATCACCAGCCACAGCGATGTCCCGCCTCCGCTGGTGATAGGCTGAAGCTCCATGTGACGTGCCGGACTAACAGGAAGTAAGAAGAATACAGCCCGGGGACCGAACACCTGTACCGGAGCTCCGCGGGCTCGTTGGCAGGTAAGAGAAAGTGCGTTTTATTTTATTTTGCAGCCCGCACGGGCTAACATGAGAAAAGTGAGCACCAGAGTACTAGATCGCCGCTGTCAAAGCTGACAGCGGCGTCTATTGGGATCTATGAATGCTCCCAGGTGGGCGATATATCGCGATGTATCGCCACCTAGACGGTATCGCGATATATCGCGATATATCGAATCGCCACACTGGTATCGCGATTCGAATCGAATCGCCAAATTCTTGGCGATTCACACCCCTACTGGACAGCCTTTATTGGTTACTCTAGGTAATAGCTTTTTCTTATAAACAGCTATTATCACTG
Organism: Hyla sarda; assembly: GCF_029499605.1. Classification (NCBI taxonomy): domain Eukaryota; kingdom Metazoa; phylum Chordata; class Amphibia; order Anura; family Hylidae; genus Hyla; species Hyla sarda. Next base: position 117,234,075 of record NC_079194.1, on the reverse strand, counting down.
ACAGGCTGTACTCGAAGACAGTGTTTCCCCAACCAGGGTGCCTCCAGTTGTTGCAAAACTACAACTCCCAGCATGCCTGGACAGCCTTTGGCTGTCCAGGCATGCTGGGAGTTGTAGTTTTGCAACAGCTGGAGGCACCCTGGTTGGGGAAACACTGCTCTAAGACAGGTAGCTAAAAGCATGTGATGTCTAATCTGTCTTATTTGTTTTCCTGGCCCTTCACTTCACTTGAGCGTTAACCTTCCTCACTAGTGACATAAAACAAACACATAAAGCACAGGTGCCTGACGCCCATTATCTGTGCACACAGCTCAGCTCCCCGCACCCACCTCCTCCTCCTCACTCTCTGAGGAGACTCTGGCACATTCTTCCCTAGTAACCACCCATCCCTTAGCAACAGAGCTGGACCCTCAGCCAATCAGCGAGCGCCTCTTGTGCCCGACCAATAGGGAGGAGGCTCTACTCTGAGGCCCAGATGCCTACGCCGCCATTTTGATTCAGCTGAGACAAAAGAGAGCAGGCAGCTTAGAAGCCGGGATAAAGGTGACGCTCAGGTAAAACAAACAGAAACCTTCCCTGTCCCCCACCGTCCATATTAGGTTTAGGAATGTGTCGCCTACATTTCAGTGGGATTCATAGGCGAGCGGGTGGGGGCGAGAGCTGCCTACGGGGAACCGGATGTTTGTGACATTTGGTGTCGTCTCAATGGCCGTCTCCGGGTCCAAGCCAGGCAGTAAATGGGCCGCTAGTTGTTGTGGGGCTATAATTCACAGCTTGTCATAGAAGGCTTTACAGTGTTACATATAGTGGTAGAACCAGAAGACTCAGCATGCCGAAAGGTATGACAGGGTATCCTGGGACTTGTAGTATGTACAGCAGGCAGGATTGTGTAATACAGTGGTCTTGAACTGTGGCCCTCCAGATGTTGCAAAACTTAAAAAAGGTGTGTGGGCATGCTGGGAGTTGAAGATTTGCAACATCTGGAGGGCCACAGTTCAAGACCACTGGTGTAATCCACCCACTGGTGCCCCCCATCCGCCCCTCCAATAGGCTTCTGAGGGGATGCCATACCTATAACAGGGTTATGTTGGTCAGGTGGCAGTGCAAACCAGAGGGACACGACTGGGGGCGGAATCCAATATAACAACACTAAATGTATATTTGTGGAACTACAAGTCACAACGTGCCATGGGAGGTGTTTCATAAAATGGTAGAACAAGAAGGCTCAGCATGACTAGAGGTTTTAGGCCGGACAGAGCATCCTGGGACTTGTAGTATGTACTAGAGACAGGATTGTGTAATACTTCTTAGTGACGTTCCTAATACGTGACGTATGTTAGAGCTAGTGCCAGCTCCATAGGCTTCTGTAGGCTAAACATGTGACAGGGTTATGAATGGTAGGTGACAGTGCCAACCCCAGGCACTCAACTTTAGGGCCATGATCAAATATAAAAAGCTGAATGTGTAGTCTGCATGTCCTTAGCTCTGGAGTGGTGGCTTCTATAATGTATAACTCCCATCTATAATGCATTTCTCACACATTGGTGTACTGGCTCTCCAGTTGGCAATTTGGTACCCGGGGGGGGGGGGGGGGTGCACCTTTACCGATTTGATGTCCTGTACACTGGGTTTTGGCAGTGCATTTCTAACAGGTGACAAACATTTTTGAAAATTGCGCTGTCAAAAACCATGGCTATTCTTAGGAGGGATTCACACAGGCTTAATGCAGCCACATTTTTGCATCAGCTGTCAGGTCATCAGACCCGCAGTCAGGCCGGGACCTGTGGCTGAAATACGGATGCAAAAGTCAATGCTGTATTATGTCTGTGTGAAACCGGCCTTATATGGGCACTGTCAGATACAAAAACTTTTGATATGTTGTAAAGCTTTCATTAGAAAATTTTCAGTGTTTCATACTGAACAGGACAGTCAAACAACTCCCCCCCCCCCCCCCCCCCCCCAAGTATAGCAGCAATTTTCAAAATTTTCATGAAAATTGCAAAATCTGAAAGGACAGATGTTACAGAATTACAACTCCCAGCATGCCTGGGCAGTCTCGGCATGCTAAGAGTGTAGTTTTGCAACATCTGGAGGGCTACTGTTTGGGCACCACTGTAATAGTGGTCTCCAAACTGTGACCCTCCAGATGTTGCAAAACTACAACTCCCAGCATGCCCAGACAGCCTTCGGCTGTCTGGGCATGCTGAGAGTTGCAGTTTGGCAACCACTAGGAATGCAGCAATAAAGATCGCTTTAATGCCACCTCCCTTGCTGCTCCACGCCGTCGCCTCCCTACCTGCGCCGCTGATCTCCGCTGATGCCACCAATGATCGCCAGTCCCCACCACATCTTCTTTTCAGGTACCGGCCGCCATCTTCTTCCCCCCCCCCCCCTGTTCTGCTCGACATCCAGGGGTGGGCAGAGCGGGGGGTTTCTATGGCAACCCCCTGTCTTCAACTGCCATTGGTCAGCGCTCATTGCTGACTAATGGCAGGGGATAGGAGGAGGTTGTTGCAACACTGCAACCTTGCTTCTATCCCTCAGGATAAGGGCTGTCACTGACAGCTCCAATCATCCCTATTTTCCGGGGCAATGGGGTCACCAGAGACCCGATCAGCCCGGAATAGCAGAAAATCTCATGTCTGAAATGACATGCAATTTCCTGCGATCACCGACATGGGGGCGATGTGCCGGGATGCCTGCTGAATGATTTCAGCAGGCATCCCGGTCCGGTCCCTGACCGGCTAGCGGCAGGGACCAGAATTCCCACAGGCGTATCCATACGCCCTACATCCTTAAGGACTTGGGGTGCAGGGCATATGCATGCATACTGAACTGGTTAAAAAAAATACTTTTTTTGTTGGATCTGACTGGTACGCTTTAAAGTGGCTGTGTGATGCCAATGAAAATTAGGGAAGATATATCCAAACGTGTGCAGAAGAACAGTGGAGCAGTTGCCCATAGCAACCTATCAGATTGCTTTGTTCATTTTTAAAAATGCCACTAAATGCCAAAGCTTACATCTGATTGGTTTGAGCTGCTCAGTGTTACCCTGCACAAGTTGGATATCTACTGAATATGGCTTTATTACTTCTTGTAAACCAGGAATAGGTTGCCTGTACTAGTGGCCTAGAACTTTACTGTATTTGTAGTACAGTGTTTACCAACCAGGGTGCCTCCAGCTGTTGCAAAACTACAACTCCCAGCATGCCCGGACAGCCTTTGGCTGTCCGGGCATGCTGGAAGTTGTAGTTTTGCAACAGCTGGAGGCACCCTGGTTGGGAAGCACTGGTGTAGTGTATCATCAGTATTTCCTTATAGGGGCAGGCAGTGTGCTGAGAATCTATGGCATGGGATTGTTACATAACTTACTGTATTTCCTAGAAGAGAACAAATATGCATTCGACTTGTGCTGTGATGCTTGGTGTCTCATATAGTCCTGTCAGCCTTCCTTATAGAATGAAAATCAGTGCCAATTTGGGAGACTGGTAAATTAATAGAGAATGCTCTAAAGCCTGCAAGGTTGGCAGGAGCAATTTTCATAGGTGTGTATGTATGATTTATAAAAAAAAAAAAAAAAAATGTGTTTGTTTTATTGATCAAAACCTTCCTCGTAAGCGATAGTGAAAACAACAACACTGGTCCTCATTTACTTAGAAAATCGGGTTGTAAGTCTATGTTGCTTTCTTACCCGACTGCTTTTTTCCCCTGGTATTTATGTCGCATCCTGTTTGTCGCACGTGGGTTTTGTTGGTTTTGGTTTCCTCTGAGTTGTCGGGGAAAAAATCCACAACAATTCAACAAATTTGGGTTGGAAACCTTTATAAATACGTGGGAAAGCTCAGAAATGTTGGGTCACGCCCCTTTTTCGGGTTTGGGAGAATCCACATCGGGTTTGTCGGGACAAAATGTTGCAGACTGGCGCACGATGTCTGCGACATGTCGCAGACAAAGATGCGCCAAAAAATGATAGGTTCAGAATAGTAAATGAGGGCCAGTGTGTTGAATTTGTTGTAAAATGGATACCAATAGATCTAGTAGTTCCCCAACCTGTGGCTCTCCAGCCGTTGCAAAACTATGACTCCCAGAATTCAGCACATATTTCACCCAGAGGGTATGTTCACATGGCAGAATTTTTGCAATTCGGCAGAAATTCCACCAGAATTTTGTCAGAATTTGTGTTTTCAGAACACAGAATTCAGCCGAAATTCAAGCTCCATAGATTTCAGTGGGATTTCATTGTGGAATTTGGCAAAAAATAAGACTGATCTTATATCTGCGTCGGAATGGGACTGCAGAATCCCATTCAAAACAATTAGGCATAAAAATGAGGCGGAATTCCACACAGTGGGTTTCCTGAAGGACCAAGCCCATTTTAACCTTAAGGACCAGGCCAATTTAATTTTAGCGTTTTCGAATTTTCCTCCTCATCTTCTAAAATCCATAACTTTTATATTTCCATCTACAGACCCATATAAGGGCTTGTTTTTTGCGTGACCAATTGTACTTTGTAATGAAACCTCTCATTTGATCATAAAATGTACGGCGAACCCTTACAAAAAAATTTTAACGAGGAAATTTTAATGAAAACCACAATTTTGCACATCTTGGAGGGTTTTGTTTTCACACTGTACACTTTACGGTAAAAATGACGTCTTCTTTATTCTGTGGGTCAATACAATTAAAATGATACCCATGGCTAGATACTTTTATATTTTTGTACCGCTTAAAAAAAAAATCTAAAACTTTTTGTACAAAATCAGTAAAATCTAAAATCCCCCGATTTTGACCACCTATAACGTTTTAATTTTGCCGTATATAGGGCGGTGTGAGGGCTCATTTGTTTGCGCCGTCATCTGTACTTTTTATCGACACATTTGCATATATAAAGCTTTTAGATTACTTTTTATAATTTAGTTTGGAATAAAATGTGACAAAAGAATAATTTTTGGACTTTATCTATTTTTTTTTTTTTGCGCCGTTCCCTGTAGGGGATCATTAACATTATATCTTGATAGTTTGGACATTTACGCACGCAGTGATGCCAACTAAAAAAAAAAAATTACGCTTTTTGGGGGTGAAGTGGGAAAAACTGAACATTTTCACTTTTATTGGGAGGGGATTTTTCCCATTTTTTTTTTTTTTTCAACTTTTTTTTTTCTTTTAACACTTTATGTCCCCATAGGGACTATCAATAGCAATCATTTCATTGCTAATACTGTTCAGTGCTATGCATAGGGGATAGCACTGATCAGTGTTATTGGCTATCTTCTGCTCTGGTTGGCTCGATCTCAGACCAGAGCAGGAGACGTCGGGAGATGGACGGCGGCGCTGCGGGCGATCCGATCATCTATTGTAACATGTGCATTGCTGCAGATGCCGTGATCTGTACTGATCACAGCATCTGAGGGGTTAATGGCAGACATCCGCGCGATCGCGGATGTCGGCCATTACTGGCGGGTCCCCGGCTGCTGATAGCAGCCAGAACCTGCTGTGTATGACCGCGAGAACCGCTCCGATGCTCGTGGTCATACACAGGACGTAAATGTACGTCCTGGTGCTCTAAGTAAAGTCACACCAGGACGTACATTTACGTCTATGGTCGTTAAGGGGTTAAACGGGTGCACTGGCAGTCTGCAAATCTGCCATTATTGCGGACTGTCTATGGGCCCGTTCAAACGAATGGTAGCGTAACTCAAACTAGGTCTCCTGCAGAGGAAAACCAGTGTGTGAATGCACCCTTATAAGCTGTGTTCACACAGCCGAAATTTACTGCCCATTGACTTCAATGGGATTCTGCTGTCCCAGTCACACAGTGGAATTTCCATGGTAGCAATTCTGCATTCCGCGAAATGTAAGACCTGTTTTTAATTTTGTGGAATTCTGTGGCAGAATCCCATTGAAGTAAATGGGACTTTGAATTTTAGCAGAACTCTGTATTTTGAGAACATAGAAATTCTGCAAAAAAAAAATCCACTGCAAGCTTTGCAGAACTGAATTTCAGAATTCCACTGTGTGAATATGGCCTTAGACATTGAAAAGGTGAAACTCAAGATAAATCTATGTGCTGTGACAGCTGGGAAAAGTTCAGTAGCATTTGTAAAATATTGCCAACAATGCCTGGTACTATCATTTGTTTTAGATTGTACCTGCATTAGGATAGGTTCACATTAAATGTCAGGTTTTTTTTCTCAGCTTAATTCATGTAAAATAACAGACATCTAACAGAACCCCGACGGAGCACATACAGAGTGAATGGGACTTGTGGGGTTCCGTTGATCTGTTGTCTCAACCTCTGTCCCAGCCCTTTTATCGGCTGTTTTAATGGAGCTCCACAATGCTGATGTGAACATAGCCTTAGTCTGTTACATGTGAATTCACTATAACGGAGTCTTTCTGGATCTGTTGTCGTGTCTGGTGTTTTGCTGGAATGTTACTTCCAATATACCGTATTTTTCGCCCTATAGGACGCATCGGCATGTAAGACGCACCCAATTTTAAAGGTGCTAAATCTAGAAAAAAAAGATTCTGCACCCAACAGTGGTCTTCAACCTGCGGACCTCCAGATGTTGCAAAACTACAACTCCCAGCATGCCCGGACAGCCGTTGGCTGTCCGGGCATGCTGGGAGTTGTAGTTTTGCAACATCTGGAGGTCCGCAGGTTGAAGACCACTGGATAGGAGGTAGTACTTGCGTGTCCCCGCCGCTCCGGACCCGTCACCGCTGCCCTGGATGTCGCTCCATCGCTGTCGCCACGTCCCCGGGGTGTCCCCGAAGCTCCGGACATCATCTTCCCTGGGATCCACGCTCTCCATTGCCGTCATCACGTCGCTTCGTATGCCGCTCCTATTGGATGTTGGGACGATGTGATAACGTCGAAGGAGAGCGCCGCCATGCAGTGGATCCCGGCACGGAGCAGACACCGAGGAGGCAGGAAAGGTCCCTCCGGGTGTCCTGTAAGCTGTTCAGGATGCCGCCATTTCACCGCGGCGCTCCCGAACAGCCCGACTTTCGCTTCGGATGCGGCGGTCAGCTTTGATCGCCGCGTCTGAAGGGTTAATACAGGGCATCATCGCGATCGGGGATGTCCTGTATTAGCCGCGGGTCCCGGCCGTTGATGGCCGCAGGGACCGACCCGATAGGGGTGTATTCGCCGTATAAGACGCACCAACTTTTCCCCCCCAGGAAGAAAAAGTGCGTCTTATACGGCGAAAAATACGGTAGGTGTGAACAATCCTTATTAGTCCTTATTATTTATATGCTTTGAACAAAATTTCTATCTGTGTAAAGGACAGCACAGTTTCTGTAAATGACATAATCCATATAGTGATAAAGCCATAGGACTACTGGAATTATTATAGAATTGTTACATTACATATACATTTTCTTCACTTTGATGTTGTCTCCACTTGAAGCTTATATTACAGGTACATGTCTTGGTTCCATGTTCCTGTCAGGTGTCAGGTTTACCCTCTTCTGGGAGCTGTGTCCTTGTGGGTGATAATGGCCTGTTCTGTTCATGTTGCAATGTGTACTCTAGGCTTTATATCCAATGCCAAGCAAGGCCATAATGAAAACTATTTTTGATATGACTTTTCCTAACCCCATCTCTGCTTTGGGCACCTGCCCCCTGATGAAACCCTAGGCAGGGATGGGACATTCCATGTATGCTCCTAACTAGAGACTATGAATCACCTTCTATGGCACTATCAGTCTGGATCATGTATTCTACAGCTTTACCTGTCAATATAAATGTGCTAGGATTCTTTTACTTAAGGGGGGGGGGGGGGGGATGAAAACACTGGTGGGAAAGATTTATTAAAACTTGTGCAGAGGAAAAGTTGACCTGTTGCCCATAACAACCAATCAGATCACTTCTTTAATTTTTGAAGAGGCCTCTGGAAAATGAAAGAAACAATCTGGTTGCTATGGGCAACTGGTCAACTTTTCCTCTGCTCAGGTTTCGATAACTCTCCCGCGGTATCTTGGGAATTATGTGATAGAAGCAGACTTAGAATTGTCATGGTACAGAACATACATTATATAAGAAGCCCTGTAATGTCTGGATAATAAGTTCTACATTCAGGAATTACGTCAGCGCGCGCAGCACAAACTCTGCTGCCAGTGTCAATCCAATGGAGCTGCAAGTCTCCTAGAAAATAAAAAAAAAATCCATATGTCCGTGAAATCACAATGGGGGAGATTTATCAAAACCAGTGCAAAGGTAAAGTTGTCCAGTTGCCCATAGCAACCAGTCAGATCGCTTCTTTCATTTTTCACAGGCCTTTTTAAAAATGAAAGAAGCAAGCTGATTGGTTGCTATGGGCAACTGGGCAAGTTTTACTCTGCACAGGTTTTGATAAATCTTCCCCAATGAGTTCCCTGTTTGAGATTTCCTGTGTATGTTGGAGATGCACATCTCTGCTGACTGACCCTCCCTGTCGGGGCGATGTTGGGTGCAGTGGCCTCATAAGACTGCACACCTGTTTTAAGCAGTATATTTATACCTGTCATTTGCAGCGGAGGCTATAACCGGATGGTCTAAGCATGTTGGCCCTGCATTGCCCGAGCTCCTGTTATAAACTATTAATATACCTCTGGCAAAGAATGACTTTTATTCATATAAATGCAGCTTCACTTGTATACCGTACTGTTGTTACACAAGACAAGCTGGCATATCTATTGGCCAGCTCTGAGCCAGAATATAGACATCATTTGGTGTTTAATACACAGGTACTAGAAAGATCTTTCCACATACATGCATTGTTTTTGAACGTGTGTGTCTGTGTAGTTTGACATATCGGCTGCTACTGTACATATGTCTTGGAGAGCAATGGCGGCTGTCAAGGCTTGGGCTACACTGTGACTTTTTGTAGTGCTACTAATATATTTTAAGTACTGAGCTACAGTCCAGAGCGATACATGAAGGGTCTCATGGTGTAAATATAGTAAGGAGTACTGCTGGTCCACTGAGGCCTCACATTGCTTCTTCAAACTTGATCCGGGGGGGGGGGGGGGGGTCACTTTCTCCTCAAAACTTCTTCCTGCTTCCAAGGTGAGCTGTCTTGGCAGAAATGACCTGCTCAGCCAATCTCTGAGTTGGGGCACAGCTGCAGCCAGTATTTGTCTGAGTGGGCAGTTCTTGTTGTTTTGACTCATGACAAGAACCAGGTGTTGAGAGGGGAACGGCAGCTGCAGGGGATTGAAGTACAGTGGTCCCTCAACATACGACGGTAATACGTTCCAAACGGACCATCATTTGTTGAAACCATCACATGTTGAGGGATCCGTGCAATGTAAAGTATAGGACAGTGGTCTACAACCTGCGGACCTCCAGATGATGCAAAACTACACCACCCAGCATGCCCGGACAGCCGTTGGCTGTCCGGGCATGCTGGGTGTTATAGTTTTGCAACATCTGGAGGTCCGCAGGTTGTAGACCACTGTTAGAGGAAGTTGTACTCGCCTGTCCCAGTCGCTCCGGACCGTCACCGCTTGCCACCGCTGCCCGGAATGTCGCTGTCCATCGCTGCCGCCGCGTCCCTGAGGTGTAAGGCTTCTGCTTCCCCGGGATCCGGGCTCTCACGTCGCTACGCACGCCGCTCCTATTGGATGACGGGATGGCGTGTGCAGCGATGGAGAGCGCCGACGATGCAGAGGATCCCAAAGAGGACACGCCGGAGCCCCGAGGATAGGTGAGTGACCATCACCGGAGCACACTGGGCACCGTAAACGGCTATCCGGCGGCAGCTGAAGCAGTCTGCACTGCCGTATAGCCGTTAATGCGATGGCACTGACATAAAAAAGCATTGTATGTTGAAATTATCGTATTTCAGGGCCATCGTAGGTCGAGGGGTCACTGTAGTTGAATATTACTAAAAGGAGTGCTCCGTGGAAGTTAATAAAAATAAAAACGCCTCAAAGCCACCACAATACCTGTTCTGTGTCCCCTGCAGTTATCCATGTGATTTTGTCAGTTCATGTGGCCCCTGTTGTCTCCTGAATATTCTTTTTTTTCTTGTTTGCAGCCCAGACTACAACTCCCAGCAGTCAGTGCAGCTATGTGTAATGGCTACCAGCCAAATTGCCTTTGCTATCTGTGTGCACACTGCACATGTGTTTTCTTTCAAACATCTCTATATAGCTAATGAATGATATTAGGACAAATACATAGGTTGGTGAGAGGGAAAGGATGGGCTATGGGTTCAGTTCCCCGGACTACCCCTTTAATATTTCTTTTTAACATGTCCCCAGCCATATGTAAATGATGATGTCCCATGACAACCCTTTTATATTATAGCCTAGCATTAGGATAGACCATAAGTATCAGTTTGATGGGAATCTGTCTCCCCACATTGGTCTGCTGACTGATGGGATCCCAATGCTCTGACCATTGGTGTCTCCTTCATTGTTTATTGAGCACCGCACCGTACCTTTTTTAGTTGCTGTGCCTGGTACTGTACTGAAGCTTTTTGCAGGCAGCTCACTCTCATTTAAGTTAGGCTGGGTTCACACTACGTTTTACCCCATACGGGAGCGCATACGGCAGGGGGGAGTATGCCTTCGTATGCTCTCCCGTTTGTCATTCATTTCAATGAGCCGGCCGGAGTGAAACATTCGGTCCGGTCGGCTCATTTTTGCGCCGTATGCGCTTTTACAACCGGACCTAAAACTGTGGTCAACCACGGTTTGAGGTCCGGTTGTAAAAGCGCATACGGCGCAAAAATGAGCCGACCGGACCGAACGTTTCACTCCGGCCGGCTCATTGAAATGAATGACATACGGGAGCGCATACGAAGGCATACTGGAGCGCGAGGTTTTAGCTCCCCCCTGCCGTATGCGCTCCCGTATGGGAGAAAACGTAGTGTGAACCCAGCCTAAGTGGGATTGAGCTGTAAGGGGACGTTCACACGGGGGATTTTTTTGCGGGTTTTCCGTTGCGTATTTGAAAGGGGGTGGGCTCTTCTCGGCTGTCCTCAGCAGATTTTCCGCGGTGGATTTTCCACAGCGGAAACTCCGCTGCGGAAAATATGCTGCGGACAGCCGAGAAGAGCCCGCACCCTTTCAAATACGCTGCGGAAAACCCACAAAAAAATCCGCCCGTGTGAACGTACCCTAATACCAGGTACAGCTTCTCCAAAATGTGTAGCATTGTGCCTGGTGGACAGGGCTCTTTTCTATTAGTTGATCAATGGGATGCCCTGATATGGACTGTGAGCCATCAATGTTGGCCATCAATATCTGTCCTAATATAACTTTTAAAGGCCATACATACCTCCCATTTACAGTCTTGTCTGCAGACTTAGTAGTTTGCTGCTCTCGACAACACTGCACAAATAAGTCTGTGATTTATACTGAAACTGTCAACATTTGAGGTCTCTGGTTTCCTGTTTTTAATCTGTTCCAGCCTTCAGTGCACACACAAAGAACTCCTCAAACAAAACTGCTAAGGCGGTGTCTGATTGACTGACACATTCTACCATCTCTCCTTTCTGTGAAATGAAGACACATCACTAATTGTGGTCTCAGTGAAAATTAATGCTAATGTGTGACTGTGTTGTAAAGTCAGAGGAGCAGATGGTTGCTATTGACAACCTAGTTTGCACTTTTGAGTGTAACTTTTGTGCTTAGTTGGTAATAGGTACTGTAGCTTTACAGAGATGTGTATCACATGTTGTTTCTATAATTGCTGTACAAATAATACACATTCCAGTAACAGATTGCTTCTAATCCTGCCTGTCTTGCTGCAAGATACAATATCTCATTACTCAGTAGGAAAGTTGAAGCAATAATACATTAATGGCGCATTCACACAGGCATATTGGATAGCAAAATCAGCTGCAGAAAATATGCAGCAGATCCTGTACGTGTGAACATACCCTTAGGGCTCGTTCTCACGAGCGGATTTTGCTGCTTAATTTTACAACTTTTTTTCTGCTGCTTATTTTTTGCTGGTAAGTTAAAGTTAAGCAGCAGAAAATAAATAGCAGCAGATCAGCTGCAGAAAATCAGCACAAAAATCTGCTTGTGTGGACAAGCCCTTAGGGTCCTTCACACGTGCGTATTTTCTGCTGCAGATCTGCTTCAGCAGATTTTGCTGCCCATTGAAGTCTATGGGAGGCTAAATCTTCAGCAGATCTGCAGCAAAAATACAGACATATGAACGTATTCTTATGGCGTGTTCACACGTACCGTGTGAACCTGCGAATATTTGGTGTTGCAGATTTAATGCTGTGTTCAGTCAATTAGTTGACATTGAAATCTGTAGCTTTAAATCCTTGACATCAAAGGATGGGTCGCTCCGAGCAGGCACATGTAAAGGCACCATACAGTGGTCCTTCAGCGGCTGATACGCTACGTAAAAAACACTGGGTATCCGCTCGTGTGAACGTACCCTTAGTAATGGAAAGCGGCACTCTGGGGCTTCATTGAGAAGATTGTAGTTTATTTACACATCCAGTGCAAATGGCGGTTTTTCTCCCTATGTTGCTTATAATCCCGGCAATAAAACGCGCTGCATGCATTCTCCAGCAGGTGGGAATACGGCCTTAGGTTGTCCAACAACAAATGCTTATTACCTATCCACAGCATAAGTAATAAGTGTCTAATCACTGGGTTAAATACTCGGCTATCTCCGACAGTCCTATAGACTTTGAATAAAGCAGCTGAAAGCGTGCTTGGCTCCCTAAACTCATGATCATTGTGGGTTTTATGGTTGGGACCCCAAATGTACAGACATTTGGATCCATGTGGATAGGTGATAAGTGGTGGTTGTTGCCCAACTTCTATAGCCGTGTTCGCTATAGCGGTGACCTGCCAGAATATGAATTACCACAACACACTCTGTTTACATTCCTTCATCTACAAGTAAATTTCCTGTTTTGGGTGGGGCTGACCTGGATGTGTCAGTATTTTGTGTTTCCAGTGTTCACAGCAAAATGGTAATGATCCTGTTTAAAGATGAGACATCGCCTCTGTGTAGGTTAGAGCCTAATTGCGTTTGGAGAAGGTCTCGAAATATGCAAATAATCCAGTAATGTTCAATACTCCATACAATGGCTTAGGGGGGGGACGTGGACATTTCTTTACAGATGTCTTAGCCCAATGTTATTCTTGTACAGTTTTAGCCCACAAGTCTATATGGGTAATGCATATTTGATTATTGCTTTTTTAGCAATATATTTATAGTGTATAACGCTGCTTCTATGTCCCCCATGGTACACTGCAAGGAAATAAACACACATAATAAGAGTATCAACACAGTGTTTACTTGCAGAATATTGCATCAGTAGAAATCTACTGCAATTTCCATCATGAATGTGCTGCGGCCAAAAAAAAAAAATGTTCCCCTCAAGCTCAGCAAAAAGTGAGGGAGAATTGTTTTGTGTTACGGTTTGGACTTAATTACAAACAGCAAAATCAACTGTGAAAAATGGTTATAAGGTAAGATCCCCACATTGCAGCTCATTTTCCACTGTCACTTGAGGACCCAGCTAAAAAAAAAAAAAAAAAAAGGTTCTCAAGGTAAGACACTGACTGCGAATGGGACAGAAATCCTATTACATTGTTTTGTCACGGGCAATACTGATGTAGTTTTGTCTCAGAGGTTCTATCTAAAGAAGCTTGTGTAAATTGCACAAACGATCTGATGAAGTGTAATACTGTTATGGTTATTTGTTACACCAAAAAAGAAAATATTTCTGCAGCTCAACACTCTTTACTAGACCAGGTATGCAATGTTCTAAATATTTTCTCCCAGATTTTCCAGGCCACAGCATTCAAGAGTTGTAAATTTCTGGGTTGCAAAATATTGAACATGAATCAAGGAAGTTAATACATTTTCTAATACAGCCCATTATAAGCAGTGTTTCTTTAACCCCTTAAGGACGCAGCCCTTTATCACCTTTAAGGACTGAGCCCTTTTTCGCAATTCTGACCACCGTCGCTTTACGAATTAATAACTCGAAAACGCTTTTACCGAATATTCTGATTCTGAAATTGTTTTTTTGTGACATATTCTACTTTATTTTGGTGGTAAATTTTCGGCGTTACTTGCATCCTTTTTTGATGAAAAGTCCCCAAATTTCATGAAAATTTGGAACATTTTGCATTTTTCTAACATTGAAGCTCAATGGGTATTCCAAATACATTTTATTTTTATTCACAAATACAATATGTCCACTTAATGTTGGCATCATAAAATGGACATATTTTTGCTTTTTGAAAAAAGTTGAGGGCTTCAAAGTAGAGCAGCAATTTTCAAAAATGTCATGAAAATTGCAAAATCTGAAGGGACAGATGTTACAGAACTAAAACTCCCAGCATGCCTGGGCAGTCTAGGCATGCTGAGTTGTAGTTTGGCAACATCTGGAGGGCTACCGTTTGGGCACCACTGTAACAGTGGTCTCCAAACTGTGACCCTCCAGATGTTGCAAAACTACAACTCCCAGCATGCCCAGACAGCCTTTGGCTGTCTGGGCATGCTGGGAGTTGCAGTTTGGCCTTCCTAGTGGTTGCCACAGTAAAGATCACTTTACTTTCACTTTCGTATGCATACGCCCGGCGTCGTTAAAGGGGTACTCTGCTGCAAACCTTTTTTTTTTTTTAGCAACTGATGCCAGAAAGTTTAAACATATTTGAAACTTGCTTCTAATTAAAAATCTTAATCCTTCCAGTACTTATCAGCTGCTGTATGCTCCACAGGAAGTTCTTTTCTTTTTGAATTTCTTTTCTGTCTGACCACGGTGCTCTCTGCTGACACCTCTGTTCATGTCAGGAACTGTTCAGAGCAAGATAGGTTTGCTATGGGGATTTTCTCCTACTCTGGACAGTTCCTAAAATGGACAAATGTGTCAGACATAAAGGAAATATAAAAAATAAATAAAAACTTCCTGTGGAGCATACGGCAGCTAAGTACTGGAAGGGTTAAGATTTTTAAATTGTAATTTTCAAATATGTTTCACTTTCTGCCACCAGTTGTAAAAAAAAAAAAAAAAAAATTTAATAAAAAAAAAAAAATTCCAGTGGAGTCCCCCTTAAATATAAAGTTACAGGGATGTGGAATTCTATCGCCTGACGCCCGAGACATGCAGTTCCGGGTAGGTGAGTTTTTCAGGTCCTTAGCCCTGCTTTAGGCAAACTGGGCCAGACGTGAAAGCCCTTGACAAGCACGACGACGCTCAGCAGTCTGTATGGAGAGGGCACCGGACTCCTGCCCGCTCCGTACTCTGCAGCCCCCGGCTGTTTTCAGTAGCTGGGGCCGCTGCTAATAGCTAGCATGCGGCTGGCTATTAACCCTTTAGATCGCCGCTGTCTTAAGGGACATGTGAATGCTCCCTGGTGGGCTAGTGGGGTGGGGATGGCAGCTTGATTGCGGGGGAGGCAATAGAGTATAGAGGTAACCTCTCCTTCCCTGGTGTCCCGTGGCTCTGTCATTGATAGTGCCTCCCTCCGGCGATTGATTGCCCTCATACCGCCCCATACGCGGTAAAATAAAAAAAAGTTATAGGGGTCAGAAGATGACAATTTTAAATGTATAAATTTCCCTTCATGTACTTATGATTTTTTTTCAGAAGTACGACAAAATCAAACCTATATAAGTAGGGTATCATTTTAATCGTATGGACCTACAGAATATAGGTGTCATTTTTACTGAAAAATTTACTGCATAGAAACGGAAGCCACCCCCCGTAGACAGCAGGTCCCCCTCTTTAGACACCAGCAGGCCCCCCTGTAGACATTAGTAGCAGCCCCCATCTTGCAGAAAGCTCACCTGCAGCTGTCCTCTGTCGGGTGCTGCCGCTCCACTGCCCCTTTCTCCCGTCCGCATCATGGCGTCCTATGGAGGAGCATTTGACCCATACGTCACTCTGCTTCCTCCATAGCGTTGCGCAGGGGAGGAGGTGGAGTGACGTGTGTGTCACATGCTCCTCCATGGAACACTATGATGCGGATGGGAGAACGGGGCAGCGGAGCGGCAGCAGGTATCGGACATGGTATCGGGGACATTAAACAAGTCCCCGATACCATGCAAATGGCTAGTATCGGGCCCGATACCGATACTAGTATCGGTATTGGGACATCCCTAATTGTTTTTGTTTTGGAGTATATGATATGGAACAATTAAAAGGTATCATTATAGTGGTTAGTTATGACTATTATAGGACGAGGAGGAAAAAAACAAGAGTGTAAAAGTGAAAATTGCCCAGGACAAGTGGATCGTCATGAGGGACAAGTAGACTTTGCTCCATTTTAGTCCCATGGACAAGTAGTTTTTTATTACATTTCCACACCCCTGAAGTTATTTGTAATCTGAGGCGGCTGGTTGTTGGGAACACATTACTTGACAATCACTATCCGTCATGACTGTTCATCTGAAATGCTGGTTTGGCACCATGCTGACAGCATCTTGCCAGAGGTCATGCTAGATCATTACTTTTATCCAAGCCATGTAACTTATCTGACTTAGAAAAAATAGGTTTATGAAGAGAACTATATTTATTAGGCCAAACTTTCACAGCCCTTGTGATTTTGTGTCTTCTATAAGGAGGGCAGTTTTGGGGTTGGTGTCATTTGTGTCTGTGTAGACTCTATATTGAGATAGGTAGAATTCTGATGTTTTGTCGAATTTTCCACTGAACTGTGTTGTGGTTGATGGATTATAGGGTATACAGTCGACTGTCTAAATTATTTAGTGTTGTAGTTCCTTCTTGTGTAGTTCATTTCATGCAGTTAAGTTTCCCCTCTTGTAGCCTTTATGTTTTAATGCACCTATCGGATTAGTGTTTGAATATATCTTTCTCTAGGACTATAACCTATGTGCTGTTGCAGTTATAGAATATTTAGTATTACTTTCTGTACCTACAGGTTTTCCCACATCAGTGTCACAGGGGATGGCTGTATGTTGTTCATTGTAGGAAGCTGTTTGTAATGGCACAGATCATATGATCCCAAGGGAGATAATTGCATTAGAGCAAGGCAAAAACTAGTCATGACATCTCTGTATCCTAGCAGCCAGAACAGAAAACAAGGGCAGCAAAACACTCATCCATATGGGAATATGCTTCCTTTACTGCTGAAATATTTAATATTTTTAGTTAATCTTTAGTCTTAAATATTGCTCCTCATTTCTCTGGTTAGAACTGTAGGGCCTTGGAATAATTCTAAGTGAAAACAGCTTCCAGCAGAATCCCATGGATCTTAATGGGGTTCTGCTGCTTGGTGCACAATACGGAAGCTCCATATTGGAACTTCCGATTTGGATACAGATTCCGCCCAGAAAATTCCAGTAGTCAATAGGAATTTGATTTCCGACACAATTTCTGCAGTCAAATCTCAATGGGGGTAATTTATCAAAACCTGTGCAAACAAAAAGGTGCCCAGTTGTCCATAGCAACCAATCAGATTGCTTCTTTCATTTTGCAGAGGCCTTGTTGAAAATGAATCAAGCTGGTTGCTATGGGCAACTAGGCAACTTTTCATCTGGACCGGTTTTGATAAATCTCCCCCAATAAATTTTACACATACGTTGTTTTATTTTGCTTTGTTTTTTTTCTTATATTTTTTTCACCCATGAACTGTATGATAAAATTTCTGTGTTTTTTAAATTTTAGGTGCCCATACACCTTATAATAAAGTTGGCCAAACCTGCTACTACAGTGAATATACTAAGTAGCTTGTCTATTCCTACAATCTGAGAGGGTACCAGTGGCATCACTTTTTTGCACCTATATTACAATATATCAAATTAGCTGACCAGAATTGGTATGAGAAGGTTGGGTGGTGGTTCTCTCTTGGTTATGGCCATCCTGGCTCTCTAAGGCTAGGTTTCCACCAAGGTTTTTTAAATACTGCGACTTCAGTTTTTGAGCCAAAGTCAGAAGTGGATTCAGTAGAAAGGAGATGTATGTCCTTCCTTTATATTTCCTATTCCTTTTGAATATTCATCTGGCTTTGGCTCAAACGCCAGAAAAACTTGTATGGAAACCTTACCTAAAAGACTCTGTAATGGAGTGTGAAGCTTTAGGACTTGGCTGATCAATGTGATGAATGTAGTGTCTGTACCCAGAGCAGAATACACCTGAGTTGGGACACTCTGCATATCTAGTATACTTTATGAAGTACAGAAGATGCTGTAAATTCTTTATAATGCAGAAATCCAAGCTCCATCCATTATGAATTGTGTTGCTGCCAAGTGAGCACTACAAATAAACACTGTTCCACCTTTATGTGTCTATAGCTTTAATAATTACTCTGTATAGTTCTACGTAACATGAGCACAATGTTTACTGTATATCGCAATAGTGTAAATGTGCCACCCAGAGACTGTTTAGTATAGTACTATCTTTATGATGTAAGCTAAATGGAATGGGTTAGTCGTTTGTGTCACAGTGAAACTATTATGTCACGATCCGCAGACTAATGACTTCACAACACAGAGTTTTTTAATTGTTGGTTGAAGAGGAAAGAGACCCATCCAGGAGCTACGTCATAGTCCTAGATAGCTGTAAGTTCATATTCCTGTGCTCTATGTGGTGTGTTTTTGCACTTTTATTACATTTTCCCTAAGGCTATATTAACACTTTAGAATTTCCGCTTGCAAATTCCACACAAGCCATAAACCACCCAAATGAATGCGGATGCTGAATTGGTACAGATGTGTGGAAATTCTGCTGTGTGAATGTAGTCTAAGGCAGGATCATTTGTTGCTTGTTGTACATCAGCTTATACTGCAGCTATAGTCATACCTACCAAAGGAATAAAAATAATTTAGCATTATGGGAGTATATTGTATTTTACCGCACTGATATAAGACCACTTTGTGAATTGCTGTGTACCAGCTATCCGGTACGCCAGTCTGATTTAATACATTATGGGGGAGATTTTTAAAACCTGTCCAGAGGAAAAGTTGCTGAGTTGCCCATAGCACCCGATCAGATCGATTCTTTTTGTAGAGACCTTTTTAAAAAGGAAAGAAGTGATCTGATTGGTTGCTATGGGAAACTCAGCTACTTTTCCTCTGGACAGGTTTTGATAAATCTCCCCCTATTATAAATTAAAAAACGATGGGAGCGTATATTTAGTTTTTACTATTATCCAAAACAATAGCAGTATGTTTGCTGATAAAGTCTCGAAATCCTAACCCCAAACAGTGAAAAATCAGCAAAACGAAGGAATACGCAAAAGTGTACAAAACTTTATTGAGAATACATATAAAACATATTAAAACAATATGAAAGCACTATGCACAGGACTAATAAGATGCGGGAGGTACAGGCTAAGGGTGGTTTCACACCACGTTTTGTACTTACGGTTCCCGTATATGGCTGGGCGGGGGGGGGGCAGGGGAGGGGGCGGGGCTTAATCGCAGCGCCCACACTCAGCCGTATACGGGAACCGTATTTAATGCATGTCTATGAGCTGACCGGAGTGAACCGCAGCCTCCGGTCGGCTGCGTTTTCGTCCGTATTCGGTTTCCCGACCGCAGGCAAAAAAACGTGGTCGACCACGTTTTTGCCTACGGTCGGGAAACCGCATACGGCCGAAAACGCAGCTGACCGGAGGCTGCGGTTCACTCCGGTCAGCTCATAGACATGCATTAAATACGGTTCCCCTATACGGCTGAGTGCGGGTACCGCGATTAAGCCCCCCCCCCCCCCCCCCCCCCCCTTCTCCCAGGTGTGAAACCACCCTAACACATTGGAATTTGTGCAAAAAGAATAGCACTGTAAACATACAATGGCATGGGATAGGGGTACATGAAAGCACCTAATCAATATTGGACAAAGTATGCGATACAAAAGACAGGAAAAAGCAAAATAAACAAATGAAGAGCCATCTGCCACCCACACTTACCCCTAAAACATGTGGAGAGCCTCTATACAGCGCTCGCATCTCTGCACTATACTCCGACCAGTGATATGAATAGAACATCACTCATTCAAATTTCCCTCTGAGCTGTGATTGGCTGCAACCATCCGGTCAATCTCCACTCTGGGCGGAAAATATGAATGAGTGATGTTCTATTCACATCACTGGCCGGAGTATAGTGCAGAGATGCTGTGTAGAGCCACTCCGCATCAATGCTATATTATGGACGATCGCATCGGGCGATATGTCAATTAGTACAGGTACTACTTCTCCCATCATGGGACAGTCTGTTCCATGCTGGGAGTAGTAGTACAGTGGTCCCTCAACATACGATGGTAATCCATTCCAAATGAACCATCGTTTGTTGAAACCATCGTATGTTGAGGGATCCGTGCAATGTAAAGTATAGGAAGTTATACTCGCCTGTCACCGCTGCCCTGGTCTGTACTGTTTTCAAATACAAAAACTGATTCAAAACAGTATGGCAAAATCAATATGTGAATGCATCGGGTTATCCAGGGTTAGGGTGCGTTCACGCCATATTTTGTCAATACGGGGACCAGATCCAGCTGGGGGAGTGAAAACCGGGCCCTCCAGTCAGTGACCGGACCTAAAACCGTAGTATACCACGGTTTTAGGTCTGGTCACAACTGTATACAGGGCAAAAATGAGCCCTGAATGAATGAGATGCGGGCCGGGTCTGGCTGGGGTACGGGAGCGCCCGGTTTTCACTCCCCCAGCTGGATCCGGTCCCCATATTAACAAAACATGGTGTGAACATGTTGAACATGGCTGCTTTCTTCCAGAAAGAGCACCACTATTGCACTTAGTTTGTGAATGATATTGCAGCTCAGTTCTACTGAAAATAAAGAAAAGTAGTAATTCAACACACAACCTGAACGCAGGTGTGGTGCTGTTTTCTAATCCTGGACAACTCCTTTAAGGAATCAAGGAAGTTCCATGTCAAGGACACTTGTTGTACATACTAGAGAAGTGACAGTGTTACATCATTGATTCACTTAGTCCATACAAATCCTACAGTTATGTAGAACCACCAGATACTTGTTGTGAAAGTAGCCATTTTTTTTATCATTGGCATTGAGCAAGCTCCATTAGTCAGGTAGCCCCGACTTTTTGGTGCCCAACTTTCTAAAAACATTCTGTTAAATGGGTACTCCGCTCTAATCATCTTATCCCCATCCAAAGGAGATTACAGGAATCCCGCCGCTAGGTACCCCCTTGATATCCGGGCTGGTAGTGGCGGTGTCCGAAACACAAAAGCTTGCAGCTTCCATGTTCGTGAACTCACGCCTTGCCCCCTCCATTCATGTCTATGGGAGGAGGTGTGACGGCTAGTACATATAGCAGCCATGCCTCCTCCCGTAGATGTGAATGGAGGGGCGTGGCGGCTGGCATCGCCAGTCATCGTGCTCCGAGTGGAGTTAGCTCTGTGCACTGAATGACGGGTGCCGCAGGCGAGATCGTGGGGGTCCCCAGCGGATAGGGGATAAGATGTTTTGAGCGGAGTACCCCTTTAATGCCTATACAAGTTGTTGCTTCCCAGAAATTTCCAAGTGGCTATTGCAGCCTACAGTGTTTTATAACAGAGAACATGGAAAAAATTGAAGTAAAGATTCCCCATACACATTTCAAAAAAAAATATTGTCCCATCCCTACAATTTAAGCAAGACCAGCCGACCATTTTGGGGTGTGTTCACACCATGTTTATGCTTTCTGAGGCATGGATATGTCTGCAAAATGGCATGCCGACACATCTGATCCTATTGATCCCAGAAAGTCATCAAAGATCTTAGTCAGTCATTGGCTGAGCCCTCCATTCAGAACACATGAACGCTCAGCCCATCAGGAGACTATCGCAGGGTGGCCATACATCTGCTTCATAAATTCCATTGCTTTATCACAGGAGAAAAACTATAAAATGACTGCATCACCCCTCCATATATTCTCTATGGGAACTGCTGAAGATAACAAAGTACAGTGTTTAGCCATCTTCAGCGGCTCCCATACAGAATCCATAACCCCTTTTAATGGTGTTCAGCATTTTACTGGGTAATATGGTGCTGCGTGCTGTGCTATCCTGTCCAGTGTCTATGATGGAGGTGCCAAAGCTTAAACAGGAGATGTATTTTTCACAGTCTCAGTTCATAAGATAGTCTGCATGTTCCTGAAATAAAAAGCCTTGTTAAAATCCTGCATAGAACTTTTTTGAGGTGGCTATAAGATTGTTTTACATCCTCTATTATGAAGTTTATTGGACAGACACAGAAGAAGGTGCCAGGAAATCACCAAAGTGTCATGTCCTGCTGAATCGCCTACTGAGCTCA
The DNA here is from genome assembly GCF_029499605.1 of Hyla sarda. Taxonomy (NCBI): domain Eukaryota; kingdom Metazoa; phylum Chordata; class Amphibia; order Anura; family Hylidae; genus Hyla; species Hyla sarda. The sequence goes on along the minus strand of NC_079194.1, from coordinate 117,211,861 downwards.
TATGAGAGTCACTGGGATGCGGTTCTGTGGTCCGGACTCTACAATGTGTCCTGAATTCTCCCTCCATTGGAATTACTGCTTTACCTTACTCTTGTAACCTTTTTTAAGTTGTAATTTTTTGTTATATTTTAAAGGGTCCTACAGTGTGTGCTTCTATTTATTTCTCTCTAGCATCCTTATAGAATGTTTCCATGCACTGACACCAGGTAAAAATGGTGAGGAACCGAAAGGTGGATCAGAATTTGTTGCTCAATAAATTTAGATAACATTTCCAGAACATGAGAATTCCCCTTTTAGATTTAGCATGTGGAGGAAACAAATTTAATGGAAAGGACTGGCAAATAACATAAGATGTTCTCTCAGCTTTCCCATGTTTATTTGGAAGAAATAAATCACATAATGAGTTATACAAATGAGTAAACAAAGGCGTGTGAGGAAAAAAACTCTTCAAAATGTAGCATAGAGTTCCCTCTAGTGGCTTAAACATGTAAAGAAGTGTACGTTCTGACATGTGGGATTCCTCCTGCTACATATATGATCGGCTAGTAAACGCAAGGTCCTCTCCTTTAACCAGCACAGTGTATGCTTGCCCAGAAATCATCCTGGAGTTGATTCATGCAGGTTGCCATGATTTTATATGTGATAACATTGTGTTCTCTGTATGCTGTGGTAATTGTTGCTTTTGTGATCTGTGCTCACATGTCAGGGCGGAAACAGGTTTCATCTTTTTTTTTTTTTATGCTTCAAGGAATAGTTATATAAAGAGACAGGTTGTAATATTTGTGAGGGCATGTTGGAGACCACTGCTCATAATGGTTTTATGTATCCTTCTTTTCCTATGTATATCATGATTTGAATGTGTATAAATGTAGTATGTTCTCTGTTTATGGGAGGTCCACTGTCATAGCCTTAGCTGCTGTTTTCAGCTGTATGTTATCAATATTTTGTGGCTCAGACAAACAGCTGAGAACAGCAGCAGTAGCATTGTTACTCCACCTTCTTTTGTCTCTTCGGCCTGGCTTCTGGGATACGCCCAGATACATTTGTGATTGGTTCTGACGTCACTTTGGGAGGAGTGGACAAGCTTGTTTTTCTTCTCCTGTGTGACATCACTCTATTTGTCTCAGTGCTATAAGCCTGAGAGCTCACTTGAGAATTTTGCCTGGCAGAGAAAAGACACTGTGGATTGTATTCTTAATATAGAGCCATGGAGAGAGTTTTTTAGTACATGCACAAGCTGAGTCTTACCCAAGGTCTAACAGGAGGGATCTTTGTTTCTTTGCATTTGCTTTAACAGAGACCGGGTAAGCCGTCTTAAAGGACAAATCTGTACGAGCTGTTCTCTAATGTGCAGTAACGATGAGCCCTGCATTCGGAGCTATGGAAGTGGAGCACTACGCAAAGGGAGTTCTGCTCGAGCCTTTTTTACACCAGGTTGGAGGACACTCTTGTGTCCTGCGCTTCAATGACAAGACCATCTGTAAGCCTCTTATTCAAAGGGAGCACCTGTTCTATGAAACACTCCCTGCTGAGATCAGAAAATTTACACCACAGTATAAAGGTAAGTCCCAGCTCTTTTGTGGGGGGGGTGTTCTCTCCTTGGGTCTCGTACAAATGTCGCCATGACCTGTTTATTCTAAAGCTCTTCTTCCTCCAGAAGAAGAATTATTATTATTATTTTTTTTTTTCACATATTTTAATGTTGTCAGGGACAGGCTGTGAGGCGTGTGTCGGAGATCACCATTGGGTCTCTTGGCTGGCTAAAAAGCATTAGAGTTTAGACAAGCTGTGCTTGTGGCCCTAACCCTCCCTTAGACTCCTGTAGGTAAGTGGAATATGAGAAGACCAGTGTTTAAAGCTACCTGGTACCGTACAGACTTTGATTTTTGTTTTGCCCTTTTTTCTGTACTATTTTTTTCTCTTCTTCTCTTCTTAAACTTTCCTTTCATTGCGGAACTAGAAGTTGGCTTTAATTATTATTTATTTTTTTTGGTTAACTAAAACTTTTATGTGAAATCTCTTGTCTGAGATGTTGAGAAAAACGCAGGATAAGTATGTATTCCGGGAGCTTTCCCTTTCAAAGGAAATGGAACTTTATTTTTGGATTAAAGGGTTGCGTTAAACACTGGAATGAGTCACCTGAAATATGTGAGTGGAAATCCCGGTTCTCAAGGGCACTACATTCCTGTTCTTAAGTCATTTGATCTGACTGCAAGTGAAAGGTGATTCATAGACCTAGGATGGCTTATAGAATAATCCATCGCTGTCAGCCATGCGGTCCCATACATTGCAGGTAAACAGAGAATTGTTCATGCAGGGTAGCAGATTGTTTAAAAAGAGCAACATACCTGTATATGAAATGTTATGATCCATCTTATGAGCTGGTTTGTTTGTTTGTTTGTTTTTTTGTTTTGTTTTTTTGCTTCTGTGTTTTTCTTTTGGTGGTGTAGTTTTTAACGTGGTGGAGGGAGGGCAAACAGCCATGGTCTATACACATTTACATCACTTGGAGATAAAGCTGGAGGCTGTTTGTTTGCTAGCTCGCTTGCCCCCTTTACCCAATTAGTGTCCTTCCATTTTTTTGTGCTTGAAAGCAAAGACTGTCCACTCCTGTGCTGCACTTCCTCCTGTAAATGTCCCAGGTCCATCTACCACTCTCCCCTGCTGCCTAGAGGAAGCTGTGCAATGTCTCTAGGAATAAGGGACAGTTCATGACTGAGGACTTTCTATGGCACACCTGGAAATCAGCTGAACCATTGCCAAAGACTTTTTTTTTTAAGCTATCAGTGTTTTAGAGACTCTGATATGAGCAGACAAAAGAAAGTGCTTTTAAAGAGTTTACCACGAAGAATTACATTTTCTTTGTTTCACATGTTTGCTTCTTAACTATTAATGCAAATTAAGCGAATGGCTTAAATACCTTGAGAAAAAGTTTTGAAGCCAGGTGACAGAACATAAGTGTTTCAAGTAGCGTCCGCTGTGATGTTTGTCCTTTTTTTTCCTTTTTATTTTTTATTTATTTTTTATTTTGCAATGCTTGCTCATCTCCTAATCAGATGCCTTGAACCCTTCCCGCATAGTTTGATGATATTGAATGCTTTTTGCGTAATGGAAACACTTTGAGTGTTTCACTGCTAAGATGTAAATAGGAATTGTTTTACATCTTCATTTTTCTCAATTGCAATCAATAAAGAATATTTATTATATTTCAATAAATATTGTTATGAATTGAAATGGTCTCCTGTTATTATTTTGTCAGTGTTGTGTTTTGCTTTGCCAAATCTAAACTACTCCATAAAGCAATGTGTCTTGAGATATATATATATTTTATGCCTTGTTTCTATGTCAGGTGTTTCTATGTTTAGCTGTTTTGATATTTGTTAGGTTGGCAGATGAGATTTGGCCTATAACAGGATATATGCTAAGGATTGGGTAAGGTATATCCTATACAGACCTTGATGTCACCCTGTGTTACTTTGTGTTTTGTCATCCACCTCCTTATTTCTAAACCTGCCTTCCTCTCTCTAACTTTACAGGTGTGGTATCTGTAAGCTTTGAAGAAGATGAAGATGGGAATCTTTGCTTAATTGCCTATCCTTTAAGTCGGGACCAAGACAACCTAGAAAATGTCGACTTCATGTCAGACTGTTCAGAGGCCAAAAGTAAACTGTTCAGGTGGTCTAATAAGAAGGGTCTTCTTTTGGAGAACGATAACCTCACCAAGGAAAGGGTCCGACAACATAGGAAAGAAGAGAAAATTAAAAGGTGAGATTCTAACTTTTATAGTATAAAGAGATGTTGCTGGTCAGCAACATCATAAAAAATGTTTTATTGATGACCTTTCCACGTGTGACATATTTCCTAAATCCGTATTTAACAGAATCTCCAGAAAAAAAGTAAACAATCTTTAGCTAAACTTTTAACCCCCAATACAATTTCTAAATGCATTGCAGAAAGATTTACAATATATGATTCTCTAAGTAAACTGCTGACAGTATATTGGCAAATCTGCTGCTGTGTTCTACAAAACTGCTTCAGAGTATAAATTATCGGTCTTTATTTTCTTTTACTTCAGCCACAAACTAGAAGAAGAATTTGAATGGTTAAAGAAATCCGAAGTTTTGTACTACAGCGTGGAAAAGAAAGGGAACGTCAGTTCACAATTTAAGCACAACCCATGGAGTATGAAATGTCACCAGCAACAGCTCCAGCGTATGAAGGAAAATGCCAAACACAGGAACCAATACAGTATCCTTTTCCACCAATGCTTATACTTTTGCTACCTAAATACCTACCTAGATATCCACCACCTCCCCAATGAACCATGCAAAATTATATTTTGTAGTGCTGGCCAGAAATCGGTTTTAGAAGAACCTGAGAAATTGCACAACAGTTTAGATCTGAACTTTTTGAGTGCAGCTCGCAACCCACTGTGGTGCCCTGCGGGCCGGTGATTCCATTATGTTGGCTATCCTGTGTTTGTTTTGTGTTCATGTAGAGATGTAAACAAGTTTCCATTTTTGGAACCCCAGATTTAGAGGCCCAGATTTATCAAACTGTGTGAGAGAAAAAATAGGAATTTTCTCACAGCAACCAATCACAGCTTAGCTTTCACTTTACCAGAGCTTGTTAGCTGAGCTGTGATTGGTTGCTGTGGGAATATGTCTATTGTTTTCCCTTACATAGCTTACTAACAATGTTTGATTGGTACTCTGACAACTTCCACACAGCCTCTGCTAAGCACGTTCCTGAGTGAATATATAAAAATAATGAGCTGGTGACGGACTGCACGTAGTAAAGGTTGCCTCCCTTTAGCAAAGGTGACACTGCAGTCAGTTTAATCTCTGCTTATCATATCTTAGGAAGTCTGATGATTAGACTTGTACTAGGAAGTGAAAGCGGATTAACTCTAAATGCTCAGCATCACTTCAAATGTGCATCTTGGTCCCTGAATAGAGAAGATTTTAGTGTCTCCTTAAAGTACCCTTCAGACACAAGCTACTTTAGGGCAAATGAACAAATAACAAGCTTGGATGGTGTCTAGTAATAGTCAGTAGGGTGGTAGCAACTAGTAACATTACACTAATATTAACTAGTGTCTAGATAAAAATGAATAGTGAAGATTGGTAATTCTTTTTGAAAAGTAACAGTAGCTGAAATTGGCAAGTTGGCTTAGCATGGTCAATTTAATGGACTCGAAATAAGCACCATGCCTGCGAATAATCATCTTGAAATCTTTAAAATCTTTACAACTCCTTTAGTAATCATTATATTCACTTAAAAAACTGCTAACTTTGGCACATACTGAAGGTTAATCTTTGTGTTATTGTCCTTTTTATTATACTTCAGTTGCTGTTTAACAAATGCTTTCCTGAAGGGACTTCACATGTACAGTATTCTGTGCATGTTTGATGTGCACGATTTGAAGCTGCAGATTTGATACTGCCTTTAATCATTTAGTTTACATTTAAATCTTAAGCATAAAATCTTCAGCTTCCTAATCTGCACATCAAATATTTACAGGGTACTGTGTGTGCGAATACACCCTAAGGCTCTACTCGTATGTACAGTATCCTGCGCATATTTGATGCACAGGATTTGAAGCTGCAGATTTAAAGGGTACTACCCTGGAAAACCTTTTTTATTTATTTTATTTATTTTTAAATCAACTAGTGCCAAAAAGTTAAACAGATTTGTAAATTACTTCTATTTAAAAATCTTAATCCTTCTAGTACTTATCCGGTTCTATTTGCTCCACAGGAAGTTCTTTTCTCTTTGAATTTCCTTTCTGCCTGACCATAGTGCTCTTTAATGACCTCTCTGTTCATTTGAGGAAACTGTCCAGAGTAGGAGCAAATCCCCATAGCAAACATCTTCTGCTCCAAACAGTTCCTAAAATGGACAGAGGTGTTAGCAAAGAGCACTGTGGTCAGACAGAAAAGGAAATTCAAAAAGAAAATTAGTTCCTGTGGAGCAAATAGAAGTTAAGTACTAGAAGGGTTAAGATTTTTTAATAGAAGTAATTTACAAATCTGTTTAACTTCCTGGCACCAGTTGATTTAAAAAAACAAATATATATTTTTTCCCATTTGAGTACCCCTTTAAAGCTGCGTTCAGTCATTTAGTTTACATTGAAATCTGCAGATTCAAATCCTACGCATCAAATATGTGCCAAATACTGTACATGTGAATACACCCTAAGTGGTCATTGTTTTAGTTTTCTTTGAAACTTGCACACTTGGTTTCCTTAACTAGCCAGAATTTATTTTATTGGAAAATCTGACCTGTCGGTACCAGGTACCATGTGTCCTGGATCTAAAGATGGGAACACGGCAACATGGTGATGATGCAACGGAGGAAAAGAAAGCCAATCAAATCCAGAAATGTCAGCAAAGCACATCTGCGATTATTGGGGTCCGGGTGTGCGGAATGCAGGTGAGGTTAATGTTAGGACATGGACAGCATCTTGCCTAAAGTCATTACATGCTCTAAATATAAAGTGCCAGCGCTGTTTATATGTTATGAAGTCAATATAGCTGTGTAGTAGCGTGAAATGATTTATTAGAGTTCAGCTTATTGGTGAGGGATTTCAGAACTAATTAGCAGTTGTGTTTGTGCAGCACGGATGGCGGCTTGGGTACACAGTCATTATTCTCCCAGTCATTTTGTTTAAGATTTCAATTTAACTGGTATAAGAATCATTTTTCTGTACACAGTATTTATATACTCCCCTCCCTTGTGGATATTGCACTTCCCCATAATGATGAGTGCATTAACCCTTTATACAGCAGTCTGTATAGTGTCACTGGTTCATTACATAACCCAGAGTTGGTGGCATCAGAGCTTGTGCTCTAAAGCTACAAAGAAGTTTTGTAATGGTTTTTATAACCTTTGTTTGTTTTTTTTTTTCAATACATATACACCGCTTGTTTTACATATTCCTTATTTTAGTCACTCTTGGACCCTATATGTCATCACATTTGCCTTATCATGGTAATAATTTAGATTAATGCTAGATTGTTCTCTTTTTGTGCTGAACTGACCAAATAGCAGACCATGGCTATTTTGAACTGGTTCCTGCAAATAGCAGTCTGCCTTCTGCTGAGCATTGTTTTAAGTTAACATGGTCTAACAGAAAATAAGTGGTTCAGATATAGATATGTGACACAAATGCTTTTTAAGCAATATCTAAATACAGCTTTAGCTATCGAGTATGCAGAAGTGCCATTGACTCATGGTTTTAATTTTCTCTCTTTGCAGGTCTACCAAACGGGCACTGGTCAACTCATGTTCATGAACAAATACCATGGCAGGAAACTCTCAGTCCAGGGCTTTAAAGAAGCACTTTACCAGTTCTTTCACAATGGGAAAAACCTGCGTCGAGAACTGATTGACCCTGTAATCAAAAAACTCACAGAACTTAAAATAGTTTTAGAAAAACAGGAGTCATATCGCTTTTATTCCAGCTCACTGCTTATTATTTACGATGGGAAAGAATTACCAGAGGTTCCCATGGACTCTGACTCGGAAGACTTAGGGGATCTGTCCGAGGAGTCTTCGGACGAATCGGCCGGAGCTTATGCCTACAAACCTTCCAGCAACAAACCCGCAGCCAGCACTGTAGACGTCCGCATGATAGACTTTGCACATACGACCTGCAAGTTTTACAGGGAAGATAGCGTGGTACATGAAGGCCAGGACACGGGATACATTTTTGGACTCCAGAATTTAATAGCTATTATTAAAGAAATAAGAGATGACATCAGCGAATAAAGGAAATCTAAAACCACATCTGTATGAAGCACTAGAATAACTATGTCTATTCCAAAATGACCACTTTGTGGTGGTTTAAATCATTACAGAATACGATGGGCCTCGCCTGTCAGAAGACTTGTTCTAAAAACAAAAAAACGAGAGGGCATTTACGAAGCTGTGCTGGACAGAGCACTGAATAATATTGTTATACTTATTTATTTTAAATATTTCTAAAACATTCCATGTTTGATTCAGATACCTCTGTTACACCAGTGTGTATGTTTGTGTTTCCCTCCCTCTTTTTTTCTTTAATTTAGTTTTGGTTTTTGTTTGGCATGTTGTGCGCCAAACAACCATGGAAATAATGTGGACTGTATTCCACGCGCTGGTGCTTGGAAAAGCTTGGCCCTCTGTTACATACAATTATTGCCTGAACTACGGTAATACCATAATATCCATGACTAAATACCGGATAGGAAAAAAGCAAATGATACTGAAAACTAAACAAAGTGATGCTGTATTGGATGCCATTGCCTGGTGTATCGTTTCAATGTAACATTTCTATTTATTGGGCTCCAGCCTTGATTTCAATAACAGTGGAATATTATAATGGATGATGTAACGTCATGAACATATGTGCCTTTTATCACACACAGAAGACTATAAAATGCCACCTGCTATCAGCAAAGGGTCTGTTACAGTGTGTATTGAATTAGGGGCCGTTCATCGAATGAGAAGCCTTGAGTTTACCACAAAATGCGTTCCATGTCATTTGCACTTTTTATTTGCTTCTCTAAAGCTATCATTAAACCAAATACTTATATTTTGTGATATGTCTGTTAAGGGGAACAACAGAAAATATTAAAAAGAAAAAAAAAAAAAAAAGCAATGATCTGCTTTGTGTCAATAGAACGGGTAACTGTTTTAAGCATTGATGCTTGGAATGAAATTCAAGTGGTGTTTTTGTTTTTTCAGTTTAATGTCAATAGATCCTGTTTCTGCAGCATTGTTTCTTATATGTACAGTTACAGTAAAGTTTGGTTTCATTAGAGATTGTTAACTCTGGTTGATCTATGGGCCTTGCAGATGTACAATGTTAGAGATGAGCGAACTTCCAGTAATTTGATTCGTCACGAACTTCTCGGCTCGGCAGTTGCTGACTTTAGCCTGCATAAATTAGTTCAGCTTTCAGGTGCTCCGGTGGGCTGGAGACTCTCTCCTAGGATTGTATCCACCTTTTCCAGCCCAACGGAGAACCTGAAAGCTGAACTAATGAATGCAGGCTAAAGTCAGCAACTGCCGAGCCGAGAAGTTTGTGACGAATCGAATTACTTAAGTTCGCTCATCTCTAATACAACTTTGTTCCATCTTGTTCACGAAGTATGTCTAGCGTCCATACAAGGGGTATAGATAGCAATAATGTATGTCTAACCACCAGATATCCCAGCTTCCATTGGGTTTGTAACCAGCTTTCTAGTAATGAATATCTATATGGCTCTCAAATGCTGTTTGGTTACTGCCATGTTCAAAACCCAACTGTTTATAGACAAAGAAAATGATTTAAAAGAACCTTGCACTAGGATCTCGGATGTTTTCTAGGGTTCAAGTGAACGTTTCCCAATCTGTGACTCTCCAGTTGTAGCATAACTACAATTTCCAGCACCCATAGACAGCCTTTGGCTAAAAGTAGTAGTTTTGGCCGCAATTGGAGAGCTACAGTTTGAGGAATGCTTACCCTAAGGCAGTGTTTCCCAACCAGGGTGTCTCCAGCTGTTACAAAACTACAATTCCCAGCATGCCTGGACAGCCGTTGGCTGTCCAGGCATGCTGGGAGTTGTAGTTTTGCAACAGCTGGAGGCACCCTGGTTGGGAAACACAGCTGTAAGGCAAGGGAATCCATGACCATGCAGTCACAGGCTTCCTTCCTGCCGGGTAAACTGCCTTTAAACAGAATGCACATTTACAATTGTGATCAAAACTAGGGCACGATGTTACCTCATTGATGCCCACAATCCCGAACCTTTTCATGGTGGCGCTTTTGTCACGGAGGATTTTACCCATAAAAATTGCCTTCTCCTCTGCTGTGTCTATGAGAACAATGCTGCTGTACAGTTATTACAACCCATCACCATGTCAAGCAATGAGTAATGGATGCATTTCTTTTTTTTTTAATTTATCTTTTGTTCCTAAAATAGTAAATAAAATATATTCTATGACTTATAACTCTCGTGAAGGCTCATTACTTTTTCTCCTATAGTGGAACCAATTATTATTTTTTTTTTTTTAAATATAAGTCCAATGGTTTTATGCCTGACCTCCTCAATGAAAAAGTCAAAGCTAATTCAAAGCGTTGCCTATAGAGTGAGGGATGGCTGTGCTTTGTGTCATTAAACTTGATGCTTCACATAGTACTAAACGTTAAGTAGGCAGGTTCTAAAAAGGGGTGCTGGCCCCTAGTATTTACTTCTTTTTGTAATGGGGACAGAGTCTGTTAAGGGTAAAACCACAGAAGCTGCTGGCCGGATCACCACACAAGTTTGCCGACAAACTCGTCCAGTTATTAGTTGCCACATTTTAGCCATATGGGCCGACTTCTCAAATGGTTTTTCACTCTATCCCATTGAACACTACAGTAGTCTTCTTTCCAACCTGATATGGATAATAATGTTATATAATTTGTGTGGCAAATGGTAATATGAGACACTTCAGCTTTAGTTTCTTTAAAAGTGCCACATTTTACTGGGTATTATTGCTTCCATAATTTAGCAAAGACGTTTGTGACTATTCAAGCTTTAAAGGGGTATTCCAGGAAAAAAAAAAAAAAACTGGCTCCACAAAGTTACAGATTTGTAACTTATGTACTTATGAGCTGCTGATGTTGAGTTCTTTTCTGTCTAACTACTCTCTGACCCCTGTTTCGGGAGCTGTCCAGATAAGGAGCGAATCCCCATAGCAAACCTCTTCTACTCTGTACAGTTCCTGAGACAAGCAGAGATGTCAGCAGAGAGCAGTGTTGCAAGACAGAAAGGAACAACTGTACTTCAGCAGCTGATAACTACTGGAAGGATAACGATTTTTTATATAGAAGTAATTTACAAATCTGATAACATTTCTTGAGCCAGTTGCTCTATAATAAAAAAAAAAATATTTTTTTCCTGGAAAACACCCTTAACTTTGTGTAACCAAAGTCAGCTATACATATAAAATGTTTCCCTTCCCCTTTATGCATGGTCAGGTAGACAAGCACATCTCATAGGCACTTGGGATCTGCCAACAAAATTCTAATGTCTGACGAGGTTTACTCTATTAGGTACTGGACATTACAACCTTTTATTATAACTTGCATACTAATCTTTATGCAAAAAGTGTTAGACCTTGTAGTTCTACAACAATAGTGAACGGACAAACCTTTTAGTTTGTCTCCTAACAGGCTGCCCAGCTGTTGTGAAACTAGGACTCCCACCATGCTGTCAAGACGCTTGACATAGCTTCACAACTGCTGGAAAATCATAGAATGAAGACCACTGATATGTAACATACTCAGATCAAGTATAATGTCGTAGGAGAGCAATTCCTAAATTCTATTTTTACACACTATCCATTTAAGCCAATGTCACAAACGTCAAAGCCTCATGCGATCACAGTATTCAGAGGTCTAGAACTGGTCAGTGCTTATCCACCAGACATACAATGAATTAGGTAATGGCAGTGTATATGCTGCCCTGACCGCATCCTGTGGTTTCAACCCTCCAGTTTAAAGGAGTTAAAGGGGCACTCCAGCACTAAGACATCTCTTCCCCCTATCCAAAGGATAGGAGATAAGATGCCTGATCGCGGGGGTCCCGCCGCTGGGGACCCCCGTGATCTTGCACGCAGCACCCCGTTACAATCGGCTCCGGAGCATGTTCGATCCTGGTCTGATTACTGGCGATCACGGGGGCGGAGCATTGTGATGTCACGCCTCCGCCCCTGTGTTGATGTCACGCTCCGCCCCCTAAATGCGAGCCTATGGCAGGGGGCGTCATGCCCCCTCCCATAGGCTTGCATTGAGGGGGCAGAGGCATGACATCACAATGCTCCGCCCCCGTGATCGCCAGTAATCATACCCGGAGCGAACACGCTCCGGGGACTGATTGTAACGGGGTGCTGCGTGCAAGAACACGGGGGTCCCCAGCGGCTGGACCCCAGCAATCAGGCATCTTATCTCCTATCCTTTGGATAGGGGATAAGAGGTCTTATCGCCGGAGTACTCCTTTTAATGTGTGTCAGCCATTGCTCTTACTTTTGAGAGAAACTGCAGAGTGACAGCTGAATTTAGCACTTGTGGACGGTCCTGTGATGGGAGATAATCACATAGCTAGCAGCATTGTAGAAAGAAGCTGTGCCTGTGAAAATTATTTCATGCTATTTTGATGACTGTGGGCAACACTAGATATATACACATAACTGAGAATTCCTCTAATCTGTTATCAGTCATATCTGGTGACCGGGTTATTGGACAACCATTAAAAATATCATTGATTCCCAAGGCTGCATCTCTATTGGACACCATAGTATACTGTTTACACTTACAGCCACAGAGCTGGGTTTAGCATGACCATTCTCTTGCTCAAGTAAAAAAAAAAAAAGTTCAAGTGAGCAGAGTCAGAGTGAGCAGTTCACCATTAGAGATGAGCGAAGTTACAGTGATTTGATTCGACACAAACTTCTCGGCTCAGCAGTTGATTACTTTAACCTGCAGAAATTAGTTCAGCTTTCAGGCGCTCCGGTGGCTGTAGACTCTTTCCTAGGACTGTATGCACCTTTTCCAGCCCACCGGAGCACCTGTAAGCTGAACTCATTTATGCAAGGTAAAGTCAGCAACTGCTGAGCCGAGAAGTTTGTGTCGAATCGAATCACTGTAACTTTGCTCATCTCTACTCACCATAGCTACCAGATTCTACCTTTTTTATTTTCCAAACTGTCTGAGAAATTAGAATGGCGATCTTGTTGCTATAGTGACTGCTTCCTTTGCACTAGTTTTGCTAAATCTCCTGTGCTTATGTATATGGTTAATTCCAGTGCATGTGTGTTATGAGTTGATTCTTGACATATTTAATAGTAAAATGCTGAGGCCATGGGTTAATAGTGTATTGATCAGTGAACTGAATGTGACACAAGATGGAGACTAATGTTTTGCAGTTTGGGGTCAGTAGGTTTTTGGTACAGTTCAATTTTCATTACAGCTGCAATGGATTTGTAGTAATGAAAAGTATTGAGCAAATCTGACCTAGTAAACTCCTGGTCCAGTTATGTGTATTATTTAGATGTTTGCCTCTGTCCACCTAAACAAGCACCTTTTTTTTTTTTTTTTTACACAGAATGCTCGATCATCTCCAGTATCCCTGCAGTAGGGCTGGGCGGTTTACTGGTTCATACCGAATACTGAAATTTTTGGGCTGCACGATATGAATTTTTCCCATACTGCAATACCGGTTTGCTTCCCCCACCAAATCATGTTACCTGCGAGCACTGTTCTCCTCCCCCCCAATTAATTATCAGCCCAGCGGGGTACTACTCACATATGTCACCCGCAAACACTGCTCTCCTCCTCTTTGTTTGGGGCCGCCGGCGCTGGAACTCACTGTACGCCAGTGGTCTCCAACCTGCGGACCTCCAGCTGTTGCAAAACTACAACTCCCAGCATGCTGGGAGTTGTAGTTTTGCAACAGCTGGAGGTCCGCAGGTTGGAGACCACTGCTGTACGCTGTATCCCTATGCCCGGGCTGCAAAAGATAAACAAAATAAACTTTAACTTACCTATGTCGGCCTTACGCTGGGGACTGGAACGTCGGACAGCCGTCATCCTATCACCAGCCGATGTCCCGTCCCGGCCAGTGATAGGCTGAGCCCACTGTCATGTAAGAAGCCGGCTTCTTACAGAACAGCGCTGGCGGGTAACATGATTTGGGGGGGGGGGAGGGGAGCAGAAGAGTGCTCGCGGGTCACATGATTTGGTGTGGGGAGCAGAACAGCGCTGGCGGGTAACATGATTTAGGGGGGGGAGGGGAGCAGAAGAGCGCTCGCGGGTCACATGATTTGGGGTGGGGGTGAAAGAAATACCGTTATATACCATGGAACCGCCATAAGTTACAAAAATACCGTGATACACATATTCGGTCATACCGTCCAGCTCTACCCTGCAGTGTCATTTGTTTTCCCCAGCTTAGTTACATCCATACATTTCATTATTCAAGCTGAGCCCCCACACAGACCACCCGTAAGTTACATGCTTTCCTATGTAGACAGAGATCAGTCTGCCATGTTATAGGATATATAGGAAGGACAATTCAAATATTCCAACCATCCTTGACCAATAACTCTTCTCTAGTGTGTCCTATGCCATGCTGCCTGACACTGCTACCTGCCTGTAAAAGCTGACAGGGAGAAGACATGGAGACAGGCTAAAGCTGCATTACATAGGCTACACTAATCATTTATAGTGGGACTGAAGTCCTAGGTGACTAGTTTATTACTTATTGCACTTAGGAGCAGAGCTGGAGCAGTGATGGGACTTTACAAGTGTGTTATCAACTACAGTAAGTAAGCAAAGTGCTTGGACAATGCTTTTATATTATCCTTTTATAGCTTATTCTGTACTAAATAGGCAAAAGAACACTGCAGTGTTTAAAGGGGTACTCCACAGGAGAAATTTTATTTTATTTTTTATCAACTGTTAAACAAATTTGTGAATTACATCTATTTAACAATCTTAATCCTTCCAGCACTTATAAGCTGCTGTATACTGCAGAGGAAGTTGAGTTGTTCTTTTCTGTCTGACCACAGTGCTCTCTGATGACATCTCTGTCCATTTTAGGAACTGTCCAGCGTAGGAGCAAATCCCCATAGCAAACCTTTCCTGCTCTGTACAGTTCCCGACATGTCAGCAGAGAGCACTGTGGTCAGACAAAGAAATTCAAAAAGAAAAGAATTTCCTCTGTAGCATACAGCAGCTGATGAGTACTGGAAGGATTAAGGGTTTTAAGTAGAAGTAATTTACAAATCTGTTTCTTTCTGGCACCAATTGATTTAAAAAATAATTTCCAGCAGAGTACACCTTTAAAGAAGAGAATAATGTAGAGGTTCTTGTGTATGCCTTGTGCTAACCTGTTTAAGCAGATGTGGCATGCATAAGATTTCTTTGCGCACACGGAATGACAGAAATAATTTCCTGGTGCTGCCTACATTTCCCATGAATCCTCTGGCTTTGCAGATAGAGTTTATAGTGCCTGGTGATCTAATTACCTGGCTAGACTCCAAAGGCTGAGACTTATAAGAAGGCTGGGGTCAGTTTTTTTTATTATTTGCACTTTTGATGTGGTTTCTTATTCAGGGTACATTTTTTTCAGAGAAATATTGCCATAAGACAAAAGTGTTTTGATTTATCCTCACAACTGAGATTGAAGACTTTAACTCTTCTTAAAACATCTTTGTTCACATGTGGCATTTTTACAGTTTTTTTTTTTTAGCTTTTTTGACAATGTTTTTCGTGATTTTCCAAAATTGCTCTTTAAAAAAAAAAATGTATTGCGATGTGTGCAGTGGCAGTAAAAGTGTGCCATTTTCATGCAATTTTGCAAACAAATTACATCAAAAACAAAATAACATTTAGCAAAAACACAGTGAAAACCACTTCAGAGGAGATGTATAGCTACTTTATAATTCTGAACCCATGGAGAGATCTGCAGCAGCAGTATACAGATGGAGGGGAGGGGAGCTGCTAGGAGGAATCTGGTAGGTGATTATATCATCCTGTAGTTAAGTCAGCTGACCCAGGACTATTTCCTATGTGGACCAGACTGGTGATCACATGACCAAGTTACAGTAACACAGATGCAGCTCTGCTGGAATAAAACAAATTGTGGGACTAGTAATGTGGTATGCATGAGATAGACAAAAACATGGGGTGCTTCTTTAAATAAAGTTCTCTTTTGTCAAGTTTTAATCATTATACTGAGCCTTTTATCTGTAAGAAGGAAGTAATATGGTTGCTGCAGTCTCAGCTTCCTTATGTTACTGAATGGCAAATCCTGTCCAGTTATGTAGTAACACATTCCTCATTCCAGTTTTTTGGCACCCCTAGGTAAATTTGCTGTTCAGAAGTGTGAAAAAGCTGGGTGCCTACCCTGTGGTAAACTGTAATACCTCAGTTTTTGCTCCCATCTAATTTATCAGTCTCAATCACTAACAGACCTCAGACTATTCCATAGAAGTTGACCTTAGCAAGTTTTCAGAGTGGGGGAGAAGTGTCCGGTGACCCACACGTGGATGGGAGACAACAAGGGACGTTGCAGAGGTATTAAGAGTGGGTGTGTGATATGCCTTTAGCCTGACATCACTGGAGAGCCAAAAATATCACTTAGCAATGGATAGGGAGAGGTGATGATAAGCACCATAAGCAGTCAACACTGAGAGGGATCATGTGACACAGCCAGACTGATTGCAGGGTTACTAGCGAGTGTGGCAGCAAGTTACATGATCACTCCCTGCACTGCTAACGCCTTGGAAGTAGAATCTCCCCTCTCACTGATGCTGCTGAATTTTGGGGATCACACCATAATAGTGTATGTGGCGTGCCTCATTGAGTTTTCTGTTTGCCACTCAATTTAACAAGTGCAACTGTACCCAAAAATTTGAACTGATCTTTTTCAAAAAGTGTGTGTTTTGGACAAATCTCTTACTGTAGAGTAACCGGTGTTGAGCCTTAAAGGGCTACTCCGGCCCTAAGACATCTTATCCCCTATCCAAAGCATAGGGGATAAGATGTCTGATTGCTGGGGACTCCCGCAATCTCTCATGTAGCAACCATATCTTAGGGCCGGAGTACCCCTTTAACTGCATTTGGCACCTGTTAAAATACTTGGTCAATATATGGGTTCCTAAAGGATGACCAACTTTAAATCTGACTTCTTTTTAAACAGGTTACACAGTCGAATATTGTTAATTTCCTCTTCGTCCCTACAGCAGCACAGAAGGGATATTCCTATTCCCAGATCTCATTCCAGGACCGTCCCCTAGAATAAATACTATTTGAATAATTAATTAATTACTGGGATGGGCCAGAGGCCCCATAAAGGTACCCAACACCTAGCTCACATTGTGTTTTTTTCCAGTCCTCCATGTCACCGGATCGTCCGTTCCACGGGACTAGCCTTGCGGGGTCCTGGCTACATTGGTCCAGCCATTGCGGGCATGTTTAAGGTGATATGTATAGAGTTAATGCCGGTGCGGGGTCCCGGTTATTACTATAGATACTGCAGACTGTTATCCGGTGCGGGGTCCCGGTATATGTATTAATATTACCACTTGTCCTGCCAAACTGCCCAATGCAGGGTCCCGGTGCGTGGCTTATAGTGCAGTCTTTGGCCGGTGCGGGGTCCCAGCGGGTGTACAAAGATTATTCCTGTTGCCGGTGCAGGGTCCCGGCATGACCTGTGTGTGTATATATATATTTCTATAGATGTCTTCCGAGGCAAAAGAGGAAATCCAAGTCCAAGCATATGGACGTGTATTTCATGTGAGCAACCCCTACCAGACGATTGCCCCTATGAGGACTGCGACTATTGAGCCAAAAGTAAAGATGTGGCAGCAGCTGTTAAAGTTAAAAGGTATATAAGTTGTCTACAGACACTCATGGAAGGCTGGCCGTCTGAGCTTTGCAAAAACTGTACACCTCCGGAGCAGTCTGGATTTAGGCTAAAACGTTTTTTTCATGGTTCCGTGAAAAGTTCTCAGATGAAAATGTTTTATCCTCAGAAACTCAAGAAGCTTACCAAAAAACATAATGTATCTTCTTATTCATCTGTTTCTTCTAGTCCGGTCCGTACTAAGAAAAGGAAATCGGTAGTAGAGACCGTGTCAGATTCTTCAAGTTCTGATTCTTCCTCCTCTGCGGGGCCCTCTAAGAAAAAGAGAATGAAGCACCATAGGAGACAGGTATCTTCTTCTTCCTCAGAGTCTTCCTCTTAGTCTGAAGTTATTTCAGAAGACTTCTATCTCTTTAAGAAGGAGGCAGCAGATGGGTTAATAAAGAAAGTCAAGCGCTGCATTGAATCTGTTAGACATGAGCGTTCAAGCCAAAATAAAGAAT
Organism: Hyla sarda; assembly: GCF_029499605.1. Taxonomy (NCBI): domain Eukaryota; kingdom Metazoa; phylum Chordata; class Amphibia; order Anura; family Hylidae; genus Hyla; species Hyla sarda. Next base: position 117,193,977 of record NC_079194.1, on the reverse strand, counting down.
GTTTATTTTCCCAAGAAGTCTAGGGTTCTTTCCGGCCATCATGTCCTTAAAAGCATTATGGACAAGATCTTGGATCAAGGTTTAGGATGATATACAGTTTGGATCCATCAGCTTCTGATTCCTGGGATCAACCTGCAGCTGTAGACCCTGCTGTGGCCAATTTGTCTAGAAAAGCATTCTTTCCAGCAGACGAGTCGGCACTTTTGAGAGATGCCATGAATATAAAGGCAGATACCTTTCTCAAAAGGGCCCATATTAACCTTGCTAACCTCAGCAAGGCAACGCTGTCATCTGTATCGGTGTCCAGGGCTCTTAGGCTTTGGCTAAGTAATTGTCACAAGATATACAGACTTGGGTATCCAGGCAAGAATTGACATGACAGCTGACATCCCTTAGCCTGTTGGGGACCACGGACGTATGGATACCTGGTACTTAAAGACCAAGGGCGTACCTGTATGTCCGTGGGAATTCATGGCTATTCCGGGCTGATCAGGTCTCTGATGACCCGATAGCCCGGAAAATAGGGATGATCGGAGCTGTCAGAGACAGCCCTGATCATCCTAAAGGATAGGAGCGAGGTGACAGGGTGCCACCTCCTCCTATCCCTTGCGATTGGCCGGTACAGCCAGAGTGGGGGGAAGATGGTGGCGATGTGCAGGGGCAGTTACCTTCATCACGGTGGGGACCAGGACCAGGGACCGTGAAGATTGCCGTAAATTGATCTTAACTGCTGTATCTAGGAGTTTCAAAACTACTACTACCAGCATGCCCAGACAGCCTTTCACTGGAAGTTGTAGTTTTGAAACATCTGGAGGGCCACAGCTTGGAGACCACTGTCCTTCCAGATGTTGCAAAACTACAACTCTCAGCATGCTTGGACAGTCTCAGTATGCTAGGAGTTGTAGTTTTGCAACATCTGGATTGGCACAGTTTGGAGACCACTATACAGTGGTGTCCAAACCGTAGCGCTCCAGATGTCAATTCAAAGCATGCCCAGACTGTCCAGGCATGCTGGGAGTTGTAGTTCTGTAACATCTGGCTCTTCAGATGTTGCCGAACTACAACTCCCAGCATGCCTGGGCATGCTTGGAGTTGAAGTCTTGCAACATCTGGAGGTCTACAGTTTGGAGACCACTACACAGTGGTCTCCAAACTGTTCTCCTCCAGTTGTTGCATAACTACAACTCCCAACATGCCCTTCGGCTGTCTGGGCATGCTGGGAGTTGTAGTATTGCAACAACTGGGGCGCACTGGTTGGGAAACATTGTCTGTTTCCTAACTCAGTGTTTCGCAACCTGTGTGCCTCCTGCTGTTTCAAAACTATAACTCCCAGCATGCACTGACACACCGTGCATGCTGGGAGTTGTAGTTTTGCAACAGCTGGAGGCACATGGGTTGGGAAACACTAAGTTAGGAAACAGACAGTGGTGCTGAAACACTGTGGTAGTCTGTTGCCTAACTCATTGTTTCCCAATCCCAACCAGTGTGCCTCCAGCTGTTGCATAACTACAACTTCCAGCATGCATGGTCTGTCAGTGCATGCTGGGAGTTGTAGTTTTGCTCCCCCACCCCCTCCCCCATGTAAATGTACAGGGTACATACACACGCGCTAGGGTTTACAGCAAGTTTCCCGCTTCAAGTTTGAGATGCGGTAAATTTTCCGCTGCAGCGGGAAACTCACTGTAAATCTCCGCCCGTGTGATTGTACCCTAAAACAGTACACTACACTAACCCTAAATAAAGAGTAAAACACTACATATACACTACACCCTTACACTTTGCCCCCCCCCCCCCCCCCCCAATAAAAAAAAAAAGTCTTGTACGTCAGTTTTTCCAAAACTGATCCGCCAGCTGTTGCAAAATAACAACTCCCAGTATTCCCGGACAGCCATTGACTGTGCAGGCATGTTGGGAGTTTTTCAACAGCTGGAGGTACCCTGTTTTGGGGAAAACTGACGTACAGTATTTATGGTGGAGGAGGCAAGTGTAACGCTTGCATCCGGGTACACCCCTCAAATGCGCTTGCCGATCTCCCACTTCAGAGCCTTGTCGTATTTTAAGGCAATAGTTTAGGGCCACACATGGGTATCTCCGTACTCGGGAGAAATTGCACTATAAATTTTGGGGGGCTTTTTCTCCTTTTACCCCTTATGAAAAGGTAAAGTTGGGGTCTATATCAGCATGTTAGTGTAAAAAAATTTTTTTTTACTCTAACATGCTGGTGTTGCCCCATTCTTTTCATTTTCACAAAAGGTAAAAGGAAATAAAGACCCCCAAAATTTGTAACACAATTTCTCCCAAATACGGAAATATCCCATATGTGGACGTAAAATGCTCTGCAGGCGCACAACAAGGCTCAGTAATGAGAGCGCCATGTACATTTGAGGCCTAAATTGGTGATTTCCATAGGGGTGGCTGCTGGTTACAGCGGTTCTGACATAAACGCAAAATAAATAAATAAATAAATATTACAAAGATCTTTCAAACGCCGGTGGGGTGTAAATGCTCACTGCACCCCTTCTTACTTTCCTTGAGGGGTGTAGTTTCCCAAATAGTGTGCCATGTGTTTTTTTTTTGCTGTTCTGGCACCACAGGGGCTTCCTAAATGTGACATGCCCCCCAAAAACCATTTCCCCAAAATTCGCTTTCCAAAAGCCCAATGTCGCTCCTTCCCTTCTGAGTCCTCTAGTGAACCCACAGATCACTTTACATCCACATATGAGGTATTTCCTTACTCGAGAGAAATGAGGTTTCAAATTTTGGGGGACATTTTCACCTATTTCTCCTTGTGAAAATGAAAAATTTGGGGTAACATCAGCATTTTAGTAAAAAAAATTAAAATTTTTCATTTTCACATCCAACTTCAACGCAAAGTCGTCAAACACCTGTGGGGTGTTAAGGCTCACTGTACCCCTTGTTACATTCCTTGAGGGGTGTCGTTTCCCAAATAGTATACCATGTGGGGTGTTTTTTGCTGTTCTGGCACCATGGGGGCTTCCTAAATGAGACATGCCCCCCAAAAACCATTTCAGCTAAATTCGCTTTCCAAAAGCCCAATGTCGCTCCTTCCCTTCTGAGCCCTCTAGTGCACCCACAGAGCACTTTACATCCACATATGATATATTTCCTTACTTGAGAGAAATGGTGTTTCAAATTTTGGGGGACATTTTCACCTATTACCCCTTGTGAAAATGAAAAATTTGGGGTAACATCAGCATTTTTGTGAAAAAATGTTTAATTTTCATTTTCACATCAAACACCTGTGGGGTGTTAAGGCTCACTGTACCACTTGTTACGTTCCTTGAAGGGTGTAGTTTTCCAAATAATATGCCATGTGAAGTGTTTTTCGCTGTTCTGGCACCATAGGGGCTTCCTAAATACGACATGCCCTGCAAAAACCATTTCAGCAAAATTCACTCTCCAAAATCCCATTGTCGTTCCTTCACTTCTGAGCCCTCTAGTGCACCCACAAATACTTTACATCCACATATGAGGTATTTCCTTACTCGAGAGAAATTGGGTTACATATTTTGGGTGGCTTTTTCTCCTTTTACCCCTTGTAAAAATAAAAATATGGGTCTACAAGAACATGTTAGTGTAAAAAATGAAGATTTTGAATTTTTTTGCCTCCACTTTGCTGCTATTCCTGTGAAACACCTAAAGGGTTAACAAACTTTCTGTATGTCATTTGAATACATTGAGGGGTGCAGTTTTTATAATGGGCTCCATTATGGGGTATTTCTAACATAAAGACCCTCAAATTCACTTCAAAACTGAACTGGTCCCTGAAAAATTCAGATTTAGAAATTTACTTGAAAAATTGCAAAATTGCTGCTGAACTTTGATGTCTTCAAAAAGTAAAAACATGTCAACTTTATGATGCAAACCTAAAGTAGACATATTGTATATGTGAATCAATATATAATTTATTTGGTATGTCTATTTTCCTTACAAGCAGAGAGCTTCAAAGTTATAAAAATGCAAAAAGAAATTATGCAAGTTTCGACGAAGATTTACCACTTACATAAAGTAGAATATCTCACAAAAAAATTGCAAAAAATGCAAAAAATGCTCTGGTCCTTAGGGTCAAAATGGGCTCGGTCCCCAAGGGGTTATATAAGCAGCTGATTACCTTTGTGATTTCTCTCTTGATGTCCTCAAGGTGGCAGCAATGACTGTGGCGGTGGCACACTCTACATGTTGAGCCATCTGGTTGAAGCCTTGGGCAGGTGATACATCATCTAAATCCCATTTTTGCGCCTTGCCCTTTGAACCTGGTAAACTGATTGGGGAGTGGCTGGATAAGGTTCTGAAACAAAACAAAAAAGATCTCTCGCTTCTACAGTCCTTTCGTAAACCGTTCAGAAGGTTCCAAACGCAAGAGAACAGAGGCGGTGGACGCAGACATCAGTTTCAGGAAAAGGAAAGAAAATACCAGCCAAGATACCAGGACAAGGGGGAAAAAGAAGCAGTCTGGTCCTGCGAATCCCAAGACTGAATTCTGACGCCAGCTGTGAGGATCCGGTGGGGGCAAGATTATTAAGATTTCTTTCGGAATGGCAGAAGGTAACCTCCGATCCCTGGGTCCTACAGATAATTTTAGAAGGATATGGCTTAGGGTTTCTTCACCAGCCGAGGAACCATTGTCTTCTCAATCAAGATCGGGATCACAGAGTCCTTTCTCTTCTAACAGAGTTTGTTCAAAAGGGTGCTCTGGAACCGGTACCCCCCACAGAAGAATATTCTGGAATTCCCATGTTTTTCCCGTTCCCAGACCAGAACAGGCGGCTTAATATTGACCTGAGGTATCTCAACAGGCATCTGAAGAAAACAATATTCAAGATATAAGATCACTGTACAGCATTGTCAGACCTGGAGATGTGATGGTGTGTCTCGACCTGAAGGATGCCTACCTCCATGTACCCATCTACAGAGAAGACAGGTCATTTTTGAGAGTAGCTGTACAAGGGAGACATCAGATCCACCACTATCAATTCAAAGCTCTTCCATTTGGGTTATCTCTTGCCCCCAGGATCTTTACAAAGCTAGTCATTGTTCTAGTTACAGTACTGCGTCTTCAAGAAATAAAGGTTGTGCCATACTTGGACGACTGGCTGATCATAGCCAGCGATGTGGACACCTTGAGAATAAATCTTCAGGTTTGCCTTCAGCTACTAGAGAAAGTGGGGATTTTTAGTACATTTCCAAAAGTCCAAGCTGGTTTCTACATCTTGTCTCCAATTTCTGGGTCTTCTTGTGGATCTTCAAGAGATGAAGATCTTCTTACCGGAAGAAAAGATTGTACGTATAAAAGACAAAGGAGGAGATTTATCAAAACCTGTCCAGAGGAAAAGTTGCCCAGTTGCCCATAGCAACCAATCAGATTGCTTCTTTCATTTTGCAGAGACCTTGTTAAAAATGAAAGAAGTGATCTGATTGGTTGCTATGGGTAACTGGGCAACTTTTCCTCTGGACAGGTTTTGATAAATCTCCCCCCAAATCTTCAGGCTTCAACATTCTACAAAAATTTCAATCACAGATGCCATGAGTATCCTAGGGATGTTAATGGCCATGATAGAGGCAGTTCCATGGGCAAAGGCCCATTTCAGTAGTTTCCAACACGAAAATCTGAGAGCTTGGAGCAAGAGATTGGCATCCCTAAACTCCTACATGATGGTGGACCATCTGCTCAAATCTGGAGCAAGGGAAGAAGTTTTTCAGCGAACATCAAGTAATCATCACTGATGGATCTGCCACAGGCTGGGGTTATCACTTCGGGGAGCGCTGGATCCATCCCTTGGCACAAGAGGTTTGTTTAGCTGTTTCAACCACTGGCTGTTCTGCCCAGGGCCCTGAGCAAGATCCTGAGGGAGGAACCTACGGTCATTCTAATAACGCCATTTTGGCCACGCAGAGCCTGGTTCCCAGCAGTCTTGCAACTGGTGGAAGGGAGTTTCTTCAAATTTCCAGCAGCTCCGGATCTTCTCCAGAAGGTATTTCTACATCCTCAACCAGACAGACTACATCTAACTGCCTGGCTTCTGAAAGGGAAAGATTGATTGGCCTGGGGTTATCCAATTAAGTTGTTAGTACACTATTTTCCTCTAGAAGACCTTCTACAAACTTTGTATATTCCAGAATGTAGAAGAAGTTCCTGAGCTGGTTGACTCAGTCTAAACTGCAGTTTTCGGTAGAATCTATTGTACAGTTTCTTCAGGAAGGATACGATAAGGGAGTAAAAGCTAATACCCTAAGAGTGCATATGACTGCAATTAATGCTATGTCAGATGGAAGATTTGCTAATCAGCCTCTAATTCCCAGATTTTTCAAGGCATTAAGAAAATTGAGACCAGTTGTTAGACCTCCAGTGGCTTTGTGGGATTTGACTCTTGCCCTAAATGCCCTCACTGATGCTCCTTTTGAGCCCATTGAAGACATTATTTTAAAATGGCTGTCCATGAAACTACTTTTCCTCATTGCAGTCACCTTAGTAAAAAGAGTAGGAGAATTGCAAGCTCTCTCCTCCAGAGAACCGTTTCTCAAGATTCTTTGGAAGGCTTAAAAATCAGAACGGTTCCTTCATTTCTTTTTTTTTTTTTTTTTTACCAAAGGTGTCTTCTACTGCAAATATTAATAGAGAGACTTTTCTTCCAGTGTTTTTTCCCAATCCAGTTTCAGAAGAACAGGAGACGTTTCACCGCTTAGACATTAAGCGATCTCTGGCTTGTTATTTAAACCGTTTACAGCAGATATGTAAAGAGGAAAATTTCTTTTTTCTTCCAGCTGGAGCAAAAATAGGCTGCAAGGCCTCTAAGGACACCCTAGCAAGATGGATACGTACCACCATAATAGAGGCTTACCAGAGAAATGGGATGGATCCACCTCATCCGTTGAGAGCCCATTCAACAAGAGCCACATCCACATCATGGGCAGAATGAAAACAAGTATCCTTGCTGGAAATTTGCAATGCTGCCTCATGGTCCTTCATAATCTACTTTTGCCAGGCATTACAGGCTGTATTTGCAGACCTTGAACCCAGCCTTTATCACCGGAGTGTTGTCTGCTGTTGGCAAGAGTTAACCCCTCCTTTTTGTTATCTATGTTAGATCCCTTCTGTGCTGTTGTAGGGATGATGAGGAAAGTCGGTATTTTACATACAGTAATTCTACTTTCCTCGAGTCCCGAAGGCAGCACACCACCTACCCAATAAAGTTTTTTTTTTTTGCATTATTTCGGTCTATTTTATTACACAATGTGAGCTAGGCGCAGGGTCCCTTAATGAGGCCTCTGGCCCATCCCAGTAATTAATCATTAAAATATTATTTATTCTAGGGGACGGTCCTTGAATGAGATCGGGGAATAGGAATATCCCTTCTGTGCTGCCTTCAGGACTCGAGGAAAGTAGAATTACGGTAAGTAAAATACCGACTATCTTCTCCAACATCTAATATATCTATCCTTGCATGCTGGGTTCTCTACTTCTTTACTATTAGAATTGTCTATTTAAAGTTAAAGTGGCACTAGGGCAGCACAATGGTTGCACAGTGGAGAGGAAGGGTGAAGCTGGTTACTCTGGTGGGGGCTTTCCACTAATTGTTATAAGATTCTTGGGCTCCCCTTTGTCTCTTATTAAAGGAGGGGTCTAGTGTGTCAGGACATAATTAGTTTCATGGTCATTTGCTTGTTCTTTGAAAAGAAATCCTGCAGGGATAATGGGACAGACACAAGCCAGGATGCCTTGTGCTTATTGTATTTTTATAACTGGTATCCCTTGGCACATTACCAGGGACACACATGGAGTGATGAGAGCTTGTCTGAGTGCCAAGCGTATAAGTAGACCACATAGCACACTGGTACGATGGATTCTAGGCTATAAATATTCCAGGATGATATTTAAATGGCTAGGCAGACTCCTTACACTGACTGCTGAGTGTCGCACACTCCCACCCCCAAACGAAACTCATATTTTAATATCCAAATTACACAAGAACTTTTTTGTTTTGCAATTTTCCCATAGATTTTGCAATCACCACCCTAACATTATACCATAGATACCCTACACTGGAGAGATTTATCAAACTGTGTGAGGGGGATTTTCCCACAGAAACCAATCACAGCTCAGCTAATGAGCTCTGGTAAAGTGAAAGTTGAGCTGTGATTGGTTGCTGTAGGAAAATCACTTTATTTCTTCTCTCACACAGTTTGATAAATCTGGGCCATAGTGCTTATTACTTAGCATTCTCCCCTATAGCCATGACCCTCTGACATGCTTTATGTCTTATGTTTATGGATGTTGTCTTGTTGTGACCATACTCTGATATGATTGTTATCTGCAAACAAGCTTTGCATCACACATATGTCATCTTTTTGCGGCACCTGTATGATTTGTTTTTCTAATACTGCATCTTGTACTGCACCAGGTGTCCATTCAATGAACTTTAAAAAAATAAAAAAGGGTAAGAAGAAAAAGGCCAACACCACCTGCCCATGTGGGTATCATATAGGGGTGCGCTTCATTAGCACCATGATATGATTGGTATGGTTGCCCTCAGCTATTCCTGGATATTCTCCAATAGATTACCTAGGGTATTGCCAATGGGTTTTATTTAAAAAATAAATAAATAAAAATAAGTTATCCAAATGGACAACCCCTATACATTTGGGATAGTGGTCGCTCATGCTACCCAGTGCAAACATGATATTTTAACTTCACTTCTACATGCCACAATATTTTGGGTTGGAGTTATAACTTGAAGTTCCTGGGCACCAACGCAAAATATATAACAAGTCTCTACCTAACAGGTGTTTCATGTGGCTCAAGGGTTTTGAGCCCCCTCAGGTATCAGAACCCTGTTATTCCTGCATTCCCTATAGCCACGCCCTTGCCACCTACTTTTTCCTCACTGACTGTAGATGACAGGTTTCTGAATTTCACAGACCAATGTCCCCTGTACCCTGTGAAATATTGGTGTTATCGATACCATAGTCTATGCTATTTTTAGTATATATTTATTGCTGCAATCTGTAACCTTGACTGCGCCTTGATGATATATGAAAAGTGACTGTGAAATACTGATCTAGCAGGGCTGAGTTTGTATTTAACATTCTTTGACAAACTATTATAACTTTCTGAGTTAAAGTAATAACAAATAGTAACACAATGTAACATTGTGAACGGTGCCAAATGATCAACTCATAAAGTTCTGTGCTTTGTGAGTATATGACTAATGGTCGTCTTATGAAAGGGGAAGAAAATGTAAACTTCCTCTTTCAGAGACTCTAGTATTTGTGATGCACATTAGCTTTTACTCTATAAATCTATACAAATTTGTTCCTAAAACCTCAAAACCTCTTGTGATTGAGGACAGCAGATAAATCTGGACAAAAAAAACTTTACACAGGGGGCCTACGGTGTCCATTTTAGGACATCGTCAGACGTAACTCCATCCTCCGTCAGGTGAAGCGGCGTCCCGCCTCCTCCCTCGGGCCAATCTCGGTCAGGTGTCACCCGCAACTCCCTCCTCCCTCCTTTGTCATCCTAAAGTCTCTCATCCAAAACTCTGTCATCCCTCAGACGAAAAACTTTTCTGCCATGTAGCAGAGCCGAGTGAGTGTCGGCTCTATGCTATACGGGTTCTGCTGTACACACTATTCAATGTCGGCTCTGCTATACCGACTCTGTAGCACATGTAGTGTCTGTAGTATACACGTTTCACAGTTTCGACTCTGCTATACATGCTGTGCAGCGTTGGCTTTGCTATGCGGCAGGAAGTTGCGTCTGTGGGCTCTGCTATGCGGCAGGTAGTTGCATCTGAGGGAGAATCATCTGAAGCATGATGGTGTTTTGGATGACGGAGTTCCAGATGAGGGGGGATGGAGTTGTGGCTGAAGTTGACGGCGATTGGTGGGAGGGAAGAGGCAGGACGCCGTTTGACATGACGGAGGAGGGAGTTGCGGCTGTTGACTGATGACGATTGGTTCAGGGGAGGAGGCGGGACGCCATTTCACCTGACGGAGGATGGAGTTACGTCTGACTGACGATGTCCTAAAATGGACACCGTAGGGGCCTATAGATAAGTACATGGGTGCACAGAGAGGGCCTACAACAATATATGGGGCCATATAGGGGACCTGTAACTATATATATGAGGGCACAAAGTGGGCACTATTACTATGTGGAGCAATAGAGAGTTTGTATATATGTGAGCATTGTGCTGGAGAAAAGAGCCAAAACATTTTGTCTGGCAGATTCTATGGAGACAAATCTTGGTTGGGAGAATTTATCATAGTGGTCTAGGCAGGATAGTAAGGAAAAGGAAAAGTGTACGACTCCAATTAGAGAAGACGTCATCTGTAAGTACCGGTATATGGTCTGCAGGGCCGTGCCTACAGCTAGCATCTACCTCTATATGGTCACTATGATCACTGTATGGGGGGATATTGGAAAATTCTATGGAGATTTTGTCTTGCTTATGGGTGTCCTGTGTTTTTTTGTTTTTTTTCCAAAATCTTGTCACCCTGGCCAAGAATGGGTTAATGTTCTAGACAACTCTTGATTTCTATTTATGAGCACAACAATAAGCTATTATGGATTCTTTGCAATTTGTTGTGTGAGAGGGAAGCCCTGGCCTCATGTAGGATGATGGAAGTGGAGCGGCTGTTGCCTGCATATCGGACTTAGATAGTGTCTTCCACTTGAGCTATTAGTGTCAATGGAAAGGTCAGACGTCCTGCTCCTTGTGTGTTGAAATCTATCCCATGGTAAAAAGAAAACATGGGATCAGTATGGCACCAGCGGAATGTCTTTCACTGCCTGGAACTGAAATTCAGGATGACTGTACGGAAATGTACCGGCACACCTATGAGCTCAATGTACCCCACAGATCAGGTGCTGAACGTGACATTTAACCCTTTAAAAGATCATAGTCTACAACAGATACAAAAGCAATATGTATCTTGTTACTAATAATACATTTAATCCAGCATTGACTGAGATCACACATTGTATTTTGGTCATAATTTTTTGCGAAAATTAGGAGTGGGACCAAAACACAGAAAAAGTCTCATTTTTGGGGGGGGGGGGACGACAAAACACAATTGTAAGCAGTTTTCCTTTTAAATGTAATGCAATTGGATGAGAAAGACAAAAAAAGTAAAATCGACATTTTTAAGGTGTAAAATTTTTAACCCCGCGATCGCCCGCTATTTTATAACGGGCGTTATATAACGGGTACTTTTCATAGTGTGAAAGCAGCCTTAAACGGCAACTCAACCTGGTTGGGCTACTGTATGTGTTATATAGGTGTATTATGCATTACTACGTAGATGTTCCATTTAGGAGCTGGGTGAGAGATATAATGGCATCTGGCTCAAAAAAAGAAGCAAAATTGTGTGTACCTAAATGCATGCATAATCATTTTATACTACAGAACCTTAAAATATAACTAAAAAACGTTTACACTAACTGGAGATATTGCAAAATCTGTGTATGTGTGTGTAAATCAGTCTTGGCAATGTGACAATGCTGGGGAGAGCCCGCCACAAAGTGTAAGTGCTGTGCATGAGCACGTGGAATAACAGAATACACTCTCCAGGCTTTGCTTTGTTGCAATGTAAGCAGCTGCCACATGGCTACTACAATATGTTGTTCAGTCTCAGAAGGCCAAATGTCATTACCATAGAGCAGGGATACTCAACTGGCACTGGCTCCCTGAGGAGGCATTCTCTCTCCCTTCATTCATACGTATCGATGTCTTTAAGACACCGATACAAATAAATAACTGAGCACGGCCTGGAGCAAAGGAACACAAGGCTCCATGCCCAGTGGTTCCTCTATGATGCAGACAGTGCGACTAGCGTTACATCATTCTGCTCTGGCCAGGCCTGACTAAAAGAGACCAGAACAGCAGATCTATGTGGGACTTGGGACAGGGGAGCATTCTCAGGTAAACAGTCATGGTCTCCCCACCTTTATCTCTCCAGTTGTTGCAGAACTATAGCTCCCATCATGGCCTTCTGTTTGTGCATGATGGGCGTTATAGTTTGCAACAGCTGGAGAGTCACAAGAAATAATTTAAGTGCACATTTCTCATAGGTTAATATTAGCACAGTTTATGGGTGGGCCTAGTGGCTCAGTTTGTGTGTGTTGGGCATGGCCCGGAGCCAGGATGCTAGGACTGGCAGTAGTGGAGGCTACTGGGACCAAGGGGTCATTCACTTGAATTGGTTGTGTCATGGCTAGTGGTCTTGTACAGTTTGATCAAAATGTATACTAACTACCTGATGTTAGTTATTGAAATTTGTACTACCCCTATGTACGACTCCCTTAGATGTGATAGCCTACGGGATGTCTAACATACTTGGAAATCGCTACATTTACCAAAATGACTCCTTACCATTGAAAGAAACCCCTAAACTCTTTGCCACTAGGTGTCTCACTTCCCTGCAAATTGATGTTTGCTGCCTGTTGTTAGGGGAATTCTATCACTAACAGCCAGGGCCGTTTGAAGGAATTTAGGGGCCCCAAGCAAAATGGACATGGAGGCCCCCCCTTGATGTTCACGCACGTCACGCTCTAGGGCCGGCATCAGGAGGTAGTAACGCCGGCCCTTGAATGCTGGGAACGCGACGTGAGCGAACGTCGATACGAGGCCCCCACATTAGGTGCAGCACAGTTCCCCCACGTTAGGTGCGGCACAGTTCCCCCATGTTAGGTGCGGCACAGTCCCCCCCACGTTAGGTACGGCACAGTTCCCCCCACGTTAGGTGCGGCACAGTTCCCCCCACGTTAGGTATGGCACAGTTCCCCCCACGTTAGGTGCGGCACAGTTCCCCCCACATTAGGTGCAGCAGAGTTCCCCCACATTAGGTGCAGCAGAGTTCCCCCCACATTAGGTGCAGCAGAGTTCTCCCCACATTAGGCTAGCAGTGTTCCCCCACATTAGGTGCAGTATAGTTCCCCCACATTAGGCAATATAGTTCCCCACATTAGGTGCAGTATAGTTCCCCCACATTAGGCAGTATAGTTCCCCACATTAGGTGCAGTATAGTTCCCCACCTTAGGTGCAGTATAGTTCCCCACATTAGGTGCAGTATAGTTCCCCCACATTAGGCTGTAGTTCCCCCACATTAGGTGCAGTATAGTTCTCCACATTAGGTGCAGTATAGTTCCCCCACATTAGGTGCAGTATAGTTCTCCCCACATTAGGTGCAGTATAGTCCCCCACATTAGGTGCAGTATAGTTCTCCCCACATTAGGTGCAGTATAGTTCTCCCCACATTAGGTGCAGTATAGTTCTCCCCACATTAGGTGCAGTATAGTTCTCCCCACATTAGGTGCAGTATAGTTCTCCACGTTAGGTGCAGTATAGTTCCCCACATTAGATGCAGTATAGTTCTCCACATCAGTATAGTCCCCCACATTAGGTGCAGTATAGTTCTCCACATTAGGTGCAGTATAGTTCTCCACATTAGGTGCAGTATAGTTCTCCACATTAGGTTGGCAGTATAGTTTACCCCACATTAGGTTGACAGTATAGTTTACCCCACATTAGGTGCAGTATAGTTCCCCCACAGACGTACAGCCTCCAGCCATATAGTGTATGGCTGGAGGCTGTATGCCTGTTTACTGCCCTACTTCAGTGTTCTGACCACTGCTCCTTTTGTCCGGCCACCATAGGTCCCGGGACTGGAGGAGCGGTGGTCGGAGCACTGAAGCTGATGTGCCGCTGGTCACTTACCATGCTGGGCAGTGCATGTCCTGTTCGCTGCTCCGCTCCTCCGCGTTGCTTTCCAATGGGCGCACGCATGGGACGGGGCAATTGCCCTGTCCCCCCCCCCCCTGGATCTGCCACTGCATGCATTATATACACACAACACACTGTACACATTACATACTGTACATGCATGCTTCATACACACACACCATACTGTATACATTACATACTGTACATGCATGCTTCATACACACAGATACTGTACACATTACATACTGTACATGCATGCTTCATTCACACAGATACTGTACACATTACATACTGTACATGCATGCTTCATACACACACAACCACACTGTACACATTACATACTGTACATGCATGCTTCATACACACACACACACACACACTGTACACATTACATACTGTACATGCATCATGCACACACACACACACACACACACACACACACTGTACACATTACATACTGTACATGCATCATACACACACACACATACTGTACACATTACATACTGTACATGCATCATACACACACATACTGTACACATTACATACTGTACATCCATCATACACACACATACTATACACATTACATACTGTACATGCATCATACACACACACTGTACACATTACATACTTTACATGCATCATACACACACAACACACTTACTGCACACATAACATACTGTACATGCATTATATACACACAGCACACATATTGCACACATTACATACTGTACATGCATCATACACACACAACACACATACTGCACACATTACTGTACATGCATTATATACACACAGCACACATTCTGCACACATTACATACTGTACATGCATTATATACAAACACACTGTACACATTACATACTGTACATGCATCATACACACATACTGTACACATTACATACTATACATGCTTCATACACACACAGATAGAATAGGTCAGTGTTTCCCAACCAGGATGCCTACAGAGGTTGCAAAACTACAACCCCCCAGCATGCCTGTTTTGCAACAACTGGAGGCACCCTGGTTGGGAAACACTGGTATAGATACACACATGCACTTTACATATAGTCATCCACAGCAGTAACACACACACAGGCACAGTATATAGACATACACATATGTACATACACATATATATATATATATATATATATATATCCACACACACATGCTTATACACATATATACATGCAGGGACACCTACTGTAGTCAGGCCCCATGTTGTACAGCCTCTGCGGTCTCCTTTCCTCACAGCTCTCTCCTCCCCCCTCCCCCTCCTCCTGCTCAGATGGCTGAAGGCTGAGAGAAAAGTCCGGGCTGAGGGAAGATACCAAGTGCAGGGGGGGGAGCGTGATTGTGGTGAGGTGAGAAGAACTCTAAAGCTGCAAATTAGTTTATTTTAAATAAATGTCAGACATTCGGGGGCCCTCTTGTTTGACTGGGTGCCTGGGGCCCGGAGCACAAACTCCAAGAGCAGGATTGTTAATCGCTACAGGACGGGCAAGCACTGGCTGTGCTCGGGGGCCCCAAGCAATTGCTTGGTTTGCCTGTCCTGTAGCGACAGGCCTGCTAACAGCAAAGAGAACAAGACTAAACACATGAAGTGGGGACAGGCTTAGTTAGTGTTATGCAAGGATCCTAAGCCTGTGTGCCTCATTCTGAGGGACCAACAATGTGTCTTAGGCGACCACCTAAGGAGTTCTCTACGTACCATCTTTAATCCTCCAGAACAGTGCCAGCCTGTTTTGTCCAGTGCACTTTCTCCAGAATCATGGCACAGCAAAGAGGTGCAGGGCTTGTCAGTAGGTGCTCTCCTGTTATTGGCCAGCATAGTAAGGCAAAGGTAATCTTGGTGTGAGTGCTACTGGCAAACAGCCCAGCTCTGGTCCCGCCCCTGAAATGGAGAGAATGAGAAATATGTTCAACATTGAGGGGACTTTCAGGGGGCTCAATGACAGCAGTGAGAGCACTAAAGCCACCATGTCACCACTCGGAAGGGTTAATGTAACTAAATCATGGAGGTTTCTTAAATTCATTAGAAAGTACAGATATGCATAAACTACTAAAATACTGCTCTCATAAGTAAAACATAGCTACTATAGTGGTCATTATGTAAGAGAATATACTTTTATACTGCCCCTGTGTACTAGACAACTACTATAATATATATATATATATATATATATATATATATATATATGAGATACCTATTACAATACCACAGTTTTATTTTTTTGTGTAATGTGAATTAATGTTCCCTGTGGTTCTGTCAGTTCTAGAATTCCACTCACATCTATGAGTTGAAATTGACAGCCGGCAGCTAATAAGTAATAGTGAATTATGAGGCTATAAAGTTGAGTGGAATGTGATCTCCTGGATATTACCATCTATGGACTCTTAAGTAGATAAAGTTCTAACTCTTCTTGCACTGGGAGTAATTACCAGTGAAAGTGCAGTACACACACCTCCGCCTCTCCTATCTCTGCTGATGTCATCACTTACTGGAGTGGCATGGAATGAAGACGTGGACTTCATTCCTGCTGATCTTTCATCTTGTGACTTTATTATGACTTGAAACAGTACATCCAACCAGTAATTAACCTTCCTATAGACTTTTAGGTTACATACGTACCATGTTATACCTATGCTCTAGATGCAACATTCAATACATAATCTGTATTACCCCTTTGGTTCCAACACTGGAAAGATAATGCTACATATACAGTCATGGCTGTAAATGTTGGCACCCTTGACATTTTTCGAGAAAATGAAGTATTTCTCACAGAAGAGGATTGCAGTAACACATGTTTTGCTATACACATGTTTATTCCCTTTGTGTGTATTGGAACTAAACCAAAAAAGGGAGGGAAAAAAGCAAATTGGACATAATGTCACACCAAACTCCAAAAATGGGCTGGACAAAATTATTGGCACCCTTTCAAAATTGTGGAAAAATAAGATTGTTTCAAGCATGTGATGCTCCTCTAAACTCACATGGTGCAAGTAACAGGTGTGCAATATAAAAATCACACCTGAAAGCAGCTAAAAAAGAGAGAAGTTCACTTAGTCTTTGCATTGGACATCAGAAAGAGGAGAAGAGAACTGTCTGAGGACTTGAGAATCAATATTGTGAAAAATTATCAACAAGCTCAAAGTCCATTTGTCCACAGAGCGCATCATTATCAAGAAGTTTGCAACCCATGGCACTGTAACTAATCTGCCTGGGTGTGTACACCCCCTCCCATAGGCTTGCATTGAGGGGGCGGGGCTATGACGTCACAAGCTCCCGGTGCCGGCTCCAGTGTTCGGAACAGTTTGTTCCAAACGCTGAGCAACGGAGTACCCCTTTAAGGATGCAACCCTTTTTTGCAAATCTGACCACTGTCACTTTATATATTAATAAATCTGGGAGGCTTTTACTTTTCATTCTGATTCTGAGATTGTTTTTTCTAATGCAGAAAAAGATAGAGCAGAGATTCCTCTAAGGGGCAGTATGTTTGTGGAGGTGTGAGGCAAAAGACAGAGGTCGCACCAATCAGATGTGTGCTCACCTTGCAGGATTGTGTGTCAGACACAACCACCATGAAGCTCTGTATGGTATAGGATGCGGAGCTGCCTCCTGGGGATCAGGCTAGGGTTCCCACAACTGGTCTTGGAACATCAGCTACTCGAGAGAAGCCACTGTTCATTAAAAAAGATGCAGCAGCTTCAAAACGCATCTGAATTGGCTAATAAATAATCTATATTCATAACTGGATGCCTGTTTGTTCCTGCAGCACATGCCTGAAACCCGGTCTTTTTCCTGCCCTTCTACCTGAGATAGTTTTTTTCGTGACATATTCTACTTCAACATAGTGGTAAATTTTCAAACTTTTGAACTCTCTGCTTGTAAGGAAAATGGACATTCCAAATAATTATATATTTATTCACAAATACAATATGTCTTCTTTATGTTGGCATCATAAAGTTGACATGTTTTTTTTTTTTTTTTTTTTTTAAAACACATTTTATTTCAGTTATGCATAATACACAGAAATCCTGAAACACACTCCTTGCAAAGGAGAAAGAAGAAGAAAACTATTTTGTGTAAAATGAGAAAGGAAAAGAAGAACAACTATATGCTCACATAACTCAGCCCGTCCAGTCACTGAAAAGTCCTCTCCGAGACTCGCCACTTCTCCATCGATAAACAGTCCCTGAGAAAAAGGAGCAATCCGGAATGCGTGGCGGGTCTCAGGATACAGAAGTCGTTTAAGCAATAGCGCTATGTATACAGGAAGACTCATGTAACCAATCATGTAGTACCATCTATTAAGATCAACATTTGCTGTCACAATGTCCAAGAACAATGGCGTACAATTGACTCTTAGGAAGGTAGGCGTAAGGCACCCAGAGTGTCCCCCAACATACCCATACAATAAAGTTGACATGTTTTAACTTTTTGAAGACCTTAGAGGGCTTCAAAGTATAGAAGCAATTTTCAAAATTTTCACGAAAAATTCAAAATCTTAATTTTTCAGGGACCAGTTAAGTTTGAAGTTGATTTGAGGGGCCTTTCTGTGAGAAATACCAGAAATGACCCCATTATAGAAACTGCACCCCTCAAAGTATTCAAAATGACATTCAGAAAGTTTAACCCTTTAGGTGTTTCACAGGAACAGCAGCAAAGTGGAGAAGAAAAATCAAAATCTCCATTTTTTTTACACTAACATGTTCATGTAGCCCAGTTTTTGTCATTTTTACAAGGGTTATAAGGAGAAAAAGCCCCACAAAATTTGTAGCCCTCTCGAGTAAGGAAATATCTCATATGTTGATGTAAAGTGCTATGCGGGCTCGCAACATGGCTCAAGAGGGAAAGAGCAACTGTGGGATTTTGGAGGGCGAATTTAGCTGAAATGGTTTTTTGGGGGCATGTTGCATTTAGGAAGCCCCCATGGTGCAAGAACAGCAAAAAAAAAAAATCACATGGCACACTATTTGGGAAACTACACCCCTCCATAAATGTAACAAGGGGTATAGTGAGCCTTAACACCTCACAGGTGTTTGATAGGTTTGCGTTGAAGTTGGACATGAAAATGAAAAATGTGATTTTTAACACTAAAAAGATGATGTTACTCCAAATTTTTCATTTTCACATGGGGTAATAGGAGAAAAGGGACCCCTAAATGTGAAGCCCAATTTCTCCCGAGTAAGGAAATACCCCATATGTGAACGTAAAGTGCTCTGCTGATGCACCAAAGGTCTCAGAACAGAAGGAGCGCCATTGGGCTTTTGGAGAGAGAATTTTGCTGAAATGGTTTTTAGGGGGCATGTTGCATTTAGGAAGCCCCCATGGCGCCAGAACAGCAAAAAAAACACATGGCAAACTATCTGGGAAACTACATCCCTCAAGGAACGTAACAAGGGGTATAGGGAACCTTAACACCTCACAGGTGTTTGACAAGTTTGCGTTGAAGTTGGACATGAAAATGAAAAATTTGATTACTCCAATGTTACTCCAAATTTTTCATTTTCACATGGGGTAATAGGAGAAAACCCCAAAATTTTAAGCCCAATTTCTCCTGAGTAAGGAAATACCCCATATGTGGATGTAAAGTGCTCTGCTGGCGCACTACAGGTCTCAGAACAGAAAGAGCACCATTGGGCTTTTGGAGAGAGAATTTGGTTGGAATAGAAGTCCGGGGCCATGTGCCTTTACAAAGCCCCCCCCCGTGGTGCCAGAACAGTGGACCCCCCACATGTGACTCTATTCCGGAAACTATACCCCTCATGGAATGTAATAAGGGATGCAGTGAGCATTTACACCCCATTGGCATTTGACAGATCTTTGGAACAGTGGGCTGTGCAAATGAAAATTTTAATTTTCATGGACCACAGTTCAAAAAAATCTGTCAGACACCTGTGGGACGTAAATGCTCACTGCACCCCTTATTACATTCAGTGAGGGGTGTAGTTTCCAAAATGGGGTCACATGTGGTGGGGGGGGGCACTGTTCTGGCACCATGGGGGTTTTGTAAATACACTTTGCCTTCAATTCCAGCCAAATTCTCTCTCCAAAAGCCCAATGGCTCTCCTTCTCTTCTGAGCCCTGTAGTGCGCCGGCAGAGTACTTTACATACACATATGGGGTATTTCCATACTCAGAAGAAATGGGGTTTAACATTTTGGGGGGGCTTTTCTCCTATTACCCCTTGTGAAAATAAAAAATTTGGGGTAACACCAGCATTTTAGTGAAAAAAATTTTTTTTTTAATTTTCACTTCCAACGTTAATGAAAATTTGTCCAACACCTGTGGGGTGTTAAGGCTCACTGTACCCCTTGTTACGTTCCCTGAGGCATGTAGTTTCCAAAATGGGGGTCACATGTGTTGTTTTTTTTTTGCGTTTATGTCACAGCCTTTGCAACTATCAGCCACCCCTGTGCAAATCACCAATTTAGGCCTCAAATGTACATGGTGCATGAGCCCTGTTGTGCATCCGCAGATCCCTTTACACCCACATATGGGGTATTTCCGTACTCAGGAGAAATTGCATTATAAATTTTGGGAGTCGTTTTTTCCTTTTACCTCTTGTGAAAATGAAAAGTATGGGACAACACCAGCATGTTAGTGTAAATTTTTTTACACTAACAGGCTGGTGTAGACCCCAACTTTTCCATTTCATAAGGGGTAAAAGGATAAAAAGTCCCCCAAAATTTGTAAGGCAATTTCTCCCGAGTACGGAAATACCCCATATGTGGCACTAAACTGTTGCCTTCAAATACGACAGGGTTCTGAAGTGAGAGAGCGCCATGCGCATTTGAGGCCTGAGTTTGCACAGGGGTGGACCTGGATCCAAACGTAACAATTGCCTCCGACACAACAAATACCCTACAGCAGTGTTTCCCAAACAGGGGGCCTCCAGCTGTTGCAAAACTCCTAGCATGCCTGGACAGTCAATGGCTGTCCGGCAATACTGGGAGTTGTTGTTTTGCAACAGCTGGAGGCTCCTTTTTGGAAACACTGCTGTTCGAGACATTTGAAGTTTTTATGGGGGGACTGTGTAATGGTGTGTATATGTAGCGCTTTACCCTTTATTTTGTGTAGTGTAGTGTTATTAGGGTACAGTCACATGGGCGGGGGTTCACAGCGAGTTTCCCGCTGGGAGTTTGAGCTGTGGTGGAAAATTTGCTGCTTCTCAAACTTGCAGCGGTAAACTCACTGTAAACCTCCACCCGTGTGAATGTACCCTGTACATTCACATGGGGGGACAAACCTCCAGCTGTTGCAAAACTACAACTCCCAGCATGGACTGACAGACCATGCATGCTGGGAGTTGTAGTTTTGCCCCAGCTGGGGGCACACTGGTGAGGAAACACCAAGTTAGGTAACAGACACTAAGTGCTTCCCCACCAGTGTGCCTCCAGCTGTTACAAAGCTACAACTCCCAGTATGCACGGTCTGTTAGTGGGAGTTAGCTGGGAGTTGTAGTTTTGCAACAGCTGGAGGCACACTGGTGGGGAAGCACTGAGTTAGGTTCTGGTACCTAACTTTGTGATTCCTCACCAATGTGCCTCCAGCTTTGGCAAAACTACAACTCCCAGCATGCACTGACAGACTGTGCATGCTGGGAGTTGTAGTTATGCAACATCTGGAGGGCCACAGTTTAGAAACCACTGTACAGTGATCTCCAAGCTGTGGCCCTCCAGATGTTGCAAAACTACAAATCCCAGCATGCCTACACAGCCATTTGCTGTATGGGCATTCTGGGATTTTTAGTTTTGCAAGATCTGAAGGACCACAGCTTAGAGACTCTAAACTGTGGTCCTCCAGACCTCCAGGCCACTCACCCAGATCGCCGCTGCTGAAGTTCTGCGCCGCCGTCACTGCCGGATGATGTAATCGCAGCCGCCGCCTGGACCTGGATCGGGTGAGCTACACCGTTCCCCCGCTCTGCCCGGATACCCATGGGTGGGCAGAGCATGGAAACTGAACTTTAGCCCCCCCCCGCCACCCTTCTGCGATTGGTCGGTCGCTTCTGACCAATCAGTCGCACACCTGCCACCTCACTCCTATCCCTTCAGGGGGACCGGGGCTGTATTGGACTGAGACCCGTATGACCCGGAATTGCTGAAAATCGCTGGTCTGAATTGACCAGCGATTTGCAGCGATCGCTGATATGGGGGGGGGGGGGTCTCAGGACCCCCCTCGGCGATGTGCCAGGATGCCTGCTGAATGATTTCAGCAGGCATCCCAGTCCGGTCTCTGACCGGCTAGCTGTGGGGACCGAAATTCCCATGGGCATACCTGTACGTCATGCGTCCTGAAGAGGTTAAAGAGCCTGTTACAATCATTGAATATGACACAGGAATGGCCACATGAATGATAGCTGGATTGAATTTAATATTCTTATCAAGGGTGGACATTGCCCGCCATAGAGAGGAAGCGGGGAAGCTCGGCAAGCTGACTCCCCACCTCCATTGCGCACAAAAGACATTTAGCAATGCAGCCATAACTTTTAAACAGCTGGACCGATTTATGTAAGTGACACCTCATTTTACTTCTGTTCACCCCAACTATAACCCAGTTTATTGGGTTTAGCATTGGTGAACAGACTGTCAGTTTCCCCTTAATGAGAGCTCTAATGTGCTGGGGTCAGATAATAATAAATATGTCAATTAAATATGACAATAATTAAGTCAAAAATCACTTGTTATATGGCCCAATTATTAGGAGTGAACGGCTGTATAAATAATCAGTCAATTGTTTGTGCATTCAGTCACCTCCATTATTGTTGGCAGTACATGCCCTGTTTAGAAGGGAAATGTGCCACCGACAGACAATGATTTTAACCCATTCCCGTCCCAGGACATATGCATACGTTCCAGTAACGGACATGTTCATGCATCTGGACATATGCATACATCCTAGCAATCTCCTGCACAGCGCGATGTCCTTAAGGCTGGAACTCCACTGAGGTTGTTTTTGCAATTTGCCATTAAAAACGCCAATTTTCCCGCACGGCATTTTTTCAGTGAAAAAACGCCGCAGCCAGATGTTAGCTGCAAGTCAATAGTAAACTGCAAAATGCCAGATTCACTAGGCGTTTTTCAGTTTGGCGTTTTTTTTTATCCTTTTGGCGTTTTTCAGCAATTTCGGGCTCAGAGGCTGGATTTTCAAAAAGCCCGACAAAACCTAGTTTGGCGTTTTTTGCCCTGAAATCGTGGTGTTTTCCTCCCATAGAAGTCTATGGGAGAGCAAAAACGCCAAGAAAAACGCCATGTTGGTTTTAAATTTTGCGTTTTTGCAGGTGGTTTTTATTCTTTTTTGGACTTAATTGATCCAAAAAAATTATGGAGATACATTTTTTATTAAAATTTCATAGGGTATCAAAAAAATTTATAAAAAAGATACAGTAGTGATGGAATAAATTGTATCTAACTAAATGTATCTTTTTTTATTATGAAATGTTTATTAATTTTTAAACAAGGATCAATTTATGTGAGAGGGTAAAGCACTAAAAATGTAGCCGACAATAATAAAAATGTAGTGTGTGTGTTTTTCACTTTTTTTTATTTTTTTTTATTTCAGATAGTACTACTCCTCCCAGCATGGAACACACTGTTTCATGATGGGAGTAGTAGTACCTGTACTAATTGACAGATCGCCCGTTGCGATCCTTCTATATAATATATAGATGCGCTCTTCTATGTTCCACTGCCCTGCCGTATAAATACACATATCCATATTTCCCGCAGAGCTGTGATTGGCCAGATGGTTCCAGCCAATCACAGCTCTCTGTGAGAAATCGGAATGTGTATATATACGGCCGTGCAAGGGACCATAGGAGAGCGCCGGCCGCTGCATCTATACATTATACAGGAGCATCACAGCGGGTGTCAGGAGTTATACCCGCAGTGATCTTTCCTTAATTACAAGTACTACTACTCCCAACATGGAGCACACTCTGCTCCATGCTGGGAGCTGTAGTACCTGCATTAATAGATAGATCGCAGCAGCTGTCAGAAGTTACACTCACTGCGATCTGTCTATTAATACAGGTACTACAGCTCCCAGCATGGAGCAGAGTGTACTCCATGTTGGGAGTAGGAGTACCTGCAGACATCACAGTGGATGTCACTACTGACACCCGCTGCGATTGTTCTGTCTATAGCAGAGATGGAGCGACTGTATACATCGCTCACATCCCTGCTCTGCACTGTACTCCGGGCCGGCCACTCATTCATTGATATTTTCCTCAGAGCTGTGATTGGCTGCAACCATCTGGCCAATCACAGCTCTGGGCGGGAAATATGAATAGAACATCACTCAGAGTACAGAGCAGAGATGGGAGCGCTATATAGAACCGCTCCGCTTCTCTGCTATATAATGGACGATCGCATCGGGTGTCAGACAGACACTCGGGGCGATATGCCTATAGTACAGGTACTACTACTCCCAGCATGGAACAGTGTGTTCCATGCTGGGAGTAGTAGTACTACATAAAAAATTAGAAAAAAGAGAGAAAAAAAAGTTAAACACACACACACACACACTTAACAAAAAATATGTATTAAAACTTTGTTATAAAAATAAACATTTAGTTAAATATATTTTTACATCCCTACTGCATCCTTTTTTTTTTTGGTACCCAACTATTTTGTAAAAAAAAAAAAAACGCAAAAGGGGCCAAAAAAGGTAAAAACGCCAGAAAAAACGCCAAAACGCAGGGAAAAACTGTGGCAGTTTTTCTGGAGTTTTTTCTGGAGTTTTTATGCCACAAAAATCGCAGGGCAAAAATCTCAGGGGAGTCCTAGCCTAAAGGAGATCAACGTCGGGAAGCGGATGTCAATCCCGCTGCAGCTACTGAGACTAGGATCGTGCCGGTCTCGAATTAACCCCATAGATGCGGTGATCAGTCCTGATCACGGATTTTATGTGATTGACAGGGGGAGAGGCTCCCCCTGTTCACCAGCAGCAACGCAGGGTCCCATTGGTTGCCATGGCAGCAGCAGGCCATAAGCTGGCCTCATGTCTGCCTAGTACGGCAGCCCATAAGGTCCAGCCATAGGCTTGATTGTGCAGGCTGAATGACAGTGTGATACTGACAGTTACACTGTGCTGCAGTACAGATGTACAGCATAGTATAACAGGTTAAAAGTGAAAAATATAAAATTATATAAAATTAAGTGCAAAATAAATAAATGCCCCTTTCCCAATAAAATCCTGTATTAGCACCCAAAATGTGAAATAGAAAAGATGAAAAGGTAACATTTATTGCAAAAATGGTACCAATAAAAGGTACAACTCGTCCCGCATGAAGGGGTTAAAGAGACACATGCCAGATTTGAAAAATTGGGCCCGGTCATTAAGCTATAAATAGGTGGCGTCCTTAAGGGGTTATTGCCCTTTACACATTCATATGAATCCTCATTTGGACAATAATTGCCCCATGTAAGGGCCCTTTTACACAGGCCAACGAGAGGCATATCAGTGGCAATCTCACTGATCGGTGCTTGTTTACCAAGCCTTCACAAGGCTTGATCAATCGTGCGGCCCATTAAAGGGTAACTCCGGGGAACTAAACCCATAGTCCATCCTTTCCCTCTCACCATCCTGTGTATTTGTCTAAATATCATTAATTAGCTATATACAGCAGTTTCCCTCTTTCAGCTGTCACTTACAGGCAGGAAATGAGAGAAAAACGTAATTCTCAAATCCATCTTGTCTTGGTGTAAACCCCTCACTGAGACTAGCCCCCACCCTTCAGGACAACACCACCTGATTTCTGTCTGATCCCTGTTTGGTCTAGAGCTCTGGCTGTACAGCAACACCTCCCCCTCCTCTCCCTGTGTGAGAGTTTGTGAGCTATGAGAGAAAAGCAGTGAAGATTCTTAGTTACAACTGAGCACATAGCTGCTGTTTTTCTGCTGAATATCTAATCACTGACTTCTGCTATTCAGAGTACAGCATGATTTATTGCTGGAGGTGTAATCCTGCTCACAGACAGTGACAGCAGTTGGCTGGCAGCCATTACACAGAGCTTTTGAGAGTTGCAGTTTGTGCTGCAAACAAGGAAAAAGTATTTAGGAGACATCAGGGCCCAAAGGAGCTTCCAAAACCACATGGATAACTACAGGGGACACAGAACAGATGTTGTGGTGGCTTTGGGGCATTTTTATTTTTATTAACTTCCCTGGAGTACCCCTTTAAGTTAATCACTGTTGGCCTCACACTTACTGTTTACACAGGGCGATGTGCAGCCAAAGAATAAGTTTATCTGGCTGCACAAAAGATGTGATCAGCTCAAGAACGAGATGATTGCTGGCCCTTTTACATGGGTCGATTATCAGGAATGAGTGTTCTGAGGAACTCTTATTTCAATACATTAATATGGTGGC
This sequence comes from Hyla sarda, assembly GCF_029499605.1. Classification (NCBI taxonomy): domain Eukaryota; kingdom Metazoa; phylum Chordata; class Amphibia; order Anura; family Hylidae; genus Hyla; species Hyla sarda. The sequence continues at coordinate 117,167,854 of NC_079194.1, read as the reverse complement.
GGCCATCTTGCCATAGCTGTTTGAGCAGCTTTTAAAGATATGCGTTATAGCAAGTTCCATAGCCATAGGCAACAATAGACAGGAGCTGTCCCAGTGACATGAATGGGGTAGATTTCTGGGCACACTCTGTGACATTTGCAGATGTGAGATGAGACGGAGGACACTGCTTAAAAGTGATCTGTACATAACAGGAGGTCTCATCTTAGTTGTAGTTTTAGTGGCCACAATGAAATCTGCAATATTTCAGAATTATTTTATAATATAGATAGTAAAATGGATAGTTAGAAAATACATCAGCAAAAGTTTTTGTATTTTTAACAAACACTTATTTTAAACAAAAGGTCACTTTCTGATGACAAATTCTATTTAAAAGGCCTTAACAATTTACAGACAGATACATCATCCCCTCTGTCCACCTCCTCACCTTACCCTCTCTCTGTTGGAATCCCTCAAGCCTCAGTCCTGGAGCCCTTACTCTAAATGTTTGGCCTTGGACACATTATGGAATCCAATGGCTTTGACTACATCTGCCTTCTTCCCCTTCTGTCTTTTAAAACTCACCATAGAGAAAACAAAAATGATTATCTTTTCCCCCATCTCGCTCCACCTCCAACCACACACCACCACCCCTGTCCCACAAGTTTGCTGCCTCTGGATAACCTTCAGTTCTGCTCTATCTTTCAAACCACCTCCTGCCATCATAATGGGAAAGAAAGGGAATTTAATTGACATTAAACGTGGGAAGGTTGTTAATGCTCTACAAAATAGTCTTTGTATTAAAACTATAAAAACTGCTGATCTACTGAGATTTTCACAGGTATCTCTAAACCATCTCTAGGGTTTACAATGAGTGATCTAAAAAATAAAATATCCAGTGAGCGTCAGTTGTGTGGATGAAATAGCCTATTTGATGTCAGAGGAGAATAAGCTGACTGTTTTGAGATGACAAAAAAGGCAACAGTAACTCAAATACTCATTACAACCAATGTATACTATATACCATCTCTGAACGCACAACACAGTATAACTTGAAGAAGATGGGATACAGCAGCAGAAGACCACATCACAAAAGTGAGGCTACAATTTCCACAGGCTCACCGGATTTGGACAATAAAAGACTGGAAGGACGTTGCCTGGTCTGATGAGTCTCAATTCCACCTGCAACATTCTGATATCAAAATCATTCGGATATGAAAGCATAGATCCCTCCTACCTTGTATCAATAGCTCAGGCTAGTAGTAATGGTGTGGGGGACATTTTCTTGGCACACTTTGGGCCCCTTAGTACTAAATAACAATGAGTTCACTGTACTTCAATGGCCTCCACAGTCACCAAACCTCATTCCAATAGAAAACTTTTTCGATGTGGTTGAAAGGGGATTCACATGATGAATATACAGCCAAAAAATCTGCAACTGTTTGATGTCCATTTGGACCAAAATCTCTTATGAATGTTTCCAGCACCTTGTAGAAAGTATGTCACAATGAAGACAGTTCTGAAGGCAAAAGGGAGTCCAGCCTGGTACTAGCAGGATATACCTTATAAAAGTGGCCATTTGCAGAGTATTGCAGGCTAATGTTTATAACTTGCAGAGTAATTTTAATGTTATCTTTTAGGAAATCCCATGCATGAAGAGGGAAGATTGTATCTCAGAATACACCTGACATCATCCTTGATACACCATTGGGAGAACCAATGAAGCATTCAGAGAACCACTGAAGGGACAATAAAGATAACTGAAGATTAATATACATTTACAGTAGGGCTGTTATCAATGTCATATTTATCTATGGGTGACCTCATTTTATAGCAGATAAGACGGCATCAGTCACGTAATCTGTGTAGCCTTCATTTATCTTCAACTGATTATTTTAAGTCAACAGGTTTAAGAAGAACTAAGAACTACAGTTCCTCTGGATCTTTCCTATTGAATTACTTTTCCGGCTGGATCCACATTACCGGCTGGATACTGGCTGCCATCGGCACCCCTTGGTTGAACATCTGACATTTCTACATTTGATTTTCGGTGTTACGCTTGCAGCGTTACACTTGTAGGCGTGTGCATACATTATCTCTCAATGTAACGGCACATAGAGCACCTATCTGTTCCCATTTTTTCTTTTGCATATATTATTCTATGGCTTACCATTTGTCTTCATAACATTTTTTACTTCTGTCCTTAATATTATACAAAATAAGTGAGTACAGTAATTCTCCAACAGCTTGGCACAGTGGTCTACTCAAATACCCTGTTCTACTGGGTTTCCTAATCTGTGACCATACCCGGTATAATTCTGCCCTTTTTTTTTTTTTTTTTTTTTTAACTTATAGCATAAAATAACACATACATCTCCTGAACAAAAAATATTCATGATATTGGAAAAGTTTGGCGACAACCCATGTGAGAGCATTTATACCTGTGCTTGGAAGCCATCACAGGGATCCTCACATGGCCTTCCTAAACTCTTGAATGGCAAAACTGCCCTGCTTTGCAGCAGTACTATAGTGTAGTGAATAGCGGATTTACAGTTCTGGGCAATAAGAAACTGGATTACAACATTACAAACCCTGTGAGAATTATGAAGGCCTTATTAGTTGTGACTAAGCTTTCCCAGAAATTTAGCTAAAAAATAATTTAGTTCTTGACATCCTAACAAAAGTAGCTGAGGATTAATCCTTGTCAGCCGTTAGGATACCAGAAACTGAATTATTTTCATTTTAAGGATTACAGTGAAGCATTTCAGTTATGGAGCCACTCGCGCCAATGACCTGATGAAAACGTGACCACAGGATTCCCTCTGCTTTTCATGTGAGTTGTCTTATTTTGTTAAAAAATTACGACCTGCGATTGTTGCGAAGGGTTTATTGTATGTGAAGCAACTGAGAAAACATGGAGTTTGCCAAAGAACACTGGCTACAGCGCCAAAATATACCGACCCACAGACGTCATCGATAAGACTAAACCGAGAGAGAAAATAATGAGGCTGATGTGTTAGATTCTAGATGTAATATTTGTAGAAAATGATACAATAAAATACTTAATACATTTAATGAAAAGAAGTTAAACAGATTTTCAAGAAAATTATTTTTAGAAATGTATGCCCTTAAATGGGCACTGTCACCAACTTTATTTTTTGATATGTTGTAGTACTTATGTACTACAACATATCTGTAATATATTTTCATTATTTATTTTTTCATTTTCAACATGAATTTTACGTTTGAAAACCAACCACTAGGGGTCTCCCTCCTAGTTGCCGGCTGCAGCACGGCGTGACGTCACGCCTGAATTCGGACCGATTGCGGCCGGGCAATCGGTCCTAATTCATTTACACTGCGCTCGCTCCCTGCCTGTCTTCCACTGCTGTCTTCCCTTTATCAAGGCTTCCTGGCAGTCAGTCCTCCCATCTTCAAATGGAGTGAAGAGGCAGAAATGTTACTATCAATCCTGCTACAGTAATTTTCCTGATTGTATAGGACACACTTGTAATATCATTTGTAGTGTAGAGTATATAAAATACTGTCAACCGTAATGCATAGCTAAAAGAAAAAAAAACAGCAATACATATGTAAAATGGGCTCAGGAGCATGGCGGGAAAATAGTGTTAACACGCTGCAGTTGTGGAAGTTACTGTTGGTGGATAAATGCGCAAGTGTATACCAGTGAAAGAGAGAGGCCTGTGTGAGAGAGATTCACACAGAGATCAAATCTGAGATCATATCTTTATAAAAAGAAATTGATCATGTTGTCTATTTTGCAGAATAAGGCCACAAGCACGAGCGATATGAGTGACAACTGGTGCATCCAGCTTGAGAGGGTGAGAAAGTTCCACATGAGTGACTTTAATAGAAGCATGCCCTGGAGTGTCAGCAAAAATGGAGTATAAACGTGGATGGCGAGGATCCTGAAAGATCACTCAAAGTAAAGATGCAGTGATGGCGCCTGAGGCTGTTATCACGGGATGGAGGCTTTGAATAACGAAATTCCAGAATGGTGAAATAAAAGTCGTTTTTTATTTTTAGCTCTATCCCTCCCTTAGTCAGGTCATTACCGATAATATACATAATGTTGGTAGATAGGTGCGGGAAATGTCCGTGCCAGAGGTCAGGAATGATGTCACTGAGGTGGAGATTGAAGCCGCAGCTGTAAACCTTAGCCACAGGTATCGCATCCCGGTGGCAGAACATCGCTCTTGCAGCCAGGATGGGCTTGGACGTAATGCGTTTTTGTAATCCTGAACAACCCCTTTAATAGGATTTTCCAAGGCTAGTATAATGGTGACTTATATTTAGGATAGGCCATCAATATCTGATCAGTATTGGCCTAAAAACTGGCACCAATTCTTTTAAGCTATATTAAGGGACGGTATCTTCATCACTGTTACGTGCTATGTGCTGCTGCATCTCCACCAATATTGACCACCTACAGTTTACTACGAATATATAACCAGTATTACTGTCCACAAAATAAAAACCTTTAAATTGGGGACAAGACCAACCTGGAATCTGCTTCTCTCTCTCCATGGGCTCCATACACCATTCACAATGTTTGCTAACAACAAATTGTAAGCTTTACTAAGCCTGATAAGACTCATAAACACTTATTAAATTCCTTAGATCCCGGAGAGAAAATTTGTTTTTCTTACACTAATCTGCTCAGTTTCTTACAGGACCCGCTAGATCCCATTGTTTGTCTCCCCAGATGACGCCTCCTCTGCACCCTCTGATTTATATTAAGTTTGCTGTTAACTGTTTCCTTACTGGCCTCTAATAACAACCCTGAGACGTGCAGCCAGTGGACTGTCTGCTAAAACCAGTTGTACATTTAGCAATTAGTGCAGAGTAGTTATGTCTCCAGGCGGCTCCAATCACCCTTACAGAAACCCATTAATAATATTATCAATTTTCGAAACTGTTAAATTGCCTTTGATGTTGTCCACAGCGACACAATGAGTCATAAGAAACCATAATCAGCTCCTGTGAAATAACAAAACGATTAAAAGAAAGAAAAAAAAATCAACATGACTATTTTTGGATATGTTTTATGGAAATTCCAAATGAAACAAAAAAAAAACCCTATTAAGTATTTTGTAAACATTTTGTTCACTTAGGGCCTTTTAGCCAACTCTTGACAAAAGATTGATCACAGTGTGTCTTGCTGCTTGCGTCCCCAGTGGTTAGCTTTAATCTGTAGAGCAATCAGGCAGCAAGTCTGACCACAGTGCTCTCTGCTGTCACCTCTGCCCGTGTCAGGAACTGTTCAGAGCAGAAGCTAATCCTCATAGCAAACCTCTCCTGCTCTGGACAGTTCCTGACATGGACAGAGGTGTCAGCAGAGAGCACTGTGGTCAGACAGAAAATAACTACACAACTTCCTCTGGAGTATACATATAAGTACTGGAAGGATTAAAGGGGTTATCCAGGAAAAACTTTATACATATATATATATATATATATATATATATATATATATATATATATATATACTGGCTCCAGAAAGTTAAACAGATTTGTAAATTACTTCTATTGAAAAATCAATCCTTTCAGTACTTATGATCTGCTGAAGTTAAGTTGTTCTTTTCTGTCTAAGTGCTCTCTGATGACACCTGTCTCGGGAATTGTCCAGCAAATCCCCATAGCAAACGTCTTCTACTCTGTGCATTTCCCGAGACAAGCAGAGATGTCAGAAGAGAGCACTGTTGCCAGACAGAAAAGAACAACTCAACTTCAGCAACTGATAATTATTGGAAGGATTAAGATTTTTTTTTTTTTTTTATAGAAGTCATTTACAAATTTGTTTCACTTTCTGGAGCCAGTTGATATATTAAAAAAAAAGTTTTTCCTGGAATACCCCTTTAAGATTGTTAAATAGAAGTAATTTACAAATGTCTTTAACTTTCTGGCACCAGTTGATTTAAAAAGAAAAAAAATCCACTGGAGTACCCCTTTAATATATCATTAAAGAAGTTGGAACTCTGTTAGCTGGGTTCACATCACATTTTATCCCATACGGGAGAGCATACAGCAGGGGGGAGCTGAAACCTCGCGCTCCCGTATACCTTTCTATGCGCTCCCGTATGTAATTCATTTCAATGAGCCGGCCAGAGTGAAACGTTCGGTCCGGTCGGCTCATTTTTGCGCCATATGTGCTTTTTCCCCGCACCTAAAACCGTGGTAGCTGTAGCCGACCGGACCGAACGTTTCACTCTGGCCGGCTCATTGAAATGAATTACATACGGGAGCGCATAGAAAGGCATACGGGAGCGCGAGGTTTCAGCTCCCCCCCAGCCGTATGCGCTCCCGTATGGGAGAAAACGTGATGTGAACCCAGCCTTACAGAGCTTCACATCCCCTGCATAGACATAGCAACATAAATCTGTGAGCTCAACTTAGTGGTGCAGGCTGCTTACATTTTATCATTGAAGTTCCTGTCTATGCAGGGAATATGGAACTGGGAAAAAAAACACTAATGTCTATAAATATATTTGATTACGTTAATCAGCATAGAATACTGAGCCTGAAAACCAAACTATATTCAAAGTTGGAGAACCACTTTAAATGTTATGATACTGAATAAAACATATAACTCAATGAACGTGAGAATTTAAGCGGTCCCTGTACAATGTCTACATCAACCGAGTCCTGTGTGTGACAAGGACCTGACACTTTCCATGTCTGCGGACATAAACAGATGATAAATGCTTACTTACCGTAGCAGAGCTCTAGCAGAACTTTTAGGACCTGGAGGCTATAGGAAAGCCCTAGAACTGTGGTCTCCAACCTGCTGACCTCCAGATGTGACAAAACTACAACTCCCAGCATGCCCGGACAGCCGTTGGCTGTCCGGGCATGCTGGGAGTTGTAGTTTTGCAACATCTGGAGGTCCGCAGGTTGAAGACCACTGCCCTAGAAAAACCCTCTACAGTCCATCATTTGACAGCGATATAGATGTGAATGATCGTGATATGAAAACTACAGGAACGGTGAGTGCAAGCTTATCTTCTTTCCAATATGAATTTATGCTATACTGCACTTTGTTAGGCTGGGTTCACACCACGTTTTTGCAATACAGTTTTTTTTTCTTCAGCTTTTTGATAAAAAAACGGATTCCTCAAAACCTGACTAAACTGTATCAAAACGTGTGTACAAAGTTTTATCTGTATACGGTTTGGAAAGTGATGTCCGGTTGCATCCGTTTTTTAAGAAAAAAAACGCATACGTTTTGAACTTTTCACTCCATTATGAATAAAGTTTCACTTGTTTGATTGAAATTCCAAGAAAAAAAACTGTGCAAAGTCAAAAGCCGCATGGTAAAAACTGGATGGAACCGTACACACATACAGTTCTGTACGGTTCCCATTGACTCCCATGTTAAAAAAATACGTATACGGGTCTATACGGTTTTTAATCTGGACCAAAAACCGTGGTAGGCCACGGTTTTCTGTCCATAAAAAAAAAAGTAAAAAACCGTGTGGTGTGAAAAACGGAGACAACCGTATGCAATATGGTGCATACGGTTTTGAATGGAAAGTCTATGGGCACGGTTTTCTGTACAGTTGCATAAGTTTTTTTTTTTTTTAAACCGTATCCAAAAACTGTATAGAAAATCGTGGTGTGAACCCACCCTTAGTAGCGTTTTTTTCCATTGTACCGACCGCTGTTTTATGCTCTGATTTGTAACCTGCACAGTGTGATAATTGTGCTCTCTGTTTTCCTTTTCCACACTGATAATAATACAGTGCCCCCCCGACCTACGATGGCCCCGACTTACGATCATTTCAGCATACGATGGCCTCTCAGGGACCATCGCATGTTGAAGGCAGCATCAACATACGATGCTTTTGTATGTCGGGGCCATCGCATAAACGGCTGTCCGGCAGCGTAGACTGCTTCAGCTGCCACCGGATAGTCATTTACGGTGCCCCGTGTGGTCCGCTGACGATCACTTACCTGTCCTCGGGGCTCCGGCGCGTCCTCTTCAGGATCCCCTGCATCGCCGGCGCTCTCCATCGTCGTCATCACGTCACTGCGCACGCCATCCCGTCATCCAATAGGAGCGGCGTGCGTAGTGATGTGATGGCGGCGGAGAGCGACGTTCCCAGGCAGCAGAGACCTTCCCGGAGCGTCGGGGACACCCCGGGGACGCGGCAACAGCGTTGAAGGGTGACATCCAGGACAGCAGTGACGGTCGGGAGCGGCGGGGACACGTGAGTACTACCTCCTATACCAGTGGTCTTCAACCTGCGGACCTCCAGATGTTGCAAAACTACAACTCCCAGCATGCCCGGACAGCCGTTGGCTGTCAGGGCATGCTGGGAGTTGTAGTTTTGCAACATCTGGAGGTCCGCAGGTTTGGAGACCACTGTCCTATACTTTACATTGCACGGATCCCTCAACATACGATGGTTTCAACAAACCATGGTTCATTAGGAACGGATTACCATCGTATGTTGAGGGACCACTCTATCAGATGCCATGACAGAAATCTGACGGACCCCATTAAAATCATTGGGGTTCTTTGCAACACATCCCCCAGCGTTGTTTTTCAGAACGATGGAAAAGACAGCACTGGTGTAAGCCCAACCTTAGAGGGGGATCTGTATTCAGGAGCCTTATCTACAAGCCTGTCAGCATGTTAAAGGGGTTATCCTGGATGCAAAAACAGACAGAATGGATGGAGAGAGTGCAAGCTGATGGTCACCTTACCAGGTTTCTGTGGTGCATTGTGCAGAATTAGAATTGAGCATTCTGCAAAACACTATAAATGCTAATATGGTCATCTGACATTGTATGGAAATTTTCCACCAGCCGTGAAAACCAGAAGAAATGTTATACCTACTACCAGCAGAAAAAGGAAAAATTAGCAATTCAACTTCTGTGCCTATGGGACAAGTTGGCATGGGCGCAATCCAGAAGGCTTTGTGAAAGCACCACAAGCAGAGTATATCCTTAAAGGAGTAGTCCAGTAGTGAACAAGTGGTGGACAACTTATCCCCTATCCTAAGTATAGGGGATAAGTTGCAGATCGTGCGGGGGGGGGGGGGGGGGGGGTCCGACCGCTGGGGCCCCCCGCAATCTCCTGTACAGGGCCCTGGCAGCCCGCGTGAAGGGGGCGTGTCGACCCCCGCACGAAGTGGTGGCCGACACGCCCCCTCAATACAACTCTATGGCAGAGCCGGAGCGCTGTCTTCGGCAATCTCCGGCTCTGCCATAGCGATGTATTGAGGGGGCGTGTCAGCCGCCGCTTCGTGCGGGGGTCGACACCCGCTATCTGGCCGGAGAGCCTGGCCCCCGTACAGAGAGATCGCAGGGGGCCCCAGCGGTCGGACGCCCTGCGCTCTCAAACTTATCCCCTATCCTTAGGATAGGGGATAAGTTTTTCACCACTGGACTACCCCTTTAATGTCCAGTTTATGGCCACAATAAGACGATATGACAAGATGTGAGAGGCTTTGTAAGAGAGAATAAGAAACTTATGCTGGGTGTATGATTAGTTGACAGTGGTGGCACAGGGGCAAATCTCTCTTTCATTTCCACTGGAGTGGTGAAGTGAAGGTAGCTATAGAAGTCCTCCTGGATACTGTGAAAAGCATAAATGAGTCCCTAGAAGCTCTGTTCCAAAAAAAAAAAAAAAGTAAGAGGAACTGGTATTGCCTGAAACATCAAGGTGGCCCAGACATCTCCCCTTATGCTGTTGGTAATGTAGGCAACCTGTATACCTTGCTTGAGAGTTCCTTATGCTAAAGCCTCCTGTAAATTAAAGGAACCTGTTACCTGGGGCCATGTAGCAGGAGTTTGGGAGTGGGGCATACTGCTAAACATTGGAGCCTCAGCGGGTGTAAATGAAGGGAATAGAAGGCTCCTGGGGAGCTATGTAGTAAAGTCAGCTTGATAACTAAAAGTCAAGGGGCATAATGAGGGGCACAATAAGGGGATATGACACTTTTATGGGGCACAGCTTCATTGTCTTGTGTGAGATTGTTGAGGAAATCCAAATCCAAGTTCTTTGGCTCCTGGACTCCAATCTGGACATATGTACAATTTTAAGCAGTGTGGACAATGCAGCAGACCGCACTATTGCGTCCACTTAAAATTGCGCATACGTTGGGTGATTAAAACAAATGCCACCAGCTGCTCTGTGTTAAAGTATACGTCAGCATCCCATTTGCCAATGGATACCTAGCCAGGGATGCCAATGGATACCTAGCCATAGGTAAGCCACTGAGAAAATGTAACCTCTCATTTTTAGCCAAGACTTTAAATGTAATGCCCACCGGCGTCTATGGGTGTGTCAGAGAGCGACAATCCACGCATATGTATCTATGTTGCAGGTTTGTACAAAAACACACTTATGATAGCAGTGTATAGGCTGCATAATTGTGCCACCTAAGTGAACAATATAAATGTAATAAACTATATTCAAATCAAAGAAGGAAATTAGCAAAGGCCTCGATTGATGGTACGTAAAATATGCGCAGGAATTGAAGATTTTCTAGCTCTATAGCTATCAAGTCCAAATTAATTAAACTCATTAATTTGGCGTTACTCTGTGTCCTGTGTACATAACCCAGATTACACTGTGTTTATCTGATGTTTACATTTGTGACAGATACATTTATTCTAGTAAAATATGCCATTTTGCTGAAAGGGTACCTCTCATCAAAAAAACTTTTGATATATTATAGATTAATGTATGCAGAATAACTTCACAATTGCATGTTATTAAAAAATATGCTTCTTTCTATTTTATTTTCCCCTTTGAAGAAATGACCACTAGGGGTCTCCCTACCAGTCCTGGCAGCAAGCATTTCAGACTCATGCTGGAGTCCTAAACACTACGAGCTGCCAGTCTGCTTTGTTCACAAAGGAGAACACTCAGAGCTGCCAGCCTGCTTTGTTCACAGCCTGTTTGGCTGTGAACAAAGCAGGCTGGCAGCTCTGAGTGTTTAGGACTCCAGCATGAGATGCTTGCTGACAGGACTGATCGGGAAAAATACAATAGAAAGAAGCATATTTTTCATTAACATGCTATTGGAAAGTTATTCAACATTCATAAATCTAAAATATATCAAAAGTTTATTTGATGAGAGGTACCCTTTAATACTCATGTGGTGTCCCAGAACCAATGGCTGTCCTGTGGCTTCGTACTGCTTTGGGCAGCCTTGCAGCACAAGGTGTTGGGCCTACCAAAATACTTATTGTACTATTAATTATGTTTGCACTTTGTTGAGAAGTAATATATTTTTCTAATTAATTCTATAGTTATTTTCTGTATATATGTTATTTATGTGTTACTGTACCCATAAGAGAGAGCAGCGTAAACCTCATGTGACCTTGCCTGCCAATGGGAACCCCAAAATTCTTGCCCTTATAGTGTAGTGAGGGAGGAGGGCTGAACACACTATACTCACCCGTCGTGCTTCCCTGCCACTGCTATACTCACTCTCCTTGTCCTCTCAGCATCTTCCTAGTTAATGTGATGTTACAACCATGCAGAAACTTCCCCGCTCAGGCAATCGGTAGTCGTGACTGTGTCCTACCACAGTCAGTGAATGGCTAAGCGGTGCAGGTACTGCATGGTCAGCACATCACATGAACCAGTAAGAAGCTGAGAGTTGATGCAACAGCAGGTGAGCAGGAGGTGTGAGTATAGCTTTTTTTGTTATTTTTACAAAACCCCCGGCTATGAAGTTTTTGTTTTTGTTTTTGTCTGGCCAACAATATTAAAGGGGTTATTCAGGATTAGAGACTGCCTATGTCCATAGTTAGGACCCCACCTGTCCACGAGCTGTGTCTGGCATTGCAGTTCAGCCTTATAGAAGTAAATAGGGCTAAGCTGCAATACCACATACAACCTGAGGACATGTGAGGTGCCATTTTTGGAAGAAAGCAACTATGTTTTCCGAACCCTGGACAACTGTGTTAACTTTTTGTGCCAATCGTTGGCCTCTTTGTACCTACGAATGGGTTAAATGAGCTAAACATGAGAATGAAGAGACTGATAAACAACAGGCATTTTGCCTCTTTTTCTCTCAGCCCCCACACTTGCTGTACCATCACACGCTTCTCTGGAACACGAAGTCCTAGTTTCAATATGAAGGGCGCTTTTAGTTAGAAGAATGCCCCCAATGTCTTGCTTTGGCTGCACAATGTGAAATATCATGACTATACTACATCTTCATCCAACAGTGCTGACGCCATCCTACAAAAGAGGAGGGGGTTCAGCACTTTATTTTATCTAAGTATTGTCCATCTGAGCTGGACTGGTGAAACAGAGTTCCTAATTAATCCATAGTTCTGACATCAATAGGCACATTCTATATAAGAAACTACTGTCCTATCCTACACTGCACTACAATGCCCAGCATAACTAGTCTTGTACTTTGGCTTATACAACTTTCTTTGTAAATACTTCTTTTGTTTGTGACTAAATTTATTCAATTTTTTTTTTACTGATTTAGAGTTTCTAAATATATAATATTCCAGTCACATCAAAATAATAAAATTATATTGTTCTTGGAAAGAGAACATGGTTTATTTACACCCTGCAATCACAGATCACCTAAAACCCTGGCTCTCAATGGTTAGCTGCCATCTGGGCCACTGCAAAATATGTAACAGAACCCACAACTATATAGTATAAGTAACAGCATGGTTCTCCTGAAATGGAGCTGTGATCTTTTAGGCCCCTCAGATTTAAAGGGGTATTCCAGGTATTATTTTTATTTGACTATGCTACAGGGGCTGTAAAGTTAGTGTAGTTCATAATATAGTGTCTGTACCTGTGTGTGACGGTTTTCTCACAATTCTTCTGTGATTTTCACCCCAATATTTATTTTTACCAGCATACAAAATGACTGTTGTCTCGGATTTTCTCAGGTTTCAATTCGGCCAAAACCTGACCCACTAGTCAGCTGATGACAGGGAGCCTGTTTGCTTCAGTGGGTGGAGGGATCGCTTGGTGGGAGAGAGATCAATCTGCAACTAATACAAAAGCTGTAGGTAACCTGATTGAAAACCACAGGTCTTTTGAATGGATGCAGCTCATTTATGTTTCAATGGGTGAGGAATCTGATGTGTGGGAGGGAGGAAAATTGAATTGTGTGATTTGTAGTCAAAAAAAGAAAACTGAAACAAGAAATACCAGTTCACAGTATTATGGTACCAGCTACAGTATTATGGTAATCTCACAACATAGACATTTAGTGCAGATCCTTCCTAAGCATGTCCATTACTGCCTGCGAGGTACATACTAAAATCACCTTATGGTGGATAACCCCTTTAAGAGCCTGAGTGCAACCACTACCTCTGCCTTCGTATAGTTCCACCACTACCCACAATCAAAAATCTTTGGCTGTGAAGAGAAAAAACAATATTATTTAACACAAAATCAGTACTATATAAATAAAGCAACAGGTATATATGTATAGAGATTTGAACATATCAGAGAAAGCTCTCAACCAGGGTTGCCGTCCATCCCTAAATTTACAGAAAGTCCCCGGAAACCGTGTGTTTTCCAGCGTCCACAGAAATAAATACTCTGATTTTCTTTTGTATGTGCAAATCATGTACAGTGAATAGACTCTTACCTATTCTCCTTCATTTAATGCAGCCCAAAAGACAGTAAATAAATATCTGCATATATTGAAGGAGGATCCGACATTTTCTCAAATCCTGTCAGCAGGCGGCTCCATTGTTTCCAAAAAAGCTTCTACATTAGGAGACCAGCTCTCACCCAGCCGCTTGAATACTTGATCTTCAGATACATGGAGCAGCCACGTGTAGAACGGGCCAACATGCTACAGTCACTACTAGTTTTTCTAATTCTGCTGGTAATAGAGTATACTATATTAAAAAGTATTTAAATTGTTGTATGGAATATATATCATAGAATGTTCCAGTTGCAAAATCAGGTATGTGGGATGCACCAAGCGAAAATTGAAGACTCGCACTATGGAACATCTCTATGATATAAATAACAACTCTACCCGTTCCAAATCAGGAGCCTCTTCACATATTGTAGAAAAACATGGTGGTTCCCAAAGTTTTTTTTACTGTGTGTGCCATCGAAAAAGTGATATCGGGAACCAGAGGTGGTGATTTGCACAAAAACTTCAAAATAGAGAAGCTTATTGGCAGTTTGTACTGGACACCTGCGTACCTGCAGATCTCAATACTAGACAGGGACTGATGGTACATTATGACTAACTTCATTTAATTTTGTTGCAACTTCTATTATACATTCTATTTCAATAACACACCCACCACTGTTTCCATTTTTTATTCACTTTTCCCTGTTTTGTTGTTTGCACACATATGCTACTGTCTAGGTTGGCATGCACTCTCGAGATATAAATGTGTGTTATTACGTGATATGATGTTTTGCCATTATAGACTTTAAAGGGGTACTCCGGTGAAAACCTTTTTTCTTTAAATCAACTGGTGGGAGAAAGTTAAACATATTTGTAAATTACTTCTATTAAAAAATCTTAATCCTTCCAGTACTTATTAGCTGCTGAATGCTACAGAGGAAATTCCTTTCTTTTTGGAACACTGATGACATCACGAGCACAGTGCTCTCTGCTGACATCTCTGTCCATTTTAGCAACCATGCATAGCAGATGCATAGCAGATGTATGCTAAGGGCAGCATGGTGGCTCGCAGTGCAGTGCTGGGAACTTATTATTATAATAACGTCAGCAGAGAGAACTGTGCTCGTGATGTCATCAGAGAGCATTCCAAAAAGAAAATAATTTCCTCTGTAGTATTCAGCAGCTAATAAGTACAGGAAGGATTAAGATTTTTTAATAGAAGTCATTTACAAATATGTTTACCTTTCTGCCACCAGTTGATTTAAAAGAAAAAAGGTTTTCACCGGAGTACCCCTTTAAGCTTGTGTACATATATGTAATGAACCGAAGGGTTAACTTGCACTGAGACCTTTTGTTTGGTCTTGTTGCTTTGGTTACACCTGTCTGCTGAGAATGGTCAGCTGACCTTGATGTGAGCACCTGGTCTGGACCTATTTAAGCTGGCAGTCTACTCCCAGTCTTTGCCTGCTAAAGAGCTCAGTTTGCACTCCTAGCTTGCTTTATACTGTGTGGTGTCGGGGGAGAGTAACCGTGACTGGGGTGTTGCAGTGGTAGTATAGGGTCTGGTGGTATTAACCCTTGAATGTCGTGACGCCAGGGTGAAGTTTCCTCTATAGTAATGTTCCTACCGCCAACCATCCTACAAACGGCAGGGAGAAATAACGGAATGTCCACAGCAGATTTTAGGAATAAACTGAAGAAATTTTACTTGCGGAATTTATGAAACAGTATTTAGCATAACAGTCTCTTAAGAGTGAACCGGGATACAGGTTCCTCACAGGTTTGCTGGGAATTGGAAGCAATGAGCTTTTATGCAGGCCACTGTGCTACTAATTTGGGAGATTTGAGCTGGTAGCAGTCACACAGGATTTTGATAGATGGAGCTTTGAGTAATTCACGTTTAGTGGCTGCAGGTTCTTTCAGGCTTTGGCCTAGATGAATTGATATTTCTGCTGAGATAATTGTGATTGCTTTCTAGTCCCGCACTAAGAGCAGGAACTAAGAGAGAGAATTGATTGACTACAGACCTTTATATAATAAGGGGCTGGACTAAGCTCATTGGTCAGCAAACCTGTAAGTTATGAACCCAGTGAACTCTGGGTACATCACATGACCTCTAAGGTCCTTGAACATTTTATACATCACAACCGTACATCATGTGGCCACTAAGGTCCTGTACATATATTTTCTATACATTAAATAAATATGAACACTTTTTATGAGGCGACCAGGGGCAAGCCCTGCAGGAGAGCCCTATGGGAATGAAGGGACTCTGGCTGAGGGGACCTTAGACAGGGGACAGGACAAGGTCCTGTACCAGGATACCACAAACCCCCTTACTTGATATAAGTCGTCCTCGACGTATGTCCCCTAGGATAGAGGAACGGAATGACCATAGGGCCGGATGCAGTCCTGAGCATTAATACAAATGTCCATATTCAGGCTGAAGATGAATAACAGTATAGAGTCTTTGTGCATAGTGAAATGTCCATACAAGCTCTAAAATTAACATATAAACAGGATTGTCGGGAATTGGATCACGAACAGGATGGTATCTATATATCCTTTTGGTATCTTGGTATCTCCATTTTACTTTATTATGCACCTATTGATTATGCATGAAATTTAATAACAAATAACATTTGACTGACATTAGATTTTTTTTCTTTCTTGACTGACAAATAGACTAAGATCAGAGCATGTGTAAAAAAAGCAAAGTGTAGGGAAAGTGGAAAATGTAGGGAAACCTTAGTAAATATCGTGGAAAATAAATTGTAGGGAATTAAAACCCACAAAGAAACCTACACTCCACTTTTAGTAAATGAGGGCCTATGTGTACATTGTATTGAATGTTAGAGTCAGTCTTGATATCTGATGGGAATATTTCCTGTAGGAGCTAGTGAGAGGTGGCATTAATGATACTCCCAGAGGAGCTGGGAGGGCACCTTAAAGTAAACACTATAACAACTGAAAGAGAATATGTATTTGTATACAGGAAATGGATATTTCTGTACAATAACCATGGACATTTTGTTTGACATATTATGTCAACAGATACTTTATTTATTAGAATACCAGGGCTACTTGATAGCAGCACAGCATTCGAGGCATTCAGGTACATTTACCTACTGTGTATGTGCAACATTTAGTGCACAAAAAAAATATATATATATATTACTGCAAGCATATTTACAACAGACAGACACATAAGGATCAGCAGCCCACCGACATTATGAGTCCAAAAACATCACGGCTGTACGGGAGCCGGGCATAAACTTACAAAAATCTCCTCGGACAAGGAGTCTCTCGGCCTGGGGCCGGACACAAGCTTAGGTGGTTGCATTACTGAACAGGTAACTTCTTGGCATAGTCCTGCTAGGCACTTCTTCTTAACAGGTTACAACTGGAACAGAACAGTCTGTAGAGAAACAAAGGTACTGGGGTACCACAGAATTAATGGTTAGCAAACAAAAGAAATTAATGACTTTAAACATGGTATCTTCTTGACTCCCAACCTCACCGGTCAGCGTGCTTCCTGCTCTGGGACATGTAGCGAGGAGCACGAGGTTGGGATTCTCTCAGGGGAGGAATAGCATTGTCCCATGAAACATTGGTGAGCGTTGACTGTAAAACAGAGGGGTTAACACTAACTACAAAATTAATAGCAGCTGCTGAGGCCACTGGTACTACCGTTGGTGCTGGTTGGTCTGGCCTCACCTCCTTAAGTGGAGTAGGCCGCGGCACATCTGTTGGTGCCCGTTGCTTAGGCCTCACCTCCTCAGAGGGAGTAGGCCTGGGCACATCCTCTGCTAGAGCTGCTGCAGAAAAATAGGACCTCGACATATACTTGGTGTCCGTGACGGCTGCTCTGTACTCCTCCTCTTCCCAGGCTGTTTTAGGCAGCCTCATTGGCCCAATTCCGTGGGGATCTGCGTCCCAGTCGTCCGAAGGGAAGTACATGAAGGGTATCTGAGTCCCTGGTGGTGCCCCTTTCGGGGTAGCCAGCCACTTGTCATCCTCTGGTAGCGGGGGTAGGTTGCAGTCCTCCTTGGCCCCAAGGGACAATTGCTGTAAGCGGTCGGCAAGGTCTTGGAAAAGTTGCACTGCGGCCACGGCAACTTTCCTCTGCTCCGGTGTCATCTTACTGCTCTCCTCACGTGTTGCGGTGGGCTCCACCATCTCTGTACACCTCACTGCCATCTCGAGACTGTAGAGGTCTGGCCGCGTGGCTTCTTTTATATGGGGCTCCCACAAGATGGCCGCCAGCTGGAAGGATGTCATCGGTACAGCTCCGACTTCCTGTCCCCCGGCGAACACAAGCAAAAGATTACAGTTCCACTTCGGCATTGAAACGGCATTGAAACGTGTACTTGGTGGCCACGCCCAGGGGCGGGTCGCAGGCCAGCGCGGGACTTTTTCACGCGCTTTTCTGGTAAATCTTTAACCCTTTCAGGTACTTGTTGTAGTGGAAAGCGCAGCATGGCTTTGCTGCGAATTTTGCACATGGCCACAGAAAGACAATCTTCACCTCCTCCTTACTTTTCTTGCACCCCAGTTAAGCACAATCTCAACAGTAAAGTCCCGTACACTTCTGGGTGCAATTGTATTTGTGACATGCGATAATTCCGGACAGTTCATAAAGCACATTTCTGAATAGGGGGAGGACTATGGCTTTTGTCAGAGAAGCAAAGTTCTTTAAGGCACACACCCATATCCTGTTTGTCAGACGCCAAAAGAGTTGTGGTGCCGGGAGAGTAACGGTGACTGGGGTGTTGCAGTGGTAGTGTAGGGTGGTATGAACCCTTGAATGGTGGTATTAACTAGTGTTGAGCGGCATAGGCCATATTCGAATTCGCGAATATTCGCGAATATATGGACGAATATTCGTCATATATTCGCGAATATTCGCATATTCGTTATATTCCCGTTTTATTTTCGCATATGCGAACATTCGGGTATGCGAAAACTATCATATGTGCATATTAGCATATACAAAATTAACATACGCGAAAATTCGCATATGTGAAAATTCGCATGTGCTAATTTTCGCATATGCTAATTTTCGCATATGCAAATTTTCGCGCGCCAGTCTCACAGAGTAGTATTAGAGCCTTCTTTACACCACACAAGCTGGAAGCAGAGAGGGATGATCACTGTGATGTGTACTGTGGAAAAAAAATAAAAAATAAAATAAAAAAACGAATATTCGTAATTACGAATATATAGCGCTATATTCGCGAAATTCGCGAATTCGCGAATATGCGATATTCGCGAATAATATTCGAATTGCGAATATTCGTGAGCAACACTAGTATTAACCCTTGAATGTTGTGACTCCAGGGTGTGGTTTCCTCAATAGTAATGTTCCTACCGCCAACCGTCCCACAAATGGCAGGGAAAAATAACAGAATTTCCACAGCAGATTTTAGGAATAAACTGAAGAAACTTTTCTTGCGGAATTTATGAAACAGTCTTTAACATAACAGTCTCTTAAGAGTGAACCGGGATACAGGTTCCTCACAGGTTTGCTGGGACTTGGAAGCAATGAGCTTTTATGCAGGCCACTGTGCTACTAATTACTACAGACCTTTATATAATAAGGGGCTGGACTAAGCTCATTGGTCAGCAAACCTGTAAGTTATGAACCCAGTGAACTCTGGGTACATCACATGACCCCTAAGGTCCTTGAACATTCTATACATTACAACCGTACATCATGTGACCACTAAGGTCCTGTACATATATTTTCTATACATTAAATAAATATGAACACACTTAACATGATGCGACCAGGGGAATGAAGGGACTCTGGCTGAGGGGACTTTAGACAAGGGACAGGACAATGTCCTGTACTGGGACACCGCAACTGTATCTGTTATATCTGGCATTTTAACCCTTTGTCTCTACTCTCTGACTCTTCTTCTGGTATTAGCGTTTTTGTACTTTGACAACTCCTGGTTTTGATGCAGTTAGTGGACTTTGACTTACTGTGTGTGTGTGTTTGTAAGTTTTGCATCTGTTAGTCTGTCTGCTCCCTACTGTACCTTGACCTGTGTCTGTATTATTGTATTTTATTATTTTCACAGTTTACTCCCCTCACTTGTCTAGGGAGGGACTGTCACTGTGGTTACGGACCCATCTCTAGGGCAGAAATGTAAGTAGGCAGGGATAGGGGAGTGGGCGTGAATAGTGTGCACTCCTTCCCTGCCCAGACATGACATTTTAGCAGGCCAATATACCTGCATTTGCCTAGTTCCTGCATTATGGAAGCAATGTCTGCTTTGGTGGAGCAAATGCAGGGCTTGACTCAGCTTGTTCATGATTTAGCTGAAAGACTTCAGCGATATGAGTCTTCTCAGTCTCAGTCAGTTAGTGAAGTCAAATAGAGTAAACAGACATAGTCGCACATCCACAACATGCACAATGCTTCTCAGCAACATTTGTCAAACTAACAGGTCGTTAGTGTACTTTATGATCATGAAATGCAAGCCTTCTATCCACGTCACGGCCACCTGTAAGTATTGAGTCCCTAACGTCCCTAGCATGAAATGGTATAGCACTGAGCGGCGGTCACCACCACCGCAACACCAGGGGGAACGACCCACTGGCAGAGTAGCCCCAATGCCACTCAAACCACTCCCAGGGCCGCGCCTCCCCACAGACATGGCGCAACGGCAGCAATGGACGCCGCACAGCACCACACCAGTGTGAACAGGTGTAAAAGCTCACTTACCATGTGCTCACAGTGAGAGACTGGGAGGCTGCCAGAAAGAAAGGGGCCCTATGCAGCTTCCTGCTAATTTAGATATGCCTGGGCTGAGGGGGAGGGGCAGAGTGCTGACCAAGGGGGGGAAAAAGAGGCGGATAGAAAACACAATGTGAATTCAAATAGAGAAAACAGACATGGTGGCACATCCACAACATGCGCAATGATCTAAGGCTTCTCAGCAACATTTATTAAACTAACAGGTCGTTAGTGTACTTTATGTCACGGCCACCTGACCCACTGGCAGAGCAGCCCCAATGCCACTCAGTCAGTATTAGTCCAGACCTTGACTCAGTGGTTGCAAGATCAGGAGCAGTTAGTTCAGAGCTTGCTAGCTAGAATTAAGGAGCTGGAGTCTACTCGAACTCAAGTGTCATCTGTTCCTGCTTCAGCTCCTGTAGAACCACAAGTTAGTCTTCCTGACCGATTTTCTGGTAACTGCAAAATGTTCAAAACCTTTTGTGAGAGCTGCAAATTGTACTTCAGGTTAAGGACTTACACATCAAGTACTGAGGCCCAGAGAGTGGGTATTATTACAGTTGTGGTGGCCCAGTATGGGAGTTGTCACCCCGTACCCTTGCTGTCCTGTCAGGCATTAGTGTTGCTCGCAAATATTCGCAATGCAAATTTTTTTCGCGAATATCACATATTCGCTAATTCACGAATATTCATGAATATAGCACTATATATTTGCAATTACGAATATTGTTTTTTTTGTTTTTTTTCACAGTACATATCACAGTGATCATCCCTCTCTGCTTCCAGCTTGTGTGGTGTAAAGAAGGCTCTAATACTACTGTGTGACACTGGCGTACGAATTTTCGCAAATGTGAAAATTTGCATATGCTAATTTTCGTATTCGTGAATTTTCGCATATGCTAATTTTCGCATATGCGAAGAAATAACGTGAATATTACGAATATGGGAATTTTGCGAATATATGACAAATATTCATCCATATATTCGCGAAATATCGCGACTTCGAATATGGCCTATGCCGCTCAACACTATCAGGCAGCCTCCCTGCAGTGTCCCCTGGGCCCCCTTACACCTGTCCCCTCATGTACACATGTTTTGCCATTTGTTATGCTGTAAAGTGTGTAAAGAAGTGTTACAGCTTTAAGAAATGTTCCCATTTGATCTTCAGTTGTCATGGGAGTTGTCATGTGATTGTTACCCAGGAAGTATCAGTGACCAGGTGACTTAAGGGTGACCAATGGGACCCCACCAGAGTCTCCCCCATAAAAGCCCTGGGAGGAGTCTCTTCTCTCTCTTTAATCTCTGCCCTTTCTGCTAAGCTGAGGTCCAGTGCAGTCAAGCCTAGGAGTGTGTCTGGAGTCATAGGAGGCCTCAAGTCAAGTCCTGCAGCCACAAGCTACAAGTCTACAAGTAAACTACAGTCAAAGCATTGTCAGTCACAAGTCAAGTCAGTCATAGTCATCTGCTGTCTAGTCAAAGTGGCCTGCACTAAACTGTCCAAAACCACTGCAAGTCGCAGCAAGCCCTTAAGGTCTCTGAAGTCACTGGTCACCTCCGTGGGCCTGGCTGAACTGTATAGACTGTTCCATCTGTCACTCAGTAAAGTTACCTTTGTGCGTAACTTGGCAACGGAGTCATTATTGGCCCCGTGCCTAGCCCAGGATCCAGCAGTATACCTTCGGGTGGTATTGAGGATAAACCACACCCTGGCGTCAAGAATACAAGGGGTTAATTCCATCTGCCCTGAATCTCACACTCCATACAGTTTGTCTCTTTTGCAAGTGGGTCCCCAGGAATGGGTATTTTCCCTTGGTCCCAATGCTCCGGAGTTGTCCTCAGTGGACACCTAATTTGCCGGATTGGATCTCTTGCACGCTGAACCGGACTGCCACACGAGTCAACCGTGTACATTAAAGCAAGGTCGTGGACCAATAGAGGAGTATTGTGCAGATTTTGGAAAGTGGTGCCTAGCCTCCAACTGGAATACTCCAGCCATGATTTGTCAGTTCAGACCAGGGTTATCTGACACCTTAAAGGACATGCTTGTTATGTATCCCTCTCCTGACACCCTTGACCAAGCCATGACTTTAGCTGTGCATTTGGATAGACATTTGCGAGAAGGCAAAACAGGAGTGTTCTTCGTCGTCACTTTGTGATAATCGGAATCTTAGCATTAAAATGTCGGATAAAGGCAGATTGGATACTGTAATGGACTCGACCAACTATATCACTGAAATGCATAAAATGCTTAGTGACACTGAGGTTTACAGGAAATTAGAAGGCAATCCCACCGTAGCTTTCAGTAAAAAACTTGACAAATTGATGGAAGAGGGTGTTTCCCTAGGAGCTATTAGCGAGAGTTAGAGAGAATGTCTAATGGTTAAAAGTCCTGTAATACCTGTACTATATGGTTTGCCCAAAACACATAAAGGGGTTTCCCCTCCCCCTTTGCGACCCATTCTAGAGGTTCATTGTTGGAGAAACTCTCTTCATGGCTAGATTTAATATTACAGCTGTTAGTACAACTTAAAATTAGCATTCCATGATTCCACTAATATAGTGTCATTCTTAGATCTTTTGGTTGACAGTAATGGTCAAATTCAAACATCAAACATATAGAAAATCACTGTCAGGTAATAATACCCTGTTGAGAGCGGACAGTAATCATCCTAATCATACTATTAGAGCCATCCCTGTAGGGGAATGAACACGTCTTAAAAGAAATAGCAGCAATGATGCTACTTTCCAACAATGCAAAGAGGAGTTAAATAGCAGCCTCAGGGAAAGGGGGTACACAAATAAACACATTGAAAGAGCAGAAAAAATAGTGTCCCAGAAAGATCGTACATTACTAGTATAAGGTAATAGAATAGACTCTTACCTATTCTCCTTCATTTAATGCAGCCCAAAAGACAGTAAATAAATATCTGCATATATTGAAGGAGGATCCGACATTGTCTCAAATCCTGTCAGCAGGCGGCTCCATTGTTTCCAAAAAAGCTTCTACATTAGGAGACCAGCTCTCACCCAGCCGCTTGAATACTTGATCTTCAGATACATGGAGCAGCCACGTGTAGAACGGGCCAACATGCTACAGTCACTACTAGTTTTTCTAATTCTGCTGGTAATAGAGTATACTATCTTAAAAAGTATTTAAATTGTTGTATGGAATATATATCATAGAATGTTCCAGTTGCAAAATCAGGTATGTGGGATGCACCAAGCGAAAATTGAAGACTCGCACTATGGAACATCTCTATGATATAAATAACAACTCTACCCGTTCCAAATCAGGAGCCTCTTCACATATTGTAGAAAAACATGGTGGTTCCCAAAGTTTTTTTTACTGTGTGTGCCATCGAAAAAGTGATATCGGGAACCAGAGGTGGTGATTTGCACAAAACAACTTAAAAATAGAGAAGCTTATTGGCAGTTTGTACTGGACACCTGCGTACCTGCAGATCTCAATACTAGACAGGGACTGATGGTACATTATGACTAACTTCATTTAATTTTGTTGCAACTTCTATAATACATTCCATTTCAATGACACACCCACCACTGTTTCCATTTTTTATTCACTTTTCCTTTTTTAGTTGTTTGCACACATATGCTACTGTCTAGGTTGGCATGCACTCTCGAGATATAAATGTGTGTGTCACGATGCCGGCTGGCAGGTAGTGGATCCTCTGTGCCAGAGAGGGATTGGCGTGGACCGTGCTAGTGGATCGGTTCTAAGTCACTACTGGTTTTCACCAGAGCCCGCCGCAAAGCGGGATGGTCTTGCTGCGGCGGTAGTGACCAGGTCGTATCCACTAGCAACGGCTCAACCTCTCTGGCTGCTGAAGATAGGCGCGGTACAAGGGAGTAGACAGAAGCAAGGTCGGACGTAGCAGAAGGTCGGGGCAGGCAGCAAGGATCGTAGTCAGGGGCAACGGCAGGAGGTCTGGAACACAGGCTAGGAACATACAAGGAAACGCTTTCACTGGCACGATGGCAACAAGATCCGGCAAGGGAGTGCAGGGGAAGTGAGGTGATATAGGGAAGTGCACAGGTGAAAACACTAATTGGAACCACTGCGCCAATCAGCGGCGCAGTGGCCCTTTAAATCGCAAAGACCCGGCGCGCGCGCGCCCTAGGGAGCGGGGCCGCGCGCGCCGGGACAGGACCGACGGAGAGCGAGTCAGGTACGGGAGCCGGGGTGCGCATCGCGAGCGGGCGCTACCCGCATCGCGAATCGCATCCCGGCTGGAGGTGGTATCGCAGCGCCCCGGGTCAGTGGATCTGACCGGAGCGCTGCAGTGAGGAGAGTGTAGCGAGCGCTCCGGGGAGGAGCGGGGACCCGGAGCGCTCGGCGTAACAGTACCCCCCCCCTTGGGTCTCCCCCTCTTCTTAGAGCCTGAGAACCTGAGGAGCAGACTTTTGTCTAGGATATTGTCCTCAGGTTCCCAGGATCTCTCTTCTGGACCACAACCCTCCCAATCAACTAAAAAAAAGGTTTTGCCTCTGACCTTTTTAGATGCCAGAATCTCTTTGACGGAGAAGATGTCCGAGGAGCCGGAAACAGGAGTGGGGGAAACAGATTTGGGAGAGAAACGGTTGATGATAAGTGGTTTAAGAAGAGAAACGTGAAAGGCATTAGGAATACGAAGAGAAGGAGGAAGAAGAAGTTTGTAAGAGACAGGATTAATCTGGCACAAAATTTTGAAAGGACCAAGATAGCGTGGTCCCAACTTGTAGCTAGGGACACGGAAGCGGACATATTTAGCGGAGAGCCATACCTTGTCTCCAGGGGAAAAAATGGGAGGAGCTCTTCTTTTCTTATCCGCGAACTTCTTCATGCGTGATGAAGCCTGTAAGAGAGAATTTTGGGTCTCTCTCCATATGATGGAAAGATCACGAGAAATTTCATCCACAGCGGGCAGACCAGAGGGCAAGGGGGTAGGGAGGGGGGGAAGAGGGTGACGGCCGTACACCACGAAAAATGGGGATTTGGAGGAAGATTCAGAGACTCTGAAGTTATACGAGAATTCGGCCCATGGTAGAAGATCTGCCCAGTCATCCTGGCGGGAGGAAACAAAATGTCGTAAATAATCACCCAAGACCTGGTTAATTCTTTCTACTTGTCCATTGGATTGAGGATGATATGCAGAAGAAAAATTTAATTTAATCTTGAGTTGTTTACAGAGAGCCCTCCAGAATTTAGACACGAATTGGACGCCTCTATCCGAGACGATCTGCGTAGGCAACCCGTGAAGACGAAAAATGTGTACAAAAAATTGTTTAGCCAACTGAGGCGCTGAAGGAAGACCAGGAAGAGGGATGAAATGTGCCATTTTGGAGAATCGATCAACGACCACCCAAATAACAGTGTTGCCACGGGAAGGGGGTAAGTCAGTAATAAAATCCATACCAATCAGAGACCAAGGCTGTTCGGGGACAGGCAGAGGATGAAGAAAACCAGCGGGCTTCTGGCGAGGAGTCTTATCCCGGGCACAGATAGTGCAGGCTCGCACAAAGTCCACAACATCCGTCTCCAGAGTCGGCCACCAATAGAAGCGAGAGATGAGTTGCACAGATTTCTTGATGCCCGCATGTCCTGCGAGATGGGAGGAGTGACCCCATTTGAGGATTCCGAGGCGTTGGCGTGGAGAAACGAAGGTTTTTCCTGGAGGAGTTTGCCTGATGGAGGCTGGAGAAGTGGAAATCAGGCAGTCAGGAGGAATGATGTGTTGCGGAGAGAGTTCAACTTCAGAAGCATCCGAGGAACGAGAGAGAGCATCGGCCCTAATGTTCTTATCGGCAGGCCGAAAGTGGATTTCAAAATTAAATCGGGCAAAGAACAGAGACCACCTGGCCTGGCGAGGATTCAGCCGTTGGGCAGACTGGAGGTAGGAGAGGTTCTTGTGATCGGTGTAAATAATAACTGGAAATCTTGATCCCTCCAGCAGATGCCTCCATTCCTCAAGTGCTAATTTAATGGCTAGAAGCTCTCGATCCCCGATGGAGTAGTTCCTCTCCGCCGGAGAGAAGGTCCTAGAAAGAAACCCACAAGTAACAGCATGCCCGGAAGAATTTTTTTGTAGAAGGACAGCTCCAGCTCCCACTGAGGAGGCATCAACCTCCAATAGGAAGGGTTTAGATGGGTCAGGTCTGGAGAGCACAGGAGCCGAAGAAAAGGCAGACTTGAGCCGTTTAAAGGCGTCTTCCGCTTGAGGAGGCCAAGACTTGGGATCGGCATTTTTTTTGGTTAAAGCCACGATAGGAGCCACAACGGTAGAAAAATGTGGAATAAATTGCCTGTAATAATTGGCGAACCCCAAAAAACGTTGGATAGCACGGAGTCCGGAGGGGCGTGGCCAATCTAAAACGGCAGAGAGTTTGTCTGGATCCATTTGTAGTCCCTGGCCAGAGACCAAGTATCCTAGGAAAGGAAGAGATTGGCATTCAAACAGACATTTCTCTATTTTGGCATAGAGTTGATTATCACGAAGTCTCTGAAGAACCATACGGACATGCTGGCGTTGTTCTTCTAGATTGGCAGAAAAAATCAGGATATCGTCCAGATATACAACAACACAGGAGTATAAGAGATCACGAAAAATTTCATTAACAAAGTCTTGGAAGACGGCAGGGGCGTTGCACAGGCCAAAGGGCATGACCAGATACTCAAAGTGTCCATCTCTAGTGTTAAATGCCGTTTTCCATTCATCCCCCTCTCTGATGCGGATGAGATTATAAGCACCTCTTAAGTCCAGTTTGGTAAAGATGTGGGCACCTTGGAGGCGATCAAAGAGTTCAGAGATGAGGGGTAGGGGGTAGCGGTTCTTAACCGTGATTTTATTAAGACCGCGGTAGTCAATGCAAGGACGTAGAGAGCCATCTTTTTTGGACACAAAGAAAAATCCGGCTCCGGCAGGAGAGGAGGATTTACGGATAAAGCCCTTTTTTAAATTTTCCTGGACGTATTCAGACATGGCGAGAGTCTCTGGGGCGGACAGAGGATAAATTCTGCCCCGGGGTGGAGTAGTGCCCGGGAGGAGGTCGATAGGACAATCATAAGGCCTGTGAGGAGGTAGAGTCTCAGCTTGTTTTTTGCAAAAAACATCCGCAAAGTCCATATAGGCCTTAGGGAGGCCGGTTACAAGAGGAACCACAGAGTCACGGCAAGGGTTACTGGGAACCAGTCTTAGGCAGTCCTTGGAACAAGAGGGCCCCCAACTCTTGATCTCCCCAGTGGACCAATCCAGGGTTGGGGAATGAAGTTGAAGCCAGGGAAGTCCAAGGAGAATTACGGAAGTGCAATTGGGGAGGACCAAAAGTTCAATCCTCTCGTGATGAGATCCGATGCACATTAGAAGGGGCTCCGTGCGGAAACGTATGGAACAGTCCAATCTTTCATTGTTTACACAATTGATGTAGAGGGGTCTGGCGAGACTGGTCACCGGGATGTTGAACCTGTTGACGAGGGAGGCCAAAATAAAATTTCCTGCAG
Source organism: Hyla sarda (assembly GCF_029499605.1). Classification (NCBI taxonomy): domain Eukaryota; kingdom Metazoa; phylum Chordata; class Amphibia; order Anura; family Hylidae; genus Hyla; species Hyla sarda. The sequence goes on along the minus strand of NC_079194.1, from coordinate 117,140,022 downwards.
ATCCGGAGTCCAGGAAGGCCATAGTAGAGAAGGAGAAGGCAGAGGCAGATATCCGCACAGGCACAGTAAGACGTGGAGAAGCAGAGTAGACATCAAGGACTGTCTCACCTTTGTGCGGAGTCAGCGTACGTCTTTCCAGGCGGGGAGGACGGATAGGACAATCCTTCAGGAAGTGTTCGGTACTGGCACAGTACAGGCAGAGATTCTCCATGCGGCGTCGTGTCCTCTCTTGAGGTGTCAGGCGAGACCGGTCGACCTGCATAGCCTCCACGGCGGGAGGCACAGGAACAGATTGCAGGGGACCAGAGGAGAGAGGAGCCGGGGAGAAGAAACGCCTCGTGCGAACAGAGTCCATATCCTGGCGGAGCTCCTGACGCCTTTCGGAAAAACGCATGTCAATGCGAGTGGCTAGGTGAATGAGTTCATGTAGGTTAGCAGGGATTTCTCGTGCGGCCAGAACATCTTTAATGTTGCTGGATAGGCCTTTTTTAAAGGTCGCGCAGAGGGCCTCATTATTCCAGGATAATTCTGAAGCAAGAGTACGGAATTGTACGGCATACTCGCCAACGGAAGAATTACCCTGGACCAGGTTCAACAGGGCAGTCTCAGCAGAAGAGGCTCGGGCAGGTTCCTCAAAGACACTTCGAATTTCCGAGAAGAAGGAGTGTACAGAGGCAGTGACGGAGTCATTGCGGTCCCAGAGCGGTGTGGCCCAAGACAGGGCTTTTCCCGACAGAAGGCTGACTACGAAAGCCACCTTAGACCTTTCCGTGGGAAACTGGTCCGACATCATCTCCAAGTGCAGGGAACATTGGGAAAGAAAGCCACGGCAAAACTTAGAGTCCCCATCAAATTTATCCGGCAAGGATAGTCTTAGACCAGAAGCGGCCACTCGCTGCGGAGGAGGTGCAGGAGCTGGCGGAGGAGATGATTGCTGAAGCTGTGGTAGTAGCTGCTGTAGCATCACGGTCAGTTGAGACAGCTGTTGGCCTTGTTGCGCTATCTGTTGTGACTGCTGGGCGACCACCGTGGTGAGGTCAGCGACAACTGGCAGAGGAACTTCAGCGGGATCCATGGCCGGATCTACTGTCACGATGCCGGCTGGCAGGTAGTGGATCCTCTGTGCCAGAGAGGGATTGGCGTGGACCGTGCTAGTGGATCGGTTCTAAGTCACTACTGGTTTTCACCAGAGCCCGCCGCAAAGCGGGATGGTCTTGCTGCGGCGGTAGTGACCAGGTCGTATCCACTAGCAACGGCTCAACCTCTCTGGCTGCTGAAGATAGGCGCGGTACAAGGGAGTAGACAGAAGCAAGGTCGGACGTAGCAGAAGGTCGGGGCAGGCAGCAAGGATCGTAGTCAGGGGCAACGGCAGGAGGTCTGGAACACAGGCTAGGAACATACAAGGAAACGCTTTCACTGGCACGATGGCAACAAGATCCGGCAAGGGAGTGCAGGGGAAGTGAGGTGATATAGGGAAGTGCACAGGTGAAAACACTAATTGGAACCACTGCGCCAATCAGCGGCGCAGTGGCCCTTTAAATCGCAAAGACCCGGCGCACGCGCGCCCTAGGGAGCGGGGCCGCGCGCGCCGGGACAGGACCGACGGAGAGCGAGTCAGGTACGGGAGCCGGGGTGCGCATCGCGAGCGGGCGCTACCCGCATCGCGAATCGCATCCCGGCTGGAGGTGGTATCGCAGCGCCCCGGGTCAGTGGATCTGACCGGAGCGCTGCAGTGAGGAGAGTGTAGCGAGCGCTCCGGGGAGGAGCGGGGACCCGGAGCGCTCGGCGTAACAGTGTGTTATTACGTGATATGATGTTTTGCCATTACAGACACTAAGCTTATGTATATAGTAATGAGTTTTCTCAGATTCAAAAGAGTGTCTATGTTGTTCTTAATTACATTTTAATCCACATATGTGATTTCTGTGACGTAAGGCACTCCTCCCTTCCTGTTCCTTTTTAAGGAATGAGGTCAGGGATTTACAATTTCTGTGATAAAGAGCGTGGACACGCTCGAAACACGTCCAGATTTATCTGTCCTGTGCACACTGGAGTGATCTTTGTTTTTAAAGATGCAAAATAAAGCTGGAAGTTTTATTCAAGCGCTGTATCAACCTTCTTTTTTTCTGTGACAAGTTGACGCATTATGTCCTGCGGATCCATGCGCAAAGAATCAGTGGGAGGTGAGCTGAATTTCTATTTCTTTGATTGCCTAACTAGCATGGTGTTGTTACGCCGAGCGCTCCGGGTCCCCGCTCCTCCCCGGAGCGCTCGCTACACTCTCGTTACTGCAGCGCTCCGGTCGGATCCACTGACCCGGGGCGCTGCGATACCGCCTCCAGCCGGGATGCGATTCGCGATGCGGGTGGCGCCCGCTCGCGATGCGCACCCCGGCTCCCGTACCTGACTCGCTCTCCGTCGGTCCTGTCCCGGCGCGCGCGGCCCCGCTCCCTAGGGCGCGCGCGCGCCGGGTCTTTGCGATTTAAAGGGCCACTGCGCCGCTGATTGGCGCAGTGGTTCTAATTAGTGTGTTCACCTGTGCACTCCTTATTTATACCTCACTTCCCCTGCACTCCCTCGCCGGATCTTGTTGCCATTGTGCCAGTGAAAGCGTTTCCTTGTGTGTTCCTAGCCTGTGTTCCAGACCTCCTGCCGTTGCCCCTGACTACGATCCTTGCTGCCTGCCCCGACCTTCTGCTACGTCCGACCTTGTTTCTGTCTACTCCCTTGTACCGCGCCTATCTTCAGCAGTCAGAGAGGTTGAGCCGTTGCTAGTGGATACGACCTGGTCACTACCGCCGCAGCAAGACCATCCCGCTTTGCGGCGGGCTCTGGTGAAAACCAGTAGTGACTTAGAACCGATCCACTAGCACGGTCCCCGCCAATCCCTCTCTGGCACAGAGGATCCACTACCTGCCAGCCGGCATCGTGACAGTAGATCCGGCCATGGATCCCGCTGAAGTTCCTCTGCCAGTTGTCGCCGACCTCACCACGGTGGTCGCCCAGCAGTCACAACAGATAGCGCAACAAGGCCAACAGCTGTCTCAACTGACCGTGATGCTACAGCAGCTACTACCACAGCTTCAGCAATCATCTCCTCCGCCAGCTCCTGCACCTCCTCCGCAGCGAGTGGCCGCTTCTGGTCTACGACTATCCTTGCCGGATAAATTTGATGGGGACTCTAAATTCTGCCGTGGCTTTCTTTCCCAATGTTCCCTGCACTTGGAGATGATGTCGGACCAGTTTCCTACTGAAAGGTCTAAGGTGGCTTTCGTAGTCAGCCTTCTGTCTGGAAAAGCTCTGTCATGGGCCACACCGCTCTGGGACCGCAATGACCCCGTCACTGCCTCTATACACTCCTTCTTCTCGGAAATTCGAAGTGTCTTTGAGGAACCTGCCCGAGCCTCTTCTGCTGAGACTGCCCTGTTGAACCTGGTCCAGGGTAATTCTTCCGTTGGCGAGTACGCCGTACAATTCCGTACTCTTGCTTCAGAACTATCCTGGAATAATGAGGCCCTCTGCGCGACCTTTAAAAAAGGCCTATCCAGCAACATTAAAGATGTTCTGGCCGCACGAGAAATCCCTGCTAACCTACATGAACTCATTCATCTTGCCACTCGCATTGACATGCGTTTTTCCGAAAGGCGTCAGGAGCTCCGCCATGATATGGACTTTGTTCGCACGAGGCGTTTTTTCTCCCCGGCTCCTCTCTCCTCTGGTCCCCTGCAATCCGTTCCTGTGCCTCCCGCCGTGGAGGCTATGCAGGTCGACCGGTCTCGCCTGACACCTCAAGAGAGGACACGACGCCGCATGGAGAATCTCTGCCTGTACTGTGCCAGTACCGAACACTTCCTGAAGGATTGTCCTATCCGTCCTCCCCGCCTGGAAAGACGTACGCTGACTCCGCACAAAGGTGAGACAGTCCTTGATGTCAACTCTGCTTCTCCACGTCTTACTGTGCCTGTGCGGATATCTGCCTCTGCCTTCTTCTTCTCTACTATGGCCTTCTTGGATTCCGGATCTGCAGGAAATTTTATTTTGGCCTCTCTCGTCAACAAGTTCAACATCCCGGTGACCAGTCTCACCAGACCCCTCTACATCAATTGTGTAAACAATGAAAGATTGGACTGTACCATACGTTTCCGCACGGAGCCCCTTCTAATGTGCATCGGACCTCATCACGAGAAAATTGAATTTTTGGTCCTCCCCAATTGCACTTCCGAAATTCTCCTTGGACTACCCTGGCTTCAACTCCATTCCCCAACCCTGGATTGGTCCACTGGGGAGATCAAGAGTTGGGGGCCCTCTTGTTTCAAGGACTGCCTAAAACCGGTTCCCAGTACCCCTTGCCGTGACTCTGTGGTTCCCCCTGTAACCGGTCTCCCTAAGGCCTATATGGACTTTGCGGATGTTTTTTGCAAAAAACAAGCTGAGACTCTACCTCCTCACAGGCCTTATGATTGTCCTATTGACCTCCTCCCGGGCACTTCTCCACCCCGGGGCAGAATTTATCCTCTGTCCGCCCCAGAGACTCTTGCTATGTCTGAGTACATCCAGGAAAATTTAAAAAAGGGCTTTATCCGTAAATCCTCCTCTCCTGCCGGAGCCGGATTTTTCTTTGTGTCCAAAAAAGATGGCTCTCTACGTCCTTGCATTGACTACCGCGGTCTTAATAAAATCACGATAAAGAACCGCTACCCCCTACCTCTCATCTCTGAACTCTTTGATCGCCTCCAAGGTGCCCACATCTTTACCAAACTGGACTTAAGAGGTGCTTATAATCTCATCCGCATCAGAGAGGGGGATGAATGGAAAACGGCATTTAACACTAGAGATGGACACTTTGAGTATCTGGTCATGCCCTTTGGCCTGTGCAACGCCCCTGCCGTCTTCCAAGACTTTGTTAATGAAATTTTTCGTGATCTCTTATACTCCTGTGTTGTTGTATATCTGGACGATATCCTGATTTTTTCTGCCAATCTAGAAGAACACCGCCAGCATGTCCGTATGGTTCTTCAGAGACTTCGTGACAATCAACTTTATGCCAAGATAGAGAAATGTCTGTTTGAATGCCAATCTCTTCCTTTCCTAGGATACTTGGTCTCTGGCCAGGGACTACAAATGGATCCAGACAAACTCTCTGCCGTCTTAGATTGGCCACGCCCCTCCGGACTCCGGGCTATCCAACGTTTTTTGGGGTTCGCCAATTATTACAGGCAATTTATTCCACATTTTTCTACCGTTGTGGCTCCTATCGTGGCTTTAACCAAAAAAAAATGCCAATCCCAAGTCATGGCCTCCTCAAGCGGAAGACGCCTTTAAACGGCTCAAGTCTGCCTTTTCTTCGGCTCCCGTGCTCTCCAGACCTGACCCATCTAAACCCTTCCTATTGGAGGTTGATGCCTCCTCAGTAGGAGCTGGAGCGGTCCTTCTTCAAAAAAATTCTTCCGGGCATGCTGTTCCTTGTGGTTTTTTTTCTAGGACCTTCTCTCCGGCGGAGAGGAACTACTCCATCGGGGATCGAGAGCTTCTAGCCATTAAATTAGCACTTGAGGAATGGAGGCATCTGCTGGAGGGATCAAGATTTCCAGTTATTATTTACACCGATCACAAGAACCTCTCCTATCTCCAGTCTGCCCAACGGCTGAATCCTCGCCAGGCCAGGTGGTCTCTGTTCTTTGCCCGATTTAATTTTGAAATTCACTTTCGGCCTGCCGATAAGAACATTAGGGCCGATGCTCTCTCTCGTTCCTCGGATGCCTCGGAAGTTGAACTCTCTCCGCAACACATCATTCCTCCTGACTGCCTGATTTCCACTTCTCCAGCCTCCATCAGGCAAACTCCTCCAGGAAAGACCTTCGTCTCTCCACGCCAACGCCTCGGAGTCCTCAAGTGGGGTCACTCCTCCCATCTTGCAGGTCATGCAGGCATCAAGAAATCTGTGCAACTCATCTCTCGCTTCTATTGGTGGCCGACTCTGGAGACGGATGTCGTGGACTTTGTGCGAGCCTGCACTGTCTGTGCCCGGGATAAGACTCCTCGCCAGAAGCCCGCTGGTTTTCTTCATCCTCTGCCTGTCCCCGAACAGCCTTGGTCTCTGATTGGTATGGATTTTATTACAGACTTACCCCCATCCCGTGGCAACACTGTTGTTTGGGTGGTCGTTGATCGATTCTCCAAAATGGCACATTTCATCCCTCTTCCTGGTCTTCCTTCAGCGCCTCAGTTGGCTAAACAATTTTTTGTACACATTTTTCGTCTTCACGGGTTGCCCACGCAGATCGTCTCGGATAGAGGCGTCCAATTCGTGTCAAAATTCTGGAGGGCTCTCTGTAAACAACTCAAGATTAAATTAAACTTTTCTTCTGCATATCATCCTCAATCCAATGGACAAGTAGAAAGAATTAACCAGGTCTTGGGTGATTATTTACGACATTTTGTTTCCTCCCGCCAGGATGATTGGGCAGATCTTCTACCATGGGCCGAATTCTCGTATAACTTCAGAGTCTCTGAATCTTCCTCCAAATCCCCATTTTTCGTGGTGTATGGCCGTCACCCTCTTCCTCCCCTCCCTACCCCCTTGCCCTCTGGTCTGCCCGCTGTGGATGAAATTTCTCGTGATCTTTCCACCATATGGAGAGAGACCCAAAATTCTCTCTTACAGGCTTCATCACGCATGAAGAAGTTTGCTGATAAGAAAAGAAGAGCTCCTCCCATTTTTTCTCCTGGAGACAAGGTATGGCTCTCCGCTAAATATGTCCGCTTCCGTGTCCCTAGCTACAAGTTGGGACCACGCTATCTTGGTCCTTTCAAAATTTTGTGCCAGATTAATCCTGTCTCTTACAAACTTCTTCTTCCTCCTTCTCTTCGTATTCCTAATGCCTTTCACGTTTCTCTTCTTAAACCACTTATCATCAACCGTTTCTCTCCCAAACTTGTTTCCCCCACTCCTGTTTCCGGCTCCTCGGACATATTCTCCGTCAAAGAGATTCTGGCATCCAAGAAGGTCAGAGGGAAAACCTTTTTTTTAGTTGATTGGGAGGGATGTGGTCCAGAAGAGAGATCCTGGGAACCTGAGGACAATATTCTAGACAAAAGTCTGCTCCTCAGGTTCTCAGGCTCCAAGAAGAGGGGGAGACCCAAGGGGGGGGGTACTGTTACGCCGAGCGCTCCGGGTCCCCGCTCCTCCCCGGAGCGCTCGCTACACTCTCGTTACTGCAGCGCTCCGGTCGGATCCACTGACCCGGGGCGCTGCGATACCGCCTCCAGCCGGGATGCGATTCGCGATGCGGGTGGCGCCCGCTCGCGATCCGCACCCCGGCTCCCGTACCTGACTCGCTCTCCGTCGGTCCTGTCCCGGCGCGCGCGGCCCCGCTCCCTAGGGCGTGCGCGCGCCGGGTCTTTGCGATTTAAAGGGCCACTGCGCCGCTGATTGGCGCAGTGGTTCTAATTAGTGTGTTCACCTGTGCACTCCTTATTTATACCTCACTTCCCCTGCACTCCCTCGCCGGATCTTGTTGCCATTGTGCCAGTGAAAGCGTTTCCTTGTGTGTTCCTAGCCTGTGTTCCAGACCTCCTGCCGTTGCCCCTGACTACGATCCTTGCTGCCTGCCCCGACCTTCTGCTACGTCCGACCTTGCTTCTGTCTACTCCCTTGTACCGCGCCTATCTTCAGCAGTCAGAGAGGTTGAGCCGTTGCTAGTGGATACGACCTGGTCACTACCGCCGCAGCAAGACCATCCCGCTTTGCGGCGGGCTCTGGTGAAAACCAGTAGTGACTTAGAACCAATCCACTAGCACGGTCCCCGCCAATCCCTCTCTGGCACAGAGGATCCACTACCTGCCAGCCGGCATCGTGACAGGTGTCCCGTATCGGCGACCAGTACTGTGTACCTTAATACAAAAACATGTGACTTTCTAGAAAGAACTTCCAGCTTGGAAGGTTAGGGTAAATTACCTGTCCCCCCCTTTCCAGGACCAAGAGGTGCTTGTGGGTTCTGTTTAGTTCAATGACTTGTGATCTTAACCAGGGCTTCTGCTTATCAGGAGAAACAGAGATGGCTGAGCTGCATGATCATGGAGCTCAGCTTTCTTCCTTTTTATTCTTCAATGTAGGGTGCTAAATAATAAGACATTAGATAAAACTTCTGTCGAAAAATACTTTGGGGTACTAGTGGACAGTAAGCTCAACTTTAGTCATCAGTGTCAGGCAGCTGCTGCCAAGGCTAACAAAGTCATGGGATGTATTAAGAGAGGGATACAGCCATGTGACAGGGACATAGTTTTGCCGCTGTATAAATCACTAGTCAGACCACATATGAAGTATTGTGTCCAATTCTGGGCACCTGTTTATAAGAAGGACATGGCTGAACTGGAGAGGGTGCAAAGGACTGTGAAAAATATAATTGATGGGAGGATTACAGGACCAAGGCATGTTATCAAGCTTGGGGTTATTTATTTTGGAGAAAAGACATCTTAGGGGAGATCTGATCACAATATGCAAATATATGAATGGACAGTACAGAGATCTTTCTAGTGATCTTTTTATACCCAGGCCAATAACCATGACAAGGGGGTATCCTCTACGTCTAGAGATAAGAAGGTTTCACCATCATCACAGGCATAGATTTTTTACGGTACAAGCAGTGAGACTATGGAACTCTCTGCCATGTTATGTTGGGATGTCTGACTCAATAAACAAGTTAAAGGGGGGCCCGGATGTTTTTCTAGAGAGTGATAACATTAAAAGTTATGGATACTAGATTTATGTGGAGAGAACGTTGTCAGGCCCAAGGCCTGATTATTAAAATCCTATATGTGTATTATAATTATAACTGTGTGATGGATCATCCAAGACATGGGTGAGAGGTTTTTCAGACTGTGTTTTGTGTATTGCATTTTATTAGGGGTCTGGCTGTTTGTTTACATCTCCTTTGAAGTCAGAGGCTCTTTTTGAAGCAGCAGGAAGTCATGCACTCTGGTCCCATCATATAATCAACCAGATAAGAGGGCCAGAGACAGAGCTGCCCCCCTGGTGGGATCAGAGGGGAGGGGGGGAATGGAGTCTCCCTCCCAAGAAAGCAGATATGATATTTAAACAATGCTAGACTAAAAGTTGGTTGTTAAAAGCTGGACCGATAGGGTGTGATCGTGACAACTGGTTGCAGCGTCAGGATATATTTAGAGATTTTTAGTGCTTGCTGAATTTTACCTGTAAGGATATTTGAGCACTAAAAAAGAAATTGCATACATCTTCTTGTGTGTAAATTCCAAAGACAGAGCTCAGTGCTGGTTTAAAAGACATACAAAAAGAGTGCAAGACAGTTCTGTCCTCCCCATCTCCTGTTTTACCTCCTCTGTCTCATCTCGGAAATATGGAGGCATATCGCAAGCAGTCCAAGCCTGCACTGGAGCTAATGTGCCAAGAAAAGGACATCCCTACTGCAGGAAAGAACAAGGAACAACTTATTGCTGATCTTGTGGAGTATGATGCCCGTGCAGAAGAGCTGAGTGACATGAGACAAAGTCCTACAGCTGGAACTGCCATCCAAGGACTGATATCTCCTGGGGAAAACAACATTACTCCCCATCAGGACAGTACTCCACATGAGGCCTTGGACACTTATTTGCGGACTGCCTTACAGCATCTTGGGAATGTGGATGCCAATATGAAACTCCAACTGCTTCTCCAGTACCAAACTGCAGAGAGGGGCACGAGCGGCAGAGAGAGAGGCCCAGGCACGAGCGGTAGAGAGAGAGGCACAGATACAAGCTGCAGAGAGAGAGGCACGAGCCGCAGAGAAAGAGGCGGCAGAAAGAGAGGCCCAGCGAAGGCATGAACTGGAGGTTCTGAGGCTGAGAGGGGATGCTTCATCCGCACGGAGTGATGTGCAGGATCAAGGAGACCACAAACCCCACGTGGAACATTTCCCCATGTTGGAGAAAGATGGTGATCTGGATGTGTTCCTGAAGGGATTTGAAAAGGTTTTTCGGCAGTTCCATCTACCTAAGGAACAGTGGGGACGATATCTAACCCCACGGTTGCGAGGGAAAGCTCTAGATGTGTTTGCTTCGCTTCCCTCTGAAAGTGACCAGGACTATGAGGCAATAAAATCTGCCCTGCTAAAAAGTTTTAATCTGACTCCAGAGGCTTATCGGAAAAGATTTAGGACTTTGCAATAAAGCGCCACAGAAAGCTGCACTGAACATGCAGGTCAGCTAAGGACTGCATTCAAGCAATGGACTGGGGGCCTACAAGTCACTACCTATGAGGCCCTGGAGGACTTGATGGTCCTGGATCAGTTTCTCCAAACACGGAGCTTTGAAGCCAGAGAGTGGATTTTGGACCACAAGCCCAAGACATGTGTTACGCCTAGCGCTCCGGGTCCCCGCTCCTCCCCGGAGCGCTCACGGCGTCCGACCTTCTGCTGAGTCTGACCTTGCCTCTGCCTAGTCCTTCTGTCCCACGCCTTCTCAGCAGTCAGCGAGGTTGAGCCGTTGCTAGTGGATACGACCTGGTTGCTACTGCCGCAGCAAGACCATCCCGCTTTGCGGCGGGCTCTGGTGAAAACCAGTAGCCTCTTAGAACCGGTCCACTAGCACGGTCCACGCCAATCCCTCGCTGACACAGCGGATCCACAACCCGTAAGCCGAATCGTGACAGTAGATCCGGCCATGGATCCCGCTGAGGTGCCGCTGCCAAGTCTCGCTGACCTTCCCACGGTGGTCGCTCAGCAATCGCAGCAGATTGCCCAACAAGGACAGCAGCTGTCGCAGTTGACCGCCATGTTACAGCAACTTTTGCCTCTGCTACAGCAGCAACCATCTCCTCCGCCAGCTCCTGCACCTCCTCCGCAGCGAGTGGCCGCTCCTAGCCTCCGCTTGTCCCTGCCGGATAAATTTGATGGGGACTCTAAACTCTGCCGTGGATTTTTGTCTCAGTGTTCCCTGCATATGGAGATGTTGTCGGACTTGTTTCCTACAGAACGGTCTAAGGTGGCGTTTGTAGTAAGCCTTCTTTCAGGAAAGGCCTTGTCTTGGGCCACACCGCTCTGGGACCGCAATGATCCTGCCACAGCCACAGTCCAGTCCTTCTTCGCTGAAGTCCGGAGTGTCTTCGAGGAGCCAGCCCGAGCTTCTTCTGCCGAGACTGCCCTGTTGAACCTGGTCCAGGGTAATTCTTCTGTGGGCGAGTACGCCATCCAATTTCGTACTCTTGCTTCTGAGTTATCATGGAATAACGAGGCTCTCTGCGCGACCTTTAAAAAAGGCCTATCCAGTCGCATCAAGGATGTGCTGGCCGCACGAGAGATTCCTGCCAACCTGCAAGAACTCATCCATTTGGCTACCCGCATTGACATGCGTTTTTCTGAGCGACACCAAGAGCTCCGCCAGGAAAAAGACTTAGATCTCTGGGCACCTCTCCCACAGTATCCGTTGCAATCTACGCCTGGGCCTCCCGGCGAGGAGGCCATGCAAGTGGATCGGTCTCGCCTGACCCAGGAAGAGAGGAATCGCCGTAGGGAAGAAAATCTCTGTCTTTACTGTGCCAGTACCGAGCATTTCTTGGTGGATTGCCCTATCCGTCCTCCACGTCTGGGAAACGCACGCACGCACCCAGCTCACGTGGGTGTGGCGTCTCTTGGTTCTAAGTCTGCTTCTCCACGTCTCACGGTGCCCGTGCGGATTTCTCCTTCAGCCAACTCCTCCCTCTCAGCCGTGGCCTGCTTGGACTCTGGTGCCTCTGGGAATTTTATTTTGGAGTCATTTGTGAACAAATTCCGCATCCCGGTGACCCGTCTCGTCAAGCCGCTCTACATTTCCGCGGTCAATGGAGTCAGACTGGATTGCACCGTGCGTTACCGCACAGAACCCCTCCTGATGTGTATTGGTCCCCACCACGAAAGGATTGAGCTCTTCGTTCTCCCCAACTGTACCTCTGAGGTCCTCCTCGGTCTGCCATGGCTCCGGCTTCATTCTCCCACCCTTGATTGGACCACCGGGGAGATCAAGAACTCGGACTCTGCTTGCCATCGGAAGTGCCTCTCCCCCCCTCCCAGTCCCGTCAGGCAAGCCTCTGTGCCTCCGCATGGCTCCCGTCCTTGTGTCACCCTGCCCCGTGCCAAACTTCACCCTCTGCCCTCCCTCCCCATTCCAACTCCTGCTGTACTGCCTGCCGTTGAGGAAACCCTCCATTCTTTCCCGGTGTCCTCATCCCAGGGGAGGCAGTTACCGGAAAAAAAAAAGGGGAGACCTAAGGGGGGGGGGGGTACTGTTACGCCTAGCGCTCCGGGTCCCCGCTCCTCCCCGGAGCGCTCACGGCGTCTCTCTCCCTGCAGCGCCCCGGTCAGTCCCGCTGACCGGGAGCGCTGCACTGTCATGGCCGTCGGGGATGCGATTCGCACAGCGGGACGCGCCCGCTCGCGAATCGCATCCCAGGTCACTTACCCGTCCCGGTCCCCTGCTGTCATGTGCTGGCGCGCGCGGCTCCGCTCTCTAGGGCGCGCGCGCGCGCCAGCTCTCTGAGACTTAAAGGGCCAGTGCACCAATGATTGGTGCCTGGCCCAATTAGCTTAATTGGCTTCCACCTGCTCCCTGGCTATATCTGATCTCCTCCCTTGCACTCCCTTGCCGGATCTTGTTGCCTTGTGCCAGTGAAAGCGTTTAGTGTGTCCAAAGCCTGTGTTACCTGAACTTCTGCTATCCATCCTGACTACGAACCTTGCCGCCTGCCCCCGACCTTCTGCTACGTCTGACCTTGCCTCTGCCTAGTCCTTCTGTCCCACGCCTTCTCAGCAGTCAGCGAGGTTGAGCCGTTGCTAGTGGATACGACCTGGTTGCTACTGCCGCAGCAAGACCATCCCGCTTTGCGGCGGGCTCTGGTGAAAACCAGTAGCCTCTTAGAACCGGTCCACTAGCACGGTCCACGCCAATCCCTCGCTGACACAGCGGATCCACAACCCGTAAGCCGAATCGTGACAACATGGAAGCAGCAGAACTAGGAGATGACTTTGCCAACAATCGGGCGCCAGCAGCAAAACGTGGATCTGCACAAGCTGGAGCAAGTACCTGGAGGGGAGCCACACAACCACAAAGCACCACCAGGTCAGCCGGGAAATTCATCATCATTCCCAAAAGCAACAGGAGCCACATTGGGTCAGGGGGACACCCGCCGATGTTACAGATGCCACAATATTGGGCACCTGAGTGCCACTTGCCCCAACAAAAAGAATTCTCCACCAGTAGCTGGAGGACACATAGCCGTTCTTCTGGTGTCCGGAGCGGTGGAGAAAAGAGCGGATAACCTGCAGGGTGTAACTGTGAGTGACCAGGGGACAGTAGGTTTGCGGGATTCTGGAGCCTCCTTTACCTTGGTGTGGCCTGAAGTGGTGGATATAGAGGACATCATCCCTGGAAGAACCATGGCTTTAAAAGGAATTGGAGGTGTGCGGCCTGCTTTGCCCATGGCCCGTGTGTACCTGGATTGGGGTACAGGCAAAGGTTTGCCGGAGGTGGGGGTCTCTGAGAACATCCCTGTTAATGTTCTGCTGGGGAATGATTTGGGTCAGATGCTCTATCATTATGCTCCAGAGGACACTACCTGCACACCGGATGGGCTAGGAGAGAGCCCTGTTCATTCTGAGGTACTGTGCGAGACTTTGAGAGACATTGTGAAACGCGGTAACTGGGAGGGGGTGCAGGGGATTGATAAATGTTTCCCTGTGACTGAACCAGTAAGGTTTTCCAAAAGTGAAATGGGGTGTATTGTGACATGTGGTGACAATGCATTGCCAATGCCAACACCTAGTGGAGATGGGCTAGCGGGAGGGGTTGGTGTGCCCCTGGTGACATTTAAGGATGAGGGACCAGCAGTGAGTGATATGTCCCAATCCTGTGAGCCTAAGGAGGAGGAGGGAAGGAGTGATAGCCCTGTGAATGATGCCTGTAACATTGTTATGTCTGGAACTGAGGGAGAGGAAGGTGGAGATGCTAGTTCATCTGGGGGAAATGTGCTCCCTGATGCCCCAAGATGGGGGGTGGGAAATTAGCATTTCCGGGAAGCTCTGCGCAGTGACCCTTCCCTTGGGCTGATACAACGTGCTGAGCATACAGATGTTGACACAGATGGGCATCGGGTATATTGGGAAAATGATATCTTGTACTGGGAGTCCCTTTCCAAAGGCATGCTAGGGGCCCAGGAGAGAGAAAGGCAGTTAGTGGTTCCTAGGCAGTACAAGAAAGAGCTACTGAGGTTGGCCCATGAGACCCCCCTGGCAGGACATTTGGGAGTGGCCTATGCGGTCATAGAGAAGGAATGTCTAGCTGTGGTCTGGGCTTTGCAAAAATTACAGCCATACATGTATGGCAGGGATTTTACTGTCATAACTGATCACAACCCTCTACATTGGTTGGACAGAGTGTCCGGTAACAATGGCACCTTGAAGCAAATGCTAAAAACATTTGTAGAATCAGAGGGAAGAGACTGGGAGAAGTATTTACCCCATCTGTTATTCGCTTACAGGGAGGTACCCCAAGAATCTACAGGTTTCTCACCCTTTGAATTATTATATGGTCACAAAGTGCGGGGACCCCGAGATTTAGTTAGGGGAGAATGGGAAGGGGGGCTACATGCCCCTGAGACTTCTGTGGTGGAGTATGTTCTGAGATTCAGGGACAAGAGGCAGGCATTGACTGGGCTGGTACAGGACAACCTCATAGCAGCACAGTCCAGGCAGAAGTACTGGTATGATCACAATGCAAGGGACCGGGTCTATGAAGTGGGACAGAAGGGAATGGTTCTGTACCCCATCAGGCAGAATAAGTTGCAGGCTGCCTGGGAGGGTCCCTTCCCCATTCTGCAGCGCCTAGAACCCACCACATATGTAGTTGCCCTTGATGAGAAAGGTCAGAGGCAGAGACAGTACCACATTAATATGGCATACTATGACCCTGAGAAGGTGGTACTCAGTATATGTAGTGCACCAGAGGAAGGGCTGGGTAGTGATCCCCTACTAGACCTAGTGGAGGAAGCTAAGAGCCAGGGATCCCTTCAGGATGTGGAGATCAATCCGCAGCTCTCAGATGAAAGGTGGAGGCAGCTTAATCAAGTACTAGGCCCCTTCAGTGCCATCTTTGCCTGGGAATGCAGGGCCTGTGGTGTCAACAAAAGAAATAGACGGTTAATGGAGACAGATCTATCAGCCTGGCAGGCAAGATCTCTCTGTCCCCATCTTAAGGGGGAGGTATCAGACCCAAGGCCTGATTATTAAAATCCTATATGTGTATTATAATTATAACTGTGTGTGAGAGGACCATCCAAGACATGGGTGAGAGGTCATTCAGACTGTGTTTTGTGTATTGCATTTTATTGGGGGTCTGGCTGTTTGTTTACATCTCCTTTGAAGTCAGAGGCTCTTTAGAAGCAGCAGGAAGTCATGCACTATGGTCCCATCATATAATCAACCAGATAAGAGGGCCAGAGACAGAGATGCCCCCCTGGTGGGATCAGAGGGAAGGGGGGATGGAGTCTCCCTCCCAAGAAAGATGATATGATATTTAAACAATGCTAGACTAAAAGTTGGTTGTTAAAAGCTGGACCGATAGAGTGTGATTGTGACAAACGTTGATCCAGGGATTTATTCTGATGCCATATTGGGGTTGGGAAGGAATTTTTCCTCTGTCATGGAGCAATTGGCATCAGCCTCATGTTTTTTTTTTTTTTGGCTTCCTCTGAATCAACACAGTAGGGTTTTAGGTTGAACTTGATGGACTCTTTTTTCAACCTTACAAACTATGTTACTATGATAGTCAAGCAGCAGTGGCAATGGACCAGGAACACCCGGAGAGGTGAATATAAGTTTTTTCTTATTTTCTCTTTAAATCTGTCAGCACCAGCAGGGTTAACAGGTGCTGACAAGGCGTTGTTGCCGGGTTACGCCCCGCTGTCTGAGTGGCTAGCTAACTGATTGACCACATGTGCATCTCCCTATATTACCAGGCATCAGACACTGGGAAGATGCCTGTGAAACTGTTAGTTGCTTGTTTCCCTGTTGCTCCTGACAACAGATAGGATTGTTATTTATTGTGTTGACATTTGACTCCCCTCACTTATTTAGGAAGGGATTGTCGACCAGTTGCCGGCCTATCATTTAGGATAGGCGGACAAGTAGGCAGGGACAGGGGCGCGGGTGAGCTTAGCGAGCACTCCTTCCCTGCCCATACGTGACAAAATCCCTGGCCTCTGCCAATTTGTTAAGCCCATAAAACCCATTTAACTCCTTAAGGACGCCATTTTTGCCTTGAGGACCAGCCAATTTTCATTTTTGCGATTTTGTTTTTTCCTCCTTGCATTTTAAGAGCCATAACTCTTTACATTTTCCATCCACACACCCATTTGAGGCTTGCTTATGTACAACCAATTGTACTTTGTATTGACATCTTTTATTTGACCATTAAATGTTTTTTAATTCTGTGGGTCAATATGATTAAAGCGATACCAATGTTTACATGCTTTTCTATTAGGCTGGGTTTCCACATAGGTTTTTTTCTGGCGTTTTTTGGAAAACTGCAGTTCTTGAGACAAAGCCTGAAGTGTATTTAAAAGGAATGGGAAATATAAAGGAAGGATTTATACTTCTCCTCCCTGCTGATTCCACTTCTGATTTTGGCTCATAAATGGCCTTGTTTGTCTTCCAAAAGTGCCAGAAAAAAACCTGTGTGGAAACCTAGCCTTACTTTTGTAACTACATATTTTGTATACATGGCTGTACAAGGGCTAGTTTTTGATTCTGTGAACCAGATTTTTTTTTTTATTGGTACCACTTTTGCAAATATGTGATTTTTTGGTCACTATGGGGGAGATTTAGCAAAACCTGTACAGAGGAAAAGTTGCCCAGTTGCCCATAGCAACCAATCAGATCACTTCATTCATTTTGCAGAGGCCTTGTTAAAAATGAAAGAAGCGATCTGATTGGTTGCTATGGTCAACTGGGCAACTTTTCCTCTGGACAGGTTTTGATAAATCTCCCCTATATTCCTTTTGTTCTGGGATGTGATGTGAGCAAAAATCTGCAATCTCGGGCTTTTGGTATTTTTTTTACGTTTACATTATTCACCGTATGGGATTATTAACATTATATTTTTATGGTTTAGACATCTCCGCACACAGCAATACCAAATATGTTATTCATTAACATTTTTTTTTACTTTATTCATTTATTTCTTTATTGTAAAATGGAAAAATGGGGGGATTCATTTTTTATTGTTGGTGAGTTATTAAAACTTTTTTATAGCAATCTCTTGATTGCTATTACTGTTCAGTGCTATGCATAGGTATAGCACTGATCAGTAATATGAGCGATCTTCTAAGGTCTGCCAGAAAATAAACCAGAGGAGAAGATTGCCAGATAGGCACAGAAGGCGCAGGTGAGAGAAGCTTCGGTCACAATCTTGACTCACCACCCGATCCGATGAGTCTCTATTTGCCCCCCCCCCCCCCCATAACACTTCAGATGCTGTGATCATTTTCTATCACAGCATCTGAAGAGTTAATGGCGGGCATCAGCGTAATTGCTGAAGTCCAGCATTAGTGACGGGTTCCAAGCTGCTTTAGCAGCCAGGATCTGTGATCTATTAAGCCACCGCAGCTTCTGCGCTCTCTGCATAGATCTTACACACCACGGGGAGTGAATGTTCAACCTGGTGTGCTAAGTAACAGGCAGCCGCGGTGTACATTTATGCTTCTGACCTCTTGGGGTTAACTACGCACAGGGGGTGAAACACAGCAC
The DNA here is from genome assembly GCF_029499605.1 of Hyla sarda. Classification (NCBI taxonomy): domain Eukaryota; kingdom Metazoa; phylum Chordata; class Amphibia; order Anura; family Hylidae; genus Hyla; species Hyla sarda. The sequence continues at coordinate 117,122,236 of NC_079194.1, read as the reverse complement.
AAAAAAATGGAAGAGAAGCACATTCAGAATGTAATTTTATTATGTAAAAATGTATTATAAATGCCATCTGTGTATTTTTAGCTTTTTTTTTCCTTTGACCCCTGAGTTGTGCCAAGATTTCTCTCTTTTATGAAAAATACACTGTGTTCTCCAATGTCACAACTATCAATGATTACGTGACTTCACCCAGAAACATTCCTATTATCACAGAGCAAACAAACACTACTCCTCAGGGAGAAGCACATTACAACAGAAGCGCAAAGTTACCGTATTATTCGCCGTATAAGACGCACTTTTTCTTCCCCAAAACTGGGGGGGGGGGGGGGGAGTTGGTGCATCTTATAAGGCGAATACACACCTATGGCGTCTGTCCCTGCGGCCATCAATGGCTGGGACCCGCGGCTAATGCAGGACATCACCGATCGCGGTAATGCCCTGTATTAACCCTTTAGACACGGCGATCAAAGCTGACCGCCGCGTCTGAAGCGAAAATAACACTAACCCAGAGCAAGTTAAAGGGCAGATATGATAATGTGAACAAGTGAGGGCTCTCTGTGACTGAGAGGGATTAGACGACACATCTTACATCTTAAAATCTATTACCCACAATCCAGACTACTAAATCGGTTACAAAATCCATTGAGAAATGCGACCAGGGTCTTTGCGGTCAGCAGACCCAGTAGTCCCACTGGTCGAATCCTGATTGTCTTAGACCGAGCACAAGTCTCACAAGCAAAAACATAGGCCTCCACATCTTGGGACAGGGATGGCCACCAATAATATCTGGCAATGAGATGTTGTGTGCCAGCAATACCTGAGTGACCTGCCAGCACAGAAGTCATAGGTGCAAGTAGTTAGGCACAAACAGTTTCCCCTGGGGTACATTATTGAGAGCCAGATTTTGGAGGAGAACTGGCACAAAAATAGCGGGACAAGGCGTCAGCCTTACTTTTTAAACCTGGTCTGTATGTAATAATAAAGTCAAAGCATGTAAAAAAAAAAACAAGGCCCATCATGCTTGTGGGGGATCAACAAGGACATGACTATCCCAACTTTTTGGTCCTCGGACCCTGAGTAATGGGTCTTTGATGGAAACAACTTTTATAATATCATTATACAGTCATGGCCGTAAATGTTGCCACCCCTGAAATTTTTATCTAGAAAATAAAGTATTTCTCACAGAAAAGGATTGCAGTACGACATGTTTTGCTATACACATGTTTATTCCCTTTGTGTGTATTGGAACTAAACCAAAAAAGGGAGGAAAAAAAACAAATTGGACATTATGTCACACCAAACTCCAAAAATGGGCTGGAAAAAATTATTGGCACCCTAAACTTAATATTTGGTTGCACACCCTTTGGAAAAAATAACTGAAATCACTTGCTTCCTATAACCATCAATAAGCTTCTTACACCTCTCAGTCGGAGAGTTTGACCACTCTTCCTTTGCAAACTGCTCCAGGTCTCTCTTATTGGAAGGTCACCTTTTCCCAACAGCAATTTTAAGATCACTCCACAGGTGTTCAATGGGATGTAGGTTACACAAAGGAGGTTAGGGCAGCTTCAATCCCCACTCCAGGACCCGTGCTCTGACCGGAGGGCAGCGCCTCCCCTCAAGAAGACAATATAGAAGAAACGGATGTCCAGCACCGGAGTATCGGATAAAAGCTGTAAGTCTTTATCGAAGTAGTCACAGGTTACAAAATATCCCAGAACACACCGTGATATTTTTGATATTTTGTATCCTGTGACTACTTCAATAAAGACTTACAGCTTTTATCCGAGACTCCGGTGCCGGACATCCGATTTTTCTTCAATGGAATTTAGATCTAGACTCATTGCTGTCCACTTCAGAACTCTCCAGCGCTTTGTTACCATCCATTTCTGGGTGCATTTTGACGTATGTTTGGGGTCATTGTCCTGCTGGAAGACCCAAGATCTTGGACGCAAACCCAGATTTTTGACACTGGGCTGTACTGTGCAACTCAAAATCCATTGGTAATCCTCAGATTTCATGATGCCTTGCACACATTCAAGGCACCCAGTGCCAGAGGCTGCAAAACAACCCCAAAACATCATTAAACCGCCACCACATTCCGCTGTAGGTACTGTGTTCTTTTCTTTGTAGGCCTCATTCCGTTTTCGGTAAACAGGAGAATGATGTGTTTTACCAAAAAGCACTATCTTGGTCTCATCTGTCCACAAGACATTTTCCCAGAAGGATTTTGGCTTTCTCAAGTTCATTTAGCAGTGGGGTCCTCCTGGGTCTCCTGCCATAGCATTTCATTTCATTTAAGTGTCGACGAATAGTTCGCGCTGACACTGATGCTCCCTGAGCCTGCAGGACAGCTTGAATATATTTGGAACTTGTTTGGGGCTGCTTATCCACCATCCGGACTATCCTGCATTGACACCTTTCATCAATTTTTTCTCTTCCGCCCACACCCAGGGGTGCCATGGGTTGCAAACTTCTTGATAATGTTGCGCACTGTGGACAAAGGCAAATCTAGATCTCTGGAGATGGACTTGTAACCTTGAGATTTTTGATATTATTCCACAATTTTGGTTCTCAAGTCCTCAGACGGTTCTCTTCTCCTCTTTCTGTTGTCCATGCTTAGTGTGGCACACACAGACACACAATGCAAAGACTAAGTGAACGTCTCTCCTTTTCATCTGCTTTCAGGTGTGATTTTTATATTGCCCACACCTGTTACTTGCCCCATGTGAGTTTAAAGGAGCATCACATGCTTGAAATAATCTTATTTTTCCACAATTTTGAAAGGGAGACAATAATTTTGTCCAGTCCATTTTTTAAGTTTGTTGTGACAAGTCCAATTTGCTTTTTTTCCTCCCCTTTTTGGTTTAGTTCTAATACACACAAAGGGAATAAACATGTGTATAGCAAAACATATGTTACTGCAATCCTTTTCTGTGAGAAATATTTCATCTTTTTGAAAAAAAAATGTAAATCGTGCCAACATTTACGGCCATGACTGTTTCACCTGTAAAGAAGACCGAAAGTTAGACTTGGGGTTCGAGGGGAACCATGGAAGGGGAGACAGGAACCTGGGGCTGTAATGTTTCCTGATGGCATACTCTTACTGCTAGATCCTAAACAAGCTGTATAATACCCTGCATCTGATCCACCAGTGCAGTCAGGTCATCCATAACTAAACTGGCACCACGCAAAGCTATAGGCTTGTGATACTGTCCCATACAGGTAGGGATCAGTGCAGACCTAGAGCCCCAACCACTGTACCTACCTAGTTGGACAATCTACCCTAAACAACAGCTCCCAACTGGGCGATGATCCCTAAGCTGAACTATGTGCAGAGGTGTCAGAAATGTCACACAGTCCTGGTCAGGAACAAACAGGCAAAACAGTACAAATACAACAGACAAGGGGTTAACCAAAGAGAAGTCACAGGGTCAGAACTAGGAGAATAGCATAATACACAAACAGACATGCAGAGCAAAGTCAGGATGGCAATGGGTCAAACCTATAGGGCTGTGTTATACAAAAATTAGAAGACAGGAGCAGAGTCAATAAAAAAGCCAAAGGTCAGATACAGGAGCACTAAGTAGCAATAGGGATATCAGGAACAAAACGCTAGCGTAGGGTGTAAACCATTATCATGGGGTCTGACTACAGCAGCTGCCCAGTTTTAACTCAGTAGGTGATTGGCCCAGTGCCTCCACCTCCTGATGGATAGACAGGGCTATCAGCATTATGAGGTGCGGCTCTGCACCGAGCTAAGCTGGTCATCACACAAGGAACTTACAATTATCAACATTTTTACATTTCAGGAAAAATCAGTTTATAAATAACAAGCGGGGGTCTTACTGTGCTTGTTACCCTAGGCCCCACCATGTTTTATAAAGCTGTATTATCAAATGCCATAGCTAAGTGAATTTCATTGCATTTAATCACCAGCTATAAAAGGGTCTGGCTTTATGGACAACCACTTTACAGATTGTGGGGGCCTAAATATAGCTTTACACTTCACAACCCACTTAAAACATCACTGGGTTGACTCATTGGAGTTTTCTAACTGCAGCATTACGGGAATTTGTTAAAAGTTGGGAGTAATTGTTCCCACGTAGTGCATATTGATGTGTTGCTCTCCGTTAACCTTTGTGGTCTTCACAGATTGACAAATTGCATGTTGCCTGAATAAAGAAATAGAAATCTAGCTGAAAATCCCACACTCCAAAGCTCTTAAAGTTTAGGAATTTTTTCTACAGGAAAGAGTGACGTCAAAGTCATAAAAAGGTTATCCCAGATTAGAATAACAAATAAACTGGTTACAAGTGGAAGCCTTCATCAAAAGCAAACATACCATGGTATGACAAGAACTTTCCTAGCCCAAGCAACATAGCAGTATGGGGAAAAACACATTAACGTGCAATGCCGATACACATGGGAACTATTTAACATGCTGTTTTGTTCTCCAGTTGTTACGCCGAGCGCTCCGGGTCCCCGCTCCTCCCCGGAGCGCTCGCTTCACTCTCCCCGCGGCAGCGCTCCGGTCACGTCCTCTGACCCGGGGCGCTGCGATTCCGCTGCCAGCCGGGATGCGATTCGCGATGCGGGTAGCGCCCGCTCGCGATGCGCACCCCGGCTCCCCTACCTGACTCGCTCTCCGTCTGTCCTGTCCCGGCGCGCGCGGCCCCGCTCCCTAGGGCGCGCGCGCGCCGGGTCTCTGCGATTTAAAGGGCCACTGCGCCGCTGATTGGCGCAGTGGTCCCAATTAGTGTGTTCACCTGTGCACTTCCCTATATCACCTCACTTCCCCTGCACTCCCTTGCCGGATCTTGTTGCCTTAGTGCCAGTGAAAGCGTTCCTTGTGTGTTCCTTGCCTGTGTTTCCAGACCTTCTGCCGTTGCCCCTGACTACGATCCTTGCTGCCTGCCCCGACCTTCTGCTACGTCCGACCTTGCTTTTGCCTACTCCCTTGTACCGCGCCTATCTTCAGCAGCCAGAGAGGTGAGCCGTTGCTAGTGGATACGACCTGGTCACTACCGCCGCAGCAAGACCATCCCGCTTTGCGGCGGGCTCTGGTGAAAACCAGTAGTGGCTTAGAACCGGTCCACTAGCACGGTCCACGCCAATCCCTCTCTGGCACAGAGGATCCACTACCTGCCAGCCGGCATCGTGACAGTAGATCCGGCCATGGATCCCGCTGAAGTTCCTCTGCCAGTTGTCGCTGACCTCACCACGGTGGTCGCCCAGCAGTCACAACAGATAGCGCAACAAGGCCAACAGCTGTCTCAACTGACCGTTATGCTACAACAGTTACTACCACAGCTTCAGCAGTCATCTCCTCCGCCAGCTCCTGCACCTCCTCCGCAGCGAGTGGCCGCTCCTGGGATACGCTTATCCTTGCCGGATAAATTTGATGGGGACTCTAAGTTTTGCCGTGGCTTTCTTTCCCAATGTTCCCTGCATCTGGAGATGATGTCGGACCTGTTTCCCACTGAAAGGTCTAAGGTGGCTTTCGTAGTCAGCCTTCTGTCCGGAAAAGCCCTGTCATGGGCCACACCGCTCTGGGACCGCAATGACCCCGTCACTGCCTCTGTACACTCCTTCTTCTCGGAAATCCGAAGTGTCTTTGAGGAACCTGCCCGAGCCTCTTCTGCTGAGACTGCCCTGTTGAACCTGGTCCAGGGTAATTCTTCCGTTGGCGAGTATGCCGTACAATTCCGTACTCTTGCTTCAGAATTGTCCTGGAATAATGAGGCCCTCTGCGCGACCTTCAAAAAAGGCCTATCCAGCAACATTAAAGATGTTCTGGCCGCACGAGAAATTCCTGCTAATCTACATGAACTTATTCACCTAGCCACTCGCATTGACATGCGTTTTTCCGAAAGGCGTCAGGAACTCCGCCAAGATATGGACTCTGTTCGCACGAGGCGTTTCTTCTCCTCGGCTCCTCTCTCCTCTGGTCCCCTGCAATCTGTTCCTGTGCCTCCCGCCGTGGAGGCTATGCAGGTCGACCGGTCTCGCCTGACACCTCAAGAGAGGACACGACGCCGTATGGAGAACCTCTGCCTGTACTGTGCTAGTACCGAACACTTCCTGAGAGATTGTCCTATCCGTCCTCCTCGCCTGGAAAGACGTACGCTGACTCCGCACAATGGTGAGACAGTCCTTGATGTCTACTCTGCTTCTCCACGTCTTACTGTGCCTGTGCGGATGTCTGCCTCTGCCTTCTCCTTCTCTACAGTGGCCTTCTTGGACTCAGGATCTGCAGGAAATTTTATTTTGGCCTCTCTCGTCAACAGGTTCAACATCCCGGTGACCAGTCTCGCCAGACCCCTCTACATCAATTGTGTAAATAATGAAAGATTGGACTGTACCATACGTTTCCGCACGGAGCCCCTTCTTATGAGCATCGGATCTCATCATGAGAGGATTGAACTTTTGGTCCTCCCCAATTGCACCTCGGAAATTCTCCTTGGACTTCCCTGGCTTCAACTTCATTCCCCTACCCTGGATTGGTCCACTGGGGAGATCAAGAGTTGGGGGTCCTCTTGTTCCAAGAACTGTCTAAAACCGGTTCCCAGTAACCCTTGCCGTAACTCTGTGGTTCCTCCAGTAACCGGTCTCCCTAAGGCCTATATGGACTTCGCGGATGTTTTCTGCAAAAAACAAGCTGAGACTCTACCTCCTCACAGGCCTTATGATTGCCCTATCGACCTCCTCCCGGGCACTACTCCACCCCGGGGCAGAATTTATCCTCTCTCTGCCCCAGAGACTCTTGCCATGTCCGAATACGTCCAGGAGAATCTAAAAAAGGGCTTTATCCGTAAATCCTCCTCTCCTGCCGGAGCCGGATTTTTCTTTGTGTCCAAAAAAGATGGCTCCCTACGTCCTTGCATTGACTACCGCGGTCTTAATAAAATCACGGTTAAGAACCGCTACCCCTTACCCCTCATCTCTGAACTCTTTGATCGCCTCCAAGGTGCCCACATCTTCACTAAATTGGACTTAAGAGGCGCCTATAACCTCATCCGCATCAGAGAGGGGGACGAGTGGAAAACGGCATTTAACACCAGAGATGGACACTTTGAGTATCTGGTCATGCCCTTTGGACTGTGCAACGCCCCTGCCGTCTTCCAAGACTTTGTCAATGAAATTTTTCGTGATTTGTTATACTCCTGTGTTGTTGTATATCTGGACGATATCCTAATTTTTTCTGCCAATCTAGAAGAACACCGCCAGCATGTCCGTATGGTTCTTCAGAGACTTCGTGACAACCAACTCTATGCCAAAATTGAGAAATGTCTGTTTGAATGCCAATCTCTTCCTTTTCTAGGATATTTGGTCTCTGGCCAGGGACTACAGATGGATCCAGACAAACTCTCTGCCGTCTTAGATTGGCCACGCCCCTCCGGACTCCGTGCTATCCAACGCTTTTTGGGGTTCGCCAATTATTACAGGCAATTTATTCCACATTTTTCTACCATTGTGGCTCCTATCGTGGCTTTAACCAAAAAAAATGCTGATCCCAAGTCCTGGCCTCCTCAAGCAGAAGACGCCTTTAAACGACTCAAGTCTGCCTTTTCTTCGGCTCCCGTCCTCTCCAGACCTGACCCTTCCAAACCCTTCCTATTGGAGGTTGATGCCTCCTCAGTGGGAGCTGGAGCTGTTCTTCTACAAAAAAATTCTTCCGGGCATGCTGTCACTTGTGGTTTTTTCTCTAGGACCTTCTCTCCAGCGGAGAGGAACTACTCCATCGGGGATCGAGAGCTTCTAGCCATCAAATTAGCACTTGAGGAATGGAGGCATCTGCTGGAGGGATCAAGTTCTCCTGTTATTATCTACACCGACCACAAGAACCTCTCCTACCTCCAGTCTGCCCAACGGCTGAATCCTCGCCAGGCCCGGTGGTCTCTGTTCTTTGCCCGATTTAATTTTGAGATTCACTTTCGTCCTGCCGATAAGAACATTAGGGCCGATGCTCTCTCTCGTTCCTCGGATGCCTCAGAAGTTGAACTCTCTCCGCAACACATCATTCCACCTGACTGCCTGATCTCCACTTCTCCTGCCTCCATCAGGCAGACTCCTCCAGGAAAGACCTTTGTTTCTCCTCGCCAACGCCTCGGAATCCTCAAATGGGGTCACTCCTCCCATCTCGCAGGTCATGCGGGTATCAAGAAATCTGTGCAACTCATCTCCCGCTTCTATTGGTGGCCGACTCTGGAGACGGATGTTGTGGACTTTGTGCGAGCCTGCACTATCTGTGCCCGGGATAAGACTCCTCGCCAGAAGCCCGCTGGTTTTCTTCATCCTCTGCCTGTCCCCGAACAGCCTTGGTCTCTGATTGGTATGGATTTTATTACTGATTTACCCCCTTCCCGTGGCAACACTGTTATTTGGGTGGTCGTTGATCGATTCTCCAAAATGGCACATTTCATCCCTCTTCCTGGTCTTCCTTCTGCGCCTCAGTTGGCTAAACAATTTTTTGTACACATTTTTCGTCTTCACGGGTTGCCTACGCAGATTGTCTCGGATAGAGGCGTCCAATTCGTGTCTAAATTCTGGAGGGCTCTCTGTAAACAACTCAAGATTAAATTAAATTTTTCTTCTGCATATCATCCCCAGTCCAATGGACAAGTAGAAAGGATTAACCAGATCTTGGGTGATTATTTGCGACATTTTGTTTCCTCCCGCCAGGATGACTGGGCAGATCTCCTCCCATGGGCCGAATTCTCGTATAACTTCAGGGTCTCTGAGTCTTCCTCCAAATCCCCATTTTTCGTGGTATACGGCCGTCACCCTCTTCCCCCCCTCCCTACTCCCTTGCCCTCTGGTCTGCCCGCTGTGGATGAAATTTCTCGTGACCTTTCCATCATATGGAGAGAGACCCAAAATTCTCTCTTACAGGCTTCATCACGCATGAAGAAGTTCGCGGATAAGAAAAGAAGAGCTCCCCCCGTTTTTTCCCCTGGAGACAAGGTATGGCTCTCCGCTAAATATGTCCGCTTCCGTGTCCCTAGCTACAAGTTGGGACCACGCTATCTTGGTCCTTTCAAAATTTTGTGTCAAATTAATCCTGTCTCTTATAAACTTCTTCTTCCTCCCTCTCTTCGTATCCCTAATGCCTTTCACGTCTCTCTTCTCAAACCACTCATCCTCAACTGTTTTTCTCCCAAATCTGTTCCTCCTACTCCTGTTTCTGGCTCCTCGGACATCTTCTCGGTCAAAGAAATTTTAGCTGCCAAAAAGGTCAGAGGGAAAAATTATTTTTTAGTGGACTGGGAGGGTTGTGGTCCTGAAGAGAGATCCTGGGAACCTGAGGACAACATCCTAGACAAAAGTCTGCTCCTCAGGTTCTCAGGCTCCAAGAAGAGGGGGAGACCCAAGGGGGGGGGGTACTGTTACGCCGAGCGCTCCGGGTCCCCGCTCCTCCCCGGAGCGCTCGCTTCACTCTCCCCGCGGCAGCGCTCCGGTCACGTCCTCTGACCCGGGGCGCTGCGATTCCGCTGCCAGCCGGGATGCGATTCGCGATGCGGGTAGCGCCCGCTCGCGATGCGCACCCCGGCTCCCCTACCTGACTCGCTCTCCGTCTGTCCTGTCCCGGCGCGCGCGGCCCCGCTCCCTAGGGCGCGCGCGCGCCGGGTCTCTGCGATTTAAAGGGCCACTGCGCCGCTGATTGGCGCAGTGGTCCCAATTAGTGTGTTCACCTGTGCACTTCCCTATATCACCTCACTTCCCCTGCACTCCCTTGCCGGATCTTGTTGCCTTAGTGCCAGTGAAAGCGTTCCTTGTGTGTTCCTTGCCTGTGTTTCCAGACCTTCTGCCGTTGCCCCTGACTACGATCCTTGCTGCCTGCCCCGACCTTCTGCTACGTCCGACCTTGCTTTTGCCTACTCCCTTGTACCGCGCCTATCTTCAGCAGCCAGAGAGGTGAGCCGTTGCTAGTGGATACGACCTGGTCACTACCGCCGCAGCAAGACCATCCCGCTTTGCGGCGGGCTCTGGTGAAAACCAGTAGTGGCTTAGAACCGGTCCACTAGCACGGTCCACGCCAATCCCTCTCTGGCACAGAGGATCCACTACCTGCCAGCCGGCATCGTGACACCAGTCACTTCTACAACTTAATTTAAAATCTTGCAGTTTTGTTTGGATTAAAGAGTAGAGCATTGTGGGAGCTTATATGTCAGTTGGCAAGATCCTAGAGCAAATAGCAAAATTTGAAATGCAGAACTGGAACGAAAGGGAGAAGAAGGCTTGATGTAACTCAAAATATTGTGTGGACTGCTACTGCAGTGGAATCTCTGTACAGCATTCCAATGTAGAATTCTTCACAGTAAATTTGAGCTGTGAGCATAGCCTCATACTCTTTAAATTGCCACACCAGTAAACTGACTCTGTGGATAGGAGGATAGGCCTCATGGTTGGTCCCAGGCCAGCATAGCCACTCTGTTCACTTGGTGGTATAGCTATATGGGTCACAGCAGTCGCAGTTGCAACCGGGTGCAGTGTGCAGTTTGTATCAGAGCTGCCATCAGAAATTTTGGGGCCCCTTACACAGCTCCCCTAACACATCATTACATGGCCTACAGAAGTCTACACTCCTGTATGTAAATTACGTATCCCAGACCCCTTACTGTGGTACTGGCTGTACCCCCTAATGGCAGCTCTGGTTTTTATATTTATTTACATACCTTTGTTCTGATATGCTGTGATTGTGCATTTTTGTACTGATAATGCAGTGCTTTGTATAATGTTTATGTATTAACAAAGAACAGAAAGGTTAACTCACAGATACATTACACTACGCTTAGGCTAAGTTTTTTTTTCAGAATCACCGAAAAACACTAAGACTTAACTTTTAATATATATCAAACTAAAAGGGAAACCAAAGTAGGTCCCAAACCATCAATCACAAAAATAAACAAAATTGTCCAGTAATTCGTCCCTGTATTTACAATACCTACCCCCAATCAGGGTCAGAAACAAAGACAAAAAACTTATTTAAAATGTATCTATACGACTGGTCAAATTGATAGTGAAGATACAGTACCAGATATATCAAATTTAGATACAGTCACCTGACTAAAGGTGGGTGTAAGGTCAAGGTTAGAGGTGGGAAGGAGCTAAGGGGGTATATGAGGCCAAGATATAGCAATAGGCCGCTAACCTAGCATCTCCCTATAATAACCTCTCACTAAGACCTAACCCTAGGCGGAGTTTACGCCCTGATAAGGGCGGCCCCGCACCGGAACCTAAACCTCTCCTGACCCTATTTACCCTATATAAGAGGTATAAAGGAAGGGGGCTCTCTACCTCACTGGGGTACCCTAAATGGCTAAAGGGATGGGTAGAGAGAACCCTTCTAATAAATAAATAAAGGGATGGATTGGTTTGGTGAGTGACCCTATGGAAAAAAGGGTGTTAGGGCCACTATTATCCCCAAGGATAAGTAAGAGAGGTTGGAATGAATGGGTATATCCAAAGATAACCCTATAGCATAAATGGAGCCACTTGTTGGTTTATAAATATAATGATGTTTTTGTTCAAGTGCTCCATAAAGCTGAAAAAGAGTTCACGTGTGCCAGACCACAGGACAAAAATATCATATATGTACCTGGTCCATAAGATGATATAGTGGGACCAGGTACATTTGTCTGGTGGGAAGACGATGGTGTCTTCCCACCAGCCCAGGAGGAGGTTCGCATCTGTGGGGGCACAAGGTCTCCCCATAGCGGTCCCCCTGAGCTGGTGGTACACCTTGCCATCAAACAAAAATAGTTGTGATTAAGTATATAACACATAAGTGAGATGACAAAGCTATTGTGGGCCGGGAGATGGTTTCCACGAGTTTTCAAAAAATATTCTACTGCCAGAAGACCATAGTAATGGGGAATGGAGCTATAGAGGACTTCAACATCGATGCTGGCCTTTGGCGTCTGACATCAGTTCCGGTTAACTACCTGGGCAGGTGCAGACTGCTCCAGAGGAGCTAGACATCCAATAAGGTAAGCTTATCTATACTGTGAAGTGCCTCATTGGTTATTATCGAGGGGGGAGGACGTTTTAGAGTATATTTAAACCGGGAGGTTCCTATATAGACGCATGTCACTAGCAGCTTGTCACCATCCTGTACTGCTCTCCATCTGGCCATCCAAGGATTGTCTTGTTTTCTGCATCTAGCCCCCAGACTGTCCCCTGACGAGCAGGGGGGCGTGACACGTGTTGGGGCATGTATACATCAATCCAACCTGGGACTTTTTCTGGACATCCTTTGCTGAGACCCGTCCTTTTGCTTTGATAAGTATATTTCTTTACAAAGATATTGAGTTCAGTCACCATCTTCTTGGAGCCATTTTTGTTTGACATTTAGTGAGTCATTTTGACAACCTACTGAAATGTTACAGCATGTCTAAATGTGTCTATATTGCCATCTAACACTACTGTCAATATTATTTTTCATCTTTTTTGCTACTTTATAATATATCCAGTATTGCATAATGGCATTGTTTTACATTTAGCGGTTATCAGTATAATTGTTACTACTGGATAATTATCTATATATATCGACCGGTGTAATTCATTATATTTATAAACCAACAAGTGGCTCCATTTATGCTATAGGGTTATCTTTGGATATACCCATTCATTCCAACCTCTCTTACTTTTCCTTGGTGATAATAGTGGCCCTAACACCCTTTTTTCCATAGGGTCACTCACCAAACCAATCCATCCCTTTATTTATTTATTAGAAGGGTTCTCTCTACCCATCCCTTTAGCCATTTAGGGTACCCCAGTGAGGTAGAGAGCCCCCTTCCTTTATACCTCTTATATAGGGTAAATAGGGTCAGGAGAGGTTTAGGTTCCGGTGTGGAGCCGCCCTTATCAGGGCGTAAACTCCGCCTAGGGTTAGGTCTTAGTGAGAGGGTATTATAGGGAGATGCTAGGTTAGCGGCCTATTGCTATATCTTGGCCTCATATACCCCTTAGCTCCTTCCCCCCCTCTAACCTTGACCTTACACCCACCTTTAGTCAGGTGACTGTATCTAAATTTGATATATCTGGTACTGTATCTTCATTATCAATTGGACCAGTCGTATAGATACATTTTAAATAAGTTTTCTGTCTTTGTTTCTGACCCTGATTGGGGGTAGGTATTGTAAATGCAGGGACAAATTAATGGACAATTTTGTTTATTTTTGTGATTGATGGTTTGGGACCTACTTTGGTTTCCCTTTTAGTTTGATATATATTAAAAGTTAAGTCTTAGTGTTTTTCGTTGATTCTACTTTGTTGGACACACTAAAATACATTTTCAGTTGGGTGATTTCTTAAATTTTTTTTTTCAGCCACACTTTTTAAAAAAATAGTGGGTTTTAGTCTTTTAGTCCTTTTTTTTCTTTGGCATTTTTTTTTCCTGTGTTGTTATCATGACAAACCATGTGATTTTTTTGATCATTAGACTCAAGAAGTGTTTCTTTTGAAGAAAGGGGAGGATTAAAAGGCCAGGAAAAGCACCAATGCTAAACCCACATTGCAATTTTTTGATTCCAGAGACTATGGGAGAGAAGCACCAAGATTTTGCCCCCCCCCCCCCGCCCCCTAAAAAAAAAAAAACACTATAGTCTAAACATGCTTAGACCAAAGCAGAAAAATGCCAACGCTTAGTGAAAATAACAAGTGAAAACTTAGCCTTAGCTTCAGGAGAAGTAACATTTTGTCACTAGTCACTGTTCTTTAAGAATTGTGCGTTATACGCAGTCCTTTAGCCTATTTGTTGCTTTTGTGCTTTTCTTCTACCTGTAGTTCTACTGGACTTTCTTGTAAATGTTTACTTCAGTATCCTCTTTGTACCTGCATTTGAGACAGTCTCTTGAGTATATAGACTGAATTTGTGTTGCTCTAGCTTGTGTCCTATTTAATTGCATAAACTGACAAGGGTCTAGACAGGTGTGGACTGTAGTAAATGTTCATAATCACTCTTTATTTATGTCTATAGACTTTGCTAAGATACGACTCATTTGGAGCATTCAGAAGGAATCCCTCAAAGTAACGGTGTGCTACTGGGCCAGGACTTGAGGCAAGCGTTGCCCAGTTTCTGTCAGAATCAAGGACCTAAAGGGGTCCTAAGGGGAGCACAATAGATAGGGGATAGGTGTCTGATCGCTGGGGGTCCAACTGCTGGGACCCCTACGATCTCCTCAGCGGGGTCTGAGTCTTGCTGCTCAACTGAGCACTCCAGCCCCCACCATTCGAGAGAAGCAAGAGTGACCGCTCGCTTAGCCAATCACCGGCTAAGTAGGTCGTTACATGAGCACGCCTCTGAAGGTGGGGGCAGGAGCGCTCAATTTGAGTGTTAGAGCCAGGCCCTGTGCAGAAAATTGTGGGTGGTCCCAGTGGATACTTATCCTCTATCCTGTGGATAGGGGGTAGTTTGTGTTTTCCAGAGTAGTCCTTTAAATATACAGGTGAAACTCAAAAAATTTGAAAGTTAATTTATTTCAGTAATGCAACTTAAAATGTGAAACTAATATATGAGAGAGACTCATTACATGCAAAGCAAGATAGTTCAAGCCGTGATTTGTCATAATTGTGATGATTATGACTTACTTATTTTTTGCGCCAATTTTACTTTGTAATGATATCAATCATTTTACCACACAATCTATAGCGAAAAATATTTGTGGGACAAAATAAAATAAAAAACGCCACTTTGTAATTTTGGTGGCTTCCATTTCTACACACAATATTTTTCGGTAAAAATGAAACCTTATCTTTATTCTGTAGGTCCATACGATTAAAATGATACCTTGCTTTTATAGGTTGGATTTTGCTTTACTTATGGAAAAAATCATAATTACATACACGAAAATTAATACGTTAAAAAATGTCATCTTCTGACCCCTATAACCCCTATATGCATACATGGCTTTATGAGGGCACTTTTTTTTTTTTGCTGTGATCTGAAGTTTTTATTGGTACCATTTTTGTTTTGATTGCTTTTTATTCATTTCTTTTATGGTATAAAAAGTGACGAAAAATACGCTATTTTGGACTTTGGATTTTTTTTACGTGTATGCCATTGATCGTGCGGTTTAAGTAACAATATATTTTTATAGTTCAGACATTTAAACAAGCAGTGATACCACATATGTTTATATTTATTGTTATTTACACAGTTTTTATTTTAAATGGGAAAAGGGGATGATTCAAACTTTTATTAGGGAAGTGGTTGAATCACATTTATTAACTTTTTTTTTTTTTACTTCTTTTTTAAATGTTATAGCCCCATAGGGGACTATAAAATGCATTACACTGATTGCAGACACTGATCAATGCTATGCAATAGCATAGCATTGACAGAAAAGAAAATTATATGCACAGCATGCATTAATCACTCAAACTGGGTACAACAAGTTGTAAGAAAAATGCGTTTTATTGGACACCAAAAGAAATGCACAAACATTTAAAATCACTTAACTATGTATATGAAAACAAGTGGAGGAGTGTAGTCCTAAAATGCTAGCCCTTTACTATGGTTGCCATGGCCGAAAGGGAGGATCTCAACAAGGTAATATATGAATAATAGCTGCCTATTCAAACTCCAGACAAAAAAATCAATAAGGTAGTATATCAACAAATATCAGAATGCAATACAATAAAGTGCACAGTGTACAATTTATTACTCTATACACACAATCACAAAGTGCATAGTACCATAGATATCCACTATAGATGCCAATCAAACCTTCAATGTGTGAGATGTGAACTGGATGTCTGTGAAGTATGGGAGACTAGCTGTATGTCCTACCTATAGTAAGGGTACTTTCACACGAGCGGACGCACAGCGTATTTTGCGCTGCAGATCTACCGCTGAAGGACCACTACATGGTGGCTTTACATGTGGCTGCTCGGAGCGGCAATATGCTGCTGCAAGCAGACAGACTGTGAGGTGCGAGTCGCAGCACGCGTGCGCAGTATATCCTCGCATTTTGCGGCAGCTCTTTGCCTGGCTAATGGAACAGGGTGAGCGCCGCAATGTGTGCGAGTACACCGCGCATGCGCAGCAACTCGCACATCGCAGTGTGTCTGCTTGTAGTGGCGTATTGCCACTCCAAGCAGGCACATGTAAAGCCACCATGTAGCGGTCCTGCAGCAGCGGATCTGCAGCGTAAAATACGTGTATCTGCAGCGTAAAAGTGTGTGAATGTACTCTTAGACCGGGACACCATCACCTGGGTACAGGGAAAAAGCAGACTCCACATGTTCCACAGCTATTATTCATATATTACCTTGTTGGGACCCTCCCTTTGGGCCATGGCAGCCACTTGTTTTCATATACATTTTAAAGTGATTTTAAATGTTTGTGCATTTCTTTTTGTGTCCAATAAAAAAAAAAAAAATCTTATTCACAATACAGTTTATTTAGTGTGCATTATTGATAGTTGTCAGCTTTTCTTTCTTTCTGTCATAGCATAGCATTGATCAGTGTTTTCAGCGTTCGACTGCTCCTGCCTGGATCTCAAGCACGGGGCAGTCATTTGGCGATTGGACAGCGAGGAGACAGGTAGGGACCCTCCTCATGTCCCGATCAGCCTGACTAAGCTTCCGGGAAGCTTTTAGTTTCACTTTAGACGCAGAGATCAACTTTGGATTAATACGATTGGTGATGTCCGGTATTAGCGATGGGTCCCGGATTTCATTAGCTGCCGGGACCAACCCGTTGTGACACGGGGTAGAACGGGAGCAGGCGCAGGACATACAGGTATGCCCTGCATCCCCAAGAGGTAAAGTTGCTTTAATGAAATACACTGAACTTTTGCACGATATTCTAATTTTTCGCGTTTCACCTGTATTTCTTTCGAATGCTACCCCTGACTTTGTACTCCTTTCTGTAGAGACCTTTACCCTTGCAGTGGGACGATAGCTAGGCAGATGTACTTGACTGTAGACAGGACTAGGAAGATGGTGGCCTACTTGTAGAAGGTGTGCCTGACTCCAGATGGCTCGCTGTGGCAAACTTCTCATGTGGTGACTGGAGCTACAGAGCATGTGTGCTTATTAGTGTTTATAGACTTATTTCTAGACAATCTAGAAACATGACCTCCACCTCTAATGTAGAGGGTGGAGCTGAACAGCTACTGGACAGGAGTTGGACATGTGACTATATACGGCTTCACTTAACACTGAAACACACTTTTCCAAAAGCAGTTATTAACACCTTACACTCTGCCGAAGACTCAGTATATGCATGTTCTAGCACAGAAACACATAATATACATTTGCAATATAAGGTAACACAGAGACATTGGCCTTAGTACTCTAGACGAATATTTGACTGTCCGGAAAGCTTTAGACTACAGCCAACTACTTTTGGTGTAGCAGCTGGTATAGTTGTACTGGGCCATCACACAATAATTGGTTAGGCCAGATTCATAAATCTGTGTCTGATTTTTGTCTTAGATAGCAGCCACAGTTCAACTATTTCTCAAGATGAGCTGTGATTGGTTGCTATCTGTCAAACAAACATCAAACATATTTTTGCCTTAGACAGATTGATAAATCTGGGCCAATGTCCTTCAGTTTCTTAATATCACCCAACCAGCTAGTAAAAGCAAGAACTGCTGCCCTGTGATATACACAACAGGGCTTACTGGCACTAAGCATGGTCAGTGCCACACTGCCCCTCAGTTCCTTCTTACTTTGCATAATATGACATCCTATTGGTTCCTGCTTAAACAGTAACAACACTGGGAAGCACAAGACACCATTAATTTGCCCCTTTGCCATTGTCAAGACCTGTGTGGACCAGTGCTGATGACCCCTCCTTCCGCAACTGACAGCCATTGTGGTTGGCTGTTCCTGGCAGTGCTGCTTCCAACAAACCACCAAGCAGCATGGCAAAGACACAACAGGCAGACACTAAAAATGGGAATTGAAATGTGGCAGCTCAAAGGGGGTGCAGATGTTGCTGTAGGAGAGAATGCATGTGGGGTGGCAAGGACTTGTAGTTTCATATCAGTCACAATTGATGTAGCTCTGGTAGCACTGGCAGAAGGGCTTCAACAGGGTTGTTCCACAATCTTTGAGCAGGCACAGTGACAAGGGGGCTGCACAGTTGGTGTTGGTGGTAATAAGTCCCTGAGGCACATCCTGTATAGTATCTGGCTTGATGGCATTTGAGGTGCCAATGGTAGAGTGGAGGAAGAAAACACCTATCTTCTTAGCACTGTTCAATACAGTAATAACCAAATTACTTTTCTTCTCTGTAGAGAGGCTGAGTGCAGAGAAGGTTATCTAAAAAGTGTGTGTGTGTGTGTGTGTAGGTGTGTGTGTAGGCATGTAGATGAAGATGTTCGCCCCTTTCTCCAAAAAAAAAGCGCAAATAGAGACTAAAGATCTGCAAACATAGACGTACATGAATATTGTCTACCGGGGGCTTAGCACTTGCCTATCCTCCATGCTGACTTCTTCCCATATAATCCCATATCTCATTCTCTAGCCTTTCACATCATTGGCACTTGGTGATTTTGCGAATATATATAATATAGTGATATATATTCGTAATAACGAATATTAGTTTTTTTCCCCCACAGTACACATCACAACCATGATGTGTACTGTGTAAAAAAAAAAAAGTGATCATCCCTCCCTGCTTCCAGCTTGTGGTCCAAAGAAAGCTCCAATATTATTTATTTACTGTGTGATTTGGTGTGGAGCACGAATACTTCATATATGCGAATATGCAAATATTCATGAATATCGGCACTGATTGGACACCGATCCCTCCCTTCTTTTAGGTGAAAGACATAATCGCGCATGCGCACTATGAAAATTTAATTACGAATTTTTCCATGGATAAAAAAGGGAATGAACATAGCGAATATGCAAATTCTCGCAAACATAGGATGAATATTCCTATGCTGAGTCTCAGCTGCGTACATTAAAACAGGGACATAGATCTGTCGAGGAATATTGCGCAGATTTTAGGAAGTGGTGTGTGGCTTCCAAATGGAACACCCCAGCTTTGATTTGCCAGTTCAGACTGGGGTTATCTGACATCCTAAAGGACATGCTGGTGACCTACCCCTCTCCTGACACCCTCTCCTTAGACCAAGCTATGAGTTTAGCGGTACGTTTGGATGGACATTTGCGTGAACGCAGAGGAGAATGTTGTTCCTCCTCTGTCTCTCCATTTTTGCCTGTCTCTTTTTCTGTTTCCAATCATCAACTGGTGTCTGAGGAGGAAGTCATGCAGCTTGGCTCCATATCTACTCCAGTAAAGCGTAAAAGCTTACGGTATCTCAACGGTCTGTGTTTCTATTGTGGAGAGGATACTCATTTCATCAGTACCTGTGCCAGCGTCCGCGTCCAAGTGGTCATCGTGGTGGCCACTTGGGCTCACAGGTATTTTCTGATTCCCAAAAATGTAAGCCTGCCAATTTGTCTCTTGGGGGAATTGATATGCCTGTTGTATCAACTAATGTATCTTCAGGGAGAAGCCAGCTAAAATTGTTTATGTTGAACCTGTGTCTGAAGATGGTGATGAGGATAATATTGAGCTAGATGACACCAATGAATGGTGTGATATTGAGGATGAGGAGACAATAGAGGAGATCAATGGTCTGTATGTCTCTCGACCCTCTAAGATTTGTAAGGGTTCGGTGGCCCCTCATAAAAGGAGGGGTACTGTGATGACTGGTTCTGCCAGAACCCATAGGGTTAATGATTTCCAGCCCTGTTGTTTGTTTTGATTGCTGGGATACGCCTCTGTGCTCCTGGGTGTGGTTAAGTTTGCTGAGCCAATTAGAGTCCTCCTGGTTGCAGCTCAGGCATATATAAGGAGGCCATTTTCAGGCATTCTCTGCTTGTGATAGTTCCTAATAACTTACCTAGCTATCTATGTGCTCATTCTGTTTATTCTGGTTTTGTGACTTTTGGCTCGGCTGTTGACTTCCCTTTGATACTCTGTTACTGTACTTTGTGCTCTCCAGGTTTAGACTTGGCCCTATGACTACGTATTTTTGTGTGTGTGCGTGTTTAGGTTTGTTTTCTGTTAGTCGTGTACCTCCAGCCTTTCTCGACCTTTTGTCAGTTTTGTAGTTTACTATTTTTACTTTTTGACTGTCCCTCACTTATTTAGTAAGGGACTGTCACCGTGGATATGGACCTGTCGTCTAAGGCAGGTACGTAAGTAGGCAGGGACAGGGGAGTGGGCAAGAATAGTGTGCATTCCTTCCCTAGACTCTAGTCTAGCCAAGGTATTACCAGTTTTGGCTAAGAGAATCCACACCTCCAATAACCAATGTAACACTGTTATGTTTCTCAACTCTGTGTTGACAAATACAGAACCATTTAAATATAATTCCTTCGAGAAATAGAGAACCTGGCCCCGATCCAACATACTTCCCTCAACATAATAACAGAATACAGTATATCTGAATATTTTAACAATACGACAATCATACAACATTGCTCTCGTTTTCCATGGTAACAAGAATAACTTTTACTAATTTGAAGAAATGATCACAGTAATAAAAGTCTTACACACAAAAAAAAAGCATCAAGAAACAAAAACAATATGAATTATAAAGTAATGTCCCAGTACAGCTGTTACTCACTAGAAAGTTGTCAGGTGATGCGTGTATAAAGGGTTGTTAAATATATAATGTTTTTATCAAGTGCTGGAAAATCTTGCAAATGTATTTTCTTAGCATTGCACTTTATTTTATGCATACACTAAGGTCTTACAGAGTGCTTACAGTTTATATTTCTCATATTTCTGCATTTACTGTGCCCAGCTGAATGGTAAGTTGGTCACATGCCATCTCTTAACCAATAATCGCAGGGGAAATTCCATAGTAGGAGGAACTAAACCAAAGTAGTCAGAGCCACATATGCGTCCCTTAGCTCTGCTTCCCTAAGGAGACAAAATCCTTGGCGTGCTAATGCTAGGCATCCCTTACATATAGGCCACCTGTCTATTCTACAATTAAATTCCTGTTTTGGATCCCTGTCTCGGTGCACACTGCAAGGATAAGTTCTATCACTATCTAAGGCAAGCTATATACCTATAAAGGTCTACCCTGGAACTACCTTTCTTCAGTTTAGTTTTCCTTGCTTATATTTAAATCATTTTTAAAGGGGTATTCCGAATTTATACATCTTATCCCCTATCCAAAGGATAAGGGATAAGATGTATCATTGCAGGGGTCCTGCCGCTGGGGACCCCCACAATCTCTGTGCAGCCCCCGGCTTTCTGTGCCGGGCGCTGCTTCCGAGACAGGGACGTGACGTCATGCCCCTAGTGACGTCACGCCACGCCCCTTCCATTCATGTGTATGGGAGAGGGCGTGACGGCCGTCACACTCCCTCCCATAGACATGTATGGAGGGGGCATGGCGGGACGTCACTTGGGGGCATGACCGTCACAGAATGCCGGGGGCTGCACCGAGACCCCTGTGATCATACATCTTATCCCCTATCCTTTGGATAGGGGATAAGATGTGTAAACCCGGAATACCCCTTTAACTTTATTCTATGTTCATACTCAAAAATGCAAGCTGTCCTTTACTAATTTTGGAAACAGTAAATAAAAGGGTCAGTGACTGAATCTCTATTCACCTAACCTAAATTCACCTCCTAAATTGTATCCTACAAAGCCGTACCAATGTATCTGTATTTCGCTGGAATTGTAAACAGAGTTCAGTAAATTTTACTTTTTTTTCACAGAATCCTATAGATGACTGAATCAGAAACTTTCATTTCTGTCCACTGGTGATTGATTCAAGAAATCTTAACATTAGAAGTCTCATTCCTGTGCTTTGTATGCGGAAACAAATGTGGTTACCCACGGTGATGGTGGGACCACGGGGTGTAGCGGTGTAGGTGGATAGGGCAAGATGGTATTAACCCCTAATGTTTGTGATGCCAGAATGGTATTTGGGTACCAGAATCACACGAATGGTATCTCCGCTATTCCAATGGCTAGGTAGTGAAAGGAGAGTCCACAACCAATTATGGTTTAACGGAGGCTTTACTGAGTTAAGACAGATGGAATTATCTTCAAAGCTAGGCCATATTCCTAGAGAGGTGGCCAGGAACCCAGAAGGACCTCACAGCTTGCTGGGACCAATTAGACTTGTAATAAACTTTAGAGATTTGACTTCAGGATCGACTATAGACTGGACTTGACTATTTGTAGTGACAGCAGACATAGACTTTTGACTTACTGGAGTGACTGTAGCTTTGCGGCCTTCCAGATGCTGCTCACTAGCACTGAGATCTCTGGTGTTTGTTGGTTTCAGTAAAGTGGCACAAGTGCTAAGAAAGAGAATTGTAATGGCCGCACCTTTATATAGTGGGGGGCTGGACCAAAGCCCATTGGTCAAGCTGCGGGTCATAGGTTAAGCTGGTGCTCTCTTAGTAACATCATGTGACAACATAACATAACATATGACATTCCACAGGTCGTTCAGACACCTCACAGGTCCTTTAGACTAGCTATACATTAATGCAATGACTATAATCCTATGACAATAAATGACACTTATAATAACAGCAGGGGAAGCACTGCAGGAGAGCCCCCAGGTCACTGAGGGACTCAACCTGACAGGGCCTAAGTGTGGTGCAGGACCATGTCCTGTACTGGGACATTACAAACCTCACTACTTAACATAAGTTGTCCTCGATGCAGGTTCTGTCAGTCAGAGTTGAGGGTCCAAGGTGGCCCTGGGGCCGGATGCAGTCCTGAGGCATTTTTGCACAAACGTCCACGTCTGACTGGTATCTGCCCTTGCGTTGACCATTGGGACCTACGCAGCACCATCTCTTGGGACTCAGGAACAGCAACCTCTTCAGGAGCTCTTGACTTACGACAGGTTCCCCCCTTTCAGCAGCTGAAGTAGGTTGTAACTCTGGACTAGCAGGACTTGGACTTGGGGGTTCAGACATGGATGAGGCAGGTGGTCTGCAGACTGGACAATATTCTTGCTCCAACGGTGACAGAACTTGAGCCAGTGTGGTGACTAAAGTTGGTTGCACGGGCCCACAGGTTGGTATGAAACCGAAGATTGCAGCTTGGGCAGGAGGCAACATGGGATCATCCATGGGCAGGTGAATCCCTCTCTGGGCACTTACTCCCTTGCAGGTTTGACTGGTGGTGAGGGAGGTATTGGGAGCACAGGCAAATCCTTGTGACACAACTTGATTTGATTGCGATGAACGACTTGCGGTTCGTACCCTGACTTCTGGATTGCATACACATCTGAATCGGGATAGGGTACTGCAGTCACCGTATAAGGCTCCGTTTCACAGATGGAGTCCAGTTTTTGAGTTTTCGGGAACTTCCGCAGCCAAACCTTGTCACCGATCTGGAGAGGTTTGGCAAAGGCATAACGGTTGTAGTCTTGCTGCTGCCTCTGTTGAGCCTCACCCATCTTTCTGTTGACAATCTCTCTTGCTTCCTGGATCCTTCTTTGGTGGTCGGAGACCCACTCCATAGATGCTTGCGAAGAGTTATTGAATGGACCTTGAAGCCCACCGCTGCTCAATGGCACCCGGTTTGGCCGTGTTCAGGTGGGCCAGCAGATTATTATCAGTATAGACAGTGAATGGTGTGGCAGCCAGAAAATCTTTAAACTTCTCCCATACGTGGGCAAGGAGTTCCAGCTTGAAGGAGCTGTAATTGGCATTGTTATTTTCTGCTCTGTGCAGATTACGACTGGCATAGGATATCACTCACTCTTGTCCTTCCTGAACTTGGGATAGGACCGCCACCAAACCTTCGAAGCTGGCTGAGTGTAGTCTGGATATGCCAGGATGGGTGGCTCCATAAGTAGGTGTTTCAGGGCTTGAAAAACTGTCTAGTGCTCTTTGGTCCAGGCCACAGGCAGCTTCCCCTTGTAGTTCTCCTTTGCTGTACCCCGCAAGAGGGCTGTGAGGGATTCTGCAATCTGGGCAAAGTGAGGAATGTAGTAGCCGGAAAATCCAAGGAAACTCCGGACATCTTTCACTGTGCACGGGGTAGGCCAGTTCTTAACAATTTCTACCTTGTCAGGATTAGGTTGGACTCCCTCAGCGCTGACAACATGCCCTAGGTAGTGTACCTGAAGTTTAAGCAGATGGCACTTGGACGGCTTGATCTTCAAACCATGTTTGATCAACACTTGGAAGACGTCTGACAGATGACAAGGTGCTTTTGGTAAGACTTAGAGTATTCAATGACATCATCGAGGTACAGCAGGACACTCTGGAAGTTTAAGTGGTCCAAGCATCACTCCATCAGCCGCTGGAAAGTAGCAGGGGCATTGCACAGCCCGAACAGCATACTCTTGAACTCAAACAGTCCCATGGGTTCACGAAGGCTGTCTTCTCTCTGTCTTCCACAGCCATAGACACCTGCCAATACCCACTGGTTAAGTCCAAGGTGGAGAAGTACGCTGCCGACCCAAGGGCTGTGAGTGATTCCTCGATTCTTGGAAGAGGATAAGCGTCCTTATGGGTGATGACATTCAGATTCCTATAGTCGACACAGAAACGGATGGTCCCATCCTTCTTTTTGACAGGACAAGGGATGCCACCCAGAGACTCTGACTTTTCTGAATGATCTCTGCGTCTTTCATGTCGACTAACATCTTCTTGACAGTTTGATACATGCCTGGTGCGACCAGACGGTGTCTCTCTTTGAAAGGTGGGTTCTCACCTGTCAAAATCCGATGCTGGATCATGGACGTAAGTCCAAAGTCTGTAGGATGCTTACTGAAGGCTTCGTGATACCTCCTGGCAACATTGATAACCCCATTGACTTGATCCTTCAGGGAAATCTCGTCTCCCACTTGAAGTTGCGCTCACCAGGGTTCGGGGGGACTTTCCACAGAACCTGGATTCACTTGGGCTGCTCAATATTGAGCCTGACTATAATCCTATGACAATAAATGACACTTATAATAACAGCAGGGGAGACACTGCAGGAGAGCCCCCAGGTCACAGAGGGACTCAACATGACAGGGCCTAAGTGTAGTGCAGGACCATGTCCTGTACTGGGTCATTACACAAAGATATCTGTGAGGTTCACAGAGTACCACTACATTTATTATAGCCCCTACACTTCCTATATCCACCACAGTACCTGCGCCATATGTGTTGTCTGCTACAGCGGTTTATAGCAGACACAGGGTATAAATGTATTGTTACCGGATGGTCCCGGAATAATGCTGGACATAATCGATCAGGGTGATGTCTGGCATTACATTTTTAGACTCCACAATCAAAGTTGATTGTGGCCTCTAAAATGAAAAAAATAAGACTAATCCCAGCTGCTCCAGTGCTGCAGGAAGCCATTGCAGCCTGAAGCAATGGAGTGCCAATAACACTGATCAATGCTGAAAATTGCATGTGATAGTCTCTATTGCCCTCCTTATAATTTGACAAGAGCCTCTATGGCCAGTATAATCCTACAGCTATGGATTACCTACTTGAGCCCTTTAAGACATTCTGAATTAGATGTTGATTTTAGGTTTATACAATAAACAAATTCATATGACTCTGCAAATCCTGTATTTGCATATAAGCCATTTTTGGGAACATCTATGTGTGGAAGCTCCTGCTGTATTTGTTCCAAAATGGGTAGAAAAAACAAACAAATAGGAAATATTTCTTAACGTTACCTCTTTTTTGTAATGCTGGGTAGCAGCGGCAACCAATATGGTGAACATCACAGCTTCAGGTGTTTTGAATCCTCTTTTCTTTGAACCCTAAAGGCCAATTTACCTAATGTGGCAGCAGGGAATGCATCACTGCCAAACTTCCATCACGACTCCGCCCCCGTGTGACGCCCCGCCCCCTCAATGCAAGTCTATGGGAGGGGCGTGATGGCTGTCACTCCCCCTCCCATAGACTTGCATTGAGGGGGAGGGGTGTGATGTCACACGGGGGCGGAGTCGTGATGTCACGATCTTCTGTCCCCGTGGTCGGGAGGAATTAGCCAGAGAACCTCCAGCGCTTCCGGAATCAGTTACAGGTGGGTGCTGCTTGCCACATTGCGGGGGTCCCCAGCGGCAGGAAAAGGCGATCTGACATCTTATCCCCTATCCTTTGGATAGGGGATAAAATGTCTAGGGGCGGAGTACCCCTTTAAAAACCTGGCTAAAAATTGCTGTGAGCTTTAACAAGAGCTTCCACTGCACACATATGTCTAGCATAAGGTCTGCAGTCCAGTCAAGTGTTTCTTATCTTACATTGTGCGTTTCTATGGATGGCTGCCTATTTCACTGAGAAAATATTTACTTATCACTCAGGAGTTTAATACTGTATCTTTCACTTCCTGAACAAGAGCAAACACTTCTGTTACTGGATTTGCCTGACCTGGAATCTGAATGACACATCTGTAGAGAGAAATATGGGGGTTGGACAAAGTGATTAGAACACAAACTACAGATCTCAATTATTTTTCTACTAATAAGGGTAGGTCCCTCTTTATGCCCATAATACAGCTGAAATACTTTTAAGGGGTACTCCGATGAAAACCTTTTTTCTTTTAAATCAACTGGTGGCAGAAAGTTAAACATATTTGTAAATTACTTCTATTAAAAAATCTTAATCCTTCCAGTACTTAATAGCTGCGGAAAGCTACAGAGGAAATTCCTGTCTTTTTGGAACACTGATGACATCACGAAGACAGTGCTCTCTGCTGACATCTCTGTCCATTTTAGCAACCATGCATAGCAGATGTATGCTAAGGGCAGCAGTGGTTAGCACTGCTGCCTTGCAGTGCTGGGGACTTGGGTTCAAATCCCACTAAGGACAACAATAAATAAGGTGTTATTATTATAATAACATCAGCAGAGAGAACTGTGGTCGTGATGTCATCAGAGAGCATTCCAAAAAGAAAATAATTTCCTCTGTAATTTTCAGCAGCTAATAAGTACAGGAAGGATTAAGATTTTTTAATATAAGTCATTTACAAATATGTTTAACTTTCTGCCACCAGTTGATTTAAATTAAAAAATGTTTTCACCGGGTACCCCTTTAACCCCTTAAGGACGCAGGACGTAAATGTACGTCCTGGTGAGGTGGTACTTAATGCACCAGGACGTACATTTACGTCCTAAGCATAACCGCGGGCATCGGAGCGATGCCCGTGTCATGCGCGGCTGATCCCGGCTGCTGATCGCAGCCAGGGACCCGCCGGCAATGGCCGACGCCCGCGATCTCGCGGGCGTCCGCCATTAACCCCTCAGGTGCCGGGATCAATACAGATCCCGGCATCTGCGGCAGTTCGCGATTTAAATGAACGATCGGATCGCCGCAGCGCTGCTGCGGGGATCCGATCATTCATAACGCCGCACGGAGGTCCCCTCTCCTTCCTCCGTGCGGCTCCCGGCATCTCCTGCTCTGGTCTGTGATCGAGCAGACCAGAGCAGAAGATGACCGAAAACACTGATCTGTTCTATGTCCTATACATAGAACAGATCAGTATTAGCAATCATGGTATTGCTATGAATAGTCCCCTATGGGGACTATTCAAGTGTAAAAAAAAATGTAAAAAAATGTAAAAGTAAAAGTAAAAAAAAAGTGAAAAATCCCCTCCCCCAATAAAAAAGTAAAACGTCCGTTTTTTCCTATTTTACCCCCAAAAAGCGTAAAAAACATTTTTTATAGACATATTTGGTATTGCCGCATGCGTAAATGTCCGAACTATTAAAATAAAATGTTAATGATCCCGTACGGTGAACGGCGTGAACGAAAAAAAATAAAAAAAGTCCAAAGTCCATTTTAATCGTATTGACCCTCAGAATAAAGAACACATGTCATTTTTACCATAAATTGTACGGCGTGAAAACAAAACCTTCCAAAATTAGCAAAATTGCGTTTTTCGTTTTAATTTCCCCACAAAAATAGTGTTTTTTGGTTGCGCCATACATTTTATGATATAATGAGTGATGTCATTACAAAGGACAACTGGTCGCGCAAAAAACAAGCCCTCATACTAGTCTGTGGATGAAAATATAAAAGAGTTATGATTTTTAGAAGGCGAGGAGGAAAAAATGAAAACGTAAAAATTTAATTGTCTGAGTCCTTAAGGCCAAAATGGGCTGAGTCCTTAAGGGGTTAAGGAATGGAACTAGAAATCAAGGACAACATTTATATAATTTTTGTTAGACTCTTCTGCTAATCCAAATGCTAATTCCTTGAATGAAGCAGGCAATGTGAATCTACTCTTAACCTTGTTCTCAAGAATGCTATGTGCAGGCTTAACAGGACTGAGGATTGGTCTTGCCAGAGTAGATTCTTAAAGGGGTGCCATTTTTAAACAACTGGTGCCAGAAAGTTAAACAGATTTGTAAATTACATCTATTTAAAAATCGCAATCCTTCCAGCACTTGTCACCTGCTGTATGCTCCACAAGAAGTTATTTAATTTTTAAATTTCTTTTCTGTCTGACCACAGTGCTCTCTGCTGACACCTCTTTCTGTCTCAGGAACTGTCCAGAGTAGGAGAAAATCCCCATAGCAAACCTATCCTGCTCTTGACAGTTCCTGAGACAGACAGAAGTGTCAGCAGAGAGCACTTTGATCAGACAGAAAATAAATTTAAAAAGAAGAGAACTTCCTGTGGAGCATACAGCAGCTGCTAAGTACTGGAAGGATTAAGATTTTTAAATAGAAGTAATTTACAAATCTTGTACAGATACAAGGAATGTCAGCTCACCCAATCCTCCGCATGGCAGGAAAGCCTCCAGCTCAAGCGGTATAATAAACTTCACCTTTTATTGTATTCCAAGTTAAAATCTCGACATTGGCGTCTCAAATACAAACTGGAGTGATTTTCCCAAGCAACCAATCACAGCTCATGTTTTACATCTTATGGAGCTCTGGTAAAATGAAAGCTTAGCCGTGATTGGTTGCTTGGGCAAATCACTCCAGTTTCTGTCTCAGACAGATTGATAAATCCGGGCCATTGCGCATTTATTTTATTGCAAGAAGATCAAACAAATTTAGATAAACTAGAAAAGAATCAAATATTACTTGAAAAGCTTTGCGAAAAACAAAGTTTCTGCTAACAAACAACAAATTTAATAATGCAGTATAATGTCCGATTTTAAGTTGAGGCCATGAGGCTGGAATGTACGTAACGCATATATCCAATAAATGTCTCTATTATGTAAAGCTTTAATTCTGTCTCCACCTCTTTCTGGTTGTCGAACAATTTCAATGCCATGGAATTCAAAATCGGACACATCACCTGAACAGATTTGAAATGTTTGGATACATTTGATGGATTGTTGTATGATGCCGTGTTCACACCTCTCAAGTGCTCCTGGATGCGTTTTGTACTGCCAACATAGGAAATGTTGCAGCTTTTATAATGTATTTTATATACTACATATGAAGATTGGCAATTAATAAATCGTTGAATTGCTGTAGGTTTTGAGTCACCAGGGGCCACATGAGAGGTCTTAACAGCGTGTTCACACACAACACATCTAGTTCGATTACATTTAAAGAACCCTTTCAAGTTTAACCATGAATTACTTTCGGATCTTTGTAATCATGGAAGCAAGCTAGGGGATAATAAACTAGCTAAATTTGGAGCACGTCTACTTGAGAAATTAACACAATTTTGTAAATATTTATTTAGAGTTAAATCCTGTTGTAATACAGATAAGAATTTTTTAATGATGTTTTTAATGGAATTAAATTCTACACTGTAGGTTGTAACAAACGTAGGTTTAGATATGAGGGGTTTAGAAGCTAAATTAGAAGCTACATTTACATGGGATTTAATTTTAAGAAAATCGCACCTGGGCTTCGACTCAACTCGATTTCTTGCTCGATTCAAAGACCAGGATGGGTAACCCCTGGAACAGCTAACACTGTATGTTTTGGGTGACACAATTTACAGTACCACTTTAACTTCATCTCCATGCATCTCAAACAAAGATCCAATGGATCGAGCTGTGTGAAGATGAGCAATGTCATCCTGGAAGAGTGTATCACACTCTGGAAACAAAGTCTGGACCATTGGATGGAGTTGTAAACTTCGAATATCCAGATATTTCTGGGCTGATACTTTGCCTTGCAAGATGGCTATGAGACACAAAGGGTGCATAATAGCGCATCAGAAACCCCTGCAATGCTTAACAGTAGGTTTAAATCAGCCAACTCTATAGGCTTTATACGGTTACACATAACCAGACCAGAAGACCTTTTAGAGCTCTTGTCATGACACCCCAAATATAGATTTTCCTCTAAAAACCCACCCAAGGTTTTCTATTAAAGACTGTGCCTGGGATCCAATCATGCCATTACACATTCAATCCCATGGCCTTCATTATAGTTTTTTAGGATACCAGTCTCCTGCTATGGCTATTTTTCCATCTGTCTAAGACCTGACATATATATCACAGCCTTGACCAGTCACAGCTGTATTTTACCACAGGCTTGTACACCACACTGCCCACATTAACGCTGAGCGCTCCGTCCTCTGCTCCTGGACCGGAGCGCTCACTGCGTTTGTCCCCGCAGAGTGCCCCGGTCAGACACTCTGATTGGGGACACTCCGTTTCTGTCACCGGCAGGGACGCGGTCCGCACTGTGGGATGTCCCCGCGCGCGGCACCCGCTCCGGCTCTCTCCTTGGCTCCCCTGTCACGTGGTTCCTGGCGCACGCGTCCCTGCACTATAGGGCGCGCACGCGCCGGCTGTGTAAAATTTAAAGGGCCAGTGCACCATTGATTGGTGCCTGGCCCAATCCCATATTACTGCTCCTATAAATGTACCCTGCCCCTTCCTGCCCTTGCCGGATCTTTGTGTTGCCTCAGTGCCCAAGAGAAAGCGTTTATTGTGTATTCCTTGCCTGTTGCTGAACCCGTTGCTAACGACTACCGCCTCCGAACCTGTGCTGCCTGCCCTGACCTTTTGCTACGTCTGACTTCACCTCTGCCTGTCCCTTCTGTGCTTCGCCTGTCTTAGCAGTCAGTGAGGTTGAGCCGCTACCAGAGGACACGACCTGGTAGTTACCGCCGCAGCAAGACCATCCCGCTTTGCGGCGGGCTCTGGTGAATACCAGTAACTACTTAGAACCGATCCTCCGGTACTGTCCACGCAAATCCCTCACTGACACAGAGGATCCACTACCAGTACCACTTCCTGCTACCAGTCCGGATCCTTACAGTAAGATCCGGCCATGGATCCCGCTGAGGTGCCCATGCCTAGTGTCGCAGACCTTTCTACAGTTGTGGCCCAGCAGTCGCAGCAGATCGCCCAGCAAGGTCAACAGTTGGCACAGTTGACCGCCATGCTGCAGCAACTTCTTCCAGCGCAGCAGCAGCCGCTACCTCCGCCTGCACCAGCTTCACCACCGCAGCCTGTGGCCGCCGCCACCTCTAGAGTCCATTTGTCCATGCTGGCCAAGTATGACGGTGATCCCAAGTTGTGCCGCGGATTCCTGTCCCAATGCTCTCTTCATCTTGAGATGTTGGCTGACCAGTTCCCCTTGGAGCGAGCCAGGGTGGCATTTGTCGTTAGCCTGCTTTCTGGGAAGGCCCTTGCCTGTGCTACACCACTTTGGGACCGCCACGATCCAGCCACTGCAAGTGTCCAGAGTTTCTTCCAGGAATTCCGGAGTGTCTTTGAGGAGCCAGCTCGGGTTTCCTCAGCAGAGACTGCGTTATTAAACTTGTCCCAGGGGAGTTCTTCTGTGGGAGACTATGCTATTCGTTTCCGTACCCTTGCTTCGGAACTCTCCTGGAATAACAAGGCACTCTGTGCTACTTTTAAGAAAGGCTTGTCCAGCGCCATAAAGGATGTCCTGGCCGCACGAGAAGTGCCCACCAACCTGAGTGACCTCATACATTTGGCCACCAGGATTGACCTGCGTTATGCTGAGAGACGAGAGGAACTGTTACAGGAAAAGGGAAGTGCTCGTCCCAGACGCTTTCCTCGTCTGGCTCCTATCTTCCAGCATCCACCGCAACCCTCTTCTGGCCCGCCGAGGAAGCTATGCAGGTGGATCGGTCTCGCCTGACCACTCAAGAAAGGAACTGCCGTAGAGACAAGAACCTCTGTACTGTGCTAGTACTGAGCACTTTCTAAAGGACTGTCCTCTTCGTCCACCGCGTCAGGGAAACGCCCGCACCTAGTCAACATTGGAGAGGCGTTGCTAGGTGTGAATACCTCCTCTCCACGCATTACTGTATCGTGCGGATTTCAGTACCCGCCAAGACCTCCTTTGTTGCCTCTGCCTTTCTGGATTCCGGTTCTGCCGGTAACTTCATTGACGCCTCGCTGGTGAACAAGTTCAACATCTCTGTGGTTCGCTTGCAGAAGTCCATCTTCATCTCCACAGTCAACGGAGAGAGACTCCACGGCATGGTGCAGTTCCGTACGGAACCCCTCCAGATGGACATCGGAGACCTGCATTCCGAGCGTTTGGAGTTTTTTGTGTTACCCCATTGCACTTCTGAACTCCTTTTGGGTCTGCCCTGGCTCCAGCATCATTGTCCCGTCCTGGATTGGACCTCCAGAGAGGTCCGAAGCTGGGGTCCGGCTTGTCTTGGCAGATGCCCCAAGCCGGTACAAGCCAAGTCTGCACCTGTCATTCTTCCTCCTCCCGGAAGAAAGAACCGTATCTATGCCAAATTTAAGAAGTGCCTGTTTGACCGCACCAGTCTACCCTTCCTGGGCTATATCATTTCCGCCAAGGGACTACAAATGGATCCTGCCAAGCTTTCTGCAGTCCTGGGCTGGCCTCGTCCCTCTGGCCTTAAAGCCATACGGCGGTTTCTCAGATTCGCTAATTACTATAGACAGTTCATCCCGCATTACTCTACCCTTGTGGCACCCATCGTGGCCTTGACCAAGAAGGGGGCAAATCCGAAGTCTTGGCCTCCTCAGGCCGAGGAGGCCTTCTGCGCTCTCAAGTCTGCCTTTGCCACTGCTCCAGTCCTGTCCAGGCCTGATCCTTCAAAGCCTTTCTACCTGGAGGTAGACACCTCCTCCGTGAGTGCTGGTGCCGTACTCACACAAAAGACTCAGAAAGGCAAGTCGGTTACCTGTGAATTTTTCTCTAAAACTTTCTCTCCTGCAGAGAAAAATTATTCCATAGGAGATAGGGAACTGCTCGCCATCAAGTTGGCTCTGGAGGAGTGGAGACACTTACTTGAAGGATCAGTACACCAAGTGAACATCTTTACTGACCATAAAAACCTATCCTACCTCCAGTCTGCTCAGAGACTTAACCCCCGCCAAGCTAGCTGGTCTCTATTTTTTGCCAGATTTAATTTCCTGATCCACTTTCGTCCTGCGAGTAAGAACATCAGAGCCAACGCTCTTTCCCACTCTTCCGATGTCTCAGGAGATGAAGTCAAGCCACAGCACATAGTACCGCCGGAACGTTTGGTCACCGTGGCTCCTGTAGACCTGCGTAATCTCCCTCCAGGGAAGACCTATGTTTCTCCCCATCTGCGCCTGAAAGTCCTTAAGTGGGGGCATTCTTCTTTGCTCGCAGGACATCCTGGAGTCTAGAAAACGGTACAACTTATCTCCAGAAGATACTGGTGGCCATCCTTTGAAAAGGACATCTCAGAATTTGTGCAGGCCTGCTCAGTATGCGCTAGAGACAAGACCCCTCATCAGAGACCCGCTGGTTTTCTCCAGCCCCTTCCAGTACCGGAGTCCCCATGGTCCCATATCGCTATGGACTTTGTTACGGACCTGCCACCATCTCACGGCAAAACGGTAGTTTGGGTCGTCGTGGACCGCTTTTCTAAGATGGCGCACTTTATCCCTTTACCAGCCTTACCATCTGCGCCACAGTAGGCTAAGCATTTCCTATGGCACATCTTCCGTTTGCATGGGCTACCCATATTGTCTCTCACAGAGGGGTACAATTTGTGTCCAATTTCTGGAGGGCCCTCTGTGGACAGCTTAAAGTTAAACTGGATTTCTCCTCATCTTACCACCCTCAAACCAACGGCCAAGTGGAGCGAGTAAACCAGATTTTGGGCGACTATCTTCGTCACTTCGTCTCCTCCCACCAGGATAACTGGGTCGACCTCCTCCCGTGGGCAGAATTCTCCTATAACCACAAGGACTCTTCTGCCTCCAACAGGTCTCCCTTCTTCGTGGTTTACGGCCATCATCCTCTGCCGCCTCTGCTTTGTCCTCCACCTCCGGTGTACCTGCTGTGGATGATCTTGTGCGGGACTTTGCTACCATCTGGCGCGAGACGCGTCTCTCCTTACAACAGGCCTCTTCCCGCATGAAGGTCCAAGCGGACAAGAAGCAACGGTCCCCTCCTGTCCTGGTTCCCGGGGACAGAGTTTGGCTTTCTTCAAGGTACATCCGCTTCAGGGTCCCTAGTTATAAGCTAGGTCCTTGCTACTTGGGACCCTACAGAGTTAAGAAGAGGATCAACCCAGTGTGCTACCAGCTCCATCTCCCTTCCTCCCTCAGAATTCCAAACAGTTTTCACATCTCCCTCCTCAAGCCAGCAGTGTTAAATCGATTCTCCCCCAAGAATCTTCCTCCCACACCTGTATCCGGTACCTCGGATGTCTTCTCCGTTCGGGAGATATTGGCCTCTAAGTTGGTCAGAGGGAGAAGATTTTTTCTGGTTGACTGGGAGGGTTGCGGTCCTGAGGAGAGATCATGGGAGCCAGAAGAACATCTTGGATCGCAATCTCCTCCTCAGGTTTCTGGGTACCAAGAGGAGGGGGAGACCAAAGGGGGGGCGGTACTGTAACGCTGAGCGCTCCGTCCTCTGCTCCTGGACTGGAGCACTCACTGCGTTTGTCCCCGCAGAGTGCCCTGGTCAGACTCTCTGACCGGGGACACTCCGTTTCTGTCACTGGCAGGGACGCGGTCCGCACTGCGTGATGTCCCCGCGTGCGGCCCGCGGCCCATCCACACTTACCGGCACCCACTTCGGTTCTCTCCTCGGCTCCCCTGTCACGTGGTTCCCGACACGCGCGTCCCTGCACTACTATAGGGCGTGCGCACCGGCTGTGTAAGATTTAAAGGGCCAGTGCACCATTGATTGGTGTTACGCCGAGCGCTCCGGGTCCCCGCTCCTCCCCGGAGCGCTCGCTTCACCTCCTCCGCTGCAGCGCCCCGGTCACGTCCTCTGACCCGGGGCGCTGCGATCCTGCTGCTAGCCGGGATGCGATTCGCGATGCGGGTAGCGCCCGCTCGCGATGCGCACCCCGGCTCTCCTACCTGACTCGCTCCCCGTCTGTTCTGTCCCGGCGCGCGCGGCCCCGCTCCCTAGGGCGCGCGCGCGCCGGGTCTCTGCGATTTAAAGGGCCACTGCGCCGCTGATTGGCGCAGTGGTTCCAATTAGAGTTATCACCTGTGCACTCCCTATATTACCTCACTTCCCTTGCACTCCCTTGCCGGATCTTGTTGCCTTAGTGCCAGTGAAAGCGTTCCTTGTGTGTCCCTTGCCAGTGTTTCCAGACCTTCTGCCGTTGCCCCTGACTACGATCCTTGCTGCCTGCCCCGACCTTCTGCTACGTCCGACCTTGCTTCTGCCTACTCCCTTGTACCGCGCCTATCTTCAGCAGCCAGAGAGGTGAGCCGTTGCTAGTGGATACGACCTGGTCACTACCGCCGCAGCAAGACCATCCCGCTTTGCGGCGGGCTCTGGTGAAAACCAGTAGTGGCTTAGAACCGGTCCACTAGCACGGTCCACGCCAATCCCTCTCTGGCACAGAGGGTCCACTACCTGCCAGCCGGCATCGTGACAGTAGATCCGGCCATGGATCCCGCTGAAGTTCCTCTGCCAGTTGTCGCTGACCTCACCACGGTGGTCGCCCAGCAGTCACAACAGATTGCGCAACAAGGCCAACAGCTGTCTCAACTGACCGTTATGCTACAACAGTTGCTACCACAGCTTCAGCAGTCATCTCCTCCGCCAGCTCCTGCACCTCCTCCGCAGCGAGTGGCCGCTCCTGGGATACGCTTATCCTTGCCGGATAAGTTTGATGGGGACTCTAAGTTTTGCCGTGGCTTCCTTTCCCAATGTTCCCTGCATCTGGAGATGATGTCGGACCTGTTTCCCACTGAAAGGTCTAAGGTGGCTTTCGTAGTCAGTCTTCTGTCCGGAAAAGCCCTGTCATGGGCCACACCGCTCTGGGACCGCAATGACCCCGTCACTGCCTCAGTACACTCCTTCTTCTCGGAAATCCGAAGTGTCTTTGAGGAACCTGCCCGAGCCTCTTCTGCTGAGACTGCCCTGTTGAACCTGGTCCAGGGTAATTCTTCCGTTGGCGAGTATGCCGTACAATTCCGTACACTTGCTTCAGAATTGTCCTGGAATAATGAGGCCCTCTGCGCGACCTTCAAAAAAGGCCTATCCAGCAACATTAAAGATGTTCTGGCCGCACGAGAAATTCCTGCTAATCTACATGAACTTATTCACCTAGCCACTCGCATTGACATGCGTTTTTCTGAAAGGCGTCAGGAACTCCGCCAAGATATGGACTCTGTTCGCACGAGGCGTTTCGTCTCCTCGGCTCCTCTCTCCTCTGGTCCCCTGCAATCTGTTCCTGT
Source organism: Hyla sarda (assembly GCF_029499605.1). NCBI lineage: Eukaryota > Metazoa > Chordata > Amphibia > Anura > Hylidae > Hyla > Hyla sarda. The sequence continues at coordinate 117,085,701 of NC_079194.1, read as the reverse complement.
GCCTCCCGCCGTGGAGGCTATGCAGGTCGACCGGTCTCGCCTGACACCTCAAGAGAGGACACGACGCCGTATGGAGAACCTCTGCCTGTACTGTGCTAGTACCGAACACTTCCTGAGGGATTGTCCTATCCGTCCTCCCCGCCTGGAAAGACGTACGCTGACTCCGCACAAAGGTGAGACAGTCCTTGATGTCTACTCCGCTTCTCCACGTCTTACTGTGCCTGTGCGGATGTCTGCTTCTGCCTTCTCCTTCTCTACAGTGGCCTTCTTGGACTCTGGTTCTGCAGGAAATTTTATTTTGGCCTCTCTCGTCAACAGGTTCAACATCCCAGTGACCAGTCTCGCCAGACCCCTCTACATCAATTGTGTAAATAATGAAAGATTGGACTGTACCATACGTTTCCGCACGGAGCCCCTTCTTATGAGCATCGGATCTCATCATGAGAGGATTGAACTTTTGGTCCTCCCCAATTGCACCTCGGAGATTCTCCTTGGACTTCCCTGGCTTCAACTTCATTCCCCAACCCTGGATTGGTCCACTGGGGAGATCAAGAGTTGGGGGTCCTCTTGTTCCAAGAACTGTCTAAAACCGGTTCCCAGTAACCCTTGCCGTAACTCTGTGGTTCCTCCAGTAACCGGTCTCCCCAAGGCCTATATGGACTTCGCGGATGTTTTCTGCAAAAAACAAGCTGAGACTCTACCTCCTCACAGGCCTTATGATTGCCCTATCGACCTCCTCCCGGGTACTTCTCCACCCCGGGGCAGAATTTATCCTCTCTCTGCCCCAGAGACTCTTGCCATGTCCGAATACGTCCAGGAGAATCTAAAAAGGGGCTTTATCCGTAAATCCTCCTCTCCTGCCGGAGCCGGATTTTTCTTTGTCTCCAAAAAAGATGGCTCCCTACGTCCTTGCATTGACTACCGCGGTCTTAATAAAATCACGGTTAAGAACCGCTACCCCTTACCCCTCATCTCTGAACTCTTTGATCGCCTCCAAGGTGCCCACATCTTCACTAAATTGGACTTAAGAGGCGCCTATAACCTCATCCGCATCAGAGAGGGGGACGAGTGGAAAACGGCATTTAACACCAGAGATGGACACTTTGAGTATCTGGTCATGCCCTTTGGACTGTGCAATGCCCCTGCCGTCTTCCAAGACTTTGTCAATGAAATTTTTCGTGATCTATTATACTCCTGTGTTGTGGTATATCTGGACGATATCCTAATTTTTTCTGCCAATCTAGAGGAACACCGCCGGCATGTCCGTATGGTTCTTCAGAGACTTCGTGACAACCAACTCTATGCCAAAATTGAGAAATGTCTGTTTGAATGCCAATCTCTTCCTTTTCTAGGATATTTGGTCTCTGGCCAGGGACTACAGATGGATCCAGACAAACTCTCTGCCGTCTTAAATTGGCCACGCCCCTCCGGACTCCGTGCTATCCAACGCTTTTTGGGGTTCGCCAATTATTACAGGCAATTTATTCCACATTTTTCTACCATTGTGGCTCCTATCGTGGCTTTAACCAAGAAAAATGCTGATCCCAAGTCCTGGCCTCCTCAAGCAGAAGACTCCTTTAAACAACTCAAGTCTGCCTTTTCTTCGGCTCCTGTGCTCTCCAGACCTGACCCTTCCAAACCCTTCCTATTGGAGGTTGATGCCTCCTCAGTAGGAGCTGGAGCTGTTCTTCTACAAAAAAATCCTTCCGGGCATGCTGTCACTTGTGGTTTTTTCTCTAGGACCTTCTCTCCAGCGGAGAGGAACTACTCCATCGGGGATCGAGAACTTCTAGCCATTAAATTAGCACTTGAGGAATGGAGGCATCTGCTGGAGGGATCAAGATTTCCTGTTATTATCTACACCGACCACAAGAACCTCTCCTACCTCCAGTCGGCCCAACGGCTGAATCCTCGCCAGGCCCGGTGGTCTCTGTTCTTTGCCCGATTTAATTTTGAGATTCACTTTCGTCCTGCCGATAAGAACATTAGAGCCGATGCTCTCTCTCGTTCCTCGGATGCCTCAGAAGTTGATCTCCCTCCGCAACACATCATTCCACCTGACTGCCTGATCTCCACTTCTCCTGCCTCCATCAGACAGACTCCTCCAGGAAAGACCTTTGTTTCTCCACGCCAACGCCTCGGAATCCTCAAATGGGGTCACTCCTCCCATCTCGCAGGTCATGCGGGCATCAAGAAATCTGTGCAACTCATCTCCCGCTTCTATTGGTGGCCAACTCTGGAGACGGATGTTGGGGACTTTGTGCGAGCCTGCACTATCTGTGCCCGGGATAAGACTCCTCGCCAGAAGCCCGCTGGTTTTCTTCATCCTCTGCCTGTCCCCGAACAGCCTTGGTCTCTGATTGGTATGGATTTTATTACTGATTTACCCCCTTCCCGTGGCAACACCGTTATTTGGGTGGTCGTTGATCGATTCTCCAAAATGGCACATTTCATTCCTCTTCCTGGTCTTCCTTCTGCGCCTCAGTTGGCTAAACAATTTTTTGTACACATTTTTCGTCTTCACGGGTTGCCTACGCAGATTGTCTCGGATAGAGGGGTCCAATTCGTGTCTAAATTCTGGAGAGCTCTCTGTAAACAACTCAAGATTAAATTAAATTTTTCCTCTGCATATCATCCCCAGTCCAATGGACAAGTAGAAAGAATTAACCAGATCCTGGGTGATTATTTGCGACATTTTGTTTCCTCCCGCCAGGATGACTGGGCAGATCTCCTTCCATGGGCCGAATTCTCGTATAACTTCAGGGTCTCTGAATCTTCCTCCAAATCCCCATTTTTCGTGGTGTACGGCCGTCACCCTCTTCCCCCCCTCCCTACCCCCTTGCCCTCTGGTCTGCCCGCTGTGGATGAAATTTCTCGTGACCTTTCCATTATATGGAGAGAGACCCAAAATTCTCTCTTACAGGCTTCTTCACGCATGAAGAGGTTCGCGGATAAGAAAAGAAGAGCTCCCCCCGTTTTTTCCCCTGGAGACAAGGTATGGCTCTCCGCTAAATATGTCCGCTTCCGTGTCCCTAGCTACAAGTTGGGACCACGCTATCTTGGTCCTTTCAAAATTCTGTGTCAAATTAATCCTGTCTCTTATAAACTTCTTCTTCCTCCTTCTCTTCGTATCCCTAATGCCTTTCACGTCTCTCTTCTCAAACCACTCATCCTCAACCGTTTTTCTCCCAAATCTGTTCCTCCCACTCCTGTTTCCGGCTCCTCGGACGTCTTCTCGGTCAAGGAGATTTTGGCTGCCAAAAAGGTCAGAGGAAAAAATTTTTTTTTAGTAGACTGGGAGGGTTGTGGTCCTGAAGAGAGATCCTGGGAACCTGAGGACAACATCCTTGACAAAAGTCTGCTCCTCAGGTTCTCAGGCTCCAAGAAGAGGGGGAGACCCAAGGGGGGGGGTACTGTTACGCCGAGCGCTCCGGGTCCCCGCTCCTCCCCGGAGCGCTCGCTTCACCTCCTCCGCTGCAGCGCCCCGGTCACGTCCTCTGACCCGGGGCGCTGCGATCCTGCTGCTAGCCGGGATGCGATTCGCGATGCGGGTAGCGCCCGCTCGCGATGCGCACCCCGGCTCTCCTACCTGACTCGCTCCCCGTCTGTTCTGTCCCGGCGCGCGCGGCCCCGCTCCCTAGGGCGCGCGCGCGCCGGGTCTCTGCGATTTAAAGGGCCACTGCGCCGCTGATTGGCGCAGTGGTTCCAATTAGAGTTATCACCTGTGCACTCCCTATATTACCTCACTTCCCTTGCACTCCCTTGCCGGATCTTGTTGCCTTAGTGCCAGTGAAAGCGTTCCTTGTGTGTCCCTTGCCAGTGTTTCCAGACCTTCTGCCGTTGCCCCTGACTACGATCCTTGCTGCCTGCCCCGACCTTCTGCTACGTCCGACCTTGCTTCTGCCTACTCCCTTGTACCGCGCCTATCTTCAGCAGCCAGAGAGGTGAGCCGTTGCTAGTGGATACGACCTGGTCACTACCGCCGCAGCAAGACCATCCCGCTTTGCGGCGGGCTCTGGTGAAAACCAGTAGTGGCTTAGAACCGGTCCACTAGCACGGTCCACGCCAATCCCTCTCTGGCACAGAGGGTCCACTACCTGCCAGCCGGCATCGTGACAATTGGTGCCTGGCCCAATCCCATATTACTGCTCCTATAAATGTACCCTGCCCCTTCCTGCCCTTTCCGGATCTTTGCGTTGCCTCAGTGCCCAAGAGAAAGCGTTTATTGTGTATTCCTTGCCTGTTGCTGAACCCGTTGCTAACGACTACCGCCTCCGAACCTGTGCTGCCTGCCCTGACCTTTTGCTACGTCTGACTTTGCCTCTGCCTGTCCCTTCTGTGCTTCGCCTGTCTCAGTAGTCAGGGAGGTTGAGCCGCTACCGGAGGACACGACCTGGTAGTTACCGCCGCAGCAAGACCATCCCGCTTTGTGGCGGGCTCTGGTGAATACCAGTAACTACTTAGAACCGATCCTCCAGTACTGTCCACGCCAATCCCTCACTGACACAGAGGATCCACTACCAGTACCGCTTCCTGCTACCAGTCCGGATCCTTACACCCACCTGCCAATAGCAGCCACACTGGGTAAACTATCCCCAAAGCCCAGAAGGCTTTCTAATCCCAAAAAGGCTGACTATACCATGCAATCACGCTACATTGGCCTACACCAACCCCATCTAAACTCAATCATCCTCAGCTCAGTAATGGTCATTTGTTTGTTAGGGCTGTCATACTGCTCTCCACTTCAAAGAATCCTCCCACCCTCTCAGTGATGCCCTCCTTCTTGACACAAGCCACTTTACTCAATCTCTGCATCAATACCTCTTCAGCATATTTTCAAAGGTTTTCCCTACCACCTTTCAGAAGAACAAAATTGCTACAATTGCTATATAATTGTCTATTATGCCAACCCAGACCAGATCCAAAACTTTCTGTGATTTAGCAATGACTCAACCCTCCTCCAGATATAGACTCTTACTGACCCTACCTTCCAGTATGGTAGTTCACTGCATCCACATCATCACATTCTGTCTCCATACCTATGCCAGGCTTCCTTTGGACCTTCACTTTAAGGCCGCCTGCAATACCTGTCTCCCAGAAGAGATTCAGTTCTTTGTCTAGACTCTAGACACTGCATCCTCTGCAGCCAACCTGCAAGAAAGTACAACTTCTATATAGTGCCATTCAACTAACTGAGTAAACAATATATCATCAATAACCATCAGCAATGCTTCAGTCTATATCTGTCTATTTAAAGTGGTATACAGTGCCTTGCATAAGTATTCAGACCCTTTTGGACTTTTTGCACATTTTGCTATTACAAACTGGAATTGAAATCTGATTAACACAACATGTATCAGTACTTCGAAAGTGCAAAAGATCTTTTATTGTGAAACAAACCATCATGAGAACAAAAAAGTTGGATGCATAGGTATTCAATTTTTTTCCACTTCCAAATGATGGACTATTTTATGTTGATCTATTTCATAAAATTGCAATTAAATAAAACTACGACACAATGTAGAAAAGTCCAAGGGGGTGAATACTTATTCAAGGCCCTATATTACAATAAAAAGGTTACAGGTGCAGTACAGAGGCTACAGATTTTTCAGTGCTAAAATTAAAGTACCATATTCACTTATCTCAAGGTTTCTTTAGTTGTAAATTTTGCCATGTGAACAAATCCCTAAAGGGTTACTTCGGGGAACTAAACCCATAGCCCATCCTTTCCCTCTCACCAACCTATTTATTTTTCTAAATGTCATTCATTAGCTATATAGAGCATAATCTGATCCTGCTTGTCTTTGTGTAAACCACTCAGTGAGACCTAACCTCCACCCTCCTGTAAGACAAAAAAGTGATTTCTGGTTTCACAGGCACACCACCCATCCCCCTCCCTCTCCCTGTGTGCTCTCAGAGAAGCAAAGTGAAGATTCTGTCACAACTCAGCATATAACTCTGCTCTATGCCTGCTGTAGATCTAATCACTGACTGCTGCCATTCAGAGCATAGCATGATTTATTGCTGGGGAGAAAGATTGTTTGAAAGAAAAGACATGTAGCGTATGAGGCTGACTGTTTACAACAACACAGCATGCACACAGATAGTAAAGGCAATTGTCTGGCAGCCATTACACAGAGCCTCACTGACTTCTGGGATTTGTAGTCTGGGCTGCAAGCAAGGAAAAATAATATTAAGAAGACAACAGGGGTCACAAAACCTAGCCAAACCACATGGATAACTTCAGGGGACACAGAACAGGTATTGTGGTGGCTTTGAGGCAATTTTATTTTTATTAACTTCCCCGGAGCACCCCTTTAATGTGATTGTTTGTATTTAATGGGGAATTCGGTTAAATCATTGAATACATCAGAAGTGTGACAAGGTGTCTGGACCCTAGTACAAAATCTTTAAATGGCCCCCCATCTGCCATGTGCCATGAGCCTTCAGCCCCTTTAGGCTACAGGATCAGGTTCAACTGCTACCTCTGCACCTGATAGCCACCCCCTTGACATTGGTCTTCTTCTAGGAGGTCCCAGTATATCTTTTCTAAGTCTAGGCATTGGACTGTTTGGACTATCCCATGTGTTGAACAAAACTGAGTGGCTCAACCTTGTTGTTTACTGGTTCATAACTGACAGTGAGACAGGGAAGACAGCTGATAAGAATGCAATGCAGTCAGAAGGCAGGACAAGGTGTTGTGGAGTTCAGTCAATAGATATGGAAACTCACTTTGTTATTTTGGCCTCAACACATAAACAAGAGATAATTTTGGAATGCAGCTCGTATTTAAAGGGAAACACCACCCAAAGTAGAAGCTTCACTATCATATCCTTTGTAAAAAGTTGTCAATCTGATAAATATCCTAGTGACATCTTTATTGCGCTTTACACTTATAAAATAGTTATATATGGTTACATGTTGTTAGAAAAGTTTAAAAAAGACATATCAAGTTCCATCAAGTTCTACCAAAAGATTGAGAAGGTGGATGAATGGAAGTGGTATGGGTGGGTAGATTAAGGAGGAGGGTCTGTGGACCACCAGAGACTTTTATACTTCTATATATATGTATTAATGTTATGTTCTACAAATTAGTCTAAGCCTGTTTTGAAGTCCTCAACTGTTTTTGCTGTGACCAGTTCCTGAAGTAGGCTGTTCCACAGATTCACAGTCCTTACGGTAAAGAAGGCTTGTCGACCCTGAAGATGGAAAAAGGAGAAGATTTTCTTATGGGGGTGTTTTATCTGGAATATATTTTATAATTAGAACTATAATTATAGAAACAAACGAAAACAGCACTCCCTTCAATATGATTTAGCCCAATATAAGGTGAACGCAGAACCAGACCTGGCTCAGGGATCTATATATAAGCAGCAAGGTTAGATAAATCTGCAGCACACAAAAGTCTGTGAAGACGTGAAAATGTATTCCATCAAAACGTGAATGTCATACAGCAACATTTCAACCAGAACACCTGGTCTTTCTCAAGCTTCGTACAAATGGTGCATCTCACACTTTAAATAAAGATATCAATTCCATAGCTCATTAACAAATTAAGTGACAAAAATTGAAATATTCACCCACAAATACTTATTGAAAGCAGTGTATTTATACATTATCATATACATGTGCATCATTAGTGTATTAATACAGTGCACAAATTACGGCCATATTCGGCTTATACCCCAAATGCTCTAATAAGGTCCTGATTACAACACAGGACATCTGTGCCAGTGATTAAAAACAATTAAAAACAATCCATACAGTTATGGGAGTTATCACTCACCCGGACAGTAGCATGGAAGAAAACTGGCGTGGTTAAAAACTACAGCGCATGCGTGCCAGAAGTGCATCACGGGATCAAAGCGTCTATGTTGTCATAGGAATGCACTCCTCCCATACTGCGCACGCTATAGTGATAGATTGACATATTGCTGCACTGTCGCACAGATTATCAAGAGCCAGCAACTCCATATTGGATAAGGACTAGATAGCAATAAGCAGTGGCAAAATACCAATGTATGAAATAAGGAGTTAGGACATAGGTCAGATGAATACCATCGTATAGCGGTCCCTGCACATTACACAAACACCCCACCCCATTAGTATAAGACATTCGGTGTCCTTATGGATCCCGGAATCAGGCACAACAAATCCCAGGAGCACGGAACTCAAGGAATCCATCATTTTGGTGGCATCCACCCGAGACCCAGCTCACAAAACCACACCATCTGTACAGACCCTCACGGTCATGGAAAGGGGCACTTTGCATCACATATGGACCTATGACCTATGTCCAAAATCTCTAGGATGAACAGAGTATCCCTGATAACATCCAATCCCCGGCTTTTTAGGGGTTTGAGAACCACAGGGGGACGCTACAGGCGGGGCAGCAGGAAACACGGTAAAAAGTACAAAAAAAGCGGAGCCATAGGAACAACAGGACTCCACAGAACAAGGAACTACTGAAGAAGAAGTACAATTGTAAACTTTTCATCCAAAGAACTCTACAATGACGAAATGGAATTGTTGAATAAAGGACTGAGCTTTTTGTCCAAGTGTGTTCATGTCTCCTCCCCTAATGTCTTATAGGCATCCAACCAACCTGAAAGACAAGCTAGTAAAAGCGGACATCTCCTTGAAAAGTGGAGACCCTCAACGGTATCTCACAGTATCCAAGAAAGGTAGCTATCCATGCAGATTGTGCGAGATTGGACTGATGTGTAAAAGGAAGTGAATTTATACATCCATCCACAAATAAGAGTTATCCCATTGAACATTACCTGACATGCAACTCATCCTTTGTCATCTATGTGCTTTGGTGCCCACGTGGTCTACTCTATGTGGGAGAGACCATATGGGACCTAAAAACCAGGCTAAACCAGCACAGATATACCATTCGTAAAAAGAAAATGGACCTCCCGGTATCCAAACATTTCACAGAAATGGGACATAGTGAGAAGGAACTCAGGTTCATGGGGATTGACCACATCCCTTAGATGAAACAGGGTGGAGTTAGACAAGGTAGCCTTAAAAGATGCGAGTTAAAGTGGATTTTCAACTTGAATGCATTGAAACCTTCAGGTTTCAATGTAGAATTCAAGACCCCACATAGGGTAATAGGAAAGTGAATTCTATCTGGGACAGACAGAATTTGGTAGACAAACTGTCAGTATATTTGGTACAAATGTTGATTGGATTTACGAACATAGTTATTGTACAATAACTAATTTTTGTTTCTTTCTCTCTTTTTTTTACCTACAGTTACAAGATGGGAGACAAATTTCACTCACCAGGATGTTCATTTATTTGTGTTTAATGTTTTTGGAAAAAATATCCATTTTCCATATTATTTGCGTGCGGTAGGACAGGTGCATGGGAACCAATCCATTATTTACTTTAGGTCCACTCTATTTGATATTTTTCATCTATTTTACTTTATTTCTCAATTTTGTATTTTATTTATTTTTTATTTTATTATTTTTTTCATATATATTTTTTTTTCATTTTCTTTTTTTATTTATTTATTTTTATTATATATTTTTTTCATACTTTATTTCTATGAGATTTTGGACATAATTCATAGGTCCATATGTGATCCATGGTGAATATGCCCCTTTCCATGACCGTGAGGGTCTGTACAGATGGTCTGGTTTTGTGAGCTGGGTCTCGGGCGGATACCACCGAAATGACGGACTCCCCGAGTTCCGTACTCCTGGGATTCGGGAGCCGGACACTTCATTGTGCCGGTTTCCAGGATCCATAAGGACACCGAATGTCTTCTACTAATGGAGTGGTGTGTTTGTGTAATGTGCAGGGACCGCTATAGGATGGTATTCATCTGACCTATGTCCTATCTCAATATTGCATACATTGGTATGCTGCAACTACTTATTGCTATCTATCCCTTATCCAATATAGAGTTGGCTCCTGATAATCTGTGCGGCTGTGCAGCAATATGTCAATCTATCACTATAGCCGCTCCTATCACCAGTCTGACGCCACTCATGCATCTGACTAACCGTGACGCACTTCTGGTGCGCATACGCTTTAGTTTCCAAACGCGCTAGTTTTCTTCCACGCTAATGTCCGGGTGAGTGATAACTCCCATAACTGTATGGATTATTTTTAATTGTTTTTAATCACTGGCACAGATGTCCTGTGTTGTAATCAGGACCTAATTAGAGCATTTGGGGTATAAGCCGAATATGGTCGTAATTTTTTAACTGTATTAATACACTTATGTTGCTCATGTATATGATAATGTATAAATACACTGCTTTCAATAGGTATGTGTGTGAATATTGCTATTTTTTTCACTTAATTTGTTAATGAGATATGAAATTTATATCCTTATTTAAAGTGTGAGATGCACCATTTGTACTAAGCTTGAGAAAGACCAGGTGTTCTGGTTGAAACGTTGCTGTATGACATTCACGTTTTGATAAAAAATAAATTTTCACGTCTTCACGGACTTTTGTGTGCTGCGGATTTATCTAACCTAAGAACTATAGTTAGTTATCATCTGTATCATTATTTGATAACAGCTAATGATGAGCGAATTTTTTGAACAATTTGATTCGGCTCATTCGCCAAACATTAGAATCACTGCCACACAGCATCTTGATGTGGTAGCAGGGAGACCATATGGCATCACAATTGAAGATATTAAAGAGATATTTTAATGTAATTTTTATTTAATTGAATTTTAATTTATTTAAATTTTTTAAAATCCTTTTTTGAGAACCCATTTTGGTTAGCATCAAGCTGGCGGCTATATGGTAATATATGACGACTATGGGGTCTCAGTCTTGAAAAGATTACATAGATTTTTTTAAATTTAAATAGAAGATGTTGAATATAAGGAGATCACATGGAGGCACAATGACAGAGCCTGGTAATTGGAACGAGTAAACATTCAATCCTTTTTTGAGGACCCATTGGAAGGCAAGTCTGGTGGCAGCAGCTGCACTAATTCCAGCTCCAATAGTGTATAATTGCTGCAGTGTAAACTATGGAAAAGCTCCTAGTTGTATCTTAATATCGAGCTGGCGGTCCGCCGTGAGGCCAGCAACCGCCAATCCAGCCCCTGCCTCTCAGCACACCCCCATGCTCTGAGTGTCCACTTGAAAAGGGAGGGACTGCAGTACCAGCAACTTTGACAGGAGCATATTCAGCTTCTGTGCCGTCGGATAAGTGGGCGCATAAAGTTAGAAATGGTTGCAGTGAAAAAGCTCGTACTTGTATCTTAGAGGCGAGCTACCTCCTGTTCCAGCCCCTGCCTCTCTGCGCCCCTCCCCTTCGACTGTGAAAGTGTGAATGTTTCATTTGATCAGTTATGGTTCATTGTTATCGCTCCAACCTGTTTTATTGTATTCTTGTGGTAATTCCACAGGTAATATATGACGTAAGTATAAAGTCCAAAATAGCGAATTTTTGGTCACTTTTTATATCATGAAAAAATGAATAAAAAGTGATTTCAAAAGTCTGATCAATACATAAATGATATCACTAAAAACTACAGATCACGGCGCAAAAATTGAGCCCTCATACCACCCCATACGCAGAAAGATAAAAAAAAGTTATAGGGGTCAGAAGATGACAATTTTAAAAGTATACATTTTTCTGCATGTAGTTATGATTTTTTCCAGAAGTACGAGAAAATCAAACCTATATAAGTAGGGTATTATTTTAATTTTATGGAGCTACAGAATAAAGATAAGGTGTCAATTTTACCGAAACATGTACTGCGTAGAAATGGAAGCCCCCAAAAGTTACAAAATGGCTTTTTTTTTTTCAATTTTGTCGCACAATGATTTTTTTTTTTTGTTTCACCATAAATTTTTGGGTAAAATGACTGATGTCATTACAAAGTAGAATTGGTGGCACAAAAAATATGGATATAGATTTTTTTTGCTGCAAAATTGAAAGGGTTATGATTTTTAAAAGGTAAGGAGGAAAAAACGAAAGTGCAAAAACTGGAAAACCCTCCATCCCCAAGGGGTTAATGTCCCGGGTGCCCGAAGCATTTACTTTCAACTAATACTGTATGACCACAAAACCCAATATAACAAGAAGTCACATGGTGGCACAATGACAGAGCCTAGAGGTGGCAGCAGCCCGACGAGACCATAGGGCCTCAGATAGAAAAGATTAAAGATATTTTGTAAAATTTTAATTGAAGATTGAAAATAGATTAAAATGGTAAAAGTTTAATTTAAGGTGCCAACAGCATGTGGAGACCATATGGTGGTACAACGACACAGCCTGGAGGTGGCAACAGCATAAGGAGACCATAATGTGGCAGAATGACCCAGCCTGGAGGTGACAACAGCCCAACAAGACCATAGGGCCTCACAATTAAAAAGATTAAAGATACACTGCTCAAAAAAATAAAGGGAACACTAAGATAACACATCCTAGATCTGAATGAATGAACTAATCATGTGAAATGCTTTCGTCTTTACATAGTTGAATGTGCTGACAACAAAATCACACAAAAATTATCAATGGAAATCAAATTTATCAACCCATGAAGGTCTGGATATGGAGCCACACTCAAAATCAAAGTGGAAAACCACACTACAGGCTGATCCTTGATGTAATGTCCTTAAAACAAGTCAAAATTAGGCTCAGTAGTGTGTGTGGCCTCCACATGCCTGTATGACCTCCCTAAAATGTCTGGGCATGCTCCTGATGAGGTGGCAGATGGTCTCCTTAGGGATGTCCTCTCAGACCTGGACTAAAGCATCCGCCAACTCCTGGACAGTCTGTGGTGCAACGTGACGTTGGTGGATGGCGCGAGACATGATGTCCCAGATGTGCTCAATCGGATTCAGGTTTGGGGAACGGGCGGGCCAGTCCATAGTATCAATGCCTTCCTCTTGCAGTAACTGCTGACAAACTCCATCCACATGAGGTCTAGCATTGACTTGCATTAGGAGGAGCCCAGGGCCAACCGCACCAGAATATGGTCTCACAAGGGGTCTAAGGATCTCATCTCGGTACCTAATGGCAGTCTGGCTACCTCTGGCAAGCAAATGGAGGGCTGTGCAGCCCCCCAAAGAAATGCCACCCCACACCACTACTGACCCACCGCCAAACAGGTCATACTGGAGGAAGTTGCAGGCAGCAGACGTTCTCCACGGCGTCTCCAGACTCTGTCACATATGTCATATGTGTTCAGTGTGAACCTGTTTTCATCTGTGAAGAGCACAGGGCGCCAATGCTGCGAATTTGCCAATCTTGGTGTTCTCTGGCAAATGCCAAACGTCCTGCACGGTGTTGGGCTGTAAGCATAACCCCCACCTGTGGACGCCGGGCCCTCATACCACCCTCATGGAGTCTGTTTCTGACCATTTCAGTGGACACATGCACATTTGTTGCCTGCTGGAGGTCATTTTGCAGGGCTCTGGCAGTGCTCCTCCTGCTCCTCCTTGCACAACTTGCTGGGTTGTTGCCCTCATACGGCCTCCTCCATGTCTCCTGATGTACTGGCCTGTCTCCTGGTATCTCCTCCAAGCTCTGGACACTACGCTGACAGACACAGCAAACCTTCTTGCCACAGCTTGCATTGATGTGCCATCCTGGATGAGCTGCACTACCTGAGCCACTTGTGTGGGTTGTAGACTCCATCTCATGCTACCACTAGAGTGAAAGCACCACCAGTATTCAAAAGTGACCAAAACATCAGCCAGGAAGCCTGGGAACTGAGAAGTGGTCTGTGGTCACCACCTGTAGAACCACTGCTTTATTGGGAGTGTCTTGCTAATTGCCTATAATTTCCACCTGTTGTCTGTTCCATTTGCACAACAGCATGTGAAATTAATTTTCAATCAGTGTTGCTTCCTGAGTGGACAGTGTGATTTCACAGAAGTGTGATTAACTTGGAGTTACATTGTGTTCCCTTTATTTTTTTGAGCAGTGTATTTTGGAAAATTTTAATTGAAGATTTAAAATAGATTGCCAGCAGCATGAGGAGACCATAATGTGGCAGAATGACCCAGCCTGGAGGTGGCAACAGCCTGACGAGACCATAGGGCCTCACAATTGAAAAGATTAAAGATGTTTTGGAAAATTTTAATTGAAGATTTAAAATAGATTAAGATAAAGTTTAATTTAATGTGCCAGCAGCATGAGGAGACCACATCGCCACGGAGTGTCTGGGTTCTCTATCTCTTCTTTCTCATCACCCTGTAGCTCCACAGCCCGCTCCTGCTCCTCCTCTCTTGTCAGGTAACTATATAAACCACCCATTTCGCAAAACCTTGCCTGCGCTCCACTGTCCCCCTTCCCCTCTTCCTTGAGTTCAGCCCCCACAGGGCTCATGTGGCCTCGAGATGTAGGCGCCACGTCTCCAGTGCCCTGACCAGCCATCGTTTCCAACACATGTTGTAGGATGCTGCCACTGGTTGACATTGAAGTTACGCAGGGTGATGGCTTTTCTCTGTTTGTACAGTCGGTCCAACATATGGAGGGTGGAATTCCAACGTGTGGAAACACACAAATCAGACTATGTTGGGGGATGCCGTTCTGACGCTGCAGCTCAAGGAAGGTGTGCTTTGCAGTGTACGAGTGGCTGAAGTGTATGCAAAGTTTCCTTCCCATAGTTAGGATGTCTTGCAGATGGGGGGGAACACTTCAGGAATCGCTTGACAACCAGATTGAACACGTGTGCCATGCAGGGCACATGGCTCAGGCTTCCTTGATGCAGCGCAGACAAGATGTTCTTCCCATAGTTCCTATTTCCAGTTTTCGTGGAGTAAGCCATGATTCCATTTCTTGATGAATGACTTTTAGCAGTTCCTCCCCTGTGTGACTCCGTTCGCCAAAGCCAACCATGTGAAGAACAGGTGAAGAAGAACACATGGTAGACTGGAGGGGCACTGAGACTTGTCTGTGCAGTGGAGGCTGAGGACACGGTAGAGGATGAGGAGGCCTGGTCGCACACTGTCGCAGGACCAATGGCCTGAGAGTGTGGAGGCAAAAGCAGCATGACATGTCCAAGTTGCTGTTGTGGCTGTGCAGGAACCACATTCACCCAGTAAAGGACATGTATTGTCCCTGACTGTAGTTACAGCTCCACACGTCGGCGCTGCCATGCACTTTGGTAGAGTGGGATGGTGGGTGTAAATACCAGTACCCGGTGACGAAGGTGGGTGAAAGAAGGAGAACTTGGCATCAGATGTGAGGCATCAGGCGGGTGGCAGGATCAGAATAGTAGTTAGTTAGGTTAGGTTCAGGTAGGCAGAAGACAACGGTCTTTTTTGGCAAAGTGTTGGTGTGCACAAGTAAGTATTGAGGATATGTATTAGCTAAGTCTTAACTTTTCTCAGGATAAAATATATGGACCCAAATTTTTTTTGAAATCTAACAAAAGGAAAGATGTGCAAAAAACACCATGCACCACATACACCACCAAATATTGATGCAATGCAAAGACCTCTAAAAGGTGGAAGGGAACAACGTATGGTCCAATGTAATAGGTGGGGGTAAAAACTTCCCCTGTAAAGCCCTATTCACGCTATATTAATTTCCTTCTTGGCAAGTGTTACTCTCCCTAAAAAGGGCAGCCCCACACAGGAACCTCTCCATATTTCCAACTAAAAACCCTGGGAAATGGCAGTGTTTTTAGGTGGAAATAGGGAGAGGTTCCTGTGTGGGGCTGCCCTTTTTTGGGTGAGTAACACTTGCCAAAAAGGGAATTAATAGTGCGCGATTAGGGTCTTTACAGGGGAAGTTTTTACCCCCACCTGTTACAATGGACCATACGTTGTTCCCTTCCACATTTTAGAGTTCTTTGTATCGTATCAATACTTGGCAACATGGTGGCAACATCAGCACGAGGAGACCATATGGCAGCACAATGAGAGAGCCTGGAGCTGGCAGCATCAGCATGAGGAGACCATATGGTGACACATTGACAGGGCCTGGAGGTGGCAACATCAGCATGAGGAGACCATATGGCAGCACAATGACAGAACCTAGAGGTAGCAGCAGCAGGAGGGCCATGCCAACTGAGGGTTGAGTCTGAGGAACCCACCGACTGTTGACTGGGGGTGTCGGATGTCACTTGGGATGAAGTAGATAACCGAGTGAACCAATCAATCATGGCTGCTGGGATGCTGGTCGAGACACAACTGCTGGCTGACACCTCTCGCTGTGACTCCTGCTACCACACGCCCCTACTCTCCTGCGACCTCTGCCTGTGCCTGATGCCCCTGCCACTCCTCTGTGCATGTCCTGGCACTTCTCTGCCTGACATACTTATACACCAGCTGAGTGCATATATGTTACACTTATGAGGGCAATGCGCTCCACTACGCTTAAAACTGTATTAGACTGCAGAAACAAGTGTGTAGCTTTGTCTGGCCTTTCACAGTAACTAGGCCCAAATTAGTTTTTCAGGAAAATAAAACGTTCACCATGTAGGTGTACCTACAGTTTACATTTATGAGAGCTGGACAATACGCTCCGCTTAAAACTGGATAAGGCTACAGAAACAAGGGTGTAGCTTTGGCAGGCCTTTCACAATACTAGGCCAAAATTAGTTTTTCAGGAAAAATAAAAACCTACACCACGTAGGTGCACCTACAGTTTACACTTATGAGAGGAGGACTATGCGGTCCACTACAAACTGTATAAGGCTACAGAAACAAGGGTGTAGCTTTGGCTGGCCTTTCAGAGTAACTAGGCCAAAATTAGTTTTTAAGGAAAAAAAAAATGTACACCACGTAGGTGTACCTACATTTTACACTTATGATAGCTGGACAATACGCTCCGATTAAAACTGTATAAGGAGTAAGGATTCCTCCTTGGGGATTAGCTCTGGGATCGTCCTGGACACTGCCACGGGACACGTTTCCACTCAAGACAACGGTTATTCATGCAAGCCTGGCACCTTGCCAGCTTTATTTAGACAGGTTGCAGGGGGAAAACAAACATAACACAGGAACAAAATAAAATCCCAGACCGTCTGGTCACTGACTACACATATCAGCATGCCCTGACTACTAGCTGGTGAGCTACCCTCAGCCAGTTAAACATAAGACTCCTGCAACCTTCTACTCACAGTTCACACCACTTCTTAGACCACTCACAACTTCAGCTGTGTGCTTCCTCAACAGGGTCCGAGTGTCTCCCCCCTACAGCGATGTGCTGTTTCCCAGGGAGAGCCCCAACTATTCTGTTTCTTTTCCTTTTAAACACACTTTCCCTTCCTGATACCTCATTAATCAGGCCACAGGTGGAGCATTTTCTAGAGTTAGCAAGGGAAATACACCCTTTCCTTGCCACACTGCCACAAAGGCAAGGGTGTAACTTTGGCTGGCCTTTCACAGTAACTAGGCTCAAATTAGTTTTTCAGGAAAAAAAAAATCATACACCACCTATGTACACACAGGTTAGACTTATGAGAGGACAATAAGCTCCACTACACAGCCTTTATAAGGCACTGTAATCAGGTGACTATGGATTTTCCTGCTCACCCTAACTGGCCCCTGTCAGCTTTACAGTTGTTGTACGACCAACGGCAGCAGTACAGAATCGCTGTGTAGTAAAGCCCAGTACAGTACTATTAGGCGCTAAAAGCAGGTGACAATGGCTTTTACTGCTCTGTCTGACTGGCTTCTTTAAGCTTTAGAGTTGCTGTGCACCTCACTGTAGCAGTGGAGTCGCTGTGTATACTTTCTCTCTCTCTGTCAGTGCTTTTATGCAGTGATTTCTGTTTGTGGTAAATCGCTACCATAAAGCTGTTTTTCTGTGCAACGCTCTATCTCTCCCTGCAATTAAACGCTCTCTCTGAAATAAAACGCTGAAGTGACTGGCTGCAAGGTGGCTGCAGATTATATAGGGCTGTGACATCACAGGGGTGGCTGGCTGCTGATAGGCTGAATGCTGCATGTGTTTCAGGGTCATCCCGCCTACCCACCTTGCCGCCTTCCTAGAGTTCCTTGCCCCATGTTCTCACATGTGGATCCGCCATTTTAGATGCCCAGGAGGCTGGACCGCACTAAATGGAGTTTAATGAAGTGATTCGTGCGATCAAATTGCGACAATATTCTGATTCATTGCGAAGTGAATTCTTCCTGAAGTTCATAATGAATTCGTATTCGTCAGATTTGATTTGCTCATCCCTAATAACAGCTGCTCTTGGTCTGTTTACTGTAGTCTAGCCTTCATGCCAGGAAAATTTACCTTTTTAAATGGGCACTCTGATGTTGGGGAAAAAATGCAGCAGAAACTTATAGCATTGCTTTTTCTTGTTACTCAGCAATTCAATTCCCAGAATGCATTGTTTTCTTTCAGCTCTTCATCACAATCCTGGTCGACCACGTTTTTGCCTGCGGTCGGGAAACCGCATACGGCCGAAAAAGCAGCCGAGGCTGCGGTTCACTCCGGTCGGCTCATAGACATACATTAAATACGGTTCCCCTATACGGCTGAGTGCGGGCGCCGCGATTAAGCCCCGCCCACCCCTCCTCCCAGCCGTATACGGGAACCGTAGTTCAAATCGTAGTGTGAACCCAGCCTAACACAGCTTTCTTAATGGGAAAAAGTCAACAACTTTCCACACATTCATTTAAAACAGTAACTTTGCAAACCCTGTGCCAAAGTGACTGTTTTAACTGAAATCTGCACACTGACTCTTAACACCTTAAAGGGGTACTCCGGTGGAAAATATTCTTTTTTTTACTTCTATTAAAAAATCTTAATCCTTCCACTACCAGGATATACATTAAATACGGTTCCCCTATATGGCTGAGTGCGGGCGCCGCGATTAAGCCCCGCCCACCCCTCCTCCCAGCCGTATACAGGAACCGTAGTTCAAATCGTAGTGTGAACCCAGCCTAACACAGCTTTCTTAATGGGAAAAAGTCAACAACTTTCCACACATTCATTTAAAACAGTAACTTTGCAAACCCTGTGCCAAAGTGACTGTTTTAACTGAAATCTGCACACTGACTCTTAACACCTTAAAGGGGTACTCCAGTGGAAAATATTTTTTTTTTGACTTCTATTAAAAAATCTTAATCCTTCCACTACCAGTATACTACAGAGGAAGTTCAGTTGTTCTTTTCTGTCTGACAGAAAAGAACAACAGTGCTCTCTGCTGACACCTCTGTCCATGTGAGAAACTGTCGAGAGCAGGATAGGTTTGCTATGGGGATTTGCTCCTACTCTGGACAGTTTCTGACATGGACAGAGGTGTCAGCAGAGAGCACTGTGCTCAGACAGAAAAGAACAACTCAATTTCCTCTGGAGCATACAGCAGCTGATAAATCCTGGAGGGATTAAGATTTTTTAATAGAAGTAATTTGCAAATCTGTTTAAAGTGTATCTGTCGTCAAGAAAAACGTGGTCTGTGGTGGGCGGAGCCGGCCGAGGCCAGATGCGGATGGGATGCAAAGAGAGAAGCCGGGAAGTCCTCCCCTAGTCAGCACGAGGCACGCGAGCGGACAGAGTGTCAGCAGTAGGGATGGAGTGGATGCCGGTAGCAGTAGCCAGCACGGTGAGAGAGCGCTGATGCTCCAGTGGTGAGGAGAAGGGGCCCACTGCATGAACTGTGACCGGACTAGAAATACTTAAAGAGCTGTGCTGTGGTAAGACACAGCGTCATTAATGGATTTTAAGAATGAGAAAGGGAACAAGGCTGGACATTGTGACATTTGCTGCCATGCTAGGGAATAGCCTGGGAACTACCTGTCTAACCTGGGGCAGAACCTGAAGGGATTTTGAAAGTCTGTGACACAGTATGTAAGTAAAAAATGCAAAGCTGACTAATGCCGAGTTGTTATGAAAAACAGGTACTTATGAAAAACAGTTTTTGTGTACCATTGCAGTATTGGGGCCGCAAGGATCCTAAAGGAGGCTTGGATCTGCAAAGTGGAGTGAGAGGGAAGGAAAATAAAGTAAGGCAGACCTCTGTTAGTGGCCGAAATATAGACTCTAATAATGCACAGAGTGTGAATACGATCTCACACTAAAAATGTGTATATTATTTCAGGGGGACTCGGCAAGAAAAGGGATCCATCTGTGTTATAAAAGATAATGCCTGATAAGCCAAAACAATTGACAAGTCACATTAAGATGGATACACCAAGTCACATTAAGATGGATAAGATGGAAATCACCAAGGGATACCATCAAAACTAGAACTAATAAACAAACCCTGGTTGATAATGTGGAAAACTCTAGTGAATCCAGATATTCAGTTTTTTCAATTGAGGGGGCCATAGAGAAGGGAGAGAGAGGAGAAGATAATACGCATTTATTGGACTTCATCTTTATGGCTGTGCAAAGAAGTAATAAGGCCCTAGAGCAGTGGTCTTCAACCTGCGGACCTCCAGATGTTGCAAAACTACAACTCCCAGCATGCCCGGACAGCCAATGGCTGTCTGGGCATGCTGGGAGTTGTAGTTTTGCAACATCTGGAGGTCCGCAGGTTGAAGACCACTGCCCTAGAGGATCTGACAACCCAAATGGGGACTGTGACGGGGGATCAGCCTGGCATTAAAGGAGTGTGAGGGAGAGGGAGCAATCAGTGTCAAGGTAGAAAGTGGCCTATAGACAGGGTTTTATGGACAAGGAAGATAAGATTTTTTTTTTTTTTTTTTTGAATGTTAGAGGAATAAAGAAGATTAAAAGAATTGCAATTTTTTATGGGATTAATAACTATCTACCTGCCATTATTTGTTTGGTAGAAACGTACCTTACAAGCGATACTTTGAACCTAGTGAGGTAAAGATGGGCGAAATGGGAATTTCACTCCACCTTCTCTGCTTATTCAGCAGGTGTTTCAGCCCAGATACATGGTAGGGTTAATATTGACATTCACTGTTCAGAATGTGACAATAGGAGCAGATATGTTTTTTTTTTTTTGTTTGCAAAGTGGGAAGAAATAGAAGTGGTGTTAGCCTTTATTTATATCCCTCTACCATTCAAGTTAGAAGTTCTTCAAAAGTTTGGCAATATTTATTAAAGGGGTACTCCGGTGAAAACCTTTTTTCTTTTAAATCAACTGGTGGCAGAAAGTTAAACGTATTTGTATATTACTTCTATTAAAAAATCTTAATCCTTCCAGTACTTATTAGCTGCTGAATGCTACAGAGGAAATTCCTTTCTTTTTTGAACACTGATGACATCCACGAGCACAGTGCTCTCTGCTAACATCTCTGTCCATTTTAGCAACCATGCATGGTGGCTCAGTGGTTAGCACTGCTGCCTTGCAGTGCTGGGGACTTGGGTTCAAATCCCACTTAGGTCAACAATAAATAAAGCATTATTATTTTTATTATAATAATGTCAGCAGAGAGAACTGTGGTTGTGATGTCATCAGAGAGCATTCCAAAAGAAAAGGATTTCCTCTGTAGTATTCAGCAGCTAATAAGTACAGGAAGGATTGAGATTTTTTTAATAGAAGTAATTTAGAAATATGTTTAACTTTCTGCCACCAGTTGATTTAAAAGAAAAAAGGTTTTCACCGGAGTACCCCTTTAAGGATAAGACATTTCAGGACCTGTATATTACAGGCGATTTTAACTGTGTAATGGATAATGTAAGAGTTAGAAGAGTTAGAAGGGACTAAAAGTACCACTATTAAATATACTAGGTTTATATACAAAATACATCCGTACAGCATACCGAAAGATGCTCCAGGTGTATTTTGTATATAAACCTAGTATATTTAATAGTGGTACTTTTAGTCACTATACCCCCGTATTAAAAAAAATGTTAGCAAAATAAATACATCCCGGCAGAACTGTACAACAGGCTGATTCAATCTTCTGCACACGGCAGTGTAAACTATTTCTGCAGAACATTGCAGCTAGAAATATTGAATGCTATATATATATATATATATATATATATATATATATATATATATATATATATAAAGCACCAGTCTAAGAATATTATTTGTCTATTCTAACTTTTACTGTAATACTATATTACACTATTCTATTCATTATCACAGGCTGCTTTGCATGTTAATATCAGCTGGCTGGGGCTCTCAGTTCCCTGCCCCGCTCACAAAAATAGTTCCCTGCTTTTTAATAAAAAAATGATTTAGTTTCAAAACATTTAAATTTTGTTGCCTACAAATTCAGGCATGGCCACAGTATCAGTTTTACATCTTTTATTTCTTTATTTTTGTGATACATAAGGAAATTATTGAAATCCACATAGCAGACTTTTTTTCTTTTCATCGCAGAGCTGAAATAATCATTATCAATAAACAGTAGCTACAAAGGTCACAGGTTAAATATGTGGTAAACCACAAGAGCACAGTCAATTGACCTACTTCATATTTAACCTGTGACCTTTGCAGCTACTGTGGTCTAGTTAATGATTTTCTCTGCTCTGGCAGAATAGAATAAAATGTAGACTCCATTCTTGGGTGTTTAAAAAATTATAAAGCCACCAAAAGAAAAAATGTTAATGTTAATTTTTAAACAGGGATCAATTTATGTGGGCGAGCAGGGACCTAAAAATGTCACCGACAATAATAAAAATGTAGAAAAGAAATCTAAAAATAAAATATTTTTTATAATTAATAAAAAAATTATTTTATTAGTAATGTATTTTAATATTGTGTTTAATAAAGTGTGTGTATTTGTGTTTCAATTTTTTCCCTCTATTTTTTTTATTTTTTAGGTAGTACTACTACTCCCAGCATGGAACAGACTGTTCCATGATGGGAGCTATAGTACCTGTACTAATAGACAGATCACAGCAGATGTTACTCCTGACACCCGATGCGATTGTCCTTTCTATTGCAGAGATAAAGCGGCTTTCTCCTGTGCTCGCATCTCTGCACTATACTCCGGCCGGCCAGTGATGTGAATAGATTTCACATCACTTATTCATATTTCCCGCAGCTGGCCAGAGCTGTGATTGGCCAGATGGTTCCAGCTAATCACAGCTCTGTGCGGGAAATATGAATAACAGGTATATATACGGCATATACTCGTACTACAGTGATACCAGAGAAGAGCAGCCAGCCACCCGCATCTATTCATTATACAGGACGATCGCATCGAGTGTCAGAAGTGACACTCGCTGCGATCTGTCTATTAATGCAAGTACTACAACTCCCAACATGGAGCAGAGTGTACTCCATGTTGGGAGAAGAAGTACCTCCAGTTCAGAACAGATCACAGCAGGTGTCACTTCTACACCCGATGCGATCATCCTATCTATTGCAGAGATGTGAGCGCAGGAGAAAGTCGATCGCATCTATACATTATACAGGACAATCGCAGCGGGTGTCCCTAATGAAGAAATTTGTTATTTCGAATCAAGTCAAAGTTTGGATTCGGTCCGAATCGAATTTTTGCTGAAATTTGGATCGAATTCGACTTCGTCCGATTTGATTTACTCATCTCTAATTATGGCCAAGTGAGGTGAAAAAAGGCAACCTAATATGGCTGCAGGAGGTCTTCATAATGCAATTTAATATCACTAGCTTGCAAATATTATGGAGAAATTAATATATATTTTTTTTTAGTTCTATGAATAGATTCTCCAATATGGTATTACATAAATCTTAAGAAAAAAAATATAAAGTATCAAACATTCTTGCACTGCCGCCGCTGAGTCTTTATTTAGAAGGCCTTATATAACACATACCCTGTAGATTGTATACAGAAAGTGCTCACTCTTCGCCCATACTTCTTTCTTTTTTATGAATAGAAAAAGGAACAAAACATTTTTTCTTGAAGATTTGGGGAAGAAAGTGGCACTTTAGAGCTACATGCAGCAAGAATTAAACCCACACCCATGTAGATCTTTTTAACTGTGGATTTAAAAGTGCAAAATGTAAGTGTAGAATAAATGAGCTTGGTGTTTTGCACAGTATGGCACTAGGATGGTTACGCTACAAAAGCTGCAGTTAGCAAGTTGACATGGTTGAAAGTTTCACTTTCTGCACAATACTACCATCTACCTGTAGTACAGTGAATTACATCTATAGCAGCCAAGCTCTAGTTTATACTAGGGCAGGGGGTCACTAATACACCCAAGCCATGGTGCCTAATGGGACCAGAAGGCCCCTTTGCAACACAGGAATACACCATTATTATAAATTGGTAGGCAAGGAGCTGTTACAGATTTTTTATTAGGGCCTATTAGCTTTCCGTTATGGATCCAACTTTAATCATGGTATGTACCTACAAACCTTTGGGGCATCATTACATTTTTTTTCTAATCATAACAAAAATCATAATGATGATAGAGTGGTACTCAAGGGTATGATAGGTAAGGTAGTGTAGGCTAGCTGGGAGTAGTAGTCCCTTAAGGATGTAGATGGTACTGTCACGTGGCAGGGTGGTATGTCTAACCTAATGGCCCACTGTAAGCCTAACAATGATTTTGGGTTGTTCCCTGTAGTGTAGGAATGAGAACTCTGGATACTTGGATAATGAAGAAAAAACTAGGAACCCTACTAAACATTTTGTGCAAATACAACGGAAGTAGTATGTTACACATTTTGAGCAGATGCGTGAAGAGTTGGTCACTGTCCCTTTAATAAACACCGTACAGCACTAACTCATAAATCACTGAGGAGATTATTGTATGTAGAGGTGTCCTTGTTTAGTGTTCTCTTCCTCTGGCTAGTAGATACTTTTTCTAGGAGCTGGAACTTGAAGCATGGTGTCCTCACAGGGTGGACTGAAGATGACCTTCTTGGCGAAAACCTCCAAACTCTGTACAGTGCCTTGATCAATGCACATGCTGCCCAGGTCTGTTTCAGGAGTGATGTTGCTTTAGCAAAAGCTGACTGGTTTGGATCTAGCCCTCTAGGGAGAGGGGGGTGGGCTAAGGACTCTTCCCACAGCTTTTCTGTAAGTTTCTGCATAGAAACTAGCTAGAGAACAGGTGACCAATGAATCACTAATCTGGTATGATATGCAGTTGTACAACAGTTGTGAGACCCTAGTGTATGCTAATGCAATGAAGCAATTTTGCAGGTCATCTCATAGTACCCAATACATATATATATATATATATATATATATATGTATATACATATATACAGCTTGCAAAGGGTTTTTGCTACATGACAACTTCTGATATACTATAGCTGGGACATGGGTACCAGAACGCTGCAATGGTGTTTAAAATAAATAGAAAAATATATTTTGCGGTGGTAATAAAGGATTCTGTCAAAGGATGTCAATTTAGTGAGCCCAAAGGAGATGAGAAAGGGTTATGCTGGGTGTTGTAGTACTTTAGTTGACATGTTGCGTGGCAGGGTAGTGTAGCTAACAATGTAGCTATGCTGTTCCCATATGCAAAGTGCAGGAATGAGACCTCTGGACACAAGGATTCTTTGGCATAACCTTGAAAACCTTACTTAACCCCTTAAGGACTCAGGGTTTTTCCGTTTTTGCACTTTCGTTTTTTCCTCCTTACCTTTTAAAAATCATAACCCTTTCAATTTTCCACCTAAAAATCCATATTATGGCTTATTTTTTGCGTCGCCAATTCTACTTTGCAGTGACATTAGTCATTTTACCCAAAAATGCACGGCGAAACGGAAAAAAAAATCATTGTGCGACAAAATCGAAAAAAAAACGCCATTTTGTAACTTTTGGGGGCTTTCGTTTCTACGCAGTGCATATTTCGGTAAAAATTACACCTTATCATTATTCTGTAGGTCCATACGGTTAAAATAATACCCTACTTATATAGGTTTGATTTTGTCGCACTTCTGGAAAAAATCATAACTACATGCAGGAAAATTTATACGTTTAAAAATGTCATCTTCTGACCCCTATAACTTTTTTATTTTTCCACGTATGGGGTGGTATGAGGACTCATTTTTTGCGCCGTGATCTGAAGTTTTTATCGGTATGATTTTTGTTTTGATCGGACTTTTTGATCACTTTTTATTCATTTTTTAATGATATAAAAAGTGAC
Source organism: Hyla sarda (assembly GCF_029499605.1). NCBI lineage: Eukaryota > Metazoa > Chordata > Amphibia > Anura > Hylidae > Hyla > Hyla sarda. The sequence goes on along the minus strand of NC_079194.1, from coordinate 117,059,778 downwards.
CAAAATACGCTTTTTTGGACTTTGGAATTTTTTTGCGCGTACGCCATTGACCGTACGGCTTAATTAATGATATATTTTTATAGTTCGGACATTTACGCACGCGGCGATACCACATATGTTTATTTTTTATTTTTTTTACACTGTTTTATTTTTTTTATGGGAAAAGGGGGGTGATTCAAACTTTTATTAGGGAAGGGGTTAAATGACCTTTATTAACACTTTTTTTTTACATTTTTTTTGCAGTGTTATAGGTCCCATAGGGACCTATAACACTGCACACACTGATCTCTAATGCTGATCACTGGCGTGCATTAACACGCCTGTGATCAGCATTATCGGCGCTTGACTGCTCCTGCCTGGATCTCAGGCACGGAGCAGTCATTCGTCGATCGGACACCGGGGAGGCAGGTAAGAGCCCTCCCGGTGTCCGATCAGCTGTTCGGGACGCCGCGATTTCACCGCGGCGGTCCCGAACAGCCCGACTGAGCAGCCGGGTCACTTTCACTTTCACTTTAGAAGCGGCGGTCAGCTTTGACCGCCGCTTCTAAAGGGTTAATACCGCACATCGCCGCGATCGGCGATGTGTGGTATTAGCCGCGGGTCCCGGCCGTTGATTACCGCCGGGACCGACGCGATATGATGCGGGATCGCGGCGCGATCCCGCTTCATATCGCGGGAGCCGGCGCAGGACGTAAATATACGTCCTGCGTCGTTAAGGGGTTAAAGGGGTACTCCACCCCTAGACATCTTATCCCCTATCCAAAGGATTGGGAATGAGATGTCAGATCGCCGGGGTCCCGCTGCTGGGGACCCCCTGGATCTACCATGCAGCACCCACCTGTAGTGGCTTCCGGAACAGCTGTCACGCCCCCTCCCATAGACTTGCATTGAGGGGCGGGGTGTGACATCACACGGGGGCGGGGTCGTGACGTCACGATCTTCCGTCCCGGTGGTCGAGATGGACTCAGCCTGAGGACCTCCAGCGGTTCCGGAAGCCACTACAGGTGGGTGCTGCATGGTAGATCCAGGGGTCCCCAGCAGCGGGACCCCATCGCACTGACATCTTATCCCCTATCCTTTGGATAGGGGATAAGATGTCTAGGGGCAGAGTACCCCTTCAAACCATTTGGTCAATACTAATAAAATTCAGTTGCTTTGGTACAGCTTGGAATGTTAAAGCTTTTTAGCCAGAAGAATAGATATTTAGCTGTCCCTTTAGTTAGTACTTTTATAGCAGCTTGACTGCAGATGTGAGTTCTCTAGTCCTCAGTTTAAGATTACTAAAACTACTGATGGGGATCTTTATAGGTTGGCTTACTTCTGTGCAATATGTAGACTTTTTAAATCACACTGTGGTCCTGTGACACGATGCCTGGAAGGAAGTATCCAGGAAAGTGTTCCTGACGTGGCATTCAAGCAGCACTAACTATGACCGTAGGCTGGCGAAGAGGTTAGTGTCATTCAGAGGGGCCCTTGTCCAGCGTTCTCCTGTCTATGGGAGATGAAATTCATAGAGCAGATAGATAAACTGTACAACCTCCCCGAGGGCATACAGCAGCTGATAAGTACTGGGCAGCTTGATATTTTTAAATAGAAGTAGTTCACTAATGTAAAAAATGAAAAAACTGTGAGTGCAGCTCACAACCGGATATTCGAGGTTAATGTGGATAAAAAATCTGTCCCCACCGATCAAATAATGAAGAATCAAGCTGGAATTGAAGTGATGCTAGTGTTGAGGTAGTGCTTGAATAGCGCTCTATTCAGACAAAACAGCCTAGATGCGTTTCAGGGTGCTGAAATTGAGCCCTTCTTCAGTAGGCAAACGCTATTCAAGCACTACCTCAACACTAGCATCACTTCAATTCCAGCTAGCACGGAAGTCCGCACTCCCAATCACCTGCTGCACCAAATCACTGTCCTTGTACATCCAGTCTACTACAAGTCTGCTGCTTCAAGTCTGCCGCTTCCAGCACAAGTCCGGCATACACATCGGTGTGCGCTGACACCACGGACCGCTGACGAAGGAGCTCCTTGCCGGAACCCTCCACCTGCCAAGGCATCTACGCTGAGACCACCGCAGAGACCACAGCACTTGCTTTCACCGGCCCGTCGCAGTACGGGACCAGCAGCCAGGGTGAGACCGATCCATCTATTACTACAAAGACTGTGCACAATCTATTCTATGCCACTTTAAGTAACCATGCTATCCATCATTGGAACTTCTATTGCCGGACTAACGGTCCATTCCGGACCATTGTTACTGACAGTTTATAGACCAATGTAGGTTCTATTAGGTAGTTGCCTTTTTATGCATTTTGTCATTAGGGCCCAATGACAGTTTACTTTAATTACTAATGCTCTGATCTTTTTAATAACTAGTTTTATATCATTACTGTTTTTTATTAAAAATCTGCATTTTTTGTAAAACCATCTGTCTCATCATCTATTCATTGTGTACCCAGTAGGGTGATATTCTTGAGGTGTGGTTAAATCTGTGTATTTTGATAGTTCACAAATGTGTAGAACTTTCTAGCACTAGTTGATTTGAAAACTATTTTCTCCAGAGTATTCCTTGATAATGTTATCAAAAAGTGCTCAAATAACACTCAATTTACAGTACTGCCATGTTGCACCGCAAAATCGTGGCTTCAGGAATGCTGCTTGCTGCCAGTAGATTGAAAAGGGTCTGGCCTGTTTTTGGCTGTTGGGCCACAAGGTTGTTATAGGTTTGGGGTAACGGGGCTTGCTGGTGATGGTACACACCTAAATATCCCCTTCCAATGTGCTAGCCATAGAACGGTCCTCAAAGTTCTGCCTAGAGACCTGTATTAGTCATTTGTTAAATAAAACGTGCTGTTGCTAACCATTGCATATGGTGTGGTGTTTAATTTCATATCTTTCAGACTTTCTGTGATACTAACGCCCTCCGATTAGTTCACCAAAGAACGGTGACTGGTACAATATAGATATAAGCTGGAAACAATAGAGTCTTCTGCGTCAGAAAGGGCACAGTAGAGCATGAGTTTGATAAGTGAGTTTCCTATCTAAGATTCTGGGCCGAGCACCTGCAAACCTCCAATGCAAATATTTTGCAAGAGCCTGGAGTAGGTACTGTATTTGGTTTCAGCATTACCAAGCATATATTGTTGCTTGATAATAAGGATGGAAAGCTATTTGTTGTATGACATAGCAACACAACACTGCATTGGCCAAGGACGCATGAAACCTAGCTGGCATAAACCGGGCATCTTTTAGGACAAATAATGGCAAAACAGCAGTCACAGAGAGGGACACAAAAGTATAATTCAAAAATGGCTTTCATGTCTTAATTTTTCCAGCACACAATAAAGCCTTTACCTTCAGGCATAAATAAATAGTAAGTAAATCCTGCTGGCCCAGCACTAAGTAGACAAAAATCTTCCCTAGCTATATAGGTGGCTTACTACTAGCCACCAACAAAACAGTCATCAACAATGGGTTAATCAAGGCAAATGTCCTCTACAAGACTGTACACCTCAGGACTTCAACGCTCATCAGAGGTTCCTCACAGCCTCATTTGCATACTGACTCTCACCTAGTTTAAAGGGGTACTCCGGTGGATTATTATTATTTTTTTTAATAAACTGGTGCCAGGAAGTTAAACAGATTTGTAAATTACTTCTATTAAACAATCTTTACCCTTCCAGTACTTTTAAGCAGCTGTATGCTACAGAGAAAATAATTTTCTTTTTGAATTTCTTTTTTGTGTTGTCCACAGTGCTCTCTGCTGACACCTGATGCCCATATCAGGAACTATCCAGAGCAGCATAGATTGGATATGGGGATTTTCTCCTGCTCTGGACAGTTCCTGATACGGGCATCAGATGTCAGCAGAGAGCACTGTGGACAAGACAAAAAATTCAAAAAGAAAATAATTTCCTCTGTAGCATACAGCTGCTTAAAAGTACTGGAAGGGTAAAGATTTTTTAATAGAAGAAATTTACAAACCTGTTTAACTTTCTGGCACCAGTTGAGTTTAAAAAAAAGTGAGAAAGCCTAAACCCAGAGTTGGCCAGGAAGGGGATGGAAGACCCCTCTTTCAAACCTGCCTTTCATCCCATAAAAATCCAAGACAGACAAGTTAAAGCGCAACTGTCATGATCTCTGGGCGCTATAACCTACACACAGCCTTTGTACTGTGTGCAGATGGTGTGTACAGCAATGTTTTTACCTTATTTTTGCAGGCTTTCATCACCCCCAAAAAATGCTTTTGATCACAGCCACACACAGTCAGATAGGCGTGGTGCGAGGTACTCTATGCCCGCTGCCGCCCAGCGCATGCGCCCCTCAGCTCATCTAACGTGCCTGTCTGTCTCCTCAGGGCGCCTGCGCAGTGCTAGAGGCAGAGCGGTTCCAGCGCTAACACAGGGGGTGGGCATGGCAGCAGCGGGCATAGCGTACCTCGCACCACGCCTATCTGACTGTGTGTGGCTGTGATCAAAAGCATTTTTTGGGGTGAGGAAAGCCTGCAAAAATAAGGTAAAAACATTGCTGTACACACCATCTGCACACAGTACAAAGGCTGTGTGTAGGTTATAGCGCCCAGAGTTCATGACAGTTGCACTTTAAGTCTCGCCAGAAATTTTAACTCTTCCTGGATTTCCATGGATGAGATATGCGCTTCCTGCAACCTGGTATCCACATACGACAGGTATCCTGAGGAAACATAGAGGGAGATTTAGGAAAACCTGTCCAAAGGAAAACTTGCTGAGATGCCCATAGCAACCAATCAGCTCGCTTCTTTAATTTTTGAAAAGGCCTCTGAAAAATGAAAGAAGCGATCTGATTGGTTGCTATGGGCAACTGGACAACATTTTCTCTGCACATGTTTTGATAAATCTCCCCCATAGAGCTGTCTGTTGACCTTCCTTTCACAACAAACATATATATATATATATATATATATATATATATATATATATATATATATATATATATATGTTATACATCTTCTTGTATATTGTGATATGTACTATTCTTGTATATAATATGTACATCTGCTATAAGTTATGTATCCAACTGTAAGTAATGTAACACTAAGTTATACATCCTCAAACACATAGGGATATACACCATGCTTGTGATTCATAATCAAGGACATATTTGTAGGGTTACATTTCCATCTAAACACACAGTTCTTGATATTATAAAAGAGCCATAAAATCTAGTACAAAGTCTCCCACGTCACCTGTAGGTGTGTCAGTGTAAGGTGTGTGCACAGTGCCAGTCTTGCCAATGAAAGTCATTGGGATAAAGTGCATTTATCAAAAGTCATTGTTTGATTTAGGTTTTTTTTACGTAAGCCAATGTTTTAGTTTCCATTCTGTATTAACTTGTCAGGAAAGTTCTTAACTAAAAGGCTCTTGTCCTGTTCATATTGTAAACCCAAATGAAGAAAAAAAAAAAAACGTGCAGAGAACATGTCAATACAAGTCTAAGGTGGTCTAGATGGGGGACACATGCTGACATTTTTAAAAGCATAGTCCAAGGGCCAGGTCACCCCCCAGGTGGAACTCCCCATCCTAGGTATAAATCAAAGAACCCAATTGTCCAACACCCCCTGGTCTGGCCCTTTTACCTCTTTACCTTGGTACATGTTATATCAACAGAAGTCCCTGACAACAAACATTTTGGAAGATCTACAAAAATAAACATTGAGTTTGTCACTTACTTGGCAAACCTTATTTTGGTGGCATGATCTGTGAATTCAATCAGAACTGCACTATTATCTCTACATTTAGATATCCCATTAAATTCTGCAGAATCTTTAATATATTTATTACAATGCTTAATTTCCACTCCGATGTTGAAGCTACAGGGGTCAGCCCCATAGCCTAGTGAGCCGTAGGTTCCTGCTACATCAAGCCTAGAAATCCTACAAAGTTAAAATATACCTGTCATTACCTGGCAGGATATGTTTAAAACTCCCGGTCAATCTCATAGCCAAGATTTGCCCCTAGATGACGTGATCAGGAGACATATGTGATGACTTGCTATAGGCTTAGGCTATGAGATTGACCAGGTGTTTAAAGATATCCTGCAACTGGACATCATGAAAGGTACAATTTAAAAGTTTCTCCTTCTTATAAAGCACATGATATAGCTAGGATATCCCCTCACTTTTTGCTTGTGTGAATCTGACTTCTGGGACCTTACACCAATGCCCTATCCACTGTTTTTTAAGTGAATCGGGGGCTTCAGTTCCCTGCACAAAGCAAAAACTCAGATGGGGTTGCAGTGCTCCACCAAAGCTGCAACCCCTTTACTCTCATGATCATAGGACCCCCAGAGATCATCAGACCCCTACAGATCACAACGTGAGGGCATATCCTAGAAATATGCTATTACTTTTTAAAATGCAAACAGAAGTTCAAACGACTACTTAATTTTGTTACATTTGAATTGTGAGCTCTGCTAGTTAAACTATCTCTGGGCTAAATGAACCGTGCCTGTTCTTTGAACTGGGTAAATCGATAATAACATGGAGTTTGAAATGGGCAGTCCTGACCAGGAGGTAAATGGCCCCAAAATATTGTCCTTTAGGGGTTAGCACCGGCATTCTGCTGACGCGTGCTTTGTATTTTGCTGACACTGTTTCTTTCCCTCAAGCAAAGGTTACAGCAAGTATATATTAATACAGGATGGAATGTGGATTTTAACCCTCTGGCCTTAAATTCACCCTTCTGGTCGTTCCAATGAGAAAACATTGTGTTGTCTGAGGATCCAGCTGTTTACTGCAGGCTGCAACTTACTTGTTTCCATGATTTATTCACATTGGCTTGGAGGACGGTGCAAAAATGTTTACATTCCGCATGAAGTGGATACTTCCTCTGGAGTCATGAAAAAAAGGAAATAGGAAAAAGCATTAGAGGGAAAGAACAACCTAGATATAGGGGTTTCTTAATGGATGTTCACATCTCTATGGTGCCCTTTTCTATTATAAGTTAAACTAAAGAAATACGGGATTCCTTATGTGAGGCCATGGTATAAATAATAAGTTGTTTTGTTTTGTTTGTTTGTTTTTTCTTTATTTTGAAATGTTTTCAAAATAAACAAAACAAGTATGTGAAATAATCTAAGTAAATATAAAAAACATACTTATTACCAAAAGCAGTGTGAGGTATATGAGTTCTATTAAAGGGGTACTCCGGTGGAAAAAAAAGTTTTTCAAATCAATTGATTTGTAAATTATTTCTATTTAAAAGTCTTAACCCTTCCAGTACCTATCAACTGCTGTATACTACAGAGGAAGTTATGTAATTTTTTCCAGTCTGACCACAGTGCTCTCTGCTGACACCTCTGTCCATGTCAGGAACTGTCCAGAGCAGGAGAGGTTTTCTATAGGGATTTGCTCTTACTCTGTACAGTATCTGACATAGACAAAGGTGTCAGCAGAAATTGCTTTGGTCAAACAGGAAAGAACTATACAACTTCCTGCATACAGCAGCTGATAAGTACTGGAAGGCTAAAGATTTTTAAATATAAGTAATTTACAAATCTGTAGTTTTTTTTACAAAGCTGTCGGAGTACCCCTTAAATATATATATGCAACGATGGAGAATATGGCAAGTTGGGCAATGTTCACACAGGGGAATGTCCGCACAGAAAAATTATTCAGGCAGTGGAGCACAGACAGAACATGCCAGTGATAGGAATACTCAGAAACGCCCCGTCTCATAGATGGCAATGCATTTCCTTGCAGAATCCGCAGAAAGAATAGACGTGCATTCTTTCTGCAGATGCAGGAATGGGAATTTCCGCAGCAGAAACATCGGGCGTGGAAATTCTGCCTTGTGAACAGTGCAGCAGAATCCCATTGAAATCAATGGAACTCTACTGCAGTGGAATATCCATGCGGAATTCTTTTGCGGAATTGCACACGCAAATTCCGCCATGTGAACATGGTCTGAACAAGGCCTGAGTATTTTGTTGTATGCTTCATGAAGTGACAGCTTGAACCTCTTGGACCCTGGCAAAAAAAAATAGTTTGCGTTGGCAGTGACCCAATTTTTTTAGACCTTTTTTTTCCTTTATCAATTTAGTTGCTAGATTTTAACTCTTTCTGGCTCTCATACATCCTTTTTACAGGGACATGTCAGTAGGGACACAATTAGGATATAGGTTAAACTTGATGGACTCTGGCTTTTTTTCAACCTTATAAATTATGTTACTATGTTACACTATTATAGTTTTAGGGAGTTTAGTTTTGCAACAGCTGGAGGCACCCTAGTTGAGAAACACTGTTTTAGAGATTGCAAAAAAATCTCTACTTCTGCCAGCAATGAAGCAATATCAAAGCCCGACCTACTTTTGTTCACACCTATTATTAGTATATATCACTAACATATCTCTATTTATATCTGTCCCTGTCCACAAAGGGGTCCACTCTCTAACTTCTATATCTAAGACACACTAAAGGGTCAAAATAATAGAAAACAAACTTGTCTAAATTTCTTCTGGTGGTACAGGACAAAAATTAAATACCTGACTACCAAAGGCTTATGTATACAGTGGTCCCTCAACATACGATGGTAATCCGTTCCAAATGGACCATCGTTTGTTGAAACCATCGTATGTTGAGGGATCCGTGCAATGTATAGTATAGGACAGTGGTCTACAACCTGCGGACCGGCTGTCTGGGCATGCTGGGAGTTGTAGTTTTGCAACATCTGGAGGTCCGCAGGTTGAAGACCACTGGTATTGGAGGTTATGCTCACGTGTCCCCGCCGCTCCGGAGCGTCACCGCTCGTCACCGCTGCACTGGATGTCGCCTTCCATCACTGTCGCCGCATCCCCGAGGTGTCCCTGATGCTCCGGCAAGGCCTCTGCTTCCCCGGTATCCTCGCTCTCACGTCGCCGCCATCACGTCGCTACGCACGCCGCTCCTATTGGATGACGGGACGGCGTGCGCATCGACGATGGAGAGAGCCGACGATGCAGGGGATCCTGAAGAGGACGTGCCGGAGCCCCGAGGACAGGTAAGTGATCGTCAGCGGACCACACGGGGCACCGTAAACGGCTATCCGTGGCAGCTGAAGCAGTCTGCGCTGCCGGATAGCCGTTTATGCGATGGCCCCGACATACAAAAGCAGCGTATGTTGATGCTGCCTTCAACATGCGATGGCCTCTGAGAGGCCATTGTATGTTGAAATGATTGTATGTCGGGGCCATCGTAGGTCAGGGGGTCACTGTAATGCAAAAAAAATAATAATAATTAAGACTGTCTATAAATAAAACACGGACATGACCATGTTTACCTTATGTTTTTCAGTTTGAAGGAAAACTAGTTATGTTTTCCTGGAACTGATATGTTTTGTTCTAATTATGGCTAGAAGTAAGATTTCCTGTTAATAAGATAAGAGTTCCTTATATTTTTACTTAATATAGACTGCCACCTAGTGGTGGACCATTTCATGATTTGATTTAGTTGTTGCTGTCAGTTCTTTGTTAATTTTTAATAAAAAAAAAACTTTGAAAAGATTACAACTTTTTTTTTTCTTTCATAAATAAAAATGACTCTACACTATGTAGATAGATTTATTGTACTGGGTATTGTCGTGTATGACATAGGTTCTATAAAAATAAAAAAAAGCTGCACCTACATATGATGTCACTGCCAAAAACATATAAACTTATCAATGTGGGAGTACAGTTGCGTAAATGTCTTTGAATGAGGATGATTGCGCAATTTCAAGCTTCCTTCCTCCCCGCTGGCATAATGATAGAGATGTGGAAAACAGTGTGCTGCCAATCCACAGGATATGCCATATATGCCAAATATGGGATCAAAATGTGGAGGAGCCACGGGGTGTCTCGGGGTGCGAAGGTGTGGTGTAGGCGGCAGATGTTGTAGCCCAGGGGCAAGGTGTTATTAACCCCTAAATGTTCGTGACACCAGGGTGTGATTTACCCGGTAACCACCCGAACAGTAGTACCGCTATCCCAATGTTAGGCAGGGCAATAATAGTCCATGACCAGGCAAGAGTTAAATGGGCACTGTCACCAACTTTATTTTTTGATATGTTGTAGTACTTATGTACTACAACATATCTCTAATATACTTTTATTATTTATTTTTTTTCATTAAAAAGGTTTAATTTACATTTAAAAACCGGCAACTGAAAAAGGACTGATATTGGAGTGGCAATCAGTCCTTTTTCAGTTAGGCTGCACTCGCTCCCTGCCTGTCAATCAGACAGGCGGGAGCGAGTGCATTGGCTCCCCGGCCACTGGCTGGGAGGCCACTACTCCCGCACATCACCGCCGCCGCCTCGTTGCCGCCGCTGTCCCTGCACGCCCGCTGCCGGACTCTGCAGTAACTGCAAGTGTAATGAGGGAACGGGGTATGTGGGGTGGGGGAGGGAGGAGGGAACGGGCTAGTGCCGTAGCGGGGGGGGGGGAAACGGGCTAGCAAAAAATAAAAAAATAGGATGGTTGGAGCTGCCCTTTAACGGTAGCTTTACTGAGGTAGACAGATGGAAATAGTCTTTACAGCTAGGCCAGGATCCCAGAGAGGTGGCCAGTAACACAGAAGGACCTCGCAGCTTGCAAGGACTTGTACTGACTTTGATAGACTTTAGTTCAGCCACGTAGACTAAAATAGACTTGACTTTGGACTTGACTGGACTGTAGGTAGTGACAGCAGATATAGACTTAACTTACTGGAATGTGGCTGCAGGTAGGCATGAGGCCTCCAGATGTGCTGGACACTAGCCCTGAGACGTCTGGTCTTTACTGTTCCTCAGCAGGAGTGATAAGAAAGAGATTGTAATGGTTGCCCCTCTTATAAAGGGGGGGCTGAGCCAGAAGCCCATAGGTCAAGCTGCAGGTCACCTGGTTAGCTGGTGCTCTCTGGGTAACAAACACATCATGTGAACACATTATCATGTGACAACGTCCTTTATCCATAACACACATAACACTATACATTACATATATTACTATTGGGGGGACACTGCAGGAGAGCCCCTAGGACACAGAGGGACTCAACCTGACAGGGCCTAGGTACTGTACAGGACTATATCCAGTACTGGGACAAAACAAAAAGTTATAAAATTCAGCGGTTATTAATACATTGAAGTTTATAGGAGGAATCCACAGATAGATAAAAATGCGCTCACCTTATGATGTTGTGTTGTGACACAATCACTATCAAACATACAGTATATCATTATATGGGCAGTTTCACAAGAGCATATTGCATGCACATTTTTGCATCCTTATAACAGGTGAGTTTAGGTAATCTGACCTGTGGTTGAAGCCAAAACCTACATTAGTAAGGATGAATTCATATAAAGTTTTGGTGATATGGCAGCCGGATGCCCCGGAACCGCAGCAGACGATGGTTTTCAGTCCAGCAACAAAACCGAACACTCACTAGCTGACTTCATCCAGCTCATTCGTATGAATGGGGTGTGGCGCGGGTCCGTGATACGACAGCAGACGGTTTTCAAATTCTCCCATCGGATCCAGCTGCCATATCCTCAAAACGTGATGTGAATGAGCCCTAATGCTGGGGTCACACTGAATTTATGTTTACATTTAACACAATAGCAAAGTTAAAGGGGTACACCGGTGGAATTTTTTTTTTTAAATCTACTGGTGCCAGAAAGTTAAACAGATTTGTAAATTACTTCTATTAAAAATCTTAACCCATCCAGTATTTATGAGCTGCTGAATGATCAACAGGAAGTTATTTTCTTTTTGAATTTCTTTCCAGTCTGACCACAGTGCTCTCTGCTGACACCTCTGTCCATGTCAGGAACTGTGCAGAGCAAGAGCGAATCCCCATAGCAAACCTATGCTGCTCTGGACAGTTCCTGACATAGACAGAGATGTCAGCAGAGAGCACTGTGGTCAGGCAAAAAAGAACTTCCTCTGTAGTATACAGCAGCTGATCAACACTGGAAGGATTAAGATTTTTATATAGAAGTAATTTACAAATCTGCAGAAACAAAGAGATAGTATGCACTCACCACTGGTAAGCTGCTGCGGGCTCCGAGTCCGGGATCACCACGGCATGAATGGAGACGATATGGAGCACTCTGAGCGCCCCTTATCGTCTCCATTCATGCCGTGGTGATCCCGGACTCGGAGCCCTCAGCAGCTTACCAGCGGTGAGTGCATACTATCTCTTTGTTTCTGCATATATTGATACTTTACCTAGTGTGTGCACCCCGCAGGTGCTGCGTATATATTGAAGTGAGTCCGGACGCTCCCAACAGTTACCTCGCGGTATTGTATGTTTACCTTCCACCTTTATTTGGTTTGCTATCTGGTGTGCTCTCTCCTTCTTGGATTTTCTAATTTACAAATCTGTTGAACTTTCTGACACCAGTTGATTTACAAAAAAAATTAATAATTCCGCCGGAGTACCCCTTTAACTACTTTTTTGTATACAGCAAACTTAAATGTTCTTTAACAAAAACTGTGAAACAGAGACAAAAATGCAGTGTGAACCCAGCTTTTTATAGAAGCAAATATGCCCATAAAAATGGGCTTGGGCATAATTGGCTTATACCACAGTTTCTCCAAGCTGGATAATGCATGAATGTGTATGGGGAAAATTTACATATGGGTGAAAAGACGCTGTTGTGTCACCTTAGGCTGTTTTATGACTTTACAGCATATTATAAGGGCGATTAGGTTTATTTGTTGCTGCAGGATTAGAAATATAATCACCCTTATAATATGCTGTAAAGTCATAAAAAGATATATTGATCTTCAATGAGATGAACCGACGTCTCTCAGCAAGTAGCACTGTCAGCAACGTCTCAGCAAAAGGATGGGCCATGCCAGCAAACGCCCACTGACACTTCAGAGCGGTGTCTTGTTGCCATGGATTCAACAGCGTATATCAGTGGTCTTCAACCTGCGGACCTCCAGATGTTGCAAAACTACAACTCCCAGCATGCCCGGACAGCCAACGGCTGTCCGGGCATGCTGGGAGTTGTAGTTTTGCAACATCTGGAGGTCCGCAGGTTGAAGACCACTGGCATATTTGATAAGGCTGAACGGGGGAGATTCATCAAAACCTGTGTAGAAGAAGAGTGGTGCAGTTGCCCATAGCAACCAATCAGATTGCTTCTTTGATTTATAAAGAGAGCTGTAAAAAATGAAAGAAGTGATCTGATTGGTTGCTAAGGACAACCTCCCCACTCTTCCTCTACATAGGTTTTGATAAATCTCCCTCATTATGTTTATTTATGGCTTGATGAACCTTTGGGTTGTGGGATTGTAATGGTTTTTCTGTTGTGACTCTGACCTTTCCCCTTTTTAAATTGCCTTTTTTTTTTATGTGAATGTATGTACCGCTGCATGTGCGCATTTTCTCTATACATCTTATCTGATTTGATGAGGAGTTTTAACCATGAAATGTCATTTTTATTACAAATGAAAGATTAGTTATACATTACACCATTTTCATTTTATGATAAAGGTCCATTTCATGTTTCTCGCTGTGTTGTAATAGATTTCATTCTAGAACAGAAATACACATACAATGGAAATGATGGCACATTTTGAGGTAATGATTTAATTACAGATCACCGAGAGATATGGATGAAGCCGAAATTGATCTCAGACCAGGCTCTTCTCAGTTAGGGTGCGTTCACACTACGGAATCTCCGCTCGCTGAATTCCGTGAGCGGAGATTCCGCCTGGCGGCCGCCGCTGTGGGTGCTTGGGTGCTAGGGCCGCGGGGCACTGAGCCGTCACCATTGATGGCTATGCAGTGCTCGCGGAATCCGCGCAAAGAATGAACATGTTCTTTCTTTGCGCTGAACAATTTCAGCGGCGGAATTGTCCGTCGCGGAAATTCCGCAGTGTGAACGGTTCTTTCGGAGACCCATTCACACTAATGTTAAGTTCACACCGCGGAATTCCGCTCGCGGAGTTCCGCTCGTGGAATTCCGCGGGAATTCCGTTGTGTGAACGCACCCTCAGGCTGCATTCACACCTTGTTTTCACTCTACGGGTGCCGGATCCGGCTGGGGGAGGGGAAAACCGGGCGCTCCCGTACCCCAGCCGGACCAGCGCTGAAATCCATTTACTTTAATGAGCCGACCGGAGTCCAACGGTGACTCCGGTCGGCTCATTTTTGTCCCGTATGCGGTTTCCTGACCGGACCTAAAACCATAGTATACTACGGTTTTAGGTCCGGTCACAAAACAGGACTCTCAAAGAAACGAGTGTACAAAATGTTGGTTAAAGTGTCTAAATGATAATGATAAAAGGGATGAAAAATCATGGTCCCCAGGATGACTTTTATTCGTTGTCCCCAACATCACTCTCAACATGATTTATATTCCCCAGAAAGCATTCTTTTTTATCATATTCCTGTTCCCCAGTATGTTTCCTTTTAAAAAACATTCTCGCAAGAGTTGTCTTTGATTGGATAAGATATATATGATTGGATAAGATATATATATATATATATATATATATATATATATATATATATATGTCTGCTATAGAGCCTCTATAGATTTTATTGGGAGATAATCAGTCACCAAAAAAAAGATGGGGGTTGGTATTCTCTAAGGGGGTTGGTCTTTTCGGAAGGTTTTATTGTGCTATAATACTGTTTACTATGTACAATAATATAACTGCTATAAACAATATACATTGGTCAATAATGGTAAATGTTACATTAACAAAATAACATTAATGCTTATGAAGAAATATAAAATCCCATCCCTTCCCCAATATCGCGCCACACCCCTACCCCTTAATTCCCTGGTTGAACTTGATGGACATATGTCTTTTTTCGACCGTACTAACTATGTAACTATGTAACATTATTATTGAGTATACACAGGGGTGATACTGTATAGACCAGTGCTCTCCAACCTGCGGACCTCCAGATTTTGCAAAACTACAACTCCCAGCATGCTCGGACAGCCGTTGGCTGTCCGGGCATGCTGGGAGTTGTAGTTTTGCAACATCTGGAGGTCCGCAGATTGAAAACCACTGGTATAGACGCTTTTCCATGAGGAAATAATGAGGGAAACCTTTATTCCAGTGTTATCGAAAAATATTGCACAGGAACTAGAACAAACCTGGTGGTTGCAAACCAATCCTGACATACAGCTCTTGTCAAGCCGTTGGAAGACGTCACTGATCAGACAAAGTAATACACAGTTACAAACAATTGCAGCTTTGTCCCTTGCAAGGACAATTGTTCCTTTTCCAAGTTCCCGTCAAGGGCACAGAATGGTTATGTGTGTCCTTCTGCCCGTTGTCCCTTTCCAGTGCCAAAGAGAGATGGAACCAATGCCAAAGATCAGTCACTTGTGTCCAGCTCTCCAGACAACTGTTAATCAGCCGACGCAGAAAGAGATTGTAAATAAGATGCGAGATGGTATAAAGCTGCATACTTTACTTACGTGTAACACTTAAAGAATTCCTGCCACTGCCAGTATGTCTGCTATTGGCACATATCAGTGTCTGTGTTGCTTTTCCACTTTGTGGAGCAAGAAATTACAGAGAGAGGTCACTATATTCCAACCCTTCCTCCATGTCTTAAAGGGAAACGCTACCTATAAGGATAACCTTGTTGTATCTTTTATTTCAGGTTGATGCTTTTACATGGTGATGTTATTATTGCCCTCTGCTCCTGCATTCTGTGGTAGATTTCCACTATAAGGTAGATGGTGCCAAATTATTGTATGCACTGAACTATCACACATATAATGTACATAGAGGAAGATACATTCATTGGGCTGCTGTATGCAAATCAACACCAATGACATTGAGGGGAAGTTACCGATGCTGAAATGTGTTTGGATTGCTCAAAAATTGTGACAATTCTATGTCAGATGTGCTCTTTAGGGTACTTTGTTGTGCTCTTCAAAAGCTACTCAATAGTGAACGCTTCCCCCCCTTAAAAATAGGTGTGTCACACACACTGGCCACTAAATACAGTGACCCCTCGACCTACGATGTCCCCGACATATGATAATTTCAACATGCGATGGCCTCTCAAAGGCAGCATCAACATACGATGCTTATTTATGTCGGGGCCATCGCATAAACGGCTATCCGGCAGCGCAGACTGCTTCAGCTGGCACCGGATAGCCGTTTACGATGCCCCGTGAGCTCCGGTGATGGTCACTCACCTGTCCTCGGGGCTCCGGCGCGTCCTCTTCGGGATCCTCTGCATCGTCAGTGCTCTCCATCGCGTCGCACGCCATCCCGTCATCCAATAGGAGCGGCGTGCGTAGCGACGTGATAGTGCGGTTGCCGGGGAAGCAGAGGCCTTGCCGGAGCATCGGGGGCACCTCGGGGACGCGGCGACAGCGATGGACGGCGACATCCCGGCCAGCGGTGACGGTCCGGAGCGGCGGGGACAGGTGAGTACAGCTTTCTCTGACAGTGGTCTACAACCTGCGGACCTCCAGATGTTGCAAAACTACAACACCCAGCATGCCCGGACAGCCAACGGCTGTCCGGACATGCTGGGTGTTGTAGTTTTGCAACATCTGGAGGTCCGCAGGTTGAAGACCACTGTCCTATACTTTACATTGCACGGATCCCTCAACATACGATGGTTTCAACAAACGATGGTCCATTTGGAACGGATTACCATCGTATGTTGAGGGACCACTGTATAGTACTGGTACACATATGGCACCTAAATATTATCAATATTATCAAGCCCCTGCCACTGTGCCCATTGAATATAGCTGTGCCACACACTGTGCCCATAAAAAGACATGCCACACACTTGATATAATGGTGGTGCACACATGGGCATAGTTATAGCTAGAACAGCCATAGCACCTTCAATGGGGTCCAGAGATTGAGGCCGTCACTCAGGGGCAAGCTTTTGTTATAGGAAATAATACATTTTTATCTAGCACTACCATGTCCTTTAGGGTGATATTATACATACCTTTATTAATGCTACTTATGCTGTTGTCTCCATTTCCTGGCATTAGGTGGTGGTCAATACTGTGCCCCTTTTAATACTGCCACACACTGTTTCACCTGTATGCAAAAGTGCCACACACTGGGCCCCAATATATAATAGTTCTACACAGTGTCCTTGAAAATAATAATCTGTCTGCCTATCTATTATTGGGCCCCACTCCAGACTGACAAATTCATTCAGATCCCGATGAGACCAAAAGACTCCCTTGTTTATACAGTAATCTCTATAGCCCTTCCCCCCTCCCTAGACTGTTACTAAGGAAACCCCGCCCCCCCTTCCTGATGTATAGTGTTGAGCGGCATAGGCTATATTCGAATTCGCGAATATTCACGAATATATGGACGAATATTCGTCATATTCGCGAATATTCGCATATTCGTAATGTCCTCGTTTTATTTTCGCATATGCGAATATTCGTGTGTGCGAAAATTAACATATGCGAAAATTTGCATATACAAAAATTAACATAAGCTAAAATTCGCACACCAGTCTCACACAGTAGTATTAGAGCCTTCTTACACCACATAAGCTGGAAGCAGAGAGGGATGATCACTGTGATGTGTACTGTGAAAAAAAATAAATAAAAAATAACGAATATTCGTAATTACGAATTTATAGCGCTATATTCGCGAATATCGCATATTCGCGAATAAAATTCGAATTGCGAATATTCGCGAGCAACACTACTGATGTACTGGCCTGTCTCCTGGTAGCGCCTTCATGCTCTGGACACTACGCTGACAGACACAGCAAACCTTCTTGCCACAGCTTGCATTGATGTGCCATCCTGGATGAGCTGCACTACCTGAGCCACTTGTGTGGGTTATAGACTCCGCCTCATGCTACCACTAGAGTGAAAGCACCGCCAGCATTCAAAAGTGACCAAAACATCAGCCAGGAAGCATAGGAACTGAGAAGTGGTCTGTGGTCACCACCTGCAGAACCACTCCTTTATTGGGGGTGTCTTGCTAATTACCTATAATTTCCACCTGTTGTCTGTTCCATTTGCACAAAATGTTAATAAAGATCATTCAACACCTTTTCTAATAAAAGTAAGAATCACCCCCCTTTTCCCATAAAAAAAAAACTGTGTAAATAAAAATAAACATTGGCGTACGTGCAAAAAAATTCCAAAGTCCAAAATTGGGCATTTTTGGACACTTTTGGACACTTTTCAATAAAAACTTCATATCACGGCGCAAAAAATGAGCCCTCATACCGGCCTGTATTCAGAAAAATAAAATATATTACAGGGGTCAGAAGATGACAATTTTAAGCGTATAAATTTTCCTGCATGTACCGTAGTTATGATTTTTTTTTTTTAGAAGTAATACAAAATCAAACCTATATAAGTAGGGTATCATTTTACCATACGACCTACAGAATAAAGATAAGGTGTCATTGTTACCGAAAAATGTACTACGTAGAAAAGGAAATGTAATTATTTTCTTCAATTTTGTCCCACAATGAATTTTTTCTCCGCTTTGCCGTGGATATTTTAGTAAAATGACTAATGTCACTGCAAAGTAGAATTGGTGGCGCAAAAATAAGCCAGAATATGGAATTTTAGGTGCGAAATTGAACGCGTTATGATTTTTAAAGGTGATGAGGAAAAAATGAAAATGCAAAAACGATAAAACCCTGCGTCCTTAAGGGGTTAAGTGTTCCCTTTATTTTTTTGAGCAGTGAATATGTAACTTATCATCTATAAATTCTCACATATATTTGTTGTGCTTAACCCGATAACGAGTCCGACCATGGACGTCTATGCTCGTCCAATGGCCATTAACATGGAATGACGCGGGCTCCCGACTAGAGCCCGCGTCATACCAGCCGGCCCCCAGCTGATTCCTGTAGCTGGGGGCCAGCGTTAATAGCCGACATGCGTCTGTCATCGGTGTCAAAGTTGACATCGGTGTCTAAAGGTGCCTGTATGGTCCAGTAGGGTGGATCGCCCCCTGCAGCGTGATCGCGCGCGGGGGGGGGGGGGGGGGTTCCACTGCTGAAGTAGCATGAGGGCTTACCTCTCCTGCTGCAGCGGCTCCGGTGCTCAGAATGATACAGTCTGGCAGGACATCGCTTTAACACTCGAGGAGCACAGAGTACACAGATCAATGGGATTGTATGTAATCCAATTGATCTGTATGAGGAATCAAATGATTCCTCCCTAAGTGGACTAAAAGTGTAAAAAAAAAAGAAAGTTTAAAAAAGGTTTAAAAACACACACATTAAAGGGGTACTCCCATGGAAAACTTTTTTTTTTTTAAATCAACTGGTGCCGGAAAGTTAAACAGATTTGTAAATTACTTCTATTAAAAAAATCTTAATCTTTCCAGTACTTTTTAGGGTCTGTATACTACAGAGGAAATGGTTTTCTTTTTGGAACACAGAGCTCTCTGCTGACATCACGAGCACAGTGCTCTCTGCTGACATCTCTGTCCATTTTAGGAACTGTCCAGAGCAGCATATGTTTGCTATGGGGATTTTCTACTAATCTGGACAGTTCTTAAAATGGACAGAGATGTCAGCAGAGAGCACTGTGGTCATGATGTCAGCAGAGAGCTCTGTGTTCCAAAAAGAAAACATTTCCTCTGTAGTATTCAGCAGCTAATAAGTACTGGAAGGATTAAGATTTTTTTAATAGAAGTAATTTACAAATCTGTTTAATTTTCTGCCACCAGTTGATTTAGAAAAAAAAAAAGTTTTCAATGGGAGTACCCCTTTAACCCCTTCCTTCTTAAAAGTATAAATCACCCCCCTTTTCCCAAATTCCATATAAAAAATATATAACCATAATAAAAATAAACATATATGGTATCGCCAATGTGCGTAAATGTCCGAACTATAAAAATATATAATAAATTAAACCGCACGATCAATGGCGTATGTGCAAAAAAATTGCATAAAAATTGCAAAGTCCAAAATTGCATATTTTTGGTCACTTTTCATTCCATAAAAAAAGGAATAAAAGGCGATCAAAAAGTCAGATCAAAACAAAAATGATACTGATTAAAACTTCAGATCACGGCGCAAAAAATTAGCCTCATACCAGCCCGTACGCGGAAAAATAAAAAAAAGTTATAGGGGTCAGAAGAGGACAATTTTAAATGTATTAATTTTCCTGCATGTAGTTATGATTTTTTCTAAAAGTACAACAAAATCAAACCTATATAAGTAGGGTATCATTTTAAACATATAGACCTACAGAATAATGATAAGGTGTTATTTTTACCGAAAAATTTACGGCGTAGAAACGGAAGCCCCCAAATTGACAAAAGTGTGTTTTTTCTTCAATTTTGTCGCACAATTTTTTTTTTCCCATTTCGCCATAGATTTTTGGGTAAAATGACTGATGGCATTACAAAGTAGAATTGGTGACGCAAAAAATAAGCCATCATATGTATTTGTGGGTGCAAAATTGAAAGGGTTATGATTTTTAAAAGGTAAGGAGGAAAAAACGAAAGTGTAAAAACAGAAAAATGCTTGGTCCTTTAAGGGGTTAATTATATAAAGCAGTGTTTCCCAACCAGTGTGCCTCCAGCTGTTGCAAAACTACAACTCCCAGCATGCCCGGACAGCCATAGGCTGTCCGGGCATGCTGGGAGTTGTAGTTTTGCAACAGCTGGAAGCACACTGGTTGGGAAGCACTGATATAAAGTGTGAACAAAAGTTATTTATATGTCTTTATAAAATAGAGCAAAAATAAGTTTAAAGAATAAGTTTTTTTTTTTTAATATACAATCAAAGGGGGAAGAAAAAAAAAAAAAGCACAGCAACCCCTTTTGCCGAAACCCGGGATCGAACCAGGGACCTTTAGATCTTCAGTCTAACGCTCTCCCAACTGAGCTATTTCGGCTGCCATGTTCAACTTGCAGTCCATACTTCTATCTAGAAGAACAGTCGTACAGGAAGGCTGCTGTGCATTATCAAATATTACACTTTGGCATTTTTTAGATTCATTAATATCATACAGTGAATCCCCATGTAAAAGTTAATCATAGTATTAATATGGAAGCTGAGTAAAGTTTAATTTGTAAAGAAGTGATAGAATATGATGCATGGAAAATGTTTAGATGTCTTTTTGTACAGTGTAAAGGATATTACAGCATCCTGTCAATAGAAAATATAAATGTCTTCAATAACTTACAGCTATTTAAACAATCTTACAAAGAATACCGTCTACTACAGTTTGTCTCTATGGAAACAAACAACACCATGCACACTACCGTGGGTTTATAGATCAGAAGACATAATTTCACATTTAAAGGTAACTATGTCTCTGTGGCGCAATCGGTTAGCGCGTTCGGCTGTTAACCGAAAGGTTGGTGGTTCGAGCCCACCCAGGGACGTAGACATTTTAGTTAATTATTTTTTTTTTAGTTTGTTAATATTTCACTGTATTGTAATGAAATCATATTTTATATGTTTTTATTGCATATTTTTTTTAGTTTGTTAATATTTCACTGGTTCCAGTATAAAAAACTAAATTGTAACAAAGAGGTTGAAGGTGGAAACCTCATTTTGTTTACATATAACTTCTGTACCTTAACCTTACTCAGATTCATATGATGAAAAAGATCAATTTAGTAAACATACCAATATTATGATAACTTATATGATTAATTTTTAAACGTATACTGTATGATACATTTGTCAGATATATTTGGCAAAATAGCCGCATGGTGGTGCTGTGGACACATTAATAGACTAGTGATCAGCTTAAATAGACTAATGATCTGACAGATTCACTTTTGAACCACATAGAATTTGCATTATTGTCTTAATAATTTAGACATCTCTAATTATGAAAATAAATAAATTAAAACCCTGCTGTACTTTGAGAAGAAATAGTTGACAGGCTGTTTTAGGCGATGTAGTCTATTACAGACACAAGGCATGGAGCGATACATAGGACACCCATCAAATTTTGTGTATGGGCTCAGATCTAACAGTCTGACACCCATTAAGTATCATTCTAATTAAAAAGGGGTATCAGAGAAATGTGTTTTTTTTTTTCCAGATGCCAACTATTTTATCAGATGCCACCTCTAAACCTAAGGCTCCTTTCACGCTAGTGATTTCTCCGTTATTGAAGTTCCGTCACGATTTTCGGCAAAAACCTGTCGTTACAAATTTTGTAACTGCCCGTTTGCACCCGTATATGCAGTAATTTTTCCGCCACGATGTCCCGTCACTGTATAACGTCCGTAATGAATTACGGGCATATACGGGTGCAAACGGGCAGTTACAAAACCCCATAGGCTGCAATGCGATTTAGTCTCGGCCGTCAGGGGTTTTGTAACGCCAGGTTTTTGCCGAAAATCGTGACGGAACATGCAACGGAACTTCAATAACGGAGAAATCACTAGTGTGAAAGGAGCCTTAGAAGTGCTGTGCAGTGGGAACCAAGCTCTATTAGAGCTGGGGAGTGAGGGGAAAAAGTAATTTTTCGATGTAAAATAAATACATGGCTGGACATATTTATCCCCTTAATGACTTTGGACATAAATGTACGTCCTGGTGCGGTGATACTTAATGCACAAAGATGTACATTTGCGTCCAAACTGTTTTGGATCTCCCGACAGGGTTATCGGGTGAAGATGACAGCTGTTTTATAACAGCAGCCATCTTCACACAACGTCTAGGGGGGACTTAAAGGGGTACTCTGGCACTAAGACATCTTATCCCCTATCCAAAGGATAGGGGATAAGATGTCTGATCACGGGGGTCCCGCTGCTGGGGAACCCCGCAATCTAGCATGCAGCACTTACCTGTTAGCACTGCAGGAAGCGCTGGAGGTTCCAAATCTTATGCCTCCCGACCACGGGGACGGAGTATCACGACATCACGACTCCACCCCCGTGTGACAACATGCCCCCTCAATGCAAGTCTATAGGAGGGGGCGTGATGGCAATCCCGCCCCCTCCCATAGAGAGTTGCCTCAGTAGATAAATCCCTCAGATAGCTGTGCACTGTATAAAAATGGTCATATGAAGGTAGTAGGTAGCCCCTGTATTAGCTTGGTAGTTAGTCTCTATAATAGCTTGTAGGTAGTAGAGGGCCTACCACATTTGCTAGGCAGGAACATAGTAGATAGCCCCCACATTAAGCACACAGTAAATTCCCCCATAGTAGGCAACAGTTTCCCCCATAATAGGCAGAGGTCCCCCATAGTAGGCAGCAGCAGAGTTTCCCCCATAGTAGACAGCAGCAGAGTTTCCCCCATAGTAGGCAGCAGCAGAGTTTCCCCCATTAATAGGTAGCAGCAGTGTTTCCCCCATAGGAGGAAGAAGCAGAGTTTCCCTCATAATAGGCAGCAGCAGAGTTTCCCCCATAATAGGTAGCATCAGAGTTTCCCCCATAGGAGGAAGCAGCAGAGTTTCCCTCATAATAGGCAGCAGCAGAGTTTCCCCCATAATAGGTAGCAACAGTGTTTCCCCCATAATGGGTAGCAGCAGAGCTTCCCCCATAATAGGTAGCAGCAGAGTTTCCCCCATAGGAGGAAGCAGCCCCCCCCCCCACAGTAGGCAGCAGCAGCAGGGTCCCCCATAGTAGGTCCCCCCACAGTAGGAAACAGCAGGGTCCCCCATAGTAGCCCCCCCCCCCACAGTAGGCAGCAGCAGGGTCCCCCATAGTAGCCCCCCCCCCCACAGTAGGCAGCAGCAGCAGGGTCCCCCATAGTATGTCCCCCCACAGTAGGCAGCAGCAGAGTCCCCCATAGTAGGTCCCCCCACAGTAGGAAACAGCAGGGTCCCCCATAATAGGCCACCCCCCCCCCACAGTAGGCAGTAGCAGGGTCCCCCATAGTAGGTCCCCCCATAATAGGCAGCAGCAGAGTTTCCCCCATAATGGGTAGCAGCAGAGCTTCCCCCATAATAGGTAGCAGCAGAGTTTCCCCCCTAGGAGGAAGCAGCCCCCCCTTCACAGTAGGCAGCAGCAGCAGGGTCCCCCATAGTAGCCCCCCCCCCCCCCCCCCCCCACAGTAGGAAACAGCAGGGTCCCCCATAGTAGCCCCCCCCCACAGTAGGCGGCAGCAGGGTCCCCCATAGTAGGTCCCCCCCACAGTATGCAGCAGCAGGGTCCTCCATAGTATGTCCCCCCACAGTAGGCATCAGCAGCAGGGTCCCCTATAGTAGGTCCTCCCCACAGTAGGCAGCAGCAGGGTCCCCCATAGTAGGTCCCCCTCCACAGTAGGCAGCTGCATTGTCCCCATAGTAGGTCCCCCCCACAGTAGTCATCAGCAGCAGGGTCCCCCATAGTAGGTCCCCCCACAGTAGGCAGCAGCAGGGTCCCCCATAGTAGGTCCCCCCCACAGTAGGCAGCAGCAGGGTCCCCCATAGTCAGCCCCCCCCCCCCCCCAAGGTGCTCTGCGGCAGCAGTGGTGGTTAATCGGAGGGAGAGCGTGGGTGATCAGCAGGAGATTGCGGGTGATCAGTGGGAGATATGCTACTGCTCCAGAAGCAGCGTTCACTGTGCGGATCGTTGGTGAGTGAGGGTGAGCTGTAGAACAGGCAGGTACATTTAGCTGTTCTGCAGCAGCACTGCTCTATGAGTCTGGATGACCCATCAGTGCATTTGCTGCTGCAGCCTGCCCCCATATTTTTTTGGGGGGTGCAGTTTTTTTGCTATTTTTTTTTTGCATTTCTTTTTTACATTTTTTTCTCCTGCAGTTCTGCACTGTGTGGCCGTACCGTATCCTTTGTACTGTTGTAAAAAGCACTTCATTACACTTTTCACAGATAAAGAAAGTGAAAACACTACATTTACACACACACTTCAACCCCCATGATTCTAATGTCCCCTAGAGGGTCCATGTTTTTGGCAGAGGAGGCATACGCCATGCTTGCCTCCAACAAGAATCCGCCAGTGATGGGTAAGAGAAAGACCCTACCTTACTCCTTTCTTCCTCTTCCTCACCATCCAGTGAAAATGAACCCCCTAGAAGGCAGCGGCGCTACCACCAGGCGATGCCAGTTGGGCCCCCCAAACTAGTAGCCCTGTTCACCAAACTAATAGCCCTGTCCCTGGTACAATTTTCCCTGTCCACCATACTAGCATCCCTATCCCCCTTACAGATGCCCCTTTCTGGACCCCAGTTCAGGACAATTAAGAGCAACTGATTCCTGGGTTTGTTGGCCGCCCAGGAATCCAGATTAAAACCACAGGCCTCACTGAAATTGACTTTTTTTTTACATTTTTTTTCAGTGAGGACTTTGATGGTGGTTCAAACAAACTTGTACTTCCAAAAATTTGTGGCCCAGCACCCCGATGCTTTATTGGCTAGGCGCGATAGATGGACCCCCGTCAATGCAGCCGAGATGAGGACATTTTGGGGCCTCATGCTGCATATGGGCTTAGTCAAAAAGCCGAGCATTAGGCAATACTGGAGTGGGGATGTTCTGCATAACACCCCACTGGTTAGGTAGGTAGGTAGGTGGGTTGGTTGGTTGGTTAGGTATGTGGGGGTTAGGCAGATGGGGAAGAGGTAGGTAGGTAGGTGGGTTGTTAGATTTGTAGGGGATACGCAGCTGGGGGGGTAGACAGGTGGGGGAGGTATGTGGGTAGCTGTTCTGTGGAGATCCTAAGTTTCCCACTTTTTGCTGTTTAAATAACTATATGGTGGCACTGGCAGGTGGTAGAAAAAACAAGAGGCCTAGCACCTCATGCTAGTCACTGCAGTGACTAATACCATCATACTGTTATTAAATAAATAAAAAAAAAAACACTATACAGAGACCAATAGCACCACCATATAAGGGACAAATAATTGTACCCCACCATGACCACGACCATTAATATCATATAGTGACGGGATAATACTGCCATACTGATACTGAATAAAACCACTATACACAGGCCAGAATCACCAATTACACCACCATACAAGGGCCAGATAATACCACGACACTTTGACCACTACCATTACCACCATATAATGACAGGATAATATTGCCATACTAATACTGAATAAAATCACTACACAGAGACCATTATCACCACTATACAAGGGACAAATAATTGCACCACACCATGACCTCTACCATTACCACCATATAAAGACGAAATAATACTAACATATTGATATAAATATAACCACTGTACACAGACCAGAATCACCAATAAAACCACTATACACAGACCATTATCACCAATAACACCACTATACAAGGGACAAATAATACCGCCACAATATGACCACTACCATTGCCCTTATATAATGATGGAATGATATTACCATATCGATTCTGAATAAAACCACTATGCACAGACTAATATCCCCCCAACCCCCCTGTACAGTGACCATATAGTAGTGACCCGGCTCTACACAGGCTCATATAAGTGTTTAGATATAGTAACATCAGGTGACGTCTTCTCTAATTGGAGTCGATAACTTTTTTTTGTCTTCTCCATTTGGCCCATACCTTCTTGTCAATTCTTCCATCCACAATTCGTCTCCACAGAACCTACCAGACAAACATTTTAGGATCCGCACTCTAAGTACCTATAGCGCTTCATACAGTAATAATAACCCCTTGGTGTCTCACACACTAGAGTAAGTAGATAAGCGGATTAGAGGAAGAGTAGATAGGTACCCCCACTAAGTAGATCCCTTCACATGGTTTCCCCCATTACCAAGGTGTTCCCCGAGTAGGTAAGTGCCTGTAGGTTGGTTCCCATGTAGATACCTGTTGGTATTTACTCCCTGTAGGCAGTAGCAGCCTAGTATTAGTATGGTTTACTTACTGTAGGTAGGTACCATTGTAGATGGTAGCCCCCCTTTATTAAGTTAATGTCCCCAGTACATAGTTGCAGCCCCCCATATAATAGTAGCAGCCCCCATTTAGATAGTAGTAGCAGCAGCAGCCCCCCTAGGTAGTAGTCGTAGTAGAAGCCCCCTTTAGGTAGTAGTTGTAGCAGCTTCCTTTAGATAGTAGCAGCACACTTTAGGTAGGTAGAAATAGAAGCAGCATTGCATTTTAGGTATACACATCTATCAAACACACACATCATACATACAAACATCACATATACATACATACATACATACATCACACATACATCCATCTAGCTTATACACATCTATCATACATATGCACATCTATCATATATACATCACACATCATACATACATACATACATACAAACATCACAAATACATACACACACATCAAACACACATCCGTCCAGCTTACACACATCATACATACATACACACATCTATCATACATACATACTACTGAGCCTCATTTTGACTTGTTTTAAGGACATTACATCAAAGTTAGATCAGCCTGTTGTATGGTTTTCCACTTTGATTTTAAGTGTGACTCCATATCCAGACCTCCATGGGTTGATAAATTTTATTTCCATTGATCATTTTTGTGTGATTTTGTTGTCAGAACATTCAACTATAAAAAGACAAAATTCATATGATTAGATCAAGGATGTGTTATCTTAGTGTTCCCTTTATTTTTTTTGAGCAGTGTATATACATCACATATCATACATACATACAAACATCACACATACATACATAATACATAATACATCAAACATACACACACATCAAACATACATCCTCCTAGCTTACACACATCATACATGCATACGCACATCTATCATACATATGCACACACACACACACACAGATGATACAGTCATGGCCGTAAATGTTGGCACCACTGAAATTTTTCAAGAAAATTAAGTATTTGTCACATATTAGGATTGCAGTAACACATGTTTTGCTATACACATGTTTATTCCCTTTGTGTGTATTGAAACTAAACCAAAAAAGGGAGGAAAAAAAAACATAATTGGTCACAAATGTCGCACCAAACTCCAAAAATGGGCTGGACAAAATTATTGGCACCCTTTCGAAATTGTGGATAAATAAGATTGTTTCAAGCATGTGATGCTCCTTTAAACTTACCTGGGTCAGGTAACAGGTGTGGGCAATATAAAAATCACACCTAAGAGCAGATAAAAGAGAAGTTCCCTTAGTCTTTGCATTGTGTGTCTGTGTGTGTCACACTAAGCATGGACAACAGAAAGTGGAGAAGAGAACTGTCTGAGGACTTGAGAATCAAAATTGTGGAAAAATATCAACAATCTCAAGGTTACAAGTCGATCTCCAGAGATTAGATTATCAAGAAGTTTGCAACCCATGGTACTGTAGTTAATCTCCCTGGGCATGGACGGAAGAGAAAAACTGATGAAAAGTGTCAATGCAGGATAGTCCAGATGGTGGATAAGCAGCCCCAAACAAGTTCCAAAGATATTCAAGCTGTCCTGCGGGCTCAAGGAGCATCAGTGTCAGCACGAACTATCCGTCGACATTTAAATTAAATGAAACGCTATGGCAGGAGACCCAGGAGGACCCCACTGCTGACACAGAGACATAAAAAGGCAAGACTACATTTTGCCAAAATGAACTTTGTTAAGCCAAAATCCTTCTGGGATTTTGGCTTACCAAAATCCAATATAGAGCTTTTTGGTAAAGCACATCATTCTACTGTTTACCGAAAATGTAATGAGGCCTACAAAGAAAAGAACACAGTACCTACAGTGAAATGCACCTGAGGCGACAACTATGCCTCTGCAATTGTGTGTGACACCTGTCCTGAAAAACCAGGCCTCTGCATCAAAGAATTCTTCAAGACGTACCATATGTCTATGGAGTATTAATTTGTGATTTACCCAATTTATATTCTTCCATAAATTTAAGTCTGCTGTACACGAGCCTGGATATAGTATTGTACAACACTTTTTTGTTATTTTCCAATGCATTGGTGGCGTTGTACATGAGCTTGGACCACGGCTATGTGCAACGCTTTTCCGATGCACTGGCAACACAGGGACATTCCAGTCCCTGATTTTAATAATGATGCCCCAAGAACGTTGATCCAGGGATTTATTCTGATTGTCATATTTGGCAACTGCAAAAAATTTTCCCCCTAGTATGGAGCAATTGGCATCCACCTCATAAGGTTTTTTTTTTTGCCTTCATCTGGATCAACACAGTAGGGCAGTGTTTCCCAACCAGGGTGCCTCCAGCTGTTGCAAAACTACAACTCCCAGCATGCTGGGAGTTGTAGTTTTGCAACAATTGGAAGCACCTTGTTGGGAAACACTGCAGTAGGGGCAGATTTTCTAACTGCAGCATTTTGGTACATCGCATATAAGTAAAGCTCCACAAATGTCAGAAGCCCTCGTGCAAATGACTAACTTGGGCCTCAAATGCACAGGAAGCTCTCTCCCTCCTGAGCCCTGTCGTATTTTCATAGTAACAGTTCAGGGCCACATGATGTATTTCCGTACTCGGGAGAAATTGCTTTACAAATTTTGGGGGATTTGTGAAAATGAAAAGTTAGGGGCTACACGAGCATGCTAGTGAGAAAAAAAAATTTTTTTACACTAACATGTTGAAGCTGCAATTTTTTCATTTTCACAAGAGGTAACAGGAGAAAAAGACCCCAAAAGTACAGAAATGCCCAATACATGCACAAAAAGTGCTTTGCAGGCGCATGGCAGGCATCTGAAGTGAGAGAGCACCATTTACATTTGACACCTAAATTGATGATTTGCACTGCAGTTGCTGATGGTTGCAGAAATTATGACTAAAAAGCTAAAACAATTAACTGCCAAGTGACCCCAAATTTTGGAAACTACACCCCTTCAGGAATGTAACAAGGAATGCAGTGAGCATTTGGACCCTACAGGTGTCTGACAGATTTTTGTAACAGTGGGCGGTGATTTTTTTTTTTTACTTTTTACGCTATCCTGTTGCTGTAGCCCCCAATTTTTAATTTTCACAAGGGATAAAAAGAGTAAAAGACTCCCAAAACTTAAAACACTATTTCTCCCGAGTATGAAAATACCGCATATGTGGATGTAAAGTGCTCTGTGGGCACACTGCAGGACTCAGAAGGGAAGGAGCACCATTGGGCTTTTTGGAAAGTGGATTTGACTGGAATGGAGGCATGTCGTGTTTGCAGAGCCTCCATTGTGCCAAGACAGTAGAACCCCCCCCCCCCCCCACAAGTGACCTCATTTTGGAAATGATACTCTCAAGGAACATAAGAAGGGGTACAGTGAGCATTTAGATCCCAAAGGTGATTCCAAGATTTTTTTAAAGCCGTAGGCTGTAAAAATAAAAAATAAACTGTTTTAATATTCACAGCCCACTGTTCCAAACATCTTGGAATAACTGTTGGGATGTAAATGATCACTGTACCCCTAGTTACGTTCCTTGAGGGGTGTCATTTCCTAAATAGTGTGCCATGTGTTTTTTTTTTTGCTG
This sequence comes from Hyla sarda, assembly GCF_029499605.1. Lineage (NCBI taxonomy): Eukaryota > Metazoa > Chordata > Amphibia > Anura > Hylidae > Hyla > Hyla sarda. The sequence goes on along the minus strand of NC_079194.1, from coordinate 117,029,509 downwards.
TTCTGGCACCATGGGGGCTTGCTAAATGTGACATGCCCCCCACAAAGACCATTTCAGCAAAAGTCTCTCTCCAAAAGCCAAATTTAGCTCTTTCTCTTCTGAGCCCTGTAGTTTGCCATCAGAACACTTTATATCCACATATGGGGTATTTCCATACTCAGGAGAAATGGGGCTACAAATTTTGGGGTGCTTTTTCTCCTATTTCTCCTTGTGAAAATTAAAAATTTGGGGTAACACCAGAAATTTAGTGTAAAAAATCAAATGTTTCATTTTCAATTCCAACTTTACCGAAAGTTTGTCAATCACCTGTGGGGTATTAAGGCTCACGGTACCCCTTGTTACGTTGCTTGAGGGGTGTAGTTTCCCAAATAGTGTGCCATGTTTTTGTTTTTTTTTCCCGCTGTTATGGCCCCATGGGGGCCTTCTAAATGTGGTATGCCCCCCCAAAAAACCATTTCAGCAAAATTTTCTCTCCAAAAGACAAATTTTGCTCTCCTTCTCTTCTGAGCCCTGTAGTTCACCAGCAGAACACTTTACGTCCACACATGGGGCATTTCCTTACTCAGGAGAAATGGGGCTACAGATTTTGGGGTGCAATTTCTCCTGTTATCCCTTGTGAAAATGAAAAATTTGTGGTAACACCAGCAATTTAATACCTTCAATGAGAGTTCGTCAAGCACCTGTGGGGAGTTAAGGGTCACTGTACCCCTTGTTATATTCCTTGAGGGGTGTAGTTTCCCAAATCGTGTGCCATGTTTTTTTCTTTGTTTTTTTTCTGTTTTTTTTTTTTTGCTGTTCTGGCACCATGGGGGCTTCCTAAATGTGACATGCCCCCCAAAAACCATATCAGCAAAATTCTCTCTCCAAAAGTCCATTGTCGCTCCTTCCCTTCTGAGCCCTATAGTTCGCCAGCACTTTACGTCCACATATGAGGTATTTCCATACTTGGGAGAAATTGGGCTACACATTTTATGGTGCTTTTTCTCCTTTTACCCCTTGTAAAAATGAAAATTTTGGGGCTACAAGAACATGTTAGTGTAAATTCTTTTTTTTTTAGAGTTTTCACCTCCACTTTGCAGCTATTCCCATGAAACACCTAAAGGGTTAACAAACTTTCTGAATGTCATTTTGAATTCTTTGAGGGGTGAAATTTTCATAATGGGGTTATTTATGGGGGATTTCTAACTTCAAAACTGAACTGGTCCCTAAAAAATTCAGATTTTGAAATTTTGGGGAAAATTTGAAAAATTGCTGCTGCCCTTTGAAGCCCTTTAACGTCTTAAAAAAAGTTAAAACATATTAACTTTATGATGCCTGCATAAAGTAGACATTCTGAATATGTGAATCAATATATAATTCATTTGGCATGTCAATTTTCCTTACAAGCAAATTTTTCATGAAATTTAGAAATTTTTCACAAAGAAATTATGCAAGTATCGATGATAATTAACCACTAACATAAAGTAGAATATGTCATGGAAAAAACAATCTCAGAATCAGTATGATGGGTAAAAGCATCCCAGAGTTTTTAATGCATAAAGTGACACTGGTCAGATTTGCAAAAAATAGCCCAAATGGGCTGAGTCCTTAAGGGGATAAATATAAAAAAAAAAAAAAAAAACTATTCACTGCATAATGCTGTAATGGGACCCATGCATGGTAATTAACCCCTTAAGGACGCAGGACGTAAATGTACGTCCTGGTGAGGTGGTACTTAACGCACCAGGACGTACATTTACGTCCTAAGCATAACCGCGGGCATCGGAGCGATGCCCGTGTCATGCGCGGCTGATCCCGGCTGCTGATCGCAGCCAGGGACCCGCCGGCAATGGCCGACGCCCGCGATCTCGCGGGCGTCCGCCATTAACCCCTCAGGTGCCGGGATCAATACAGATCCCAGCATCTGCGGCAGTTCGCGATTAAAACGAACGATCGGATCGCCCGCAACGCTGCTGCGGGGATCCGATCATTCATAACGCCGCACGGAGGTCCCCTCTCCTTCCTCCGTGCGGCTCCCGGCGTCTCCTGCTCTGGTCTGTGATCGAGCAGACCAGAGCAGGAGATGACCGATAATACTGATCTGTTCTATGTCCTATGCATAGAACAGATCAGTATTAGCAATCATGGTATTGCTATGATTAGTCCCCTATGGGGACTATTCAAGTGTAAAAAAAAATGTAAAAAAATGTAATAGTAAAAGTAAAAAAAAAGTGAAAAATCCCCTCCCCCAATAAAAAAGTAAAACGTCCGTTTTTTCCTATTTTACCCCCAAAAAGCGTAAAAAACATTTTTTATAGACATATTTGGTATCGCCGCGTGCGTAAATGTCCGAACTATTAAAATAAAATGTTAATGATCCCGTACGGTGAACGGCGTGAACGAAAAAAAATTTAAAAAGTCCAAAATTCCTACTTTTTTAATACATTTTATTTAAAAAAAAATTATAAAAAATGTATTAAAAGTTTTTTATACGCAAATGTGGTATCAAAAAAAAGTACAGATCATGGCGCAAAAAATGAGCCCCCATACCGCCGCTTATACGGAAAAATAAAAAAGTTATAGGTCATCAAAATAAAGGGATTATAAACGTACTAATTTGGTTAAAAAGTTTGTGATTTTTTTTAAGCACAACAATAATATAAAAGTATATAATAATGGGTATCATTTTAATCGTATTGACCCTCAGAATAAAGAACACATGTCATTTTTACCAGAAATTGTACGGCGTGAAAACAAAACCTTCCAAAATTAGCAAAATTGCATTTTTCGTTTTAATTTCCCCACAAAAATAGTGTTTTTTGGTTGCGCCATACATTTTATGATATAATGAGTGATGTCATTACAAAGGACAACTGGTCGGGCAAAAAACAAGCCCTCATACTAGTCTGTGGATGAAAATATAAAAGAGTTATGATTTTTAGAAGGCGAGGAGGAAAAAATGAAAACGTAAAAATTAAATTGTCTGAGTCCTTAAGGCCAAAATGGGCTGAGTCCTTAAGGGGTTAATGAGAGTAGGACGGTTGCCTCGGGAATAGTCCTGCCAAGCACACAGTTGCATCTCTCTATGTTGGATGTCAGATTTACCAGGAGAGTGTCTACGCAAGACCAGCCTGCCATTCAACTAAGCAGGGCATACTAGAAGACACATTGTGGAATTTTATTTAAAAAAAATACATACCTGTATTATGGGTCCGTGTTGGGCAAATCAACATTATGGTTTGCATAGAAATTGGAATCAAACGGTGGCTGTTTTGTGTTCTATCACATGTGACTATGCAGCCATATTTAATGTAAAACCAAATGCAGGAAATACCCATTTGCCCACACAGAGAACCTGTTAGAGGGGCATGCAGTCCCTAGAGTCAAGTGGAAATGTCACTGTCACCAAACCTTGCTTCTGATGTGGATAGTTGTAAAAATAATGGGGGAGATTTATCAACACTGTGCAGAGGAAATAGCTTCTTTCCTTTTTTAGAGGTCTTTTCAAAAATAAAAGAAACAATCTGATTGTTTGCTATGGGCAACTCAGTAACTTTTCCACAGGACAGGTTTTGATCTCCCCAAATGACTGGTCCAGTAGGATCCTGGCCGGTTTTCCAAAGTGTGTGTGTGTTTGTATACATATATATATATATATATATATATATATATATATATACACCGTATTTTTCGCCATATAAGACGCACTTTTTCTTCCCCAAAACTGGGGGGGAAAAGTTGGTGCGCCTTATAAGGCGAATACCTGCGGCCATCAACGGCAGGGACCAGCGGCTAATACAGGACATCACCGATCGCGGTGATGCCCTGTATTAACCCTTCAGATGCGGCGATCAAAGCTGACCGCCACATCTGAAGCAAAAATAACACTAACCCAGCTGTTTGGGACCGCTTACAGGACACCGGGAGGGAACTTACCTGCCTCCTCTGTGTCTGCTCTGTGCCAGGATCCCCTGCATGGCCGGTGCTCTCCTTCGACGTCATCACGTCATCGCGCACGCCGTCCCGTCATCCAATAGGAGCGGCGTGCGTAGTGACGTGATGACGGAGAGCGTGGATCCCGGGGAAGAAGACGTCTGGAGCGTCAGGGACACCACGGGGACGCGGCGACAGCGATGGAGCGACATCCAGGGCAGCGGTGACGGGTCCGGAGCGGCAGGGACAGGTGAGTACTACCTCCTATCCAGTGGTCTTCAACCTGCGGACCTCCAGATGTTGCAAAACTACAACTCCCAGCATACCCGGACACCCAACGGCTGTCCGGGCATGCTGGGTGTTCTAGTTTTGCAACATCTGGAGGTCCGCAGGTTGAAGATCACTGTTGGGTGCAGATTTTTTTTCTCTAGATTTTGCACCTTTAAAATATAGTGCGTCTTATATGCCGGTGCGTCCTATAGGGCGAAAAATACGGTATATATATATATATATATATATATATGTATATATATATATATATCTGTGTCCTTAACCCTTTGAGGACGGAGCCATTTTTCATTTTTGCACTTTTGTTTTTTCCTTTTCTCCTTCTAAAAATCATATCACTTTCAATTTTCCACCTACTGACCCATATGAGGGCTTGTTTTTGTGCCACCAATTTTACTTTGTAATACTGTCAATCATTTCTCCACCAAATTTATGGAAAAAACTGAAAAAAAATATTTGTGAGGCAAAATTGGAAAAAAAAAGCACTTCTGATTCTACGCAGTGCACTTTTAGGTAAAAATGACATCTTATATTTATTCTGTAGGTCCATACGATTAAAATGATACCCAACTTACATAGGTTTATCTTTACTTGTTTTAAAAAATTGTAACTTTTTGTACTAAAATTAGAATGTTTAAAATTGTCCTCTTCTGACCCCTTTAACTTCTCCCCCCCCCCCCCCCCCCCGGATACTGCGCTATATGTGGGCAAATTTTTTGCGCCGTGGTCTGAAGTTTTTATAAGTACTTTTTTTTTTATGGGACTTTTTGATTGCTTTTTATAAATTTTTAGGGTATGCAAAGTGACCAAAAATTACGCAATTTTGGGCTTGGAATTTTTTTTACATGTACACCATTGACAAGCGGTTTAATTAACATTGTATTTTTATAGGTTGTACATTTACACACGTGGCAATACCACATATGTTTATGTTTACTTTTGTTTTTATTTTTATTTATTTTGTTATGGGAAAAAGAGGGGTGATTCAGGCTTTTATTAGGGAAGGGGTTAAATCACATTTATTAACTTTTTTTTTTTTTTTACTTTCTTTACACCATTTTTTAGTCCCCATAAGGGGACTATTACATGCAATTATTAGATTGTGTACACAGTTCAATGCTATGCCATAGCATAACATTGATCAGTGTCAGGGCTGCCGTCAAAAATTTTAGGGCCCCCTACACAGCTCAAGGCCTGGGCCCCCATGACCCCGCCCCTAGACCTAAATTAATATGTTAATGCTATATTTAACCCTTCCCACTACAGGACGTGTGCCTGAGTCCCAGTACCCGATACGATAGCGCATTGGGACGTTTGTAAAAGTCCTGCTGATCTCCTGCTCTGCCGCTCAGGAGATCGGCGGCAGGACCAGGCTGTCAAACACAGCCGGGGTCCCGCCGCAGCTGCCAGGGCCACGCCGGTCTCAGAAGCATTAACTCCATAGATGCACTGATCAATCCTGATCAAGGCATCTATGTGTTGACAGGGGGAGGGTGCTCCCCCTGTTCACCAACAGCGGCTCGCCGGTGGTTGCTATGTCAAGCCTGTGTGTTCAGCTCATTAGGTTATACTGTGCTGCAGTACAAATGTATTGCAGCATAGTATAACCTGCAAAAAGTGAAAAATAAAATAATAAAAGGTTCCTTAATAAAAGTATACAGTGTAAAAAAAAAAAAAAGCCCCTTTCCCAATAAAAGCCCTGTATTGTCATAAAAAAACCACAAATCATATACATACTAGGTATTGCCACATCCATAATGACATGTACTATAAAGCTATAATGTAAATTATCCGGCACGGTGAACGCCATAATAAAACAACAGAAAAAGCACATAATTTGCCAATTTTGATACAAATAGTGGAATAAAAAAGACCAAATTATACCAATAAAAAGTACAGCTTGTCCTGCAAAAAATAAGCCCTCACTTAATGGTGTTGGATGAAAAATAAAAAAGTTACGGATGTCGCAAAAAGATAACATAAAAAGGGGAAAAAAATTGTGCTCAGAAAAAGAACATAAAAAGCTATATAAAATGGGTATTGCCATAATCGTACCGACCCACAGAATAAATATAATATACTTTTACCGCACAGTGAATACCATAAAAAAATAAAATTAAATAAAATGCCAGAAATTTTTCAGTTTTTCACAATATTTTGGAGTTTTTCACATAAAATGCTGCATGTGTCAACAAAAATGCACCACTTACACAGCAGCTGATAAGTACTGGAAGGGTTAAGATTTTGCATAGACGTAATTTACAAATCTGTATAACTTTCTGCAAACAGTTGATTAGTAATATTTTTATTACCGGAGTACTCCTTTAATTCTTATTACAGTTGTAACATAATTTGGGTAGGCCCATCTGTTAATAGTTGCCCCCTTATAGTTGTTGTAGGCCTGGGTCCCTCTCAGAGGGGCCTACGACTATAATGGGGGAAACTATTTGCAAAGGAAGGCTACAACAACTATGTGGGCACAACTTGCCTCTATATAGTTTGTTGTAGGCCCCTCTCTGCTGCTAATTGTTGCCCCCCCCCCCTCCCACCCCATATAGTTGTAGGCCTTAGCAGTAGCAGGCCCTGCACAGCAGCAGCAGGGTAACTGTCCTCTGCTCCACCACTGCACTAGAGTTGTCAGGGGCTGGTGCGCTGTATAACAGCGCGTCGGACGCGCCTGCGCAAGTAGTAACTCCCGCCGGCCACTGCTGATTTAAAAACACAGCGGCTGCCGGCCTTGAAGGTATGCGGAATGTGTAGCTTCTTTTGTGTCAGCGTGTGTGTTTGACTGATTGACTGACTGTATGTAATGTAGTCAGTCAATCAGTCAGTGTATAGTGGTGGGCCTCCAGTGGTCAGTGAGTGACACTCACTCACTGACACACACACAAAAAAGTCCCCCTGGGGCTCCGACCCCCTTACCCGAGTATGGGTTGTACCCCCCTGACGGTGGCCCTGAACAGTGTTATCGGCGCTTTGCTTCTCCAGCCTGCTGAACAGGGTTGGAGCAGCAGATCGCCAAACAGATGGAGAGGAGGCAGGTAGGGACCCTCCCCCTGTCCTCTCGGCTGTTTGGGATACTGCGATTCCACTGCGGCAGTCCCGAAAAGCCCAAACTGGCGGGATACTTTTATTTTTCACTTTAGACGTGGCAAACAACTTTGATCGCCGCGTCTAAGGGGTTAATGCTGGGCATCACTACAATCGGTGATGTCCGGCATTAGACACAGATCCCGGCGCCAGGTAGCTGCTGGGACCAACCCGCTATGACCATCTCCTGAGCGCGCGTCATAGAAGGGGAGCGGGACGAGGGAGTACAGGTACGCCCTCCATCCCCAACAGTTTAAATGGGCATTTGCAAAAACTTTTTATATAATGTAGATAACAATATTATATGTATATTTGCACTTTTTCTCTCTAACACTTTATAAGTCTAGGGGCACCCTAGGTTAGGAACAAATACCTTTTAAGGTGAGTGCCCCAGCAACCTGCCAGACAGGGGGTAGTGCAATCAATTTATTGTCATACTGTAGAGGGAGCTAGGTAGTGTAGGGTTAGTGTAGGGTGATTTGTATCTTAATGATCTACAAATACCAGCAATTACCTGCAATCCTATATATGTCCATGTTAGTACTTAAGAAATATGATGTCTGTATTGCAATATATGTGAGGCACTATAAATGGGGTACTATAAAGGGGGAAAATATGGGAGCAATTAAATGAGGCATTATTAAAGGAAGAACTATAAAGCAATAATACAAAAAAAGGCACTCCAAGAAGGCACTGTTTAAAGTACTATTATGAGGCTCTATGCAGGGTAATTTATTAGGGCACTATAAAGCGGCAATTTTCCTGGGGCACTGTTATCTTTCAGGGGGACATATGTATGTGTGGTTGCAGATGAGAGGATACTGTCTTGTGGGAGTGTAGGGTAATTAGGGTGTTGCTGTTCAGGATAGTTAAGGCGCTGTTAACCCTTGTCACTCGTGACGCCAGGGTGAGGGTAAATGCTGTGTTTCTTGATAGGCCTATTGCCACCCATCCCAAGAGCAATAGGTGATGCAGAAATAAAGGATTGTCCACAACCGCTGTTAACTGAAAACTTGCAGGAACTTTTACTGAGGAATTTCTGTGCATGAAGTAATAGTAACAGTCCAGATAACAGAGTCTCTTTACATATAGCTTGAGTAGCGATTGACAGTCGGTTGGGATCAGATAAGCCCAATTTAGCTTCTGAAGGATTGTATAGCAGAGATCCGCTGGATTTAGGGGAGTAATTAGGTCCAGTGATCTTGCGATGAGTAGCAGAGAATTGCTTAGTCTATCCGCTATGTTAGAGGCCTAGGCCGCAAGGCTTTGGCCTAGCAAATCGTCTTGTAAGCTGCGGAGGTCCTACCTCTTCCAGAGTCAGCAACCCAAGAGAGGGATCAAGATGGCGCTGGTCCCTTATATGGGCAGGGGCCGGCCATTTTGGATTGGTCCGTAACGACTGTCACTCACCGTTTCAGTGCATTGTGGGTGAACAAGTCACGGGAAGGTCCTGTAGCAAAACCATAGAGTTTTAACCTGATCACGTGACCCGCAGGTCCTGCTACGCTCCGAACAGGTAGATAACTAAATATATACATATTTATCCTTATACTTATATTAAATAGAACTGCTATATAGTCATCGACTAAGTGAGAGGTAACAAGGGGAAAACTACAAAAGAGGGACCCCGACGTCCTAGGGACTTTGACTATGGGGACCTCTATATAGGTAACGTATACAATACGGTATCGGGACACCACATATGGCACTTATTTTTGAAGTGCCTTGTCTGACAAATGTTTAGATGACTATACATAGTGGGTCAAGGGATAACTTTTTTTTAGAGAGCACAGTGTGTGGCAATGCTAGTAATGGGCAGCAGTGCATGGCACTGTTGTATTTAGTGGTGCAATGTATTCATAAGGCACATATAATGGCGCTATTGTCGGGTTGCACAGTGTTTGATGCAGCTTTCATGTCACCTGGTACAAACATATAGAATGAGTTAACCTGACTATGACTATAATGAGCTTAGTTTGGTGCTTGTGAAATGAACCTAGTTCTATTCTATTATTGAGCTTGATTCTGGTACCATTTAAAGGCAGTAAACTTAGCTCTGCTACTAAATGTACTGGTTTAGGACCTTGTTCTCCATTTACGTAACCAGCTTGATCCCGGCAGTGTGTTTATTTACTGAGCTTGGTTACATTACGAGCCCCCCCCCCCCCCCCCCCCCCCCTATGATTCTGTCAAAAATCCTGAACAAAATAGTACAGTATGAAGCACTACTTTGTCTGGTATAATGCTAGAAACCTGTTGGGCTCCATTAAAATCAAAAGCGTTCTTTGGCATGTAAGCGATCTGGCACAGCCGCTTATTTAATTGTTCTGCTTATGTGCTGGAGCACAACAACAAAAACATCGATGGTGGTGTAAACTCCCTCGAACCCTGTATTATTTAATGAACTTAGTTCTAGTATTAACATATTTGGAATTGTAGACTAGTTTTCTTTGATTATTAGTTGTAGACATCATTTAGACCTATTGATAAAAATAATAACCCCACTTCTGTACTACAGAACATCATATATGTCCATGATTATCCATACTGTTATGATACATTTATAAGACACAAACATAATAACCAATAACTAATACTTATCACTGATCACTTTGAACACCAACACGTAGATGTATGTGACAATTGGCAACTCTCATGAATAAATGGATGTTTTTTGTGTTCTAGTGATTGCATCAACACCAAGTTGCACAACATTTTCTCTTCACAAAATTTTCTCTGACCTTCACAATTTAAAGTGTATCTTTAATGGTTCTCTCCCACCCAATACAGTGTGGAGAGATGTGAGTCCACACTGTGTGGTCAGGTTGCCTAGGCAACTGTACAAGGCCCGGCAAGATTTGTGCACAAGTCCTATTAATTAGATATTAACCAGTGCAAGAAACCTACTGGGCATTGTATGGTTGCCTTAGCAACTGTACCACCCAGCATGGACCTGCATCTCTCCAAAGATCTCTAATGATTAGTTGGGAAAGAGCTATAACAGGAACACTTTAAAGGGGTATTCTGGGATTTTTTATTTTTTTTTATTTGACTATGATACAGGGGCTGTAAAGTGTCTGTACCTGTGTTCCATTGTGGTCTCGCAATTCTTTTGTGATTTTTGCCCCAATGTTTATTTTTAGCAGCATACAAAATGTTGTCTCAGGATTTCCCAGGTTGTAGTGTGGCCCGAGACATTACATCACTAGTCAGGTGTTCAGAAGGAGCCTGTCTTTGCTTCAATAGGTGGAACGACTGCTGGGTGAGAGGGAGATCATTCTGCAAGAATTGTACTTTTGCAGCTGGAGGCACCCTGGTCAGAAAACACTGATCTATTGCATTGAAAGGATCACAGGTGTGTTTCAATGGGTGGGGTGTGGGAGGGAGAAAAGTGACCTCACACTTATAAACAAGGAATCATGGGACTTGTAGCTTAAGGGAACAAACTCCAACAGGAAATAGCCAGGTCACAACATAACCAGTGTTATGGTAATCTTACAACATAGCCATTTAGCCCTAAAACAAGCAGAGATTCTTCCTAAGCATGTCCATTACTGTCTGGCAGGTATGTACTAAAATCACCTCATGGTGGATAACCCCTTTAAAGGTTCCTAGTCTTGGGCCCCCCTCAGCAAATGCAATAACACTCCCATCACCAAACCAGCTGTCACAAATTCTTGTGACCTTTTAAATGTCATACCCGTCTGTGTGACCTCTGCCTCCCAAGTCCCTCTCACCAAAGCGCTCTGGAACGCTTTCTACAACAAACTTCTCTATATTCCTGAATTTATTATTAACCATCTTTTCTGGGTGTAGTAGAAATCTGTCTGACACCTACAGACACCCCTTCCTCTGCTGCACTCTCCAATGGCAGCTTCCAAGTCCTAATAAAAAACATTGCGGTAACATTGGCCTTCTCTTGTTAGATGACTTAATCCAACTCAATTTCTACTCTCCCTTCATTTAAAGTCCACTTTGTCCAGATCTATTCTCCCTTCAACCTCCAAGTGGCCATTATCTACTGGCCACCAGGTTAGATTATGACTTGGTTGTTGGATTTGTTCTTGTTGATGTCAGAATTCGGAGTGGTATGCAGGGCAGACACAGGTAGTGGATCCTCTATGTCAGTGAGGTGATGGCGTGGGCCGTTCCAGGGGAACGGAATCTAAGGGGTTACTGGTTTTCACCAGAGCCCGCTGCAAAGCGGGATGGACTTGCTGCGGCAGGTAACCCCCAGGTCGTTCCACCCAATAGCGACTAAACCACACTGAATGCTGAGTCAGGCGAGGTACAGAAGGGCTAGGCAAAAGGCAAGGTCAGACGTAGCAGAAGGTCAGGGCAGGCAGCAATGGTTCGTAGACAAGGGCAAAGGCAAGGGTCTGGATACACTGGCAAAGGACACACGGGAACGCTTTCACTGGCACAAGGCAACAAGATCCGGCAGGGACAGGAAGTGGAAGTGGGTTTTTATAGTGTAGGGAGTGCTTGGAACTAATTGGGCCAGGCACCAATTAATGGTGCACTGGCCCTTTAAATCTGAGAGACCCGGCGTGCGCACGCCCTAGAGTGCCGGGACTGAGCCGGAGGACAGGACCGGTGAGAGACACGGGATGCGATCCGCGGGCGGGCACGTCCGCCGTGGGGATCGCATCCCCGCCGAGAGACAGAGAGCAGCGCTCCCGATCATCGAGTCTGACCGGGGCGCTGCAAGCAGGAGAGTAACGCTGGTTACAGTCCCCCCCCCCTTAGGTCTCCCCCTCTTTTTGGAACCCCAGAATTTACGAATGAGTTCCTTGTCAAGGATATTAGCCTCGGGTTTGCAAGACTTCTCTTCGGGTCCACAATTCTCCCAATCCACAAGAAAAAATCTTTTACCTCGGACGACCTTGAAGGTCTCTTTCACCGAGAAGACATCAGAGGAGCCAGAGACAGGAGCAGGAGCGGTGACCTTGGGGGAATAATGGTTAAGTATCAGAGGTTTGAGAAGGGAGACATGGAAAGAGTTAGGAATATGAAGAGAGGAAGGAAGATGTAGGAGACAGAATTAATTAGATTTTTGATTTTAAAAGGCCCGAGGTAACGAGGACCCAGCTTGTAGCTAGGGACCTGGAACCGAATGTATTTGGCGGAGAGCTATACTTTGTCACCAGGGGCGAAGACAGGAGGAGTTCTTCTCTTTTTATACAAGAAGTAGCACTGCACTGCGCTTGTGGAGGAAACTAACGTGTTGAATATGCGTCGGTGTAGCTGGGTGCTGCTGGTGGTGCTCTCACACAATAAGATTTTCATATAGTATTCAAAGAGAAGAGAAGAAATCGGCATCTCAGCTGGTATATTCTTCTTTATTGAAGCATACTTATGTTACAATATAACAGAGGGAGAGGGTAGTGGGGGGAATAGTGATGTGCGACCGAGCTCCTGTTTCGCACTCTAAGTGTGCTTCCTCCTGTGCGAAACAGGAGATGTCTCCACTCCTCAAGGGCCAACTTAATAGCCAATAGTTCACGGTCTCCAATGGAATAGTTTTTTTCTGGAGGAGAAAAGATTTTGGAGAAAAATCTGCAAGTAACATTTTTTCCTTTAGCGGATTTTTGTAGGCGAACAGCTCCGGCTCCAACTGAGGAGGCGTCAACCTTGAAGAAGAAGGGCTTCAGAGGATCTGGTCTGGACAAGACTGGAGCAGAGGAGAAGGCGGCTTTGAGGTGGTTAAAGGCTTCCTCCGCCTGTGGCGGCCAGGATTTCGGATTAGCATATTTCTTAGTCAGTGCTACAATAAGAGCAACAATGGTGGAGAAGTGGGGAATAAATTGACAATAATAATTTGCAAATCCGAGAAATCTTTGGATAGCTCGTAGGCCAGTGGGACGAGGCCAATCTATTACCGCAGATAGTTTATCAGGGTCCATTTAAAGACCTTGTCCGGACACAATGTATCCCAGGAAGGGAAGACTGCTGCGTTCGAATAGACACTTCTCAATTTTGGTGTAAAGTTGATTTTGGCGTAGTCGCTGGAGCACTTGACGGACATGAAGGCGATGTTCCTCTAGGTTGGAGGAAAAAATTAGGATGTCGTCAAGATAGACTACCACACAGGAGTACAGCATGTCCCGAAAAATCTCATGAACAAAGTCCTGAAAGACTGCTGGGGCATTGCAAAGACCAAAGGGGATGATTGGTATTCAAAGTGACCATCTCTGGTATTGAAGGCGGTTTTCCATTCATCGCCTGCTCAAATACGGATGAGGCTATATGCGCCACTTAGGTCAAGTTTGGTGAAAATCTTAGCACCACGCAGTCGGTCAAAGAGTTCGGAGATGAGAGGCAGAGGATAGCGATTTTTGTACAGTAATTTTATTGAGACCGCGGTAGTCAATACAGGGGCGTGGAGATCCATCTTTTTTTTAGCAACAAGGAAAAATCCAGCTCCAGCTGGAGAAGAAGATTTCCGGATAAAACCTCTTTTGAGGTTTTCCTGTATGTACTCAGACATAGCTTGTGTTTGCGGGGCAGAAAGTGGGTAAATCCTACCACAGGGCGGTGTGGTACCAGGGAGCAGGTCGATAGGGCAGTCATAGGGTCTATGTGGAGGTAAGACCTCTGCTTGCTTTTTACAAAAGACGTCCGAAAAGTCCTGATAGGCCTTAGGAAGACCTGGCAATGGAGTAGCCATGGAGACCTGGCAGGAAGAAACTGGGTGGAGACATCGCTTGTGGCAAGAAGTTCCCCAACTCTTAATGTCCCCGGTGACCCAGTCGAGGCTAGGCGAATGACGTTGGAGCCAGGGCAAGCCCAGAAGAATTTCAGAAGTGCAGTTGGGCAGCACAAAAAATTCAATATGTTCATGATGGTGAACTCCAACACTCATGAGTAGCGGTTGAGTGCGGTAACATATGGTGCAGACCAGTCTCTCTCCATTGATCAAGGTCACAAGGTCAAAGTCCATCAAATACCTGGGGGGCTGGTCCCCTCGGATCTATCCACCGCCTACTCCCTTAATTTCCTTCTCTAGAAAGGGATCTGACGAAGTGGATCGCTGGTGCTTTTTCGTGGGTGGGAAGGGCCAACAAACTTAAAATGAATATCCTCCCCAGATTGTTGTTCCTCTTCTCGGCGGTCCCCGTGGTCATCCCTACTTCCTATTTCCAAAAGATCGCTGGAATGTTTGGGAAATTCGTTTGGGCGGGGCGGCCATCGAGACTCTCCAGAGAGGTTCTGTTTAGACGCAAACAAGCAGGAAGGCTAGCAGTCCCGGACTGTAGAGCTTACTATCTTGCAGCCACACTGACTAGGTTTTTGGACTTCTTCCACGGCCACTCCTGGTGGGTGGAGATTGAATTGGCGGGTACTAGGTTTGAGATACTGACCCGCCCCTGGTTGACACCTGGCACCCTCTCCACAGCACTACACGCCATATTACCATGGGTCTCCAGGGAACTGTATACAGCCCTTAGGCGATACCTCCCCGGTTCAGGGATCCTGACCCCAGATGGCCCGCTGGTACCTGTCCTGCACAATCCGAGATTTCCACCCAGAGTCCACTGCTCTTCCTTCCTGGGCAGGGCCAACCCTCCGACCCTTCCCCTCGGAGACCTTTTGACTGGTTCCCTCCTCCGCCCATACGAAGACCTGGTGCCAGAACACCTCCGCACTCCGGCCAGGTACCTGCAATGTGTGCAACTCCTACACTTTGTAATGACTGAGGGTAGAGCCTTGCGAATGGATAGACCCCTCCTCCCCTTCGAGGTTCTGCGCACTTCCTACTCTCCGGTCCCCAGGGCTGTTTCTCAAATATATGGCCTTCTCCTTGATGTAGCTGAGCTCCGTCCCTTGAAGTTTGTTGGAGCCTGGGAGGAGGAACTGGGCACGACCTTTGCCCCGTCTGACTGGGCTTGGGCCTTCCAGATGTGTCACAAACTGTCGATCTCATGTCGGGTGCAAGAGACCTATAAAATCCTAACCAACCAGGGGTGGGGCTTGTAGCTTGTCTACTCCCTCCCATTGTATGTGTGCCTAGTCCACACTCGAGGTGACTGAGGAGCAATCTTCAAGTCGGACCAATGGCTGCTGTATTTTGGTTCCTGGTTTTATTTATCTGGTCAGGTAGGTTAGCTGATCCCGCACCATCTGAGAAACCTTGGCGTGGTGTGCGGGCTCAAGTGTGTCCTTCATATAAGGATATACTGGCTAATGTCTCAGTTTTACATAAGTTTTGAGGGTTGGCTAATGTCATTGTTTACATTAACCACAGTAGTGAAACCATATTGGGATCCATAGGTGCAGGTCCTCCACTCCAACTTAGGTGCACAACTGCACTTAGGGTTGAGCCCCTTGTATCACCTTAGATCACATCAATGTAATTGTTTGTTTAAAGTCAGTCATGTTTAACGCATCCACATACACATTTCTCTGGTGTCAGGATGCCACTGTGGTACTTGTGACCGTTTGCAGGCATCCTCCATTGTATGCAATTTTTGCTGGGGATATCGCCCTTAGCAACTGTTTACAAGTGCAAGACCTCCGCCCCAGCAAAGGTGCACAACTGCACTTGGGGTTGAGTATCCTGCTATAACCATGTTCATGCAAATATAAGCAGATATGTCTTTGCTTAAGGCTTATACTAATGCACCCTTTTATCTTGCTGGGTAGCATTAGGGTTTCACCTGTGAGGCCTGCTATAAGTGAACCACCCAGGGGTGGGACTTGTAGCTTGTCTACTCCCTCCCATTGTATGTGTGCCTAGTCCACACTGGAGGTGACTGAGGAGCAATCTGCAAGTCGGACATTTGGCTGCCGTATTTTGGTTCCTGGTTTTATTTATCTGGCCAGGTAGGTTAGCTGATAGGTCCCGCACCATCTGAGAAACCTTGGCGTGGTGTGCGGGCTCAAGTGTGTCCTTCATATAAGGATATACTGGCTAATGTCTCAGTTTTACATCAGTTTTGAGGGTTAGCTAATGTCATTGTTTACATTAACCACAGTAGTGAAACCATATTGTGATCCATAGGTGCAGGTCCTCCACTCCAACTTAGGTGCACAACTGCACTTGGGGTTGAGCACCTTGTATCACCTTAGATCACATCAATGTAATTGTCTATAAAATCCTGACCAGGTGGTATAGGGTCCCTGTGGTCCTTCATTAGATGTTTCCGTTGGTCTCTGACCTCTGCTGGAGATGTGGGAGCTCCCGGGGAACTATGTCCCACGTTTGGTGGTCATGCCCTTCAATTCTGGAGCACAGTCCTGTCCCGTATATATTGACCATTACTGGGATATGCTATCCCGATGATCCAAAAGTACTTCTGTTAACAATTCTCCCCAGGGCAAGGAAATCTCCGCCGAAGAAATTGGCGCATTTCCTGTTGATGGCGGCTAGGACGGTGATACCCCGGCACTGGAAAGAGACCTGCCCCCCATCGATTTCTGAATGGTATAGGGAGGTACACTTCATTAGTCGTATGGAGGAACTTATGGCTGACTCCTCTGGTGCTACTGCCAGGTATACCGCGTTTTGGCAACCATGTAAACTCCTCTTTACTGTTCTGACTAGGCTTACTTACACATACTGGACCTCTTCTCTGGCCTTATGGCCGTCACTCTGATGTGGCCTGGCGGGGGCTGCGACTCTGGGCTGGTGGACTGGTGACGTTCAGGTTTGTAGTTTATACAGTTTTTGTCCTGTTCTCTCCTCCTACACATCCCCCTCCCTCTCACACCCACGTTGGTCTCCCGAGACTTTTTCCGCCCCCCTCCCCACCCCTCTGCTCTTCCTTCTCCCATGCCCCCTCCATCCATACCCCCTTCCTTCTTCTCTTTTTCTCCCTCCTTCCCCCTCCCCCCCCTTTTTCCTCCTCATGCTCCTTGCTTTTTCCTCCCCTTTTTTACGACTCCCCACATACCCCCCCTCTTCATTGTGGCACCTGTCTTGCCCTACCCCATCCCTCCCCCCCCCCCCCTGAGTTGTACCTTCCTATTCCATTGTTTTACCCCTTTTGCTGTCCCATTGCTATGGAGACACTGTGGTTCAAGTTTTTTATTTTTTTCCGTGTTTTATTATAATAAACAATTATCTTGAATATAAAAAAAAAAAAATCTCCACAAGGGAGATAAGAGTACACCCTGCCCACCATCACACAAAATGCTTGCCCAGATGAATTGGTAAACAAGATCATAATTCCTACAAGGATACAGAAAAACCCTCTTAACAAGCTAAACGCATAAAAGAACATCATATATAACAATCAGTCGCCCAACAAAGGACTAGCAAGTAAAGGTATATGTATATAAAGTGCCTCTAGTATGGGGTAGAGTCCATGATGCTATATATGTTGAATATCCCACTCCCACCCTCCAATTATGAGTAGCCATTCACCACAGAATGGACATAGACTTCGGTGCAAAGTCCTGTACAAGGAGTCCCGGAGGAAGGCCGAAAGGAGAGAAGTCCATCTCAGCAGGGAGTGGGGCACCTCTGCTGCCGCACCCACTCATCCGCCTCCGAAGGGGAATTGAAGAAAATGGCTCTGTCACCTTCAGCAACCCGGAGCCGAGCCGGATAGGCCATAGAATATGCAATGTTCAAGTCCCACAATTTCGCTTTCACAGCCGTGAAGGGTGCCCTGCGTTTCTGTAGATTAGCGGAAAAATCCAGGGATAAGGACACCTTGGCGTTATCATAAGAAATGTCTCCAAGCTGCCTGGTGAGGTGGAGGACCAAGTCACGGTCATTACAATTGAGGATCCGGGCAAGAAGGGGTCTTGGCGGTGCCCCAGGAGGCGGGGCCCTGGCAGGGACCCTGTGCGCTCTCTCCACCGTGAATGCCACTGACAAAGGCGCATTTGGGAACAAGTCCCGGAACCACTTTTCAACAAACGCTGGAGGCGCTTGCCCCACAGCCCTCTCAGGCAGTCCAATAATCCGGACATTATTTCGTCTCAGCCTGTTCTCCAAATCATCATTCTTTTGCCTGCATTGCTCCAATTGTGACTCTAAAGCTGACACTGCATTGGGAACAGGAGCCAAAGTGTCCTCCAGAGCAGATACCCTGCCCTCAGTCTCTGTAATACAACCCCATAGGATCTGCATGTTCTGCCACAGAAGCCCCACGTCAATTTTAACTTCCTCCATCTTACCGGTCAGGGTTGTCTGGCAAGACGTAATGGCAGTGAGAAGTTGTGCAGTAACTTGTTTCAGCGTGAGATCGGGGGCTGGTGTCGGCATCTGCTGCCTCTGCGTCCCGGCGGCCTCCGCTTGCTCGCCAGGCTCACCGCTGTCCTCAGGGCCGTGGGCACCATCTTGGCTGGCGTCCCGGGCAAAATCTCGTAGCCTCTCTATGGCTGACCTGTCCTGATTCTGGGTCTGCTCGGATCTATTGGACCGGACCATCATCAGGAAAGCAATGGAGGTAGGTAGGGAGTCAGGAGAATGTGCAGGAGACTGAAATCACGGGCTCAGAGCAGGAGCTTCTCCTACATGCGACTGCTCTGATCGCTGTCCAGGCCACGCCCCCACGGCTGGGATCTTTACCCTTTAAGAGAAGAATCAGGGCTGACCTCCTCATTGACTTCAGCAGATTGCCCAAGGAGAGACACTCATTGAATACCTCAGTCAAGAGGGGAGCTAAAGACTCCTTAAAGGTCCTGTACCACTCGGATGTTAAGCCATCCGGACCTGGCGACTTCTTAGGGGCAAGCCCCTCGATCGCCAGTCTCACTTCCTCTTCCCTGATCTCTTCTGCCAAAACACCAAGAGAGGGGTCTACCCCTGGCTCAGGAACGGCTTCAGCCAGAAAACTCTACATCACATCCCAATCCAGATCCTTCCTCCCCAAGAGGTGCGAGTAGAAGGATCTGACGACCTAAGATCCCTGATCTGGACAGATTCAGAGATCCCGTACTATCAATCAGTCTTGAACTGACTTTACTACTCACTGACATCTTGCAGTTTCTGTAAGGGTCTGGTGAGCGGTACCTCCCATAATCCCTCTCAAAAACCAAAGATGCGTGCCTATCATACTGACACCTCATCAGCAAGGATTTCACTCTGGAGATATCCTCTCGGATACCTCCAGTCGAGACGAGAAGTTCAAGTTTCCTACTCAGACCCTGATACAGGCGATACCTATTCAGGGACCTGAGGCTCGAGAGCTGGCGGAAGAACCCCGCAACCCACTTCTTGAATATCTCCCACCACTCTGACTTACTATTACATAGGTCCAGTAAAGGTACCTGACTCTGAAGAAAATCCTCAAAGGGCTGTCTTACCTCCGCTTCCTCCAGGAGGGACCAATCCAGCTTCCAATAACCTTTACCCATCCGGGGGGGTCTCTGAAACATTCAAGGAAAACTAAATCATACAGTGATCGGAGAACTCCACCTCAACCACGGACACTGCGGAAGAGACAGCTTCCTTCTTTAAATAAAACCTGTCTAACCTAGACCTGCAGCTAACTCGATGAAAGGTGAAGCCCGTGTGGCCTGAGGGGCTCCGGATGTGGGCATCCTCTAGGCGAGCTTCCCTAACTATATTATTAAGGGCCACACAGTCATAAGTCAGCAGATTATTGGAACCTCTACTATCTTGGGACCTCGTGATCTTATTGAAGTCCCCTCCAAAAATCACTTGCCGACTCGTAAAAATAAAGGGCTTAATCTTCATAAAGAGATCTTTACGGCCACACCTGGTTTGGGGCATAGATGTTAATGAGCTGGAGCTCTTGTCCCTTCATGAAGACATCTAAGATCAAGCACCTTCCCATTTCTAATTCAATTACCCGTCAGCATTCAACAGGAGCAGTAAAAAGGACCGCCACCCCACTATACGGCTCAGCCGCAAGAGACCAGTGTGATGGACCGTACCTCCACTCTCTTCTGGCTTTTACCAGATAGGCTAGATCTGACAACCTGGTCTCCTGTTAAAAGAAAATGTCGGCTTCAACACGGCCGAGAAAATCAAAGGCTGCAAATCTAGCCGTATCAGACTTTCTGCTGGCACAATTAATAGATGCCAGTGTCAATGGGGTGAGTGCCACCATACAGAGTGATTAAATTAGACGGCCACACCCTTTACTTTTGTTTTCCCTTCTTTTTTGCCCCCTCATCCCCCGAAGAAGACGAAAGGGCAAGACCACTCTTGGATCTTTTTTTACACTCCGATTGATCCATATGGTCCCCGTCTCCGTCTGGCTCCGGTCTAGCCCTGCCCTCTGAGGAAGATGCCTCAGCAGGACAGGACCCAGTTCCCCCCAGAGGCTCCTTCTCCCTAGGTACCTCGCCCTCACCCTCCTCCTCCAAGGAGGGGGAGGAAATGGTATCGAGGATGAGGTGCCGGTTTGACAGGTCAATCAGAGGGGGGGGGGCAGTCAGGCTTCCGTTTTGGACCTGGCCCGCAGTACCAGGAGCTTCAGAGGGCTCTTACTTCTTGTTTCTCCCTTTCCTTTTGCCCATATCTTTCTTTTTGGGCCTCACCCCACTCTCCTCATCCACACTTTCATAGTGGGAGGAATCGGAAGGGTCGGCCATATTGCCTTCCTCTCTGTGAAGCCTCCTGATCTCTTCATCCAGCATGTTTTCCTCCAGGGCTTCAGCGGTTACAGGGCCAGCTTCAGGAGCAGAGGCCGGAGCTACCTCCATCACCTGGGCACTCTCCTGCTCCCTACTCCTCCTCTGATTTTCCTCCCGCCTTAGTTTGGCGGGGCCCTTTTTCCTCCTCACTAGCTCTGTTGCGCCCCCATCCCTGCCCGTACCCTCCCCAGCCGAGGCAACTTCACAGCTCTCCTCAGCTGGAGCGGCCGCTGCACGGGTGAAGGTGCTAGGCCCGAGGACACCACACAGGTGGCACCGAATCTGCCTACAGGATGCGGCCAGATGACCCACTCCACCACACAAAGCGCAGACCTGCACAGTACAAGCTGCGCTAAAGTGGGTGGGGCTGCCACACCTGTGACAGACCTTAGGCTGCCCCTGGTAGAAGACCTGGATCCTATCACGTCTAAGGAAGGCAGCTGACGGAATGTGGGCAACTGTATTCCCTGAACTCTTGAGTTTGACGGAAAACATCCAGGCCCCGGACCAGATCCCGTGCTCATCCCAGTTTTTCTTGGGCATGTCCGTCACATTCCCATACCGTCCGAGCCAGGTCATGATGTCATAACAAGAAAGTGACTCGACGGGAAATCGCCTTTACAGCGAAATCCTGCCAGTCGGGCTCGTTCTTCGCCACTTCGTAGTTCAACCAGAAGAGTTCGAGACCCTCCGGACGAACGAAACTGACATCAAACTCAGACAAACCGTAGGTGGGAATGCATCCTCGTCCCTCCAAATCAGACAGACCACATTCCTTCGGTTATTGTTCTGCCCGATTGTCGGGAGTGACCAGACCACCTCCCCATTCCGCTCTCAGAAAGCCCCCAAACCGTGCCTCTCTATCCAGAAAGAAAAGTCAACCTCACCCCTTCCCTCTACCTGGATCGACCTGTCGCCCCTACGCAGAGCCTCCAGGAGGCGCTGTTGCAAATGGCCTCCAGAGCCGGGGACCCCCTTGAACCCCCGGCAGCAACAATGGCATAGCTCCTAGCAGCCAGACCAGAGCCAGAACCACCATTCACACCACTACTCTCATCCGCTTTATTTCCAGCCATACTACAGTAGACTTCCCATTCATACCACTACCACTCCCACCAACATTCACTCCACTGACACTCCCACCTCCCACATACACTCCTCTCATCCACAACATTACTACACCCATCAATCTCACATCCTGCATTTTTTTTCTCACTAATAGATTCTGGGCTGGCTGGGACTTGTAATACAGTTGGTTTAAGTAAAGTCTTTTTTGCTGGCTTAGCTGCTTCTGGGGTCGACGCTGATGGCTTCTCCTCCATGGCTGAGGTTACTCCTTGAGTCTGGGGCTGCCCCACCGGGCGCACCCCAGCTCCTCCCACAGTGCCAGGACCTGCTTTGCCCGACTGCACAGGCTCTGTGGATGATGCCAACGCCCGGACACTCCCCTCCCTCACAGAGGAGTGCCCCACAGCGCCCACAGAACACACAGTACTCGGAGGACCGCCCCCCGAGCACACAGACCTACCACTCTCCCCCACCGGCACCCAGACACTCCCTTCCCCCCCTCCCCCCCCTCACAGGGGAGTGCCCCGCAGTGCCGGTAATGCCCACAGCACTCGGGGAACCGCCCCCGAGCACATGGCAGCAAAACTCCCCTCTGGCACTTGGTCACGCCCCCCGCCACCCTGGGGTGGTCCTGTAGTGTCAAGGCTGCCCACTTTGAGCCCATCCTACTCATCCCTACCGGCAGGATGGGTGGGCTTTACATTTATTGCGTCTGCAGCCATTTCTGAGGCCACGCTGTACCGCACCTTGCTGGCTCCGTTCCACCACAGAAACAGGGTCTTGCAGCTGGCCCAGATTGCTGGAAAGGAACACATACATACTGTACAGATTCTTGGGTCTTTTGCTTCTTAGCTTTCCTCTTCACTGCCACATCATCAAATAAATCATCACCAAAAGTAAAATTCTGGAGGTGGGCTGGGGACTCCTTCAATGTAGCTGTCTTGGTGGTCTGGATGTCACAGGGAGCAGCCACAGCATGTTCCTCCACCCGCTCCTCCGCCTTTTCAGCAGCACCATCCTCACTTTCTTCCCCGCCACTACTCTCCCCATCATCCACCTCCACCTTACCTGGGGATTTCATGGCGGCAAACCGGTCTTCATTCACCAGCTTTTCCCGGAAAAGACAGCTTCCCTCCAGGATCTTGGCTCTCCTCTCCTCCAGCTTAACTATCTCAGCCTTCAGGGCTGTGATTTTTTTTCTCAGCTCTGGCTTATTCCACTTGGACCCAGAGTTTGCCAGACTCTGAGTCCCGCGCAGGTCTTCTCTGGCAAACCTTAGCTCATTACCACACCGCTCATACTCTGAAAAGTGTGCGGTCTTGCGGGAACACAAGGTTGCGCTGGATTCCTTGGGCCCTCTTTTCGCCCACATCTTCCTCCTCGCCTTCCTTCCACTGGATCTCTGGCTGGCACCCGTTGCCGGAGGTGCAGAGCCTGCATTGCTGCAGACTGGAGCAGAGTGAGGGAGGAAGTTCTCCCCTGTATGGCTTCAGGTGATGTGATGCCTGCTGGAGAACGCTCCTTCCCAGTCTGTGAATCTGACTGAGCAGAAAATACAGAGGTAGAAAACTAACAAATAAAAATAAAGGTAGGGGGTGGTTTATCATGATGGGGGCAGTGAACTGGGAGGATTATAAAATTTAATAAGATCATGAGAAGTACTCTTTTAGGGATTAAGGGGTATAACTTTTTTATTTTTCCAATCACAGACCATAAAAGGGTTAGCCAGGCTGTATCATTGAATTAGCAATTCGGCAGCAGGTAAGGGGAACCTTCACTGCCATTTTAGCTAATCAGACGCCAACGATCACGTCACGCGTGTCTGATCAGCTACTTGGGCTAACTGACATCTGTGACTTTAGAAGCAGTGATTGGCATTGATAACAGCATCTAAAAGGTTCTTGACATTAGTGGTGAGTGTCTAGCTACTGATAGTAGCCGTCACTCACCACTATGAAGTAAGCACAGCTCCCGGGTTGCTTCACAGTCATTTAATGCTCCAGGGCATACATTTGCGCCCTGGTGCATTAAACGGGTACTCTGATGTAAAACAATTTTTTTTAATCAAGTGGTACGAAAAAGTTAAAGAGATTTGTAAATGACTTCTTTTTAACAATTTTATTCCTTCCAGAACTTAACATGCTGCAAAGGAAGTTATATAGTTCTTTCTGTCTGAAAACAGTGCTCTCTGCTTACACCTCTGTCCATGTCAGGAACTGAACTGTCCACAGCAGAATCAAATCCCCATAGCAAACTGCCCCTGCTTTGGACAGTTCCTGACATGGACAGAGGTGTCAGCAGAGAGCACTGTGGTCAGACAGAAAGGACTATACAACTTCCTCTGGAGCATACAGAAGCTGATAAGTACTGGAAGGATTTAGATTTTTAAATAGAAGTAATTTACAAATCTCTTTAACTTTCTGGCACCAGTTGAGTAGAAAAAAATAGTTTTTCACTGGAGTACCCCTTTAAGTCTTGGACAGCAGGGGCATTAATTTATATTATCTAGACATTGCGATACCACCTTGTCCTGTCCAGTCGACAGATTTATCACCAAACAAGCACTGCAAAAGTGAAAGCTCTATTGACGTCTACCATAGAACGTACATAAAACTTGCTAAATTTTTTCGCATTTTACTACGGGCAGTTTCTATTGCCGTCAACAAAGGGCTTGTTCACATTGCCGGGGAGCGGAGAAACAAATACTGCACATCCTATTTTCTTTCTCCGCACAACTCCTGTAAAGTACCGGACACCCAATAGACCCCATTCAGGTTAAGGGGATCCGGCGGGTCAGTAGTACTTCGACTCTTTGAGCATCTGTTCGGCGCAATAAAAAAAAGGATTTAAATGGACTGTGAATGCATAGCAACCAATCAGATCCATTCTTTCATGTTTCAGAGGTCTCTTTAACCTCTTAAGGACCCAGGGCGTATGGATACGCCCTCACACCCTGGGCCTTAAGGACCCCGGGGCGTATCCATACGCCCTGGCGTTTTCCGGTCTCTGCCGCGTGCCGGGCAGAGATCGGAACCGGATGCCTGCTGAAATCCTTCAGCAGGCATCCAGGGCAAATGCCGAGGGGGGCCATGTAGGCCCCCCATGTCGGCGATCGCCGCAAATCGCAAGGGAAATCGCCCTTGCGATCTGCGGCGATACCGGGCTGATCGGGTCTCTGGGACCCGACCGCCCGGTAATTTCGCATGATCCCTCCTCCGATCCCCTGCGATCTGTCGGTTAGTTAACCGACCAATTGCAGGGGGGGGCGGTTACTTCCTCCCGTCCTGCCCGGCCCCTGAAAGTCCGGAGAGGACGGGAGGAAGACCGGAGGACGCTGCGGGGGACGGGGGAGTGCTGGGGACCGCCCCCGGTACTTACCTCTTCCCTGAAGACCCGGATCCCTGCGATGAAGACGGCGGCGGCGACAGGTGAGTTGATCTTCAGCCGCGGTCGGGCCCTTTACAGCAATGCACGTCGCCGTAAAGCGACATGCATTGCTGTATTGGGACCCTGTAAACTACAACTCCCAGCATGCCCAGACAGCCCTTGGCGTCTGTGCATGCTGGGAGTTGCAGTTTTGCAACATCTGGAGGTCCACAGTTTGGAGACCACTGTGCCCTTCCAGATGTTGCAAAACTACACATCCTCAGCATGCCCTTACTGTCCAGGCATGCTGGGAGTTGTAGTTCTGTAACATCTGGCCCTTCAGATGTTGCAGAACTACAACTCCCAGCATGCCTGGACAGTTTTGGCATACTGGGAGTTGTAGTTTTGCAACATCTGGAAGGGCACAGATTGAGAACCACTGTATTAGTGGTCTGCAAACTGTAGTCCTCCAGATGTTGCAAAACTACAACTCCAAGCATGCTGGGAGTTGTAGTTCGGCAACATCTGGCTCTAAAGATGTTGCCGAACTACTACTCCCAGCATGCTTGAGAATGCTGAGAGTTGTGGTTTTGCAACAACTGGAGGCACACTGGTTGAGAAACATTGTCTGTTTCCTAACTCAGTGTTTCCCAACCCGTGTGCCTCCAGCTGTTGCAAAACTATAACTACCAGCATGCACTGATAGACTGTGCATGCTGGGAGTTGTAGTTTTGCAACAGCTGGAGGTCCCCCCCTGTGAATGTACAGGATACATTCACATGGGCAGGGGGCTTACAGTGAGTATCAGGCTGCAAGTTTGCAATGCAGCAAATTTTGCGCGGCAGCTCAAACCCGCTGTAACCCCCCGCCCATGTGACTGTACCCTAAAAACACTACACTACACTACCACAAAATAAAATAAAAAGTAAAAAACACTACATATACACATACCCCTACACAGCCCCCCTCCCCAATAAAAATGAAAAACGTCTGGTACGCCACTGTTTCCAAAATGGAGCCTCCAGCTGTTGCAAAACCACAACTCCCAGTATTGCCGGACAGCCGTTGACTGTCCAAGCATGCTGGGAGTTTTGCAACAGCTGGAGGCACCCTGTTTGGGAATCACTGGCGTAGAATACCCCTATGTCCACCCCTATGCAAATCCCTAATTTAGGCCTCAAATGCGCATGGCGCTCTCACTTCGGAGCCCTGTCGTATTTCAAGGCAACAGTTTAGGGCCACATATGGGGTATCGCCGTACTCGGGAGAAATTGCCTAACAAATTTTGGGGGGCTTTTTCTCCTTTCACCCCTTATGAAAATGTGAAGTTGGGGTCTACACCAGCATGTTAGTGTAAAAAAATAAATTTTTTACACTAACATGCTGGTGTTGCCCTATACTTTTCATTTTGACAAGAGGTAAAAGGGAAAAAAGCCCCCCAAAATTTGTAATGCAACTTCTCCCGACTACGGAGATACCCCATAACTGGGCGAAAAGTGGGGGCGCACAACAAGGCCCAGAAGGGAGAGTGCACCATGTACATTTGAGGTGATTTGCACAGGGGTGGCTGATTGTTACAGCGGTTTTGACAAATGCAAAAAAAACTAAACCCCACATGTGACCCCATTTCGGAAACTTCACCCCTCACGGAATGTAATGAGGTGTGCAGTGAGAATTTACCCCCCACTGGTGTCTGACAGATCTTTGGAACAGTGGGCTGTGCAAATTAAAAATGTTGTACAGACCACTGTTCCAAAGATCTGACAGACACCAGTAGGGGTAAATGCTCACTGTACCCCTTGTTACGTTCCTCAAGGGGTCTAGTTTCCAAAATGGTATGCCATGTGGGGGTTATTTTGCTGTCCTGGCACCATAGGGGCTTCCTAAATGCGACATGCCCCCCCAGCAAAATTTGCTCTCAAAAAGCCAAATATGACTCCTTCTCTTCTGAGCATTGTAGTTCGCTCGTAGTGCACTTCAGGTCAACTTATGGGGTACCTGCATACTCAGAAGAGATGGGGTTTCAAATTTTGGGGGGTATTTCTTGCTATTAACCCTTGCAAAAATGTGAAATTTGGGGGGAAACACCCATTTTAATGAAATTTTATTTTATTTTTTTTACGTATGCAAAAGTCGTGAAACCCGTGTGGGGTATTAAGGCTCACTTTATTCCTTGTTACGTTCCTCAAGGGGTCTAGTTTCCAAAATGGTATGCCATGTGGGTATTTTTTGCTGTCCTGGTACCATAGGGGCTTCCTATATGGGACATGCCCCCGAGCAAAATTTGCTCTCAAAAAGCCAAATATGACTCCTTCTCTTCTGAGCATTGTAGTTCGCTCGTACTGCACTTCAGGTCAACTTATGGGGTACCTCCATACTCAGAAGAGATGGGGTTACAAATTTTGGGGGGTATTTTCTGCTATTAACCCTTGCAAAAATGTGAAATTTGGGGGGAATCACACATTTTAGTGAAATTTTATTTTATTTTTTTACATATGCAAAAGTCGTGAAACACATGTGGGGTATTAAGGCTCACTTTATTCCTTGTTACGTTCCTCAAGGGGTCTTGTTTCCAAAATGGTATGGCATGTGGTTTTTTTTTTGCTGTTCTGGCACCATAGGGGCTTCCTAAATGCAACATGCCCCCCAAAAACCATTTCAGAAAAACGTACTCTCCAAAATCCCTTTGTCACTCCTTCGGTTCTGAGCCCGCCGAACACTTTACATAGACATATGAGGTATGTGCTTACTCGAGAGAAATTGGGCTACAAATATAAGTATACATTTTCTCCTTTTACCCCTCGTAAATATTCAAAAATTGGATCTACAAGAACATGCGAGTGTAAAAAATGAAGATTGTGAATTTTCTCCTTCACTTTCCTGCTATTCCTGTGAAACACCTAAAGGGTTAAAAGGCTGACCGAATATCATTTTGTATACTTTGGGGGGTGCAGTTTTTATAATGGGGTCATTTGTGGGGTATTTCTAATATGAAGACTCTTCAAATCCACTTCAAACCTGAACTGGTCCCTGAAAAATAGTGAGTTTGGAAATTTTGTGAAAAATTGGAAAATTGCTGCTGAACTTTGAAGCCCTCTGGTGTCTTCCAAAAGTAAAAACATGTCAACTTTATGATGCAAACAAAAAGTAGACATATTGTATATGTGAACCAAAAAAAATTAAAATATTTGGAATATCCATTTTCCTTACAAACAGAGAGCTTCAAAGTTAGAAAAATGCAAAATTTTCAAATTTTTCATAAAATTTTCACATTTTTCACCAAGAAAGGATGCAAGTTACAAAAATTTTTTACCACGATGTTAAAGTAGAATATGTCACGAAAAAACAATCTCGGAATCAGATTGATAACTAAAAGCATTCCAGAGTTATTAATGTTTAAAGTGACAGTGGTCAGATGTTCAAACAATGGCCGAGTCCTAAGGTGTAAAATGGCTGGGTCCTTAAGAGGTTAAAAAAGAACGACGCAATCTGGTTGGTTGCTTTAGCCAACTTGTGGGCAACTCTTTTGCTACACAGGTCTTAATAAATTTTTCCCATTGTTTCTCCAGCTCTTATGCAGCCCTATAAGTCTCCATGGTAACAAGTAGTAAACAGATTCTGCAGTCATACTTCCTCCCACCTGACCACTACAAACATTTGGAAGAATAGTCAGAAGCAGAAACAGACCGGTGTCAATACTGACTGGTATTTATTTTATTAAAGGGCCATCAACCAAAACAGCTGTAGCGGGAGAGCCGCGTGTTTGGGGAACACTGCACTAAAAAAAGGGTACATTAATGACATTGCCATGTTTAAATAAAGTTTATAAAAAAAAAAAAAAAAAAAAAAAGAGAAAAAGAAAACAGGAACGAAAACAGCAGTGTACGAGCTAGGCGTCGTGCGCGCGCACAGTCACATGACTGACGGGGGCTCAGGCGGCGGGGACGCGCTCAGTCAGTCAGTCAGTCCGGATCCGGCCCGAAGAAGACGGTTCCGCCATGTACCGAGCCCTATACGCCTTCCGTTCTCCGGAGCCTAATTCCTTGCAGTTCGGGGCCGGGGAGAACTTCCTGATCCTGGAGCGGTGTAACCAGCACTGGTGGTTGGCCAGCCGCTGCAGCAGCGGGGACACGGGCTACGTGCCAGCTTCCTACCTGGAAAGGATGAAGGTGAGCGGCTATACGGTGGCCTGGAGCTCACGTGTGTGGGCGTCACTAGGTGATCCGTTATGTGACGTCACTGTAGTGGTACTGTCATCCTCTGCCCTGCACCTGTGACGTCATAGCTGCATACACTGCGGTGGTCAGAGGCACAGAAGTGATGGAGTGTTCTGGACTATATAGAAGTTACTGGAAGGTGACACAGTTGAATGGAATTTCTATAGTAGTGGTCTCCAAACGGTGTACCTCCAGCTGTTGCAAAACTATAACTCCCAGCATGTCCGGACAGCCGAAGGCTGTCCGGACATGCTGGGAGTTGTAGTTTTGTAACAGCTGGAGGTACACAGTTTGGAGACCTAGATTTTATAGGATTCCAGGGGCAGTGGAAAGAGTTAAACATGAGGCCCTGTTCACACTATATGTCAGGTATGCTGTATTTATCAAGTCCTACCAGTCAGCCATCACCTCCAGGGGGCGCCGTCCACCTCGTCAACCGCTTTGCCTAGGGCTACACTCGCATCATGAATATCGTAATTTAACATTGTGGCATTCCATGTGTCTCCATGGTTACAGGCTATAAAGCAAGCTTGTCATGTGTTGCCTTACTGCACCTCTTCTTGGTAAGTAACATTAGGAGAGGTAGTAACATGGAGATGCATAGGTGCTGAATACGGTGGTCGGCGGAAGACCTTCTCTAAGGCTATGTTCACATGGTGTTGCATAACATGCCAGTATAATGAAGAGAACTGTTTCCCTGTAGCGAAATGTGACCCTTCGCACATGGACACCCTTTTCTGCTTTACAGCCGACTCCCTAACCCTTGTTCTAACCCCTTATCTTAATTCTAACCCCTTATCTTAAAGGGGTACTCTGGCCCTTAGACATCTTATCCCCCCTATCCAAAGGTAGGGGATAAGATGTCTCACCACGGGGGGTCCCGCCACTGGGGACCCCCCGCAATCTTTGTATTCGCCACCCACCTGTTTAAGCTGCACGCCGCGGTGCCAGCTTACAAACAGCCGGGTGGCGACCACAAGGCCGGAGTATTGTAACGTCACCCCCCCCCCCCCCCCGCTATGCAAGTCTACGTGACGCCCCCTCCCATAGACTTACATAGTGGGGGGGGGGCTGACATCACGCCCCCTCCCATAGACTTGCATAGCGGGGGCAGGGGGTGATGTCGCAGCGTGCAGCTCAAACAGGTGGGTGGCGAATACAAGATTGCGGGGGTCCCCAGCGGCAGGACCCCCATGGTGAGACATCTTATCCCCTATCCTTTGGATAGGGCATAAGATGTATCAGGGCCGCAGTACCCCTTTAACCCTAATCCCTAACTCTAATCCCGACCCCTAACAGCGCTCAGTTCACATTTGGCTACGGGTCAAAGTTTCCTCCGGTTCACCCGGCACTAGGACCGCTTAGAAATGCACAGTCCCTATAAACAGCAGTGCATTTCCAAGCAGATTCTGCCAAAAGAATTGACATGTCAGTGGCTGGAAATGGAATTTAAGCGGCAGATGTTTCAGCCATGGAAATGTTGCCGTGCGCACGGTGCAGCAGAATCCCATTGAAAACAATGCTGCAACTGAATTTCCGAGCAGAATTTTTCTGCTGGGTCCTGTTCGGAAAGCCCTGCCATATGACCATAGCCTCATACTTGCATGTCCTAAGGCCCCATTTACATGGCAAAATTACTTAGCGGAATCTGGCAGAAAAATTCAGCTCAGAAATTCTGTTGCAGCAAAGTCCCATTGTTTTCAGTGGGGTTCTGCTGAACCGTGCACATTCTGGGGGAGATTTATCAAAACCTGTGCAGAGGAAGAGTTGTCCAGTTGCCCATAGCAACCAATCAAATTGCTTCTTTCATTTTTTGCAGGCCTTTGTGGAAATGAAAGAAGTGATCTGATTGGTTGCTATGGGCAACTGGTCAACTTTTCCTCTGCACAGGATTTAATAAATCTCCCCCTCTGTCTCCAGACTCCGCAGATAGAATTGACATGTCAATTCTATCTGCGGAATCTGCTCGGAAATGCATTAGTGTTTATGAAGATTAAACCTTTCCCAGTGGTCCTAGTGCCGGCTTGTTGTGTCAGCACCTGCAGAATTTCTGCCTAGGGCCCAGTAGTTCAAGGACCTTGAAGCAGAATGATTTTTATTTATTTTTGTTAACTTTTTCCATTGATGTTACTAAAGTATTTTGAGATGCAGAGAGGTTGTGCTGATACTGATGTCCTAGTTAAAGGACATCTGCAGCAAATGACAACTTATCCCCTATCCACAGGATAAGGGATAAGTGTCTGATTGCGGGTGTGGGGGGTCCGACCTCAGGAGATCGTGGGGGGGGGGGGGGGGGGTCCCAGTGGTGTCCTGCGGATAGGGGATGAGTTGTATTTTGCTGCAGATGTCCTTTAACATGGAGGTGACCATCCAAAGGTGTTTCCTGTCTGTGTGTACCGGACTCCTGATAGGCTCTGTGCCCCTCTCTCCATGGTCCTCGTGTTGTCAGCACTCAGTATTATTTCTGTAAGTAGAGACAGCTGGGCAAATACCATGTGGCATTTACACCCTATTATCAGAGACGGCTCGTAATGACTTCTCACAGAATAAGGAACAAATGTTACTACTCATCAGTAGCACAACTCCCAGCAGACCCTGACAACCGAAGACAGCCACACACTATGATGGAGATTTATCAAAACCTGAGCAGAGCAAAAGTGATGCAGTTGCCCATAGCATTCAGTCAGATTTATTCTTTAATTCTTTAAAAGGCCTGTCAAAAATGAAGTACCTCTCATGATCTTGTTAAATTTTTGAATCCTCCAAGGTCACTGCCCCCATCATGATAAACCACCCCCCTGCTTTTATTTTTATTATTTGTGAGTTTTCTACCTTGATATTGCTCTGTATTTTCTGCTCAGAAGGGGTGTTCCCCAGCAGGTGTGACATCATCTGAAGCCATACAGGGGAGAACTTCCTCCCTCACTCTGCTACACACAGCCTAGAGCAGTTCGGTATGGACTCTAGCCAGGACATCACTTTATGATCGCGCGGACCTTTTGATCCAGAGAAAGAATAGGCCCAAACATTGACTTCAGTGCTTTCCCTTACTGATGGACATTCCTGGCTGTCCTCTGTGCAGGGAGGGGGCTGTAGCCAGTCCCATTCACTTGAAGACTGTAAAGGAGATGCAGTGCTGATGGGAATGTGGGCCTGTATATACAGGATGATCCCAGCAATATGCCATCACGTAATTGCATGGAAATACCCCTTTAGGATAGGGTCACACTTACCATGTCTGGTAGCAAAATTGGTGACAGCCCTAAATAGCCCATGAGAAGGGGAGATGGCAAAAATTTTGATTTTACTCACATTGAATAGTCTGGGTTCCCATTTTAAAAATCAGGTGATAGGTGGGATAATATAGTAAGGGGGTGTGTACTTTACAGTGAGGGGCCTGTATGCATAATACACACACCCTGAATGTATAAAACCACTCATCACCTGATGTCACTCCCATTATTAAAATTAAGTTCACACCCATCTGACTAATTCCTTAAATTATAAACTCTTTTTTTATCTCTAGAATAGGAGGGCATATCAAGAAACTGTAAAAAGGTGGGCGATCAGGGCATCATAGACTATTTACCGTATATACTCGAGTATAAGCCGAGTTTTTCAGCATGATTTTTCGTGCTGAAAGCGCCCCCCTCGGCTTATACTCGAGTGAACTCTCCGCCTGTCAATCCCTTCTCAGTGGTCTTCAACCTGCGGACCTCCAGATGTTGCAAAACTACAACTCCCAGCATTATTTTTTTTTTTTTTTTTAGTTTTCTACTCATTCCCCCCCGGTGGGAAGGAAGGGTGAGCTGTTCTGGGCCATCTATGCTGCAGGGACCGTCCGGTGGGGAGGATTAGTCGTTCTGGGCTGTCCATCTTCACCGGGAGGCCCTCTTCTCCACTCCGGGCCCGGCCCCGGACTAGTGACGTTGCCTTGACGACAACGCACAGGGACCGTCCCTGCGCGTGAACGTCCTTGTGCGACGTCGTCAAGGCAACGTGACTAGTCCGGGGCCGGGCCCGGAGTGGAGAAGAGGACCTCCCGGTGAAGATGGACAGCCCAGAACGACTAATCCTCCCCACCGGACTGTCCCTGCAGTATAGATGGCCCAGAACAGCTCACCCTTCCTTCCCACCAAGGGGAGGTGAGTAGAAAACTAAAGGGGGGGGGGGTCTGGATGATGACCAAGGCCGCAGTGGTCTTCAACCTGCGGACCTCCAGGTGTTTCAAAACTACAACTCGTCCGCAGGTTGAAGGCCAGTGATGAAGGGATTGACAGGCGGTGATGATATAGGGGGGGGGGGGGGGGAATGATGACAGTGGTCTGGATGATGAAGGGGGGGATGATGACGGGCGTCTGGATGATGACGGGGGGATGATATATTTCCCACCCTAGGCTTATAGTCGAGTCAATAACTTTTCCTGTGTTTTTTCGGGTGAAATTAGGAGCCTCGGCTTATATTCGGGTCGGCTTATACTCGAGTGTATATACGGTACTGATGAAGCAATCAAATTTTTGGGGGTTGGCGGCAGGTCTTCATTAACACTAAATTGACTGGTGCCAATACACTGGCACAGTTCACCACTGTTTTTTTGAATATCTAACCACTGATATACAGAAATGACTCTTGCGACCCCAATTTGTGTGACCCTAATTCTGAGATATACCGTATTTATCGGGGTATACCACACACCGGCCTATAACACGCACCCTCATTTTACCAAGGATATTTGGTTAAAAAAAGTTTTTTACCCAAATATCCATGTTAAAATGTGGGTGCGTGTGTGCGCGTGTATACCCCGATATACCCCCAGGAAAGGCAGGGGCAGCGGCACCCATTGCCGGCGCCGCTGCCCCGTTGCCTCCCCCCATCCCCGGTGGCATAATTACCTGAGTCGGGTCCGCGCTGCTCCAGGCCTCCGTCGTGCGTCCCCAGCGTCGTTGCTATGCACGGCGCGGCGCTCTGACGTCATGCGCCGCGCCGTTCAGCGCATAGCAACGACGCCGGGGACGCACGACGGAAGCCTGGAGCAGCGCGGACCCGACTCAGGTAATTATGCCAACGGGGATGGGGGGAGGCAACGGGGCAGCGGCGCCGGCAATGGGTGCCGCTGCCCCTTCTCTCCCCCTGGCTGTCGGCGCCGCTTCTCTCTCCCTGGCTATCGGCGCCGGCACCGATAGTCAGGGGGACCAAACGGGCAGCGGCGCCGATAACCAGGGGGTGAAAAGGGCCGACAGCAGCGCTCTAGACCCCAGGAAAGGCAGGGGGAGAGAAGCGGGCAGCGACGGCCTCTTTCCCCCTGCCTTTCCTGGGGGTGTATCGGCGTATAACACGCACACAGACTTTAGGCTAAAAATTTTAGCCTAAAAAGTGCGTGTTATACGCCGATAAATACGGTATATGTTTTAGTTCTCATCAGAATTTTTTTTTTTACAGGCACGGTCACTATTGCAGAAACCATAATGATAAATAAATGTGGTTAACACTATTGATCTAGTAGTCCCAGTATGTCCTATAGACTGCTCAGCTGTTACATTATGTACCCAATCATTGCACAGGCAATATGGTACATTCTCCTGCCTTTACAGTGGAATAGTATCCTCTAGAAGGAATAGTAGCCACTCTATAGACTAAATGTGTGTTGCTTTTTTTTTTTCCAGTGGAGCATTGCAGTCCTGTAAAATTCTTCATGCCTTTCATTTCTCTTTTGTTCACACTGAGGAATTGGAGAGGAATTTCCACGAGTAATTTTGCTCACTTTTTCCTCTCCAATTCATTCAGCAGTGAAAATCCCCATAGAGCTGTGCAGAATTTCTGCCCCTCAGTTCACACTGAGGAATTTCCTCAAGCAGAATTCTGACGAGGAAGTCTGTTCCGCTTAAAGAAAGAACATGTTCTTTCTTTCAGGCGGAATCAGCGTCTTACTCCCATAGAAATCAATGTTAATTTTTTTTTCAGAATCATTTCCGCGGGGAATTGGCGCGGAATTTCTGCATGAAAAAAAAAAGAGCATATATATATATATATATATATATATATATATATATATATATATATATATATATATATTATACTCTTCTCCTCCTCTCGAAATTTTCATTTCCGCGTGTAGAATTCCACTCGAATTCCGCGCCAATTCCGCGTGAAAACTCTGTTCTGTGGAGTTCTTGTGGAAAAGTAACAATATTTTGAGGCAGAAAATTTCTGCTTGATTTCCGCCCCAATTCCTCAGTGTGAACATACCCTAAGAAGGTAAATTACCCTCTTGGCCCTTGTTACCGTCAGTGTTGGAGCTCTGTTTACTAAATGAATCGAACATGGTACATGAGCAGGAGCAATGTTGCAGATCTGTTGGGTTGGTGTGAGTTTTGCAAAGGACTATTTAGCTTGGTTTTTCTGGCTGGAACAGACTCTGTGACGGAGCTCACGAACGGAGATCTAGCACTAGTGTGAACAAGCCTGAAGTCCTTCTGATGTAACAGAGACAATCCCTAAATAGATACAGCCTTGTCACCAATCACAACCTAGGGTACACTGATATTTTATTCCCATTAGCCCCTTATTTTAAGAGTATGTGTGATGTTGAGCTTTAACCTTCTGTATAGCGGCAGCAATGCACCAGTGTTCCTCTGACATCCATTTAAACCAGCAAATATTAGTGTAATCCAATGTAAAATGTCTCATTTAACCCCTTCATGACCCAGCCCATTTTCACCTTCATGACCTGGGCATTTTTTGAAAATCTGACCACTGTCACTTTAAACATTAATAACTCTGGAATGCTTTTACTTATCATTCTGATTCCGAGATTGTTTTTTCGTGACATATTCTACTTTATGTTATTGGTAAAATGTCACTGATATTTGCATCCTTTCTTGGTAAAAAATCTAAAAATTTCATGAAAATTTCGAAAATTTAGCATTTTTCTAACTTTGAAAGTCTCTGCTTGAAAGGAAAATGGATATTCCAAATAAATTACATATTGATTCACATATACAATATGTCTACTTTGTGTTTGCATAAAAAAAATTGACAAGTTTTTACTTTTGGAAGACACCAGAGGGCTTCAAAATTCTGCAGCAATTTTCCAATTTTTCTCAAGATTTTCAAAATCGTAATTTTTCAGGGCCCAGTTCAGGTTGGAAGTGGATTTTGAGGGTCTTCATATTAGAAATACCCCAAAAATGACCCCATTATAAAAACTGCACCCCCTAAAGTATTCAAAATGACATTCAGTAAGTGTTTTAACCCTTTAGGTGTTTCACAGGAATAGCAGCAAAGTGAAGGAGAAAATTCTAAATCTTCATTTTTTACACTCGCATTTTCTTGTAGACCCAATTTTTGAATTTTTACAAGGGGTAAAAGGAGAGAAATCACCCTAAAATTTGTAACCCAATTTCTCTCGAGTAAGGAAATACCTCATATGCGTATGTAAAGTGTTTGGCGGGCGCAGTAGAGGGCTCAGAAGGGAAGGAGCGACAATGGGATTTTGGAGAGTGAGTTTTTCTGAAAGGGTTTTGGGGGGCATGTCCCATTTAGGAAGCCCCTATGGTGCCAGAACAGTGGACCCCCCCACATGTGACCCCATTTTGGAAACTATACCCCTCATGGAATTTAATAAGGGGTGCAGTGAGCATTTACACCCCACTGGCGTTTGACAGATCTTTGGAACAGTGGGCTGTGCAAATCAAAAATTTTATTTTTCATTTTCACTGCCCACTGTTCCAAAAATCTGTCATACACCAATGGGGTGTAAATTCTCACTGCACCCCTTATTACATTCCGTGGGGGGGGGGGGTAGTTTCCAAAATGGGGTCACATGTGGATATTTATTGTTTTGCGTTTGTCAGAACTGCTGTAACAATCAGCCACCCCTGTGCAAATCACCTCAAATGTACATGGTGCACTCTCCCTTCTGGGCCTTGTTGTGCGCCCCCAGAGCACTTTGCGCCCACATATGGGGTATCTCCGTACTTGGGAGAAATTGCATTACAAATTTAGAGGGTCTTTTTTCCCTTTTACCTCTTGTGAAAATGAAAAGTATAGGGCAACACCAGCATGTCAGTGTAAAAAATTTATTTTTTTACACTAACAAGCTGGTGTAGACCCCAACTTCACCTTTTCATAAGGGGTTAAAGAAGAAAAAGCCCCACAAAATTTGTAAGGCAATTTCTCCCGAGTACGGCGATACCCCATATGTGTCCCAAAACTGTTGCCCTGAAATACGACAGGGCTCCAAAGTGAGAGCGCCTTTCGCATTTGAGGCCTGAATTAGGGATTTGCATAGGGGTGGACATAGGGGTATTCTATGCCAATGATTCCCAAACAGGGTGCCTCCAGCTGTTGCAAAACTCCCAGCATGCCTGGACAGTCAATGGCTGTCCGGCAATACTGGGAGTTATTATTTTGCAACAGCTGGAGGCTCCGTTTTGGAAACAGTAGCGTACCAGACGTTTTTAATTTTTTTTGGGGGGGGGGGGCTGTGTAGGGGTATGTGTATATGTAGTGTTTTTTACTTTTTATTTTAGGTTCGTGTAGTGTTTTTAGGGTACAGTCACATGGGCAGAGGTTCACAGCAAGTTTGCCGCTGGAAGTTTGAGCTCCAGCGCAAAATTTGCGCCATCTCAAACTTGCAGCACTCACTGTAAACCTCCGCCCATGTGAGTGTACCCTGTACATTCACATTGGGGGGAGGGGGCAAACATCCAGCTGTTGCAAACTCCGAGCATGCCCTTTGCCTGTCCGTGCATGCTGGGAGTTGTAGTTTTGCAACAGCTGGAGGCACACTGGTTTGGAAACACTAAGTTAAGTAATAAACTTTCAAGTGTTTTGCAACCAAACTTAGTGTTTCCAAACCAGTGTGCCTCCAGCTGTTGCAAAACTACAACTCCCAGCATGCATGGTCAGTCAGTGCATGCTGGGAGTTATAGTTTTGCAACAATTGCAACAGCTGGAGGCACTGAGGTAGGAAACGGACAATGTTTCCCAACTAGTGTGCCTCCAGTTGTTGCAAAACTACAACTCCCAGCATGCCCAGACTGCCCAGGCATGCTGGAAGTTGTAGTTCGGCAATATCTGAAGGATCATATGTTGCCGAACTACAACTTCCAGCATGCTTGGGCAGTCTGGGCATGCTGGGAGTTGTAGTTTTGCAACATCTGAAGGTCCACAGTTTGGAGACCACTGTATAATGGTCTCCAATCTGTGCTCTTCCAGATGTCAGAGAACTTCAACTCCCAGCATGCCTGGACAGACTGAGCATGCTGAGATTTGTAGTTTTGCAACATCTGGAAGAGCACAGATTGGAGACCATTATACAGTGGTCTCCAAACTGAGGACCTCCAGATGTTGCAAAACTACAACTCCCAGCATGCCCAGAAAGCCAAAGGCTGTCTGGGCATGCTGGGAGTTGCAGTTTTGAAACTCCCAGAGGCAGCAGTGAGATCGCTTTACGGCGATCTCACTGCTGCCAATGAAGATGCCGCACTGCTGCCGGAAACTCACCTCCGGGACGCAGCGCTGCCGGGACCGCATGGAGGACGCCGCTCGCCGCCGGGACTGCTCGGGACACCGCTCGGACGGGTAAGTGACACCGGGGGACGGGTAAGGGACACTTAGCAGAGCGGTGTGTGTACAGATCCCCGTGATCGGGACTCACACACCGCGCTGCTATCAGCTAGTCAGATTTGACCAGCTGATAGCAGCGATCGCTGGGGGGGGTGGGGGATGAAACCCCCCGTGGTCGCACGGTAAGATGGCTGGCTATCAGTGATAGCCACCATCTTTCCGGGCGCTGCGGGGTGCCGCGAGTAGCGGCAAAAATGTTCATGACGTACCTGTATGTCATGGGTCGGGAACACCTTGCCACCCATGACGTACAGGTATGTCATAGGTCGGGAAGGGGTTAATACAGCAAATTTCCATGCTTTGTAATCCATGCATTAGCAGTCTAATAACCACATTTCAAATTATAATGTAAAATCTTTTCTCATTGAACAAATGTGACTGAGAAAATTAAAGTAGTAAGTGTATATTACATTATAGCGAGTCCAGTGAACATGAATCCATTGTTTTGGGGGCTTCAGTGATTTGGTAAATCTTCAGTGATTTGGCTTTATAGTTGTGAATTGTTACTAAAATCATCTCCCAAATGATGTAGAATTTTCACATCATGTACATTTCACCATATGCCAGCTGTAAATGATATGGCTATTACAAGTCACATGTGGCTTCTGAGGCCATACATAGTGCTTAAGAGTGATTTTTAGCGACCTTCATTAAGGACAGGTTTTTATATTTTGCACCCCTACTGTTAACCAAATTTTTTAAAAAATTTTTGGTGATTTTAATTTTTCTAACTTTCCATTTTACTATCTATATTTTATTATAATTCTTAAAGTTTGCTGTTTCCATTCTCTTATACCAGTTCTAACTCTAAGTTGAGACTTTGGCTAGGTTCATACCATTATAAAAACGAGAAAAAACAACAAGAGGTGCGCCCCTAGTGAGGATCGTTTGATAATGATAAAGGTGTAACGTAAAGATGGGTTCTTACCCCTAGGTGTTGCGCTTAGAGCACAACACCTATAGTAGCGTAGAAATCAAGGGACACCGCTGCCACGAGGAACAACCCGGTGTGACGTCCGTCAGTCCGGTAAATAGCAATGAGAATAAATACGTGGATAAATTCCTCTCAAGAAGGCGCTGGTACCCAGGGATGGAGATAAACTTCTTTATTGGCAACGCGTTTCGATCCCGAACCGGGATCTTCGTCAGGCATACAATACAATGAAATACGGTTACATTTATGGTGTAAGAAAAATTGATGACCACTTCCGGGGAACCGGAAAACAACGTGTCACTGCTACGTGTCACTGTGTCACAAGGGGTCCCTTGCTTCATCAGGTCATACTAGGATGACCTGATGAAGCAAGGGACCCCTTGCGAAACGCGTCGTCTGAATAAAGCTTTTAAAACTTTCAATTGCTCCCGTACCTTCCTCCTTCTCCAACCCCCACCTGGGTCGGGAGTTGAAACATCCACGCATCCGGAGGCGCCCCAGAGAAGCATTGCCGTTTTTACCAGGACTGGACAAGCACCTTGCCGAGGTTATCCAGCATCCACACCACTATCTATCAGACCGACACCACGGAGTATCGGGATAGATGCTTGGCAGCCCAGAGGAGAACGTTTAGAGTGCATGCACTCAGAAAGCCCACATCAGTGTTGTGCCTGAGCTTGCACAACACTAGAAGGTGAGTGTGTTAACACACACTTTAATTTGGTTCCATAATTCCTGTATGCGCAATTTTACATCCTTTGCGATTACCATCATTTACGGCACTTAGATAGCGCCCCCTTTGTTTCCTTTCTTTTTTCCTTTTCTGCACATGTTGTATAAAGCGGGCTTTACCTGCCTTCTTCCCTTCAGATCAGCGTTCCAGCACTGCAGGCAGCCTCCACATACTGTAGTAATTGAGCACGGATAACACTGTTCAAGGCGGTGCTAAAGCACAACATTGTTCAATGTATGCAGCCAAAAGATTTCATGTAGTAGTCTCCTATGGACACTGAAACATAGTGAATAAAAGGTCTGAAGAATGTGAAAAGGCCCCTTTCCCAATAAAAGTTTGAATCTCCCCCCCCCCCCTTCACATTATTAAAAATAAAATAATGTAAACACAACCATAAATTATTTTTTTATAACTGTTTTTTTATTAAAGAATTTTTCTTTAAAACAGATATTTGAGAATAAGAAAATAAAAGTACATAGAATCATAAACAGAGTCATTACATATTAATAAGACCAGGTTACAATATGATAACATAGATCCGGCTGTAAAGATGTTGTATTGTCCAGATTATTTCAGGTCGGCTCTGTGAGTATCCAGGGAAGACCCCACCTCAGAGACATGAAGCTTAGATAAAAGCCGTTATCTAACAGATAATAAAGAATGAAGCGTGGAAAATATGAAGTGCTATTAGATGATACTAATAATATCTCTTGACGCCGGATCCATTACACCTCAGCTTATACAATGAAGATGTAAAATAATGTAAAAAAAACCCAGGAGTTAAAAAGTTTGTAAGAGGTAGAAAGTTATATAGAGAAAAGGACAGGTAAGTATGGAAGGGGAAGATAAAGAGAATAAAGAAGTATCTGCTCGGCTCCAGCTCCTCAGGGTCCGTCCACCGCCTCAGACCACTCTCAGGGACTCCACATATTCATCCCACCGGCGCCACAAAGTATCAAAAGCGTCCAGTCTGTTTTCCACCATGGCGGACATATTTTCCATTCTCCGTATATCTGTGATTTTATCTAGTAGCATCTGGAATGGGGGGCTATCAGTTTTCCTCCACCACTGAGCCACAAGACACTTGGCCGCAGTGAGTATATGTAAGAAGAGTTTAGACTGAATGGTAGTGATTCCGCTGGGGGGGATGTTCAGAAGATATGTCTCTGCTGACAGTGGGATGTGGGACCCTATAACCCTCCTAACTAGTGACTGCACCTCCAGCCAAAAGTGTCTTAGAAGTGGGCAGTCCCAAAATATGTGTGGTATAGAACCAATATCTCTATTACAACCATAAATTATGTGGTATTGCCACTTACCGAAATGTCAGAACTATAAAAGTATATAGCTAATGCAACTATACAGGCGAAAACGTAAAAAAATTCTCAAGTCAAGAATTGAGTATTTTGGTCACTTCTTATACCAGAAAAAATAGAAAGTGATCAAAAGGCCCCATCAAAACGAAAATTGTACCAATAAAAGCTACAGATCGCAGTGCAAAAATGAAATTTTATACAGCTCTGTATACAGAAAAATTTGTGTTTATAAGGGTAAGAAGAGGACAAATTTTAAGCATAGTAATTGATAAAAGTTATAATTTTTAATAGTAGCAGAATAAAACAAAACCTATATAATTTAGTATCAAGCATGCTGAAATCCAACATGGCCTATCCTTGTTTCCAACAACATCTATTGTAGGTGGACATTTGGGAGGCCTAGATTCCTGATCTTGCAAATATTAATCTAGTGTGTAGAAGTAGCTTAGGAAGGATAAAATTAAAATGCACCATGCTGAAATTTAGAACATCTTAAGATGGGATTTAGGAGAATTACTCGTATAATTATGAATTATTCCTATGTTATTCCAGACTCCTGAAAGCAGTTTTAGTCTCTGAGAACACTGGGTTTATATGTTAAATCCTCCAATATGCCACAGACAGAATACTGCTGTTTCAAATCTACAAACAAAGAATAAGGAATAATAATAAGGATCACGTATGCTGTTCACAGGTGGACAGGAAGGGGTGACAGACTTTGATGTGTGCAGTGACGGGAATGATTGGGAATTGTTTCCACTCCTGAAGATCTTGTTCAGAATTCTCAGGTCCTGACATGATGTTGAGAGATGAACGTCTCAGTCTGTCTCAGATTCATATAACATGCAAGTCACGTCAGCCCTAGACTGGGACCGGAAACACCATCCAGACTGGCAACCGTACATTGACTCCAGCTAATTCGGCTAAGTAAAGGGAAACAGAATGATTGTTGTCAAAGTAAGTGACCTAGAAATAACATAGGAGCTGAAAATTTTACAAAATGTGTAGATATAGGGGGACACTTACAGGGGTGTGGAAATTTTATTAAAAAAACTACTTGTCCACGAGACTAAAACGGAGCAAAATCTACTTGTCCCTCATGATGATCCATTTGTCCGGACCAATTTTTGCTTTTACACTCTCATTTTTTCCTCCTCGCCCTATAATAGCCATAACTACCTACTATCATGATACCTTTAAATTTTTCAATAACATATTCTCCGAACCCAAATTATTATTTTTTTAATCTCTTTTCATTTCAGATCAGTCTATCCTGTGGGCTACTTCATATTTGGTGGACTATGATGACCCGCGTTTTTTTGTTTACTATTAACAACATTTTGTAACGAGCGCTTGTGGGGAGTGTTTTTTTTTTTTTTTTTTTTTTTGGAATAAAAGTTTTTTAATTGTTTTTTTTTTT
Source organism: Hyla sarda (assembly GCF_029499605.1). NCBI lineage: Eukaryota > Metazoa > Chordata > Amphibia > Anura > Hylidae > Hyla > Hyla sarda. The sequence goes on along the minus strand of NC_079194.1, from coordinate 116,985,975 downwards.
TCAATTTTATTTACTTTACAGGCTTAGTAGTGGAAGCTGTCTTATAGACGAAGTCAATTACTTAGCCAGGGCCAAGCGTTAGCCACAAAAACAGCTAGCGCTAACCCCCAACTATTACCCCGGTACCCACCACCTCAGGGGATTCAGGAAGAGCCGGTACCAACAGGCCCGGAGCATCAAAAATGGTGCTCCTGGGCCTAGGTGGTAATTGGCTGGCATTATTTAGGCTGGGGAGGGCCAGTAACAGTGGTCCTTGCCCACCCTGGAAATGGTAGGCTGTTGCTGTTTGTTTGGTATCTGGCTGAGAATAAAAATACTGGGAACCCTATGGATTTTTCTTATTATTTATGGAAAAAAAAAACGCATAGGGTTCCCCGTATTTTCATTCTCAGCCAAATACCAACCAAGCAGCAACAGCCTGACGTTACCAGGGTGGGTGAGGACCATTGTTACTGGCCCTTCCCATCCTAAATAACGCCAGCCTGTTACTGCTTAGGCCCAGGAGCACCATATTTGACGATCCGGGCCTGTTGATACGGGCTCTTCCCAGCACCTCTGTGGTGGTGGGTACTGGGGTAATAATTGGGGTTAGCGTTAGGGATCGACCGATATCGTTTTTTTAGGGCCGATACCGATAATCGGTGCAGGTTAGGGCCGATAGCCGATAACTTATACCGATATTCCGATATTCCGATTATTGATTTAAAGCGGGCGCTTTAAATCAATAATCTGCAGTGGCTTTTGCGGGGCCATAGGCCGCCGCCGCCACCCGCTTCTCTCCCTCAACCTGTCAGGGGGTCCGGGCCATCCATCCATCCATCCTTCCTGTAGTGTCCGGGGGCGTTCCGGGTGAAGAGTGAACCGGTCCGGGCTGTCCTTCTTCTCCGGCGGTCATCTTCTCCACTCCGGCCTAGTACGCTGTATAGACGCCGCTGCGCAGTGACGCCCGTGCGCAGTGACGCACCTGGCGTCACGGCGTAGCAGCGTCTATGCAGTGTACTAGGCCGGAGCCTGCCCGGAGTGGAGAAGATGACCCCCGGAGAAGGACGACAGCCCGGACCGGTTCACTCTTCACCCGGAACGCCCCCGGACACTACAGGAAGGATGGATGGCCCGGACCACCCCCATTACGGGTAAGTTAAAAAATGTTATTGACTCGGAGGGTGGGGGAGGGGCCCGACCGGTATAGCGGTATGGGCAAAAATCCATACCGGTATACCGCCCAGCATCACGGTGGGGGGTGCGACGCGGTGCGGCCGGTCGGGGGGGGTGGCGGTCGCGGGGGGCGGGGCATTATCGGCAAGGTAATTGCCGATACAGATAATGCCCAAAATCGTGATTATCGGCCGATAATATCGGCCATACCGATAATTGGTCGATCCCTAGTTAGCGTTAGCTGTTTTTGGGGCTAACACTAAGCCCCGGCTTAGTAATGGATTCTGTCTATAAGACTACCTCCACTACTAAGCCTGTAAAGTAAATTTAAAAAAAACATGTTTAAAAAACTTTTATTCGAAAAAACACTCCCTCACAAACACTCGTTAACCATTTTATTAACATTAAACAAAAAAAAAGTAATCGTTGTAGTCCACAGGATACACGGATCTGAAATGAGAAGGGGGGAAAAAAAAACAAGGAAAATAGGTTAGTACATTTATTGTAACCCACCCGCACTGCATTGCATGACAACAACTCCCAGCATGCCCTTACAGTAAGGACATAATGGGAGTTATAGTCATGCAGCAGGGCTGGGGGGAGATGTGCAAGCAGGTGAAAAATTGCAACAAAATTGCACAAAAAGTCTCACCTGCAACTTTCTGCACAGCTTCACTCCCCAACCAAACCCGCTAGCTATTGTAGGACTACAACTCCCAGCACGCCCTTACAGTGAGGAAATGCTGGGAGTTGTAGTCCCAACACCTTGCAGGCAGGTGGTAGATGTGAGTGGGTGCCGGGGAGCGGAGCTGTGCAAAAAGTCACACAAAAAGTCTCACGTGCGACTTTTTGAAAATGCTGTCATAGGCAAGTTTGTAAGCCAGGTCTGTTTGCGAATTTTATTTGCTTACATGTGAATTTCGCAATGATAAATCCTGGACCACTGCAAAGTAAAAAATGAAAATTGCATAGGTAGGGCAGATTGGTATTCTTTGCTTACCCATAAAAGTCGCACAAAAAATTGCTTAAGCGCACGTGCGACTTTTATTAGCAAAAAAAAGCTGGTTAAATCCCTTGATAAATCTCCCCCATAGTGTCTATCTTGCCTCTCATAATTATCTAACATAGAATGTGTCGGCAGATAAGAACCATTTGCCCATCTAGTCTGCCCAATAAACTGTATCATATCAATAGTCCCTGGCCCTATCTTATATGAAGGATAGCCTTATACCTATCTCCATCTTATACCTATCTCCATCTTATATGCTTATCCCATGCATGTTTAAACTCCTTCACTGTATTTGCAGTGACCACTTCTGCAGGAAGGCTATTCCATGCATCCACTACTCTCTCAGTAAAATAATGCTTCCTGATATTACTGCATAAACCTTTGCCCCTCTAATATAAAACTATGTCCACTTGTGGTAGTTTTTCTTCTTTTAAATATGCTCTCCTCCTTTACCGTGTTGATTCCCTTTGTGTATTTAAAAGTCTCTATCATATCCCCTCTGTCTCTTCTTTATTCCAAGCTATACACGTTAAGGTCCTTTTAACCTTTCCTGGTAGGTTTTATCCTGCAATCCATGTACTAGTTTAGTATCTTATCTGAACTCTCTCTAAAGTATCTATATACTTTTGGAGATACGGCCTCCAGTACTGCGCACAATACTCCAAGTGAGGTCTCACTAGTGTTCTGCTGCTAATACCTCTCCCTATACATCTAAGCATTCTGCTAGCATTTCCTGCTGCTCTTTATTATTGTCTTCCTACCTTTTTAAGTCTTCTGAAATAATTACTCCTAAATCCCTTTCCTTAGATACTGAGATCAGGACTGTGTCAAATATTCTATATTCTGCCTGAGGGTTTTTACGCCCCGGGTGCATTATCTTGCACTTATCTACATTAAATTTCAGTTGCCAGAGTTTTGACCATTCTTCTAGTTTGCCTAAATCCTTTTCCGTTTGGCATATCCCTCAAGGAACATCAACCCTGTTACATATCTTTGTGTTGTCAGCAAAAAGAGCTACCTTACCATCGAGACTAGAGTTGAGCCAACTTACTGTAAATTGGCTCGTAGCGAACCTCGCAGCTTGGCTGTTGATTACTTTAGTCTGCATAAATTAGTTAAGCTTTCCAAGGGCTCCAGTTGCCTGGAAAAGCTAGATACAGTCCTTGGGAACCTAAGACTTCCATTTCCAGGCAACAAGAGCCCATGGAAAGCTGAACTAATTTACGCAGACTAAAGTAATCAACAGCCAAGCTGCGAGGTTCGCTATGAGCCAATTTACAGTAAGTTCGCTCATCTCTAAACGAGACCTTTTGCAATATCACTAATGAAGATATGAAACAAATTTGGTCCCAGTACCGTTCCCTGAGGTCCCCACTGGTGACAAGACCTTTCTCTGAATATATCCCATTGATTGCAACCCTCTGTCTGTCACTCCACTGCCTAATCCACTCAACAATATGATAGTCCAAGCTCAATGACTGTCATTTATTGATAAGTCTTCTATGTGGGACAGAGTCAAAAGCCTTACTAAAATCTAGATATGCGTTGTCTACTGCCCCTCCGCCATCTATTATTTTAGTCACTAAGTCAAAAAAATCAATAAGATTTGTTTGACATAATCTCCTTTAAAATGTTGTTTTGCATCTTGCAAACCATGGGGATTTAGATGTTCCACAATCCTATCTTTTAGTAGGGTTTCCATTAGGGATGTCCCGATAGTGATACTGGTATCGGTATCAGGACTTATACTGGCCATTTGCATGGTATCGGGGACTCGTTTAACCCCTTAACGACGCAGGACGTATATTTACGTCCTGCGCCGGCTCCCGCGATATGAAGCGGGATCGCTCCGCGATCCCGCATCATATCGCGGCGGTCCCGGAGCTCATCAACGGCCGGGACCCGCGGCTAATACCACACATCGCCGATAGCGGCGATGTGCGGTATTAACCCTTTAGAAGCGGCGGTCAAAGCTGACCGCCGCTTCTAAAGTGAAACTGAAAGTGACCCGGCTGCTCAGTCGGGCTGTTCGGGACGGCCGCGATGAATTCGCGGCGTCCCGAACAGCTGATCGGACACCAAGAGGGCCCTTACCTGCCTCCTCGGTGTCCGATCGACGAATGACTGCTCCGTGCCTGAGATCCAGGCAGGAGCAGTCAAGCGCCGATAATGCTGATCACAGGCATGTTAATACATGCCAGTGATCAGCATAGGAGATCAGTGTGTGCAGTGTTATAGGTCCCTATGGGACCTATAACACTGCAAAACATTTTTTTTTTAAAAGTGTTAATAAAGGTCATTTAACCCCTTCCCAAATAAAAGTTTGAATCACCCCCCTTTTCCCATAAAAAAAATAAACATATGTGGTATCGCCGCGTGCGTAAATGTCCGAACTATAAAAATATATCATTAATTAAACCGCACGGTCAATGGCGTACGCGCAAAAAAATTCCAAAGTCCAAAAAAGCATATTTTGGTCACTTTTTATACCATTAAAAAAATGAATAAAAAGTGATCAAAAAGTCCGATCAAAACAAAAATCATACCGATAAAAACTTCAGATCACGGCGCAAAAAATGAGTCCTCATACCGCCCTATACATGGAAAAATAAAAAAGTTATATGGGTCAGAAGATGACATTTTTAAACGTATACATTTTCCTGCATGTAGTTATTATTTTTTCCAGAAGTGCGACAAAATCAAACCTATATAAGTAGGGTATCATTTTAACCATATGGACCTACAGAATAATGATAAGGTGTAATTTTTACCGAAATATGCACTGCGTAGAGATGTAAGCCCCCAAAATTTACAAAATGGCGTTTTTTTTTCGATTTTGTCGCACAATGATTTTTTTTTCCGTTTCGCCGTGCATTTTTGGGTAAAATGACTAATGTCACTGCAAAGTAGAATTGGTGACGCAAAAAATAAGCCATAATATGGATTTTTAGGTGGAAAATTGAAAGGGTTATGATTTTTAAAAGGTAAGGAGGAAAAAATGAAAGTGCAAAAACGCAAAAATCCTGAGTCCTTAAGGGGTTAATGTCCCCCATACCATGCCCGATACCTGGTGCCGCTCTGATGCCCCATTCTTCCATCCTCCCGTCCGCATCATAGTGTTCCATGGAGGAGCATGTGACACACACGTCACTCCGCCTCCTCCCCTGCGCCGAGCGTAACGCTACGCAGGAAGCAGAGTGACGTATATGTTACATGCTCCTCCACAGGACGACACAATGCGGACCAGAGGACGGGAGAACGGGGCAGCAGATCGGCAGCACCCGACCCGAGGAGGTGAGCTGCCTGCAAGTATGGGGCTGCTACTAATGTCTAAACTGGGGAGGGGGGACCCTGCTGCTGTCTAAAGGGGGGAGGGGGGGGGTCCTGCTGCTGTCTAACCCCTTAAGGACCAGGCCATTTTACACCTTAGGACCAGAGCGTTTTTTGAACATCTGACCACTGTCACTTTAAACATTAATAACTCTGGAATGCTTTTACTTATCATTCTGATTCCGAGATTTGTTTTTTCCTGACATATTCTAATTTAACATGGTGGTAAATTTTTGTGGTAACTTGCATCCTTTCTTGGTGAAAAATCCCAAAATTTTATGAAAAAATTGAAAATTTGGCATTTTTCTAACTTTGAAGCTCTCTGCTTGTAATGAAAATGGATATTCCAAATAATTATAATTTTTTTTTTTTTATTTACATTTCCAATATGTCTACTTTATGTTTGCATCATAAAATTGGCAAGTTTTTACTTTTGGAAGACACCAGAGGGCTTCAAAATTCAGCAGCAATTTTCCACAAAATTTTCAAACTCACTAATTTTCAGGGACCAGTTCAGGTTTGAAGTGGATTTGAAAGGTTTTCATATTAGAAATACCCCATAAAAGACCCCATTATAAAAACTGCACCCCCCAAAGTATTCAAAATGACATTCAGTCAGCGTTTTAACCCTTTAGGTGTTTCACAGGAATAGCAGCAAAGTGAAGGAGAAAATTCACAATCTTCATTTTTTACACTTGCATGTTCTTGTAGACCCAATTTTTGAATTTTTACAAGGGGTAAAAGGAGAAAATTTATACTTGTTTGTGTAACCCAATTTCTCTCGAGTAAGCACATACCTCATATGTCTATGTAAATTGTTCGGCGGGCGCAGTAGAGGGCTCAGAAGTGAAGGAGCGACAAGGGGATTTTGGAGAGTACGTTTTTCTGAAATGGTTTTTGCGGGGCATGTCGCATTTAGGAAGCCCCTATGGTGCCAGAACAGCAAAAAAAAAAACACATGGCATACCATTTTGGAAACTAGACCCCTTGAGGAACTTAACAAGGAATAAAGTGAGCCTTAATACCTCACAGGGGTTTCACGACTTTTGCATATGTAAAAAAATATTTTTTTTTTTCACTAAAATGTGTTTCCCCCCAAAATTTCACATTTTTGCAAGGGTTAATAGCAGAAAAAAAGCCCAAAATTTGTAACCCCATCTCTTCTGAGTATGGAGGTACCCCATAAGTTGACCTACAGTGCACTACGGGCGAACTACAATGCTCAGAAGAGAAGGAGTCATATTTGGCTTTTTGAGAGCAAATTTTGCTCGGGGGACATGTTGCATTTAGGAAGCCCCTATGGTGCCAGAACAGCAAAAAAAAAAAACACATAGCATACCATTTTGGAAACTAGACCCCTTGAGGAACGTAACAAGGAATAAAGTGAGCCTTAATACCCCACAGGGGTTTCACGGCTTTGGCATATGTAAAAAAAAAATGTTCACTAAAATGTGTTTCCCCCCAAATTTCACATTTTTGCAAGGGTTAATAGCAGAAAATATCCCCCAAAATTTGTAACCCCATCGCTTCTGAGTATGGAGGTACCCCATATGTTGACCTGAAGTGCACTACGGGCGAACTACAGTGCTCAGAAGAGAATGAGTCATATTTTGCTCGGGGGGCATGTCGCATTTAGGAAGCCCCTATGGTGCCAGGACAGCAAAAAAAAACCTCACATGGCATACTATTTCGGAAACTACATCCCTCAAGGAACATAACAAGGGGTACAGTGAGTCTTAACACCCCACACGTGTTTGATAAATATTCATGAAGTGGGATGTGAAAATGAAAAACTGGATTTTTTTTTTACACTAAAATGCGGAGGTTACCCCAAATTTTTCATTTTCACAAGTGGTAAAAGGAGAAAATGTCACCGTAAGTTTGTAAATACATTTCTTTGGAGTAAGGACATACCTCAAGTCTGGGCGTAAACAGCTTGCACACTGGTCTGAGAGGAGCAGGTCGCATTCAGGGGCCTTGAGCTTCTGCGTTGCCAGAACAGGGGGACCTCCCCTCAAGGGGCATTACATGGGGTAAATAACTGGGGTACACTAAATAACTAAAATGGGGTACAGTGGGACATAAAATTATAAAACAGTTTATGTTCTCAGAATGATGACCCAGAGCATAGCCAAAACTAAAAAATATGCCCACCCCAAACCCTATGCTCTGAATCATCATTCTGGGAATGTGACGTGTGTGGCTGTCCCTAACCTGTTGTCTCAAATGCGCACCCTGCTCAGGTGGAGAGAGAGCGCTGCGCATTTGAGGCAACAAAAAAAGTCCCCGATGATAGTGACCCATGACCCAGAGAAAAAAAATACCCCCAGAGGTCTTATCAGTTTTTTTTTTAGATGAGTTTTTTTTGGGCAATTTAGTGGTTTTATGGTGTTAAAATTTGGAATGTACTCTGGACTTGGTACATTGGGGTCAAATTATGGAAAATTTAAATTAAAAGGGAAAATTTAGTATTGCATGGAAGTGTGATACTCCCTGAAGCAGTTTTTAATGCAGAGGCCCGGATGATCGGGGCAAGTGTCACATTGAGTGGTGGTGTACTTCCGAATCCCCCTCCTGTTACACACTCTGCATTTTTTCTGGGATCGTCCCTTCTTTCCAGTGTGGGGGACTTCACCTGGTAAGTGTTGTCCTGGGACGATCCTGGCACCTATAACTCCAGTTCCTTGGGAAGTCCGGCCTGCTCTTTCCCGTTCGCCAAAGATCAGGACCTTTTAGGACTTCTTCTTGGAACTGGAGGAATGTCCGTTTGTTGCCAGCGTACTGGGACAGTACAAAGCATTGTACATGGCAACCTGTACCAAGTAGACCGCAACTTTTTTGTACCATACCCGTGTTTTCCGCATGCACATATACCCCCCATATACCGATTGTAGTCCAGAATACAATCGGGCTTGAGGACCGGTGTTGTGGTACCTCGCACACGGACAGGTGAGCTGCCGTTACCATGAATAGTGGTCAGCATAAGGACATCCCTCTTATCCTTATATCTGATCAGCAACAGGTTTTCATGGGTAAGGGCACGGGACTCACCCTTGGGCATAGGTGTCTGCAGAAAATTTAGAGGGAGGCCTCTCTGGTTTTTCCGCACGGTCCCACAAGTGGACGTGGATCTGGCGGCAAGGGATGTGAACAGAGGGATGCTGGTATAAAAGTTGTCCACGTACACGTGGTAACCCTTATCCAGCAAAGGGTGCACAAGCTCCCAAACGATTTTCCCGCTAACACCCAGAGTGGGGGAACAATCTGGGGGTTCAATACGGGAATCTCGTCCCTCATACACTCTAAACTTGAGAGTGTACCCGGAGGTACTCTCACAAAGTTTTTAGAGCTTCATCTGCATAATGGAGGCATTTCCGAATGGCCTCGAACCGCCTCCGTGTCATGACCATACTGTAAAGCGGGGTCTGGTAGAAGATGTCCCCGCTCCAGTACTGTCTGACACTTGTTTTTTTGACCAGGCCCATATGCAGCAAGAGGCCCCAAAATGTCCTCATCTCTGCTGCATCAATGGCGTACCATTCATTGGGCCTGGCCAAAACAGAATCAGGGTGGTGGGCGATGAACTGCCTGGTGTACAGATTCGTCTGCTCCACCATGTGATTGACAAAACTGTCACTGAAAAAATAACTGAAATAGTCAATTTCAGTGAATCCAGAATTGTCAATCCGGATTCCGGAGTCGCCAACAAACTCTGGAACCCGTGGCTGATAAGCCTCTGGTGGTCTCCAGACAGGTTCACCGGAAGGGGGCTCCGGTAAACTTGTCTGGGGGGTCGGACTCCTAGTACGAGCAGCATCACCACTCGCACTAGTGCCGGCCACTGGGCCACTATCATGGGGGGTGCGTGGCTTCGCCTAGCGGCGTCTCCGCCGCCGTATAGGTGACTCCTCATCAGTACTAAATGATGAGGAGGACGATGAAGAACACAGGAATGTAGGAACTTCATCGTCCTCACTGACAAATTCGGAGTCTGAGGCAAGAAAAGCGTATGCCTCCGCTGCCGAAAATGCCTGGCGAGCCATCACCTTTTTTCTACGGTGGTTGGTGTGTGTGTGTGTGTGTGGGGGGGGGGGGGGGGGGGGCTGGTGAGTATGTAGTGTGTGTGTGATTGGTGTAACTGTATGGGGCGGAAAAAAAAACGCTGCGGCAAAAAATAAAAAAAAATGGGGGGCCAAATGCAGCGCCCTGAATCCCTAATAGGGCCCAGGTCACACTAAAAAAAATTGTGGCGGACCCTTTAGGTCCTATTAGGGGGTCGGGGGAATTTTTTAAAACTTTTTTTTTTACTTTTTTTTTTTTTTTTTTTTTTTTTTTTATACTTTACTGGTTAACCCTACCTGTCCCTGGGGCTGTACTTTCTCCCTGCTCTAAGGGGGGTCTTCCTCTGTGAGTGGCTCCGATCTTCAGATGGGCGGTCCCTGGCTCCTTCTCGCAGCTCTTATCCCCTTTTTTTCACAAACTGAGCTAGTTTTTCTTCCGCCTTTGCTTTAGAAGTTTTTATGACTTGCTTTGCCTCTTTCTAGATTTCCCTACCTTCATTGCTCTGCTTTTTTCTTTTTTTTCTTTTTTTAAATAATTACTAAATGCTAGCTTTTAGCTTTTTATGATGTTGGCCACTTCTGTGGAGTATCACAGTGGTCTCTTCCTTTTTCTGCTTTTACTGATAAGTGTAATGCAATTTTATGCTGCCCTCAATAATCCGTCTTTTCAGGAGTCCAATTTCTCCTGGACTCCATGTAATCCGTTCCAGTCTGATAGAGACTCATTTATGACTAATCTCCTTTTTGAAAAGTCTGTTTTTCTAAAATCTAAAACTTTTGTTTTTGTGTGGTGTGACTCCTTCACTGTTCTTATATTAAACCACACTGACTGGTGATCACTAGATCCCAAGCTTTCTCCTACAATAACATTATATACCAAATCCCCTTTGTTGGCTTGGGTTGGCTCCTCAACCACTTGTAGAGATAATCCCAGTAGGGAATTTAGAATATCTGTACTCCTGGCAGAACTTGCTGTTTTGGTTTTCCAGTTTATATCCGGGAGATTGAAGTCTCCAATAATGATAACTTCTTCTTTCATTGTCATTTTAGCTATTTCCTCAACTAGTAGATCATCTAACTCACTAACTTGTATTAGGTTAGATTTTATGCTATCTTCCACTTACAGGGCCACTTCTCCTCCTTTCTTTCATTCTCTGTCTCTTCTGTATAAAGAGTACCTGGTATGGTTATGTCCATGTCATTACTTTCATTAAACCATGTCTCAGTAACAGCCACTAAATCTACATTCTCAGATGCCATTATTGACCCAAGTTCATTGATTTTACTACCTAAACTGCATGTATTTGTAGACAGGACACTGAGCTTGTCATTTCTTAACCTATGTGCTAGGGATATGTTCTGACATTGTTTTGGGGTGCAATTGGACTTATGGATTTTCACTCTTTTGCCCCCCCCCCCCCCCCCCCTCCCCTCCTAGTTTAAATACTCCTTAGCAAATTATTGGAATTTTTCATTGAGTACATTCGTTCCTTTGAGAGAAAGATGCAAATCACCTTTTTTGTACAGTTCTTGTCTATTCCAAGTAGAGCTATCATGAAACACAAAGCCAAATCCTTGCTCTTAAAGGAGAACTCCAGAACATCACAATTGTCCCCCATAGTGCCGGCAATAAAAAAAAATAAAGATGTACATTCCTTCCTCCGCTCCCCCGGGGCCTCTTCCTGTTCCTGGCTGCCGGTGGTCGGATGAGTCCTACTGCGCTCAGCCAATCACCGGCCGCAGTGAAGTCCCGACTTGGCCGACGATAGGCTGAGCGGCAGTGTGACGTTTTCGGCCCCGCCCGCAGGTGCCGGTGTAGTGAAGAATTTTGTGTTCTGAAGCGTTTTCACACTGCCGCTCAGCCAATCGCCGGCCAAGTCTGACTTCGCTGCGGCTGGTGATTGGCTGAGAGCAGTATGACTCATCACACCACCGGCAACCAGGAAGTGGATCGCGGTGGAGACCGGAGCCGGTTACCGAGGCCCCGGGGGAGCGAAGGAAGGTATGTACATCTTTATTTTTTTTTTGCTGCCGGCAGTATGGGCCACAAGTTTTATATTCCGGAGTTCTCCTTACTGCGCCTCTGCCTATCATTCTGAACGTTATGCACAGGCAGAACTTCAGAAAATGAAACAGTGGATGCAGAATTCTGTATATCATTACCAAGTGTGATAAAAGATTCCTTCACCTCTAAAACTTCATTGCAACCCAGCTTTCAGACTTCACTTTATCATTTTTGTCCTTGGCTGCAGTCTTGCATACATTAGACATAGTAGTCTATGGTTCCTCACCCTCTGTGCTTGAGCCAATATCCATGTTGCCCTTACATTCTGAGTAGAGATGAGCGAACTTACAGTAAATTCGATTCGTCACAAACTTTTCGACTCGGCAGTTGATGACTTATCCTGCATAAATTAGTTCAGCTTTCAGGTGCTCCTGTGGGCTGGAAAAGGTGGATACAGTCCTAGGAGACTCTTTCCTAGGACTGTATCCACCTTTTCTAGCCCACCAGAGCACCTGAAAGCTGAACTTATTTATGCAGGATAAGTCATCAACTGCCGAGCCGAGAAGTTCGTGACCAATCAAATTTACTGTCAATTTGCTCATCTCTAATTCTGAGAGTGCTGCAAATGAATTGGAGAATCACAGACTGTGGGACATGTCTTCTAATCACAACTTTAAGTCTTCCAGAACCTACAATAACCCATCTGCCATTTCTAGTCCTCTGTGGCAGTGGCATTGCAGCAGTCCCAGCCTAAGTTTAACAGATAATTTAAACATCTCAGATTTAAACAATGCAATTTCCTACTGCAGTAAGGAGAACTGTCGTGGAACATGAAATAAATGCACAATTCCTGCACTGAACCAAGTCTGCCATTTTAAAGAGGAGAAAATTTTAAACAAATCTTACCTTTTTTTAGGTTGTATCCACCTCCAGCCTACCTCCTGACTATCTCCTGCAATCTCTCTCCAATGCACTTAGAAATAGCAGCACTTAAAATATGCAGCTAATGAAATGGGTGTATTCACATCTCGGATTTGTGCATCCAGCAGCTGAATATGGCAGGAGAATTTTTAAACCGCGGTGGTTCTGTTGCTGTACCCCTTAGATTTCAGTCATTCTTTTTGTCAGGCTTATTTTCCAACCGTATCCAGTATTGAACCAGACTGAAAGTGCTGCACACCATGGGTTTTAGTCCAGTTCATGAAGCGGATACGGTTGAAAAATGACCCAACCAGTGTCACTACCTGACTTTAGGTGGCTCCTAGAATTAAACATGGTAGGTCATGGATTTGGACAGAGGAGGTTTTGAATTATCCGTTTTTTTGCTGCCAGGTACACAAGTCCAAGATAAATGCACCCTAAGTGATATGGTCGTACATATTTAATAGTGTCTAATATTTATTCGGTACAGTTTATCTGATGCTCCTTTACACTGTCTAGTCTGTTTTAGACCAAATATTAGATGTCCAAATTGTGCATAAATATTTTGGTGTATTTGTTTGGGCGCATAGTCACACTCAGGCCATGCCCCTCTCCTACTCCAATTGTCTTTTCTCATACATGTGCAATATTACTTCAACCTCAATGTCTTCTTTTTTCAATGAAGTTCTGCAGCAGTAATGTACATAAAGCCCCTCTTCTTCATGAAGATGTTCTGCAACAGCTGAAATGTATATGGCAGACCAGACATTCATGGCAGTTGGGGGGGCAGGAAAAGTTGAAGAGCTGAGGAAGATTATGGTGATTATCTTTGCTTTTACACTGCCGCTGTGCCCCGCCGGTAAACGTCCGACAAATTGTTATTTTTATTTTTTTTCTCCCGCTATTTTCCCGTTTCCCTTACGTGCGTTACACTACCGCGTTCAAACGGCAGTGTGATAGAAGTCTTACATGTACTTTTATAATGCCTGGCTATGATATGGCTCCCAGATTGCTCCCAGTCAGATATCCATGTTGTCAGAGCCTGATCCCGTCATTCATTCTGACTGCCGATCCTGCACTTCTCTGAGATATTTTATTGAATGATTTTAGATTTGTTGGACTCTCGTTACATTGGCAGCTGCAAATCAGCACTCAGATAGGACATGTTTAATTTTCATTTACATCGACATGTTGCCTGCATAATTTGCAGTGTTATAGTGTGGATATCATACAGGTCGGGCCCCAGTGGACTGGAGGCATGCATTATTAAAATCTTGCATCTGAGCTCTGCTGCCGATAGTCCCTCAGGGCTCATTAAGGTTGCTGTGCCATACAAGTGATAGATGTTTGTTCCCTTCCTCACGTGTGTAGGAACAGTCACTTGGCTTCTTGTCTCTGCACAGTAAACTATCCAGTCTGAAGTTTGGAAGGGACAGTAAAACCTCACTATTTAATTTCCGGAATCTGCCTCCTGGGTCAAATCCTACTTTTTTTTTTTGTTTCCTGGTTAATCAGATAGGGTGACAACCGCTATGACGGCTCTCATACGGAGTGTCACCCAGCTTTTCTGGAGTCCTAAGTTGAAAATTTGCTTAGTTTTAATGAAGCAATTTAGGTTTTTATGTTTTCTTTGCCCATATCATGCATACTCTCCTGCAGCACCATTTGTTTCATTCCAGCACAGTTGTATCTACCGTATATACTCGAGTATAAGCCGACCCGAGTATAAGCCGAGACCCCTAATTTCAACCCAAAATCCCAGGAAAAGTTATTGACTCGAGTATAAGCCTAGGGTGGGAAATACCTCACCCCCCCCTGTCATCATCCAGACCCGTCATTAACATCCTCATCATCCCCTTGTAATCATCCCACACATCCCCCCTTCATCATCCCCTTGTCATCATCCCACACATCCCCCCTTCATCATCCCCTTGTCATCATCCCACACATCCCCTTATCATCCCACACATCCCCCCTTCATCATCCCCTTGTCATCATCCCACACATCCCCTTATCATCCCACACATCCCCCCTTCATCATCCCCTTGTCATCATCCCACACATCCCCTTATCATCCCACACATCCCCCCTTCATCATCCCCTTGTAATCATCCCACACCCCCCCCCTTCATCATCCCCACCCCCCTTCATCATCCCCACACCCCCCCCCCCCTTCATCATCCTCTTCTCATCATTCGCCCTCAGTGGTCTTCAACCTGCGGACCTCCAGAGGTTTCAAAACTACAACTCCCAGCAAGCCCGGGCAGCTATCGGCTGTCCGGGCTTGCTGGGAGTTGTAGTTTTGAAACCTCCGGAGGTCCGCAGGTTGAAGACCACTGCGGCCTTCAACATGCGGACCTCCAGAGGTTTCAAAACTACAACTCCCAGCAAGCCCGGGCAGCCATCGGCTGTCCGGGCTTGCTGGGAGTTGTAGTTTTGAAACCTCCGGAGGTCCGCAGGTTGAAGACCACTGCGGCCTTCAACATCATCCAGCCCCCTCTCACCCCCTTTAGTTCTGAGTACTCACCTCCGCTCGGCGCTGGTCCGGTCCTGCAGGGCTGTCCGGTAAGGAGGTGGTCCGGTGAGGAGGTGGTCCGGGCTGCTATCTTCACCGGGGGCGCCTCTTCTCCGCGCTTCCGGCCCGGAATAGAGCCGTTGCCTAGACAACGACGCATCTGCGTCGTTGTCAAGGCAACGTGACTATTCTGAGGCCGGGCCCGAAGCGCTTAGAAGAGGCCTCCCCGGTGAAGATAGCAGCCCGGACCACCTCCTCACCGGACCACCTCCTTACCGGACAGCCCTGCAGGACCAGACCAGCGCCGAGCGGAGGTGAGTACTCAGAACTAAAGGGGGTGAGAGGGGGCTGGATGATGTTGAAGGCCGCAGTGGTCTTCAACCTGCGGACCTCCGGAGGTTTCAAAACTACAACTCCCAGCAAGCCCGGACAGCCGATGGCTGCCCTGGCTTGCTGGGAGTTGTAGTTTTGAAACCTCTGGAAGTCCGCAGGTTGAAGACCACTGCGGGTGGGGGAGTTCACTCGAGTATAAGCCGAGGGGGGTGTTTTCAGCACGAAAAATCGTGCTGAAAAACTCTGCTTATACTCGAGTATATACGGTATGTATTTTATGACTTTAACCGGGGGTCACATGATAACAGGTCAGGGGTCAAGTCCTGGAAAAAAAAAGTGTGGGAACTCACCCAAGATTTCTAATACCCCCCCCCCCCCAGTTTGCGCAAAAAAACAGACAAAAACTTCCAAGCTAAAACTTGTAAAACTTGACATCCTGCACGGTTCCGGGATACTTACAGGCCACAGGCATACAGCTGCCAATGGTTTATAAGAGTTTGGTAACAGGGCAAGACTCATTGCTCAGTCACAGATTTTAACTGTGTACACATTTTTTTTAGAACAGGTTAACCCTCTTGTGTTGTCTTACTAGGGGGCTGTTCACATCACCATTTAAACTTACATTTAGAATATACAAAAAGGGTTTCCAACACATACTGTGGTGTACTGGCAGTGGTCTATTTCACTTTAGTCGAAATTAGTTACCATCACAGTCCGACTCCACAGTAGTGGCTGTTCTGCTCCTCATTGTCGGGCAGCAGAGTGCCCGTGTATTCTAGCAGATATGTCTCAGCACGTCTACTCCCAGCAGTGATTGTCCTGTTAAAGTGGTAGAGGGTGGCTGCATTCCTAATGTGGCAGTGACGGCACTGGGTGACTGTCACTCAAGAATACACACTGTGTATTCTTTCTGATAACAAACTGTAACAAACCCTTCATAGAATTAAGGACACAGCCCATTTTGGCCTTGAAGCCACAGAAAGCTTACTTTTTTTGCATTTAGATTTTTTCTTCCTTGCTTTCTAAGAGCTACAACTAATTTTGCCACCCACAGACCCATAAAAGGCTTGTTTTTGCACGACCAATTGTACTTTGTAATGACATCACTCATTTTACTATAAATTGTATGGCACAACCAAAAAATATATACCGTATTTATCGGGGTATACCACGCACCGGCCTATAACACGCACCCTCATTTTACCACGGATATTTGGGTAAAAAAAGTTTTTTACCCAAATATCCATGGTAAAATGAGGGTGCGTGTGTGCGCGTGTATACCCCGATATACCCCCAGGATAGGCAGGGGGAGAGAGGCCGTCGCTGCCCGCTTCTCTCCCCCTGCCTTTCCTGGGGTCTAGAGCGCTGCTGTCGGCCATTTTCACCCCCTGGTTATCGGCGCCGCTGCCCGTTCTCTCCCCCTGACTATCGGTGCCGGCGCCGATAGCCAGGGAGAGAGAAGCGGCGCCGACAGCCAGCGGGAGAGAAGGGGCAGCGGCACCCATTGCCGGCGCTGCTGCCCCGTTGCCTCCCCCCATCCCCGGTGGCATAATTACCTGAGTCGGGTCCGCGCTGCTCCAGGCCTCCGTCGTGCGTCCCCGGCGTCATTGCTATGCGCTGAACGGCGCGGCGCATGACGTCAGAGCGCCGCGCCGTGCATAGCAACGACGCTGGGGACGCACGACGGAGGCCTGGAGCAGCGCGGACCCGACTCAGGTAATTATGCCACCGGGGATGGGGGGAGGCAACGGGGCAGCGGCGCCGGCAATGGGTGCCGCTGCCCCTTCTCTCCCCCTGGCTGTCGGCGCCGCTTCTCTCTCCCTGGCAGGAGTCAGGGGGAAAGAACGGGCAGCGGTGCCGATAACCAGGGGGTGAAAAGGGCCGACAGCAGCGCTCTAGACCCCAGGAAAGGCAGGGGGAGAGAAGCGGGCAGCGACGGCCTCTCTCCCCCTGCCTTTCCTGGGGTGTATCGGCGTATAACACGCACACAGACTTTAGGCTAAAAATTTTAGCCTAAAAAGTGCGTGTTATACGCCGATAAATACGGATTTGTGAGGGAAATTGAAAAGAAAAATGCAATTTAGCAACCAGCGATTCTGGGTCATATGGGTCTCCAATGACCCGGAAAATAAGGGCGATCGGAGTTGTCCAAGACACCCACGATCCCCCTCAATGGATAGGAGTGAGGTGGCAGGGGTGCCACCCCTCCTATCCTTGCTATTGGTCGTTTAGAAGTGACGACCAATAGCAGATTGGGGGCGGGGGGGGGGGTTAAAGTTCGGTTCCCCTGCTCTGCCCACCCACTGTAGTCTGGACAGAGCAGGGGAACAGACAGTGACCGGCGCCGAAGGTCCACTGACCATCGGCAGCGGCGGAGAATGGTGGCAGCAGAGGGCAGCGATGCGGCTCCCTGGATCCTACGGAAGCCGGTGAGTTGCCTAGCAACAACTGGAGGGCTACAGTTTGGAGACCACTATACAGTGGTCTCTAAACTGTAGCCCTCCAGATGTTGCAAAACTACAACTCCCAGCATGCCCAGACAGCTGTTTGCTGTTTGGATGCAACAGCTGGAGGGCTACAGTTTGGAGATCACTGTGCAGTGGTCTCTAAACTGTGGCCCTCTAGATCTTGCAAAACTACAACTCCTTGCATGCCCACATAGTGTGCCTCCAGCTGTTGCAAAAATACAACTCCCAGCATGCACGGTCTGTCAGTACATGCTGGGAGTTGTAGTTTTGAAACAGCTGGAGGTTTGCCCCCCCCATACATTCACACAGGCGGGTTTACAGTGAGTTTCCTGCTTCAAGTTTTAGCTGCGGCAAATTTTTCACTGCTGCACAAACTCCTTGCAGGAAACTAACCGTAAACCCCCGCCAGTGCGAATGTACCCTAAAAACACTACACTACACTACACTACACTAACACATAATAAAGGGTAAAACACCACATATACACCCCCTTACACTGTACCAAATAAAAATGAAAAACTTATCATACGGCAGTGTTTCCCAAACGGAGCCTCCAGCTGTTGCGCATGGCGCTCTCCGGAGCCCTGTTGTATTTCAAGGAAACAGTTTAGGGCCACATATGGGGTATTTCCGTACTCGGGAGAAATTGCACTACAAATTTTGGGGGGCTTTTACCCCTCATGAAAAGGAAAAGTTTGGGTCTACACCAGCCTGTTAGTGTAAAAAAAACAAAAAAAAACTTTACACTAACATGCTGGTTTGCCCCATACTTTTTATTTTCACAAGCAGTAGAAGGAAAAAAAGACCCCCAAGATTTGTAACGCAATTTCTCCTGAGTACGGAAATACCCCATATGTGGACGTAAAATGCTCTGCGGGCACACAACAAGGCTCAGGACTGAGAGCGCACTATGTACATTTGAGGACTAAATTGGTGATTTGCACAGGGGTGACTGATTTTATAGCGGTTCTGACATAATATCCACATGTGACCCCATTTTGGAAACTACACCCCTCACGGAATGTAACAAGGGGTATAGAGAGCCTTAACACCCCACAGGTGTTTGAAGAATTTTCATTAAAGTTGCACAGCAAAAAAGATAGGAGCAGGCAGAAGCCAGCACTGATTGATCAAAGATCAGTGGTCTCCAAACTGTGGCCCCATAGATGTTACTAAACTACAACTCCCAGCATGCCCAGACAGCTGTTGGCTATTTGGACATGCTGGGAGTTGTAGTTATGCAACATCTGTAGGGCCGCAGTTTGGAGACCACTGACTTAGAACCCCACCTCAGTACAAGGTGCAGCAAAAAAATAAAATAAAAATAAAAATGTCACTTAGCCCAGTGGTCTCAGATGTTGCAAAACTACAAATCCCAGCATGCCCTGACAGCCAACAGCTGTCTGAGCATGCTGGAAGTTGTAGTTTAGCAACATAAGGAGGCTCACAGCTTGCAGAAATCAATGAATAGTAACACTCAGCTGTACAAGACAGCTGATGTCCCCTAGACAGGAGCACTAGGATGGGTATTGGGGGGGGGGGGGGGTTGTAGGGGTCCTTGTGGGCTTGTGTGATGTTTTATTTCACACAGAGCTTACACAGCTCTGCCCTCCTCGCAGATCTTCTTGCACAGAGGAGATCAGAGCTGTGAAAAGCAGTTTTTTTCAACTGCCCCTGCTATGATTGGTCAATCAATCCAGATTTACCAATCGGGGGCAGGGACAGCCACTGGGGGCGCAGGTCAGGTCTGTGACAGCTGAAGTCACTTCTCCATCACTGCATGTTTACATGCTGTGACAGTTTAGCTTCAGGACAAGCCAGCTCGTCCTAATGTGGCAAGTACTCGCTGATGAGGACAAGTCGGCTCGTCCTGTGTCTGCAAGCAGTTAAAGGAAATCTGCCGTCAGTGGCGTCCACTAACCTCTTGGTACAGGCAGGTAGTGCAGGTGACACTGATGACAACCATACTTACCTGATCCTGTTCTGTGCTCCCGTTTTCCCACTATCTTCCTCTGTACCGTCTGTTCCAGGGCCGACTTGGAGCATGGGGCGGAGCTTCCTCCCAGTGACGCCAGGAAGCTTTGCCCATGCTTTGTTGGCTCCGGACCGGAAGATACGGAGTAAGATATCGGGAGAACGGGATCAGGTAAGTATGGTTGGTTGTCATCGGTGTCACCTGCACTACCTGTCTGTACTGACAGTTAGTGCAGATGACATTGATGACAGATTTCTTTCATTTACAATAGAGTCTGTAATTGGAACTCACTGAATGTTCATATGGTTGCAGCACTTTACGATCAGCCTGCTTTATTTTTCCTGAGGATGGAGAAAGCTGGGGGAAATGGAGCAGAGCAGCACAGAGATGCATGAGTAACTATTTCTCATTTTGTCTCTACTGCAAAAGCATTGGTGAGGCGAGGCAACTGGGACCTTACTGAGCTCTAACAATCAGCCCCACCAGGTAGCTGCTAATGGTCCTGAATTCCTAAAGTGCATTTTTGAAAGGGTATCCTAACTTATCATATATCCACAGGATAGGGGAAAGGTGTCTGATTGGGAATGTCCCCTACAGTGCTCCCACCCTGCCCCCTGACGATCACCTTAATGTGGGCCTCGACTCTACCCTTTAAATTCTGTTCTTCCACACTTCTCCAAAATTCTAAAAATGTATCATGGGAAGGCTGTTTGTTTTCCACCATGTTTAAAGGGCTACTCCAGCCCTATCAAAAGGATAGAGGATAAGATGTTTGATTGAGGGTCCCGCCACTTGGGCTCCGTGTCTGAAGCCTCACAACCGCGGGGCCGGAGTATTGTGATGCCACGCCCCCTTATGATGTCACGCCCCACCCCCTCAATGCAAGCTTATGGGAGGGGGCCTCACGCCCCCTCCCATAGGCTTGCATTGAGGGGGCATGATGCACCCTCCCATACGTTTGCATAGAGGGGGTGGGGCTTGATGTCACAAGGGGGCAGAGTTGTGACGTGGGAGGGGACATCACAGTACTCTGGCCCTGTGGTCGTGAGGCTTCAAACACTGAGCGAACATCAATTTGTGCAGCTGAGACAGGTGGGTGCTGCATGAGATTGCAGGTGTCCCCAGTGGCGGGACCCCCGCAGTAAGACATCTTATACCCTATGCTTTGGATAGAGGATAAGATGTCTTAGGGCCCGAGTACCCCTTTAAGGCACGTTGTATTATGGGTTTCTTCTCTTTATTTATTTATTTTTTTTTTTAAGCTTTCTTATCACTTATGTTGCTTTTTGCAGATAAGATTTCATGGTGAACCCCCTGGAATGAATTCCCGACAGTTGTAGAGTTAATGAGTTAATTAATCTGATGACAACGGGTGACATCTGTGCCACCTCTCCTGCTGTGACACTCGGAGCGCTCCCCTGCGCTGCTTCCACTTAATTTACTTATGACCTTTTGCGGTACGAAATGTTTTTGTACTTTTGTGTACTTGAGGATTCTGCTGCTGTTCCGTGCGAGTTTCTCCCTCAGATTAGCATTCGCTTCTCGTCGAACGCAAGGATAATTGAATCAACCTTCTCGGCATAAAATTAATAGTACAAATTAGATTAAACTTCTTTGTGTGCTAATATTGATGACATTTAATATGTGATTTCCTACAGTTCCATCCTGGCAACTGTAATATCACAGTTTTATTGTTATCGGTATTTCAAAATTAGTTTTTTTTCCATAGGATTATTTTTAGCACTAAGTATAGCCATGTATTACCCCCACCTGTCTCATATGGGGTATTAATGACACCTCACTGTTGTCAGAGAAGATGTGTGGGTGTTATAGTTTTTGTACATGACAGCTCAATAAGTAGTAGGGATGTAAGAAAAAATTGATTCTCGCGATAATCGCGATTTTTTCATTTGCCGATACAGAATCGATTCAAAATATTTTTGAATCGATTCTTTTAGGGATGTGGAATTTTTATCTGCGGACGCCCGGAACAGCATGTCATGTCCCGGGCATCAGGAGATAAAAGTTCCACATTTGTGGAGCCGGGCAGGCCGGATCTGACACGGCTATGGAGCGGGCTCCGACTCGTGCCCACTCCGTACTATGCGACCCCCGGCTGATTTCAGTAGCCGGGGGCCGCCGCTAATAGCCAGCATGCGGCAATCGCCGCGGCTGGCTATTAAAGGAGTATCCGGTGCGCACTTTTCTCATTTTATCCTATCCAGACTGCAAAATAAAACGCACTTTATCTTACCTGCCAACGAGCCCCCGGAGCTCCGGTACAGGTGTTCGGTCCCCGGGCTGTATTCTTCTTACTTCCTGTTAGTCCTGCACGTCACATGGAGCTTCAGCCTATCACCAACCGCAGCGATGTCCCGCCTCCGCTGGTGATAGGCTGAAGCTCCATGTGACGTGCCGGACTAACAGGAAGTAAGAAGAATACAGCCCGGGGACCGAACACCTGTACCGGAGTGTACCGGAGCTCCGCGGGCTCGTTGGCAGGTAAGATAAAGTGCGTTTTATTTTATTTTGCAGCCCGGACGGGATAACATGAGAAAAGTGAGCACCGGAGTACTAGATGGCCGCTGTCAAAGCTGACAGCGGCGTCTATTGGGATCTATGAATGCTCCCAGGTGGGCGATATATCGGGATATATCGCGATGTATCGTCACCTAGACGGTATCGCGATATATCGGGATATATCGAATCGCCACACTGGTATCGCGATTCGAATCGAATCGCCGAATTCTTGGCGATTCACACCCCTAATAAGTAGCTGCGATCAGTGTTCACTTTAAGGGTACTTTCATATGGGTGGATTACCTGCGGAATTTCTGCTGCGGATTTTGCTATCATTGACTTCAATGGTCTGCAGATTTACAGATTCTCCTTCAGACCCATTGAAGTCAATTGTAGCAAAATCTGCTGTGGAATTTCTGCAGCAAATCCCCTGTGGAAATTCCACAGGTAATCCGCCCGTGTGAACGCCGGCGTGACTGTGATGTGCAGCCCCTCCTCCAATCTTCAATGAAAATTCAGGGCTGCTCTAAGGGTGTATTCACACATACTGGATCCGCTGCCTATTTAAAGCTGTAAAACCTGCTGATGTAGTTCTGCAAATATGCAGCAGATCCGGTGTGTGTGAATGCAACCTTAGGGTAGGGTCACACATGCCTTATTTTTCTGCTCATTTGCAGCAGCAAAATACGGCATGTGTGACCCCCTACCCTTAGGGTTTATTCTCAGGTCACCTTTTCACCGTAAGTTTTCTGTAACTGTAGCAAGACAGCGCTGTGACTTGCTTATTTTTTGTAGTTTTTGATCACTATTTCGCTATAATGGAAAGTTTTCACCTTTTTCGGTGCCCAGCCTTAAAGGGAAAGCAGTTTGTGTGAAAGTTTTACTGTTTAGCCCAGTGTTTCCCAACTAATGTGCCTCCAGCTGTTGCAAAACTACAACTCACAGCATGCCCGGACAGCCAAAGGCTGTCCGGGCATGCTGTGAGTTGTAATTTTGCAACAGCTGGAGGCACACTGGTTGGGAAACACTGCTTTAGGGCCTTGAAATGGATTGCTTTGACCACTTTTGGAGGGTCACTTAAATAAACCTGACCTGTATGTATCATATTACAATCTCTCCTGATGACTTTGGTAGCACCACCAGCAGAAACGCGTTGAGAGAAAAGGTTGATGCCAATTTTTGTATACGTTAGACAGCTTGTGGTGTGTTACCCTAATCCCTAATCCATAACAGCCTACCTGTGGTATGGCTGTTATGGATTATGCTTTTCTGTGATGTGAGGACTAACACCGCTGACATTTTCATTTTTCTATTGGAGTATATCATTTATCTTTTGGTGTAGGGATCATGTTTGCCTTAGTTGGTGGTTTTTAACTGATCCAAATAAATACCTGTTTTAGGCACTTCTTTTTATTTGTTTATTGGTTTTCTACTGCCAAGAAGTTTCTGTACATGGGGCAGGGACAGACCATAACACTGTCCTAATGATTGCTGTAATGCAGAAACTTCCTGCCAATGCCTTATTACTCCACCTGCTGGATGATAGCAGAATTACAAATGCCTTTAAAAATAGCGGCTGATAACCTTGCCTTGATTTACACTTGGCACTGTTGTGTATTTTTTTTTTCTCCATGCTTGTTGACAACCGGCCAGCTCTGGTCTCTTGCTAGGCGAGTGCTTGCCGCTTCTTTAATCCTTTAGAATTGATTTGACTTGTCAAAATGAAACGTACAGATCGCTTTTCACGCTTCCTCTTCTCGATTTTACAAATTAGGTTAATTTACTACGGTACCAAGTAACGGTGCGAACGAAATGAATTTACGGCGGAGCATAGTAACGGCAGATCTTCTCCCCATGCATTTATTTGTGATGTTGCGGTTGTATTTTTAGTGCTCTCGTGGTTATTGAACACATGTTGCTGCGCGCTGACTGGCACGTCTTGATGATTTTATGATGTTCTCTTTAATGGACTGCAGATGCTTGGATTCCAGTTGCATTTCTCTTGTGTTCTGGCACACAGACTGCTCTGCTGATATGAAATGGGAATGTACTTTATATCATTGACGCAAAACCTTTTTATGTTGTCGGATTCTGGAGATACAATTGGCTTTAGAAGCAAAAATCTGTTACCGGTGGGTACAGCTGTTGACTATCAGCAGTTGCCATTCATCCTTAGGATAAGAATGGTTTCACATGGTGTATCTTTCCTTTTGGAAAATACGCAGCTGAAATCTGAGGGTAGCATTACATTTTTGGGCGCCATAGCTGCAGAGGAGACACTTAGAAGCTGCGCAGGAATCCGAAATCGGACCTATTGCGTTCAGCTGATCCCTGGACGACTTTCCTCAACCCCTTTTTATTTATATTTTACCAGTTCTGTAATTTTGAAACTACAACCGCTTGGTGTCAGCGTTCTTTAGTGGATGAAAAGTGACCTGTGGAAGAATGTATGAAAATGTTAATGCTAACATCCACTTTTTTATTTACATTTTTTTTATGTAAATTTAAAAGGAACCTGTGATTAGATTTTTACCATCTATAAAAAGTGACAATGCATTATATTTGGTAAAATCTGCTTCCTCCCTGTACCCAGGAGATGTTCCTGCCCACGGGGATGGTGAGTATATATAGTTTAGAACCTAGTCCTGCCGCTCTGGTTGTAATCACCCCCCACAGCATGACTGACAGCCCAGGCACGCTGAGGGGGCATGATTACAGCCGGAGCAGCAGGACTAGGTTCTAAACTATATATACTCACCATCCCCGTGGGCAGGAACATCTCCTGGGTACAGTGAGGAAGCAGATTTTACCAAATATAATGCCTTGTCACTTTTTATAGATGGTAAAAATAGTATAGTTCCCTGCCCAGGGGACTACTTACGGGACCAGCGGGGGACACTTTTAAACTATATATCCTCACCATCCCTATGAGTAGGAACATCTCGCTGGTATATTGAGGAAGAAGATTTGATCATATGTAACATGTTGCCATGCATTAAATATGGTAAAACCTGATGACAGGTTCCATTTAAAGCTGTACTGGACTGATCTGAAAATCTGACATTGTGTGTGTGTGTATGTACTGTATATAGTTCCAAGTTGACAGCCTTAACATAAATCAGAGAAAACATTTATAGGATTTTTGCACTTTACATACACGTATCACAGAGCAATGATTAATATCATCTGCTTTTATGATCTGATATTTTTATTTCTGTTCCAAAAGTAGAAAAAAAAATCAATAAAGCAATGATGAACATGGCAGCTGGAACTCGTGATCCTCATAAAGGGAGACGACGCGCGATTGAATTAAAAAGATTTTTCTGCCCTTTACCTTGGAATTGCATTGAACTAACCTGTCGCACAGATCGTACCGTCTGTTTTGATGCTTCATGTCTGGGGAATAGCTGCCACTATTTTTAGTTCCCATATATGGTGTAATGTGACATTATTTTTTCTTCTTCCCCTCTCCCGGTGCACCCGAGGACGATTGCTATTGTAGTCAATTATTGTAACCCTGAAGTGAATGTTGAATTTGCTGTGATATAATGATGTTCAGCTCCTTGACAGGCGGCATATAACCTAAGCTAAAACCCCAGATAATACAGCGCAGCTAAACAAAGCTAATCATTTAGAGGGAAAGCGCATCCATATTTTCATGTAATGAATCTGTTGTAGGCCACGAGAAGAAAAATGAAATGTCACATAAAACCTGGTAGTACAAGGGAATCTGGTGACAATGGGGGATTCCAGGACATGGAGATGGGGGTAGCTTCAGATGATTAGGGTTACTGGGTTATAGTCCTGCAATAACTGATGCCTCGTAACCATGTAACTGATAACCCGCAGAGAGTGGAGATATCTTACAAAGTAGACCTGGAGATGTTTACAGAGGAAAATGCCTTTTGAAATCCCAAATAAATTTAGTTATTGGTATTAAGTATTGGTGATTACACCATATTCAACTCATGTTGTGTTGATGGACATAAGAGGCCAATAAATCGGCCACAGACCCCCAAAACATCTAATATGTTGGATTCATGGTTCCCCTTATTGCAGATGTTTAAAGAGTACCTGTCATGATCTTGTTAAAGGTTATAATCTCCCAGTTCACTGCCCCCATCATGATAAACCACCCCCTGCCTTTATTTTTATTATTCTTTAGTTCTCTACCTTGATATTGCTCTGTATTTTCTGCTCAGTTTGTCAGGTTCACAGACTGGGAAGAGGCGTTACCCGGCAGACGTAACATCATCTGAAGCCATTCAGGGGAGAACTTCCTCCCTCACTCTGCTACACACAGCCCAGAGCAGTTCAGTGTGAGATGAGTTATGACTGGATAAGGCTGCACCCCCTCCTCAGCACTGCAGACTGCATTTCCTGATTTGGGATTTCTGCCGGGCCAGCAGAAGTCCAAAGTCTCTGCAAGAGATAGGGGGGAAATGTGCTCTGGACATGTAGGGAGACAACTAGTGGCAGCTATCTATTTTAAACCAAATAAAACATAGAAAATGTTTTTTGTTTTGTTTTTTGTTTTTTTTTAATAATCAAAGTACATTAGAAAGATATTTTTTTTATTTACCATAAGGAGTGCAATAGCATACATTAGTTTTAATGATAGTGCCCATTTAAGGGGGTTCTTGGAGGCCCTTTAGATTGATGGCATCTTCTGCTGCCAGTCTAATGTCTGTTGATATTTTGTAGTTCCCAGACAATAACAAACAGCTTTGATAGACTAAATCGACAGAAAACAACCTAAGAAGTTAGCAAATTTTAAAGAGGACCTGTAGTCCTCTTGACCTGTCTGTTTTAGTAAATACTTGTATTCCCCATTAGAACAATTATGTAACATTATTTCTCATAGTTCTGGGTTGTACTTACTATAAATGTAAATGGGCACTTTGCTTTAATAAAGAATAAAATGTTCTATGGTGATCTTACTCGTTTTGACCATAGATGTTAAGCTACATTAACCAGTGTAGGAAAAACTTAAAGGGGTACTCCGGCCCTAAGACATCTTATCCCCTATCCAAAGGATAGGGGATAAGATGCCTGATCACGGGGGTCCTGCCGCTGGAGACCCCCGCAATCTTTCATGCAGCCCCCCGCTGTCATGAGCCTCCGGTGCGAACAGCGCTCCTGGTCTGATGAATCACGGGGCCAGAGTACTAAAATAATGCTGTACTGGCCAACATAAAGCAGTGCATTGGTTGTCTATGACTTCATAGTACAGAGCCACAAGGCCTTTCTGTTCCTTCATATAGCCTTCTGCAGAACCTAAAACATGTTATACCTAAAAGCTTCCACTTTAGAAGAACAGTCTTAGCCATATAGTAATGGATGCAGTTTAATAATAATAATAATAATAATAATAATTATCATCTATGAGTTGCTCATATAAGAAGTTCAGCCTCGAAAAGTGATGAACATCACAAGGAAATGCCAGTACTTTTGTAAGGCTGGCTTCACACTACGTTTTTGCCATACTGTTTTCAATCCGTTTTTCTAAAGGAAACCGTATGGCAAAAAAACGGATGGAACAGTATGGAAAAAAGTAAACCGTATGCGTTTTTAAGCAGTATACTGTTTTTAAAAGTGCATACAGTTCCGTCAGTTTTTATAGAAAAAAAACCCATACGTTTTTGAAAATTTTGTCCATTTTTAATGGGAGGGGTCTTGGGTGGGGACTTTAGGATGCAAATGCGCATGTGCAAAGTAAAAACGTATACATTTTTCCCGTATGGAACCGTATACATGTGTGTTTCCCATTGACGTCCATGTTAAAAAAAAACGTATGCGGTTGCAGTACGGTTTTTAAACCGGAGACAAAATTGTGGTTGACCACGGTTTTGACTTCGGTTTAAAAACCGTACTGCAACCGCATACGTTTTTTTTAACATGGACGTCAATGGGAAACGCACATGTATACGGTTCCATACGGGAAAAATGTATACGTTTTTACTTTGCACATGCGCATTTGCATCCTAAAGTCCCCACCCAAGACCCCTCCCATTAAAAATGGACAAAATTTTCAAAAACGTATGGGTTTTTTTTCTATAAAAACGGACGGAACTGTATGCACTTTTAAAAACGCATACGGTTTACTTTTTCCCATACTGTTCCATCCGGTTTTTTGCCATACGGTTTTCTTTAGAAAAACGGATTGAAAACAGTATGGCAAAAACGTAGTGTGAACCCAGCCTAACTGGTAGCGGTCCACTTTCAGCACTGTTGTGGTGGTGTGTTTTTATTTTTTATTTTTTCCTTTAAGAATTTTGGGATTTTATATTTGTGTGCTATCACTGCAGAAAAAAACCTTTGTCCAAGCAACACCAAACCACCTTTCTGCATTCTTTTGTGCTGGGAATTGGTAGACTGAATTGGCCAATATCTATGTGGTTTCATTAACCCCTTAACCCCCCCATGGACCTACATATTGGACTGGTTTTTATCAAGGAACATCAGTTAGTGCTCATGTATGTAATATGTGTAGAAGAGTTAGTAATTTATCATAACTATACATAACTCTGAGCAATGTTTATGGGTCCAGGCATTATTCTCGCAGATGCCAAAAATACCATTGGTCTGTAAAAAGATGACAGCTGTTCCTATTCAGCACGTTCGTATGTGTATCCTCTTACAGTCTACTGTGTTGGGCTATAATAAACTTGTAGTATTCATTGGCTCTAAAGATTTTTTGTTTTTTTTTCAAGCAGCCCTTTCAGGTGAAGTAGGCGAGAAGCTGTATGTCATGTCACCTGGTAGTTGAGGCTTCTCTATTAGAACTAAAGAGAAACATCTTGACAAAATCTGTCCATACTATCCAATATTCTAGAGGCATATGTAGAGGTTTCATGGGGGAGATTTATCATTGCTTTTTAGAGCATTTTTTAGCAGCATATTTAGCGACACTTATGTATCTTTTGATATAGACAGTTTCACTCTTTTTGCCTACCCTACCCTAACGTTTTCTTTTTGACCATGCAGTGGTCACGTATTTATCATTTGTGACTTTTGTCAAAAGTCGCTATTTTGTACGCAAAGCTACTTTTTTGGTTCAAAGCTACACCACCTACCAGTAGGCGTGAGAATGATTTCTACCTTCAACTTCTTGTGGACGACAGCGTCCCATTCCCCTTCTATGACACGTGCTCAGGAGCTAAGCGCAGGTAATAGCCAGGTGGTCCTGCCGGCTATCTGCCACCAGGACCCATCTCTAATGCCAGACATCACGGATCACTGTGATGCCTGGCTTTAACCCCTTAGACACCGCAATCAAATTTGATTGTAGCGTCTAAAATGCAAGTAAAAATGTCCAGGCAGCTCTGTGAAATTAAGTAACAACACCTAAGGCTGCTCTCACACTATAAAAATTCATCCGTTACAAACGTCCGTCAGAAAACCCATGTTAAACAGCTGTTAAACATTCCCATTCAAGTCTATGGGATTTTTTTTCATTACCCATTATGAACCATTATAGCCCGTCATGTAGGGCTGGGTGGTATGACCAAATATGTGTATCATGCTGTCCGGGCATGCTGGGAGTTGTAGTTTTGCAACAGCTGGAGGTCTGCAGGTTAGAGACCACTGCTGTACGCTGTATCCCTATGCCCGGACTGCAAAAGATACAGAAAATAAACTTTTAACTCACCCACCTCAAAAGCATGCTGGGGACAGGGGGGAGGACACCCGTCAGCCTATCACCGGCCGGAGCGATGCCCAGCCCCGGCTAGTGATAGGCTGAGCCCACTGTCATGTAAGAAGCCGGCTTCTTACATGACAGTGGGCTCAGCCTATCACTGGCCGGGGCGGGGCATCACTCCGGCCCGTGATAGGCTGACGGCTGTCCTCTCCCTCTCTCTGGCCGGTGATAGGCTGACAGCTGTCCTCCCCCCCGTCCCCAGTGTGCTGCCGAGGTGGGTGAGTTAAGTTTATTTTCTGTATCTAGGGATACAGCGTACAGCAGTGGTCTCCAACCTGCGGACCTCCAGCTGTTGCAAAACTACAACTCCCAGCATGCCCGGACAGACAACGGTTGTCCGGGCATGCTGGGAGTTGTAGTTTTGCAACAGCTGGAGGTCCGCAGGTTGGAGACCACTGGCGTACAGTGAGTTCCAGCACCCGGCGGCCCCTAACAAAGAGGAGGAGGGCAGTGCTTGACATCTGGGAGTAGTACCCCGCTGGGCTGATCATTAATTGGGGGGAGCAGAACAGCGCTGGCGGGTCACGTATGATTAGTTCCCGGATGTGGGGACAGCTCTGCGCTAGGCTGATAATACACTCCCGAGGGGGAGGGGCCCAACCGGTATTGCGGTATGGGGGAAAATTCATATCATGCAGCCCAAAAAATTCGGTATGAACCAGTATACCGCCCAGCCCTACCGCCATGAATAATGGCAGTTAGTTGTGACGGGAGAAATAATGGGACATGCACAAATTTTTCTTCAGTCAAAGAATCGTCTGCTGGCACTATGCGCTGCTAATAGAAATACTTCTCATTCATAGCGCTGCAGGGGTATATATATATATATATATATATATATATATATATATATAAGCACGGGGGGGGGTGCAGACATATAGCGTTATCTGCCCCCCCACAGCTCTTCTATATACATATGCCGGCGCTGCGCTGTGAATGAAAAGTATTTCTATCAGCATCATCTGGCCGCCGGCTGCTGCTAGAATGCTTTTCATTCAAAGCGCAGCGGTGACATAAATATGGATGGCAGCGCTCCGAGAGTACATTATACTTGCGCCGACGGGGGATATATCTTTATTAATGCGCTGCGGGGGGCATATTATAAATGCGCTGGGGGGCTAGATATATAGGCTATATGTCTCCTCCTCCTCCCACCCCCTGCAGCGCTATATATCTTGCCCCCCACAGTGCTTCTAATATAGATATGCTACTCACAATGTTAATTTTTAAATCTCCCGCTCCTCAGTACCGGCCATTCAGGGCTCCCCGCGGGGGATTCAAAAATGAAAGTTAAAACACACCATACATCGCAGGGTTGCGGAGCTTGCCGCCCGCTCCCCTGCTTAATAACTTCTGTTCGCACCGGGTCTCAGAGTTGAAACCGGGTGCGATCAATCCCTCAGCCCCAGTACTACAACCCCCATCATGGGACATACTCTGTTGTATGATGGGGGTAGTAGTACAAACACTAAAGTAGCCTCCCCATCTGTCTGCAGACTCCTGCAGCCAGGGAATTACTACTCCCATCATGGAAAGAAGTCTTTTCTATGATAGGAGTAGTAGTAGTCCCGGCTCTGGGAGTCTGCAGGCAGAGGTGTTACGGCCACATATGAGGGATGTTATAACGGGTCTTAATGGATGAATATTTATTCATCCGTTAGCACCCGTTATTTCATCCGTTATTTTGCATCCGTTTTCACGCAGAAAACAGACGTTTAGTAACGGATGAATGCTCTTAGTGTGAAAGCAGATCAATGCAGGACTTACACTTTAATGACTGCAGTATCAGTTATTGCTGCATATTCCTGGCAGCAGATCGTGATCATTTTGGTTTGACCTCCTATCAAATACATATACTGCACTACTAGTCACAGGAGTTCTGTAGGTAAGCTTGTCATGCTGCTGTGCAGGGTTGGTTAGGTTCTTTACCATGTGAAAGTGTACCTGTCAGATCCCACAAAAAATAAACTGATCATGTACATGTCATTTTTTATGTCTCTAACATCCATATTTTTTTTACAAAAAAATTGCATATTAATGCTGCTTAATGTCTTTTCCATCTCAACAAAGAGAGGAGGAGTGTCCCTCTCTTGCCTGGACTGTGATGACTCCTCCCCCTCCCTCACTCTGCTGACTAACTGCTCTTGGAGGAGTCTGTGTTTGGAGAACTCTTTTTTTGCAGCAGTGTTGCCTTCAGCTGTGTACCTACAACTTTTGCAAAACTACAAATACCAGCATGCCCAGACATCTTTTGACTGTCCAGGCACGCTTGGAGTTGTAGTTTTGCAACAGCTGGAGGCACATGATTGGTAAAACTTTGTCTTACAGCAGTGTTGCTACAGGCTGTGTTCCTCCTGCAGCCTTGGCAATCAGCCATCTCGTGTCCATGACCCTTGGACACGCTCATACTAATAAATAATAAAATGTGATATTTTTATTTTATTTTTTAAAGAAGTATATTAGAAAAACTATAGTTATTACAAAATGTACCACATATAAAAAGTTTTTATATCTGACAGTGCCCATTGAAGATTATATTAATATTGTTTTCAGAATTAAATGGGTACTATGCAGCTCCAACGTTTGGAATATTTTGTTCTGAATGCTGGATATTGTTCTGAATATTTTGTTCTGAATGCCACCCCTCCCCTCAATGCAAGTCTATGGGAGGCGGAGTGATGGCCGGCACACTCTCTCCTATAGACTTTCATTGAGGGGGCGTGGCGTGACATCATGAGGGCGTGGCAGTGACGTCACGACCCTCGCCGCCCGCACCCAGCATTCTAAACGGACACTGGGTGCTGCACAGAGATCGCGGGGTCCCAGCTGCGGGACCTTATCCCCTATCTTTTAGATAGGAGATATGATGTCTAGGGGCAGAGTACCCCTTTAAACATACAAAACTAAAAAAAGAGTACTGGCACCCAGAAGACTGAATATTTTGTACATTCTTTGGAGAAGATCTTGTACAGCAAGTAGAAATGAGTCTTGAAGACCAAAGGGTTTTGTGTCACAATTTGTAGGATATTGGATTTCGCATGATTTGACAAATTAAAGCAGGCAGCCCAGGGCATCAGGAATAAACAGGGCTAACACTTGGAGTTCTTTTCAGACAAATTTGGCACAAACCCCTTGCATTTGAGCGTCTCCACTGACCACCATTGTTGACAAGGAACAATTATCATCTTTGAAACTTTGGTCAATTAGTGATTGTGAACATGACTTCTCTATTATCATTGGGTGACTACATCAATAACGCACAATTTGTGGTATCTTTTGTTTTTTGTTAGATAACTGGCTTAGCTCAGCTTTACAGGACAAATGTTCCTTTATTTGTGTAGTCCGCGTTAGTCTAACAATTCAAAGCAACCAGAGCGAGGCTGGAAATCAAGAAGGAAAAACTTCCTACAAATGGCAACTGTGGGTATGGGTTGTTATCAGGACATCATGTCACTCATTCCATTAAAGTCATAAAAAAAGGAAAAATTTGCAGGAGAAGACTCCTTAACCTCTTAAGGACCAAGGACGTATGAGTATGTCCTTGGTCCCGCTCCCGTGATATAACGCGGGGTCCCACGGTGACCCCGCATCATATCACGGCGGGCCCGGCGTCATAGTGACGCCGGGACCCGCCGCTAATAGCGCGCGGCACTGATCGCGGTGCCACGTGGCAAAAAGTGAAAGTAAAAAGTGCCGCTTAGCTCAGTGGGCTGTTCGGGATAGCCGCGGCGAAATCGCGGCATCCCGAACAGCTTACAGGACAGCCGGAGGGTCCCTACCTGCCTCCTCGCTGTCCGATCGCCGAATCACTGCTCAGTGCCTGAATCCAGGCATAAGCAGTCAAGCAGCAGAATCATCGATCACTGGTTTCCTATGAGAAACCAGTGATCAATGTGAAAGATCAGTGTGTGCAGTGTTATAGGTCCCTATGGGAGCTATAACACTGCAAAAAAAAAAAGTGGAAAAAAAGTGAATGAATATCATTTAACCCCTTCCGTATTAAAAGTTTGAATCACCCCTCTTTTCCCATAAAAAAAAAAAAAAACAGTGTAAATAAAAATAAACATATATGGTATCGCAGTGTGCGGAAATGTCCGAATTATAAAAATATATCGTTAATTAAACCACACGGTCAATGGCGTACGCGCAAAAAAATTCAAAAGTCCAAAATAGTCAATAAGTCCTATCAGTGCAAAAATGGTACAGTTAAAAACTTCAGATCATGGCGCAAAAAATGAGCCCTCATACCGCCCCATACACGGAAAAATAAAGTTATAGGGGTCAGAACATGACAATTGTAAACGTATTCATTTTCCTGCATGAAGTTATGATTTTTTCCAGAAGTCCGACTAAATCAAACCTATATAAGTAGGGTATCATTTTAATCATATGGACCTACAGAATAATAAGGTGTCATTTTTACCGAAAAATGTACTACGTAGAAACGGAAGCCCCCAAAAGTTACAAAACAGCGGTTTTTTTTTTTTTTTAAATTTTGTCTCACAATGATTTTTTTTCCGTTTCACTGTAGATTTTTGGGCAAAATGACTGACGTCATTACAAAGTAGAATTGGTGGCGCAAAAAATAAGCAATCATATGGATTTTTAGGTGCAAAATTGAAAGAGTTATGATTTTTTTAAAGGCAAGGAGCAAAAAACGGAAGTGCAAAAATGGAAAAAAAAACGGTCCTTAAGGGGTTAAAGAAGTCCAGATGTTCAGTGCTAAGAAATGTATCCCCTATTTGCATGATAGGGGATAAATGTCTGATCGCGGTGGTCCCCACGCGATCAGACATTTATCCTCTATCCTGCTGATATGGTATACATTTCTTAGCACTGGACATATTCTTTAAAAGGAGATTTATGCTGCCCAAACCATAGGCTTCCTTGTTATTAATAACTATGAAGGAGATTTATCAAGCTCCATAGTAGATTTTTTTTTTCCGTAAAAAAAGTCGCACGTACTTGCGCAAGTGCGACTTTTCTATACATGCTGTGACTTTGATTTTTGCTTATTCCAAAGCACATTTCTGAAATCTGCTCACGTAGTAATTTTTATTTTATTTGCAGCGGTCATGTATTTATCAAATGCGATAGTCGTTATTTATGAAGAAAAAAAGTCACATCTCCATTTAAGTCACATATGTATTCCAGGTCCAACCTGGCTTACAGAAAGTGCATACGTCTGCAGAAAAGGACATTAACATTAACAACTGTTCTTGTTCTGCAACATGAAACAAAGCTACTACATTAATGTTAATGTTAATAATAGAAAAAAATAATTATATAACTAATAACTATATTAATTTTAAGGTTGAAAATACACACTGCACACTTTAAGTTTAGGACACGTACATGCTCGCATACCCACTAAATTTTAAAATTATTGTTGTGTTAAAATAGAATTAGGCACAAAATAATTGTGTAAGAATTTTTACAGACAACGTAAATAACCCATATGTGGCGCTAAAATTTTTCCTTAAAAAAAAGAAACATCCATAGTAATACAGCTTTATGCACATTTTGGGTGGGTAATGTACCGAGCAGTTTTTTGTGTGGCTTCACTATTGTTTATGTGCCTGTTGGTGCTACGCTGTCTTCCTTCCTGTCGTAAACTCTGGCCTCAGCGCAGCAACGCAAGACTCCGCCCACCAACATTACAAAATGCGGGCTCAAAATTAAACAAAAAAGCCTCCAGATGGATATTCATGGTGCAGCATAGTAACTTTTTAATATTTTTTTATTTCTGAGGAGGGTGGGTGGGTTGTTGCAGGATAGTTGGAATGCAGCTATTTAGTGCCAGGCAGGCCAGTCAGGGTGTCACCCGATGCGTTTTTTTTTCAGTGGTTGGCCTAGTTCCATTGAAAGGAAATCTTAAAGGGGTACTCTGCTGCTCAGCGTTTGGAACAAACTGTTCTGAACGCTGGACCCGGTGCCGGGAGCTCGTGACTTCATAACCCCGCCCCCCTTATGACGTCACACCCCGCCCCCCTCAATGCAAGTCTATGGGGGGGGGCGGGGCTATGACATCACAAGCTCCCGGCTCCAGCGTTCTGAACAGTTTGTTCCAAATGCTTAGCAGCAAAGTACCCCTTTAAATGAGCCAAAAGCTAAAAATGTTACAAAAATTCTCTAAATGGCAGAAAGTTTCAGACTCTTTTTGCCTGTAAAGACGAACCTTTTTTTTTTCAGCCAAGAAATACAGCCCAAAAAGCTGCGCACATAGCCTAAAAGAGATATTCCCTCCTCATTCCCCACATAGGCATGCCCCCTGGACACAAATTTAACTGGGTAAAGTATTAGGATTGCTATAAAATGGGGAGAATACATTTAAAGGTGGCAAGTAGGAATGGCAATATTGTATGCAGTGTTGGTGTATAGCTAGCAGAGTTTTGGAGCATGCAGTGACTACTATGTTGGGAAATTGATTCTGGTCCAATATTGTAAACAGAAGGCAACATGGCTGCTGATTCTATAAGTAAAGGCTTCACACATTCCTATATGAATACAAGATCTCTCAGATTTCCTGCCGCTGCGACTACATCTTCACATTAGAAACCACCTGTACCAATAGTAATTCTGATTTAAATCTTTATTAGTTTGATTCCTCTAATCAATGAACCTTACATATTCTATTAATTCAGCGTCATTTGCATTCTTGCAGGAATGGATGTAATGGTCCCGTGAAGTGCCATGCTAATTAATGTCAGAGATTAATCACAGAGTTCTGCTCCGCCATGCTTCAGCAGGTTGTTTGCATGATGTTAGATGGGGCTGCGGGTCAAGGGCAGCAGTTGAGGGAGGAGGAAAGACTGAATGTTAAATAGATCATGTGGTGTCTTCAAAACAGTATTAAAGGTTTTCTCCACTGACATTGATCATCTCCAGTCACTTTGATTTTCATTTGTTTTACATCTATCTTTTACATAGCAAAAAACTCAGTTTTTTCTGTTGATCTCAATAATAAAACATTCTTTTGTTCCTCACACATTAATTTTACAGACATAAAATTGTCTGGCCTTTTATGTGCCAAAATGATATGTTGAGAGAGAAGGTGAGAAGACTGAAGAGCTGCTGAAAGAAATGCATACTGGGAACTGCAGTATTAGAAGGCTTGTCTGGACCTTCTCTTAGATCTCTAGCCCTCCCCATGAGTGATGTTTACCCCCTCTCACCAGCCCAATATACACATATAGCTTTATTTGGACATTTAGGGAAGAATTAAAGGTGTACTCCGGCCCTAAGACATCTTATCCCCTATCCAAAGGATAGGGGATAAGATGTCTGACCGTGGGGGTCCTGTCGCTGGGGAACCCCCCAATCTCAATTTTTATTTTTTCACTTTTTTATACATAATTTTTATTTATTTTTTTTACACTTTTTATGTCCTTACAGGCATAACACTGATCAGTATTATCAGCGAGCTTCTTCTCTGGTCTGCTCAAAGCCAGACCAGAGAAGAAGACCTCAGGATGATGGCCGGAGCAGGTGAGGGGACCTCCGGCCACCATGTTGGACTATTGGATCCCTGCGGCAGTGCCGCGGGCGATCCGATCATCCATTCAAAGTGCTGCATTGCCACAGGTGCCATGATCTGTAGTTATCATGGCATCTGAGGGGTTGATGGAGGACATTAGCATGATTACTGATGTCTGCCATCACCGGCGGGTCCCTGGCTGCTGATAGCAGCTGGGAGCTGCCATGTACAGGGCGTAAATGTAACGCTAAGGACATACATTTACATCTGTTGTCCTTTAAAGGGGTACTCCACTGCCTCATCTTTAGAAACATTTTGTTCCGAACACTGAGTGTGGGTGCCGGGGCTCGTAACGTCATGCCACGCCCCCGCAGTGCAAGTCTATGGGTGGGGGCATGGCGGCTGTCATACGTTCGGAACAAAAAATCTACCACACAGACTTTTGGCTGCACAATGCAAAGAAAAATCCACTATGGAAATAGGTTACTTTTTCAGCACATGAATGCCATGGATTAGCACTTCTTATAATCCTTGCATCAATCTGCTAAACCTTGGATTTCTGCATTGTTTCTTGCAGTAAATGATTTGTTGGCTTTGCAGTATGTCAATCCAGCAGGTGACCTATACCCTAAAGGTGCCTATGCACATAGCTTTTTGTGCTGTGAACTGGGAACCACGTTTGTTTTGGTTTCTGTTTTTGGCCATGCCAAGTGCAGGTGAAGCACGTGCTAGTTGGTTAGCAGGTAATAGCTGTGCAGCAGACAGATGCTATATGCAGACACCCTAAACAGAGACTGCACGGTCAGCAATGAGGCTGTAGTGTTCTTCAATGGCTTTAGTGACAGGGAGTTACACTTGTTCACTATTATGTACATTTATATACATATATGTGACTGATATCAGCTGCTGTACTGTTACAAGCTTCGGCAGTCATTCTTTAGCACTGCAGGATGAAGTAGGGCAATATACATTGAAGAGGTTTAGACAGTCTGTGTAAAGCTAGCCCCCAGCCCTCTTCTCTCATTCTTGCCTGGTGATCACATTACATGTGGAACCTTATTTGCCCGCCATTTATCACCGATCACCTTGCTGACAGCCGCTTTGGGATCGAGCGGCTCCGTTATTTTTACCAAGATGAGCTTATTTTCACATAGCTTCTAAATATATTCACGGTTTGGCGACCTATGTTATTCCAAAAATATCGGTTTCCATTTAGTTCCTGTCTCCGTAATACCCCTCAATGTTACAGGCTCCCAGCTGTTACTGTGCCTTAAAGTGGAAGTTAATGAAGTGACATGATTGCCTGTCGTCCGCCTGTAGAGATGTGGGGAAGGCTTACTTGTCCCAAGTCATATGGGGGGGGGGATCTAAAATATTCAAATATATGGGATGCCCAAGCTTTGGTTTCGGTGGGCCAGGAAAAGAAAAAAGACATTAGATTGTTTAGGACAATTTCAATATCAGCAATGCATTGTGAGTTGTTGCCATGGTTACAGGGGACCTTCTACAAATTGTAATATGGTTCAAGATCCAAGCATACAGTTTCCGCTGTGAAAGTAAAAGCAACATCACCTTCAGTATTATAGATGGAAATAAGAAATACTATGCCTGTAGAATTAGCCATGTTTTCCAATGGCAAATAAAATGTTATTGCTGTACAGGGATGTGTTCCTTCTCTGCTTTTTTCACTGCTTGGCATGTGTCACTCTCCTTTGTAGATATGGCAATCTATTCATGAATAAGGGAGATTAAAATAAAGCCTGCTGAGTAAAATCCAAATAGAAATGTGTCTGATGCTTGTATTGGTTATCTAACAGTAAACTACATGTTATGCCAGTGGATCCTACAAGGCTTTTCATATCCCCATTGTCTTGTCAACCAGGTGCAAGAACAAGATGTTGTACTCCAGTCAATTGATCGAGCTATTGAAGCCATTCACAATGCAGCTATGAAGAATGGAGGAAAATACAACTTAGAGCAGAGAGATGTCCTGCAGTAAGTACAAGCATGGATCAGCTAAGAAGGTTCCCTTAAAAAGTACCTGTCCCCAAATAAACTGTTCTCTTCTATCTCAGGCTATGTTCTCTAACTACTCCTAACACCCCTCCTGCCCTTAAAAACTATTTCAGAGCTTTAAAAATCTCTGTATCTTATCTTCTTGCTCGCATGCTCGCAATTTCCCAGCAGAAAAAAGTGTGTATTTCCCAGCAGACATGACATCACTGAAGCCTGCTGGGGGGACAACTTCTGCCTTCACATTGTTGCAGCATTGTGATGAATAGAAGAAATCTGGCTCTGTGCATGCTTCAGTCTGTGCAGATTTCAGTGAGGCTCTCCTTCAGCTGTCAGTCTGTGTGGCTTTCTGTGAGAATCTGTGGAGCTTTCACTTTCTGTGCAGCTGACAATCAAGCTCTGTGCAGAGAAGCACTTCCTGAGTTTGGTCTCCTGCCAGGCCGGGAGGAGACTGAACTCACTGTATTAATTGTGGCAGTCAACAGAACAGAGCCACCTAGTGGCCGTTTTTATATTACATTTTAAACATATTTATGTTGATGATTTTAAAAGCAAGTGAATGGGAAAGTGTCTGCTAATTACACAAGGAACACTATATTAAGTTTTATTTGGTGACAGGTACTCTTTAAGGTCCTTTCAAATAGGCAGTTATATTGCTGGTAACAAATGACCTTCCACACTCTCTTACTTTCATTTTCACTGCTGACTTTTGCAAGAAGTTTTTTATTTCCTTCTCTTCTTCTAAGATCTTAAAAGTGTTCTTGTGTATATGTTTATTTCAAACATTTTCCACCATGCTTACAAAATTAAAAAGTCCTCAATGAAGAAAAGCAGAAATGGTTGCACATCTACATCTCTCACAAAGATCCTTATCTTCTCCGTATATATATTCTCTTAAAGGGGTACTCCGCTCCTAGACATCTTATCCCCTATCCTTTGGATAGGGGATAAGATGTCTGATCGCGGGGGTCCCGGCTGCAGCACCCCCCTGTCATCACTGCACAGAGCAAACTTGCTCTGTGCGTAATGACTGGCAATACAGGGGACGGAGCATCGTGACTTCACAGCTCCGCCCCCTCAATGCAAGTCTATGGGAGGGGGCGTGGCGGCTGTAATGCTCCCTCCCATAGACTTGCATTAAGGGGCGGACCATGATGTCACGGTGCTCCGGCTCCTGTATCGCCCGTCCTTGCTGCTCTGTGCAGTTATGACAGCGGGGTGCTGCAGCCGAGATCCTGGGGGTCCCCAGCAGCCTTTGGATAGGGGATAAGATGTCTATGGGCGGAGTACCCCTTTAAGGACACAGACCATTTTGTCCTTTAGGACCTTGCCAATTTTCGTTTTTGCTCTTTAGTTTTTTCCTCCTCCCCTTCTAAAAATTGTAGCGCTTTCATTTTTGTACCTACAGACCCATATAAGGGCTCGTTTTTGTGATTCAAACCCTACAGACACGGCGCCATGGCAGCAATGTTTTGTTTATTTTTTTGTGTTTAATGACCTTGCATATAAATGACTTATTCTTATCTTCTGTTTTTCTATTCAGAAAACTTATCCATCATAGGAAAGAAACTCAATCCCGAAAAACTCACTCACCAACCAGCCAGTCAAGTACCATGTCAAACACTTCCAGTGACTTCCACTTAGATAAAGGGAAACAGCCCAATGGCTTGTGCAAAACTGGGTTTGATAGGCACATGAGCTTGCCTAGCTCAGAGATTCAGTCAGATGAGGATGGGCAGTATCAGGTAAGGTTACTGTCTGTGCTTTCTATATAAATGGGTGACCTGTAGATCATACGTGTCACTATTCTCCTTGTCTGTCTGTTTTTTTTTTTTAGATTCCACCTCAGCCCCGACGTGCTGCTCCTATTACACCACCTCCACCTGAAAAACTGAAAAATGCCCAGAGGTCACAGGCTACTAAAAGTGAGCCATCTAATGAATTTCTCTGGTCATCTTCCTCTTTAGGATGTTGCCATCACCAGTTAAGTCCAGGGCATTAATGAGATGTTAAAGGACATCTGCAGCAAAAGACAACTTATCCCCTATCTACAGGATAAGGGATAAGTGTCTGATCGCGGGGGGTCCGACTGCTGGGACCCCTGCGATCTCCAAAACTGAGCCCTGCATTGCTGCTCTTTGTGAGCAGCTAATGCACGTATTCCCCCTCCCCATACAAACGCTGCCTCCCCGCCTCTCTCATATAACTACATGGAGGAAGCGTGCTGGCCGCAGTGTGACGCCGTCGCCCCATGCAGGAGATCGCGAGGGGGGAGGGGTCAGCTCCCCAGCGATCAAACACTTATCCCCTATCCTGGGGCTAGGGAATCAGTTCTCTTTTGCTGCAGATGTACTTTAATGAAAATCCTTCAAAGCGCTAAGGCTTTTACACCTCCATGATTTTAGTTCTTATGCTCAATCATAGCATTGATAATACCAGTGGCACTGAATTCCTTACATTGAGGACACAACTGTGCTTGGAGTCCCCTATTGACTATAGTTTTT
Organism: Hyla sarda; assembly: GCF_029499605.1. NCBI lineage: Eukaryota > Metazoa > Chordata > Amphibia > Anura > Hylidae > Hyla > Hyla sarda. Next base: position 116,943,987 of record NC_079194.1, on the reverse strand, counting down.
AGCAACCTCTGCTATGGAAGCACCTAATAAAGTGCAGATTTAAACAAAGCGTAAAATAGCACCTAACAGTACTTCAGACTGGATCGGTCACTTTCCTCTGGTTGGAGTGATATGGTTTTATCAGTGACCCAGTAAATATCTGACCCCCATCCTAATTCGTTATCGGAATGTATGCACCAAAGTAAATGAAACAAAGCCTTGTCAGTTGTAAATATTCTAGCTGTTTATTTGGCAATCATCCAGTTATATAGACATTGCAATTAGCATAAGTTCCCGCCCTCATTAGAGAGGTGAGTATAGCCTTGGCATACCAAATAAGGTATGCCTTTTCTCTTAAATATTTAGGAACACTTTAGGCTTTGGCTAGAAGAGGAAATCTTCTTACAAGGAGGGAGGGGGGAAAACAAGGAGCTGAGCAGCATGGGGGAAGGGCCTTGTCAAATAGTCTTTTTATACTGTGTGTAGAGATTATATATATCCATTACAATCCCCCCTTAAAATGACTATTTTACCTTTCCCTGATTTTCATCATCCTAACTAATCTTGCCCAATGTGTTTTCTCAAACACTTCACTGTACTTTAGACGACCCATGGATTGTCCATGGACCCCCTTAGCCTCAGACTTAACACATATGGAGTCAGATGCTGTCCCTATGGTTCATTGGTTTTATAGATGGCATTGAAGCTCTCTAATGGGGTATAGGCTTCATCAGTAGTCTTGAAGTCCAAATTGGTAATCACGGGCGTGGCATTCTCGACAGCTTTCTCACATCTTCTTTAAGCAAGGCAAAACACAACAAAAGCAAGGATTATCAGAAGTATGGTTATTCCTATTTGGGCCAAAGTCTTTTTCCACCCTCCCATCCAAAGTATTGATCCCAAGGGTCTGAGATTCCAGAACTCTTTACGTTCTACTGATTGGTCTTCTAGTTTCTTTATGGTTACTTTACCATTGGGTCCTGTATTGGCTGTGATATATGGGCAACAGGTCTCCCCAAACATTTTACGTACCCCCCTTTTTCTGCTAACACCATATCTAATGCCATACGATTCTGGAATGTCATAGTCGATGTGGCACGTAGTTGTTGGGCCTGACCTTTAAGAGCATCAACTGAGAAATGTATGACTCTCTGCTGGTTATAATATATATATAATTGATCCAGTCTACATTCTTGTTAATGGAAATCTGGGGTATTATAGGACTCAAATCCTGATTTTACTTGATCTCTAGCTTTAAATTCATCTGGTACCCCCCTTTGGACTCCTATAGGATCAATATACACATGGGGGTCAAGGCAGGGGCTGCACATTTTACTTCTGGAGTGTGGATTGGGTTCCTCTGTAGGTTCGGTAGTGAAAATGTGTATGGGCATAAGAGTCTTGGCTAATGTGCATTCTCCAGTCCAATTCCCTTCTAATCTGGTTCTGAGCTTCATATCCCCAAGTATCCCATACCTTACGGTTAACGTTAACATTTACTCATTCCATTAGCTAGGCCTATCCTTTCTATATTTTTACAGCAAGTATGTATTTTCCTTATAACATTATCACCCACTAAGATGCTTATTTCACCCCGCTACTTGTACAGGAAACCAATGCTCACCCACTGATTCTCCTCATACAATGTCACATCCTAACAATCCGTTGTGATTTTTTTTTCCTTTGGAACAACCATGGTTATGTAAAGACATAGATTTAACAAATATTAGAGAATATATATATATCAGGCCATTAGATCAATTAGTTATTTCCAATCATTTCATGATGTTTATACATTTTTCCTCAGTCTTCTTTCTTTCATCAGTTCATCAATTCAATTTGTTTGCACAATTACACTATAAAAACTCAGGATCAACAGTCTTTTTTTGCAATATCCAGTGCATATTCTTCTAGCTTCAGCTTTATAGGGGTCAGATACATCTGTACGGGATCATCATATGTAAGCGTCTCTTTCCTCACTTGTTTCCTGACACACACTCAATCATGGGTTTAAGGAGCTGGGTAACAATTACAGAATCTGAACTAGGCCCAACTTTACAAAATGTTCTTAGTTGTATTCTTTACTGCGTCTATCGTTAGGGAATCAGTACAGTCAGACAAGGACATACTTATATTGGTCCACCTTAGGCAGTTAGGTGAAGTCTACTCATAGTCTCTGAAACAGGTAAGATGGTCATGGAGTGTGTTGGTCAGGTACCTTTAATGTTTTACCTAAGTCATAACAGATGCAAAAAATGAAGTCTGTACAAACCTTCTCTCTGCATTGTTGAGTCCTGAGGCCACCCAATGTACGGACATAGCTCCCTTCTGCTTAGTGTATGGGGCCATATATGTTACCATGGGGTACAAGGCTGTTGGCACACACAGTTTCTTAGCAACTCTCCAGATGCTGTCTTTGCCCCGTACCACCTGTTTCTTCTTCCATTGGTCTCTCTCAGCATGCATTGCTGGTTCCTGCAAGAGACCTAACCAGACAGATCCACACTCCCCATCCGCCTGTACACTCTGTACCAGAACTGTAGGAGGACAGGAGCACTGCAGCCTTGGCAGCCTTCTCCACCATCCAGTCCCCTTGGCTTCTGGGGTTGTTTCATTCATGTGGGTCTGATCTTTATGATTGCCACCTTCTCTGATCAAACACTTGAAATACAAACTACAGATTCTACATTTTGTTGGTTTGGCCTATAGGCCCATATTAGTGGGCGGTAATATAAAAGTGTACCATACTCATTATGTCTTACCTTCAGCCAACTTACACATCTCTGTGAATATCTTCAGCTCTACTTTATGAACCAACAGCTCAAATCGAGTGGTTTATTGAAGTAGAACTTCATTCTGCATGTGGTCACCATATATCCTGTCTGGTGTATTACATCTTTGCATTACTTGGAGCAGGCTTACATTTACAACTCAGCATCAACCATGGATTCTCTGATATCTTATCATGTCTCTTGAATTTTTAACCTCATAAGTTCAAGACAATTAATCATAATCTGAGGGAAAAATCTGCTGAAAACGGTCTTCCTTTTCAGCATCTTCATATTACACTAAATTATCATTATAAAGTTATCCAATCACAATTGATGTTATTCAAATAAATGCAATGTTGCATGTATAGGTATATCACATTGTGTATACATGTACTATAAATCTACTCAGTTTCAAACAGTAGATATATATTTCCTTCAAGTCTAATGTGACTTTGTGTGTCAGAAGAGGAGGCTGTCATTCTCCCTATAAGGCCACACCTTTCTCCTCCCACTCCTCTACGTCACTGGTCACCACTCCTTTGAGTCTGGGTTTTTGCTTTCCCTCAGTTTAGATCAGTCATCAATAACACTTGAATGTCTAGTAACTGACTGGATTCATTTGTCACTTTACATGAAGACATACAATACACACATAACATGTAATAATACCGACATGTACAAATACTCAACATACAACACACAGGGCCCAACACACATTCTCACCAAAAATGTAAAAGAATAAATAGCATACAGAGCTCTTTTAAAAATTGGAAAAATCACCTTCAGGGTACGTTCACATGTACGCAGATTTGATGCGCAGGATTTTCTTGGACAGAATTCTTCTCTTGTTACTCCTGCAATATAATCAGACAATTAATCACATTTCCTGATGCACTTCATTTTTGGCATCCATGCTGTGCAACTGAGAAAACAAAACTTATTAAGAAATTCATGAAATATCATCAAATGGGTTCAATTAATACCACGTGATTTTTCTTTTATTCTTTACCAATCTAAAATGGATCCGTTACAACACAAACAGCTTCTACCATGTTTCACTCAGATTTCCTAGAGACCAACCACACCCTCTACATTCCATAGCACTAAGCACTCCTCATCATCTTCACTTTTGCCCCCACCACTGCATCTACCCCCATTCATTGAACTGCTAATACATCTGGAAGTTATTATCCACACCCTGAAACAAAGGCTGTCTTCATTCAACGTCCTATCAACAGGGTATCAAAATGTATGCCTGTACATCAGTGTTAATTTCACTGATTGATTGTGATTTTAGCCAACAACAATTCCCTTGACTGTGACTTAACTATAACAATTCAGATGACTACAATATAACAAAATCAAATCATAATTTGCTCTCAAGAATCACACTTATGTATATGAATACTGTAAATAACACTGCTGTATATGAATACTGTATATAACACTGCTATATATGAATACTTTTGTCCATCAACCATCAGTATATTTCAAACTTTCAACTGCCTTAATATCCATAGTCAATTTTTCACTCACCACATGCTTCTCCATTTTGTTTCTCTAGTATTCATCAAAACCCTGAGTCTCCATTTTGTTTCTCTAGTATTCATCAAAACCTTGAGTCTCCATTTTTTCTCTAACCCTATTAAGCTGCTAACAACAATCTGCTCCTCTCTTACTTGTCTTATCACTTTTATATATCATTAACTTTTGGACAAACTTATCAGCTTTCTTAACAACACAATGCATGCAGTTATTTGTCTACTCAAGCAACTATATCCAAAACCACTAAGGAACATTCTTTTGAGAGATAATTCAACAACTTAGTTTACGACACAGTTTTGAAATTTATGAGGGTACTGCAACTCCCATCATACCTTCTATTCATCCCTTTACACACACACACACACACACACACACACACACACACAGCCACATGTATCCATGCCTCAGCTTTCTCTTTCACATAATTTTTCAGTTTCTCAATCTCTATACATTTCCTATCTTTGCAAACTCAGGTGGTACATATTTGTGTGACCTCCAGCTGTTGTAAAAACCAGACTGCTCTGCTTTAAATGCATTTTTGCATTTTTAAGTAAGGCAGATACTAGAAAGTAAAGATCTACTCCCTCTCTTCTTCTAAAATAGCTAACATTAATCCATGGACACAATTAAGAGATGACATGACACCTATAATCAGTTGCAATGGGACGGGTCTCGTGAATATGTTATTGTCGGAGAGTCCCCTGTTATACCCTCTGGTATACACTCTGTCCTAGACACGCCTTCCTGCAGTGTCTACTTATCACAATATAGTTGGCGTCCTGCGCCAAAATCCACTAATATCCTTTCTTCTTGATCATTAGTTTACTCCAAAGTGCAATCCCCCAGGAGACCAAATCCCTCCCCCCGGAATCCCGCTTATTCACTCACTCACATTTCATACACACTCGGGTAGCAGATAGTTACTTATGACAGGTTCAGTTTAAAGACTCCGGGCAATAATTTATGTTACCCGTGTTTGCGGGCCGTGAGACAGTTGACTAAGGCACAAATATAGACCAAATGGGGAGACAATGGTTGGTACTGGCTAGGTAACACGAAATTTGTCCTACCGTACTATTGGAGGTGATCGGCCTCAGTCTGTGTCACATCTCTTTGGTCCAATTTGATGCCTCTCGGTACCATAACGCAGAGTCCCTGTTCGGGCGTCAAAAACTGATATGGATTTTATCAGTGACCTAGTAAATATGTGACCCCCGGCCTAATTTGTTATCGGAATGTATGTACTAAAGTAAGTCAAACAGAGTCTTGTGAATTGTAAATACTTTTAGTTATATTCCAGTTATATTGGCATTGCAATATTCTCTTAAATATTTAGGTAGGCTTTAGGCGTTGGCTGGAACAGGAAATCTTCTTACATGGAGGGAGGGGGGGGGGAAACAAGGAGCAGAGCAGCGTGAGGGAAGGGCCTTGTATACATTAAAGATACCTGTCATGATCTTGTTACATCTTATAATCCTCCCAGTTCACTGCCCCCATCATGATAAACCACCCCCTGCCTTTATTTTAATTATTTGTTAGATTTCTACCTTGAAATTGCTCTGTATTTTCTGCTTAGTCAGATTCACAGACTGGGAAGGGGCATTCATCTGAAGCCATACAGGAGAGAACTTCCTCCCTCTCTCTGCTAAACACAGCCCAGAGCAGTTCAGTGTTAGACGAGCTAGGATTAGGCTGCACCCCCCTAATCCCCCCCCCCCCCCCTCATCATTTCCTCATTTTAGACTTCTGCCTGGCCAGCATGTCCAAAGTCTGTGCAAGAGATGGAGGAAAGTGTGCTCTGGACAAGTAGAGAGACACCTAGTGGCAGCTTTTTTAAACACAAGTAAAACATAGAAAACGTCATTTTTTTTTTTTTTTTTATTATTATTTTTTTTTTACCATAAGGAGTGCAATAGCAAAACATTTTTTAATGACAGTGCCCATTTAAATGACCTGACAGCTGTGCAATTCCCATGTTACATGATTCCCTTGTCTCTGATTAAAAAAAAAAAATCTGCAAATGGAATATAATCCCTTATCCATGCAAAGTTTTGGCAGTCTGTGTTGGTTTTTAGCCGCTCCTGAAACAAACAGTGTTAGAGATTCAGAAGAGAATGTAGACGTTGAGTTCTTGCAGGAAGTAGCCTTCTAGCCAGACATAAGTTTGAGATTTATCCGTTAAGTGTCAATAGAAGAAAAGGAACTAAGTGTAAAGTATATTTTTTTCCCCTTATTTTTTATATTCTTTTTATTCACCTTCTGTCTTTGGCACAACAATTGCCACAAAAATGCATTGTCCTTTTAGCATTAAGGTAGTTTTGCTGTGTATTAATTCGGCTTTGTTGTTTTCTAGATGGTGTGGATAAAACATCAAGGTCCATACTAAACATGTCCACTGCTAGCATGTCGTCTCTGGACACTTTGTGCACTACTTCCACAGACTCCTATCATCTCACTGCAGCTTCAAGTCCCAGTCACACCCCTCCACCTGTCCCCAGCAGAAGTGCACATACCACAGTGTCCCATGGTCTGGACACCTGCAGCTCAGTCCCTGGAACACTAAACTCTCACAGCAGACCAACGGCTACAGCACCTCCTGACAAAGAGGGTTCTGCTGAAAATGACAGGAACCTACAAACCAAGAGAACTGCCCCAGCCCCTCCCTGCATGGAAGCCTTTAACACAGTCAAGCAGGAGAGCAAAACGAAATCACCGTCAAAGTCCTTGGCACCAGAAACTGAAAACTCTGCTGCAACTGTTCCAAAAACCATTGGTGCTGAGTTAATTGAACTGGTTAGAAAGAACACAAACCTCAGCTATGAACTGTCTCGTGTGGCCATCGGTGTCGTTGTTGGGCACATTCAGACAATGGTCCCGTCTACAAGTTCTGTGATGGAGCAGATTCTCATCTCTCTAGTGGAAAGCAAGGTAATTTTATTGTATAAGCCCTATATGCTTATCTTTTTTTGCTTTTTGCAGAGTAAAGGGGTACTCTGGAAGGGAAAACAAAATTCAAATCAAATTATGCCAAAAAGTTAAACAGATTTGTAAATTACTTCTATTAAAAAAAATAAAAAAAAATCTTAATCCCTCCAGTACTTATGAGCTGCTGTATGCTCCAGAGGAAGTACTATAGTTCTTCCCAGTCGAACTACATGTCCATGTCAGGAACTGCCTAGAGCAGGAGAGGTTTACAGTGGGGATTTGTTCATGCTTTAGACAGTTCCTGACACTGGCAGAGGTGGCATTAGAGAGCACTTTGGTCAGACTGGAAATAACTATAGAACTTCCTCTGGAGCATACAGCATCTAATAAGTACTGGAAGGGTTAATAGTTTTAGATAGAAATCATTTACAATGTCCCGCAGCCTCCACTACCTTAGAGTGAGTACATATCGTCTTCATGATGTCTCTGCAGTGGCAGTGGCCCTTTTTTTCACAAGTAATCTTTAAACGGCACTTGTGCCATGCAAATTTCTACAAAATGTGCCATGGCTGTAAAAGGCATATCAAGTTATAGATCCACTCTATAAGATATTGAGGCTGCTTGTGTGGCACAAATGCTCACAGGTTCTGTTAAATGGGAATCTGCCATCGGCATCACCCTCACTAACCTATTGTAATGTGATTAACGCTGATGATAATGGTACTTACTGTTATATGATGTGTTCTGCCAATATTCCAGTTTTCCTTCTTATGCAAGTGAAGTGGCTTGGTGCATGTGGTGTGTTCCCAAGCCAGCAATTGAATGCGCAGCCACAGGCGAGAAAGATTTCACTTGGGAGGAAGATCAGTACAGTAGAGGAGGGCTTTTACTCTGAAGATCCAAACCAGATGTCATGATGCACTTGGGGCTTGGAAATGCCCAGCATAAACCAAACCACCTCTTTCACATAATAAGAAAACAGGGAATACCAGAGGCACTCATCAGAAATCAGCTGCTGTCACTATGCACTGCTAATAGAAATACTCTTCATTCATAGCGCTGCAGGGGTATATGTATATAGCATTTCTATTATACATGCGCTGTGGAGGGTATATATTTAATGCGCCGCCAGGGGGTATATATTTATTAATGCGTCGGCGGGGGGTATATTTATTATTGCGCTGACGGGGGGTATATTTATAAATGCGCCTGCAGGGGGTATATATTTATTAATGCGCTGGCGGGGGTCATATCTAATGTGCTGCTGGGGGGCTAGATATATAGGCTATATGTCTGCCCCCCCCCCCCCTGCAGCGCTATATATCTTGCCCCCCACAGCACTTTTAATATACATATGGCCCCCTGCTACTCACAATGTTCATTTTTAAATCTCCCGGTGAGAGCCCTCAATGGCTCCTCAGTACCGGCCATTCAGGGCTCCCTGCGGGGGGCTCAAAAATGAAAATTAATACACACTGATACATCGCAGGGTTGAGGAGCTTGCCGCCCACTCCCCTGCTTAATAACTTCGGATCGCATCGGGTCTCAGAAGTGAAACCTGGTGCGATCAATCCCTCAGCCCCTGTACTACAACCCCCATCATGGAACAGACCCTGTTCCAAGATGGGAATAGTAGTACAAACACTAATGTAGCCTCCATAGCTGTCTGCAGACTTTTGCAGCTAGGGAATTACTACTCCCATCATGGAAACAAGTCTGTTCCCTGATGTGAGTAGTAGTAGTCCCTCAGCACTGCAGGAGTCTGCTGATGTCACCTCTTTTGAGCATGCTCAGAAGTAATAACGGATATTATAAATTGGGTGCAAACGGATGACATAAAGGCTCATCCGTTTGCCATAGACTTCAATGTTAAATAATAACGGCCGTTAATTTACCCGTTTCTTGTGACTGAAGAAAAATTAGTGCATGTGCCGTTATTTCTTCCGTCACAACTAACGGCCGTTATTCATGACGGACTATAACGGGTCATAACGGATAATCAAAAAATCCCATAGACTTTAATGGGATTGTTTAACGGCCGTTTAACAGGGCTTTTCTAACGGACGTTTGTAACGGATGAATTTTTATACTGTGAAAGCAGCCTTACAGCTGCTGTCTATAAAGGTTTATGGAGGGAAGGAGGGAGAAGCTATAGAGATGGGGAGACCCCCACACACAGCTGTTGCTGTGTTATATCTCACGGCGGTGTTATCACACCCCAAGTTGACAGCTATTCTGCTCAGTACTGCATTATAATGTCTTCCATGCTGCTGCTTCTGAGAGCAGGAACACTTCTCTATGTATGCTGCGTACGCTTAACAATGTCTCCATCCACTGTGGAGCGGTATTTGGGGAGAACTGGGATCTACTTCATCCACTGTGGAACCTGCAGAGGGAAAAACTACTGAAAAATGCTGGGTGCAAGTCATATAAAGGCCAATAGTTCTATTCCTCGACAGCTTATTTGATCGCTTATTCTACAAGGCAGGTACTTTTATAGAAGAAAGAAAAGTTCAGTTTCTAGCACTTTTAATACAGCCTCATAAATTTAGAGTTGAATGCAGAAAGACACCAGTCATGAACGTCCCCCTTGGTGGATAATTTGTTCTGCATTATTTATTGATGATATTGTATTGGAAGCTGTGCATTAATATTGATGATGATTTATTAAAAGTGTTAAATAAATATTGATGCAGACATGGTTTCAAATGAGAAACAATAAATCCTTTGCCATCTATGCGCCATTCATTGGAAGCACTACAGTTTCCATTGTATCTATACTGTACTCTCAAAATGAGATTCTTTCGACTACCACCAAAAATGGCTTAAAGAGACCTTTTAGACCTGCATTTTAGTAAATGTGTGCATTTACCACAAAATCAGAATTATGGTGCACAATTATTTTGTTCCTCTGTTATTCCTCCTGAATTGCTAAAAATTTATTGAGAGTAGAGCTCTCTTTTCATCCTTTTGGTCAATACTTAAAAAGGGACAATGTGGGAGATTTATCAAAACCTGTGTAAACGAAAAGTTGACCAGTTGCCCATAGAAACCAATCAGATCACTTCATTTTGAAAAGGGCCTCTGAAAAATGAAAGAAGCAATCTGATTGGTTTCTATGGGCAACTGGTCAACTCTCCCCCACTGAGTAACTGTCCATCTGTTTGTGTGATAATTTATATAAAGGGAACACTTTAACAACACAATATAACTCCAGGTCAATGACACTTCTGTGAAATCACACTGTCCACTCAGGAAGCAACACTGATTGACAATCAATTTCACATGCTGTTGTGCAAATGGAACAGACAACAGGTGGAAATTATAGGCAATTAGCAAGACACCCCCAATAAAGGAGTGGTTCTGCAGGTGGTGACCACAGACCACTTCTCAGTTCTATGCTTCCTGGCTAATGTTTTGGTCACTTTTGAATGCTGTTGGTTCTTTCACTCTAGTGGTAGCATGAGATGAAGTCTACAACCCACACAAGTGGCTCAGGTAGTGCAGCTCATCCAGGATGGCACATCAATGCAAGCTGCGGCAAGAAGGTTTGCTGTGTCTGTCAGCGTAGTGTCCAGAGCATGGAGGTGCTACCAGGAGACAGGCCAGTACATGGAGGAGGCCGTAGGAGGGCAACAACCTAGAAGCAGGACCGCTACCTCCACCTTTGTGCAAGGAGAAGGAGCACTGCCAGAGCCCTGCAAAATGACCTCCAGCAGGCCACAAATGTGCAAATGTGCACTCAAACGGTTAGAAACAGACTCCATGAGGGTGGTATGAGGGCCCGATGTCCACAGGGAGAGGTTGTGCTTACAGCCCAACACTGTGCAGGTTGTTTGGTATTTGCCAGAGAATACCAAGATTGGCAAATTCGCCACTGGCACCCTGTGCTCTTCACAGATGAAAGCCGGGTACGTGGAGGCCACACACACTACTGAGCCTTATTTTGACTTGTTTTAAGGACATTACATCAAAGTTGGATCAGCCTGTAGTGTGGTTTTCCACTTTGATTTTGAGTGTGACTCCATATCCAGACCTCCATGGGTTGATAAATTTGATTTTCATCGATAATTTTTGTGTGATTTTGTTGTCAGCACATTCAACTATGTCGCTGCAGGTACCAGTAGCTGCAGGCGTCCGCATTCCGGTGGGGAGGGTGAGCCGGTCTGGGCCGTCCAAGGCCCCAGACTAGTGACTCTGCATTGTCACCGCCGCACAGGGACATCCGTGCGCAGCAGACGTCCGTGACGTCAGGGGCATCCCTGCGCACGGACTTCCCAGCGCGGCGGCGTCAATGCAGCATCACTAGTCTGGGGCCTTGGACGGCCCAGGCCGGCTCACCCTCCCCACCGGAATGCGGACGGTCCCTGCAGCTACTAAGCAACAGGACCGAGAGAACTGGGGAGGTGAGTAGACAACGAGGGGGACCTATATGATGACAGAGGGGGCGGTTTGGATGATCACAGGAGGGATATAGACTGGAGGTGATGATGACGGGGGTCTGGATGATGACTAGGGGGGGTGTACAGGGGGTGATGATGATAGGGGGTGTCTGGATGATGACAGGGGGGATGATGTATCCCCCCCCCCCCCCCCCCCAGGCTTATACTCGAGTCAATTATTATTATTTTTTCCCAGGTTTTGGGGGTGAAAGTAGGGGCCTCGGCTTGTATTCTGGTCGGCCAATACGCCAGTATATACGGTGTATGTGTGTGTGTGTATATATATATATATATATATATATATATATATATATATATATACATATATATATATATATATATATATATAAAAATTATAGTTTAGTTTTTTATTTATTTGAATATTTTGTTTATGTCAAATAGAAATAAAGTGGTCCCTCAGGTTACAATATTAATCAGTTTTGGGAGGAACATTGTATGTTGAGACCATAACTCTATGGAAACCTGGTAATTGGTTCTGAAACCAATTGTCAAATGTCATCCAAAAATAGGAAAAAGTGAGGATTAAAGAAAAATAAGTAGACAACTAATACAGATAAAACAAATCCTAGCATATAAAAGTAAGAAAGATCTGCTGGGAGCTGTAAATCACTGTCTATGTAGAGGACAGGATCTTATTCAGGTAATGTAAAAAGGAGGTCCCAGCACTCACCGATGCAAGCAAATTGGATTTATTGTATATCCAGAATAACAGGACGCGTTTCGGCAATTAGCCTTCCTCTGCTGTCCGAAGGAAGGCTAATTGCCGAAACGCGTACTGTTATTCTGGATATACAATAAATCCAATTTGCTTGCATCGGTGAGTGCTGGGACCTCCTTTTTACATTATATTATTGTCTCTCTTCGTGCACCACCATCGCTCAGTTAGTGCCGACCTTTCCTTTTCCAGGATCTTATTCAGGGTCCTGTACAGTACACGCAATGTCCTAAAAAAGTAAAATGGAGCCGCCCTTACCTGGTGTAATCCTGGCAGGTTAAGAGCAGTACAGAACATGTGGTACCTCCACAAAGCCAGTGTGCAGTGTAATACAGGGGTTTTACCAGTGAATGCCCATTCAGATTGATCAGTTTTTTCCAGCCTTTGACAGGTTTTGCAAACCTGGACTGTCCGTACCATTGTATGGTTTTAAATTACAATGGTCCAGATAAGACAATTGTATGTTGAAGGACCACTGTATAGGATAATTAAATCAACCCTAATCCAACCCTAACTTATGTGATGGGGGTTTTCCCATGCAAATCTATGGGACTTCCGGTACCTTACTCCAAAAGCTCCTCTCTGCATCATGGGGTGAGTGTGTCGGACCAGCTTGCAAGCTACACCTTTACCAAAAGCCATGCCCCTTCCACTACCCACACCCCTTCTATTTTTTGGCCCCTTTTTTGTTTCGGATCACAGCCAAAAACACAGTTTTCGCCTAATACACGCACATAACAGGTCCTTCAACCGCAATCTCTTTAACACAGCTCAGCTCCACCTTACTCCACAAGATCCGATCTGCATCTCAGGGGAATGTGTTGGTCGAACTTACATCTTCTTCCTTTTAGAAGTCCTTTATTGCGCATTAGTCCAGCTTACGGGCCATACCCCCTTCTATTTCTGACCCTTTTTGTGCGTTGGTCTGTCTTGCAAGTTACGCTCATTCCTACAAAGCCATGGCCCCTTCCATTATCAAACTACAGCTTGTGGAAGGGATATGAGGTTGGGATATGAAGTCTGGATATAAGGGTGGTATACGGTCAGTCTATGAGGACGAGATATACATTTAGGATTTGAGGACAGGAGGACGAAATACATAGACGGGATATGAGGTTGCTATATGAGGACAAGAGCGTCCTTCTATTGTGCTTTTCCTTAGGAAAAACGGGCAATGCCGGGTACTCTGCTAGTTCCTTTATATAGTAACATTATTACACAGTGCAGTACAGAGCTTGTCATCACTCACATGGGCCTGACTTGAGGACTTTTACCATGCAACAGCTTCATTTCTGATATCAATCCTGTAAAACTGACAGGCAGTCTATTAGGCACTGCATCCGGGTCATGTATCACCCCCTCAGGCCTTGTATTGTCATCACTTTTATACCCAATTGCATTGGCTTAACTGCATCAAAATGTTTTGCTCCATCTGTTTAATATGATGACGTGCTGCAGTTATGATATTAATGATAAATGGGAATAGCGGATCCATGATTATAGATATTACATATCTCATCTGCATAATTTCAGTTTTCTCAGGCTCTTTAGTGACAGACTCATAATTGACTAGATTTATCCCCCGCCCCGGGTCTCTACTTGTTTATGTCTGCTGTAAAATTAGCAGGGAGACATTATTCCTTGGTACATATTGATACACCCCCGTGTTTCTAGCCCATACAGCATCTGCTTGCTAGTAAACATTCCAGATTAGTAGTGATGATCTAATTCCACTCTGGTTATAGATGTCACCAGTAACCGGACACCTAACCGCTCCCCGTATTCCGCTTCTGTATACATGGATACTTCAATGAGTGCCGCGATCTCTCGTCGGTGTCTGTAATTACACTTATTATTTAATTGCTCTGCAGGAAGCTGTCACATTAATTACATTCTAACGTTCCCGTACATTACACAGCCTGTTGGATTTATGTCTGACAGTATTGATATTTTTGCAGGTTCTTTGACAGCTCTGGATGTTTTTCTTTATCAGCGGTGACCCATCCTTACGGGACTTTGCCCATCCCAGCACTCTATATAAGGAACAAGTGTAGATGCATTTCACAATACCAATTTAGACAATGGAGAGAGGAAAACTTGATATTTCTCATCTTGTCCCTTTTTAATTTAAGACGTTCTCCATTTTCTCATAGCACTGAAAATTTTGATCTCCTTTAATAGAACATTTCCACTGAAATAAAAAAAATTACCGGTAAATGAAACTCTTTGAGCTTCTGTTTCTAGGAAAGCTGGATTATGGCTAATGTCTTTATTCCAGCTTGTCCAAGGGTTGTAGCTGAGCTTTTCCAGACTACCAACAACCGTGTGTAAGGTTTTTGTTCCAAATTTGTGGAATGATGAAAAGCCTTGTCAGATATGATGGTGACTGTATTGGTCTTTTCCTGAGAATTCATATACTTGAGTATAGTCTGTGTTATTTGATTGACGATGAAAGAGTTATTCTCATCTGAAGTATTTATAGAATATCATATCAGGTCTACCTGTGGAAAAACTGGGGGTCCCCTAACCTATGTTTGCAAATGTAAAATGACTTCTTGCATCAATTTAATAGTGACTGTCTTGCAGTTGTCCACATTGACATCTTTTGGAGTTTTGTAAGCAATCATGGCTCAGCTCTTCTAACTTTTATAGACTTTAATGGGCAAAGCTATGTTCAAATTAGACCTTCTCTTTATTGGGGCGATGGTTAGCATTAACAAGTGAGTATCAGGGGGCAGCCACCTATCAGGCATTTTGGTTTATCATTGAGATTTACCATAATAACTTCACATGGGAACATTCCTTTATAGAACAGATAGTGCAGTCCCTGATATTGAGGCTTTAAAGGGAATCTGTCTGCTCTGTTTGCTGCAAAGAGTTATGGACACCAGTAGCACGCTTTCTCACTTTTCCTCACTTCCCATCCGCCCCTTAAAGGGGTACTCCGGCCTTCAACATCTTCTCCCCTATCCAAAGTATAGGGGATAAGATGTGTCAATACCACCCCTCCCCCCCTGCAGTCTCAGTGCAGCTCGCCGGCATTCTGTGCCGGGCACTGCTCCCGAGATGGGGTTGCCATGCCCCCCCTTGTGACATAACACCACACCCCCACCATTCATCTCTAGACATGAATAGAGGGGGCGTGGTGTGATGTCACGTCCCCGTCTCGGGAGCAGCTCAGAATGCCGGGAACTGCACAGAGATTATGGGGATCACCGTGTCGGGACCCCCGCGTTCACACATCTTATCCCCGAAATACCCCCGGAATACCCCTTTAATTGACATCCTGTTTGTCAGTCAAAGAGGGCCTGGGAAGTGAGGGTGAGCAAAGAGACATACTGGGCTGTGGCATTTGAGCAGCTTGGCCCCTCTGCCTTGACAAAGAAATAAAAAGGCAGTTTTAAAAGGAAAGGTTGGTGACCACCATCAGCTTCAAGAAAGCTTTCATTTGCTTTCATACCCTAAAAGCTTTCCAATGGTGTCTGCAGCTCTTAGAAAATGAAGATGACCTATTCCCTTTAACACCCAACTGATACATACAAGAATTCTGTAGAATAAACCAAAAAAATCATTACAATTCCTTTAATCTGGCATAAGGCAGTCTAGACAGTCTGACATTTGCTTTTATTACACCACAACCAGATCTTAAGACTGTTTACTATCGTGCAGCCCACAGCATGATACTAATGTCTAAATATGTTTTAAAAAGTTGCGCCTTAAATACCTTTTCAAGCGGCTATTTCCACTTGTCAAAGTAAGGCTATTTTTACGCTATGGAATTTCCACGTATGGAATTGCGCTCGGGAATCCCACTGTGTGAACCTTAACATTGGTGTGAATGGCCCTTCTGTAGACCTATTCACACTGTGGAATTTCAGCAGCGAGACCCAGAGCCTAAAAATGTAATTGCTTCGCCTCTCACACCGATACGGTTACAGTGCATATCTTTAAAGCGTCACATTTAAATACTATAATGTTGTAAGCTGCACGATAGTAAAAAAAAAAAAAAAAAAAAAAAAAAAAAAACCTTTAAGATGACTTGATACTTTTTATGACAGTCCAGTAATCCAGAATATAGAGCTTTTCTGCAGTAAGGCTCTTAGTCTTTTGACTACATGCAATGTCACAGTCATTAAACTGACACATTGTTGAAGACTTAATATAAGTTATGGGAAATAAAAATCTAAGCACTTGTTTATCTAAGTACCATAGTTTGGAGCGGTTTCAGAAGCCATTGGGGGGGGGGGGCAGTAAATACATCTCAACTTCCTGTATATTTGCTAAAAGCCAGGTAATGGGTAACTCTACCCTTCCATATACGTCCACCATTTTAGGACACAAGTCTAGCCTACATGTGTGTAATTATAAACCTCCCAGCGGGGGGAAATAATGGCTAATATATGAGGCTGGATTTTCAATGAGATCTCTATAGACTTTGCAATTCAGTAAATTAGATTAAAGTTTTTCTGTAATGCAGCCATCTGCTTTTCAATGCATATCCCCCAGGGACATCTTTACTGAGATTTACATGTCTTGGACTTGTAGTAACCTACCTAATTATTCCTAATGTACATTCCTTTATGGCATTAATGTTTCTGTGTGTGTGTAAGTCTGCCTGCCAGGTATGACCCACTTTACTGTGCACACTGGTCTGCTTCCATTTGTTTCCATGCATTTACAGGGTGAATATGCCATTATTGATGCAAAGTGTTGTTTAACGGTTACTCTCACTCCTTTTGGGTGGTAGTAACCAACATTTTTGCACCTCTCTATATTTTCTGAAAGAGGACACCCGGCAAATTGTCCAAATGTTGCTCAGCACTTTGATGCTTAACTGCATTAAAATTGCCTGTGTGTATGCAAGTGGCATTTTCAGCTAAACGGATTTCTGAATCATGCAGAAAATTGAGACACAATAACTACTAAGCCAGGTAAGGTCACATGTGACGTATTTGCTGCTTTGTATTTTCCTACCCTTTGAAATCAGTGGTGAGAAAAATCAGCTGCAGGAAATATGCATGGGTACTTGTATGGGTACTTGTACTACTGCAAATGTACTTGATACCTAATCAGATACTCTCCGGTGGGACCCCCACCAGCAGATATCACGGAGGTGCCGAACTATGCAGCGTATCCAGCAGCTGAGCACGTGTCATAACCAGGACCTCTGGCTAATGCCTAACATCACCGATCGGTGAGCAGCTGGGATGTCCGGCATTAACCTTTTAGACGCCGCAATCAAAGTTGATCGCGGCATCTAAAAGACCTGAAGTTAACTGCCAGTTAGCTCAGGGATGCTGATCGGGATCACCGTGGTGAATTCGTGGTGTCCCTACCAGCTGTGAGGATGGCCGGAGGTCCCTTAACGTGCTCCGTGCCATCCAATCGTCGCTCCTTTACTGCTGCTAGCCATGGCAGGCAGTAGTAAATGGCTTAGCATTGAGCAGTGTATGCAATCTGCAGATTGCATGTAATATTGCCCTATGGGGACTAAAAAAGTGTAAAAAAATAATAATAAATGTGAATTAACCCCTTCCCTAATAGATTGAATCCCCCTTAACAGAATAAAATCTTTTATATATATATATATATATATATATATATATATATATATATATATATATCCCTTCCTCTAATAAAATCTAAAAAAAAAACACCCCTTTTCACATGACATAGTACAAAGTATTGGTAATTGGTATCGGCAAGTAATTAAAAAAGAAAAGAATATCAGTACTCGTACTCAGTCTTAAAAAAAAAAATGGTATCGGTACATCCCTAGTATTTTCCTACCCGTTGACCTTAAAAGAAAATACACAGCTGTGTATTAGGGTAGGGTCACACGTTGTGTATTTGACGCTGCATATTTCTGTGCTAGCAAAATCTATGGGAGTAATAATAAACAACCATAGACTTTGCTAGCACTGAAATACGCTGTGTATACGCTACGTGTGACCCTACCCCTAAAGTTAATCTCCCGATCATGTGTGCGCCATTTTACCTTCACATTTTTGTGCTAATTAATGTCTTAGCTAAACTTTTTGTAACTAGTATGTCCTGGGTAAAGATGTAAAGGACTCTTCATCTGTCTCATAGAATTTTGAATGAAGTCCTTTACCCATATGACCGCATCCCTCTGAATTGGTTTTAGGACTCGTATGGGGAGATTTGTCAAAACTTGTGTAGTGGAAAATTCGACTAGTTGCCCATAGTAACCAATCAGTTAGCTTCTTTCATTTTTAAAAAGGTCTCTGAATAAAAGAAGCCATCTGATTGGTTGCTATGAGAAACTACATCACCCTTCCTCTACACAAGTTTTGATAAATCTTCCCATTTAATCCTTCAGGGGGGGAGACCTTACAGTCTCTACATGAGAGGTGCCAATGTTTTGTGTTTTGGCTGTGGATTTTCATTTTCTTGGGCCTCTCTTCCTCTGTACTCTAAATAGGCCATCTATGGAGAGAAGATCCTAAAATATTGAAATATGGTAAGAAAGCTAAAAAAAAAAAAAAAAAAAAAAAAAAAAGATGTGGACCCCTTTTATCTGGCAAGTTTTCTTAGGGATCAACTCCAACACAAACAGAGAACACAATGTAGTGGGCAGCAACAAAGAGAACAATCAACGTACAAAGCCATAAAGAGAACCTCTCAGCAGACTTTAGTGTATTAAACCACAGTATCAGTAAGCCAAAACGCCAGAAAAATAGTTTTATTTATGCGCGTCATATACAGCTTAGGCTGCTTTCACACTATAAAAATACCTCCGTTATAAACGTCCGTCATAAAATCTTGAAAATCGGCCGTTAGAAAATCCCATTATAGTCTATGGGATTTTTCTAATAGCCGTTTTAAGCCGTTATCGCCCGTTATTAATAACGGACGTTATTTTGTGACGGGCGATAGTAACGGGAGAAATAGTACATGCACTATTTCTTCCATTCATTCGTCCGTCACAAAATAACGTCCGTTATTAATAACGGGCGATAACGGCTTAAAACGGCTATTAGAAAAATCCCATAGACTATAATGGGATTTTCTAACGGCCGATTTTCAAGATTTTTATGACAGACGTTTATAACGGAGGTATTTTTATAGTGTGAAAGCAGCCTAAGTCCCAAATACACGCCTTGGGGACGGTTTGTTTTTCGAGCAGCTTCTGAGACCATGTGCAGCGTCCACACAGCCAATCTTGTAAAAATGGATAGATCCACTCGTTCCCCCACGTCATCTCTTCATGGGAAAGCTCTGTTTCCTATGGATTCGGTTGATGCCACCCTCCATAAGGAAATGTGTATGGATAAGCTACAGTTCTACTCTGCCCACTAGCACATAAATGGCCATTAAGGGACACTTTCAGTATACCTCTTGGTACCTTGAACAGGAAATCGGGGGTTACCCTTCCATGTGCCTGTCCTTTGGAGCACTGGTGGATCCAAGGACCTCTCTTTCCCTCGCCCCCTTTCCTTTTCTTCCTCCCTTTTTCCTTTTCCCTCTTCATATGCTACATGTTCCCAGGTTATGCTGACAGTTACTGCTGTCTTTGCATTGCACTCTTATTATTGGGTCCTACTTCGGCCATGTGTTACTAATTTGACCAATTCTTTTCTATTCTACCAAAAGTATAAAATATGCTCTCTTTTATTTATTTTTCTTCCTATTTGCTATATCGCCTGGGAAGTGTTCTCCCAGTATGTTTTTACTGCTAAAAATTTGCCCCAAGTAGTAATCGGAGCCAGGAGCTGGGCACAACTAGTGACACTGCTCGCTTGTAATCATGGTCTGCAGAAGTGACTGACAAAGAGCCTGTTATGTCTTGGCAGCGATTGACGTAGAAGCCTGTGTGCCTGTCAGTCATGCCTGGAGAGCGCGATTTCAGGCAAGGCGCCTTAATTAGTTGCCCCGAGCTCCTGGCCCCTTTGACTACTTGGAGCGAATTTTCATATGGCATGTGCATGAATAAAACTATTATTTCTGGCATTTTGAATAATTAAAGCAATGTTACTAGACATTGTAGGAAAGCTTGTAATAACACCTATGTGGTGGTCCCCGAGGTTTCATACACTAAATAATGTTATGCTGCACAACATAGGGACAGACACTGTTTCCAGTGGTCTGTCCCTTATGCCAATACTGATATGATAATTTTATATATCTTTTATAAAATTATATACAGTATGTAGTGTATGCATGGCTAAAGCATAGTTTTATCTAGTCCCTTTGTGGGTCTATCCCTTCCCTCGAAGAAGTGTGTCCACTTTACATGAAAGTTGTTATCCGTTTCAGATATTTCTTTGTGTAAACCTGCTGTAGTCTCGTTGTAGACGACACCCTAAAGGTATCGTGCCATTGGATAAAAGGATGGATGGGGGTGTTCTGATGTGTATGAATAAATGATGTGTGGGGTTTTTGAATATACTTTCCCTTCTCTTAAATGGGTATTGACAAATTTTGAAACACACAGACAAGGGATATCCCTGGTTTTAAGGATCATTACCAAATATTACCAGAACAAGACATGCTGTAGGTTTGGAAAATCTGCACCCACTAGCTAGCAGCATGCAGCCTGTAGAGGGTTACCACTGCCCCCTGCTGATAATTGTCAGGTTCTTCCCTATCACTGTGCATAGAGAAGAACCTGTGAATCACAGGCAAGTGGGTGGGACAGCAGTGACTTTTTAGGCCGCGCACTGCCAGCTAGTGAATGTAGATTTAGAGAATCAGCAGTGATGTAACATAAGATAGAAGCATCCAGAAAATAGGTAGGGAATTGCCCCAATTAGGTAGAAGCCCCCAGTCGTTAGAAAGATTGAAAACATAAAAAAAATCACAATCGCGCCTTCTCTTTCCTCCTGCGCTGAGGCCTCTGCATCCTCTGCTCTGTTAGCGGTGCAGGACCTTCTTCTTCTCTTCATTATCCATAGTGGTGCAGGACCTTCTCTGTGCTGAGAATATGTCATCAACCTCTGCAGGTCCTGCCCCACTCCGGATAACAGAGCAAATTATGAAGGGGCCTCAGTGCAGGAATGGAGGAGAGATGAGAGGGATTTTTTATATTTTCATGGTCTATCTGTATCTGGGACATTTGCCCGAGTACTCGTACTTGTGTAAATGTCCTGTATTGATGCTGATACAGTGAAATCTCCTTTTAGCGGACACCTCCCTATAGTGGACAATTTTTAATTCCCTGGCAGAGTCCCATAGGACTTAATGTATTTGCACCCTTCGAATAGGGGA
Source organism: Hyla sarda (assembly GCF_029499605.1). Classification (NCBI taxonomy): domain Eukaryota; kingdom Metazoa; phylum Chordata; class Amphibia; order Anura; family Hylidae; genus Hyla; species Hyla sarda. Next base: position 116,922,358 of record NC_079194.1, on the reverse strand, counting down.
CACTCCCAATAGTGGACGCGGACACACCCCAAAGTGGAAAAAATACTCCAAATAGGGGATGAAACACACCCAATAGGGTACAATCATGCGACCTTGTACACAGGGGACCCTGGCCTGCGGTGCACCCACCTACAGCAGCCCCATCACAGAAGCAGAAGACCGCTGTTTAAACTGTTGTCTTCTGCTTCTGTACGTCCACCGGCAACATCATTCACCTCCTCCCACCCCTGATCCCTTTATTACCCCCCTGTGCCACATCATTTCCCCTTGATCCCCCCCCGTGCTATTTAATTCCCCCAAATTATCACCCCCCCCCCCCCTTTACTACCACCAGTGCCATTTCATTCCCCCTCTATCCCTATGCCACTTTATTCCCCCTCTGCCAAATCATCACTCCTCATGCCACATCACTATATTTCCTTCTCTCCTCCCCCTGCTGTTTCTCTATACCTGGCCAGCGGGCTCAGGAGCAGGGGCTCTCAGCATGTTTGACATTTTCCTGACATCTTCTGCGCTGCACTCACTGAGAGGCTGTGAGCAGCAGTGGCTGCGGGCACTGACGAGTGAAGCTCCTGACGGCAGTGCCTGCAGCCACCGCTGCTGCTATCAGTAAGCAGAGTATGTCAGGAAAATGTCAAACCTGAACAGGGGGAGGAGGGAAGGGGAAAAGTGATGTGGCACAAGGGGTGAGGGAGGATGATTTGGCACGGGGTCAGGGGGGGTGGCATGGCATAGGAGTTGGTAAAGAGTGAGATTATGAATTTGCACACAGATAAAGTGGGAATGAAATGGCACGGGGGGAGCAAGGGGAATGAGTGGCACATGGTAAGCAGGGATGATTTGGCACAAGGCACAGGGGGAATAAAGTGGCACAGGGTATAAAGGGGGGATGAAATGGTACAGGGTTTGATAATGAGTAATTAAATGGCACTGAGAGATTTTACTGTAATATCACTTTTTATCATGTTTTATTGGTATTTACACTCTGGAGTGAGTACAGGACAGTATTCCGTCATATAAAAAGATTTTTTAGCCTTTTTTCCAATAGGGGACATTTCTCAATAGTGGACACTGTTTGTTTTTTTTATTTTCCGTGAGGGTCCGCTATTGGGAGATTCTTCTGTACGAGTATCTGTATCGGGACATCCCTACTATAAAGTAAAGCTGACCTGAGAACACCCATTAATGGTTAAAAAGGGATGTATTGGTTTAGAAAAACATACTTTCTTTTAGAAACAGCCCTGCACCAGTCTATGTGTTGTGTCTAATATTACCGCTCAACTGAAGCTACTGAAGTGAAAATGAGTATCACATGTAAACTGTGGACAAGTGTTGTGCTGTTTCGGGAAGACAGTAGACATGTTTTTTCTAATCCTGCACATCCCCTTTAACCTAGTGGTTTCTAAGAACTCTTTTAGAGCCGAATGAGTAATATCTATGCCAGCTTGACGCATGAGGCATCTCTGCTTGCACATGTGATATTGGAATCCTAATGATGACATCTTTTTGTGTCACTTTGCATACATTACCTTGCATACATGGCTAATTAGATTGTCTTATTACACTTTTACTCGTTTGCTCATTTGCTTGGGCGGGTTCCTGTCCCAGTTACAATGAAAACTGTTAATAGTGCAGCAATCATGAGTGAAATTACAGCGTGAGATGAGGCTCCAAGTTGTCATTAGACCTCCTAAATGATGTCTTCTGTCAGATCCGGATGATGAGCGACATTCTTCCTTTGCTTGATCTATGGGCGTCATTTTAGAGTTTTGGGCTAAAAAGCAAGAGCTGCAAAATTGCTCTTCATCTTGCTTAATGCTTGTTATTGTAACGCTACTTGGAAATGTGAAGGAGCCTAATAAGGTACCCAGGGGAGATCCTCACGCCCTCCTTATGATATAGATTAAAACTTTACACTTTGTTGTAGATAGCAAGTGTTCACTTTTGTACAGGAAGCAAGAAAGCACCAATAAAACATTTTTTGCATTTTTACGGGATCTAAGTTGAAGATCCGTTCAATTCGCCCTGTTTTTTTATTTTTTATTTTTTTTTTAATTCTCCTTCAAGTGGCCTTTAATATATCTGAGACCAGATGATAATGATATACTGCAGCATTCTAACTCCATTGCTGGCTTCTTACATTCACCCAGAATGCCTGACTCTTAATTATTTCAAAACTGTTATTTTTGTGTCCGTTTTTGCATCGTTTTTTTTAAAGATTTTTAAAAAAAAAAACTCTTGCTACCCTCCTGATTAACTCTTTTAAGATGCCATGGTTTGCACTGCAGCCTCTACATTGTTAATATACAGTTTCACTGTGTTTCTACTGGCTTGCTCTGTATTTTTCATGGCAGCTGTAAAAATGTAAGCCACACAGTCAACGCACAAAGAAAAGTAAAATTGGAATACATAAACACCAGTGACACAATCGGGGACAGTTGTATTAGCAGTCGTGTACCAGTTTACACAGTTGCTCTGCAGGGTATCATTGCACTGCAGACTATACAAGGGGAGTCGGCACTGATCAGATGCAGTCGCAGGTAGAAAATGCTACAATTGCGCAGTTGTGTTGCATGACTCACAAGTGACAACCTCCTTGCTGACACAGATCGCCATGGAGTCACAATTTGCTGATTTTTCCTAGGTATCTTTTTTTCACTGTGATTTTGAAGCCCATCCCCACCCTCTAGAGCAGTGTTTCCCAACCAGGGTGCCTCCAGGTGTTGCAAAACTACAACTCCCAGCATGCCTGGACAGCCTTTGGCTGTCCAGGCATTCTGGGAGTTGTAGTTTTGCAACACCTGGAGGCACCCTGGTTGGGAAACACTACTCTATAGCAACATATATGCAGATACCAGAACACTACATTAATTCCGACTCTCCCCCACTGACTGCAGCTTTGTCAACCACCCCTCCCTACTCAACTGCATTTTCCTTCCCTCTCCACCAAAGTCAGCAGCACTATCCACCTTCCCCTCTGGCAGCACTCCTCCAACCACTTTCACCCGGACGGTCACATTTTACTCCAAACCACCCTCCCCAATTTCTTCCTATTCCCACACCTCCGGAAGCACCCCACCCACATCAGAAGACAGGGAATAAATAATGCTGGGTGCAGGAGGAAAGAAGGGGATGCTAGAAAAAGGAAGAGTAACAGTAAGGCCATGTTCACACAACGCAATTTCCAAGCAGAATTCTGCAGAAATATTCCACTCAGAAATTCTGCTGCAGCAGAATTAATTGATTTCACTGGAGTTCTGCTGCACCGTACACACGGCGGGTCCTGATTTCTGGGTGCGCAGAAATAAAGAACATGTTCATTGTTTTTGCGGATTCCGCTCGTAAATTCATTGCTATCTATGATGGAGATGGAGCATTTCTGAGCGATCCTAGCGCCAGCAAAACATGCAAATGCCCTTAAGTCAGGGAAGGCGAGTAGAAGGGCTCGTTCACACAGCCGCCTGCTCCCGTCAAAAAATGCCCGTTATGCAACCCGTTTGCTAATTTTGCAAACTGGTTGTAAAGGGCTGTAATCGGATCCCATTGATCTCAATGGGATTTTTTTACAGTCCTTTATCACCCGTTTGCACCCGTTATGTTTCTAACCCGTTATTTTTGACGGCCAAAAGACGTTCCATGCACAATTTTTTTTGCCATCAAAAATAACGGGTGAAAAAAGGGTCTTTTAAATTTAACATTTGAAGTCTATGGAAACAGGTTACAAACGGGTTACCCTTTAATGTACCCTTTGTCCCCGTTAATTTCAATCCGTTTTTCACCTCTATTTTCTTCTGAGCATGCTCAGAAGAGGTTCCATGAACCAGGAATTAACGGATTAAAGGATTAACGGATTAAAACGGGTGCAAACTGATATGATATAGGAGTTTTCAACAATAAAAAAAAAAAAAAAAAGCAATCCGTTTGCACCCGTTGGTAACCCGTTTTTTTTCATGTTCCGTTATTTTACTTGAACGGGTGAATATCGGGACAGGAACCAACGGCTGTGTGAACTTAGGCTAAGTTGTTGTGTTTTTTTTTTTTTTTTTTTTTTCATTTTTAGCCCAGTCTGAGCCCGGACACATTAGCTTACATTTTATTTTATTTTTGGACAGCTTCATTTAAAGAAATTGTTTCACAATGGTAAAATTTGTCTTTTGTCTGAATGCCAGGACTCCAACACCGGATTACCTTCTGGACAAATCTGTCACGACGAGCAGCGTCTGGAGGTCATCTTTGCAGACTTGACCAGGCACAAAGATGATGCTCAGCAGCGTAGCTGGGCCCTCTACGAAGATGAGAATGTCATCCTGTGCTACCTGGAGGAACTCCTCTTAATCCTGGTGCGTTAATACATTTGTGGCTATTCCTTCTAGAAGTTGATGGGGTGCTGTTTAACTTCCACCTGTTATGGGCAGATCTACTTTATTTTACAGCCAGCCACTTCACCCAGAAATCTGATGCTGGTGCCTGTATTTGTAAAGTAGCTTTCTTGTGATGTCTGTGAGAGTTCCTACTGCTGGGCTCGAATATACAAAGTGTAATTCTCTTCATAAAAGGATACTCCATCCAATAACATTTATCACCTGAAAGGGTGTTCCGAAGATAAAAAGTTATCTAAAAAATAAGTGCCCTGTGTTTCAGAGTTTGGAGGAGATACTGGTGGTTGAACCCCCAATAGATTATGAAAAATCACTGATCAATCGATTAAGGATATTATCAGGAGATGTAGTTTAGATGTACTTTGTACTGTACTGACAGCTCCATCGCAGCTCTTGAGGTGGTCCCAGTGGCTTTAGCAGAACCATGAGACCTGATGGCAAGAGGCAGCACTAGCTCTGGCCCTTTAAGAAAAAGACTCCACACATCCCCTGATGCAGGAGTCAATAAATGAAGTCCCATTTATATTATATCATAAAATGTAATCTACAAAGCTATAGAAGTTAAAGGCACCTATTGTTTTAAACATAATTCTTCATCTCCTGATTATCCCTTCAACCGCTTGATCAGTGATTGGTGATAATTTATTGAGGGTTCAACCACCTGTATCTCCTCCAAACTCTGAAACACAGGACACCTTTGTCTGTATTGATGTGGTGGTCTTGGCACATTAATTTAACCATTTTATGAGTAAGTTGTTTAGGGTTCACCTGTCTGACAGATGCACAAAGAAGTTGACTGTTTTGGTACATAGCAATTTTAATTTAAAGTTAGCTTGCTCTGCCACATTGCCGGCTGTACTTGATCCAAAGATCTTTTAACATAATTTTTATGCGTTTTATGCATTTATCTCCAATTTAGCTCATATTCGCTAAACTAATTACTTGCTCAACATCTAAAAATATTCAACAATTCTATCCCCAAAGTCGACATAACATGCCCTGATTTTCATTCAGACAGATGCAGATCCCGAGGTGTGCAAGAAGATGTGCAAGAGGAACCATTTTGAGGCCATTCTGTCCCTGGTGACTTATTATCAAATGGTAAGTAGTATTTTTCCATAATTCCTGGCAGAAAATACAGCAAATTTATTGATGTGTGTAAAAGAAAAGCATCTGGCAGCTACCAAAATAGAGCAATATTTCCTGGAATGCTTGCATCTGTTTTTTTCAGCCTTGTATATGTGTTTATGTTTAGACTGATTATGAGCGTTAAAATGGTAAATCTGTTCTCTGCTTGAAGCTGTTTGTGTTCAAGGATTTTGCTACCTGTGAACTACCTCTAGCACTTTTCATGAGTCACTATTAAAATGCTGTGACACGGGCTGAGCTGTAATAGAAGGGTAATTCTGAATGACATATAAGTCCTTGCATGGCCATATTATGGCTCTGTATAACCAGTAAGTTTAACTGAGCAGTAATAAGGCACCACAGAAGTGTATGAAGCCATAACATATCTCCATATCCCTCCAATATTTTATTTATCAGCTGTAGTGTGTCTTCTAAGGTTGAATATCCCTGTCATACAGTGTCTTGTGGAAGCACCATAAAGCAGTACACATCTTGCCTATAACTAGTACAGAGTGGTAGAGACATTGTGTGCTTAGGTACAGACTCTGCGCCGTGCATAATGTTTTATTCTGATATAATAATGGCTGGCTGTTTTGAGGCGTTTTGACACACTGCCTTTCAACCACTGTGAAAAATCCGGTAACTCGCGGAAAGGGTCCCACCGGTACCAAACACTGGTAAAGGCATCCACAGTGTCCCTATCGTGACAAACCAGTTCCTCCATCCGCCAAATACGATTCAAAGTTTCCACAAACCCCAACCTAAAGTGCGTAGCCTGAGACTTCCAATGATGAGAGACTATGGTCTGAGCGACACCAAGGAAATGTTGCAGTAGGCCCTTTTTAACAACTGGAATAGAGCAGGAATAATGAGAGAGAAGTGCACAGTCAGGAGATGCAGGTATGGAGTCTGAGCAAACTTGATTAAAAAGGTCTAATATAGCCGCCCAGAACAGACGTATCGGGGCAATCAAATATGAAGGTAAGTGGCAGTCGCCCGGCCACAACGCCAGCAGAGTGCAGAGGAAGTTGGAAACATCTCGTGAATCCAATCTGGGCACCTGTACCACCTAGAAAGTATCTTGACATTTTGTTCCTGAGATCTAGAAGACAATGAAGTCTTGTGAGTAAGGAGAAACAACTTAAAGAGGTCCTGCTCCGAAAAATCAATGCCTAAATCTGCCTCCCACCGCCAACTTTAATCTCAGCACTCCGTAGACCAGAGAAACTGTGTGAGCTGGGGGAGTGGAAAGCACACACAACTGTTCAAAAGAGGTAATCTGTCTATCAATTTGGTGAGAGGGTAGTAAGGAGGAATAATAGGGACAAAGTCTGCAATATGAAAGCCAACTACTTGGGATCGATGAGGATGGGGCCGGAAGGGGTATTAAGTCGCTCTCAGAGATGGCCTGGTAAAGGCGCGGTCTAGTGCCGACAGTGAGCCCTAATAAGGAACTAATACCCTAATCATTAGGAAGCAATGGGTTACTAAATAATGGAGTAAGGAGACGCGGATGGGAGGACAGGCCCCGAGCCACATTCATGGAATGCCAGATAGGGAGCAAAATTTGCAGAATGTACGGTAGAGTAAGACCAGAGGGGCAAGAAGCAGGAGGGATGCAAGGCAGAGGCGCAGGGTGAATGGGTGAAAGGCTACACTCGAGAGTCACCCATTGTTTAGAAGGGGGACAGTGGCAGAAATCCAACAATCTGGTGCAGACCGTGGCTAGGTAATAGAGGTGGAAGTCAGGGAGACCAGCTCTACCCTTCTCCTTACGTCTGGCCAGTATGCGGTGAGCAAACCGCAGGCCGCCAAGGTACCAGACAAACTTAGAACAGAGAGATCTTAGTCTGGACAGGAAAAAGAGTGGTCTACGAATGGGCAGGGTCTGTATCAGAGGATCCTAGGGAGAATGTCCATTTTCAGGGCCGCCATTCTACCGAACCAGGATAAAGAGAGAAGATGCCACTGTTTAAGTTCCTGTTCAATAGTAGAGAGGAGGGGAGGGAAATTCACCTGTAAAAAATCATTAAGATCTGCCACTAAATTCGTCCCTAAATAGAGAAGGGAGCAAGTTTGGAGTTTAAAGGGGAATTGAGAAGTGAGCCAGTAAAGGCGCTCGGGGGTTGAGAGAGATTTAGCAACTCAGACTTATGCGCATTCACTTTAAAATTGGAAAGGGCCCCAAATTCGGAAAACTCGGCTAAGATTGCGGGCAAGGAGGTACGGGGAGAGGGAACATAAAGTAGGAGATCGTCAGCCTATAAGGATAACTTATATGCGACACCCTGCAAAACTACACTTGGAGTGGAGACATTCTGTCGCAGAGCTACTGCCAGATACACCATAACAATAACATAGAGGAGTGGGGACAGAGGGCACTCCTGTCTAGTTCCGTTACGGATAGAGAAAGGCCAGGACAACATGCCATTAACCCTGACCTGAGCTGAAGCCCCGGAATACAGAGCCAAAATATATTTTAAAAAGGTCGGGCCCATACCAAGAGCCTCCAGAGCCAAATGCATGAAGTCCCATCCCACTTTTTCAAATGCCTTTTCGGAGTCTATAGTGAGCATATAGGTCGCAATACCTTGGGATCTGGCGGCAGCAATAAGAGAAAACGTCTTCAAGGTGTTGTCCCGTGCCTGCCTACCAGACACAATTCCAACCTGGTCAGCATGTATCGGGGAGGGAAGCAGGGGACCTAAACGAAGAGCCAATAATTTGGAGTAGATCTTGATGTCAAGATTAAATTAAGAAATAGTGCGATAATTACCACAGAAACCGGCATCTTTGTCAGGTTTGGTAATTACAGCAATATGTGCCATAAAAGCCTGAGGGGGGAAGGATACACCACCAGCAATATCATTACAGGAAGCCAATAGCAGTGTTGACAAAAGATCTTAAAAGCACTTATAGAAACGGGCAGTAAACTCGTCCGGGCCGGGCTCTTGCCATTCTTAAGGCCTGCCACCACTACCTCCAATAAATCAGGCCACAAGGGCGCTTCAAGTGCTGTCCATCTCTCCGGGGGCAAAGAAGGCAAGCTATTTTTATGAAGATAGTCTCCAATCTCAGAGCTCAGTCGGGTAGGAGAGAGATCAGAGTAGTGTCTGCGAATTTGATATAGAGATTTGTAATAAGAACTGAACTCGGCAAGAATCTGTTGTGTGGTGTAAACACGTCCATGAAAGGCCATATTAAGGGATAGAATATAGGACAATCTAAGCCTAGGGTGGAGTGCACGAGAGAGCGCAACACCGCTTTTATCAGCATATTCATAATAACCCCTATGGGCCCTCTCTAGGAGACACAAGGACTTCTGATCCAGACAACTGAGCAATTTCTGCCGAGTGGTAGAGATTTGGGCCTGGGTTAGGACAGAGAAAAAGCGCTTATTAAGCGACTCGAGCAGCCAAGTCGGAAAAAAGACGACTCAAGGTCCCAGAGTTAGCTTTTTTAAGTCACGCTCCATGTACCAAAAATATCCCACGAACATTTAAGAGCATCCCACTTGGTGGGTGCAGGGGTACTATCAAGACTATGATTTGCTAGAAATTCTGTAATAGTCCGCTGAACTTTAGCCTTACAAAGAGTATCACAAAGAAGATTATCATTGAGTCTCCAGGAAAAGGGCAGAGGAGAGGGAGGAGCAAAATGAAACTTGGCAAGGACCAGGGCGTAGTCCGACCACACAACAGAATCTATAGAGGATCTCTGAGAAAGAGAAAGTAGGGGGTGGCTAACAAAGATCATATCTAATCTACTATAAGAATTGTGGGCAGGAGAAAAGTAAGTATAATCTTTCACATCAGGGTGGAGGACTCTCCAAAGATCGACCAGCCTACGGGAGTGCAGTTCTATGCGCAATCTACAGAGTGCTGATAAAGAGAGAGGACTTACCAGACTACGAGTCAAGCAGAGGGTCCCAGCTAGACGGAGCAGGTCCAGAGCGAACGCCATCTGACCCTGGTTGGGAAAATAGACAGAAGCCACAGTAAATTAAACGAGAAGCATGAGAAAATTACAAAAACAAATGACCCGTTGGTCAGACTGTACTTTCAATATAGAGGGAGTAAACATCCTATAGAACGCGATAGACACCCCTTTAGATTTAGAGGCCGCATTAGTGGAGTGGTACCACACAGGGTAGTGTGGGTCTTTAAAAGCAGGACAGGTAGAAGTTTGGAAATGAGTTTCCTGTAAAAGGGCTACAGATGCACGCTTTATGTGAAGGTGGCATAGGACTTGATGTCACTTTTCAGGCTGATTAAAGCCTTTCACATTTAAAGAGCATACCGCTAGAGAAGCGGGAAGGAAACCCGGGGAGGGGAAGGAAACATCTCAACTTTTGACGTGTCTCAGCAACATGTGAAAAGTATTTCTGAATGATAGCAACGCTTAAAAAAAAAATTTAAACTGTGTATGTTGATTGTTTGTTTCTTAGGAGCATCGAGTGCCGCTGCGTTTGTTACTTCTCAAGTGTTTTGGAGCCATGTGCAATCTGGATGCCTCCATTATTTCTTCTCTTGTCAACTCTGTCCTTCCTATGGAGCTGGCCAGAGACATGCAGACACACACCCAAGGTAATGTTTCTTAGAGTAAGTTTTATTGAAGTACTATGGATTAAGATGCTACCCCCATCTACTACTGGAGCATTCTTTCAGCAAACTATTTCTTGAGCTATATGTATATACAGATACTGCATATACAGAAATTCAATAGCTTCTATTACCAAATCCCTTTTGTTACTAGAGGATAATAGTTGATAACAGCTGCAGGGAAATCACATTCCCTGCATCTCCTCTTTATATCAGCAGGATACAAGTGCTATTTTCCTCATCTCTATTAAAGTACACACATGATACTAGGCCACTTTTGCGTCCGTATTATGTCTTTTTTGTTAGTTTTTTGTTATGGGGGAGCATAATATTGATGTAATGTTAATTTATGAAGCTTTGCATGTTGTAAATATGCAGCATACTCTTCTTTTGTGCGTTTTCCTGGTGGAAAACATCCACAGAAGTCTATGGAGAAAGATTAAAATGGGGATACATCAGCATTTGATCCTTATTGCATCAAGATGTCATTGGTGTTTCGTATATATTGCATTTGTTTTTCAGGGTGTAGTTTTTCCTGCCTAGAAGACAGCCCATCAGTATTTACTGTACAGAAGCTGCCATTGACAGATTGCATTAGAGCAGATCTTATTGTATGGTCCCCATTGTGCTATACTGTGTCAATACTTTACTGGAAAGTAATTTCTTGGCAGCAATAATTCTTGCATTGAACATTTTATTGCTGCCTATTGATCACACAATTTTGCTTTCACTGGGTTTTAATCTCTCTATCACTCAGTAAGGTTCAGTTAGCCTCAAGAAATCCACTTACATAAAATGTATGAAGAAGAAATACTCTGTTGAGGTAATTATTTGGGAGGAGAACATAAATTAGTATCAGCCTTGATTCTCTCATTTGTATCAAGACGTTGCATCTTGTTTTGGTACCTGTCATGATATTGTTACATTTTATAGTCCTTCCAGTTCACTGCCCACATCATGATAAACCACCCCCTGTCTTTATTTTTATTATTTTTTCGTTTTCTACCTTGATTTTGCTCTGTATTTTCTGCTCAGTCTGTCAGATTCACAGACTGGGAAGGGGTGTTCCCCAGCAGGCGTGACATCATCTGAAGCCATACAGGGGAGAACTTCCTCCCTCACTCCTCCCCAAAGCAGTTCAGTGTGAGCTATGATTGGCTAAGACCACACGCACCCCCTGTCCCCCATCCTCTCCCCCGCCTCAGCACTCCAGACTGCATTTCCTGATTTTGGACTTCTGCCTGGCCAGCAGGAGTCCAAAGTCTGTGCAACAGATGAGGGGAAATGCGCTCTGGACAAGTAGGGAGACACCTAGTGGCAGCTTTTTTTAAACACAAACCGTAGAAAACTTTTTATTTTTTTAAATCCGAATAACAAGAGGAAAGGAAAAATGCACTCTCCCTCGGAAGTTCACTTGCAATTTCTTTATTGATCCCATGTCTTGTGTGTACAGAGACAGCATGAGGTCCCAACATCCCCGGAGTGCAGTGTGCAGAGCAGCAATAGTAGGGGCATCTCACCTGGATGACGACGGCTGTTTCACGCCTATCTGCGCTTCCTCAGGCCCCTGAGGAAACACCGTTAGGCATAAAACTGCAGCCGTCATCCAGATGAGACGTCCCTGCTATCAATGCTCTGCACGCTGCACTCCGGGAATGTTGTCTTTGTTCACACAAGACATGGGATCAATAAAGAAATTGCAAGTGAACTACCGAGGGTGAGTGCATTTTTCCTTTCCTCTTGTTATTTGGATTTAGGTGGACTTGTTATAGTAACGCACCGCCCAGACCCTCGCTGACAGACTCCCCGTTATATAGTACACCATTCGCTGAGTATACATGAGGAGAGGTGGGCAGTGCCAAATGTGACACTTGGTTGTGAATTCATTATTTTTATTAAAGTAGAAAGATTTTTTAGTTACCATAAGGAGTGCTATAGCAAAAATAAGATTTAATGACAGTGCCCATTTAACATCTCGTTGTAGAGGATCTGTCTGATCTCCTGATGTGTGTTGTTTAGGATTTTCCTACCAACTCAGTGCTGTTTCTCATTTTGTTATTGCTCTTAGCAATGTATAAATAAATTGACAGCTGGAATGTATCATTCCCCAGCTGCTGGTTGTCACGACATGCTGGGAGTTGTAGTTTTTCAGCAGTGCGAGGCACTGCAGATTGGGGAACAGTGATGTACTGCTTGTTGTAAAACAGATGGATTTCTTTCTGTGTAACAGCAGGGAGAGTTGCCTCGTCATTGGTCTGGGTTTGGTACTAGAGAAGGGAACATGAGGGCAGACAGTGAGTCAATGGCTCTTGTCAGGATTTGTTAGAGCAAATCACTGTCATAGCTCTGTTATAAACAGATGCCAGGACACTAGTGTGATTGATAGAAGACATGTAAATTACAGGTTGGAACAGTCTTACCTTTCTGCTGCTTACTGATATAGATCGCACTCCAAATTAGTTGCTTTAGTCAAATACTTGCATTTCAATTACAATTTGCTTGTGATAAGATTTGCAAGAACCAAGCTACCCTGTGCCCCACAACCCATTAAATCTTCTGTTTTTAAGCTGGCAAAGCAGACTTAAAAGGGTTTTTGTCTAATAGGTTTCTCTGCGAGTAGTTTTCCGCTTTGATAGAATGAGCTGTTTATTCGAGCCTTGCTCTATTTCTGTGCAGAAATTCTCAGGGCTAATCTGGTCAGGTTGATTATGTTCTCTCTGCTGTATTCAGCAAAGTGGCCGATAAATCACACAGCACTTAATGGGCTTTTTAGTCATTGGTTAAAAGTAAAGATTTTGTTACAGTGAGGACTTTATAAAAAAAAAAAAAAAAAAAAGACCTAAAATTTCAGACTTGCTGGTAGTAAACAAGAAGGTTTTATGTGCATCTGGAGAAATGAATGATAACAGATATGGCCTTGGGTCATTGTACAGCTGCAGAGGTCTGGAACAACTGGATCTTGATGCTGTAATGGCGACCACATTGGTTTTTACCCAGTCCTTCCAGAAATTCTTATTAACAGTTTAACAGAAAAGGAGGACTCAAGGACCCCTGTTTGTTGGTGTTTCTTTTCCCTCACTTGGCATGCTAAGCTATGAGGCCACTTCTACATGCAATATTTGTTAGCCAAAACCGGGAAAGCTTTAAAGAAAATATATTACCAAAATACTGCTGTGTGAAAAAGCCTTTAGGGAGACAACAGCTAATTTAGCTAAAACAGAAAGGTGTCTTCTTAAAGACCTCTCCTTGCCATAGGAGCCAGCTATGAAAATGATCATTGTGGCTCTATGTGTTATTGTTCACCTTCCCACAGTCCACTCGCGTTCTTCTGCACACTGCTAGCTGTGCTCGCTTTTCTGCTTCTTTAGCCTTTCCAGCTTTGTCACGTTACAATAGCGGCTGGCATAATTTGCACCAAAAAACTGGCTTACCTGACTTGAGCCACATGTGTTGTGTGGCTTAGTGGACCAGATGCATTGCATAAAATGCAACACTGTGCTCCAAAAAGGCTCGAATTCTGGCACAAGATTGTAAGGATTGACGAAACCAAGGTTCAAAGTATCAGGATTAGAACACAATAAAAAACTGCAGGCAGTAATGAGGTTGTTGCAGGCAATCACAGAACATACAGCAGGTCCCGCAAAATCCTGTGCAGTCCCGCAAACTTCTGATATGGCACGAGTGGCCTGATGGGACGGCACGAGTGGCCTGATGGGACGGCACGAGTGGCCTGATGGGACGGCACATGGGGGTAATTAAATTAAATAAGGGTATGATTGCAGGATTGAACACACATGTTGCAGGAGTGGGTGGGAGTGAAACACACACCTTATGGGAGCAGGGGGTAATGGTCAAAAATCCAGCGGGAGCCGGATTAAGAAAACAGTCCTGCAGAGGACTTAGTGCAAAGCCTAACCAAAAGAGCAATGAATGTGTAGTTAGTACAGTCATAGTTAATTGGATTTTATAAAACTATTCACATGTTGTGGACAAAATACGTTCAGATTTTCTGACATACTTTAGACTTGCTGATCTACAGCATGCCATATTTACTGATTAGTTGCACAATTTTTTAGCAAGATACCGGTGTGCACATTTTGTCACTGTGGACCTTCTGCAGTATAATCTGTAGGCTAATGGCAGATCAGGGTGGCTACCTGTAATGCCACCATGGGTTAAATGGTGTCTGGAGTACCCATAACATAATGTAATTACTATCTAAACCAAGTAGCCCTTTTAATGGCACAGCCAATAGAACATGACCTTATGACATTTCCACATAAGCAGTCCTGTACACGGAGGCTCCTTATAGAAACAATGGCAGCTTTTTTTTATATATGGGATTTCTATATATACATAAAAAGGAAGGCCTGATTATCTAATCACGCTGTGCCGTGTTTTGATGGATTTGCTGGACAATGGCTCTGCCCCCTGGGTGGCCTTTTCTCTCCGGTTTTATTTCACGTTCAGTCTTTGTCATTTTTATGCACTCTGTGATCTTGCTCCGTCTGGTTTTATGTATTTATTATTCACTAAATGAATGTCACTTTGTGTTAAAAGCCTGCTAGTGAGACACGAAAGGCAAAGAGACAGAAGCGCTCAATGTGCTCCATGCTGATGTGCAGGGTATTTCAGTGCTGTGAATTCATGGGCTCGAGCAAAGGAGCAGAACCATTTAAAAATCACGGCAAGACATTAAAGAACATGTACCATATATAAATAAAGGATTGCAAATCTGCAGTTCCTGGAATGTGGAAACCGCTCCTAGTAACAGGCTTCAACAATGGAATGGAATGGTATAAAGCAGGAAAACAAATCTATTAATTCATCCTATAGTAACACAACATACAGGTCCTATTTTATTATGGCCTCTCTCAATTCACTGATCATAATCTATAATCCTGCATTCTTATTGCGGGAAATAGCTGTACTCTACAAATGTGGTGCAGGTGCTGGTTGCACATATTTGTCCATGGAATCGTACACATCACTTTAATAACTACTAAGCAAAATAATGAAATACAAGATTGAATAGATAGGAAAACACATGAGAAGTACCTATTGTGCAAAGATAGAAAACCTCTTTGCATAGTAATATAACCCCTAAAAATTGGGGTCTCCAAATGAGTTGTATAGCCCCCATGTCATGTAAATGCTGCAGCCAGTTGATGGCCACTGCGTTGACTTATCACCTATAGGTCAGTGTTTTCCAACTAGGGTGCTTCCAGCTGATTAACCTCTTAAGGACCAAGGACATTCTGGAGCATCCCCGCACCCTGGGCTTTAAGGACCAAGGACGCTCCAGAACGTCCTGGTGTTTCTCCGGTCTCTGCCGCGCGCCGGACAGAGATCGGAACGCAATCCTGCTGAAATCCTTCAGCAGGCATGCCGTGCAAATGCCGAGGGGGGACACCCCCCCCCGTGTCGGTGATCGCAGAAAATCGCATGTCAATTCAGACATGCGATTTTCTCCTATTCCGGGCTGATCGGGTCTCTGGTGACCCAATCACCCGGAAAATTGAGATGATCTGACCTGTCAGTGGCAGCCCAGATCATCCTGAAGGGTAGGAGTGAAGTCGCAATGCTGCGATTTCCTCCTATCCCCTGCCATTGGTCAGAATTGATTCTGACCAATGGCAGAGCAGGACAGTGGGTTGCCATGGCAACCCCCCGTTCTGCTCACCCCTGGATGTCGAGGGGATCGTGGGAAGAAGATGGAGGTCGGTACCTGCAGGAGAAGATGCCTGGAGACCCCGATCGTTGCTGGAGACTGCTGGATCCTGGGTCAGGTAGGGAAACTACTGTGGGGGAGGGGGGAATTGAAAGGGAAAGTAAAGTGATCTTTACTGTGGCAACCACTTGGAAGGCCAAACTGCAACTCCCAGCATGCCCAGACAGCCAAAGGCTGTCTGGGCATGCTGGGAGTTGTAGTTTTGCAACATCTGGAGGGTCACAGTTTGGAGACCACTTTACAGTGGTGCCCAAACGGTAGCCCTCCAGATGTTGCCAAACTACAACTCTCAGCATGCCTAGACTGCCCAGGCATGCTGGGAGTTGTAGTTCTGTAACATCTGTCCCTTCAGATTTAGCAATTTTCTCTAAATTTTTGAAAATTGCTGCTTTACTTTGAAGCCCTCTAATTTTTTCTAAAAGCAAAAATATGTCCATTTTATGATGCCAACATAAAGTGGACATATTGTATTTGTGAATAAAAACAATATTTATTGTGAATATCCATTTTCCTTACAAGTAGAGAGCTTCTAAGTTAGAAAAATGCTAAATTTTCATGAAATTTGGGGATTTTTCACCAAAAAAGGATGCAAGTAACGCCGAAAATTTACCACCAAAGTAGAATATGTCACGAAAAAACAATCTCAGAATCAGAATGATAACTTAAAGCATTCCAGAGTTATTAATGTTTAAAGTGACAGTGGTCAGATGTGCAAAAAACGCTCTGGTCCTTAAGGGGTTAAAAACTACAACTCCCAGCATGCCCGGACAGCCGCTGGCTGTCCGGGTATGCTGGGAGTTGTAGTTTTGCAACAGCTGAAGGCACCCGGGTTGGAAAACATTGACCTATAGGGACATCACCACTTCAGCAAGCTTACTGATATGGTCATGTGGTGTGACACAGATTTAGAGGAGGCATCATTACACAATAGGAAGCATTGGGGAACCCTAACAGCACAGGAAGGGGAGTGACACGTAATTGGCTGCATTAGACCTGTCCAATTAATGGGCATCAGGAGTTGCTGAGCAGATTGATATACAGTTCGGTAAGAAAAGATCCAGTAGCTTATTTTCATTTTAATTCCTTCTCATTCTGGGTTTAATTACAGTTGGCAGTCCTTAGTGTGGGGCGGTATGACCAAAAATGTATATCACAGTATTTTTCTAAATTATGGTGGTTCCACTGTATTTCGGGGGGCCGCCGGGGTTCGGGTCCTCAGTATAGTGTCAGGTGGTCGGGGGTCCTCACCATTGTCACGTGCCTGCCGGGAGTTGTAGTCCCCTCCCAGTTCCTCAAAGTCAGTTCATTGCTTCTTGAACTACACTTCCCAGAGACACTGTGGGGCTGGACGTTTCTCTACGCCATCACGCATTGAAGTTGGTTGCTATGGAAACGGAATTGCGGTATGGGAAAAATTCATATTGTTAAAAAAAAACACACTGGTATTTGAAATGAACCGGTATACCGCCCAGCACTAGCGGTCCTACTCATGAACAAGGAAGACTTGTCATTCACTGATGGTGCTGCACACTGGACTCCTGAGCCCACAATGAGCAGGAAATAAATGAATTCCTAGTTCTTCCTTTCCTATGTAGTATATATCAGTCTGCTCAGCTTTGACTGTTCTATCTATAACAAGATGTCCACAGATAGCACTGCATGTTCAGCCTGATTCCTAAGGCAGCAGTAAGTTGGCATATTGGAATAAGGGGCTGGGGGGGACATTTTTTGTATTTTTAATTTTTTTAATTTTTATTTTTTTATATAGGGTTAGGTTGTTTGGTGTTTGATATGAAGTCCTAGGAGTACTGATCATGGCAACTATTATGCCATTACAACATATTTTTTAAAAGCCCTGTTCAGTACTTGGTCTATACACAATTGGCATCCGAGCTTACTGTACATCTTTATATATAGCTTACTGTACATCTTTATATAGCTTACTGTACATCTTTATATATGGCTGTTGGCAGTCACAAAGTACACATGATCCATTCCTCTGGCCAGAAACTAAAAGTTCCTAGAGTTCCTGAAATCTCTCCTATCCATTCTGAACGTAGACGTTTGATACAGATTCCGCCTGTCTCCTTGGAATAGGTTATACACTTTGAGCATCTTGTTAGAGGAGCTTCTGGACTTTGCCTCCCTCAACCCCTTTGCTGGCAGTGTGAGGTAAATAACTGCTGAACGGTATCACTGTATGAAGATCCAGGAGGAGCAGTAGTGAAGCTGATCACAGTCTGTGTGGATGGATCATAGGCTTTAACATGAGTGTTCTCTGCCCAAAGACTTAACACTTACAACCATGTGCACACCACAGATGGTCCATGTGGAAAAATCTGATCAGAATTTGCAAGAGTGTTGGTGAGGCTGACCCTTTGATATGTCAAAGAGACCTGCATACAAGTAACCCCTATTCGTTGTGTGTGGGCACATGCTGTGGAAACCACTTCAGTAAATGGAAATGGATAAGTGCAAGATAATGCACCTGGGGAATAAAAACCCTCGGGCAGAAAATAGAATATTTGACACAGTCCTGACATCAGTATCTAAGGAAAGGGATTTAGGAGTAATAATTTCAGAAGACTTGAAGGTAGGAAGACAATGTAATAGAGCATCAGGAAACGCTAGCAGAATGCTTGGATGTATAGGGAGAGGTATAAGCAGTAGAAAGAGAGAAGTGCTCATGCGGCTGTACAGAACACTGGTGAGACCTCACTAGGAGTATTGCGCAGTACTGGAGGCCATATCTCCAGAAGGATATAGATACTCTCAGGGGTGTGGAAATTTTATAAAAAAACTACTTGTCCACGGGACTAAAATGGAGCAAAATCTACTTGTCCCTCATAACGATCCACTTGTCCCGGCCAATTTTCGCTTTTACGCTCTGATTTTTTCCTCCTCGCCCTATAATAGCCATAACTACCTACTATAATGATACCTTTTAATTTTTCAATAACATATTCTCTGAACCAAAAAAAAAAAAAAATTATATATATATATATATATATATATATATATATATATATATATATATATATATTAAGAGAAGTGATATTGAAATAGTAGAAGATAATTTTGCAGATTTGGTGGTTTTCTTTTCTGCGCCATTTACCTTGTGGTTGAGGTAACATGTTAGTTTTATACTTTAGGCCGCCTAATTACAGCAATACCAGATTTGTATCGTTTACGTCATGTTTTACTAATTCTGGACTTTTTCTAATTTTTTTAATTGCCATTTTTTAATCCCTGTAGCTTTATTTATTTTTTCCACATACCAGGCTGTATGAGGGATAATATTTTGCGCTATAATCTGTTTTTTGTATCGGTACCATTTTGGTATTGATCTGACTTTTTAATCGCTTTTTAACTTTTTTTTTTCTGGGATATTATAAAAATTGCAAATCTGTGGTTTGGTATTTTTTTACATTTACTGTACGGGATACATAATGTTATATTTTAATAGGTTGTACAATTACGCACGAAGCAATACCAAATATGTTTATTTTTATTATGTTTTTATATAGGAAAAGGGGGTGATTTGAACTTTTAACATGGAAGGGGTTAATGCAGCGGTCTTCAAACTGTGGCCCTCCAGATGTTGCCCTGGCATGCTGGGAATTGTAGATTTGTAACATCTGGAGGGCCACAGTTTGAAGACCACTGGGTTAATGTGTGTCTTTTCAAACTTTTATTAAAACTTTTTTATTTTTATTTTTTTTAACACTTTATTAGACTTATATGAGGAATCATTAGATTCCTCAGACAGATGAATAGATTCTATTGAACTCTATTAATCTGTATGCTCTGTGATCCATTGATAGAGCCTGGTCCAGCCAGGACAATGATCAATGACAGAGCCGGGACAGGAGGAAGCAGAGGTAAGCCCTCCGGCTACCTCAATAGTGGATCTCCCCCCGCGATCGCGCTGAGGGGGGGGGGCGATCCACCCCACTAGCCCACCAGGGAGCATTCACATGTCCCTTTAGACGCCGCTGTCAGCTTTGACAGCGGCGATCTAAAGGGTTAATAGCCGGCCGCGGCGATCGCCGCATGCTGGCTATTAGCGGCGGCCCCCGGCTACTGAGAACAGCCGGGGGCTGCAGAGTATGGAGCTGGCACGAGTCCGGAGCCCGCTCCATACTCCCCTGTGAGCGCCGCATGCATCTCCCCGTGCCTCCTCCCCTCAGCTCTTCGGAGCTACAGCTGGGGGGAATGAAGGCAGAGGACGTAGGTCTGCACGGGGAGCAAGAAGCCACGCCCCCTCATCTCCCCCCGCACGTCTGCAGAGCAGGGGAGAGAAGACAAATACACAGCTTCTCATCTCCCCTGCTCTGCTTCGGAGGACACAGGTTTTTATAGCCAGGGGCTGCAGAGTATGGAGCGGGCAGGAATCGGCAGCCCGCTCCATACAGACTGCAGAGGTCCGGGCGACTTGTCAGGTCCGGCCCTGCTTGCCCGAAGCCGGGCTAAGGGCCGGACAAATTCACCTGCCCAGCGCCCAAAACTGCTTGTCCCGGGCGTCGGGCGATAGGAATTCCACATCTCTGTACTCTAGAGAGAGTTCAGAGAAGAGCTACTAAACTAGAACATGGACTACAGGATTAAACTTACCAGGAAAGGTTAAAGGACCTTAACGTGTATAGCTTGGAAGAAAGAAGAGACAGAGGGGATATGATAGAGACTTTTAAATACATAAAGGGAATCAACACTGTAAAGGAGGAGAGCATATTTAAAAGAAGATAAACTACCACAAGAGGACATAGGTTTATATTAGAGGGGCAAAGGTTTAAAAGTAATATCAGGAAGTATTACTTTACTGAGAGAGTAGTGGATGCATGGAATAGCCTTCCTGCAGAAGTGGTCGCTGCAAATACATTGAAAGAGCATGCATGGGCTATCCTTCATATAAGATAGAGATAGGTATCAGGCTATCCTTCATATAAGATAGAGATAGGTAGGTATAAGGCTATCCTTCATATAAGATAGACATAGGTATCAGGCTATCCTTCATATAAGATAGAGATAGGTATAAGGCTTTCCTTCATATAAGATAGAGATAGGTATAAGGCTTTCCTTCATATAAGATAGAGATAGGTATAAGGCTATCCTTCATATAAGATAGAGATAGGTATAAGGCTATCCTTCATATAAGATAGAGATAGGTATAAGGCTATCCTTCATATAAGATAGAGATAGGTATAAGGCTTTCCTTCATATAAGATAGAGATAGGTATCAGGCTACCCTTCATATAAGATAGAGATAGGTATAAGGCTATCCTTCATATAAGATAGAGATAGGAATAAGGCTATCCTTCATATAAGATAGAGATAGGTATAAAGCTATCCTTCATATAAGATAGAGATAGGTATAAGGCTTTCCTTCATATAAGATAGAGATAGGTATCAGGCTACCCTTCATATAAGATAGAGATAGGTATAAGGCTATCCTTCATATAAGATAGAGATAGGTATAAGGCTATCCTTCATATAAGATAGAGATAGGTATAAGGCTTTCCTTCATATAAGATAGAGATAGGTATCAGGCTACCCTTCATATAAGATAGAGATAGGTATAAGGCTATCCTTCATATAAGATAGAGATAGGTATCAGGCTACCCTACATATAAGATAGAGATAGGTATAAGGCTATCCTTCATATAAGATAGAGATAGACATAAGGCTATCCTTCATATAAAATAAGGCCAGGGACGATTGATAGGATTCAGATTATTGGGCAGACTAGAAGGGCCAAATTGTTCTTATCTGCCGACACATTCTATGTTTCTAAATGATCTGAAGTGGGGATATATATATAATTTGTGCTGTTCGAACAGCGACACAGATTTCCAAATAAAATCAATGAAAAACAGATTGGAATCTGCATGAAAAATACTCTGTGTGAACTTACCTTTATTATAAACCTTGTAGCACATACCTGTCTTGCTATAGTCACTAAAATTATCTATAGACAAAATATTATAGTATTGGCGTCCTGCACAGATCCGAATACGACCTTGGATTTGGAGACATAGTAAGCTGTTTTGGGGCTTAGGAATTGGGGGCTGACGGCTGCTGCATTGTTGGTTCTAATCCCTTTTACGCTTGTTGAAGCAGTCCGTGGCCTTCTTCAGTAAGGGAATATCAAGTCTACAGTGTGGGCTCCTTGGGATCTGTGTCAACCGCTTAATGTGACTAAAGCCAACTGGTAAAACGTTTAAGGACTTTGAAGTGTGAGATTTCCACCACCGGGACGGCTTGTCATGCAGGTTGGCAGCTCCTCACCCACTCCGTCCTAAGATGATAAAGACAGTGGTGTCAGCAGAGCACATGAAAGTGAGCCAAGCAACAACTGCACCATCTTAATTGTCTCTTATTCTAACTCCATTAGAGTGTGAATATTTTACCACTAATCCCCAAAATGAATTCCCTAAATTATTTGCTTTCTGAATCGGTGCCAGGCTTATGATTTGCAAACACCAGATTCTCAATTTAAATGTTTTCTAGTTGTGGGTGGAGGAGACCGAGGTTGATACAAAGTCATGAAGAGTTTTGTAGTGTAATCCCTGTATAAAGAACATTTCTATGACTTTCTAATAGCCATTGGGCTTCATTTAGAAGAACTGGTCCTGATGCCAGAGTGGAGCCTTTATTTCTTAAAGGGGTTGTGCGCTGTCCTGCCTTTCGGAGCTCCGCTCGCAGCGTCCGGAAGTTCATTACTCCGAACACTGTGTGCGGGCTTCCGTGTTCGCGGCCGTCCCCCCGTGACGTCACGCCCGGCCCCTCGTGATGTCATCCCCGCCCCATCAACCAAAGTCTATGGGAAAGGGGCATGACGGCAGTCGCGCCCCCTTCCCATAGACTTTCGTTGAGGGGGCGGGCGTGACATCACGAGGGGCTGGGCGTGACATCACGAGGGGGCGGCCGCGAACACGGAAGCCCGCACACAGTGTTCGGAGTAATCAACTTCCGGACACTGCGAGTGGAGCTCCGAAAGGCAGGACAGCGCACAACCCCTTTAACCTGCTCTGGATAATAATAGCTTTACTGTGAATGGCCAGATCTCCTGTAAGTCATGATAAATAAGGGCCATTTTCTTGAAACCTGTGAGATTTAAAGTGAGTGCATTTGTAACAAATCATATAATGTATCGTTGTAGGTAGGAGCTATCAGCTGATCTTAAGGGCCGATAAGACTCTTAACATGCTGATGCTGCTCTGAGTTTGAGCTTTATAGAGAGTTTTAGATTGATACAGTGTCTGGGCTGTCTTAGAAAATGTTGCTTGCAGTGTTCTTTGATGCAATGTGTTGACAGTTGCCTATAAGTATTGGAGGGGGTAACGCTTCTAGCTTGTTGCTTCTGGCGTTCCTATCTAGGTTGGCTCCAGAACCCCAGACCTTTGGAAATGGATTGCACATTGACATTATACACCACAAAGTCTATTAGGAATTTTCATTTTTCAATGTACTGTATAAGCATAATTTAAAGGGGGCTGTTTATAAATGGATGATCCCTTAGTATATGGAAGGCCTAGAACCTAAGATAGAGGTTGGTCAAACTCGCATTCAGCCAAAAGCTATTCCCCCTGACTCCTCTATACGCAAGAACAGGGGAGTTCAAGAAGACACATCTGGTAGTGACTTATATCTTATAGTAAGGATGTCCCGATACCATTTTTTTAAGACCGAGTAAGAGTACCGATACTTTAATTCTAGTACTCGGCGATACCAATTACGAATACTTTTATTTTAAAGGGAATCTGACACCAGGGTGACCCGGTTTCTGACGCCGCTTACCGTGCTGATAATGTGGGTTCTTTGTTGTATGCAATGGAGGCGGCTGCTGTAGTATGAGCCAAGATCTCTCTCTTCTCCATTGGACAGAACAGGGAATTTGCATTGGCGGCGAGACCGATGACCACATCGTGAGCAGCGGCAGAAACTGGGTCACCTGCACTATCTACCTATAAATTCAAGTTAGTGCAGGTGACTCTGCTGTAAGATTGTCTTTAATAGTAGGTAGTATCCCCTTGTAGGTAGTATAGATAGTTGCAGACATTAGTAGCAGCCCCCGTGTAGACTGCAGCCCCTCCCCTGTAGACAGCTCCTCCCCCTCTTGTAGACAGCACCCCCTCTTGTCCCCTTGTAGACAGTGCCCCCCTGTGTCCCTCTTGTAAACAACAGGCCCCCCCCCCTTGTAGACAGTGCTCCCTCTTGTCTCCCTTACAAACAGCAGCCCCCCCCCCCCCTTGTAGACAGGGACCCACCCTTGTAGACAGTGCCCCCCCCCCTTGTAGACAGCGCCCCCCCCCCTTGTAGACAGCGCTCCCTCTTGTCTCCCTTGTAGACAGTAAGGTCGCCCCTTGTAGACAGCAGGGTCCCCCCTTGTAGACAGCAGCCCCCCCCCATGTAGACAACAGGCCCCCCCTTGTAGACAGTGCTCCTTCTTGTCCCCCTTACAGACAGCAGGCCCCCCCCCCTTGTAGGCAGGGACCCACCCGTGTAGAGAGCACAGCCCCCCCCCCCTTGTAGATAGCACTCCCTCTTGTCCCCCTTGTAGACAGCAGCCCCCCTCTTGTAGACAGTGCTCACCTGCGCCTGTCCTCGGGTGTTGCCGCTCCCCTGTCCCGTTCTCTCGATCATATCATGGCGTCCTATGGCGGAGCATGTGACATACACGTCACTCTGCTTCCTCCGTAGCGTTACGCTGGGTGCAGGGGAGGAGGAGTGACACGGGTGTGGTTCATGCTCCTCCATAGGTCGCCATGATGCGATCGGGAGAACGGGACAGCGGAGCGAGGCCACACACCAACAGGGTATCGGACATTGTATCGGGGACATTAAACGAGTCCCCGATACCATGCAAATGCCAGGTATCGGCCCCGATACCGATAATAGTATCGGTATTGGAACATCCCTATCTTATAGCAAAGGATCAGGCATGTTAAAGTTCACTCGTATCCAACATCTGTCAGAGAAGAGTCAGGAGAACCCCATATTATTTGGTCAGCCAGTTCCACCAAAATTGTCAGGTTTCACAGGCATTCTATGAGCAGCATATTTTAATAAACTCAGTAGGAAACCTTTTCAGACATTTCAGATCTATTGACTAGCACTCTGTTTATTGTATGTCCTTATAAAGTCTGGCTATTGCTCTCTCTTAGCACATTGAGCGGGTTGTCAATCAAAGCACAAAAACTGAGAAACCCAGTATTAATCTAATATTGTGGTATACCACAAAACATGAGGCTTTACACCAAATTATTATTGTTTTCTCTTACAGAACACCAGAAACTCTGCTACTCTGCATTAGTCCTGTCTATGATTTTCTCCATGGGAGAGCCACTTCCCTACCATCATTACGGTAAGTGTTCTGGTAATGCTCCTTGTCACAGGAGGCCCGTAGCACAGCGTTCTCACTACATTTGCATGTGTTGTGTGAAATGAGGATGTGTTTACATCATTGAGCAGAGACTGTCAGCTGGTGGCTGTCATTATACTGCTGGCATATTTATCCATCAATCCAGTATGTTCTAGGGGCCATCCAGGTTGTTACATTGTTAAAGGGGTACCATCATTTATAGTCTAGAAGGGAAGGAGTGGAAGAATAGTGCAGGTTAAATATATGCTTCCTCTCCTCTTTTCCTCATTGATCTGTTTGGTTTGCTGAACAGGGAACACGGTTTGGATATTTTAAATGTGAGAAGTTTGACTATTATTATGATATCATTTGAACTTTAATGCCAAGTTACCCTTTAAATTTAGTCTTTAGGTTATTACAGTCACGTTGATACCTAATTGTTTTATGTAAAGCATGCACAGGAAAATGTCTCATATACTTAATAACTATAAAGACTTTTTTTTTTGTAATTACAAATGGTGGTCATTAAGGGGTTAACTTCCACAGAGAGTCATATAATGATCTCCGTTCTGTTTAGTAGGACTGTTAGAGGTTCAAGTCTTGTCACTGTGATATGACTCTTAAAATGTAACTGTTAGGGCTCGTTCACACTCCTCTAAAGGGAACTGTGTCAGTCAGTCCATCAGGAGGACGGGAGTTTTTTTTTTCTTTCTTTATTTATTTTTTTAATCCGCTCAAATGCTGTAAAATACCAGCCACCCGATAGACCCCATTCAAATAAATGTTGGTTCGGCACCAAAAAAAAAGCCAAATGGACCCTAAACAGTCTGGAGCACAACGTCGGTGTAAACTTAGCCTTACATGCTCTCTGAAACCGTTCTTAAATTAAATTTTATTGGTGGGTTTTGGGGGAGCAGCTGACTTCTGCAGCCTCTGGCAATGCTGTAGTGACTTGGCTTAGCAGTCAGGTTTTAGGTTTCCTTGAGGTGTGTTTACTGTCTGGCATGGGTTCTTATTTGTTTTCCCTCTATACACGCTCAGACTTGGACATATGTTCTTTATAGCTGTGCTCGGTGATCTGAGACTTGAATCACACCAAATGATGTGCAGCAGCTGTAAAGATTAAATACATTTATACCTTTTGTTGTAACAGAGCATCTCAACTCCCAGTTTGTCCAGTTCCTTCTTGACGTGATTGAGGATGGTCTGCCTTCCGACACTACCGAGCAGCTGCCTGACCTGTTCATTAATGTGCTTCTGGCTTTTAACTTGCACATAGCAGGTATGTTTGTAAATCACAGCTCAAGACCTAAACATTGAAGAGTGACTAACCCAGTGACTAACTTCATCCCATCATATTCCAGGATGCTAAGATATGTGGAGCTGTTTGATGAGATCCTCACACTAGTGTAAAAAGTGGCTCTAAAAGGTCAATGGTTCAACTTATTTTTTTTTTTTTTACTTTAGAACTACTATGTTTTATAATTTTACACCTATAGACTAGAATGTAACTTCTGTAATACTGCTCCCTATGTATGATACAAAGGAAAAAGAAGGAGAAAACACAACGGGGCGCTCCCTGTGTAGTATTTCTTGGGAAAAGATACCCGCCACCAATACCCAAGGTGACGTACTGACCTTGAGACTTGCGCACAGAGGTGTAGGGGACCTCTGAGGTATGGTGGGGGGTAGGAAGAGAGGAAGATGGTTACAGTTTGCTGCTCTCACCCCTTGTATTCCAAATGAAGCAGAGGTCTGAGCCAGCACTTACGCAGGACTAACTTTTATTGCAGAAAAAAGTCAAACAGGTAAAACAGGACAACGCGTTTTGGCACTCACTGGCGCCTTCCTCAGGTCCACAATAGTAGGTCTGTGTAGTCCTGGCCACAAGCCCGCCTGCAGGAACCCTGGCCAGGACTACACAGACCTACTATTGTGGATCTGAGGAAGGCGCCAGTGAGCGCCGAAACGCGTTGTCCTGTTTTACCTGTTTGACTTCTTTTTGCAATAAAAGTTAGTCCTGCGTAAGTGCTGGCTAAGACCTCTGCTTCATTTGACCGCCGTCGTCACACAGGAGCGCTCTCAACAAACCCCATTTTTTCACTCTCCACATTCGTATGTATGATACAGTAACTACTATAATACTGGCCTCAGGTTCTAGATATTGACCTTTCTAATTCTGCCTAATGATACAAAAATATAACTAAGATAATACTAATGTGTCCGTGTATGTATATATAGTTTGTGTATGTTGCAACTAGACAACTTTTCCTCAGCACAGATCTTGATGAATCTCCCTCATAAATATTATAATTATGCTCCCTTTGTACAAGAATGTAATACCATCTCCTATATATGAGAAAAGAGATAATATAATGATTTGCATTTGCTATGTACAAAAATATAACTATTAAAATGTTGTCCCTATATGCAAGACTATAACTGATATACAAAGCAGGAAGGGTGTTGACGGTGTTCGTGGAAGGCAAGATACTAGAAGGGTAAAGAAATCCCGGCACTCGCTGGATGCTTTTGCAGATAGGAATGTGTTTCAGCCAATGCCTTTCTCAGACTGACATCGCAGACTGGTCAGTCTGAGAAAGGCATTGGCCGAAACGCGTTATACTTGTACACTTGTGATTTGCACCGTGTGAATAAAACACGTTCCTATCTCCAAAAGTATCCAGGGAGTGCCGGGATTTCTTTACCCTTCTATAACTGATATACTACTGCCCCCTATGTACAACAATATAACTACTTTAATACTGCTGCCTATGTACAAGAATATATCTGATATAATACTGCCCTAGGATCATATCTTTATAACTTTTTTTTTTTTCTAGTTCCAACCAACAATGTGATTATGAAAACTCTTTGTAAACGTCCCAATGTCAAGATCTTTACAGAGAAGCTGCTTCTGCTTCTTAACAGAGGAGGTAAGCATGTGCATCTCCTGCCATCCTCCAGTGCATATAATGAAGAGTTTACTTATCAGTCATCTCCTCTCTCATCACTAGACGATCCTGTTAGTATCTTCAAGCATCAGCCGCAGCCCCCGCACTCTGTACTGAAGATTCTGCAGGATTTGTTTGCCAGTTCAGACACTGCTAATATCTTGTACCACACAGACATGATGGTAATGATCGATATTGTTGTGCGTCAGATAGCAGATCTTTCTCCAGGAGATAAGGTGAGTTTTATGCTGGCACCAAGAAGTAATCATTTTAAGGGGTTTCTCAACATATTAAAGCATAACCCACTGGCAGGCGTTGTGATAATATAACAAAGCTATAAACAAACCAGTTACACCCGGCACCATCATTCCAGTCCTCCCAGCTGCTTTGTTTACATACTGTAACATTGACCTGTCTGTATACCCACATCATTGTTGCAGTCAGTCACTGGTCTTGGAGGTCTAACGCTGTATTATGATTGGCTAAAGTGTTGATGTGGGCACATCATCTATGCAGTGTTGTAAACAAAACTGTATGGGGAACCACTGCAGGCCAAAATGTATTAATGCTCATTTTTATCATCACTGGCCATACATTTTTTTTCCCTCTCTAACACTGTGTTTCCCAACCAGGGTGCCTCCAGCCGTTTAAAAACTACAGCTTCCAGCGTGCCCAGACAGCAGTTGGCTGGGAGTTGTAGTTTTGAAACAGCTGGAGGTACCCTGGTTGGGAAACACTGCTCTAACATATGTCTTATAGTTCTTAATGTCTGCTTAGAGTTGCTCTTTATGCAGTTGCCTGCTGTCTTAGAGGCTATTAAGAGTCAGCTTAAAAGGGGTTATCCAGGGAAAAACTTTTTTTTTTATTTTTTTATATATAATATATATCAAATGGCTCCAGAAAGTTAAACAGATTTGTAAATTACTTCTATTAAAAAAATCTTAATCCTTTTCAGTACTTATGAGCTGCTAAAGTTGAGTTGTTATTTTCTGTCTAAGTGCTCTCTGATGACACCTCTCTCAGGAACTGTCCAGAGTAGAAGCAAATCCCCATAGCAAACCTCTTCTACTCTGTGCAGTTCCCTCTTCTAATCTGCAACGCTGTGGTCACTAAAATGGATGATCCGATCATCCAGAACGGCAGACGGAACGTAAAAAAAATTATTTAAAATTGCTGATTTTTTATAACCGCAGTCCCAGCTATCAGTCCCAGTTATCAGCATGCCTGCTCTCGCCTGTCTGATTGACAGGCAGGAGCGAGCACCGCAGTGACTGAATTTCGACTCATTGCCAGGCTTAAATGAGTCGAAATTCTGTAGTGTCGTCACTGCCGAATGCATTCGGCCACTAGGACCCCTAGTGGCCGAATTAAAAAGTGATTTTAAACTAGTTTAAAATCACTTTTTTTTTTATTAAAGTATATTAGAGATATCATCCAAGTAGAAACACTATCCGGCACTGCTGTGCAGAGAGTGAACATGCATCTGACAAATAGGTATAATGTGGATACAGTCCTAAAGGTGGTGCTCAATCTTGCAGAAAAAGAAGGAATTCTACCAACATGGCAATGAAGGAGAAATGATGGCACTTAACCCAAAGATGGACTTGCATGGATGACTTTATTGTGTGCTCGTCAACCAAAGTGCATGTGCATAACAGCGTTCAGGCAGGTGAAGGCGGGCAAGGACGCCGGGAGACCCAGCGTGTAGGTTACAGCTGTCTCGCACTTCCGTGCTTCGTAAGACCACGAAGCACGGAAGTGCGAGACAGCTGTAACCTACATGCTTGGTCTCCCGGCGTCCTTGCCCGCCTTCACCTGCCTGAACGCTGTTATGCACATGCACTTTGGTTGACGAGCACACAATAAAGTCATCCATGCAAGTCCATCTTTGGGGTGAGTGTCATCATTTCTCCTTCATTGCTATATTAGAGATATGTTGTAGTACTTAAGTACTACAACATATAATTTTTTTTATATCATGACAGTGCCCATTTAAGCGCAACAGTAATAGTATGTTATCATGGGTATCATTTTAATTGTATTGACTCAAAAAATAAAGAACACATGTCATTTTTACTGTAAATTGTACAGTGTGAAAACAAAACCTTCCAAAATTTGCAAAATTGCGGTTTTCTTTTTAATTTTCCCACACAAATAGTATTTTATTTATAGTACATTTTATGGTAAAGTAAGTGATGGCATGACAATGGACAACTGGTTGCGCCAAAAACAAGCCCTCATACTAGTCTGTGGATAAAAATACAAAAGAGTTATGATTTTTTGAAGGCGAGGAGGAAAAAACAAAAACATAAAGGTCCAAAATGGGCTGAGTCCTTAAAGGGGTACTCCGCCACTAGATATCTTATCCCCTATCCAAAGGATAGGGGATAAGATGTCAGATCGCCGCGGTCCCGCTGCTGGGGAGCCCCGGGATCCCCGCTGCGGCACTGCGCTATCATTACAGCACCGAGCGAGTTCGCTCTGCACGTAATGACGGGCGATACAGGGGCCGGAGCATCGTTACGTCACGGCTCCGCCCCCTTGTGACGTGTACAGCCCGCCCCTTTCAATACAAGTCTATGGGAGGGGGCGTGGTGGTCGCCACGCCCCCTGCCATAGACTTGTATTGAAAGGGGCGGGCTGTGACGTCACAAGGGGCGGAGCCGTGACGTAACGATGCTCCCGCCCCTGTATCGCCCGTCATTACGCACAGAGCGAACTCGCTCGGTGCTGTAATGATAGCGCAGTGGCGCAGCGGGGATCCCAGGGATCCCCAGCAGCGGGACCGCGGCGATCTGACATCTTATCCCCTATCCTTTGGATAAGGGGATAAGATGTCTAGGGGCGGAGTACCCCTTTAAGGGGTTAATATGTATACCCGTCCATCTATAAATGTATATAAACACTCTGCTGTCTCCTTATTCATTTATTTCCCAAAGTCCATATAAACGGATACTAATACTTTGCTATCTCCTTGTGCATGTTTTTCCTATAATCCTTTTCCCCCACTGTAAGTATTTCAGACAAAACCACTCAGTTTAAGATATAGAAACCCATTGGTTTGCTTTACTTTTAAAGTGACTGAACCATAGGTTTAGGGTTCAAGTTGACACTTAGCAGGCTGGGCTAAGAATAAGTTCCAGAAAAAAAACAACTTCATAAATTTAGAAAATTCAGTTTTACATGGTAACATTTGCAGAGCATGCTGGGATTTGTACTGTCTGTCCAAGTAGTAATGCTTAGAATGACTCTAATGGCTTTTTTGGTGTAATTATTGAACCCCTCCGTCTTTGCAGCTCCGGATGGAGTACCTCTCCTTAATGCATGTCATCATTCGTTCCACCGATTACATGCAGCACCTGCACCGCCGACAAGACCTGCACAGCGTAATGCAGCGTATCCTAAATGAGGAAGAAGGTGGCCCTCACTGTCAGATGGACAAGATGATTATCCAGGAAATTTACAAAGAGTTTCCTCAGATCTCCCCTGAAAGTGGGTGAACAATTGCCATCGGGAAATGAAAAATGTTTACTAAGCAGCATTTATCATCTGTCTGCAACGACCCCAGCTCCACTGTGGCTTGTTTACAGTATTACGGCTGTCCTCCTTATAGCGTAGGGGGTGCAAAGTCTTTTGCTGTAGTTGTAAGGTGTCTGTGCTACTGAAAATAAAATTAATACATTTTGCATTAGAGAAGATTTTTTTCTGTAATGCTTTTCAGGCTTAACCCTAAATGTATTATTATAAGTCAGTGGAAATTTAACTGGACTCTTAATTTGCCCTTTAATTTCTGATTCTGCTGGATTTACAGATGGCACGCTCAGTTTATTGCTATTATTTTTATAACAAAAGTGACTGGTGTCCAGTCACAGTGAATGTAAGGCGCTGGTGATCATTCTGTTCTCACATGGGATTTTACTCCTGAGGGTCCTTGGTACCTTTTGCCAGATACAACTTAAATGTTGAGTCCACAGTAACCCTGGTTTATATAATACAGTAAACCAGAAGGAATGTGCTGAATTATTGCAGGCCTTTATTCTATTCTTTAGTGCATCCTAATAAATTGGGATCATATTGGTGACTTAACTGGAACCACCAATATTCTCCTAAATAAAAGGAATCCAAAGAAAAAGCAGACCCTTTTGGTACAAGTTGAGAATGAGTGGTCTCTTGCTTAGAATGTTAGGTCGTGCTAAAGGGGTTTGAGCTCTCTATAGAGCCTTTACATTCTGAAGATAAGAGGTAGTCTGAGATCAGATTTCACCAATTTCATCTTTGTACATGTCTTTGATGGATCAGATGACTAATATAGTGGATTCTCCCTTAAACAGTTTTCTTTAGAAAAAATCACTAGTGTCAGGCGAGAATTACAAAATTTTAGATGGCTGACCCCCATTTATATAGCTGGAAATTCAATACATGGCTATATGGGTTTGATTGAAAATAAATCCTTAAAGGGGTATTCCGCTGCTCTGCATTTGTAACAAACTGTAGCCGGTGCTGAACACTGGAGTCGGAGCCTAGAGCTCATGACGTCATAGCCCTGCCCCCTCATGATATCACGCCCCACCACTCAATGCAAGTCTGTGGGAGGGGGTGTGACAGCCATCACGCCCCCTCCCATAGACTTGCATTGAGGTGGCTGGTGTGATGTCATGAGGGGGCGGAGCTATGACATCAGGAGCTCCTGGCTCCAGCATTCGGCAAAGTAACCCTTTAAGGGGGTTATCCAGCGGCAGAAGAGGTTTTAAAACAAAACAATGGCCATTCTACAGTATATAAAATACGAAACCTGTACCCACCTCCAGCACTCTTGCGGTGCTTCTGCTGGAGGTGAGTACAGGTTTATTTTTTTTCTATATTGTAGAATGGACATTGTTGTATCACCTCCCCTCCTGCTGAGTAACCCCTTTATTCACTTTACTAAACCAGTACTTTCCCCAGCTATTGGAAGGCTTCACACTTCCCAAAGTAGTGCCTGCACTTCTGCAGTTAAGTAGGTGGCTTTCCTGGTCTCTACTGCTGATAGCAGGGCTTATTGCCAAACAAGACCCAAACTTATGTGGACACCGCTGGATGTCAGGGCAAGCTGGTAGTTGTGATCCCACAACAGCTATAGAGCTACAGGTGGCTGAGAAATGAAGTATCCAAGTCTATACCATAAATAACCTGGTATGGAAATATTAATATGCAAGTTCTTGGTGTAATAGATAACTGTTCCTACTGGAGTTGTCACCTGGCCTGCCACACATATGAAGTGACATATATCATAACCATATGTGCGTAACCAGAATTGTCTTTAAGTTCTTATGACACAAATTAAAAAGATATTTTATTAGCATGTGAAATAGTTAAAATATGTGATCATCTCTTGTGTCTTTTACCCCCTGTTACATACAATAGACTTTGTACTTGATATTGCTAATCTAAAAATATATATTTCTCTATTTTATTAACCAGATGCTTTATTGACCAGTTTGCATGAGTCTGAAGAAGGATGATATTTTTTTAAGCAAAGCCGCAGCAGAATATTTTACCACAAACGTTCTATTGCTATTTTAAACTTGCATGTTTCAGGTAGAAAAATGGCGTCAATGGAAAACCCATGCTGATCCAGGCACTTGTCAGCAGCAGGTTGTATCCATTGTCATATGTCTCCTGTGTGCTATGTTCTGTCCTATGATCATTATGGTGTGTATCTTTCTTTATAGTCCCCTGTTGTATAATGTTATATCTTTCCAATTTGAAGCTTTTTTTTTAAATATTATATTAGTTTTCGTACAAGCAGTTTCCTAAGGTATTGTGATTATTGCAGTAGTTGCTTAGGTAAACAAGTGGTTCTATAATAACCTGCAGGTCTGGTTCTCTGCTGCAGCTCTCCACATGCCAATTAACAGAATCATTCACAGAATCCAGTCTGCTGTATTAGGTGTATGTAGGTGCCTGTATTCTGCTGCAAGATATCAAGAAAAATTCAGGTAAAAGTTGGGTATTTCCATGATGAGTTGGATCGAAGTTAAAAGCCAGGTATTCTCATTATTTGGAGCACCCATTGTACAGGAGAAGCAGGGCTAAAGTTGTAATTTGTTGTGAATCTGGCGATGCGACATACTCTGTTCTGCTACATATGTTGGTGTATAATTATGTTTCACTAGGTTTCCTGAATACTGTAGGTTTCACCTACTGTACCCTATCCTAAAATGCCCGGAAGGTGGATGAAATACAGCTTATATGGCCCTTTTAGCCTCGCTGCAACATCAAAAGAGGACACTTTAGTTCTGCCTTGAGATTCAGATTATTCCTTGTATTTCAGGGGCATTATCTTGCTTCTATTGTCACCTTCCTGGCACTGTGGGAGCAGTAAACTGTGATAACTAGTGATTTCTCCGTTATTGAAGTTCCGTCGCATGTTCCGTCACGATTTTCTGCAAAAACCTGCCGTTACAAAACCCCTGACGGCCGAGACTAAATCGCATTGCAGAATATGGGATTTTGTAACTGCCCGTTTGCACCTGTATATGCCCGTAATTAATTACAGACGTTATACAGTGACTGGACATCGTGGCGGAAAAATTACTGCATGCAATTACTGTATAATGTCCGTAATGAATTACGGGCATATACGGGTTTAAACAGGCAGTTACAAAATCCCATAGGCTGCAATGCGATTTAGTCTCGGCCGTCAGGGGTTTTGTAACGGCAGGTTTTTGCCGAAAATCGTGACGGAACATGCGACGGAACTTCAATAACGGAGAAATCACTAGTGTGAAAGGAGCCTTACATACATTTGGCTTCTGTTGTAGTTAAATTACTATTTATTTTGAAGAGCTATTACTTTAACTTGACAATATTACTGACTTTTGACATGGGAAACTTGGAATCTATCAGTCTACCCTTTAGATCGCACAGTGCTTGGTTGTCAAAGACCTGACCGTGCAGGGCCCTTCTCCCGTTGCATTGAGGACCTTTTAAACAACAACGGAACAAATGTGGTATCCAAGCATTGTTGCCCCCATACCCCCCCCCCCTTTTTTTAAAATTTTTTTTTTTTTTTTTTTTTTTTACTGTGGACTGCTTAGGTTTAAAGTGATTGATTATTTGGGACGTTTTTACAACATATATGGTCATGGCCGTAAATGATGGCACCCCTGAAAACTTTCTGGAAAATGAAGTATTTCTCACAGAAAAGGATTGCAGTAACACATGTTTTGCTATACACGTGTTTATTTCCTTTGTGTGTATTGGAACTAAACCAGAAAAGGGAGGAAAAAAGCAAATTGGACATAATGTCACACCAAACTCCAAAAGTGGGCTGGACAAAATTATTGGCACCTTTTAACTTAATATTTGATTGCACACCCTTTGTAAAAAATTACTGAAATCAGTCGCTTCCTATAACCATCAATAAGCTTCTTACACCTCTCAGCCGGAATGTTGGACCACTCTTCCTTTGCAAACTGCCCCAGGTCTCTCTTATTGGAAGGGCACCCTTTCCCAACAACAATTTTAAGATCTCTCCACAGGTGTTCAATGTGATTTAGATCTGGACTCATTGCTGGCCACTTTAGAACTCTCCAGCGCTTTGTTGCCATCCATTTCTGGGTTCTTTTTGATGTATGTTTGGGGTCATTGTCCTGCTGGAAGACCCAAGATCTCGGACGCAAACCCAGCTTTCTGACACTGGGCTGTACAGTGCGACCCAAAAACCATTGGTAATCCTCAGATTTCATGATGCCTTGCACACATTCAAGGCACCCAGTGCCAGAGGCATCAAAACATCCCCAAAACATCATTGAACCTCCACCATATTTCACTGTAGGTACTGTGTTCTTTTCTTTGTAGGCCTTATTCCGTTTTCTGTAAACAGTAGAATGATGTGCTTTACCAAAAAGCTCTATCTTGGTCTAATCTGTCCACAAGACGTTTTCCCAGAAGGATTTTGGCTTACTCAAGTTCATTATGGCAAAATGTAGTCTTTCTTTTTTATGTCTCTGTGTCAGCAGTGGGGCCCTCCTGGGTCTCCTGCCATAACGTTTCATTTCATATAAATGTTGACGGATAGTTCGTGCTGACACTGCTCCCTGAGCCTGCAGGACAGCTTGAATATCTTTGGAACTTGTTTGGGGCTGCTTATCCACCATCCGGACTATCCTGCGTTGACACCTTTCATTAATTTTTCTCTTTTGCCCATGCAAAGGGAGATTAGCTACAGTGCCATGGGTTGCAAACTTCTTGATAATGTTGCGCACTGCGGACAAAGGCAAATCTAGATCTCTGGAGATGGACTTAGAGATTGTTGATATTTTTCCACAATTTTGGTTCTCAAGTACTCAGACAGTTCTCTTCTCCTCTTTCTGTTGTCCATGCTTAGTGTGGCACACACAGACACACAATGCAAAGACTAAGTGAACTTCTCTCCTTTTTATCTGCTTTCAGATGTGATTATTATATTGCCCACACCTGTAACTTTCCCTAGGTGAGTTTAAAGGAACATCACATGCTTGAAACAATCTTATTTTTTCCACAATTTTGAAAGGGTGCCAATAATTTTGTCCAGACCATTTTTGGAGTATGGTGTGACATTATGTCCAATTTGCTTTTTTTCCTCCTTTTTTGTTTTAGTTCCAATACACACAAAGGGAATAAGCATGTGTATAGCAAAACATGTGTGAGAAATACTTCATTTTCTAGAAAAATTTCAGGGGTGCCAACATGTACGGCCATGACTCTAAGTAAGCTCCCACACACTGGGCTCCCAACAGAACAAAAATGCCTATGGTCGTTTTACCAAGCTTTGAAGGTTGAAATTTTTCTAAGGCTTATAGAGGAATGTAATGCTCCTAATTCCAAGAGTGCCAAAAGCCTTTTGGGTCTGGTGGGGCCCCAGCTCACTGACATGGCATTTAATGCTTTAAGCATAGCTTCACTCTCATACCGTAGACACTAAAGAGCAGATCCTGCCAAAAATGGAATGTCTGAGGGGCTGTCAATATCTAATGATTAGGAAAAGGTTGGAAATGAATTGGGTTGGATTTTAGCAGCCACTTGGCTCCCTCCACCTCCATAGAGCTAAATGCACATTACAATGCATATGCCATTCCATGGAGACAAGAGTGGAAGGCTTATGCCAGTTTTGCTGCACCCCTTCTAATCATCATCCCTATGTTATGTTACTTCTATGCTGCATTACTGATCATTCTGTGGAATACATACTGACATTTCTGTGCTGCATTTGCTTTCAAGATTTTGTTTTAATGTATCCATTTATTATATGCTGTCCTTGCGTGAACCTTGTATCTTCTCATCTGCATCATATGAGCTCAGCCAATGTAAACCGCCATTTAGAGACATATACACACACGGGGCACCAGGCTCAGTGTGTCTCGTGTATATTTTAATACTCAGTCTTACTGTACTTGAAATAACACTTGTGGAATAAATGGAATAAAACTGTATCTTATTTATGCTGGTAGTGTCTTTATTATTGTTTGATAATAGAACATTCAGAAATTTGTTTTAAAGTGGCAGTACACTTTCCGCAGCCACATTCACTGTCAATGAGCTGTTCATTGAGGACATTGAAGGAGTAATCTAGTAAGAAAAAAAAAAAACAAAGCAGCAGGAATACAATGAAAATACAAGAAGGTTATAACATATTCACCTCATTCATACAAGCAAATAATAAAGCCATCAAGGGGCATAAATTACATGCAAAATATAAGAGGGTTATTAAAAGGAAAATACAGCTAATCAACCCGCTACAAGGAGGCCTAAAAAGACATCAAGACAAAACAAATACGATAATTAGAAAAAGAGAAGAAAAGAAGGGAAAGAAAAATAAAGAAAAAAGTGGGGAGAAAGGGGGCAAACTCAAGTGAGGGAAACTCAAAGATGTGATCACAAATGAGGGGCCTGACTTACAATCCCACCATGCCAAAAGCAGAATTTCCAGTTGCTCTGCCATCAGAGACTCCTTTCTATGGATCTGCTGCGAGAAAGTGTTGAAACAGGCCATGTTTGATCGATTTCAGTGGACCCAGCACAAATGATGGCAAAGCCATTTAAGGTGTGGACGAAAGGGATTGTCCCGTCACCTGAGTGTAGATATGAGTGCCAAAACAGTTAAATATTCAAACAGCTCCGCCAAATGTCCCACGTCGGCACAACTTCGAGACTGCGGGAAAGCACTGATGCAAGACATCAATGCACCTGTACCATCTCGTAAGAATTTTTTCCTGAGCATGACAAGCAAGTGGCATCTTGTAGATAAGAACAACTATCTAGCTCCAATTAGACGGTAAAATGGCAAATACAAGCATTTGTTCCCAAGCACTCATATAGACAAGTACACTTTCAGCAAAACAAGTAAAATCAGGTAGAGAAATAGCATGATCAGGGTCCGCTCACTACAGCAGAAGAGATTCCAAATCTGTTGAGAGGTGCCACGTAACCCTAAGGGAATCTGCAATATAAGTAAGCCTGAAAAAGGGCATTTTGTAACCAGGAGAGGGTAGTCCCCGGGCTGGCCTCGTATAGTGCAGCAAAAGAAGGGCACACTGTACCGACAAAAAGACTTTGCCAAGGCGGGGATGGGCGATTTCCATTTAGATTGTTTTATTTTCGGATAAATAGCTGCCCTCTACTCTTAACATTGCTCTTCATTTCTCTAGTTAAAGGAAAACTGTCATCCTGTTCACCCACACCATAACCCAGTGTATTGGGTTGAGTGTGGGTGAACAGGAGACCGATGAGGGGTCATTGACTGCTATATGTATCTGCACTCCAGATATCTCTCCCTCCGAAGATCTGCTTCCATCTTCCGTGAATTGCGCACTGAAAGCGGGCCCACCGGCTCGATTTGAATATTCATTTTCACGTGAGCGCTCAGTCTGCACATCGCTCACGTGACCCGCGGCAATGAATATTCAAATTGAGCCGGTGGGCCCGCCTCCAGCACGCAATTCACAGAAGATGGAAGCAGATGGAGCGACCCTCCAGTTCATCTTTTTTTTTTTTTTTTTTTAAACATTAAATATAGAGTAAAAAGTTTAAATACCTGGTGTCCCATTTCATCTCCCCTGCTGTGGTGTCTTAGATTCCACATTCTACTTCATTTAGGTAAAAGGTCAGTCTGCTTCTGCAGAGGTGAAATGGAATCACTGGAGCCGTGACATCAAAGATGAAAAAGGAGAGCACCAGGTATTTTAACTTTACATTTAGCATTTACTGTGAAATTTTGTATGATTAACCACTTTAATAAATTGTCTGGACATACCCCCGATTTGATACCTTGTTCTTCTGACCTCCCTACAGTTGTAACAACCATTAGGGTTAGGGTCCTTACGTAGTTTGTAGGGGTTATTTACAGAATCACTGCTTATGTTTCTTATTATCCTCTATTGCGTTGTCCAGTAATAGCTGCCAATGAAGTGTCCATATGAGTTTCATACATCCTTTTCACAGACCAATTGTAATGCAGAAATACATCCCTTTACAGTGTTCTCTTATTTTTTCCTATAGCCACCATGTAGGTCATTTTCACAATAATAATACCTATGAACCAATTTCTGGAATAACCGGTTAACCCCTTAAAGTGGTACTCCGGTGGAAAACGTTTTTTTTTTTTATTTATTTTTAAATCAACTGGTGCCAGAAAGTTAAACAGATTTGTAAATTCAGAAAGAAGGTGAAAAAGTCCGGCTCCCACGTGAGTAAAAAATGTAGTACTTTATTAATCCATAGTTAAAATCAAAAACACAAAAATAGGTTGAAAGTACATATGCACAGAAGGAAACACCCTTCTGTGCATATGTACTTTCAACCTATTTTTGTGTTTTGGATTTTAACTATGGATTAATAAAGTACTACATTTTTTACTCATGTGGGAGCCGGACTTTTTCACCTTCTTCTTTCTGATGATCTCACCTGGATACACGGCTTCAGTGCACAGCCCGGAGCTTCCAACCTGAGATGTACTGTGAGGAACGTTACCTGTCTATGTGGATTCATGGGTGAGCTGATACAACTACTTTCCTTTGAGATTTGTAAATTACTTGTACTAAAAAATCTTAATCCTTCCAGTACTTATTAGTTTCTGAATACTACAGAGGAAATTTTATTCTTTTTGGAACACAGAGCTCTCTGCTGACATCACGAGCACAGTGCTCTCTGCTGACATTTCTGTCCATTTTAAGAACTATCCAGAGTAGGAGAAAATCCCCATAGCAAACTGCTCTGGTCAGTTCCTAAAATGGACAGATGTCAGCAGAGAGCTCTGTTTTCCAAAAAGAAAATAATTTCCTCTGTAGTATTCAGCAGTTAATAAGTACCGGAAGGATTAAGATTTTTTTATAGAAGTAATTTAGAAATCTGTTTAACTTTCTGGCACCAGTTGATTAAAAACAATAAAATTTCCACCGGAGTACCCCTTTAAGCCCTTAACCCCTACAGGACCCATGACATACCGGTACATCATGAGTCCGCTCCCGTTCTATAACCCGGGGCACGGCGTTGCCCCGTGTCATAGCGGGTCGGGCCTGGCCTCTAACAACGGCCCCGTGGCTAATAGCGCGCAGCACTGATCGCGGTGCCGTGCGCTACTAACCCTTTAGACGCGGCGTTCAAAGTTGAACGCCGCGTCTAAAGTGAATGTACATCATTGCCGGTTAGCTCAGGGAGCTGTTCGGGATCGCCGCTGCAAAATCGCGGCATCCCGAACAGCTGAGACACAGCAGGAGGGTCCCTTACCTTGCCTCCTGGTGTCTAATCGCCGAATGACTGCTCAGTGCCTGAGATCCAGGCATGAGCAGTCAAGTGGCAGAATCATCGATCAATGGTTTCCTATGAGAAACCACTGATCAATGTTAAAGATCAGTGTGTGCAGTGTTATAGCCCCCTATGGGAGCTATAACACGGCAAAAAAAAGTGAATAAAGATAATTTAACCCCTTCCCTAATAAAAGTTTGAATCACCCCCCCCCCTTCCCATTTAAAAAAAAAAAAGTGTAAATAAAAATAAACATATGTGGTATCACTGCATGCGGAAATGTCCGAATTATAAAAAATATATCATTAATTAAATCGCACAGTCAATGGTGTACGCACAAAAAAATTCAAAAGTCCAA
The DNA here is from genome assembly GCF_029499605.1 of Hyla sarda. Lineage (NCBI taxonomy): Eukaryota > Metazoa > Chordata > Amphibia > Anura > Hylidae > Hyla > Hyla sarda. The sequence continues at coordinate 116,881,081 of NC_079194.1, read as the reverse complement.
AATAGTGTATTTTTGCTCACTTTTTATATCCTGAATAAATGAATTGTCCTATCAATGCAAAAATGATACCGCTAAAAACTTCAGATCACAGTGCAAAAAATAAGCCCTAATAACGCCCCATACGCTGAAAAATAAAAAAGTTATAGGGGTCAGAATATGACAATTTTAAAAGTATAAATTTTCCTCAATGTAGTTATGATTTTTTCCAGAAGTACGACAAAATCAAACCTATATAAGTAGGATATCCTTTTAATCGTATGGACCTACAGAATAAAGATGGTGAAAAATGTACTACGTGGAAACGGAAGCCCCCAAAATTACAAAATGGCTTCTTTTTTTTTTCAATATTGTCTCGCAATGATTTTTTACCCATTTCGCCGTAGATTTTTGGGTAAAAAGACTGGCGTCATTACAAAGTAGAATTGGTGGCGCAAAAAATAAGCCATCATATGGATTTTTAGGTGCAAAATTGAGAGTTATGATTTTTTTAAGGAAAATGGAAAAACGGAAAAACCCCGGGTCCTTAAGGGGTTAAAGGGGTATTCCAATAGGGGGGGGGGGGGGGGACTGACGACAGCCTGCTAGGTCTGTAAATGAAAGGGGTGTTCCTGAATTTTTTTCTTCAACCTTTGAGGATATTGTGGTTATAATACAGTGTAATATGCTTCTATTACCTCTGTTCCCCTGCTTTGTTCCAATTTATTGCACGGGACCCACACACAGAAGTCTATAATTTTACTGACCTTTACCACCCTTTCTTGCTGCCAGAGAAAATGTCATATGTCACATGGCCTCCAGGGGGTGTGGATATACTACAGTGGATGTATAGCATTGCTCTAGTGAATCCCTTGCACCCTGCTAACTGACCCACTGCAGCATAGCCACAACCCTTACCCCCAGACCATATTGTCTCGGGGTGCATGGAATTTGGGGAAAGGCCAGGGACAACAGTAAAATAAAAAAGACTTGCACTTCTGGGTGTGCCTCCTGTGCATAAAAAGGGAAATATTACACTGTATTATAACTTTGTCTCATGGGCTCAATATCTGAAGAAACAAAATCCTCTAATACCCCTTTAATAAAGCCTAAACCGATCCTGTGCTTTGGTCCACCCAGTTCCATCTATTTTTCTGCGATGCTGATGATGATCCGAACACACAGTAACTTCAGTAATTGGTGCAGTATGTTCAGAACATCAGCAGGAGGGCCAGGAGAACGCATACTGCAGGGACGTAAACAGGTATCATTTAAATGAATAGGATTGTGTAGTATCGAGGACAGTCCATGGACAAGGGTGCTGCTGTGTCTAGGAGAATGCAGCCTTGTGTTTATAATCTCATGCAACTTTAATTTACAGTCTTTTATTTTCCTTTGGTGGAAGAATATGATGAATGAAAATAAAAAATAAAATAAATAAAAATCTAAGACTTCTCTAGGACAGTCAAAAGCGTAATCCTTTTGTTAAGCCTCTGTTTAGAAAGCCTCTTGGCATAAAGCATTTCATGGAGTGAGAGCGTTCTGCTTTCCTGCGGAGCCAACAACAAGAAAAAATGCTGATTGATTATTTACAGGAAGATTTGGCTTCTAAAACATCAATTGGTAATAATCTGCTATGACTGCATCCTTTCAGCTATACTTTGTAATTATAGGGTTATCTAGTTAGAAAACACCTTTTAAAATTGTGTAAGGGCACCCAAGTTGTTAATAGGTGTCCTTAGTTCAGGACTTTCTAAACACCTTCCATTCAGCCATCTTTGAGAACCTACTAGTTTGAACTCATTTGCATAGATAAAATGTGACCGTAGATCTAATGTCCTAGATTAACCCAACAATGTAATAATGCTTTTAGTATAGATCACTTGGGGTACCCAGGGCAGTGGCGTCTCCAGCATTCATATTTAGGGGGGGCACATGGGGGGGCCAGTGACAAAAGTGGGGGGGGCAATTTTAAAACGTGTGTGCGTGTATGTGTATATATATATATATATATATATATATATATATATATGCACACACACACATATACATATATACACACACAATGATTTTTTTTTCCGTTTTTGCCATAGATTTTTGGGTAAATGACTGATGTCATTATAAAGTAGAATTGGTGGCGCAAAAAATAAGCCATCATATGGATTTTTAGGTGCAAAAAATTGAAAGGGTTATGATTTTTAAAAGGTGAGGAGGAAAAAACAAAAGTGGAAAAACGCTCGGTCCTTAAGGCGTTCACTTTTGGACACTACCATCAACTTTGATAGCGGCATCTAAAGGGTTAATGTCGGACATCAGCCTGATTGGTGATGTCTGGCATTAGCTGAGGGTTCTAGCTAATGATTTATACAACACAGTGGGGGCAGGCACTGTGCGTACACATACGCCTTGTGTCCTTAGGTCTCATTTACACGGATGGATCCCCAGCATATTTTACGCTGCGGATCCCCCGACAATGGACCCTACAGTGCTGCCTCCATCTGTGCTGATCATAACGGCAATCCTCCGCTACGAGCGGACATGCTTTCATGTGTATACTCGCACACATCGCAGCTGCTCTCGGCCTAGCTCAGAAAGCAGTAGGAGCGGCCATGATGTGTGCGAGTATACACATCAAAAAGGTGTCTGCTCGTAGTGGAGGATTGCCGTTACGGGCAGGTACAGATGGAGGCAGCACTGTAGGGTCCATTGTCAGTGGATCTGCAGCATAAGGGTGCGTTCACACGGGGGTACTTGTCAGCGGATCCGCAGCTGCAGATCCGCTGACAAAGACCCCTAAAGTGCTGCCCTCTTTGTGCCTGCTAATAGCGGCAATCCGCCGCTACCAGCAGACACACTGTGATGTGCGAGTCGCAGTGTATCCGCACATCCCGCACATCGCGGCGGCTCCCCCGGCTCCCTGAGCTACACAGAGAGCGGCCGCGATGTGTGCGAGTATACTGCAGGGTAACTCGCACATCGCAGTGTGTCTGCTGGTAGCGGCGGATTGCCGCTATTAGCAGGCACAAAGAGGGTAGCACTTTAGGGGCCTTTGTCAGCGGATCCGCAGCTGCGGATCCGCTGACAAATACGCCCGTGTGAACGCACCCTAAAATACACTGTGGATCCACCCCTGAATGAGCCCTTAGGGTACGTTCACACGTACAGGATCTGCTGCATATTTTCTGCAGCTGATTTTGCTACCTATTGAAGCTAATGGGTTGCAAAATCAGCTGCACGAAATATGCAGCAAAAATATGCAGCAGATCCTGTACATGTGAATGTACCCTTGAGGGGTTAATGATAAACTAGCAGTGTGTTCACATGTTGTCCTTCCAGTGGGGTCACTTTCCCTCCTCCAGTGTCCACAGGTCACATTACCAGAACAATTTATGAAAAAATCGCGGCAAAAATTGCGCTGTTTTACCGCGATTTACGAAAAAATCGCGGTAAAAGCGCGCAATTTTTGCCGCGATTTTTCCCAAAAATTGTTGTGATAATGTGACCTGTTGGTGACCTGTGGACACTGGAGGAGGGAAAGTGACCCCTCTGGACTGCTACCATACACATTACTCAGCCCCGGGTTATACTGCTGATCAGGGGGGAGAGAGGGAGGACATGGGACATCACTCACCTCACATGAAGCGGCCACTCTGCTGTGTCACCTGTCAGCCCTCTGCCCGTCCTCTCCTGTGCTGGGGGCGGAGCCATCAATGTATCGGGACATCTCTATTTTAAATTGGGGGGGCACGGCCTGATCTAGGGGGGGCCATGGCCCCCTCTGGCCCCCCCCTAGCGACGCCACTGACCCAGGGCCCACCTTAACGCTACTGTGCATGAAAATATTACCTGTTCAATATTAATAGGGGGACAGCTACAGCAAGTGTGGCTTTGTATTCTTACAACCATGTTCTTACCTCCATTGAAAGTACCGTATATACTCGAGTAAAAGCCATCCCAAATTTAAGCAGAGGCCCCTAATTTCACCCCCAAAAACCCAGGAAAAGTTATTGACTCGACTATAAGCCTAGGGTGGGAAATACATCATCCCCCCCATGTCATCATCCAGACCCCTGTCATCATCCCCCCCCCCTTCATCATCACCGCCTGTCAATCCCTTCAGCCATCGTCTGTCCGGGCATGCTGGGAGTTGTAGTTTTGAAACCTCTGGAGGTCCACAGGTTGAAGACCACTGCAGCCTTCGTCATCATCCAGACCCCCGTCATCATCCCCCCCCCCTTCATCATCACCGCCTGTCAATCCCTTCATCAGTGGTCTTCAACCTGTGGACTTCCAGAAGTTGCAAAACTACAACTCCCAGCATGCCTGGACAGCCATCGGCTGTCCGGGCATGCTGGGAGTTGTAGTTTTGAAACCTCTGGAGAACCACAGGTTGAAGACCACTGCGGCCTTCGTCATCATCCAGACCCCCCCTTTAATTTTCTACTCACCTCCACTCTGTGGGAAGGAAGGGTGAGCTGGTCCAGGCCATCTATACTGCAGGGAACGTCCAGTGGGGAGGGTTAGTCGTTCCAGGCTGTCCATCTTCACCAGGGGGGGGGCCTCTTCTGCTCGCTCCGAGCCTGCCCCGGACTAGTGATGTTGCCTTGACGACGACGCACAGGGACGTCCCTCCCTGCGCATGAACGTCCCTGTGTGTCGTCGTCAAGGCAACGTCACCGATGGCTGTCCAGGCATGCTGGGAGTTGTAGTTTTACAACATCTGGAGGTCCGCAGGTTGAAGACCACTGAGAAGGGATTGACAGGCGGAGAGTTAACTCGAGTAGATGTCGAGGGGGGGCGTTTTCAGCACGAAATATCGCGCTGAAAAGCTCGGCTTATACTCGAGTATATACGGTATGTCAAGGGCATTAGATAGTAGGTGCACCATGAAGTACTGTCATGTGAAGGAGTGGTAAGGGGTTAACCCTTTAATGATGCAGCCAATTTTCCTTTCCCCCCCCCCTCATCTACTTCTAAGAGCCATAAGGCTGTGTGTACATGCTCAGGTATTTGATTGCAACTGTTGAGTAAAAAAACAGGAATGGATTTGAAGAGAAGTCACTGCCTTTTCCTTGTACATGATCTCCATTTAGGATCTGTTCCTGGCTTTGTATTCAGTGATTGAAATTACAAACCTGAACATGTGAACACCTTTTTTCCAATCAACAGAGCCAAACAAGGGTTTATTTTTGTGGGACCAGCTGTACTTTTTAATGGCACCAATAATTTTGTTTTTCTTTATGCTCTGCCTTTTCAACTCCAGGTGTGTCTGAAAAAAAATACTGTATTTTATCCCCCCCCCCATCCATATTTATTATCATCAATACAGGGTTTAACCCATTGGGGTCAGAGCCCATTATGACCCTAAGGACGGGAGCATTTTTTGCAAATCTGACCTCTATCACTTTAAGCATTAATAACTCTGGGATGCTTTTTACTTATAAATTTTATTCCGAGAATGTTTTTTCGTGACATATTCTACTTTGTTAGTGGTAAATTTTCGTTGATACTTGCATAATTTCTTGGTAAAAAATTTTATGAAAAATTTGAAAATTTAGCATTTTTTTTTTCTACATTTGAAGCTCTCTGCTTGTATGGGTAATGGACATACCAAATAAATTATATATTGACTTGCATATACAATATGTCTACTTTAGGTTTGCATCATAACGTTGAAATGTTTTTACTTTTGGAAGACATCAAAGGGCATCAAAGTTCAGCAGCAATTTTCCAATTTTTCACAAAATTTTCAAATTCTGAATTTTTCAGGGACCAGTTCAGTTTTGAAGTGGATTTGAGGGGTCTTCTTATTAGAAATACGCCATAAATGTATTCACAATGACATTCAGAAAGTTTGATAACCCTTTAGGTGTTTCACAGGAATAGCAGCAAAGTGGAGGCGAAAATTCAAAATTTCATTTTTTACACTAACATGTTCTTGTAGACCCATATTTCTTATTTTTACAAGGGGAAAGAGGAGAAAAAGCCCCCAAAATATGTAACCCAATTTCTCTCGAGTAAGGAAATATCCGGATCTAAAGTGTTCTGCGGGCGCTGTAGAGGACTCAGAAGAGAAGAAGCGACAGTGGGATTTTGGAGAGCAAATATTGTTGAAATGTTTTTTTGCGGGGCATTTACACCCCACTGGCGTTTGACAGATCTTTGTTACAGTGGGCTATGCAAAATTAAATTTTTCATTTTCACGGACCCCTCGGACCACTGTTCCAAAAATCTGTCAGTCAGCCATGGGGTGTTAAGGCTCACTGTACCCCTTATTATGTTCAGTGAGGGGTGTAGTTTCCGAAATGGGGTCACATGTGAGTATTTATTTTGCGTTTATGTCAGAACCGCTGTAACCAGCAGCCACCCCTGTGCAAATCACCAGTTTAGGCCTCAAATGTACATGGTGCTCTCACTCCTGAGCCTTGTTGTGCGCCACGCAAAGCATTTTGCATCCATATATGGGGTATTTCCGTACTTGGGAGAAATTGTGTTACACATTTTGGGGGGTCTTCTTTTCCTTTTACCTCTTATGAAAATGAAAAGTATGGGGCAACACCAGCATGTTAGTGTAAAAAATAAAAGAAATTTACACTAACATGCTGGTGTAGACCCCAACTTTACCTTTTCATAAGGGCTAAAAGGATAAAAAGCCACCAAAAGTTTGTAGCACAATTTATCCCGAGTACGGAAATACCCCATGTGTGTTCCTAAACTGTTTCCTTGAAATACGACAGGGCTCCAAAGTGAGAGACCCCATGCGCATTTGAGGCCTAAATTAGGGATTTTAATAGGGGTGTACCCAGATGCAAGTGTTACACTTGCCTCCAATACCAAAAAATACTGTACGTCAGTTTTCCCCAAACAGGGTGCCTCCAGCTGTTGCGACAGTGTAAGGGTGGGGTGTGTATGTAGTGTTTTGCTCTTTATTTATTTGTGTAGTGTTTTTAGGGTACATTCACACGGGCTGGGGTTTACAGTGAGTTTCCCGGTACAGCAGAAAATTTGCTGCATCTCAAACTTGAAGCGGGAAACTTGCTGTAAACCCCCGCCCGTGTTAATGTACCCTGTACATTCACATGGGGGGGGGGGGCAAAACTACAACTCCCAGCATGCACTGACAGACATTGCATGCTGGGAGTTGTAGTTATGCAACAGCTAGAGGCACACTGGTTGGGAAACACTGAGTTAGGTAAGAGAATACTGCAGTGTTTCCGCACCACTGTCTGTTTCCTAACTCAGCGTTTCCCAACCCATGTGCCTCCAGCTGCTGCAAAACTAAAACTACCAGCATGCATGGTCTGTCAGTGCATGCTGGGAGTTATAGTTTTGCAACAGCAGGAGGCACAAGGTTGGGAAACACTGAGTTAGGAAACAGACAATATTTCCCAACCAGTGTGCCTCCAGTTGTTGCAATACTACAACTCCCAGCATGCCCAGACAGCCGAAGGGCATGTTGGGAGTTGTAGTTATGGAACAACTGGAGGAGAACAACTGTGAAGTGGTCTCACAACTGTAGCCCTCCAGATGTTGCAAAACTTCAACTCCAAGTATTCCCAGACTGCCCAGGCATGCTGGGAGTTCTAGTTTTGCAACATCTTAAGGGTCAGATGTTGCTGAACTACAACTCCAAGCATGCCTGGGCAGTCTGGGAATGCTTGGAGTTGAAGTTTGGCAACATCTGGAGGGCTACAGTTTGGACACCACTCTATAGTGGTTTCCAAACAGTGCCCTTCTAGATGTTGCAAAACTACAACTCCCTGGTTGTTGAGACTGTCCAGGCATGCTGGGAGTTGTAGTTCTGCAACATCTGAAGGGCAAGATGTTACAGAACTACAACTCCCAGCATGCCTGGACTGTCTGGGCATGCAGAGAGTTGTAGTTTTGCAACATCTGAAAGGACACAGTTTGGAGACCACTGCACAGGAAATTTATACGTTTAAAAATGTCCTCTTCTGACCCCTATAACTTTTTTATTTTTCCTTGTACGGGGTGGTTTGAGGGCTCGTTTTTTTGCGCCGTGATTTCAAGTTTTTATCGGTACCATTTTTGTTTTGATCTGGCTTTTTGATAGCTTTTTATTCATTTTTAATGGTATATAAAGTGACCAAAAATACGCTATTTTGGACTTTAGAATTTTTTTACATGTACGCCATTGACCGTGCGGTTTAATTATATATTTTTATAGTTTGGACATTTACATACACGGCGATACCACATATGTTCATTTTTATTTACACAGTATTGTGTTTTTTTTATAGGAAAAGGGGGGTGATTCAAATTTTTTTTAGGGAAGGGGTTAAATTACACTTATTAACACTTTTTTTTTTACCTTTTTTTTTTTTTTGCAATGTTATAGCCACCATAGGGGACTATAACACCGCACACACTGATCTTTTACACTGATCACTTGCATGTATTAACATGCCATTGATCAGTGTTATCAGCGCTTGACTGCTCCTGCCTGGATCTCAGGAGGCAGGTAGGAATCCTACCGGTGTCCTGTAAGCTGTGTAAAATCGCGGTGGTCCCGAACAGCCCTACTGAGCTGTCGGGATAGTTTCACTTCAGACGTTGCGTCAACTTTGATCGCCACATCTGAAGGGTTAATACAGGGCATCACCGTGATCGATTAAGTCCTGTATTAACCGCGGGTCCCGGCCGTTGATGGCCGCCGGGACCGACCCGATATGACTCGGGGTCACCGCGTGACCCCGTGTTATATCGCGGGAGCCTGTGCAGGACTTAAATATACGTCATGCGTCGTTAAGGAGTTAACATTGAGGGAGATTCTCAAAAACTGCTGTAATTTCGGTTACAGTGATATTATTCACACCTTTTTTTTTTCCTCCATGTTTTCAAAGTCTCTTGTGCTGCTTTGAAAATATGTGAAAATTCATTTTCGCGCCACTTTTGTTTTTGTTTTTTGCGCCAAAATTCTTTTTTGTTGCAGTCATATAGAATTTTTGGCACCAAAAGTTGCAATTTTTGGTGCCAAAATCGGCAATTTTTGCACCAAAATTGCCGATTTTTGCACAAAATTTTACATCCCAGAAAATTCTGGCGGAAACATCTCACTAAATATTTCTTTGTTACTAGTGCCCAGACAAGCGAAAACTGTAAAAATAAAACATTTATGAGCTCAAATGTGAGGGTTGGTGCAGTGACCAAGTAAAAAATAAAATTAAAAAATAATTTTTTTTTTAATAAAATTTTTCAATAATTATTTCTTTTTTTTAATAATTACTTAACCCCTTAGGGCAGGGGTATTCAACTACTCTTAGTAGGGGTCCGCTTATCCAGGCCTGCCATCCAGTGAAGACCTGGTTCACACCTAGCGGCCGCAGTGCCATGCCAGAAATAGGTGCTACCTGTTGTAAAACATTATTTAAGTCATAATCGTTCTCCAACTGCCACACACTGTGCCCCTGGTATAATACTGCCACACACTGTGCCACTGGTATAATACTGCCACACACTTTGCCCCTGGTATACTACTGCCACACACTGCACCCCTGGTATACTACTGCCACACATTGTGCCCCTGGTATACTACTGCCACACATTGTGCCCCTGGTATAATACTGCCACACACACTGCCCCTGGTATAATACTGCCACACACTGTGCCACTGGTATAATACTGCCACACACTGTGCCCCTGGTATAATACTGCCACACACTGTACCCCTGGTATAATACTGCCACACACTGTGCCCCTGGTATAATACTGCCACACACTGTGCCCCTGGTATAATACTGCCACACACTGTGCCCCTGGTATAATACTGCCACACACTGTGCCCCTGAATATAATACTACTACATGCTGTGTAACTAAATATAATGCTGTCAAACACTGTGCCTGCTATAATACCTCCATACACCCTGTTTCTGAGTATAGCACTGCCATTTAAGCCTGCACCCCATATGAACTGTGCCATGATGCCTTTCCCCCATATAAACTATGTCACTATGCCTGCCCCCCCCCCATGTGAACTCTCCAGCTGTTGCAAAACTACAACTCCCATCATGCAGACGGAAGAGCATGATGGGAGCTGTAGTTGTGAAACAACTGTAGAGTTAAAGGTTGGAAAATACCTGTAATAAACTTACTTCCAGGGCTGGACTAGGAGCAAAAATAGGTCCGGGGATATTAGACTATGCAGCCCATTTTTTTTTTTTACGGTGAGGGTCTTATTAGTCAGACACCCATTAAAATAAAATGAGCTGCTTACTCTAAAATCACCTCGGTTTAAGTGGCTCCCCCAACTGTTACAAAACTATAACTCCCATAATGCCTGAAGCTTTGCAACAGTTTGACAACCACAGATTGGGGTAGTGTCACCCATCATCACTGCAGAAATTACAAGTGACTCCAGCTCTGATGGGACAGTCAGGAGAATACACAATTGTATGATGACTCACAGGAGACGTCTTCTCTGTTGTCTTTACTTTTCTTCTTCATCTGGTCTTTATCTTCATCCGCTCCATCTTCTCTGCAGAGTCTGACGCCCGGACATCATTGGTTACTTTGTTAGTAGATCCTCATCCTCTGTATAAAGACAATAATCATTATAACCCTGCCAGATATCATGACTCATAAAATAATACTGCCAGATACTGTTTCCTCTGTTTGTCAGAATCCCACCGCTGTACTCCCCCCAGACCCATTTTCCCCTCCTCCTTCAGACCACTAAGGACTCCTCCACACTGTGGACATTTAGTTGGCAGAATGTCCGCTTGCTGCAGGCACCACAGAAGCCATTGGCGATAGGACTGCACGGATGTGCGCCATCTCTATAGATGCAGTTTGGTGGAATTCCCCCAGCAGAATGGACGCCCAACTAAAGAATGAACATGGTCGTTCTTTGGGTGTACGTCCATTCTGCTGGGGGAATTCCACTGTGGCGATTCTACAGTATGCACTGAGCAGCAGAAAACCATTAAAACATTTGGACTCTGCTGCAAGCAGATTTCCACCAGAGGAATGTCCTCAATGTGAATGGGCCCCCTTAATTCTCCTGCAGACTCCTCTGCCCTCCAAGTCCCCTGCATTATTTATCTTTACACTTTTCTGTTCCCCCAGACCCCTCTGTCCCCTTCTGCCTTAACACTCCCTACCCGCATCATTCATCTCCCCCCAAGACCCCTGCATCATTCATCTCCCCCCCAAGACCCCTGTATCATTCATCTCCCCCCCCAAGACCCCTGCATCATTCATCTCACCCCAAGACCCCTGCAGCATTAATTCCCCCACCCAAGACCCCTGCAGCATTCATTCCCCCACCCCAAGACCCCTGCAGCATTCATCTCCCCCCCCACCCCAAGACCCCTGCAGTATTCATCTCCCCCCCACCCCCACCCCACGACCCCTGCAGCATTCATCTCACCCCAAGACCCCTGCAGCAGTCATCCCCCCCACCCCAAGACCCCTGCAGTATTCATCCCCCACCCCACGACCCCTGCAGTATTCATCTCCCCCCATGACCCCTGCAGTATTCATCTCTCCCCCATGCAGTATTCATCTCTCCCCCCATGCAGTATTCATCTCTCCCCCCCTCAAGTATTCATCTCTCCCCCCCCTGCAGTATTCGTCTCTCCCCCCTGCAGTATTCGTCTCTCCCCCCCTCCCTGCAATATTCGTCTCTCCCCTCCCTGCAGTATTCGTCCCCCCCCCCCCCTGCAGTATTCGTCTCCCCCCCCCCTGCAGTATTCATCTCCCCCCCTGGAGTATTCGTCTCCCCCCC